>NW_025422011.1:23910000-25410000 GCF_011764305.1 Mustela putorius furo
CAAGTAGGCATAGAGGCAGGCAGAGAGAGAGGAGGAAGCAGGCTCCCCACGGAGCAGAGAGCCCGATGCGGGGCTGGATCCCAGGACCCTGAGACCGTGACCTGAGCCGAAGGCAGAGGCTTAACCCACTGAGCCACTCAGGCGCCCCTGGACATTTCCTTTTAAATCCTACTAGAAGAAGAGCTTTTGGAGAGTGAGGATTATGTGTTGTTTTTCCCTTCAGCCTCCCAAACACTGCCAAACATAGAAGGAGCTTAGGGCAAGCACTAAATTTCAGGAAGAATGAATGAATAATCAAAGACCAACTGTAAAGCTCTGGGGAAAGAGGCTTTTGACATCCAAAGCAGCCAGAATGGTCCCAGGCGGCCTAGGACACAGTTTGGAAGAGCAGGTCTGCTTCCCCCTCAGATCCCGGGGTTGCCAGGTACCCCTGGTATTTATTTGCTCTATTCAACATCTCAGGCCCAGGGGCTCCTCCTCCAGCCCCCTCCCCTCTCACTACTTCAGTGAAGCAGATAAGGGTGGAAATTGTGCAATCTTTGGGTGACCTCTGACCCCCCGCTTGAAGGGCCTCCATGTTGCCAGCCCTCTCTCCTCCCTCTTCCTCCTGTCCTCTGAGGGCTGCATCTCCTGCTCTGACCCCAGTGAGGTGTCAGGACGTGGGGACTGCAGACGTTTTCAGAGGTAGCTTAACGACCCATTTAGGCCTATCCGGCCCCCGCAGTTGGGCTAGGGGTTCATGTGAGGGGAAATAAAACTGTTCAAAGTAAAAATTAAAAAAATTGTAAAAAAAGTCTTAAAAAATTCCGCCACAGAACTATGGGCACAGAAATATGGGTAGCTATTGTCAAAGCACTTAAGGAAGTTCAGTGGTTTCTAATTTTTGTCTTCTGTTCTGGCTTTGCGACTGAATGATTCAGAGACCTGCTCTGGATTGCAGTCGTCCTCAAACTCTCACTGGGTTGCGTTAGTTTGTTTTGTTTTCGGTGGTTGTGGTTTGGTGGGGGGAGAGGGTGGTGTGGTTTTGTTTATTTTATTTTCCCCGTGGGATCAGCCCTTTCATTCTGGGCCAGTTCTGGTCACCAGGGATTAAAGTTAGCAATTTAAGAGGCAGCGTCTTTCCCAAGGGGCTGTGGTCTACACGTCCTGGGCACTGTTGAGGAACTCAGCGCCTCCCTAATAAACTGGTGCCGTAGGAAATGCCACTGCTTTTCATGATTGAGAGATGAAAGGAACACAAATGTTCTTAAAGTGGGTTAAATATTATTCCCCAATGGGGGCTCTGGAGGCTTTTCCCTTGGAACAAAAGCAGCAGGTAAATTGATTCCACTTTTGTCAGGCAGCCTGATTTCACAGGAGATTGCCACACACACACACACACACACACACCCTCTGAAGCCCCCCACCCCCCCTCAGGAGAGGGTACCTGTGATGAATGTCACAAGGGTGAGGCTCGGGGCTGGCACTGTGGGTCTGGTACACATGAATGAGGGTAAACAGGAGGAAACAGATGTCTGAGATGCACCGGCCGACACAGTGCGGACACAATCACCCTCTATTCCAAAGTCAACAAGGACAACCCGGGAAATCCCAGAATGAGGGCGCCATTGTTTAGCAAAGGAAAACTCTCTCGGCACCACTAATGACTGTGCAGGCCCACGGAACTGTTGCGGTTGATGAAATGGCCTCGGCACTTCTGGGCATTTCTCAGGTCCTAGGACACAACCAGCAGAGCCGTTCTTCCCCGCCGGCGCCCTCCTCCCTGCGCATGCTCCAGTCAGATGTGGACACGGAGAACTCGTGATGACCTAGTTTTATGTTTGTCAAAGCACTTCCACAGCGGTTACCCAGGTGGTTTTTCTTAGAACCACTCTGTGACCTAAGCTAGATGGCGGGCGTGATCCCATTTTCCGAAGAGTACGCCGAGGCACAGAGAGGTTAAGCGAGCTGTCCAAAGTTGCACAGCTGCTCAGTGAGCAGGCCAGGTTAAGTCTTAGACCTACGGGCTCCAATCTAAACACCCTCTCTGCGGGTCCTCAAGACACGGGGACTTTACATAGTATTCTTATTATTAACAAAAGTAATAGTAGCCGCAAATAGCTAACACTTTCTGAAGTGTGTCTTCTGGGTTATGGGCCATTTTGAGAGGTCTGCACGTAATATCTCATTGAATCATCATAGTAACCTTGTGCTACAGGTGTAAAAATTACATTTCACGGAGGGGAAACCAGGCACAGAAAAGTTGAATAACTTGCTCAAGGTCATAGAGCTAGTAAGTGACACTGCCTGGATTGAAGCAGTGGCTGCAGAATTGACATACTTCACCTGTGTTGTCCTGTCTCTGTGTAGTAATATCGTAACCATAAGGTGAGTCCAAGGTCAAAAGTAAAATAAATATACTTCACTGAAAGGGTTTTTACAAATCATAGGTGTCATGCCCAGTTATTGGGATCTTTCTTCCCCCTTTTTTGCTTGTTTTTTGGTCGTGTTCCATTTTAATGATTGCTGCCACTACAAACAAACTTCTATCAAATGCACGAATTGTTTCTCAGATCATGCAACTGTAGATAGTATTTTAAATACCCCGTGACCTGCAGTGAGTTATAAATCTCTCTGCATCTCAGCCTCCTCTTAGTAAAATGGGCATGAACATATTTACTTCTAAGGATTATTTAAAAAATCAGGTGAGATACTGCTTATGAAGGCCCTTGAAAAACCATAAATTCCTAGAACTAGTTTCCCAAAATTAATTGATGGGAACAGACTAGAGTATGTTCAACAGCTTTACCTATGCGTCTCCACTGTAGGACTTTTGGGAAGCTTACATATGCTAGTGAGCACCCTGGAGCTCTAGGCAGGCAATTGTTAATGGAGCAACTCACAAGTGTATTTCACTGCAGGGCCCTGTGGGTAGAGTACTTCTCAAGCTACTCCTGCAAGGAACCCACTTCAGGATTGGTGTCCCACAAGGTGGAACCCGGGATGTATTTCCCAGCGGGTCTCCCTCTTCAAACATTCAAGAGTCCCTCTGACGCCACTCCTAGATTTGCTCCTTTAATTCTGAGACCCTGCAGCCAGAGATGTAAGCTTGCACTTCTATCCTTATAACAATCAGGCCAAAGACCACAGGATCTGAGTGATGATGAGACAATGGGGGCCTCGGGGCTCCAACAGAAACATGACAGGAGAACTCAGATGACCCCACCCCTGTGTCCTACACACAATCTGGTTTCTATCAGGCCGGATCCTGCAGAGTCACACTGAAAGCCAGTCATTCAGAATGTGTGGCTGGCCTCTGACACAAACCCAAGGTTTGAAGGATGGCCATACTGATAATGAATCCCCACCCTTCCAGCATGGAGCAGATGGTAAGGAATAACAATGGGATTGGCCCTACACAGAGGCACGATGGGAGGAGGGTATGTGCCTTTGCTCTGACATCACTGTCCTACAGAGGGAGGCGTGGAGTGTCTAAAATAGCCCTCATCTTCTTCTGATCATGAGAACTGCTAACATTGATGGAACTTCTGCATACTTAGCATATCCCAGATACAAAGCTGTTTCTATAAATCAGCATCTTCAATCCTCCCAATGACTCTCTGAAAGTGGCACCATCACCAGTATCCAGAAGAGGTAACAGAAGTACAGAGATGTTGGGTAGATTACCGATGGTCACACAGCTCATAAATGGGGGAATTCCATCATGGGTTTGTCTGAACCCAGAGCCTTGGACCCATGCCCTCGGCATTATAGGTCTCGTAGAACAGAGGTTCTCCAAGTGCAGTCCCTGGTCCTACAGTATCAGCAATACCTGGGAATGTATTACAAATACAAATTCTTGGACACCAGTACAGGCCTACTGAGAGAGTAACTCTGGTAGAACCCAGCAGTCTGCTTTGTCATTGTTGTTTTGTAAGGTCTGCAGCTCATTCTGATGCCCATTTACACTTGAGACCACTGTTCCAGGGGAAGGAGATTTGCATCATGTCACTTGAGAAAGCCCCAGAATGAGTCACCTGACCCATTAACCAGTAGCGTCACCCAGCAATGAGCAGGGCACAGAAGGGCAGGGTGCAGGGCCGGTGGCTATTACAGGAAGAAAAGGTAATAGCGAGGCCTGGCGTCACAGGGAGCTAGGGCCAAGACAGAACAAGAGGGACAACTGAGGTCCAGGGTGAAGGTGGGAAAGGCCAGCATAGAAGATGCTGCACGCCTGCATAGAAGATGCCAGGCCATTTCCATCCACGTCCTCCCCTCTCTCTTCATAGGGCCACAGGCTCCCAGAGGGCTTGGCAGGCCTTCATGATCCCTGAGTTGTCTCCCTCCCTGGGCGCACACCCCCACTTGACAAGGTCCCTGCCAAGAGGGTCTCCTCTCTCTGCCTGAACCCCTGCCGTGATGGAGAGCTCACTGCCCCCAAGGGAGTTCTTTCTCCTTCTTTGGAGATGTCTGCATGGTTCCTTGCACTCTTCCCCATCATTCCTCCCTGCACCCCACCGAGGCCACCTTGAACTAGCCTGTTCTGGGCAGACCTTTACATATTCGATGGTGCTCATGCTTCCCGCCCAGGACAAAGGCCTTAGTTCTTTTAATAATGCCTCTTGTACCTGTTTTCACGTTCTTTCACTGCCCCAGGCCATTTGAAAAGGCTCCTGAGGGATTCTCGGAGAGGAAGCCCCGCAGCCCTCGTCTGCCCTTCTCCATTGGCCCAACTCCGCAGACTCCACTGAATGGAATCATATCAGGCAAGCAGAGCCCCTGGCCCCGGGCTTCTGGCCTGGCCACCCAGTCCTCAAGGAGGGACCCAGGGGAGGGGGCGCTGACTGCCCTTCCTGCTCTTCTTCCTGAGGAGGGCATGGAAAGCACTAGCCTGTTCTGAAGAGAGTTCCTTGAGAAAGCAGGGACAGGAGGCTATGTTTTTTCAAGACCCACTCACTGTGCAGTGAGGGAGGCCCATCGTGGACTGGGAAGTTCCCCCGCACGTGCCCGCTCTGCAGAACCCAGAGGAGCCCACGTTCCCTGGCTTCTCCCCCTCCTTCCCAGGCCTGGCAGGCCTCCAGCATCCCCACTGGAACCCTTGGCTCCTGGAGGGGGTAAACATCAGGCTGTGTGGAGACCCCACCGTCTCTCCGCAGTTGGCAGGGGTTGACGCCTCTGCAGGGAAGAGATAGTGATGGGTCTGTTTTCACTGGACAGACTTGTGGTTATCTTCCCCGAGGAAGCCAAGGGTGGGGCGGGGGGGTTGGAGGCTGGGCTGGGGCTTGGAGATCTGGGCTACAGGCCCTCAAGGTCCCAGTGCAAGCTCCCAGTGCATCCCCCTGGAGACAATCTGCTAGAATTCAGAGTCCGGCCCACCCCGCCTCTCCGTGTGACCTGGGGTATGTTATTTAACTTCTCTGTGTCTTATGACCTCATCTGTTAGTTCACGGAAGTGATAATGGTGCCAGTGTCTCCCCAGTGAGGCCCACGTGAAACGCACATGAACACATGAACACAGGGCATGCACCCGGTCTAAGCTCACCGGATGTTTATTGCTCCTATTGGTCTACTGCTTTATGCAACTTGGTTAGGGATCAAGTTATACAGGACTAGAGCCTTTTTAACTTTACAAAGACTTTGTTCTCTTGTTTGATTCCAATAACTCATGGGATGGCATCATCAAGATATACCATGACCATGCTGTATGTGAAAATACTGAAGCCCAGAAAGGTCAAGTGACTAGGGCAAGGTCACACAGCAGACCCATCCACAGATCCCAGACCATTAACCTCCTGCCTTGGGCTCCTAAGGCCTGGCTAGGATGGACAGTCTGATTTATACTATCATTGCATTTCTTCTCCTATCATATGGATGTCTTATTTTCTAAAAATCAAGGACTAGACTTGTAATCATGGACATAAAACCCCCAATCTGGACAGTCCACAGGCTCCCCACTCCCTCGTCTCCCAGTTTTTATCCTAAGGGGCACACAAGGAAGAGATTCCTCTCTCTCTTCACCCATGGACCTGGCTCCTGGGCCAGGACTCATCCAGTCCCTGCCTGGTGTGTGAGAGTATAGCCAGGCTCACTGGCCAATCCAAGACTCATGGTCTGACCCTGAACCAGACTTTGAAGTGGCATGATATCAGGTCCTCCTAGAAATATCCACAGGATGTCCCCTGGAGTACACCTCCAGAGTAGCCTCCTGCAATGCCCCCAGGAAGGGGCCTACACTCCCTTTTGCAGTGATGCTGATCCAATCCCCCTTCTCCTAAGGCTTCTGAACAAGAAGAGCAAGGCAGGTTGGGAATGTGGGGTGGGAGGAGGGAAATCTGACTGCTCCAGATGCACTCCTCTAGCTTGCCAATCCCAAAGTCCTTAGAAGGAGATTCTGGGAGATCTGTGCCTGGGGCTGGGAATCGCCATGTTCTATTCAGTGGCTCCAGAAATACCAGATTTTTTCCCACCATGTCCCATCTGGGCCCGATAAGCACCATCCTTTCAATGCCTGCACTAAGTGGTTTGCAGGCTGTCTTGGCTGTGTGTTCCTGGGAAGGACAATTTATCTCAACCCTCTTCCTCTGGTTCCAAGAAATGCTTCTCTCCCTCCTCAAGAGATATCAGGCATGGGCTCCACTGAGTACTTGTGATCCAGGGATGATCCAATGACATCAGTTTCCTGAGAGCTGGACAGTTCCCCTCACTTCAAAGCCTGGCTTTGCTCTCCCTCCTCCCCCTGGTCCTCCGTACACCCTTGTTCACACTTGGATTCATCCCACAGACCCCCACAGTCCTCACTGTCACTCAGAGCAGAGCTTGGTGCCGTTATCAGACCCAGCCAACAGGGCCGAAAATTCATCAAGAGAGCCGCCTTGTTGTGGACAAGTAGTATTACAGGGTTGAGAACTAGCTATAGGGCAGAATTGTTCTTACATTTATTAATGTATGCAATGGATATTTTTCAATGAACTCCAAATGCCCCATCCTTTTCTGGGTGTCGGGGAGACAGCGTGTTGAACAGACAGAAGATGACACACAAGGGTAGCAAGACTGACAGGCAAGTAAACATACAGTAAGTACCAGAGGACATAGCTGGGCGAGAGTCAGACGGTGCCTGGGGGTGCGGAATGGGGGATGAATACCATAGAATGGCAGCTCAGAGAGACTTCTCCAGAGGCACCTGCCAGCAGAGAAGCAAATGAAGCAAGTGAGCCCCATAGCAGCCCTGAGGGGACAGCGTCAGGGGCAGAGGGACAGAAGAACAAGGGCCCTGAGCAGAATCCGATCCGGGTGCTGCTCAAGGACAGCAGGAACACCACGAGGGCCAGTGCAGAGAGAGCAGGACAGACGGCGAGAGCAGATGAGCTGGAGAGAAAAGTCGTGGCCAGCACACATCAGGCAGGAGTCTGCAAACGATAGCCCTTGGTGTGCTCCCGTTGGGCTGCAAGCTAAGAACAGGGATGACATGTGGCAAGGGTTGGACGAAGAAGGAAACAAAGATGGAGAGAGAAATGAAGACAATGGTGAAGACAAAGAAGGAGGAGAAGAGGACGGCCACGTGACAGCGTAACCTGAAACATGTACTACCTGGCCCTTGACAGACAGGTCTGCTTGTTCCCCAGTGCAGAGACCTGAAGGACAGAGGGCCGTCTGGGTTTTATCCCCAGCATCACAGGAAGCCACGGTTGGCAGGGGCCCTTCTGAGCAAGGGCGTGTCACAGCCCGAGGTATGTGTGTCAGGCTCACTCTGGCTCCCCCGTTGGGGGGTGGCCATAGGGTCCTCCCACATGGTAGTGACAGGATGGTGGCTTTGCCTGGGATGGGGACAGTGGCTGTCGAAAGAAGGGGCTGATTTTGAGACACATCAGCAGACTTGTCACATTGGATATGGGGTGTGAGGGAGGGAGAGGAGCCAAGGACGATGCTTAGGTTCTGAGGCAGAACAACTGGGTCAGCGTTGGCGCCATTTCCTGACGGTCAGAAGACTAAGGGAGGCGCGGCTGGAGGGCTGGGTTTGAGAAATCAAGAGCTCTGGTCTGGCCGTGAAGGGGGCCAAGATGATGAGTCGACATCAAAATGCAAACATTTATATATACACCTACACACACACACGCATGTGCAAAGCACACACATGTACAATGTAAAGGACGGTGACGTCACTGGTGCTGCTGGAGAAATGGACAGAAAACAAGAACGCATGGAAGACTTCCTTGGACGTGCGAAGTATTCAATGTTTGCTCCCCCAACGGTCTGTGAGGAGATGTCCCTCCTCTTGTCTCTCCCGCTTTACTGATCAGAAAACTGGGGCTGAAATTTTCTCAAAGTTGCACATGGAGCTGGGCAGCGGGAGAGCTGGGAGATGAAGCCAGGAGTCCCCGTTCCTAAGCCCACATCTACCAAACAGAACAGCACATCCATGCCCACTCAGGGATGCCGCCTTCCTTTCACGGCACCTGTCTGTGGGTATTTTGATTTGGGTGATGTAATGGACAAACTGAGTCCTGGTCTCCCGGAATTGATGCTACAGACCAGATGCAATAAAACGTTCTTGTTTCCTACCTACCTCTCAGTTTAGCCAAGTGGAATAGACACATGTTTACTACAATATTTTTTCTTATCTCGTCATTTTTAAATTATGAAGTCATAATTTAATACATGCTTATTAATTGAAATTAAAAATATGGAAAAATAGGAAGGGAGGAAATTAGTAATGTCCCCAGTCCTTAAATATAGCCATGGTTGAATATTTCTGGGACTTTTTAGAGGCTGCACGTGATGTAGTGTATAGTTAGCAAAAGTTTCTGGGGTTCAGAACTGGTGGCTCAAAAAGGGAAGAGGGCCCTAAGGGAACCACCAAATTGCACGGCAGAGGAGTCAGGTAAGAACAAAAATGTCTGACATTTATAAAAGCAACATGTAGGTGTGTGTCAAAAATTGTGCTAGGTGCCCTAACTGCATAACCTTACGTCATCCTCACATCCCATTTCACAGCTGAGGAAACTGAGGCTCTCGTCACTCCCAAGCAGCAGAACTAAGACTTCAAGCTAGAGGGAATGAATCCCAGAGCAGGAGATCTTCAGTCTCAGGTCATTCCTTGCCCAGGGACAACTAATGCCCACCTGCAGGCTAAAACAGATATTGCTTTTTTTTTTTTTCCACCTAAGGTTTTTGTATAATTTTAGAATTAAATCAACTTTGGATTCAGCTAACCCATGCCATGCTTTCACCGACCTCAATTAATATCTCTTGAACAAAGAAATAAAAACTAAAATCTGATAAATCCAGAACAAAATGAATGAGAGAAAGACAGAGTGAAGAGAGGCAACCCAGGATAGACTCATTGAGTCAGCCATTCAACAAGTGTTTATTGAGCACCTACTATGTGCCCAGCACTGAGCTAGACACCGGGAACCAGTGGTGAACATGACAGGCTCAACTCCTGGCCTCCTGGTGGATTTTAGTGGATGGATCACCGTGGCTGGCTGAATTGGGGAAATACTCAGAGTGGCTTCCCTTCAGCCTCAGAGGCTAGCCTGATTGCACTCTGGTGCCTTTGGTCTTCCTGTGCCAATCAACTTGTTCTAAAAAACAAAGAACTTCGGGAATACAAGCCCCTCCTTACAGGGTGTTTCTATTCCACTCTTTAAACCAAACCTTGTCCACCTTGGGCTTCCATGTCATCTCTCACTAGCTTCTTTCTGCTCAATTTCCAACCAGACCCACTAACTGGAATTTTTAACCTGGAGGCTATGGCCCTCCAGGGGTCTCCATGGATGAGAGGAGGTTATACAGATATATATTTTGCAGAGGGTCAAGGGGCATGAAAGGGAGCAAGGGTCCATTGCTTCTGTCAGATTTTCAAAAGGGGTCCATAACCCGAAAAGAGTAAAAATCCACGGCTCTAATCTTTTCCCACTTCAGTGGTATTTCCCATAGTCTGTGAATGTTGACTCTTTTTCCCTCTAACACTCTCTCCCAGGTCTGAGACTGAGTGGCATTTGGGGTTTGCTTGCAGAAACTACGCGAACGCGGCATTGGTATTTTTCCAGGCACGGCATAAAACGGAACTTAATTCATTCACTTCCACATTGACACAAGGGGGAATGTTCCAATTCCTCAGCCGCTGAGAAAGGCGATGTCCCCCACCAGGCTTCACACAACCCTCTCCCACTTGATTATTATTCGAGTCTCACCCCTGGCCCCGGCTCCACACTGCGGGTCTACACCGTTTCCCTGAGTACACACAGTCTTAGACTCCTTCGGGCCAAAGAAAATAACACTGTTCTGATAGTCGAAGGCAAGCACAGGCTTCCTAAGCAGGTTGTTCATCTGCCAGAATTCCTGCTCACTGTGCTTATTCCTGAACTCCAGATATCAATCACCATCTCTATAGGGTAGAGAAATGGAACAGAAAATACAGACGGTCTCCTGTTCATTCATTTTGTTGAAAGCAAGTAGCACGTTCAAGTGGAACATTTAAGAGTCAAGGTCTTTGTGAGCACTCACCCCTTCATTGCTTCAACAAATACGTATCAAGTGTCTACTGTGCTCCAGACACTTTCGAAGCACTGAGGACACGGTCATGGACGAGACCGAATTGGTTCCCACCCTCCTGGAGCATGTGGCCTAGTGCAGGGAAGAAGGATCACGGATAAATAGAAATGTGTGGGGAGCTAGAACCATGAATATGAAGTGTTACTGGGGCCATGGAACCAAAGACCCTATGTAGTATCACAGTGTTGATCAACAAGGAAGACGTCCCTGCTGAAGTAACAGATGTGCTGAGACCTGGGTAGAAGTGGCTGAAGCCAGGATGCATGGAAGGAGAAGAGATTAAGAGCCCTCGAGGCTTGTGCAAAGATCCTGAGGCCAAAACTGGTACAGCATATTAGAGGAACTGGAAGAAAGCCTATGCAGCCAGAGCACAAAATGGAGCCATGAATGTCTGGACACAAGGCTGGTGGAGAAAAAGGGTTCTGTAGAGATAGCGCCTTGCATGTCCTTGTGGGGATTTGGGTCCCAATCCTGACAACAATGGGGAGTTATAGAAAAGTATGGAGGAGGTGTATGGGACATGATTAGATCTGAGGTTTAGTTTGGTTTAATTTTAAAGCTTTTATTTTCAAGTAATCTCCAAACCCAATGTGGGTATGAACTCATGCTGAGCTCACGACCCTGAGGTCAAGAGTCACATGCTCCCCCGAATAAGTTAGCCAGGTGTCCCTAGATCTGAAGGTTTAAAAGATCATTCTGACCACAGTGTGGAGAGTGGACTGGGAATGGGCAAAGACCATGCATGAGGAACTGGTTTCAGAGGCTTTTCCAGGAGACCTGGGGAGAGAGGCTGGTGGTCTGAATCAGGAGAAGGTGGTGGACATGAAGAGAAGTAGACTTCCTGGGAGGACACAGCAGGCATGAGCCCACTGACTCAATGGTGGCAGTGAGGAGGAGGGCAGCAGTAGTCCCCTCCTCAACAATTTCTGCTTGTCTCCAGAGCATTTTGAAACGCTCCTTCCTAACCGGCCTCTACGAGATGGCCTCTGAGTGGATGTAGCAGTTGGGGCAATAGCACACCAGGGATAAATCTGAACGGAGCCACAAATTCACGAGGCTTCAGGGACACTGGCCATTGTTATGTGCATCAGAGGAGCCACAGCTGTCCCTACCCACAGTCTTTGAATTGGTGACGCCCCTGCCCACATCGGGCTCCCCTGGTCTTCCCATGGCTGGAGCCTTGGTTCTAACACGGTCTAACGTCACCCCCAATCGCTCTTGCACACATCGCCCTGCTTCACTGTCTTCATAGCACTTGCCACTCTGAAATAAACTTCTTAATGCATTTGCTTTCCTGTGTGTATCTCCCCACAAGAAGGTTTCCATGACAACAGAAACCTTGCTGTTGCTTCACCATGCCTAGCACAGTGCCTGGTGCAAACAGGTGCTCCAGAAAAAGAAGATGAAGAAGTAAACGACTCCCCAAAGTCCAAAGCACCCCCCTCCTGAGTGCCCTCTCCCTGGGCCCTGGGCCTTGGCACTGACTGAGCAGCTCCTGGGCTCAGATGTCCCATGAGCCCCTGCAAACTCACTCTGAACCTCCCTCTGAACCCCAGGACTCAGGTGAGTAACGGTTCTCCAAGAGACAGCATTCTCATGGGAGTTTCCTTTGCTTTATTTCCCAAAGCAGAAGAACCATCAGGGCTGGCATTTTTCCAAACTCCACACCTTGGGGCACAAAGTAAACTCCACAGAATCCCGGGACAGAATTATATATTCACGTACCTGACTAAAAGAGCTCACAAGCAAACATTGCTGGTGCTGCTGATTCATGACTATTTCTTTTTCTGGTTTTCCCTACAGATCTCAGGGCCAAAGTCAACTGCATTTGTAGTTCCTAGCTGGTTCTTTTTAACCCAGGATATTAAACAGGATTCGGTTCTCAAAGCTAAATTCCTTTTTGGAAAGGGCTCTTAATATTTGTCTCTTACTCTTCTAATTTAATTTTTGAAAAGATGCTTCCTAACATGAAGATGGGGACTGCATTCAGCAGACAGGAAAGGGACAGGACGGTGAGGCCCCGCCAGGCTCCTGCAGAGCCTGCCATAGGGACGAGTCAATGCCGAGTCACCATGAACAGTCAGTTCTCAGAGCTTGTGAGTCAGTGGTTGCTGGCCATGGGGCTTCTGATGCTTTCCCCAAGCCAGGGGGGAAGTCTCCCCCCAAGCCAGGACGAAATGACTAATAACAGACATCACTGTCCAGTGATGAGTTCACCTGAAACCATAACATGGTGCCTGTGGGAGAAGATGAGCTGTCATCTTACAATTCTTCCCTGTGGCCCTGGGGGTTGAGTTGATATGGGACAAAGGATGGGGTCCTACAACCACTGGGTGAGGCTGGGTACCTTTCTCCAGCCTGCAGTAGTGTCCAGGCCCATCCACTGGCAGATGTGCTGAGGTCACTGGAGAAATAAAGTCAAAATTCTATGGTAAAATTCTAATTCACACCCAGGAAGTCTCACAGAATAGGGAATATTTTCCTCTTAGAAATGGTCTTTCAGGGGTCGCCTGGATGGCTAAGCCAATTCAGTGTCTGCCTTCAGCTCAGGTCGTGATCCCAGGGTCCTGGCGTCAAGCCCTGCATCGGGATCCCTGCTCTGTGGGGAGCCCGCTTCTCCCTCTGTCTGCCGCTACCCCCGCTCATGCTCTCTCTCTGTCAAATGAATGAATAAAATCTTAAAAAACAACAATAACAATAGCAACGGAAACAGCCTTTCAGGAAATAGAGGCAAATAGTAAGATAAACTCGGGGCGAGGTGGGGGATGGAGAATTAAAAATCAACTTGGAGGGACGTTATGGAAGCCTGAGCTCAAGAGAACAGCCGTGCCGCATGTCTGCAGGCCAGCTGGCCATCCTGAGCGTTCCTACCCGCTCTGCATCACTGCTGATCTGCGTCCTCTGCGTCTGTGGCCGCAAATGGTAGCAGCAGTCATCCGTTATCGAATCCTCACTGTGTGACCAGCACCTTACATACACTACGTAATTTTATTCAGTTCACATTAAAACCCCTTCAGCTGAGTGTCCACCATTGTCTGTATTTTATGGATCAGGAAACTGAGGAATTAGACCTGAAGCGACCTGCCCAAGAACATCCAGCTCTTAAGTACTTCCTGGGAGAACCACACCCTTCCTGGATACCAGAAGCCCCGCTCTCATCTTCTGCCGGCCTCTGTCCAATCAAAGAATCCATTTATTCTGTTTACGAAGTCAGGAAAATTGTAGTTTTTTTTTTTTTAGTTTTTTCCCCAGAAAAACGCTGAAATAAATAATTCCCAAGGCTTCGCCCCTTGTTATCAGTGAGAGTGTTGGGCAAAACTATCTCCTGAGTATCTTCCAGGTCCAAAGTTTGTAATTTCATTCTGATCCATCCCACAAAATATCTCCTCCCTCTCAAAGGAAAAAAAAATCTTACTAGGCTCTTTAGAATATATACTAGCAATTCTCCATGGACAGTGGAGCTCCTACAAAATCCCCAGAGGTTATCAATTAAGACCGATATTCTCCTGGGTAGGGGAGTGTGAGTAGGACAGAAGAAACGGCTCTGCCTTCCCAGTTATATCTGGCTCCCAGTTTGGGAGCTGGCTGGGTCTAGTCACGGGGTGACTACCAACGGTGCCAACTCCTGGAGGGGACTAGGACCTCTAGCTTGTATGGGTGTGCGAAGGGAACCTTTAGGGCCCCAGGTCTGCCACCTGCTTGCCCTGCAGCAAAATAGGGAGGGTTCCACCAACTGCAAGCTGGAGCCCACCCACCAATGATGTTACCCACCAGCCCATCCTGCCCTGCCCAGGCCCGGGCCTTTCCTCGATCATTAGCCCTTGCTGAGCACATAGCGGACAACATGGCAGCACAGTTGGTCTGAGGAGATGGCGTGAGTGAGAGAGGGTTCCTGATCCTCACTGCCTCTTAAGAGTCACCTCACTTTCTACCGCGGTCACCGCCTCCTGTTCCTGCGACCTGCTCCACACTTCCTCTCACTCACTGGGCTCCCCTCCTCCAACTCCTCCTGCCCCTCTTTATACCTCACAGAATCCCACTGTCCCCCGACTTGAGAGCGCTCCTCCTCACAGGTTTCGCTCAGAGGCCTCACCTCACTCTTCTGGTCTCGGCTCCAGCGCCCCCCCCCCCCCCCCCCACTTCAGAGAGGCCTTCCCTGGCCTCCCTTCTCTCTGCCACTTCACTGTCTGATTCTCACCGCCCTCACTCTGATTTGAAATTCTTTTCCCTGCGTGTTTCACGGCCTGTCTCCCGGTGCTAAAATAAAAGTCCCAGGAAGGCAAGAACCCCCTCATTTTTCACTGTTACATCCCTCCTGTCCCCGGGCCTTGAACTGAAAAGTAGGTGCTCAATAAACGGAGGGAACCAAAGTGCACGTATTACTCCCTCACCAAGGGGAGGTGACAAAGCTGCTGTGACGGTGAGAGACCGTGGATTTTCAGGGTTTGTCAAGACTAGGTCCCGATAACGGCAGGTTTAAATATTATCACTGCATCGAGACAGGCAGCATAGACTGGGGCGCAAGCCTGCAGGTCCCAGAGTCCGAATGGAGTCCTCACAACTATGTAGCTGTCTGACCTTCAGCAAGTGGTTAAATTCACTTAGCCACGGTTTCCTCATCTATACAGGAGAGATGATAATAGTGCGAACCCCTCGGCCCCCTGGCAGATTATGTAAAACGATGCACAGGAAGTATTCAGAAGAACCTTTAGCCCATACTGCCGCTGCCATAAATGTAAGCTCTTCCTGCGGACCAGAGAGAGGGCCACACGTTTTCCATTCTACTCCCCCCTGCCCACCCTAGAGCCTGCAAAGCACTTTTATATAAATCTTCCCATTCGTGCTTCTAAAACCCCGCCGAGAGCCAGGAATTACCTACTCTCCAGGCTCAGAGCAGCTTGACGGAGATCCTGCAGGTAGCTAGAGCAGAGGACAGAAGGCCTCTGATTCAGGAATCCCAATTCTCCTCTTGTCACCACCTATGCTCGCTTCCTCACCCAACCTATTGCCCCGGACAGAATCCGAAGACATGGCTGGGCCCCGTGTGGAGAAACCATGCTTGCTGCTGGAGAATCCCTGCTCAAAATAAATGGAAGCCCCTGGCCTCTGCACGCTCCCTGAGGCCAACGGTGCCTCCCCCAAGCCCGCTCCCCTATAGGCCAGTTGAGGGTTTGGCCAAGCCACAGAGGCAGAGGGAGCCTGTGGCTTCTGCCGCTAGAGCAGGCCAAAGTTTCCATACTCTCCCAGCTTCGAGGCATATCAAAATAGCCTGGCCTTTGTGGGGGTGGGTTAGAGCGGGCAGTGAAGAGGTCCCCAAGGCATTTCTAGCTGCTTCCAGCTGGGCCTCAGGGTCTTTCCTGCGGATCCACCAGACCTCGTAGCCCCTCCTGCTCTGCCCTCCCTGCCCTGCTTTAGCCCTCTGGCCCTTGTCCTCAGAAAGGGCTTCAAAGGTGGCCTGACTAGCCGTTGGCAGCAATTCCAGCATCAGGGACAACTCAGGAAAGGGACTCTGGGCCCGAAGTCCAAGGAATGCAAAGGGCTGGGTGAAAATGACGTGAGGGAGAAAACAGACAGCACTTACCAAAAAGAAACTGGCGCCCTGTTCAGTCTTTTCAACTCCCAGCGGGAGCAGATTTGTTGTGACTAATGCATCAGGCTTTAAATAGTTCCAAGCGGCATACTGATTAGCCCAAGGCACCACGGAGGCAAGTGCTAAGTTTCTCCCAAAGTGCAAAGTTTCCAAGAGAAAGAAAAGGCTGCCACTCTCGGAGATGGCTCACCGGCTGGTGGAAGCCCACCCAGCTGAACTCCTGAATGAAGCAGGAAGGCACAAGGAGCTGCAGAGATCTGGAAATCACATGGAGCCAGTCAGATGGGACGGGAGGAATTTTTCGGTTGGATCCTGCCATCCTCCTCTTTGCAAACCCTTCATGATCGTTCCTTGGCCTCAGTCTACATTTCCCAGCATGACTTTCTAGAACCCTTATGAACTGGTCCTTGACTGGGTTGAATGGTGTCTCATCAAAACTCCCTATCCTTCCGGGACCTCCGAATGTAACCTTATTTGGAAAAAAGATGTAATTAGTTAAAATGAGTTCATCACAGATTAGGGTAGGCCCTAAATCTAATGGCCTGTGCAAGACCACATGAAGACACAGAGACATCCTGGGAGAATGCCACGTGAACATGAGGACAGAGTTTGAAGGGTTGCAGCTACATGCCAACGGTCACCAGCAACCACCAGCAGCTAGGAGAGAGGCACGAAGCAGATTCTCTCTCAAAAGGAAGACTCCTGGTGGAATCCTTCAGAAAGAACCCACCTCACTAATGCCTTGATTTTGGACTCCTAGCCTCCAAAACGAGGAGAATACATTTCTATTGTTTGAAGCCACACTGCTGTGGTATTTTTTTTTTTATGGCCGCCCTGGGAACCTAACACAGGTCCTCAGCTACATGTCTAGCCCTACTCCCATCAAAGTCACCCTCCTCACACTCCATGTATAAGGGGTGGCTTTTATACATTTTTTTAAAAAGTGACAGAGTTTTAGTCTCATGTTTGCCTTGTTGGCTTCCATGTGACTTTGAGCAAACCAATTCATTTTCATTTCAATTTCTCTTATTTTCAGTTGTCTAATCTATACGTGAAGGTTGTGGGAATCTGAATGAGAAAATACGCATGTAACAAGAGGGAGACTAGATCAGCCACAGAATTTCTCTTGAGGGAAGCATTACATTGGTTTGGAGAATAGAACCAAATAAACCTCTTTGCAGGAAGGCATAGATCAAAAAACTAGGGAGCCCTGTTGACTAAACATGTTGTGTCAGTGGTATATAAGTTGGGTGGGAAGAGCTGGCTGAGGGAGAGAGAGAAAGGTGAGGTTCACAGGTAAGAATCCAGGAGATCGACAGGACCAATAAGAGCTAGACTGAAAGCAGTAGAGAGCCATACCCCTCCACACCATGGTGTGACTAGGGAGTTTGGGGGTGGGGATAGAAACATCTAATGGATTTTTCCAGTTGTTTGTGGTGCCGTGTACGAGATAAGCCCATTTCCCCCCATCTCTTTTACAAAATACGCAGTGAACTCTTAATTGGATACCAACAGTTTCATGATGATGGATTCTCTGGGTTTGAATTTGGAGAGGGACTGAGCTCAGAGACTGGGTTGTCATGGGGTAGAGTGAGGAGAATCCACACCAATATAGAGGCTGGAGAACCAGGGGCCTGGGGACATCTGGTCTACCCATACGTGCAAGTGGGCAGCATACTGAGGCCGCTGTATGAACATAACGCAGACATGTTTGCTTCAGCCCCAGTCCTCCCCTTCCTGACCTTGGCTTACTCCTGCCTGAGCTTAGAAAGTAATTAGCTAAAATGAGTTCATCATTTTTTCTTCCTGCTCCCCTTCCTCTATCACTTGTCCTCTACCTGATACCACTATTTGAATCCTACCCATCCTTCAAGCACCACCGGTCTCCTGCTTGAAGCCTTCCCCCATCTTCCCCACTGGAGAGGAAAGATGTCTGTTTCCCTGCTTTGTGAAGTGTGTATCCCCAGGCAACGGGTGCCATGTTCCTTCTGGAGTTAGAGCTAAGCAATAAAAAACAAGACAAAAAGTACTGCAGAGGCAGATAAGGGAAGACAAACTCAGAACAAAGAGAAAGACCCAGAAGGGAGTGCGGGGAGGGGCGAAGCTGGGAGGAGGAAATGCTGAAGAGCTCAAATGGCCAACTTCATCAATAGTCTGGGCCATAGCGGGGCAGCGGGGCCAGCGGGGCCAGCGGGGAAAGGTGATATCTCCGGCAGGCCCTTTTGTGAAGCTGAAATTCAAGCATTTCCCCTGAGTCTTAAATGTCATTGTGAGGTACCCTGAAAACAATGGCTATGCAGGTTACTGGTTTCTGGAGGCTCTCTAGAGCCATGTGGGCACGAATGACCCAAACTTCCGCCTGCTAAGCTTTCTCCCCACCCTCGCTCAGAGTAAATAAATATACCCAGCAAGGCCCGAGACGGACATTAATCTCAAAGGGCGGGCAGGTGAAACACACTGACCTACCCACCAAGGGCTCTGCAAGAGAGCTCCCCACGGCCTGGAATGAGGAAGTAACTCCATTTACCTGTTTGCTGGGGAGAAAGGAGGCAACCAGAGACCTGCTCCCCGCCTACCCTTCCCCTCTACACCTGTCCTGGAGTGCGGGCTACTGAGCTGCTGGGACCTGGGTATTGAGGAACAAAAAATACGTGTTTGCTGTCCAGGGAGAGACAAACGAGTGCGCAAGTGCCAGGCAGTGTGCAGAGTGCAAGGAGAGAGTAGCCCAAGGGTTTATGGTAACTCAGAGATTACAGTCTGGGCTGGGCTGCGCTTTGAAGGATGAAAAGGGGGGCCCTGGGGTGGCTCAGTGGGTTAAAGCCTCTGCCTTTGGCTCAGGTCATGATCCCAGGGTCGTGGGATAGAGTCCTGCATTGGGCTTTCTGCTCAGTGGGGAGCTTGCTTCCTTCTCTCTCTCTGCCTGCCTCTCTGCCTACTTGTGATCTCTGTCTGTCAAATAAATAAATTTTTTTTTTAGAAAGGGTGAAAAGGAATTATGTCCACAACTCACTGCCACCACAAACCCACACACTGGCTGGTAGATTCATCATCTTTTTAAACATTAAAATGTAAGAAAATGTATGCTTTAGGGCAGCAGGAAGAACCTATGATAATCAGGGGAAGAAGGCTGGAAAGGGTTATCTAAGGAGATGGAATAGAATGTACAAAGGTCCTGAGGTAAAGTCCTGGTTGCTATATATATACACCATTGTAGTAAGTATTTGTGGGAGGCATTTATATCTCTCAGTTCTGGAGGCTGCATGCCAGCATGTTGGGGTTCTTGGTGAAGGCTTTCCTCTTGGTTGCTGGATGGCCCTATTCTTACTGTAACTTCACATGCTGGTCCTTTTATCATCTTACAAGGTCACTAATGCCATTGTGGGGCTCCACCCTCATGACCTCATCTAAACCGAATTATCTCCGAAGGCCTCACTTCCTAATACCACCACGTTGGGGATTAAGATTTCTGACACCTGAATGGGGATGGGGGGTGAAGCACAAACATTCTGTCCATAGATTGAGTTTGCAGTAATGGACATTAATGACAGTCAGAATAATCACTATTTGTCCAAGAAATACTAAGGAGAAGTTATATCCCAGTATTAACAATCTAGAGTTGGAAACAACGTAAGTGCCCGCCCAACAGTCAGGGATGGGTGTAATAAATTACCCACATACTATCAAATACTAGTAAAAGTGACTGGGTATAAACATACTGATCACATGGAAAGATGTCCATGATGTAAGAAGTTTTTAAAAATGGAGGCCAGAAAATACAGAGATGTTAAACAGTAGGAAAAAAAGACTGGTAAAGAATAACTCACCAAAATATTCACAATTCATATCTCTGAGTTGAGGTTATGAGTCATTTTTAACTATTCTTTTACCTTGTCCATATGTTCTAAAATTTCTACAATAAACACGTACAATTTTTGAAATAAAAAAGGAAGGGGTGTGTGTGTGTGTGTGTGTGTGTGTGTGATGACGTACTTACTGTCAGAAAGGATCAGGGAAAGTGAGAAAGAGCCTCAGTGTGACCCCACAGGTCAGAAGAAGTGAATAGGCACTCAGCCCACGGTCCCTGCAGCTGCTCCCATTGTGGGCTGTGACCCGAATCCCTTCACATTTTCTTCTCAAAGGTAGCACTCAATCAGCCCCAACCATCCTCTTACATAGTCAGTTTCAATGGGATGGCCACTTGGGCCTTGTAAGATGGAAATGTAATTAGTTCTTGGAGTTGAAAGTTCCTTTTGGGGCACCTGGGTGGCTCAGTCGGTTGGGTGTCTGACTTCAACTCAGGTCATGATCTCAGGGTCCCTGGGATTGAGCCCCGTGTCGAGATCAGCACTCAGTGGGGATCTGCTTGACCCTCTCTCTCTCCTTCTGCTCCTACCCTTGCTTGTGCATGTGTTCTCTCTCTCTCAAATAAATAAATAAAATCTTTAAAAAGAAGTTCCTCTTAAAAAATATTTAATAGGGGCGCCTGGGTGGTTCAGTCAGTAAAGCATTTGCCTTCAGCTCAGGTCTTGATCTCAGGGTCCTGGGATTAAGCCCCGCATCGGGCTCCCTGCTAAGCTTCTCTCTCTCCCTCCACTGCTACCTCTGCTTGTTCTTTCTCTCTCTCTGTCAAATAAATAAATAAACAAATATTTTTTAAAAGAATCTTTTAAAAAAAATTTAATAATTGGGATGCCTGAGTGGCTCAGTCAGTTAAGCATCCGACTCTTGACTTGGCTTAGGGCATGATCTCAGGGTCTTGAAATCAAGCCCCATATCAGGCTCCCCACCCAGTACAGGGTCTGCTGAAGATTCTCTTTCCCCTCTTCCTCTGCCTTTCCTGCCAAAATTTCTTTAAAAAACAAAAAAGGGTTTAATAATTATTTGTCAGCAAATCAACATGGATAGATGGGACTGTTGGCCTATTTTGTGTGTGGTGGGGGAAGTGGGAAAACGGAAGAAGCTCTAGGGGAGACAGAAGGTGGTTGTCAACGTTGACGATCCCATGTGATCAGAGAGCCAAGGAGAAAGCCCTTTGTCTTTATGAGTAAAGAGCTAAGCTAGGAGTCGACCCCCTAAGGCATATCTAAAAAGGCAGCATGTAGAATAGAGTAATAGCTGAGATTTATTACTTTCCCCATTCAATCCTGCCCTTTTCTACCCTCTGAAGCTATCATGTGAGCACAGTGCAGTTCTAACCGTCATGGAGCTTACCGTCTGCTGGAGAGAAAGAAAGCGAAAGAAAGCGTGTGGGCTGTAAGACAGGCAGTGTGATAAGTGCTCTGAACGTAACCTCTGGGAAGTGGACGGAGAGCACTGCAGCGCTGTCTTCCATGGGCTGGTCAAGGAAGAGCCCAGGGAAGGAGGTGAGGGAGCAAGCTCTGCGTTTACCTGTGGAAAGGCATTTAAGGCTGTGGGAACAGCAGCTAAGGCCCTGAGTTGCGAGTATGATTGGAGGCCTTGAAAACATCCAGGAAGCCTGAGTGTTGGAGCGGAGTGTTGGAGTGAGGTCTGGGATATGCTCTGGCGGTAACCTCCAGCACCCAGGTGTGGACCCCCTGGAACGGGTTATCTCACACCCTGCCACCATCCTAGGTAGCAGACCCAAAGAAGCAGCTTTCTCTATGTCATTGCCTCCAGTCTCAGGGGGGACAGGTTTCCCAAAACCTGGCTTTGGTGACTAGCAGCAGAAGGTGACGGTGAAGGGCTCAGGCTTTGAAGTCAGACACGTGTGGGTCACAGTCCCGGCTCTCTCACATCCCTGCTGCGCGGCCCTGAGCAGGCTAAACAGGAAGCCCAGAAGTGTGCTGGTATATTGGATCTCCTGGGGTGGCGGGTGCAGGACGTGGATAAAAGCCGCAATTTGTAGCATTTGCCGATGTCTGTGGTGTAAATACATCCCTGGCAGCCAAAGTCAGCTAGCAACGGGAAATCGCTAAACACAGAATTAAGAAGAGACACAGACAATCTGCTCTCAAGAGCCAGGACCAACCAGCTGTAGCATATCCTCCACTCAGTTCCTTCATCTGTGAAATGGATTTCAGCTCCCAGAGTACTTGGTGAGAATGAGATGAGGTGTGTCTAAAAAGCACTTAGCCTAATGTATGGCACAGAGTTAACGTTCCATAAGTGAGAGCTATAATTCTGACTCCATGAGGATGTTTTATTCTGGCTGGGCACTTGTATGCAGGAATGAATTCTCAAATGCCTGGGTGGCTTAGTGGGGTAAGCCTCTGCCTTCAGCTCAGGTCATGATCTCAGGGTCCTGGGATCCAGCCCTGCGCTGGGTTCTCTGCTCAGCCAGGAGCCTGCTTCCCCCATCTCTCTGCCTGCCTCTCTGCCTGCTTATGATTTCTCTCTGTCAAATAAATAAATAAAATCTTTTAAAAAAATGAATTTTCATAGAGGAGAGCAAAGAGTCACTTACAGGGCTGGGGCCTTATTCTGATTCTGCCTCTGCCTCCTGTGTGACTTTGGGCAAGTTGCTTTTCCTCTCTGGGCTTCTGTTACTCTCTCTGAAGTGAGGGACAGAGCAAGTTATAAAGTTCCCTCCAGACTGGATGTTCTGCAATGTCATACTCTGGGGACTGTTCTAGAAGTACCCGTGGAAGGAGTGGGTAGTTACAGGTTACTAAGGCATCATTAAGGGTGGGATGGAGTTCCCAGGATTCTCGCTGATACTAAAAGCCACCCGGAAAGAGGTGACAAATGTCTGCGGAGCCTAGGACAGCAGGCCTGAGTGAGTTCTTTCTTGGCAAAGATCAAAGAACTGTTCTAAAGAGTCGAGAGAAAAAACCCTGAACGCGTGTGTGCGAGAGAGATAGAGACACATATATGATTGGGGGGGCGGGGAGAGATTTAAGTGAGTATTTTAAGGATTAATAGATCCTCAGAAAATGTCTTTAATAAACACATTTTTAAAATTTTCTTAGGATTTATATATATTTTGTGGGGGAAGGGGCAGAGGAAGAGAGGCAGAGAAGTAGACTCCCTGCTTGAGCGCAGAGTTTGCCTCAGGGCTCCGTCCCAAGACCCTGAAATAAAGACCTGAGCGGAACCCAGGAGTCTGGAGACTTAACCCACTGAGCCACCCTGGCCCTAAGAAACATTTTAGAAAGGAAGGCTATGTCTGCCAAACCTTTAATGTCAAGCGAGAGAAAAGAATTCAGAAAGGAGCTGCAAATAAAACGCTGGGTGAGACGAGCCTAGCAAAGGCAAAGAGGGGGAAAGGCGGGTGAGGGTGACGAGGGCCTCTAAGACCGTCGTCACCAGGCACAGGCACAGGCAAGGGAGCAAGCAGTTGGCGGGGGAGACCAAGGAACGCCAGCTTCGCGGAATTGCAAACCGAATCTGCACAGCTCGGTTCTTTGTGCCTCCAATGTCCTCATTAGAATCCCTTTGAAGTACATCAGACTATAATTTTCAGGAGTCGAGAACAAAGCTTCCTGTAGCCTTTGGCTCGTACGGACCATCGGCAGGAACAAAGTATCTGACACAGCTCCCTCAAAGCCACAGACATGAGGCAGGCCTGCCCACAGATGACAAATGGCCCTCAAAGATTCTGTGGACTTTGCACTTTTCTTCATCAAAGTCTCCGGACTAGCCCACATCTCTTCTCTGGGGGACGAAGGAATATCGGGTCTGAGTGCTCTGATCCCAGCACTTGCTTTCCCTGGCTATTATGGCTTGGAACTCCATTGTCCTCCCCAAATAAGTAGTTTTCCCAAGCAGCCTGAGCGTTCACAGCTCTTCCCGGTCGTGACAAGGAGGTAACTTAACCGAATTTCCATCTCGGTAATCCCTGTTCTAACATTTTTGGGTCAGGTATTGTTCCCCTAAGGAGCTTAATTCCAGAAGCCTTGACACCCAGGGAAATGAAAGGCGGAAGTTGGAGCGCGCGTTTCATTCTGACTGGAGCTAAACCCTGACAGGTAAGCTTAATTACTGGCTGCCTCCAGCTCCTAATCAACCAGCTTCTGACGGGAAGAATAAAGTCATAATAAAACATAATGACATTCTAGTGAGACTGGGAACCACGTCGCAGCAGCCGGTGACTTGCTGTTGGTGAAGCAAGACGCTCGAAAGAGGTGGGGACACCCCTGTGACGGGGGAGCCCCCCCCCCACCGACTCTCCCATGTGGGTGTCCTCATTTTAATGATGACACCGAGAGTTGCAGGCCCGTGGAGTCAGGAACCATAAATGCTGCGTTGACTCTATCTGTAAACGATGATCCACCATCGCCTTTAAGCTTATTAAAATAAGCCGAGAAATGAATCAATCATTGTCAAATGCTCAGTGTGATGTCGCTTCTAAAAATAAGAGTCCATCTGAAATTCTAAGAGCATTTAACGGCGGATGGCTACACAATCTGTCGGTGGAATGTAAAAGAGTAAAAGAGACCTCAGAATCGTCCAGAAATGACACTTTCTTGAGAGTTAAGAGTGTCTGGGCTTCAATCCCGTCCTTGGCCAGCCTTGCAGTTTGCTCAAGTTCTGTCCCTTTTGGGCCTGTCGGTATCCTTGATCCTGTCCGTCCAAGTGCAGCTTGGTCTTCCAGCACCGTGACCTGCCTTGGGAATCTGGCTGAGAGACACCCTCATTCTCCCGCAAGCCTGCCTCTCCTGGGTCTGCACCTCTCCGTAGACAGGGTACTCAGCCTTCCAGGGAGCACGAGAGCCATTGTCCACAAGTGCTTCCTGTGGACCCCCACGCTGCATGTTTTAGCCCCGTACCACAGTTAGTGCTTACAGCAATGCTCCTTCCTTCACCAAGTGTTCATTTACATGGACCCAGTGCCAAGCACCATGCCAGACAACATGCAGACCTAGAGGAAGAGCTTATAGTTTAAGTGTGATTATACCCAGTTTACAGGTTAGCAAACTGAGGCTCAGGAAAGGCTTATCAGTGGGAAGTAATGGAGGTGGGATTCCAATCCAGCCCGAGTTTTTTCCCCTCTAGCTGTCCAGGTGCATTTCTTTTTCCTGCCCTCCTAGAGTCCTTGAAGATGGGGCCCGGGTCTCCAGAGCCTGTCTTTCTCACTTTCACCACAAGTGAGACTGGCGTAATTGAACTCAACAACCCTCGGCTACCCATCTGGAAAATGCGAGTGAGCAGGTCAGCCTCATGGTCTCCTGTGCCTGATGCGAAAGCCCAGGACACACGCAGGACTCTGGAAGGGCCTTTGAACCGTCGGGGGGCGGGGAGCACGTGGGACTTGGGGGTGCTTGGCTCCACAGGAAATGCAATCTCCCTACTCCTTTGTTCCACCATGCAGCGCTGCCCGGGGCCTCAGAGTAACCTCCTGTATCGTACCGCCAAACCCTCAAAGCCTCCAGAAGGTCCTGCTCCTTGCCTGGTGGATCCCACAGGTGCAGCATTCAAATGCCCTGTGTTCTTGGGGTTCCCGGGCTATGCATAAGCACCTTACCACACAGTCAGTGGGCCCTGGGGGGACTCTCAGGTCTCCACCTGAGCAGAAAGCTCTTGGTGTCCAGATGGGAACACTGGCTCTTCCTGAAAGGGAAATCAGTGCTGAGGGAAAGTACTATGTGAATGGTCTACACCAACTCTGCTGCATTTTCAATTTGTTGTTTTTTTTTTCAAGATTTTTATTTTATTTATTTGACAGAGACAGAGAGACACAGTAAAAGAGGGAACACAAGCAGGGGAAGTATGAGAGGGTGAAGAGGATTTCCCGCGGAGCAGTGAGCCTGATGTGGGGCTTGATCCCAGGACCCTGGGGACCATGACCTGAGCCAAAGGTAGACGCTTGACCGACTGAACCACCCAGGTGCCCCTGCAATTTCAGTTTAAAAAAAAAAAAAAAAAAAGCCTACTTGAAACCAGATCAGTACCACTGCCTGGAGACAGTCAGGGCAAAGCAAAGTGGGCCGGGAACAGGATGAAAGTTGATTCCCCTCCCTTCGAGGGCAGCTGGGACACTGGACAGTTCAAGCAGGGAGGTGCGGCTCTTGCCCTAGGTCCTGTCCACTCCTGGCTATTTGGTGGCCTTGCTTTATGCAGCGCTGTCTGACTGCTGTCCTGTCCGAGAGTGGCACAGGGGATGGAAGGTGATGAATTTGAGTCCTCTCTCTGTGCTGTGTGACTTCAAGCTACTGACTCAATCTCCTTGAGCCTCAAGTTTCACATCGATGAATGGGGTGTAATTATTCCTGTCCCGAAGCGTTACAGGAAGTCAAATAATATGAGCGATGACCTAGTAAATGTTCAGTACAAGGTAGACAAATGTGATAATCATCGCAATGGCTTTTTAAAGAGGGGAAGACATGATGGGAGCCTTGCTTTACCAACCTTCTTCTTCTTCTTTTTTTTTTTTTTTTTAAGATTTTCTTTATTTATTTGTCAGAGAAAAAGAGAGAGAGAGTAGCAAGCAGAGTGAGAAGCAGGGATCCTGATGCGGGCTCAATCCCAGGACTCCGGGATCATGGCCCGAGCCGAAAGCAGATGTTGAACTGACTGAGCCACCCGGGCGTCCCTCTCGGCGCGAACCTTAACCTGCGGCCACACCTGGTCGGGAGCACAGATCGTGGGGAACATCCTAGAAGGTGGATGTGAGTGACGCTGTGCACAGGGTGACAGGAGGGGAACGGAAGCAGGATTCCAGGAAGAGGAACGGAGGAGGCATGTGGCAAAGAGGTTGGATGAATCAGAAGAATGTGGACATCAGAGGAAATATGAATAAAAAAGACATAAATCCATTTCTAATTTCGCTCCCCACAACTACTTATTAAATCCACCTTCTTGTGATTAATCGTCCTTCCGTGCCCTTCCAGCATCCTCCTGGTTAACGACAGTAAATACACTCCATAAATAAAAAGCGCAGTCGGGAGGTAATTAATGCTGAGCCTTCTCATTCCGAATTTCAAATCAGGCTGTACTCACATTAAAATGAGATTGCAGGCACGTGTGACAATCAGTTTTACTCTGGTTTAAACACACAGACACACACACAAACTGAAGTCGGTTATTTAAGGTGAGCTTTGGGAAACATGGCTGCACTGACTTCCATATGTCGCTCAGATATGTGGAGTGTTGCCAGTGAGCCTGTCGGGATATGGTACGGTCACCGCCTTGGCTTCCGTCAAGGCGCACACTTGAGGATGTTCAAAGGACAAAGGTGTCTCCGAGGATTGGGGTTGACCCAGGCCAAGAGAGAGCTGGCCCGTGCGGGACAGTGTGAAGTGAGCCAAGCCTGCAGTTTTTGGAATTCTATTTCTTACTAACTCTATGTCTCCGCGTCCTAATCTGTAAAATGGGCATAATATTTTAAGCTAACCGTATTGGTGAGTCACTCTGGAAACTGCAAGTTTCTGCTGCTGGGAGTGGTTATTATCAGCCCTGACCTGGTCAAAATGTTGCCGAGTGCTTTTTTGTGAGGGCCAGCTAGATTCGATGTCATAACTTTTCAGAGTCAAAGCCAAGGTGAAGGAGGAAGACAACAGGTAGGGAGGCAGATGCGTGCAGGGCAACCCAGAGAACAAATCCAGACCTAAATGATCCATTAGGTACCATGTTTAGGGCCCACGATATTTGTAGAACCTATGGAAATGTTATAATTTTTTTTTTGTAATCAGAAGAAATAACAAATACAATCCAGCCTAGATTAGACTTGCTTTATACCAAAGCAGTAATTAAATAAACTTTAATATATATACATGTGTGTGTGTGTATTTTTTTTTTCTTTTAAATGGAGGAAGAGGTCCACAAAGGCAGAAGTGCCCAGGGCCCACACTCATCCATGGCCCTGACCAAGTCCATGGCTAACGAATGCAGCCGGCTTTCCTGAATACCCTTCCCAGAGCCCACATTTGTTCCTCTGGGACTGATGTCTGTTCCTAGACAGCTGAGTCCTCCAGAGACAATACAAGGAGATAATGCCAATTCTGGGTCAAGTGATGAGGGAGATTTCATGACAGCATGGTAGGCTGGAAGGAGATTCTTGAAGGGGGTTGAGGAAGTCGATCCTGGGTACTTCGGGAATCATGCTTTCTAAACCAGCGTCCAGCCTCACGACTGGACTGACTCATCCTCCAGGTGGAAATATTTACTCCTTCCACTGCGGTAGGAGTACAACCTGGTACAAACTTTCCAGAGAATCATTTCGCAGTGTTTTGCAATATCTGAAAGTATGTGCTTTGACCCAACACTTCTGCTTCCAGGAATCCATCTCACAGTCTTTTCTGTGCAACTGTGCACAGATAAAGGTATAATGAACACGTTGTTCATGATGTTTAAAAGCCCAGCACAGCCAAAATGTCCACCGGGAGGGCTATAGCCAACGCATTGTGCAGCGCCAACAGCCAACAAGAGACTGTAACACGGAGGTTAAAGAGAGGGTATTTGATCTTCATGTCAAGAGTGAAAAAAGACATTTGTGGGCATGGAGAGACTCCAAGCTGGGGAGGAGAGATGTATTCAAATATGCTTGTTTTTGTATAAAAATTTTTGGAATGATGCACAAGTAATTATTCACAGAGGTGATTGCTAAAAGAGTGGGAGTGAGTTTGGTTGGGAGGGCAAGGCCTTGTCAGGGAGAGGCTGACAGGGATGCATTTCAGGGGGTCCACTGGGATTCTCTCTTCTACTCATTGAAGCTTGGGACTCACCCCTCCTTTAGGCCTTCATTCCAGGTCTCTTTCTGGAAGGACTTTCATTTTTAGATGGCATAAAGACAAGCAAGCAAAAAGTCTGAGCTGAAAACCAGGATCCCAGTTCACTAACCAAATAGCAATCTCTGGAAGCCTCAGTTTCTTCATCTGTAATAGGGGAAAAACTACCCCACCGTTTTAAGGAAGAAATGAGACTGTCTGTGAAGACATTCAACACAATGTCTAGCACATACTAGATATGCAATAAACACTGACTGCTCTGAAGCCAGTGGAAGGCAGGGGGGTGTTATGTGCAGGGGAGCACATCACAACCAGAAGAGGACCTTTAGGGCCTGAGGATGGGGATGGCCTTAGCCTGACCCAAACTTTCAGTGGGGCAGAAAACACTCCAGGCTTCCAGGGCTGGATCAGTCAAGACAGCCGCCAGGGCAGGTCACCGAGAAGCCTCTGGGATGACCGCCTGACCCAGGGCCCTTTGTCTGTCAGCAGGAAGGGATGAGCTAGTACTTCATGACCAGGTCCAGATACCATCTCATTTCCGGGGCTGAGGCCAGCCCTTCTCTGTGGCCTCATTTTGGAGTGCTGTGTCTTGTCCCTCATTCAGACTCGGAATTTTGTCCTTGAGGGAAACTCAGCCACAGGCTCCATTCCCAGAGCCAAAAACCGCAGGCACGAGGCATTCTCCACCCACAGCTGCCTTTGGGTGAGGAAACCTGAGGCAAGATCCAGGAGGAGAAAAGGGCCTGGGCCTGAAGACCTCAGCGTGCCCCCAACCCTAAAGATAAGCTGGGCCGAAAAAAGGGAGGACCTGCCTCCAGTCCTGCTCCTGTCTCCCCGCTCGGCTTGGGTGGTCTGTGGTCCCTCTCAGCAGGGTTGGGGGAGATGCTAGGTCCGATGCCTGACACAAGTTCAGGAGCAACCCATTGCTTTGCAGCTGCAACCTAATAATCACCACCTCCTCTACCCCCCTCACCTCTCCCATTTGCAAAGTTGCTCTGAAGTTTAGAAAGTCCTTCAAGGGAGCCTCACAATGCCCTTATGCATAGATGTGGATTTTCACCACGTTTTAGGTAAGAAACTGACTCCTACAAGTTCCGTTGTCTGTCCGAATTCCCAATGAGGTGGGTGGTACTCCTCCTGAACCTCGCCATTTGGGCCTCTGGATCTCAGCTTTGTCCTCTGTCCTGTGAGCGGGCTGCACTGGGTCTTTACTTCCCAGGACCCAGGACGCCCGTGAGCTCTGTGGCCTTGAACGAGGTTGCATGTGTTGCCGAAACGCGCCACTAGGTGGCAACAGCAGCTACGGCTTCCCAGGGCAGCGGCGGAGGCCGAGAGGAACCGGGGTGGGTCGGCACCTCACCAGGTTCAGCGCTCCAGAGCGGCCTCTTCTACTCTGCACATGGATGCGTCTGGACAAAGACAGGGGCGGCTTCTTGACTCCCTGCCTGTCTGGGCACCAAGACCAAAGCACGTCTGCTCCCACTACCTAGAGACAGGCAGGACTGACACCAGGCCAGGCGCCAGTAGCAGGGAACCAGCAATAGTCATCTTCCTGGCCCCAGCAGACCTGGGGCACGTCAGCCATCCGCTGCCTGGCTCTGCCCAGAGCATCTCGCCTGGAAGGTAGCACGTGGTTCTGGAAGTCTCACTCAAACCACACCAATGCTCCCGCCAGTTCCAGACCTAGGTGATAACTACTTGTGGAATTAATTCTCTGCTCAAAGCAGCTGTCTCTTGGGCAGTACCTCTGTGCCAGACCCCGCATTAAATGCCTTCACGTACCTCCTTCAGTTCACACAAGATTTCTATGGGGGGCAGGCACGATTACCACCCACAGTTTACAGATGGGAAGACAGAGGCTAAAAGAGGGTAAGTAACCTTCCCAGGGGCCTCAGAGGTCGGAAGCAGTAAGCCAGAATTAGATCCTACATCTATAGGACTTGCGAGCTCATGCTCTTCCAATAGAGTTTGGGCTGGAGTATAAGGGTCTTGGAAGGGATAAGTGGGAGAAGACACACTGTAAAGGGAAATGGGCCATCCAGAGAAGAGCCTGGACTCCAATCTTGGAAAATGGTGTCATTGGCATGGAAAACTCTCTCGATCTCTTGCCACAGTCTGACACCCAGGTCAGCTGGCCACTGTTGGAAACAGCACGGGACCAAGTTTAGGAGCATGGGCTCAGGGCCAGACCACCTGGTTTACTAGCAAGATGACCCTGAATGGGACCCTGGACTCTTTGCCTTGGTTTCCTCATCTGCGAATGTGATAATAAGAGTGTCCTTCCCATAAGCTTTTTGTGATGATCAGAGGAGATAACATATATGTATATATATAATACGTTTTTAACCTGCCCTGGATATACAGTAAGTATATATATAAGCCATATATAGTAAGCATATAGTAAATATTTATAGTAAAATATAGTAAGTCTATATATAAGCAATAAATGCTTGCTACTATCCACAACTGGGCTACCAAAACATGTATGGTCTGATGTTTGGTTCTCTGGTCATGCCCCTCCCTCCACACCTTCCAGAACATGGGTGACTCTCCTTCCCTGAATGCCTCTCATGTTTTCTGATGTCTGTTCTTCTGCCCATCATGTTCTCTCTACCATTGCCACTGACCCTCCTTCCTTTGAACAAACCCCTCCAAATTTCAGGCCCACCACAAATTAGTACAGTCTGCCTTTAATTAGTTCCTTAAGAATTTTCTTGTCCCTAGATGCATGCAGACATCCCTCCCAGAATCTCACACAGCACTTTGTCCATAGTAGGGGCCTCCAAAAGTAGGCAGTGTAGATAATACCTTGCTAAGGGCTGAATGGCTGGGAGGTATGACTGGAGCACTGGTAACTATGGGAGAGCTTTCCTTTTCGCTCCAAGGACAGGTTAAAGCATTTCCCTCTCCATTATCCTCTTCAGGTCCACTGTGAAACTTGAATTCACGAAAACTGACTGTTGAGCACAAAAGTAAAATCCAAGGCTCCGAAGGTCCTCAGTCCTCTCAAATCTGGGAAAGCTACCAGCTCTTTTCCCCTATTCATAGGAAGAAAGAGAGCATCCTTTACTAGCACACCGTCAATCCCTTTGGCCCAATCACTGACTCAAGCAAAAGAAAGGTGTAGCCTAGAACTGGACATTCAGATTCCTAAAGGAGCAAGCAGTTGACCAGGTGTAAGACAACTGGGAGTGGTGGGGCCTGTGGCAAACAGAAAACACTACCTGAAGTCACTCACACAATTTTTAAAACATCGCGCCAAATGAATAAATGTATCCATAGACATAATTTATCCTGAGGGCCGTCAGTGTGAACTTTATCTTAAACATTTGCCACTGATCCTCAAAATAAAGGGATCCTGCTCTGACACTTCTAGCTGTGTGACCTGGGACACCATACCTTCTCTTCACCCATTTTCTCATCATTAAAAATGGGAATACAAGGAGAATCTACCTTGTGGGGTTACCATGGCGATTAAATGAAAAACTAAGTGGACTGGCAGAGAAACTGATGTATGTTGATGTTCAATAAATGACTCTAAATTTTCCTGACCAAGCGGGCAGCACACAGCTCTGCACGGTGTTAGGCAGCCCAGGCATTACAGCAGCAGAAGCCTTCCATCTGCAGGAGTTCCAACACCTTTGAAGACCTGTCATAGAGCCCATGCACTAAAAGCCACGTGACCTCTGCTATGGGGAAGAGACTCGTCACAGTGGCCAGGAATGTCCTCCCTGGTCTCCCCTCCCAAACACAAGCCCCATCTGCCAACTTCACCCACCATGCCCAAGAGCCGGGTATCAGGTTTGGATAGCTATGTTATCTGTGAACACCTTATCCCCACATGAAAACTCACCCACGTGTTCCTCACTGGGGAAAGCCACCATCCACTTCTCGTAGTCTCCATACTGCTTTCTCCAGAACCAAACAGATGGGGTCTTTTCGTCTCCTGGATGGGCCTCACCCACATTTAAGATCTACATCTCTAAAACTGGAAACCCAGCCCGGACAAGGCTGACAGGCTCCGGATGGCTCTTGCACAGACATATGTCGAGCGGCCACTATTCTCTGCCTGAACTCAGACCACAAGACATAGAAAACATAACTGGTGCCCAAACCTTTCTTTTAGCCCTTTTTAGACTCCCATGAAGTTCTACATTATACGATCTCACCTTCTCAAACATCTGAGGGCATTGGACACATTGGACAGAAATTTAGCTCTTCTTGATCGCCCATGAAGTATCAAAACCATCAGTAATTGCTGCAAAAACTGATAAGACCATGGATTTTTTGGGTCCCCTCTTCCTTTGCTGCTAAGCCGTTAGCGGCTACACTGTGCTCTGTTGACTGGGCTGTCAGAGCACCTACTTATCCCAGCCCTCCTCATCGGCTGCTTTGGGCCTGCTTAGGTCTGAGCAATCAGAGAATGACCTGTAGAAGCCACCATGCACAGGGCACTGTATGTGTGTCAGACTTCCTGCTAAGTGTGTTCTAAGAGCAATTTCACTGGACCGTCCCAAGCACCCTGGGAAGTAGAAACTCTTATCCTAGCTCTTCAGATGAGGAGACTAAGCTTAGAGTTGAAGCGTCTTGCATAGTAAGGAGCAAAGACAGTTCTTGAATCCAGTCTTTTTGACCCCAAAGCCTGGGATCATAATCTACCAGTTTCCACCATGTTACCCTGTTTTAGAATTACCTATGGGACAGTTGGGCCCCATTCCTCCCTTCTTTTTCCCTCCCCTTCTTCTAGAAAGGATGTGATTCGTGCTTATTTTCCCCAGTAGGTTGTAAGGCCCATGAAAGCATGAATTCTGTCCTTGTTCACTCTGTACTGCCTCTCCCTCCCCACGCTGCCAAGCACTGGACTGGACACATAGAAGAGACTTAATAAATAGAATCACTCCCTTCTTCCTTTCTTTCCCTCATATTTTCTTGTCTTTGTACTCATGATTGCCCTTAAAATCAGGCTCTGGATTGCTTTCCTAGAAATTTTCGAAGTCTTCTTCCAGTTGCTGGGGTGGAGGGGGTAGCTAGGGTGCCCCAACTCTGACCTGGAATGATGGAAGGCCCAGTCCTCAGTTTTCCCTTCAAGAGCCCCTCTGAACATCATCCATTTATGGTGTCAAGCAGATGCCCCAAGGAGCTCCAGCAGTGACCCCAGTGATGTTGTCTTGGGCTCCATGGCTGGGGAAAGCAGGCTGACAAAGTAATTATGAATGTGGACACCTGCTCCAAATCCCAGCTCTCCCACCAGCTAGTTCTCTGATCCTTAGCAAGTCAATTATAAAGAATAACTCTCAATTATCCCTTCTGTGAAATGGACATAATTATAATTTCCTTATCGATTTATAATGAGCAAGACACAAGAAATCTTATATATTAAAAAAAAAAAAAACCAACTTCAGCCCGTTGTAGGCATTCAACAAATTATAGTTATTGAATTTGAAACTGACCTTCAAATCAATCAAGATTTTATTTACACATACCTAGCTCAGATGCTAGGTGCCCCAGGAGACCCAAGCCTAAAGAACAGGTACTCCCTGAGAAGGATTAGACTATGTCCACAGGTGTTTAATGCTGAGAAAAATTCTCATGGAATCTCAGCAGATCGAGTTCTATTAAACATGCTGGGTAAGGCTTTTCTCTTGTCTTCTGACCTTCCACTTGGTCCAAGCTCCAGAGCCTGTGATAGCCAGCGAGGTGCTCCCAGTCGTACCCTTTGCCTACCAGTCCTGGAATCCAGGGAGAGTGGCCTAGAAGGCAGACTGACAGTGAGTAGCTCCAGTTTTCCTAAAAGGAAGCTATTTTTAATCCTTGTAGCAGTGGAAACTGCATATATTAACATAATCTCAACCTCACTAACTACTTCCAGTTTTTCATTTTTTTAAATAGGCTTCGTGATCAAAAAGCCATGCCCAGTCTGTGTCTGGAGCTGGTTGATATGAAGAAAGAGAGGGATACGGTCCCTGCTGCACCTTAGGAATGGACAATAGGTTTGGAAATGGCACCCCTCCTCCTCCCATGGACCTCTCTCTGTCCCTTGAGCTGCCTTGGGCCTAAGACTCTTTGGGAGACCCTCTGTTCCCGAAGGTGGATGCTGGTGGCTGGACAGGTGCTGGCAGGTCAGGCTGATGTCCCCAAGTTGGGCAGATGGCCGCAGACTGGCAGGCGACTTCCCCTGCACTCCAGCTCCTTCCTCCCCACAATGTCAGCCTCCCAGCACGCCCCATGTGTTCTCCTATCCCTGCAGGTTATTTTTACCACAGGGGGAAAAAAAAAGGATGCTATTTCTCTGCATTCTACCCTGAAACAAGTCACACTAGCTCCCTCAAAAAAGCACCCAACAGATGGCTCTGGTCCCCTGTGCTCAGAGAAACAGCAAACCTCCTGGGCTGTTGGCAGGTTATTAAAATTTCATGCATCGTGCAGAAGTAATGGCTTGAAGCTCCTTGGCCCAGAATGGCAGAGAGGTTAGGAGTGTGAGTCCTGCCTCTGATTTTGGCTATACGACTCCAAGCACAAGCCAGGGCCCTAGCCTCACTGTACCTCTGATGCCTCCCATGTAAAATGGGGGTAATAACAATGGTTATTTTACAGAATGGCTGGGAGGATTAATCAGTCCAGTGCCTGGAACACAGAGATGCTCTGTAAGTCATTGCTGGAACTATCATTAGCTCTGATGTAAATCTTTGTGGGGCTGGAGAAGAATCCCACAGGGCCCTATTTAGGATTCTAGGGGAGAAGGCTGCTCCCAGGGCAACATGAACGCCTTAGTACTCCCACATCACTAACAGAGAGAGTCAGAGAGAGCAGGCAGGAGGCCGGGTTCAGCTCACAGCCACCCTGCAACCAGTGGCATCCTTAGAGGTCTTCTACAGGGGTTCAGGGTGGTATGGGGGCAGCAAGTGGGGCTTACCTTTAGTCAACACATACTAGGTGCAGGTTCTGGAATCAGCATGCTATAGGACCTCTCAACACTATAAGCAAGGCACTATCCTTATCACCATTTTGCAAATGAGAAAACCAGGGTCACACAGTAAATAAGCACGAGGCCAGGACCGGACTCCGGCCCAGCCGATGGGAGCGCCCACGTTTGTAATGACGACACACCACCGAGATGGGCCTGGGGCGGATGAGGGCTGCTTTCCATACCACCAGCCTGAGAGGATGATCATGCACCTGATCCTACCTTCCATGGCTGATCAGGCTGGGCGTGCGGTTCGTGACTTTCCTGGGGAGCTGGGTCCAAGACCTCCGGATTCCAGGCACTGCTAGCTCAGATCACAAGCAGAGACTCCAGCCCTCTCCCTCTACATGTTTTAGGGGAGTGGGGGGAAATGCGCCAATCTCTCCTGTCCCTGCCCAGCTCACGGCAATTCACCCCCACCTCCATGAACCAAACTTCCGAAAGTCTGTCAAAACGCCAGCACGTGACCTGGAAGGAGAGATGCTCAGTAACCCAGCATTGGCCATGAATGCTTGAGCACGAATGGCTTTGCGTCAGACTGGGTGCGTGTGGGGTGGGGGGAACGGAAGGGCGAGAGGTTCAAGAGAAAGGGACCTAAGACAGTCATGTGTGGAGGTGGCATGCCCTGATGGAAGGCATTGGCTGGCACAAGTCTTCTCAAAACTGACCCATCTGGGGTCCACATCTCATTCCTCCCTGCCCTGAAGCTGACGGTCTTACTCAAGTCCAGGTGTCTGTGTCCGCACTGATTTCTTATATTCCTCCTCTGAAGTATGACATTTATGTTTTAACAAAGAAGTTACGGAAATTGCTACCTTGCCTCTGCTGGTCAGGTAGTAACTTCACCAATAACTACCGCCAGGAAATTGGCTCCTATAAAAAAGCAATAGTTTACTCTAGGAGTCACGGCACGGCCTCTCCCCCTTCACTCCTTCCTCAACATGAGACACCAAGTCCTGTGCTCATTCGCCCTTTGATGTTCTTGGATCTACTCGTTGCTCTTCAGCCTCCTTGCCCACCCCATTCCAGGCCTTGGTGCCATGGTGGTTCCATCTGTAAAATGGGGCTAATGGTAGTTCTTTTCTTATAAGGCTATTGCAAGCGTTAAATAAGATAATACATGCACACGTCTTGGGTTGGTACCCAGCCCATAGTAAGCACTCGTCAAGGGCTGGTCATCGCCACCACTATCAGTAGTGGTCCTGGGAACACCAAGGATCCCCAGTCAGGCCTACCTCCAGTCTCTATCCCTTTCAGCATCCTGAGGTGAATCCCTTGTATGGTATTTTCAGCCTGTCTTCCCCTATTCGGAATCCCATCATGATTCCCACTTTCTGGGATTGAGACCAAATGTTCTTGTCTCCAAGGCCCTCATGTTCCAGCCTCCAGCCTGCCATGCACCATCTCCTTCCTGTACAGATGCAGTCAGAGCACGTCTCCTCACGCCATCCCTCATGGCACACCTCCTCCTGTCCTCAGAAAGCCTTCTTTCCTCCCTCCACATGCTGAAAATCCTTTATCCCCCCGAAGGAAAAAAGAGGTGAGGTCAGAACGCAGCTCTTGTCCCATATCCCCCATCTGCCCTTTTGAAGCTGGGGACGGCTGGCGCCAGGTGGCCCCGTGCCCACTGCACGATACGTGGGGCACCTTATGTTCTTAGCCAAAACCTTGAAGGTGAGCGAGGCACATGAGTGATAACAAAGCACGAACTCCCCAGCCACTCTTGAGCTCCAAAGCTGGTCCTACCATTTACCAACAACTTGACTTGGATGGAATCAACCAGCCTCTCCAACTCATGTTACCCATCTGCAAAATGGATCTAAGGCCTAACCCCAGTGAGTAGTTGGGGCACTTAACCTGATGTGGCAAAGGAAGCCCCCCATAGGGCCGCTCACAGCGAGTTCTTAGTAAAGGGTAGCTCCCTTCACCTTCCCTTCAACGAACAATCACAAGCAATAACGAGTCGTTGATTCTCATTCTATTAGAAACCAGAGGACCGCCTGGAGAAGCAATTTCATCCATCTGCTCCCCCAGGAGGGGGGTGTGGTCAATGGAAGTCTGCCTTCTCCCATGAGAGGCCCACCTCCAGCCTCTCCCCAGAAATGCCCCCTCTTTTCAAAGCTGCTTTTGTGCTCAAGACAATAAAACTAGCATCCAGGCCAACAACATAATTGTGCGGCCATCAGTTAACAAAGAGGTTCAGGAAGGTAATAAAAACGCCCACAGCTCCAACTTGAAGTCCAGCAAAGGAAAAGTGGATGTGTGGGACCCGTAAATCCTCAGATTCCTAAAGGATGCTCTTTCTCGCCCCCCAGGAGGCTGGGCAGGACAAGGCTTAACACAAATAGGCATGCCAGGACTTCCAGGAGACACCCGGACCACCGCCGGAAGAGGAGGGCCTGATGGCGGCCTGACCCTGGAGAGGCGTCTGGCTGAGAGCTGGAGCTGGAGCTGGAGGCACAGTCCCCTGGACACTAGTCCCTCCTCAGAAGCCTGGGGTTTAATCTCCCACAGCCACTCCTTCTGGCTCTGCCTCTTTCGGCTAGTCACCTAACCTCTCTGAGCTTTATTCCCAACCTGATAATTACTACCTCACAAGGTTGTTATGATTAAAAAAAAAAAAAAAAAAGACCCTCTTGATAGTTGCCCACTTCTGGGGCACCTGCTATGTGCAGGGTCCATGCTAAGCACTTTATGGGAATGATGTCTTTTCATCCTTCCAACCACGCCATGAGGCTCCATTTTACAGATGAGGAAACTAAAGCACAGGGAGGTGAAGCATCTACTTGAGGTCACAGTGTAGAGACAGTGTTTGAACCCAGGCCTGTTTGAATCTCCAGCCCATGCTCTTAATCTCTGGCCTTTGCCAACAGGAAATACCATATAAACCTCCGGTATCACTGTCAGTCACCTGAGACACAAGGAAAACGTTACAAAAGACTGACAATAATGTCCAGAGATGTAAGTAGAGGCCGAGAACTAGCATCCGGGGAGGTTGGTAGGGAGAGACAAGGATCAGGCATGGGACCCAAGCATTCCTGCCCACCCCATCTCTCTCCTCTCCTTCAGCTCCTACGTTTACTCGTCCACAAAAGCACGTTCCATCTAGAACACACGCTGTGGCCAGCACCAGTTCACATGCATCATTCTACTTGGAACCTCACACCAGTCCCTAGAGGCAAGGCATATTGATTGTTTCTACTTTACAAATGAGGAAAACCGAGGCTCAGAGAGGTTGAATCCCATGCCCAGGGCCACACAGCAAGTAAGTTCTATGACATGGCCCAGCATGTTTACTTGGATCGTCTTATCTCTGAGGCCCATTCTCTGTGTTTGTCCAGCCCTGCAGGTGTGGATGAGCTGTCCTCCTGGGATTTCAGAGCCCCTCTGTCACTCCCTCCACCCACCCACTGTGTTTATGGTTTGTGAATCATGGCTGCTCTGTTGTTCACTGCTGTCTCCCCTACTGGCCTGTGTAAGCGCCTTTGAGAGCAGAGACCATGTCTGGCGCATCCACCATTACATCAACAGGGTTCAGCCAGTGTGGAATCAGGTGCTCGGTGCAGAGTCACCAGCTGGAAATGCACCTCCAAGCTTTGGGGGAAAGAGCTAGAGCTCCTGGAGCTGGAGGTGAATCATAACCTCAGTGGGACAATGGCTGTGTTGAAAGGTGCTGCATTTTATGTCTGGGAAGTAGGACAGGGATGGCGGGGCCAGGAGAGCTGGAGAGCGGGGCCAGCAAAGGCTTCTTCTCCCATGCCCACTTTGGTGGCATCTCAGAAAACCGAGCTGAGTGCTAGTGACCCCCCCATATATGGCCATACGGCTCCTTTGGCTCATGTGGTCAGATTTAGCAACTGAAAATAGAGGACACCCAGTTAAATTGGAATTTCAGGTAAACAACCAATAATTCTTGAGGTGTTTCCCTTGTCATACCAAACAGACTAATATCTTGGTTCAGCCTTAATAATTCATTAATATTTGTTACATACTTTAACATTATTATTTATCTGAAATTCAGGTTTAACTGCATTTTATCTAGCTCCCCCCACCTGCGGGGGCCCTAAGTTATTGGAAGGGCTGTTGTTTTCCCAAAGGGACTGAGAACGATGCCCCCAAGAACCAAAGGGACACTGGAAAGGGCCAATCACAGTCCTCAGAGCCTAAGGAGCCGGGTCTGGCCCAGAGAGTGATGAGCAGGGACAAGGCCGAAGGCTGGCCATGGCCTCGGGAGCGGGGTTCACGCGGTCTTCCTGGCACGGGGAGGAATGTGGAGCCCGCCCCAGCTGCTCCCCATTAAGCAGAACTGGCATTTCAGAACACGTCAGAGGCGCTGGCTCCCAGCCCTGGAAGTCAGCATCTGGCCTCTGAGCCCGCGTGTCCTGCCCAGCCCCAGCCCTCTCACCTCGGTGGACCCTGACTGAGGGCCCCAGCAGGCCCATTGTCATCCTGCCCAGCCTCAATGGGGCCATTCAGGGGCTTTGCAACAGGCCCCTCTGGAGGGCACTTCCTCCTCCCCTCTGGAGCGCCCTTGGCCACAGCCTTCGCCTGTGTGGGTGGGGGGTCTGGCTGTGGTGAAAGCGGCGGGCAGCCAGGGCGACATTACTGAAGGCTGGATTGTTGACAGAGGGCATGGAACAGAGTCCCCCACCCCCCCACCCTCCGCCCTGCCCATGTCACGGGACTCTGGGGCACTCTGCCCACACTGTGCCTCTCACCCCAGCGGAGGCGGCCGTGCGTCTGAGGGGCCCGCACCTGAGGACAGAGCAGCAAGACCTCTCCCACATTCACTGAGAAACTGAGGTGATCCGTTGGAGCCAGAAAAATCGAGTTCAAGCCCCGGCGTTGCCAAGTCCTCGCCGTGCAGATTAGGCAAGGAGCTTCACCTCTCTGGGCCTTTCTCTCTCCATCTGTAAAATGAGACTAGTGCTATCTGCCTGCTGAGGTGGAGATGGAAGGACATCAATCACGGAAGCTTGGAGCCTGGCGCACGGCTGCTCGCTCCTCTACCCTTTCTCATCGCTAGCTCTTCCTGATCCATGGAGGACTCCAGAAAATGTGCTCTCCCGTGACCAGCAGACTCAAAGCCCATGGATAGGGATATCTGGGTTCAGACTTTATCAAGAGGACACGGGGTTTTTGCAGACGTGGGATTCCAGCCCAGTCCCCTCTCAGCTCACATGGCCCCGTAGTAAGGAGCACCGGCATTCAAATACACAACGCCTCCCCTCATCTCTGGGGCTCCTTCTGCCAGCCCGCTCTGGCGTCTTGAGTATCTCATACACTTTGCGCTTCCAGATCTCCTGCCCCAGGTTGCTCGTAAGCTCTGACTTCTGAATGAGCACACAGAGCAACAGATGCCCAACTCTCTGGGCGCTGTCAGGCAACTTCAAGGCGGCCAGCTTGGGGCTTAAGCTGAGGCCAAAGGGACACACACTCTGGGTTCATAACCCCTCAGTGCAGGCGTCCTGGCTAACCCTTCCCGGTGGCCGACATCCAGTGAGCTGCCCACCCTACGTGGCCACACCAGCCATGGGAGGTGGGGAGAAGAGCCAGGGCTCCCTGGGCACCAGAGCCCTCTACCATCTGTTCACCACACTGAATCCAAGATCTGCTGCCCTGTTGTCTCTGAATCCCGCACTTACGCATTCAAAACCTCAGCTCCTCTCACTTTACCTAGGACCCTGTTCTCACCTGCCCCAGCCACGCAGCTCCCCCTTCTCTTAATCATCCAATTTGATCTTTTACCCTGGACCAGCCTTTGTCCGAGAAGGGGCTACAGACTATCCTCTGCACATCCGTCTTACCTGCCAAAAATACAAGTTCACGGGCCTTGCCCAGATCTGCAAATTCAGAGGCTCTGAGGCCAGGGAGCCCCAGGATTCTGCCCATTTAACAAGGATCCAGGCAATGCTGATGCACACTGAAGATTAAGAATCATAATCGTGGAGCAAAACAGGCCTGCTTGGCATCTCTCTCTGGTCCCATAGGACCTTTGTTTGCATATTCCCTTTCCTGTTAGTAACTATTACAAAGAAGTCATCAATTGGTTTGCCAATTTACACTAATACAACCGAGGACTGCCATCTCATTTCTCGCCTGCATTCCGCCTTGGACTTACTTGAGAGGTTTCTATCATACATTAGGGTATAGCAAAAAATACACACACACACACATACACATACACGTTCAAGACCTAAAGTTGATGGAGAACCCATCACACAGGTTTGCCACATGCTTCATATACTTTGTGGCATTTAATGCTCAGAGCAGCCCTGTGAGGTCACTGATCTCCTGTTCCTAGAGCAGAGGAGGAGATGGGGGCAAATCTAGCAGCTCATCTAAGGCTGTATCTCTGTGGACAGAGCCAGAATGCAAACCAGCCACCACCTGCTCTTGCCCACTTCATTCTCCTGCCTTTTTTTGAGGGTGCTGGTCTCAAATCCAGGAAATCTCACCCCAAAGTGGCTTCAGGATCCGCTGCTGCACCTAAGAACTACAGCTGCCAAAGCTTCACCCCAGGCCTGTCTCTGTGAGGGAGACGTCTGGACATGTTCTATTTTCATAACTCCACTTGCTCCTGGCAAAGAGCCAATGGCTAGGGGTCTGGGTCATGCAGCTTGTTAAAGTAGTATCTGGAAGGGAAACTAAGTTTCTCGATGCCAAGAACAGTGCTCCTCTGGCCTCCCGATGCTGCCTGCGCTTCCAGGGGTCAAAATAGATTTCCTATGAAATAGATTTTCCAATCTCTCAAGGAGCACCTGGACACATACTTGCCCATACACGCAAGCGTGCCCGTGCACAGACATCTTCACATACGTGTTCCCACATAAACATGCATGCACACACAAACCCCTTCTCGTCGTTCAGGCACAGGACAGCGTTCCTGTCCCCACTCAGGGTCAGGTCTGGACTTGAGGGTGGCTGGGGATACCCTCCTCCATGAGGCTGGGATGCGGTTATGTGAGACAAGTCCAGAGGAGCTGGGGACGAGGGAGAAATCCCCCCTTGATTCCCTCCGCCACCTTCCTTCCTCCTGAAGACTCCCAAGAGGTCACCAAGCCTCTTCCTCCTCCTGCAGTGGCCCAGACCTGATTGAGATGAGTGTGCACAAGGATGGGCCGTTTCTATGGTGCCAGTGACCGTGTGAGCAGCTTTTAAATAGCTCTGATTTATACAAAATGCAGCAAAAAAGCTCCGGCAGCAAATCAGTCAATAATTTCACCAAATAGCCTGATCCGGAGGCTCAGTTCATTTGCTCCACTCTTATCAATGGCTTTCCCCACATCAATACACAACCGCAGTGTGCTTGAAAGAATGGCCTGGGCAGGTGGCCCAATTGCCTTGCAGAGCACCTGTCCACTGAGAAGGCTTCCCCAGGCAGAGTGGGAGGGCCCAGCAGCGCCACTGCAATGAGGCCCTCCCCTTGGTTCTCCAGGATGCATCCTGCTTCTTTCCCAACCCCAATGCAATGCAATTTCCAGTTGCAGCTCAAGGAGAACGGGAAAGAGACTTCAGAACAGCAAGGGATGGTGGGAGTTGGGTTCTGTTCAGCAGTGGGAATGGCTGTCCTCCCTTTGCTGAAGGGGCTAGAAAGGATCTCAGAGCTCATCTGTGAAAAGGGCTAGGATGGAACTGTCTCCTACTCCTGGAAGATGCCACCTAGACCGCCTAGCAGGGTCGAGGGCTGCGGCCCTCTAACCCTAGCTCCCACGTCACAGACTAGATCTTCCCTCCTTCTGCAGTACCCAGAGAGATGACAGCCTCCAACATGCCGATCAAACACCAGCTGCAAAGCCAAGTGCACAGGTAAGTAAGATGTAAAAATGGAGTGGGCATGGATTCTAGAAGTCTCTTTTATGACACCCTCCTCCTCCAGGGCTGACCGGTCTATCCCTGCCATCCCTAATCACAGGGTAAAATAATTAGAGACAATGGGGCCTGTGCCTCTAGACAGAGGTGGTAGCTGAGTACTTTATAGTAAGGGGGCCTCTCTTAAGTACTACTTCTGAAGGGGTCAGGGCATAAGGGCCCCTCTGCTTCTTAAATATTAATTTACCTATGATCTGGGGGTCTTGTTAAAGTACAAATCTAATTCAGAAGGCTTGGGATGATGCCTAAGATTCTGCATTTCTACCAAACTTCCAGGTGATGCCATCACTACGAGCCTACAGACCATACTTTTAGTAACAAAGATTAAAGTACAAAAAGAGGCAGGCAGGGAGGCAGGCGGGCAGGAAGGAACGAACGAAGGAAGAGAGAAAAGGAGGAAGGGAGAAAGAAGGGAAATGGAAGACAAAATGAAACCAGTGCATGTTAGCAAACCCAATTCTTACCCCCACATTCTACTATGGGCATCTCAGAGCCAGCCTGAAGCTTGGATAAAGTAAGAGTCTGCTCAGAGGGTCAGAATTCTCCAACCTGAGCAAAACTATTACCCTTCCCAGCCAACCTAACTCACCCATATCTTTGTGTTAAGACCCTGATTTTGTGCTAAGACACTCACCCAGCCTTTGCACTAAGAGCCCCCATAAAGAAGCAAATCTGCCAGAAGGATGGTATTTTGACCTATTAGCATCTTAAGGGACAAAATATAGATTTCTTAGTGGGGTCTGAAGAAATAGTGTAAGTGCCCTAGGCTGGGAGTCATACCTGGCTGCTAGTCCCAGCTCCGCCTGAAATCTTCTACGAGTTCCATCACTTACTCACTAAGCAATTAGTAAGCACTTACCATGTGCTAAGGATACAGCTGTGAACAAGCTGAACAAATCCCTTGTTCTCATGGAGCTGAAAGTCTAGCAGAGGAAAGCACATAATAAACAAACATATGACATGTCAGAAGACTGCTCTGGTTCTGGAGAAAAATAAAGCAAGGTAAGGAGAGAGGTATCAAATGACAGATTGCTGTTTTATATAGGGTGGTCAGTAAGGATCCCTTTGATAAAGCGTCTGAGCAGAGACCAAAGGTAAGGGAGTGAGCCATGTCAATATCTGGGAAGACATTTCAGGCAGAAAGAACAAGTGCAAAGGCCCTGAGGCTCAACTTTCTCGTCTATAAAATAAAGGGCTAGGAAAACAGGGTCTTTGTGATATAGCTCTAAGGTTCCCAAGTCTGACCATTAGGAGCAGGAGAGGCTTCGACGGTGGGGGGAAATGACCTGTCCTGTGTGCCTGGGTCAGGGTGATGAAACCAAGAGGACACCTTCCCAGGCTCTTCCTTTTTTATAGTCCTATACGTCTCTCTTTCCAGCTCTGTTTCGAGGAGCAAACGACCAGTTGTTTTTAAGAAACAAAAATAATCTGCCCTGTTAAGGGCGAGATATTTTAAAACCACTGAATGGATTTTTCCTTCCGTGCTCTTTATTTTTTTTTAATTTTATTTTTTTATTGATACATCTCCTCTCCTTCCAGTTCTAAAATAAGCACCCTGTCTGCCCATACACGAGTCCAAAGGCAACACACCGCAGATGGCGTGGGCCTGGGGAGAGCCAGATGGAGGTCGCTTGGAAGGCACTAGACCTGGAGAATCCACCGGGGGAGCCTGGCCAGGCTGGCCTCACCCGTGGCCTGCTGCCCCTGAATCCAGGTGACGAGACACTCTTAAAAACAGCAGTGGAATGTGGTGAGAGTTGGCATTTGCAAATGACAAATTTCTGACCGAATTCCAGTTCTTTGGAATGGAAAACCAGCAGCTTCCTGTTACAAAATGTCCCAACAGTTCATGCCTAATACATGGGTGTGGGCAATTCATATATTTCGAATCTAAATTTGGCTAAAAATATAACAAAGCCGGCATATTTTTAGCCAGGTAAACATTTCTGGGGACTAGGTCAAATTTATATCGGTTTCTGCTCTGCAGTCCAGAGAAGGAACAATTCCAAATGAGCGAGAAGCAGGGACCCAAGGGGAAGGGCACACAGGCCACCAGGCAGCTGGGAGTCGCTGATTCTTGGTGACCGTGTCTGGTTTGGGAATGCTTCCCGGGCTCAATGGTTTGTCCCTTCCTGTTAGAGAGGCAGGACCTTTTAAAGAATGATGAAGGCCCACGCTGTTTAGAATGCATGGGGTTACTCATGGTTTACTACTACTCACTCCGGAGAGCCGTAAGCAAATCACTTGCCCTCTGCGTGCCCTCAGCTGTCCGTGTCTCTCCTCCCCAGGCTCAGCTAGAGCCGGGTTTTGTGAGAAGCAGCACAGAGGGTGGCCCATTCCGTAGGTGAAGATTCAGGCCCTGCAGGTTCTGCCCAAGTTCCAGGCCTGGCTCTTCCTCTTAGAGGCGGGGGACCTCCGGCAAGTTGCTGAGGCTCTCCAGGCCGTAATTCACCAGTAGAGTGGAGATAATCACTAAAGGGCCAACCTCAGAGGTTACTGCTTCTGTGACGAGGATGCTGGAAAACCCATGGAAGATGCTTAGGAGTCTGCCCAGCGCACAGTGAGTGTCTCGTAAATAACAGCATCTATCCCACACCAGACATTCGGACACGTGCTGACTGCTTTAATCCGCATGACCCGTTGGAACGCTATACCTCCCAGGGGAAACTGAGGCTTGGTGGGACTGCCTTGTCTAAGCTGCTGCTCAACAACTGTTTATTGAGCCTGCACTCCCAGGCCCCACACTAGCATGGGGGAAGCTAGCTAGCTGCCTGGGTGATACATGGGGAGGGAAGGTTTTAACCGGGGTCTTTCTGACTTCCAGCTTGGTGGGGGGGGAGGGGAGGGCGTCTAAGAGGCTGGACAGAAAGAGCAGGGACATGAAGTCGGAGTTTCTGTACTGACTCCACGTGGTCTCAGTCAAGTTACTCACCTCCTCTGAGCCTCACACATAACAGGGATGAAATGCCGCCAGTCTTATCGCATCGTGAGGCTTAAATAAGAGGATGTAGGTAAAGTGTCTGGCCCATGGGAGGTGTTCAGCAGTGGTCTCCAGCTACAATGACAACATCCACACAGAGGTCCTTGTTTTCTGATTCATTGAGCCAAATGCAAAAGCTTTCTAATAGGCAAGGATTAATTCTATTTTACTGCTTGGTAGAATGAGGGGGAAAGAACATAGTTTAGGGCCAGATGCACTTCTCTAAACCATCAGGCCATTCAGAGCAGACCTTCCGGCCACTGCGAGTGGGGTGGAAAGAATACGGAAGATGGGAGGCCTCGGTTCCAGTTTTTTTTTTTGCCCTCACTGATAGGTGACTATGGGCAAGTCACACCCCTCTCTGGGCCACGGTTTCCCCATCTGCACAACGGAGCTGTGACAACAGCTGGCCTCCGAGGGCCGCCCTGGCTCAGGCATGTTGAGGCTCTAGAGGCGCAGAGCTCTAAGCAGACATCCCAAGAAAGCCCGGTTGTTCTAAATCTGGTTTTGTCACCTAAATAGTGCACCCCCCCCCCACCACCACCAACAGAGCTGCTTTCTTCTGTCCAGAGACAGCTAACAACCAAAGTTCCCACACCAGAGGGTCTAACAGCTCTGGAACCCTTGTGGTCCACACATTTTGACGTAAACATGCGTCACTCCCAGGTCTGAAAAGAATCAAAGCAAATCAGCATGAAATGGGGACCGTCGGCGAGCTGCAGCCAAGTGGCCCCGGTGGGAGGATGCGAAGGGAAGTCTGCCAGCTGTTAAGCACACGGACCCCGCTGGGCCCCACAGCCCAGGGGTGACCTGGGGGGCGGCAGCCACGGAGGGGAGAGAACCAGATTGTGCCCAGATTGCAGCAGGATGTGGGCAAAAGCCAACAGGGCTCCCCATTCAATAAACACGATGCTTCTAGAGACAGGCTGGGACAGGCGAGGGAGGCCAAGGCCAGGGAAGGTTGGGGAGCAGGCTCCAGGGAGAGAGGGTTTGGACATTCGATTGTCTAAAGCTACACCTCAGTACGGGACTCGGGCCCTCCTCCAGTTCCTGGCAGAAGAAGGCAGTGGCTAAGAGGTTTTGGAATTTGAGAGACCCAGGTTTGAATCCGGTCACTGTCTGTGGCACGCGTGTGACCTGAATAAGTTCCATGCCCCCTCTCAGGCTGCTTTCCCTAGTGACTCCTCATTTCTCTTCTTCCTGGTAAAACAGGATCAATATTGGCTCGGAAAGTTCGCGTGAGGATTGAGTGAGATTGTGGATGGAAATGGCACGTGAATGATTGCTGGCATCATCCTTCCTGGGGGGCCACCCCACCCTGGGACTCTAGAAACCTTCCCCTTTTTTTCACCAGCTAAAATCCTTCAGAACCCTTGTCAGGTCCCCCTTCCAAAGCTGGTGTGTGTGTGTGTGTGTGTGTGTGCGTGTGTGTGTGTGCGCACGCGCGCGCAGGCTCCCAAACCCGCCAAAGCTCTCTAAAGCCCATGGTGTTTCTCTCCCCCTCAACCCCTCCAGCTGATCCTACAGTCATTGTTGCGTCCTGACAGACCTTCAATTGGAGCAGCCAGATGGTTTGGACATTGTAAACAGCCTTGCATAAGGGAACCTGCCTCCTCCTTCTACCCAGCCAGCCCAGGCCCATTTTGCTAAGATCTGGGGTTGGAGAGCTTTGATACCGGCCTCAGCCAAGGTTCAGGTCGCCCTCTCTGTGTCTCCTACACTTGGCCACCCACCACCACGTGATCTTCTCAGTTCACATGCCAGGAGGGAGTTCTGTGGAACACATGGCTTAGCCACAGCTTCACGAACACAGCTGGTGCGCCGTATCTTACTTACTCCTGCTTTCCAACGCTTTCTTTCATCTTCCCCCTCCCATCCTTCTTTTCTTCTGCAAATTATAAGTAGGAACCTGCTATGTGCTGACCATGTCGTAGCAGAGATCAAAAGGGACACATCCCTGACCTCATGGAAGGCATGGTCTGGCTAAAAAAGCAAGCCATCACAGGCCAAGCTGTGGAGGCTATAGAGCAGGCTATGGAAGCATAGAGGACAGATGCTGCCACGGTGATGGTGGAAGGCTTCCCGGAGGAGGTGACACAAAGCCTGAGCTTGGATGGGTAAAGGATGGGGAGGATTTAGCCAGGCAAAGGAGACCTAAGTAGTGGGGACAGAAAAAGGGTTGAAGCAGAGAAAGAAACTCGCTCCCATTCATACACACTCATACACACTCACCTTCTCACTGCCTAGATGAGTAGGACTCAACCAGGGGTTTTAATATTTTTTAAAATTTCCTCATTAAGAATAATTTCTTTTATACTTTCAACTTTGCAAACATTTTAGGTTTTTAGAAGAGATGATCAAATCAACTTGGATCTTGTGATTCCATAAAATGTCAGCAACTAGTCTCATGAAAGAACAGGAATGAAGCCAAGATTCTCACACTACACAGAAAGGAGATAAGGAGTCCAGATCCTAAACCCAGTGAAATAAACTTGGCCAGGCAATTTATTGTCAGTGAGTACACACACACACACACACACACACACATACCCATCCCTATCTCATTTACGTTCTCAGGGGTACACTGTAAAGGTCAAGGGGAACTGCTAATGTACACTCTAGCCAGAGCTTCCTTTTGTTTCTCAACATTTTATTTTGAAAAACTTCAAACAGAAAAGTTGAGAGAACTGCACATGTATCTTCACCTAGATTTACCAGTTGTTAACACTTTATGACATTTATTTTGTCCTCTCTGCAGATACACTAACCTTTTCTCTCCCCCAACTATCTGAGATAGTTGCTGACACCCAGACACTCGATCTCTAAATATTTCAGCATGTATCTCCCAAGAAAAAAGGCATTTTCTTACATAACCTCAATACTGTTTACATCGATGAAATCATACTCTCTCATACACCATCTGAATTCAAGTATCTCCAGTTGTCTCCAAAGGAACTTTCTAGGATTTATGGTTTTGTTCATGCAGGTTCCAGTCAAGGATCTCTCACCGGATTTGGTCATCATAACTCTTTGTTCTCTTTTTCTAGAATAGTTCTCCATTTACATTTAAAAAAAAATTTTTTTTTCTTAGTCTTTCATGACATCGTCAGTGTTGAAGATACCAGGCCTGTTGTCTTAAAGAATGACCCATAATCTGAATTTATCTGATGGCCAACAAATGATTCCAAACAAATTCCCCAATTTTTTCAGATTTATTTATTTATTTAGAGCATGTGCACATGCGTAGGGGGAGGGGAAGAGGGAGTGGGAGAGACTCTCAAGCAGATTCTGCACTGAGCGCTGAGTGTGGAGCCTGACACGGGACTTGATCTCACAACCCTGAGATCGTGACCCGAGCCAAAACCAAGAACTGGTCACTTAACTGAATGAACTACCCAAGAGCCCCCTCAAATTCCCCATTTGTTCCTTTCTCTCTCCAGGATCAGCCCTGCCAATTCCACTAAAAATGCTTAATGGAACTTGTGGCCTCAGAGCACTTGGAACTTTACCAATCCCAGAGAGGTTTAACTGATATTATTAAGAAACTAATATGTATTTAATATTGAAAGAATATTTTCAATATTTCTAAACCTTAGGGGTGGAGGAGAGGAGTCAAATGTCATATGTACCCACCCCAAGGAAATTTTATAGCAATTTACTTTGATTTAGTATTAACAATGGCTTTTCAGGTGTTTTGTTTTGTTTTGTTTTCTCGAAGTGCTTCCACTCTTGCTATTTAAGAACTGAAACTTTGAGGGGCACCTGGGTGGCTCAGTGGGTTAAGCCTCTGCCTTCAGCTCAGGTCATGATCTCAGGGTCCTGGAATCGAGCCCTGCATAAGGCTTTCTGCTCAGCGGGGAGCCTGCTTCCCCCCTCTCTCTGCCTGCCTCATTGCCTACTTGTGACCTCTGTGTGTGTGTCAGATAAATAAATAAAATCTTTAAAAAACCACAAAAAACTGAAACTTTGGGGTCAAGGGGCACCCAGCTGGTTCAGCTGTGGTAGGGCAGGCAACTCTTGATCTCTGGTTGTAAGTTTGAGCCCCATGTTGGGTATAGAGATTACCTAAAAATAACAAAATCCTTAAAAAAAAAAAAGTTGACTTTGGAGTCAAGCTGATACGGGCTCAAATTCTGGATCTATCATTTATTGGCTGTAGCTTAACCTCCTTGAGTCTTGGTTTCCTTCAAGGGTATTTATGGTGTGAGGTGCTTAAACTAGTGTCTCGGTCCTAATAATTGCTTCTCTTAAGCTTCGCAAGAACCTTCAAAAAAGGTGGAGCAAGAATGTTCCCCTCCATTTTATAGGTCAGGTAACTAAAGCTCAAAAGAGACTATGACTTGTTGAAGGTCACAGCAAAGCATCCAAAGAGATAGAACTAGAACCAAAGTTGCTGACTCCCAAGAGCTTTCCTTTCCATTTCTCTTCAGGAAATAGCATCTTCCTCATGGGATGTCGTGAGGATTAAATGACATGCGACGTGTCTAATGCCATGCATTACGCTGGTACAGACACTATGCTCAGTCAGTGTCAGTGACTGTTAGTATCATTATTTTTCATTTGTCACACTGCTGTGATTTTGTTCAAAGGCCCCCAAAGAAGTCTGGGAGTTAGGCTCATAATTACCTTGACTTCCACCAAGATGAGGCAGGGGATTAGAAAAACCTAAAATCCACTGAAGGTATTAAGGTTTCGCTTGGAAGGAAAGACAAAATATTCTGAGGCTGTGGGGCCATTGTTTGGAAAACACAAGAGAGGGTCTGTTTTCCTTGGGAAAGGGACACTAAATCATGAGTCATTCTTTAGGTTCTGTGTGGGTGACTTGAGGTTCCTGAGAAAACTTTTGTGTCACTCACTACTGTCGTGAGTGGACTGAAACACAAAAAGCCTGACCCAGTTTTATTCCCCAAATCCCATGACCCATTCTCCCTAAGACATTCTAGGAACACATTGTCCATCCCCTTGAACAATGTGACCAAGAGACAGAGTGGCCATTGAAATTGGCCCTGACGCAGTTAGTAAAACACCGTTGGGCAGCCGGCCATGCCTTGGGGCACCTCAGTGACCAAACTGATCACAAGGCCCAGCTCCCACCATAATCATGCCAGCTGCAAGGGAAGAGGGCTTTCCTTCTGCCCTCAAAACAATAAGTAGCCATTCAGAAGCCCAACCAATGGGATTGTTCCATTCTTGGAACATGGCAAGGCCATCACATTATCCAGTGGCTGCAGGGCTGGCTCAGGCAAGGTCTTACAAAGAAGACTTCCCATAAGTTTGGTTTGCAGTAGAGCCCCCGGCTCGGCTGGTGCTATAGGGATGGCTTGCCTGGAACCAAAATGTGGAGGTTTCATTTCACAACTCTGGATATGACTCATTTAGAGGACATCGTTCTTAATGTACTCTTGTTCCCCATTCACCTAACCAAAGCCCTGCCATGTTCTCTGCTTCCACGGGGTCAGTCATCTGTTCTGCCATGTAATCAACTGTGCACCTGGGAGGCACCTGGGAGACAGGTCGGGTGGAAAGAACGTGAGCCTGTGATGAGGCAGATCTGGTTTGCACACTTGGCTCCGACCTTACATAATAAAAATAGGCAATACCAAGTATTCTTTGCTTATTATATGCCAGACACTCTTCTCAACGACCTACCTGTTTACCCATTTCTACTTTATAGGTGAAGACACTGGCATTTAGAGATGTGAAGTAACTTGCCCGAAGCCTGGATTCAAATCTTGGTCTGTCTGTCAGTGAAGCCAGATCTACCGTGTAAAACGGCCTCTGAGTGCGAACTCCCTTTGCTCTCAGCTTCCTCAGATAAAATGCATAGATGGGGCGGCTGGGTGGCTGTGTGGGTTAAGCCTCTGCCTTCGGCTCAGGTCATGATCTCAGGGTCCTTGGATGGAGTCCCACACCGGGCTCTCTGCTCAGCAGGGAGCCTGCTTCCCCGCCCCCCGGCCTGCCTCTCTGCCTACTTGTGATCTGTCTGTCAAATAAATAACTAAAATCCTTAAAGAAAATAAAATGCATAGACTACGTTACATTTTACCCATTGCTTGCATCTGAGATTATATACACACAAACATATACACAAATAGGTAGAACAAATACATATGCAAAACACTACGTATACAAGCAAAACAAACACATGCACCAGACAAAGATACCTATAAAGCAGCGGAGACTACCTGACACATAGCAGATGCTCCAGAAACGCTTCCTTCCCTGCTGTGCCGGCAGATTCTAGGAAGGAAGCATCTCTGACCTCAAGCCCAGATTTCACTGGGTGGTTCGGCTTTTTCCCAGCCTAGCTTCCGGAGCGTCTCCAAGTCTTCATTAAAGCACCTCTCTCAAGGCCACATCTCTTATGCCATAGAAGTAAGTCACACGGGACACCAAGATTGGGTGCTTCAGTCTTGGTCACAGAGGAAGAGAGGGCGAGAAGAGGGAAGCGAATCTAGCTATTCCGAAGGCTGGAAATTGGGCTGTAATTTCTCTAGCCTGGCCTTTGATGTGTGTGTGTGCTAACATGTGCTCGTTACTTTAAGCTGTTCCATGTGGATCTATTTGTATATGCGTGTGTGAATATATGTATATATACACATACCCAGAAGGAGATGTACTTCTATACGTGTGTATATATACACACATAATGATATCCTAAATAAGCCACCCGTCCCACCTTTAAAGTGTTTTACGAAAACTAACCCGTGGAATAAGCAATAATAGGCGAAATATAAACATTCTTGCATGTTGGCGGATAACCATGCTATACATTCCCCTCTAAGAACGGAGAGAGAGAAGAAAGGGAATAACACAATAGCAGAAAAATGCACTAATCAAATCCATAATCAACTTTGATGATGATGGAGCAAGGATTCTAATCAAAACACAATGGGGCAAAGTTGCAACAGGTTGTAAGCTTGGAGCTGCTCTCTCTTCCCAGGGGCCTCCCCTGCTCTTTCTTTTTAAATATCTGAAACACCCACAGAGGATTTCAATCACTTCTAATTACTTTTTTAAAGAAATGAGTTGCAAGTTGAACACCAGGCTCCTAAAAACAGGAAATATCAAAGTATTATATATATAATTTTTTTTCCCTGCAGCTGCTTCTTAAAAATAAGCTAACCTCTCCTCAAATAGCTCACGCGCATTCCTTATCTGAAGGTCGGCCGGCCAGGGTTTCTGAACGAACGCAGAGCATGTCTCTAAAACAATTCTTTGCATATGGTCATAATTTATACACCGTGTTAATGGAGCAGATGCTATAAATGTTCACTCTTGGGGGAAGGCCCAGGTATTCCAGCACAAGGAAGGGAATTCAGGAGGGGTGTGGGGCTGCAGAGCGCAGGCCCCCCAGTGGGGCAACAGCCCAGCTGCAGGCTTGTGAGAGAGGTTCAAGGTGAGGGGCTTGGGGAGTTGACAATGGGGTTGTACGTAAGAACTGTTTTCTGGCTACCTTAGGTCTTTTCACAGTTGATGGACATGGAAAGCCGGCTTGGGGGGAAAGGGCTGTCACTGGCTGAACAGAGTTGCTGCATAATAAAAGAAGCCCTGAGAATCACCTCCCTTCCCCTTGTAACTACCATGTTGAATATTCTGAACCCCAAGCTAATAACAATAATCACTGTCATTTTTCCAAGGGTCTGTTATGAACCAGGTCTTTTTTTTTTTTTAAAGATTTTTATTTATTTATTCAACAGACAGAGATCACAAGGAAGCAGAGAGACAGGCAGAGAGAGAGGGAGAAGCAGGCTCCCTGCTGAGCAGAGAGCCCGATGCTGGGCTCCATCCCAAGACCCTGGGATCACAACCTGAGCAGAAGGCAGAGGCCCCAACCCACTGAGCCACCTGGGTGCCCCATGAACCAGGTCTTTATGGACACCATATCCCAGCTTCTCCTAGGAGGCCTGCGTATGCAGAGTTCTTATCCACCAGCCAGCAAGCAAAGCCAATCCTTCAACTGCAAGATGCTTTTGTTCTCACCACCTTTGAAAAGGAAGATACTAGATACAGAGACAATTATCTGTTGCATGAAAGTGCAGCTTCCCTGTGGTGACATCATCTTTTGCTCTCTACCAAAGCATGGCCCTGCCCTCATCCTTCCCTCTCATGGTCATCTCACCTCCTCTTCTCCCCACGCAGTCAGTCCTGCCCATCTCTGAAGCCCAGCCTACTGCAGGAGGCCCTCTGGATTTCCCCAGCCATTATGGCCCTTCCCTTCCTGCAGGCCCCAAGCATATCTTTCAGTCCTCTCTGTACTGTGTCCTGTTGCCCTTGGTACCTCAGATATACCTCCCAACTAGACTATAAAATCCCCAAGGACCAGGCCATGTCTTATTTAGTTTGTGTACCTGCCAGGTTAAATGATGGAGGGAGGCCACTATGAAGGTTGGGAAGATCACCAGCCCTGAAGCTAACTCATCCTGACTCTGTTCCATCACACCAAAGCAGGATAACCTAGGGCAAGTTGCTCTATCTTGCTGAGACTCACTCACCCTTCTAGCTCAATGGGTAGAGCTGGGGTCTTACCAAGGCCTGCAAGTAAGCTGGAAGTCTCTGTGGTTCTCTCTCTACAGCAGAGTGGTTAAGGGCATGGATTCCAGAAGCAGACTGTCGTCCAAGTTCTAACTCTACTTCTGCTACTCACAAGCTTACTGACCCGGTTTTGCCTCAGGTTCCTCATGAGCAAAATGAGAATACGCCTACAGTAACATAACATAGTAACACATATGTCATTGGATTGTCAGAAGAATCAAAAGAGGCTTTTTATGTACTCGTCTTTAGAACAATTCCTGGCATGTAAGCAATGATTATATTATTTGATTTGCCATTGTTATATTATTAATTTATCATTATTATGTTATTTAACTTGCCATTATTATATTATTTATCATTATCATTATATTATTATTATAGAAAATCATTGTTATAGAATATGTCTTGTCTGTTTTTAAGCAATACTGTGAGGATGAAATAATATTATATGTAAAGAGCCAGGCACTAAACAAGTAGCAGTGCCCTTCCCTCTTCTTCAGGGCATGCCTGGTACTGACAGATGCTCTGTAAATTCCGAATACCCTTCAAGGGCTAGAGAGATAAGCTATGCCTTTTCACACTTAGAGCTTATTAGATCCAGGTTCAACATGTCTTATCTCTTGCTTTAGCAATATAAATAGTTAATTATATTAAGTATTCCTTATTTGCCAGACACTGGGCTAAGCACTTCACATGTTATTCTTCTTAATCCTTATAATTTGTAAGGCTGTTTATGCCCATTTTTACAGAGGGAAAGACTGAGGCCCAGAGAGGTTCATTAAATAGGTCACCCAGCTGCTACGCAGCAAAGACAGGACACCACAGATACCTGCCTGACTTTAAAACCTCTGCTAGTGACCACTGCATACCCCAGTCTTCTGCCAAAAGCTCCCTGAATAAAAGGGGGAGTCAGAGACCCCAAGATGTCATCTGCCCTATAACTCATCATCTTCCAGTGATCAATACCAGGATTTGAATTAGGGACTAGAGAGGTCAAACCAGACAAAGTCCTCAAGCCTATAATAGGCTTTCCTGAATGGCAAACGGGCACCATGTTAGACAGAGTGAAAGGAAGCCCTTTCCAAAGAAGGGAAAACCGCCTTTGCCAAGGTCACTTCAATGCCAAGGTGGGGCAGTGAGCACCAGGATCCACCACCTGCCACAGAGAAGAACCCTCAGGAAGCCCAAACGTGGATAAGGAAAGAGGAGGCTGATAAAAGTAGCATAGGCCATCAGAAAGTAGCCAATGTCCTTAGCAGTCAGTCCAAACCATCCTCATGATCAGCACACAAGGTCCCACTGAGGTCAAGGCAGGTGCAATGGCAGCATTCTGGGGATGGTGGACCAAGAGTAAGAGAGGGAAGCTAAGTAGTGAGGGACCAGGACCCTGCCAGCCCCTCCAGGAACAGCTGGAAAACATTTTTTCAGAAAAGAGGGTGATGAATCACCTTTCCAGAACCTGCCCAGTGCAAGTCCTTCAACAATGTTTATTAAATATAGGGTCGAATGGGCAAAGGCAGAAGAGCTTCCTGGGCAGAAACCATCCCATGTCCACTTTCCCTCTCATTCCTCAGATCCTTCTCATCAGGTTGGAAGGGTGTGTGTCATATCCCAGAGTCACTGCTCTGACCTCCCACATACCACCCACCATACCTTACTCACAAGCCCCACCTCCAAGGATGGATAGGAAAAACCTCACAAGAATGTACCCCTGAGCTCATTCTCATTTCAGAGCCGACGGGACCAATCCTGTGGCTAACAACAGAAAACGAGAACAGAGCACTAAACCCTAGCAGAGACAGGCCCCCGGAGCATAGGGGGAAATCTTGCCTTCCTCCCACACGCCATCACTCAAACCTGTCAGCTTCCAAAAATGTTTAGCAAGTGCAGCAGCGAGGGGCATGCTTATCAGCCTGGTGTGGGAGCTTAATCTGCTCCGAGGGCCTTCTCCAGCCCAGAGTTCCAAAAGTCTGCTTACGATTAGCTCCCAGCTCCAGTTCCTCCATCGGACAGGCTAGCAATGTGTTGAGTTCTAGCCTCTGATCAGAGAAAGCTCCAGGAGAAGGTGGAGACAGTGTCAGCAGAGAGGAAAGTGCCAAAAAGGTCAGCTGGTCTGTTGCCACTTCCCTGACACCAGCCCCAAACCACCTCCCCCTCTGGCTTCCCGCCTCTCCTGACTGGGACAGTCACATCCGTCAGGTCAGCCTGTCCCCAAAAGTCCCTGCTGACTGACTGCCAAGAAAATAGAGCATGCCCCTGCTCCCTCCTACCAGATGGGGGGGGGGGGTGGAAGGAGCAGGGAGGGCAGGAGGCCAAGAGAACCTGATTGGCCCTTGTGGATTTCCTTAAAAGAGACTGCCGGCCAGGGCCTGTCACCCAGCCGAACTGGGTGATGCAGGCTCTCTCGGGAAAGGTAAAAGTCACCAATTCTCTTCAAGCTGGAGCCACCCCCCCCCATCTCCACACCGGGTCAGGCAGGCTACCAGCGCTGGGATCTACTACCCTGAAAGGAGGGGGCTTAGCTTCCGGGGAGCCTTTTGGAGGCAGACACCCCCACCCCTCCCCCACCCCCACCCCAGCCATAACCGCCGGCCAGGACGCTGGGAGTCTCTGGCTGCCCGCCTCAGCTGGTGCACGGGCAATCCCATGGCAGTCCCAGCACCGTGCCTGGAATCCTTTCGCCCCAAGAGATGGGCAGGGGCAGGCCATCGTCCAGCTGAAAGGAGCAGGTTGATGGCAACCCCCAGACCCCTTTGCTTAAGTCTTGCTGCCAGGCCTGGGGGCGTTGAGCCCAAGGAGGCCTCAGACCATTCCTTGGCAGACAGAATCTTGCAGAACCGCCAGCCCGCCAGCCGTTGCAGCAGACACTGCCTTCTTGAGGCCAAGCTCTCAACATGCAGGACCTGACATTTCCAGAGCTGCACGTTTTGGGTTTTTTGGTTTGGGTTTTTTTTTTTTTTTTGGTTTTTTTTTTTTTTTTTTTTTTTTGGTTGGTTGGTTGTTTGTGTGTGTGTGTGTGTGTGAACACGCCACCCGTGCCCCCAGAAGGGAGCTGCGGGCGTGCCCACACCCCGGTCTCTCAGAGCTCCTTAAGGCAAACCACCGGCACCCGGCCACACCCACCGGCCAGCCCAGTCCCCCGCGCGCATCCCCAGATCTGCCAGCCTAAGTGGAATGGCTCCCTTCTCCGCCCACTGGGCAGCCCTTTACCCCGTCCAGCCAAGCCACCTTACCCCCAAGAAGTATTCACCTCCTCCCACCCCCGAACAGCGCCCCGGCACACAGCACCTCTCACCTGGGTATCGAACCCGTTTTCCACCGAGCCGCTCTTCCGCAGCGGGAGCCCCTCCCCCGCCGACTCCTGCAGTCCCTGGGATTTCAGGGGGATCTGGCTGGGGTAGGCAGTCTTGCTCACCTCCACCTTGCTTCCCAACTTGAGGTAGCAAGGCTGGGGGCCGGTCCGGGCTGGGGGCACGTGCAGGATGGGCGCGGCGCTGTGCACGGGTTTGGGCAGTCCCGACTTCATTTTGGAGGCGACCAGGATGGCCGGCATCTTCTCCCGGGGCTTCGGCTTTCCCAGCACGTCCCTGGCAGCGGCGGCGGAGGCAACCGCTAAAGGCAGCGCGGGTAGCAGAGCAGGCGCCGGGCCTCGGCCCACGAGGCGCCCACCACCAGCGGAGGGGGAAAAAAAAAATCCCCGGGTCGGGGAGCCAGCAGCAAACCCGCAAGCGCGCCTGCGGGATGGAGCAGAGGACTGGTTGCGGAGCTCAGCAGGTCCCACCTGGACGGATGCTGCAGCCGGGTTTCACGCCCCTCCTGGGCGGCCTGTTCAAGGGATCTGGGCGTTCAGGGGCTGTTCCCTCTTGCGATTCTCCTCCTGGGAAGCCGAGGCTTGGACGCCCATATTAACTTGTCACTGCATCTCCGAAGTGAGGAGGCCCCTTTGGAAGAGGAACCGCGGGGACGGGCGCCTCCAGCTCCAGGAGGTTGCGGGTGTCAGCGGCCGAGGGTAGGAGCCAGCAGCGGTGGGAGGCAAGGAGCGAGCCGAGGAGGAAGGAGAGGGAGGATGCACGGAGCCCAAAATGCCTCCACCAAGAGGCAGTTGCTGCCCCGATCTCGAGCACCGCAGTGTCACCCGCGACGCAGAGGCGCGGCGACAGCCCCCGAAAGGTCTCTCTAGGCGTGACAGTCACCGCTGGCTAGAAGTCCCCCGGACAGATAGCACCTTAGCGCCAGCAGGTCTGCATATGCTCTGTGAGCTAAAGCGCAGCAAGGCTGTGGCCGTGGGGCGCGGGCACCCGGACGCGCGGCTGGCGGGCTGGGCAGGGCTGCGCTCGCGAGCGGCGGCCCCGCTTCCCGGGAAGGCTGCGCTGGCTGCGGGGCTCCGAGCAGGGGAGGACAAGCTGCGGCCGGCGCGGCTGCGGCGCGCGCTGACAGCCCGGGCCGCCCCGGCGCGCCCATTGGCCGGTGGAGGGCCAATCAGCGCTTGCAGTCCTCTCTGCAAAGGGGGCGTGGCCTCAACTGCCCGGCTGCGGTCGAAACTCTGGGGCCGCGGCGGCCGCCAAGTACAAAGCCGGCTGGTGGCCGCTCTGCGGCACTGCTCCTGCGGCGCGCTTCCCAGCGGGCCGATACTCCCGCGTCCCTGAAACCTTCTTTTGAAAAATGCCCTTTCGAATGCAAAGGCCCGCCTCGGGGCCCCGCGGGCAAGACTCGGGAGGAAGTTTGTTTCCTTTTTTCAAATTGTTCTGGTCACCTTAACGGTTTGAATCTTCCGGAATCGCGCCCCCCGCGCGGCGGCCCCCTGTCTGGACTGGGCAGGGCTGTTCCTCGTCTCCCGCGCTAAGGACTCGCCAGCCATTTCTCCTCTTTTCTGCCTGCACTTCCAGGCGGGCCGGGGGACCTCCCAAGAGCTTCCTCTCCAGCTTTCAAAGGCTGCTCTTTTCATTTAACTATTTGAAGTATTTATAGGCAAATACAGGACCCAGGGAAGACTCCCGCCCCGAGTCTGCTCCCGCTCGCAACCTACCACAGACTCTGTCATTAGGGTGGCCCGAGGAAGCCAGGAGAGGCTCCATGACCCCAGCTGTCTCAGGCTAACCCTTGCTTCGTTTCTTGTAGGAGCCCCTCCCTGTCCGCGCCTTGGACGCACTGGCCCCACAGGTTCCTCGACTTGAACGCGTCCGAGGATTTGTGTCTTCTCAGTTGCTCTTTGGGTTCCTCCCTGACGTAGAGTATATGAGGATTGGAAAGCAGGATCCAGACAGGCCCAAACCCTCGCAGTTCATGGACTAGCATCTCCCACCCCAGAGCATTGCCTGGATTTAAACTTGGCAAGTTCTTTCATCAGATATGCACGCTTACAAAGCTTTGGGTTTCACTTGGAGCGAAGGAGGAGGTTTGACTACATTTATATCACGCGAGGTTGTTTGGATTAAATGAGATAGCACATGTCAGTTAAGCATAAGTACCTGTCAGTGTAAGGGGTCAATAGAAGTTAGGCATTATTATCCCTTTTCCTAAATTACTGCTTTCCACCATCCTAGTCATCTCTGCTTACAATCTGTTTGTCTTTTTTCTCTGTCTCTAAGATAACAGGTTTTCCCTGTATGTCCACCCTGTAGCGTGATTTACAGTGCTGAAAGCATTGATTTATCATTACCCGACCAAAGGAAAACTGAAAGTTTTAAAAACAACCTCTGAAAGCAGCATTAACAAATGAGAAGGTGCCTTCTTACCCTGGCCTGCTCCCTGGCCACCTTATCTTCCACCGACTCTAAACAACTATTCTAGCTAGGTTGAAATATCTACCCAGGTATTCTCCCTCTCTCTGAAATTAAATCATACACGGTCTGTGCCACTTACTTAGCACTCAGCCCTTTGCCATCTAATGTCACCGTGTTATTTAGCGTTTCGTGTTTATTCTCTTCGCAGAGAGTAAGCCTCATTAGGAACTGCGGTTTTTAACCTTCATTTGAGTCTCTTGGCATCAAATATAATGCTGTGGACAGAACGGCTACCCAGATTGTTACTGCATACATGACTAAATGATGATAGCACCAATCCTCCAGGAAGAGAGCCTTTTAGACTCAAGTACATAGGGTCATAAGAAATGTTATACTAGATTCTTTTACCCAGAACTCTGGTTCATTCAGATGTACAGAGAGTTATGGGAAGATACTTGTAGTCCTCAACTTTAAAGTTCACAGAGATACTCCAAAGTATGGTTCCCCGAGCAGCAGCAGCAGCAGCAGCAGGACACTTGTTTGGAAATCCCACCCAGACCAATTCGTCCAAAACCTCTGGAGGTGGGGCCCAGCAATCTAGGTTCAACAAGCCCTTAAATCAGTGATGGTGATGCATGAAGCTTCAGGGCTTCTACCCTAAAGAATATATCCTACACTCAGTGCTCTTCCAGGGTGCCCTAAACCTTTTTGAATCTAGGAATTACTGGTGATCTTGCTAAAATATAGTTTTGGTTCAACAGGTCTGGAAGAAGGCTGAGATTCTGCTTTCAGGATAAGCGCTCACATGATGCCCATGCTGGTGGTCTGGAGATCACACTTTGAGTAGTGAGGCTAAACCATAGATAACAAAGGGTTTCATCTCAAGGGTCATCTGTAGTTAATTGACTTTCTGTCACACTGTGCATCTATTAATTTACTTAGAAAGAGCAGCCTAATCAATTCATAATATCTGTCATGGGTGCAGAATAGAAACAGTGATAAACATGCTAAGTATTTGCCATTTTTGATCTGCTATCTTTGCTCTCCTGTTTAAATTGTATTTGTTGATTTTTGGGGTTCTTAGACCCTCAACTATGTGCTCATATGAAAAACAGTGACTTCTTTTTTGGAACCTCTTCCTAATCCTCTAGGATTTGGTAAACATATGAGCATTCACCTTTACCCTTTCTGATGTTTATAACTAAAGACTGCTAATTTGTCATCTTTCTTGATGAAAGATGAGTGAATCTTTTAGTCTATTTCCAATTTCTTTTCCTGCCTCCTCATTCTTTAATAATGTTATTTGCTCTTTCCAGGAACTTTTTTTTATCTTCCTTTATAGCTTTCCTATTAACCCTCATTTTCCTTATTTAAAGCAAAACAACTTATCTTCATAACCAGACGGGGGGGGGCTATTTTTTCCTGGGGCAAAAGAGGTAACTGCAAGATTCCTCCTTAAATAAGATCATCTCAAATTATAAAAATGCCTTATAAAGTTACTCCTTCCATATGTATGCTGTTAACATGAAAGAAGTCATTTTAAGTCAATGTTTGGCAAGCCTTGGTAGCTAAAGAAGTCACTGGTTTAGAGAATGGCAAACTGCTTTGGAAAGAACAAACTACCCAGGTTTAAAAAAAAAAATTGTTTTAATTTGATCCACTACGGACAGCCCACCACTTAAAATCTCAACATTGATAGCCCTTCTTTCTCCTTCTTTTGTCTAACTCTAAACTTCCAACTCACCCACATGTCAGTGATGGGCCAATTTGAAACTTACCCCTGAAGCTCTCGGGATCACTGAATCATCCTGAGTTCGGACAGTTCCCTGGTTCTAAGCCATCTTCACATCACTATGGGACAGCTGCACTGCTTTCAGATTCTCAACGCCAGCCACTGGTGATTAGTTGAGTGTGAATGGGGCTTCAGAGCTGACCTGCAAGTGACCAGCCCCATCAACCCATCCTTCATCTGAGTGAAAGACCCCTTGCTGTGCTTGACCTCCCAAGAAGACAGTCCCACAAGAACCTGAAACATTGAAACCCCCAGCTTATTTTAAAAAAAAAAGGAAAGATCTTTTTTTTTTTTTTTTTTAATTTGACAGAGAGAGAGAGGGATCACAAGTAGGCAGAGGGGCAGACAGAGAGAGAGGGGGAAGCAGGCTTCTCGCTGAGCAGAGAGCCTGATGCAGGGCTTGATCCCAGGACCCTGAGATCTTGACCTGAGCCAAAGGCAGAAGCCACCCAGGCACTCCAAAAAGGAAGGAGCTTAAAAAAAAGTCAGCAGCCTCTTGGAAACCCTTGACTAGAAACGATGAAGGGAAATGTTGCTAGTCTCTGAAATAATATAAAACATTCACGAGTTTCTTTGGGAGTCAATAAAATCACACTAGCTTATTTTCAAAAACACACTTTTCCTTAATTTTTCTATGACGTGGTTTGGCAACTTACGACACATATCTCAGAGAGGGCACAAATGCCCACATTTCGGTAACAGCTGAATTGAGAGCCTACACATCTCAGGCTGCAGAGAAACCAGGGCAAGAACCTTAGCACGGCTCTTTAGAAGGATGGCTCACCCTGCCCCTCACTCACTTCTAACCTGCCTTCTTCCAGATGGCTCTGTGTGCAGGTCAGTATGCGCAAAGACGATGTACGGGAGATGGGGTTCTCTCACCTGCAGACGCTGGAGCATGAGGAGCATGTGTGAGTGTGTGTGCCAATGTGCACACTCGCATCACTCGCATAGGGAGTGGCTCAATCATTAATTCAGTGAAGAAATTGTTGAGAGCCCCTTATGTACCAGGCTTTGGGTATTATGACAGAGAGTAAATAAGAAGAAATTCTTGTTCCCTGTTCTTGAGGTTCAAAGAATGATGCATCTGCTGCTTTCCATCTAGAGGATCACCCTTTTTCACAACAACAAACTGGAAGAAGTCACAATCTAGTAAGGGAAGCACACAAGGAAATAAACAGCACGTAATAAAACAAATAATCTAATAGAAGCAACACGGAATGCGATAAATGAGGTACTAAGGAGAATCAACTACCCATGAGGTTAGCAGCTACTTTGATTAATGAAACTTTCTTTTTTCCCAGTGAATTAGATTGTTCTTATTATGGGTGGTGAAAACAAAATATACGCAGCCAATTCCTCACAATTTGTTACTTCTCATACTTAAAAATAAAATTTCTGTTAGAAAAATAATAAGCGATACCGATCTACCCTGAAGAATTTCAGATAAGTTTCATATTAAAAAGCCATTGATTATGGACATTAGGGAGGGCATGTGCTATGGTGAGTGCTGTGAAATGTGTAAGCGTGATGATTCACAGACCTGTACCCCTGAGGCAAATCATACATTATATGTTAATTTAAAAAATGCATTGATCTGTAATAATGGAATTTTTTTTCCCAGTAGCTGTAATGAAAGTTTCTAACCAACAGAAAACTGAAAGGTAATGGACAAAAATCCCCTTTCCACTGTTAGTTTTGAAACTCCGGGAGAGGGTTCCCTGGGTGGCTCAGTCAGTTAAGCATCTGCCTCTTTGGCTCTGATGGTGATCTCAGGGTCCTGGGATTGAGCCCCACATAGAACCCCACATAGAGCTCCCGACTTGCGGGGGGCTGCTTCTCCCAATCCCTCTGCTCTTCCCCTGCTCCTGCTCTCTCTCACTCACTCTCTCTCATAAATAAAGAAATTGTATCTTTTTTTTTAAAGATTTTGTTCATTTATTTGTCAGAGAGAGAGAAGGAAAACAAGCAGGGGAGCTGCAGGCAGAGGGAGAAGCAGGCTCCCTGCTGAGCAAGAAGCCCAATGTGGGGCTCGATACCACAACCCTGGGATCATGACTGGAGCCAAAGACAGATACTTAACCAACTAAGCCACCCAGGTGTCCCAATAAATAAAATCTTAAAAAGAAAAGAAAAAAGAGAAGAAGCTCTAAGAGATATGGGTCCATTCTCCCATCTATGTATGTGAAGTCTAGAAATGATTCTTTTGTTGACATCTTGCCTCATTCCATATCCAATAAAATGACTAAATATTAATAAGAATAAATGTGATAGAGGAAAAACATTCTTTTTTTAGAAAGATTTTATTTATTTATTTGACAAAGATCACAAGTAGGCAGACAGGCAGGCAGAGAGAGAGAGGAGGAAGCAGTCTCCCTGCCAAGCAGAGAGCCCGATGTTGGGCTCAATCCCAGGACCCTGGGATCATGACCTGAGCCGAAGGCAGAGGCCTCAACCCACTGAGCCACCCAGGCGCCCCAGGAAAAACATTCTTATTTAAAACTTGGGCTGTGGGGTACTTGGGTGGCTCAGTGGGTTAAAGGGCTGCCTTCAGCTCAGGTCATGATCCCAAGGTCTTGGGATCAAGGTCCCCCTCCACCAGGCTCACTGCTCATCAGGGAGCCTGCTTCCCCCCATCTCTCTGCCTGCCACTTTGCCTACTTGTGCTCTCTCTGTCAAATAAATATTAAGAAATTATTACATAATTTATATATAATTATATAAAATATTAAATTATTTTATTTATATAAAACTATATAAAATAATATTAAATTGTAAATATTAAATATAAAAATATAAAAAATAAAAATAAAATAAAACATGGACTGTGATTGCTTTTGCCTTCAGCAGTTTGGAGGAGAGTACGTGAACAAATCCTAACAGTGGGAATATAAGTCGCACATCACTGCCATATTCAGGCAATATGATTACTAGGCAAATCTGAAACCCCCAAATCAGCCAGTTCAGGGCTACTCAAGAAAGAGCCTGTGAGTATGTGGTCTGAGAGATAACATTAGGGATCATTTGGATAATCCAAAAGCCAGCCCAGAGTCCAGGAGTCAAGCTATATGGTTGTCCATGACAAGTGAGAGATTTGGGTTCCTAGAAGAGGTTTCATGTGAAGGACCCCCCCAAAACACAGTAGCCAGAGCACCGTGAAGAGACCCCTGACAAGCACAGAAAGAGCAGAGCGGCATAGGAAAACCCTTTCCTTTCCGCAAAATAGCAATAAGGCCCAATGTGCTACCAAAAGCTTGAGTGCTGAGAGTTTTCTTTTGATGAGGGAAAATTATTTTTAAAAAGAGCTGAGTTTTGAATCTGGGCTCTTTTTGAAGCAGAAGAAAGAGAATAGGGGAAAGAGTGAGAAGCAGAAATTCCGAGTCAGGAATACCATGAGAATGAAAACTGCTTCCCTGTCCATCCTTACCCAGCATCCCAACTCAGTGATTTGCAAAACTCTGGGGAAGGCTGTCAAACAAATTTCAATAAGAATGTCTCCTGACTTGGGGATGCTAGGTGGCTCAGTCAGTTAAGCATCTGACTCTTGATGTCAGCTCAGATCATGATATCTGGGTCATGAGATCAACCCCCATGCTGAGCCCCTCATCAGGCTCCATGCTGAACATAGAACCTGCTTAGGATTCTCTCTCTCTCTCTCTCTCTTTCCCTCTGCCACTGCTGCGCTCTCTCTCACTCTCTCTCTCTCTGGAAGGGGAAGGGGAAAGGGAAGGAAATGTCTCCTAGTAAAGAGATGGTACCAGGGAAAATGTAAATAAAAAGTGAATATTGAGATTGTATGTATGGGCTAAGAGGTGAAGTACGAGAAGGGGAATATAAAAATGTCTGGATTTTCTAGTCCATACCACTGGCTACAGCCACGTCAGAACTCACAGCGTCTTTCAGATCTCCCTGTGTTGTGGAGTGACCATGACCTAGGACTATACCTACAGGTAGTAAAGGTGAAGTGGACTGAGCTCAACATGCCCAGGTTATCGTTGGATCCCACCTGGAAGCGCTTAGGTGTGCTTGTTACTTGTAACCGTCTACTCGCTTTTTCACTGTCACAGATTTAAAAATATATATTAATTGAAAGATCTAGTTAATCGAGTTTCAAACTGACCTTTTAAAAAATTATATTTCTTGTTTTGTATTATTTGTTCTTCTTCAACAGATTAGACCCAACAGCCAGAGTTGACCCAGTAATAATGATGATCCTGATAAGAACTATAATTTATGAAGTTTTTTTTAATATGTGCCAGGGACTACGATAAGCATTCACATACTTCAGCTCTGAGTCTCACAAGCATCTCATGAGGTGGATCATGATTGTCATTTCCATGACACAGAAGAGAAATGGAGGCCAAGAGAAGGCTCAGTATCTTACCTAGGTCCCCACAGCTGATTAAGCAGAAAAGTCAGATTTGAACCCAGACACTCGAACTTAAGAGCCTGGGCTCTGGACACCTGACAGTATCCTATCAACGGACTAGCCTTCATAACAGTAACAGTAGAACCTACCTATATGGTGGCACAATTGCTCCATTTTGCAGTTGAGGAAGCAGGGAAAAGGTTTCATAACCAACCAGGTTGTGAAGGAGACTGGTCTTACTATCAAGGCAAAGAATGAGCACCAGGCCAGTTATGGGATCCTGTCTGCAGGACCCTATACTCAGGTTCTGAGACAGAGCTGCCAGACAGCTGGGAGACAAAGACAACTGGACCAGTAGTCTTAAACAAGAAGCTTAAGATCACCAAGGGTGCCTATGCACCCCTTCCCTCCAAAAAACCCCTAGAATGCTGAATCCATGAATGCACATTTTAAAGGGTGCGTCTGAATCCGCCAGTCCTCACTCTCTGCTTTGCAGCCTTGACCACTCCTGAAAGTCACCTGGGGAATCAATAAAGTAGGGCTGCCCAAGCCCAACCCTGCACCAGCTAAATCAACCTCCCTGGGAAAGGCGCCCCAGACATTTGCATGTTAATTAAGCTCTCCAGGTGTAGGCAAATTGAAAAGCACTGCTTTAAGAAATGCTACAAAGGCTTTGTGCTCTCGGTGCTTCTGAGCAGAGGATTATTATGGCAATAACCTTGAAAGTTCTAATCACTAGCATCCAATCTGGAAAAAGTCAGACCTTCTATGACTTTCTGAGCTGGATTTTCTCTCCGAGAGACACCCTCAGCCCGTTCAGCTGTCCCTGTAGCCCAAATGCAGCTGGGTCAGTGCCCACATGCTGCTTCCAGGCAGCTCGGTGGATGACATCAAGCAGCTTGATGATTGCCCCGTGGGGGCCTCCAGGAGCTGAACTGCAAGGCTTCGGCCGCTCCCTCGGCCGCATTTCCTCTTTTGGTTTTGGGATCATCCTGGGAGCCTTCGTGCCTACCCTCTGACTCTGCCCCAGGCACAGAGCCTGGCGAGCATCCGTTGGGAGAGGCTAGGAGAGGCGCTGCTAGCCCATATATGACCCACAGGGAAGGCGTGTGGTGCCCAAGGTCAGAGCTTTCCGAGGAGGGCTTGGAGCACAATTAACTCTTGGAGGTCACTGTTTATGAAAGGGTGTGCTGGCAAGCAAAATCCTGGCAGTTGATAACTTAAAAAAAAAAAAAAAAATCACTGAGAGCTTTGGTATGCATTTTGTGATTTTTTTAAAAATTTAAAACTGAGTCTTAGTAAAGGTATTTATCTTATATGTATGTTTCACTACTATTAAAATTCACTCATATATTTATATGTTTACATATAAATCAAGAAGGAAAAGGAAGGATGAAATCACATCAAACTGTCAATAGAAGTTATTTCTGAGAGGCAGGTTAGGGGACCAGTAATTTCTTATTTAATATCATTGTTTTAAAGGGTTGGAATTGTGAGTGATTTTAGCTTGCTTTTCCATGGCATTTTCTGTACATTTCAATATGTATATTTCAAATACGTATATTTCAAAAAGTCTTTACTTGTCTTAACCTTCTATTTACTCAGAAGCACTTATGAAGTCCTATAGTGAACCAAGCACTGCGCCAAATGTTCATGATTTGGAAGTTTAATGCATCTCCAACTCTGCCTTCTGCCTTTGCAGGCAAGTGAGATGAGCCCTCTCCCAAAGAAACAAAGAAACCAATGCTTTGTTAGCTGCCAAAGATTAACAATCCAGTCTTGTTGAAAAGGTTATCTATATATGTGTAACAAAGTCACGGAAAACAGGGTACTCTCCTCCTCCCGTTTCTCCAGAGACCCCGCCTAATTTCCCTTCCTTCCAAGGAAGCAGCTCTTCACAGAGTCATTCTCTACAGAAGTGCCAAGACCACCCCTGAGCGGAGGGACCAGGAAATCAGTTCATTTCTGACTGATGTACCAAGCTATCTCCATAACCAGCAGTGCTGAAGACAGAGTCCTCCTCCTGCAGAAAGAGATGTGAAGGAAATGGGCCCCGGTATGGCTCAAATGAACTTCGCCGGGCACTTGTGAAAGGGAATTCTAATTCACGCTACCCCTTGGCTGAGCTTAAAGCTGGTCTAAAAACTGTCAACAAAGCAGAGACACCCATGAGGTTCTTTTGCGCCCTGAACTCATTTGAAGCCGCTAAACCTAAACAGCTGTGTTGATTTCCGCTCACTCTCCAAACCCAAGGCAAATAAAACCTCAAAGCTCAAGATGGGTGGAAAACAGCAAAATAGGGAGTTTCTTTTATTTTTTGGCTTAGAAAGATGTCGTTTTACAAACAGTGGGGCAGGACACCATTAAATCTTAAAAAAAAAAAAAAAAAAATTGCCTGGCAACTTTCTTGAAGTTCCACGTTATGCAAGAATTTTAGACATTCACTGATAAATGTATCAGAATGTTTCCCTTGAGGCAATCTGGACATGCTTCAAATGTGACTCCAACAAAGTCAGTCTCTAAACACTGCATCTGAGATCCTCAAGCATCGTCATTCTGGCTTCCCGGCTTCCACAAAGACCATGTTCTCAAACTTTGGGATATTGAATGAACTCCCATCCAGAAACATTTGTTCACTAGGGTTTTTTGGTTTTTTTTTTTTTTTAGGGATTTTATTTATTTATTTGACAGACAGAGATCACAAGCAGAGAAGCAGGCAGAGAGAGAGGAAGGGAAGCAGGCTCCCCGCCGAGCAGAGAACTTGATGCGGGGCTCGATTCCAGATTCCAGATTCCAGGAGATCATGACCTGAGCTGAAGGCAGAGGTCTAACCCACTGAGCCATCCAGGCGCCCCTGCTCACAAGGGTTTTATCCTCCCAATGAGGGTGAGGGTGGAGGGGACCATGAAGGGTTGGGCCTAGAGATGAAGAATCCAGTTGTTCAAAGGCATCTGGCCTGCAAAGCTGACTTCCTGTTGTGTTATCAAAGACAGGTTTTAGAACTCCCCTCCCATTACCATTTTAGCTCTTTCCTTGCCTTTGATCTTTTATTCTTGACTTTCAGTCCTGTCTGGTCTCCACAATGCCACTGTCTTCTGTTTTCTTCTTTGACAGAGCCCCTTTATCAATACTCCTTGTTTCCAGGATCCGTTTTTGACTGAGCGGAGTGAAGGAGAGACAACAGTGGGGGTGGAGTCAGGCAGACCCGCATGTGAATCCCAACTTCAGCAGGGATTGGCTGAGCCAGGATCACTTCGTTTCTCTGACTCTCAGTTTGTTTAATAGTAAAATGAGTATGATGGTAACTCCTTCCCAAGGCTGTTGCAAGGATTTGAGACAATAGAGGCGGAGAGCCTTGTGAGTCTAGAACCATACAGGTGTTATGCTCATTCATTCATTTAAATAGTATTTTAGTGCTACTGAATGCCAGGCAACATGCTAATCGCTGATGATATAATATTAGTAAGAACCAAAGGTCTTTTCTCATGGAGCTTATAGTATAATCTTGAAAACTGACAATAATTCATGATCACATCAGTGAATATAAACTTACTAAGTGCCGCAAGTGCTATGTTCTCAGATAAAGAATCTAGACCCCTTTAGACTGTGGAGGACCCAAGGCTTCTCTGGAGAAGTGATATTTGGGGTGATGTTGGGGTGAAATGTAAGGAAGGTAGCCAGACAAGAATGGGGTTTTCACACATGCTTTGCTGGTGCCACCAGCTAGACTCCAAGAGCTGACCTTTACTCCTCACCTGCTTGTGCCCACCAAAACTCTGTCCCCCTATCATCCCATGATAGAAACCAAAACTACCCCTCAAACAGTAACGATTGCCTAGACAAGAGCTTGGGCGGCCCAGACCACCCAGACCTGTCTGGGCTTAACTCAAGACGCATGCCTGCACAGACCGAGCATGGAGTGACACAGGGAGTGACCAATGGTTATCTTTACTACATTAGAATAGTAAAATCTCCACCCAAGCCTGCTTTACATAACATACAATGTACATACAAACATGTTTCCTTAAGGAACATGCGTGACCTTATGCACACCTCTACACATGATGACAAGGCTCCCTTATTTATTTATTTATTTATTTATTAGGATTTTATTTATTTATTTGACAGAGAGAGATCACAAGTAGGCAGAGAGGCAGGCAGAGAGAAAGAGAGGAGGAAGCAGGCTCACTGCTGAGCAGAGAGCCCAAAGCGGGACTCGATCCCAGGACCCTGAGATCATGACCTGAGCCGAAGGCAGCGGCTTAACCCACTGAGCCACCCAGGCGCCCCGAGGCTCCCTTATTTAAATATTCATCCTAACCCTAAGTAAAAGAAACCACTCACCCTTGCTTGGGGAGTCACAGCTTTGGAAATTACACCCCATGGTCTCCTTATTTGCTACAAATAAAGTTTCCTTTGTAGGGACATCTCACGTGATTTAGTTCCTATCTGTGGCTTACCAAGAAGCAAACTCACATTAGTTGGGTTACTCCAGGGTGCCTGGGGTAAAAGTTTGGGCTGGTTGTCCTCCTCCCCCACCACATTTCTCCTCCCTTTTACCCTAAGGATAAGAGACAATGTCAAGGTTTTGGTTGCTTCTTTGGAAGACCCTTAGGGAAGTAGAAAGAATCTGACAGATGTGCATAGACCTTGAATGGGTTGTGTGATCCTGGCCCAGTCATTTAAACTCTCTGAGCCTCAGTTTCCCCACTTATGTCATTAGTAAGACCCATCACCTGGGACTTCGGGGGGAAATTAAATGAGTGTCAGTGAAGTAGCCAAGAGTGGTTAAAAGGATGACAACTTCAGAGTTTGCCTGAGTTTGACCACATGGGTTTGAGGTTGGCAGTGTGACCTTGAACAAATCACTTAACCTCTCCATGCTTCAGGTTTCTCATCTGTAAAATGGGGTTAATAATGATATCTCCCTCACAGTGTTGAAGGAAGAATTAAATGAATTAATATGAATAAAGCACTAAATCAGTGTTTCCTGGCCCCATGATTAGCATTTTTCCGGGCACACAGTAAGTGTTTAAGCCACATTTCCTTTCCCACCTAGCCTGAAGTCACCACATGACCCCTTGTTGTAGGTATATCTGTGTGTGGAAATTTCCTCTACTAAGACATAACCGAGGCTATGAGCCTAATGGAGAACGATGCCTCTCTGAGAGGGGCTAAGGCATCACCCAGCATCCTGGGGAAAGGATCTGTGTCCCCAGCACCGAGCGTCCAGAATGGACCAGGCAGGGAAGAGAAGCTGGAGAGAAGGTGATGGAAGATCTCTCTAAACACGTCCCTTGCAATTCCACAAGCCGTGAGAGGCCCAGAGAGGCCCCACTTCTCTCACTGCAGCCCAAGCTCACCCTCTCCGCTGCTCCTCACCTGACCTCCTGCCAGACTCAGGAACGAGGCACATGATCAGGCTCTGCGCATGTCTGTTTCCTCTGAGACATTTGTTCAGGGTGCTGTGCCGCTCTTCCTCCACAGGTAGCAAACGCAGGTGTCTCCCCATCACCACCAATGGCCTGAGGCGATCCTCTCCAGGGGAGATGCCTCTCCTTGGGAGACAAGCTTTGTTTCCAGCAACCGCCTTTTAATCTTGCTACGTGTCCAAATCCACAATCACAACCAACATCTCATGGCCCAGCCACCGAGGTAGTCCAGTGCAGAAGGCCACTGGGATGGTGGCAGGGTTTGGGGTGGCAATGAAACAGTTAAGTGTCAGATTCCCCATCTCATTTAAAGTCTCCAGAGTGCTTGGAAGTCACATTTCTCCCTTTTACAGATGAGAATACAGAGGTGCAGACAGTAAAGTAATAAGTTTCCTCTGATCACATAGTTAGGCAGCAGTAGGACTGGGATTCAAATGCTGAACTGTCTAATTCCAAATCCAACTTTCTTCATGATACCCTATTTGATACCAGCAACCTGGGACGGAGTCCCTGACTCTGTTTCTTGTTTGCTCAAGTTGGGACCAATCATTGGCCATCAGCAATGTGATCCCGATTCTCTGTGGGCCACAGAGTGGGGACCCTGGTCCAGCTGCCTATGCTCACTCCTTCCCCTAGCAGGTGCCAGCAAGCAGGATGCTGAGGACCCGAGAAGGAAGACAGCATTCCCGAGTGCATCCTAGGGCAGGGGGCTGAGCCACAGTGCACATGAACTCGGTATAGAAATAGTCTCTGAAAAATCTAGAGTGTCTATGCTCTCCTCTCCCTACTCTTCCCGTACTTCTTGCACAAACGCACACACACAAACACGCACGTGTGTACGCGCACACTGGCCTCATGCAGCTTGCATCCGGCAGGAAGGCATGCCAACCGAGGTGTTGAAATCCACAGAGAGTCATGATTTGGCACCTGCGGAGTACTTTTCAGCACCCTGGAATGACAGCTTATTTGTCCATACAACCCTTCCAGAAAGGTTGTATCTGTGCCATGATGGAGAGAGGAAATCAGGGCAAAAGCTGTCAGTGGCTGTGGCCAAGCTGGACTTGAACTTCTCACCCCTTACACAATAAGGCCTCTCACAGGTCCTTCTTGCTCCCAGTTCTGCTGTTCAAATCCAGGTGACCTTGGAAAAGCCCGTGGTCAATTTCGGGCCTCAGTTTTTTCAGCTGCAAATAAGGGGGTTGTTCAGTGACTCTCTACCTGGGCCGTTTGGACCCACAGGGTCTTTGAATATGGCAATGGCAACGCATCCATTATAATAAGAGCTGTCATTGACTGAGGGGCTTAGACGCATTTATTAGGCATCTTATGACTATCTCTGGTTCTTAAACCTGCAAGGTAGGAATGGCCACCCCATTTTATAGATGAAAACACTGATCTACATAGAGTTGAAGGACAGGCCCCGCATTGCATAGTGAGTGGTAGAACTGGGATTTGAACCCAGGCTCCCTTGTGCAAATAGGACCACCTACTGTTTCCGAGGTGGGTAGCCTCTCTCCTGGCTTAAATAATGGACAGGGATGTGGGTTTCTGGCTCTTGCATGGTTGCCCCTTTGGCACTGGGCCCCATGCCCTGCCCTGTTGTGAGCCTGTCCTGGTCAAATGCACGGAAGGCTCTGGTGAACTTGATGAGCCGAGTGGGCACAGGTGCTGGGTAGCTAGCACACTTCTGGGGAAGGAAGGCACGGAGCCAGCTGCTCTGGGGCTGCCCCCAGAGGCCCCAGTAATGTGTGGAAGCAAGAGATCAGTGGGGCAAGGGCGGGAGGCCTTTCTTGCAACCCTCCCTACTCAGCACACAGCTCCTGTCAGAACCAATTGCCATCACAGAGAGTCTGTACCTCACAGCTCTCTTCCAAAGACACTGACCTACTTTTTGCTGTGTAGACATGGGTCCTAGCTACTGCCTTCTTACTCTCTTTGGAAGAGGTCAGAGCTATCCCAATCATCTACTGGATGAAACCCAGCCTTCGAGTCTGGGTTCCCACAGCCCTCCTGCCCTGCTCTGGTCCACTTCTCCAGAGCTTCTTCTAGTTTTTCTTCTCTCTGCCCTCCCCCGCTCCAGCGTTCTTGAACACCCTGCCCACGGGTGCTGCCCCCCACACCGCGAGGTGGGATGCTCTGGAGGAATGCGCTGCTCTAGGTTCTGTGATGCTAGGTAACCTGGAGCAAGCCACTCAACCAACCCGTGCCTCAGTTTCCTCATCTAGAAAATAAGCACCGCAGCAGCGTCTGTTCTGTGGGGTTATTGTGAGGATGAAAACAAAAATACATGTAAAGAGAACTTTCAAGCAGCCCTGGGATGATTCCACTGGGAAGTGAGGCTGAGAGAACCTCTAGTATCAGACTAATGTCCAAGAGACGGGACAAGGCGTTTTAGGGCATGTACTTCACGACGGATATGTGTTGGGGCACAGCGCCTGGCACAAGGCTGGCATCCTATAAATAGATTTTCGAATGAATGGATGATTCTATTTATATGGAAGATCCAAGGGTAAACCATCTTTGCCCCAAAGCCAATCACTATGGAAACTCAGTTTCAGCCTGAAACCAGCAGACCAGGATCCTGGTCATGAAGATTCCGGCTGGTTGAGGACGCCGCTCTGTGAGACACTAGGCTGAACGGGACCCCGTCCCAGTAAGTAAAGTAGGTAGGTAAGTCTGACTCCTGGACACGGTAGGGAAAGCAGACTAAGTGAGCTTAATGCACCACGAAAGAGAAAAGTAGACTTTTCACATGAGACAGGGTTTTGGTAAGTCAGCATTTGGTTGTTTAGGTGCTTTGTTTTTATGCCAGGCTGCCAAGTTTTAGGGACCATGCCAGCTTCAGACTCGAAATGGACGAATGCACTTTTTGAATCCTCACACCTAATTCCCCAGATGGAGATACTGTGAAGTGGCTCTGACCAGCTCTGTGGCTGGGATAGAAGTTATTCTTAGCACAATGGTGTGGGTGGCAAAGAAGGTTTTTCTTTTTCTTTCTTTCTTTCTTTTTTTTTTCTTCTTTTTTCCTTACATGACTGATGTTCAATTAGGCTGCTGAAAACTGGGACAGCATTTCTATGTATGGGGGATAAGGGTGGAGCGGGGTATGACCCAGCATCTCAGTGTCACGTAGCATTTTGCTTTTTCTCTTGTGGTATGCTATCCAAGAGGGCCTCTTGTGAGGAGCTATTAGCATCTGGGGTATAATGGAATTCAATGAAGAAGGCCAGGTGCTAGCTTTGCATTACTCAAGATCGATGAAAGAAAAAAAAAGAAAAAAGCAGGCCATCCACTGTCCTTTGACAGAACAGTAACCCAGAAAGAACAAAGCCTTTCAAAACACAGGGCAATAAAGGACATGTTTCTCTAGCTTACACCCTGTACCCAATCAAAACCAGAGCAGCTAGGCTGTATTAACTGCATATAGTAACCCAAAGTTAAGACAGGTACCGTGACAGAAAACAATGCCAGCAAAGCCTAGGGGGGAAAAAGCGGGGGCCAAATATTTCTAATGCCCACTCTGCACTTACAGATAACATCTCATTTCATCTTTGCAGGGTAGAGTACTGTCATTTCTGTTTATAGATAACAGAACTGACATATGAAGAAATGAAAAAAACACTTCAGTTAGGAAGTGGCAGAACTGTGAACGTGGGTCCCGGCTTCTGGAGTCTCTATCCTTTCCACTGTGGCACGTCTTGAGCAGAAGGTTCTGACTCACCTCCCTCAGGAAGGACACCTTTGGCTGCCAGATAAGGACAGGTGGCAGCACCTGGCCGGGGGAGTGTAGCAGCTGGTGGTGATCCCCTCACCAGGTGTTTTGGTATCAGTGTGTCCCTTGGCCTTGTTCAGTTGGGGGTGAGCTCCTCGCCCAAGAAATAAGAAGCCTCTCAGGCATTGGCTTTAGTGAGTTCTTTGGCCATGGCCGTGGAGAGCAGCAGGTCACACCTGCCTGTGCCAGGGGACACTTGAATGGGAGGCCAAGCTCCAGTGACAGTGTAGGGACATATCAGCAGATCCCATGGGGCTGGGGGCAGGGCAGGGCTCCTTTCTAACCTACAGAGGTACAAGGGAGAGCTTAGATAAGCTATGGTTGCTGGGGAGGCCTCCCCAAATCCACTGGCATGAACCAAGTGGGTTCTACAATCTCATTCTAAGGGAAGGAAGAGCCAGGTACCACCAGCTTGACCCCAGTGACCAAGGACATTGGAGGTGACACTGAGAGTATACATTAGTGGCCAATTCAGGATAACAGAGCTCTGGCTCTACCTCTTTGTGATCAGAGTGCAATTATTTTGACCCTTCTGAATCTCAGATGCTTTGTGTGCAAAAATGGTGATGAAACTAACATCTCTCTCCAGGGGACTCCCAAGATGCTCTACCAAGGCCTATGGCCATCTCTTAGCATTTCCATGGGCCTCCCTCCCACAGCTGCTATGTGCTTTGCCCCTAGTGGCCAGCCCCAGTGGTCTTGCTCAGAGTCCTGCCTTCAGATCCTAGAGCCCTTCACCCAGGCCTGCGAAGAGCTGCATGTGTCTGAGTGTCTACTCCCTGGGGGTGGCTCATGGCCAATGAGGGATGCAGGGTCATGAGTTCCCGGCTTGCTTGTCTTCAGGGGGAACAAACACTGAAGTGTAACAGAAGCTCCAGAGTTCCCAGCAGGATGAGACAGAGCTGACACCTTGCCTGAAGTCACCCTTCCTCTCTTGGCTTTGTCTCTGTCTCTGTCCCTGGCCTGCTTTTATCCTAGGAGCATGTCTCTAATAATCACGAATCCTCATCTTGGAATCTACTTCTGGGGAGCTGAACCTAAAAGGCTGCACCGCTGGGTTCCTGTGGACATTGAACAACAGAATTCCTATAAAGTGCTTAGTTCGATGCCTGCTACACAGACAGTAATCAATAAATGGTAATTGTTCTTTACTTTTGCAGGAACCCGATGAAATTGCCAATAATAACTATTCTTGATTTTAAAAAATGGTCATTTTATATGGATCAACCTAATGAGATTTTATAGCCCTGTCTCCTAGCATTCTCCTACCAGCTACAATAAGGATATTTTTCTAAGGAGGACTGTAGCTGGTTCTGGTGTATTCCCAACTCAGTGCATTTTTCTCCCTCTTCCATTCTTCCTAGATTAGAGCTGGCCTCCAGTATCTCCCCTGTTGCTGGCATTCGGGCTTCACTGGGCTGGGGTTGGGCATGGACCCACTTGTTATTACACCAGACAACCATGTGAATTGGGGGCTCCACCCAATTCACCCAAAACAGGAGAAAGGGCAGGGGCGTGGGTGGGGGAGAGCCATCAATATTTGTGAAGTGGAAAAGAACAGCTCATAAATAGGAAAACTATTTTAACTTTCCCCAAGAGCAGTATTCTGTCAATATATTTTTATTTTATCTTCCTGAAACGATAACTTTGGTGGCTTCTTAAAGCCAGTCAGTATGGACCAACACTTGGAAGGGCAGTGGTGCATTTGTGGCACATTTCAGCTTCAAACACTGGACAAATGAAGATGGTGTTGCTGTCGGCACGGTGCTCCTGGCTGATGGAGACATAAAAAGCATGTGGAAAATTGCTGTTTATATTTCCTCTAGCTATCACTGCTCCTGACGCTGGGGAAAGTTTACAGCACAAACAACCCATGTTCTATCTCACCCCAAACACACGTCCCCTCCCTTCCCATCATGAGAGGACTCTGTGGAGATGAGAGTCACTCACAGTCATGGCTTCAAACGCAGAGGAAATCAAGGGCTGGCCAGAGACGGGCTGGTGGCAAGTAAGTGAAAGTGAGAACATGAATCTGAAAACATGGGGGCAGGAGGCCAGCAGATGACCTGTTCAATTGGCAAGTCCCAGCCATTAGTAAACAGGGGGCTACTGAGCATGGAGAGAGGGTCTGGGGCAGGCAGCAAAACCTGTGCTGGGGGTGGGGGAAGTGTGGTCCGTTGTCTGGGAGCCTTGTCTGCCCTGTGACCTCAGTTTGGAGCCCACCAAGCTCACGCAGCGCACAGAACACTTTCCACCTGGTACAATCTGTAGGCTCTGCGCCTGTTTATTGTCCATCCCCGTCCCTCCCCTCCTGGCAACACATATGAGCACAGTTGACTCTGAGCTCCAGAAGAGCAGGAATTTTTTTTCTGATGCATCCCCGGAGCCTAGACCAACACCTGACCCATGACAGGCACTGGATACACAGCTGTTGAATGAATGAATAAAATATAATTGCCTATACGGTCAAGACACAAAAATGCCTATGGACACCACTAATGATACTGACCTTAGATAAAATTTGATTCTGCTCATTATACTTGACTTACTAAGGCAGGAAAAACTCAATCCAAGCTTAGAAGCAACAATAGGAAGTAAAACAGGAACGGTTTCTGCCTTACCAGAAAATGCCATTAAATGAGAACATCCCTGCGTGGATGTTTCGTCTGTAGAGCACGGTGCATTTAGATGTTTCCAGATAGTCATATGTTTAGCATTAGGTAGCAGCGAGCTAAGAGTTGTCTCAGACAAAAGCAAGCAAAAGCAAACATTTGGCTGAGGAGCCAAATGACCAACTTCTTGGGTTTCCGGGGGCTATAGTGAACAGAAGTGCCTGGTGAGTTCCCTGCAAGTCACAGATGGGGGAAGAGGCTTGTAGCTTTGCTTCTGGCTCAGATAAGACCCCAAGCCCTCCAGACTGAGGCCCTGAGCAGGTGTGGGGATTTCTCCCAGTGAGTCTGTGAGCACGGCTAGAGCTGTCGGATGATCCCACTGATGTCTCCCTGGCAGGAAAGGAGCCTCACCTGAAGTCACAGAGGGCCAACAGATGTCACGCTGGCACTCTGCCACGGAATCATGGTCTGTGTCGCTTGCCATCATGGTTGGCCCCGTGCAAAACCCTTCAAGCTTCAAGCTACCAGGCCAGGCAGTGGCAGGGACCGAGCCGTGTGGAAATATTCTCAGTCCCCGTCCTCTAATTGAGAGCAGAGTGCACAGGCTTTGAAGCATTTAATGGTAATATTCAGACAGCACGGGGCCAGGCAGACAGAAGCCTTCTGGCTCAGATAAACCGAGTGTTACCCTGAAATGAAGGAGGAAAGGTGGGTTTTGGCCTTTTTTGTCCTTATGTCTATCCAGGCTCTTGTATTCCCAGGAAGCGGGGGCTGGGTGGGATTTAGGGCTGCTGGTCTTCATGGCTTAGGGCTGGAGCAGAGCTCACCCGTGACAAGGGTGGCAAAAGTGGGCTAGGTGAGTCCGCCAGGGTGGGAAAAGCCAACAGAAGATCCAAGAAGATATCAAATATGGCTGGTGTGGGCGGGGGTGGGGCTGGAAGCCCCTGGGCGGTTGTCTACAACAGCCCTAGGGCCACTAGCCACATGTGGCAACTTCATCACTGAAATGTGGCAAGTCTGAATGGAGATGCCCTTTAAGTATTAACTACACATTACATTTTGAAGAGTTTTGTATGAAAGAAAGAAAGTTAAATATCCCCCCAATTTTTATATTAATTATATGTTGAAATGTGAATAGTTTGGATATGTTGGGTAAATGAAGTATATTAAAATGAATGTCATCTGTTTCTTCTTTCATGTTGCTACTGCGAAATTTAAAACTACAGATGTAGCTCATATGCTCTTTCCATTGGACAGCGCTGGCCTAGAACCTTGTTACTCTTTTTTTGGCGGGTTTTTTTTTTTTTTTTTTTTGGTTTTTTAAAGATTTTTTTTAAGGATTTTTTTTTTTTTAAAGTAATCTCTATACCCAACATTGGACTTGAACCTAAAACCCCAAGATCAAGGGTCACATGCTCTACCGACTGAACCAGCCGGGTGCCCCTAGAACCTTGTTATCCTAAGTATGATTGTCCACAGCAGTAACAGTATCCCCCGGAGGGGTTTTCAGAAATGTCGATTCTCAGGCTCCACCCTCCATCTCCTGAAACAGAGTTACATTTTTAATAAAATGCTCCAGGTGATTCGTTTGCACATTAGAGCTCTGGCTTTGGTCATTCCCTAGGATGCCTGACTAACTCACTGTGGGTGGTTGGGCCAGCTTCGAGGTCTACAGCAGAATAGACACAGGAGAGAAACTTCTGGTCTGTGCAGTATTATGGCACTAATTTGGAAGTCATGGAATTTCGGTTCTTTTCCTGGCTCTGCCTTGAAATTGCTACATGACTTTGGGTGAGTCTCTGTTCCTGTGGGGCCAGTTCCTCGTTCTGCAAATGTAGAACCTGGAGGAGAAGACCTTCAAAGCTCCTGCAAGGACTTTCTCTCACACCAACTGGTGTGACTTGGAGCCTCCAAGGTTCCGAGACTAATCCCTGGGAGGGTTTTATTTTTCTCCTTGGCTTTTGTATCCTTCCCATTCAGAATGGTCACACACAGTGGGCAACTGATTCATATGTTCTAGTAAGTCCTTTTGTGGGTCCTGAGAACTTTACTTTAATTAATATTTTTGTTCCAGTAGGTTGAGCACTTGCTACATGCTGGGACTGGTTCTTAATGCTTTCCATGTGTTATCTCTTAATACTTGCAATGACCTCAAGAGGTACGGCTCAGTATAACTTCTTCATATATGAGTCAATCAAAGAACAGAGAGGTCAATTAAGTTGCCCAAGATCCTACAGCCTGTAGGTGGTCCGATCTGTATCTAATTTCCAGGTGAGCCCAACTCTTCATTCTTGACCCTTCGGGCTGTTCTGAAACTACTTATATGTGTTTTCAGACCCCGATCTGCCAAGGTTTCCTGTTCTCAACTTGCCACCTTTGCTTCTGGTTTCCAGACTCCAAAAGTTTCCCCTGACTTTGCTGACTTCAAAACTCCAGAGTTACATCGTCCTTGTTAGTTGTCCCCTCAACCTCCCAGCCCACACCTGGATAAGGGGTGCCAGACACAGAAGCTAGGGTGCCAGAGTCTCACCCTGTCTGGGGAGCAAACCCTCAACACAGGGGTGTTGACTGCTATCCAAGCTCCGGCTTGGCCATGCAGTCCCAACTGGCGAGGAGAGGAGTGCCCTGGAGGGTCAGCCGGAGGCTGTGAGGTGGCAAAAATAGGAATGAAATAAGAAAGTATTAAAATAGAGAGAAGTGAATCAAGTCTGTGCACAGAGCCTCCTCTCTTGGGTCTTTCTGCTGCACTCGTCTGGTCCTCGAGGGAGGATTCATGCTGTGCACCGTGGCGATCCCTGCGCTTGAGCTCAGTGCCCATAACACAGAAGCCTCACGGGAAAGACACCCTGTCCGGTGGCCGAGCTGACACCCGAGACACACCCACTGCAGCGAGCTGGGCTTCAATAGATGGGCCAGGCGGATTAACTCGTCCCCGAGGAAATGATCCGAAAAGGGTTCAGGCGAAAATAGCCCCTTCCTATTTTTAAGATCCCTCTCTTCTCTCATGAATAATTTTTCTATAAAAATAGCTACATATAAGTTAATCATAGCAATGCACGGAGGCCAGAAATCCAGAAGCACTTTGGGTGGCTGACTGTGAAGGCAGTCTGGGCGGGGTGGGGGTGGGGGTGGTGGTGGTGGTGGTGGTGGTGGTGGCTGTTCCACCTGATCAATGCCTCCTTTCCAGCCATGCTGCACCCCTTCCTATGCCGACCTTCAGCATATGGAGTTGTCACAGCCTTTGCCAGCTTTGCCTGAGCCCCAGCCCTGACACCTCCCCCCTCCCCCCGACCTCGTACCATTCTTCTCAGACTTGTCCTTCTATTCCTGGTTGCAGCTTTCTTGTCTCATCTGATGATGTCTTTGTGCTTCTCCCTTGGAACTGACCCATTATTTTGACTTCAGAACACCAAACTTGCTGACTCTAATTTGCCTTGTTCCTGGAGACTCTCCCTCCCTGGCTGCTCCAGAGACAGGCCTAGGCTGACTCAGCCTGGCCTCCTTGACTCTGCTTGGCATTGGCACATGACCTTTGCCCATAGCAAGTTTGCCTTGACCAAAGGGGTCCAGAATGGACCAATGAGAGTGGTCACATCAGGACTCTCTCTCTCTCTTTCTAAATCCCCAAAGTCTCTGGGAACTCTCCCAGGGGGCGGGGTGGGGGGATCATACAAGGCTCTCCCTCTACAGAGTCACTTCCAGCCTGGGAATGTGCTTCCAGGCCTCCTCCTGGTCTTCCTGGGTTTTCACTGCTAGACCCACAGTGCGATTTTTCAGTCGAATTGGGCTCTTTTGGCAGTGGAAGAGGATGCTATTAATAACAATGTCTGGGCAACAGGCATAAATAGGGACTGTCCCAGGCTAACCGGGGTAGAAAGTACCCTTACTCAGCAATAAGGCCTGAGAATAACCATATCCCTCTGTTGTGTAATATATATTCAAATTACTTCTCTGTTTAGTAATACTCAGACTGGTCCGCAAAGGTGCCCCATAGCAGAGGAGAGCTCACATGTACCCTCCTGCCCTGAAACAGGTTCCTAGTATGAAGGGGCCACCTAAAGTTTTCAACAGCACAAGTCATCTCTGAAGTCTCAAAAGGGCATGTGAATTTTGTCCTTCTACTTAATAATATATTCTTGTTTTCTCTCTTAAAAACCACCTCTCTATTTGTTTTTTCTCAAAATCTAAAGTGAAATTACTCTCCGGGAAGAGGCTGAGCCCGCGGTTTTGTGTGCCTCCTGGTTCCACACTGTCATCTGAAAAACAGGACATGACAGCAGCCTCTCACCCAGTGGGGGTGGGGGTGGGGGCAGAATGCATCTCATGCTCACCGCATCGGAAGCGTTTGTTGGAATGAATAAACATCCACCGACCCAGGTCTAGCTCAGAGTCTGGGCTTGCCTAAGCATTTGACTTTGTCCTCTACTGAATCCTTCTGTTCCACTACGCACAGCACACATAAGGCCAATAAACCCCCATCAAGAGTCTTAAGGGGTTTCCTGATCATGTGCTCAAGGCCTGAGATGGGATTCTTTGCCCTCCGTGTAGAGATCCTTGAGCTTGACAGCAGGCCACCTCTGTAGGGGACCCTCTCCAGATGTGAGGTGTGTGTGGGTCCCAGCCCTTCTTTCATCCTGTTCCACAGTGTCTGAAGAAACCCAAGGACAGTTTCTCCAGCAGGTACACCTGCTGGAGTCTGCAACAGTTTCATCTGGATGGGGGGTGGGAGACAGGCCAGGGCACAGAGGCCCTAGATCAAATCTCCTAGACTCAGCCAAGCATGGCCCCTTTAGTGAGGCCTGACCTTACTCTGTGATAGGGCAAAGTACCCAAATTGTGAGGCCACAGTGACCCTGTGCACTCCTCCTACCTAGCCATGTCCTCTCTCTCTCTCTCTCTCTCTCACACACATACAGAGTCCGGTCCACGCCTCTCTTTCTTTTTACTGGCACCTGCCGTCCTTTGCCAGATCTCAGGGTTTAGTACATCTTAGGTGGAATTCCTCCCCTCCCCCACCTCATTCCTGCAGCCTGACAAGTTCCCCGGAGATGAAAGGATAATCTGAAAATTAACTTCTCATTTCAGCCTTTCTCCATAGCTCCAGGGAATATCCTCAGATCAAAACACACCGGGGCTGGAAGGGAATGATTAGGAGAGGGCACGGGGGAGACGCTGGGTTGCTGGTGATGTTCTAGGCCTTGACCTGGGTGGTGCCTACACGGCTGTGTTCATTTTGAGATGATTTATTCAGCTGTCTATGTCTTTTCTGAATACATTTGATACTCCGTGAAAACTCATTTTTTTATTTTTATTTTTTTAAATATTTTATGTATTTGACAGAGAGAGACACAGCAAGAGAGGGAACACAAGCAGAGGGAGACGCTGACTTCCTACTGAGCAGGGAGCCCAATATGGGGCTCAATCCCAGGACTCTGGGATCATGACCTGAGCCGAAGGTAGATGCTTAATGACGGAGCCACCCAGGTGCCCCCTCAATGGAAATTTAAATTGAAAAACAAGGACAGAAGAAAGGAAAGGAAATAAAAGGAAAGGGAGGGAAGGGGAGAGAAACAAAAAGAAAAAGAGAAAAAAAAGAAAACAAAAAAAGGAAAAGAAAAGGAAAACAAAGACAGGACCTAGTTGTAGCTGAGAAGGAAGGCTGTGGCCTAGAGACCCACTCTCTGGGTAAGAAATCTTTGTTGCTCTGGTCTGTTCCTCCCTATGAATGCAGCCTGCCCCAGCGGGAGCACTACCAGAGCTGCCAGTGTTTCAGTGACATCTCCCTGCTTCCAGAGAGAAAAGCTGTATGAGGAGCATATTGGTCTTAGCCCTCACACTGTCCCTTCTAAGGCTCTGGGCAGATTCACGCTCCCAAGATAGTGAGTCAGGAGGTCCTCAAGAGGAGAGGCAAAACGGTTAGGAGCGAAACGTCTGGAATCAGGCAGACGAAACTATGTTTAAACTCTGGTTTCTAGCCACGTGACCTTGGGAACATTGCACAAGCTTTCTAATCTTCAGTTTTCCCATCTGTAAAATGGGGCTAATAACAGTGCCTGCCCCATATGGTCGCTGTGGGCATTACTTGTACTGCATATAAAGATGTCAGCCCAGGGCCTGGCACAAATATAAGTGCCCATTAAAGACTAAATGTTATAATCGAGTGTAACCCCCTCCCTTTATATGAGAAAACCCAGAGAAGGGAGTGTCTTGTTGCAGGTCACAGAGCCAAGATGTGACAGTGACAAGGACCAGTGTGCTGCCCTTTGCCCACACTGGGGGCCCTGAGCAGGACCACCCAGCCTTGTGGCAGGACCACAAGGCTCTCGTGAAGGCAGCATGGTTTCTGTTGAAGGACATGCAACTTTTAGACGGGGCCTGGGGTGAATGTAATTTTAGCTGGTGAGTGAACCCCCAGGTTGAAGAGAGCTGGGGGGTTGGCGAGCACCAGGACAAGAGCACTTGGCTGTGAGCCACAGCCCGAGACCAAGCAGCAGGAGAGCTCAGGGGGCCAGAGAGAGTCGTTCAGTAAACGTGGAGGGTCTGCATGGTGGCCAGGCTGGGTGCATGATGACATGCAGGACAAGAAGGACCCTGCCTTCCTGGAGCTCATAGTCTAGGAAAAGCAAGGGGAACATACCACCTGGGTGGGGTAGCTCAGAGAAATGCAGAGGGCAAAGAAGAAAGTGCAGGAAGGCACTGGGACAGGACAGGTGTGGGCATGAAGGATTCGAGAATAAAGGACTGGTGTTGCCTGAGCACAGGAAACCAGGAGAAGAGCATGGGAGACCTCCTGAACCATGCTGGGAATTCTGGACTATCTTACGGAATGTGAAAAGCTTCTGCAGGGTTTGAAGTTGGGAAGTGACATGATGAGATCTGCCTTTCAGAAAATCCCGGAGTCCTGAGAGTCAGCCCAGTCCAAAGGCACCAACTGGTGCAGTTCCCAGGGCCACATCAGCAGGGGCCCTTAGGGACTGATGCGTCTACCCTTGATAGATGGGGAAACTGAGGACCAGAGTGACTTACCAAGGTCACTCAGCCACCGAGAGGTGGGGCTCAGTCTGGATCTCAGGTCTCCAGGCACAGTCCCTGCTGCACTTGCGGCCATGCTCCTGCCTTGCCTGGATGCCTCACTAGTTTGTGTTAAAGTCTTTCAACCCGGAATGGACCAACAGGCTCCATTAATGAGCAGGAACTTGTCTGTCCATCTAGAGGCACTAAACGCATCTCTGCAGAATGAAGGAATTTAAGGGCATGGCCTTTTACGGGGACCCTGGATCTTCTCCCTTTCACTCCATTCCTCTTTCCCCCTCTTCCTCACAGCATCCTGGAGCCCACAGAGCTTGGTGCCCCAGCCCTGGACACCTGCAGACGTGTGCGAGTAGAGACCGGGAAGGCGTGTGGCCACGGGGCCCGATTCCAGCAGGGCTGCCCGGAGCCTGCTTCCCTCCACCTCACTGCTGGCATCTGGAAATTCCCAAGCCTTCTGGTCCCCACTGACAGATGATATCACGGACCTTTGAAATAAGAGGAAGCCTCCTACTAGGCTGGAAATGAAGGTGATGTAAAGCCAGATGGCAGAGCTTCTGAACAGAGAGGGCAGGACAAGTCATCCAAACATCCCAAGCTGAGAGGCCGGCTGGGCTTTCTGGAATGAAGGTGTTGGGGTTGTGGTGGAGGCAGGGCCTGGGCTGGGAGGGGGAGGAGGAGCTTCACGGCTGGGCATCCTCTGAGGGTCAGGACCGGTCAGCCCTGCCTGAGCCTGTGCGCTTACAGAGAGAAGGACTCACGATGGGAAATCAAGATTCACTAACACCTGTGATGTGTCAGGCACTGTGCTGGGGGGAGGGCAGTGCGTGGGTTAGAGTGACCTCGACAGTGGCTCTTTAGCCCATAGGGACAAGACTAGCCCTGAAATGGAGGGGAGGGCTCTCCCTTTGAAAGGACCAGGGGCTCTCATAGCTGTTCCTTCTGGAAGGGGCTGGCAACATGAGGAGTCCTAGGGACTGGGGCGGGGAGACCTGTACCCCTCACTGGAGTGCCTATGGGACCTGCAGCATGGAGAGGCTGTGAGCAGCCTGAGGGACAGTGAATGTTCCTGGCTACGTGGAAGCCTTCCAGGGGCTGGCCAGTGCCTCACTGCTGCTGTTCTCCACGATGGAAACAACAGCAGCTCAAAGCAGCAGCAGGTTTTGGTGATAATCAGCATGGGGGCAATACCCCAGGGGCAAGTCTGAGTGCCTGCCCCTCTTCTGAGAGGAAACAGCAATCAGGTCTGACCCTCAGATGGCCTCTGGGGTCTCAGAGACAGCCAGGGCTGGGGACACCCGGGCCAGCCAAGTGGTAACCTCAGAGGGGACATTAAAAACCCAGACTGTGGTGGGAGAACAAGAGGGCTACCATGGAACAGAAAGCCCTCAAGACTGTCTCTCTGGAGCACGTGTGAGCCAATGACCTGGGAAACCTCTCAGAAATGGAAGGAGAGGGGGACATGGTGATCAGGGCTATACTAGTTGGCACGAAAAGGAAATATAATTCTATTTCACCTAAGTTCAGGAACATACAAATTACACATTACCTCACTTGTCAAAGGAAATAACACTAATTATTATCCCCATTTCACAGATGAAGAAACTAGCATTCAGAGAAGCTGTGTTAGCGATTTCCAATTTTTAGAGTTCACAGAAGAGCAAGTTAAAAAGTGTGGGGGTGGGTCTCCTGAGCGGCTCAGTTGATTAAGCATCGGGTTCTTGGTTATGGCAAGGTCTTGAGATCAAACCCCATGTTGGGCCTCTGCTCAGTAGGACGATGGCCTCTCCCTCCCCCTCTGCTGCTCCTCCTCCTTGTACTCTCTCTATCAGATAAATAAATAAAATCTTAAAAAATTAAAACAAACAAAAAAACTTCAAAGCATCAGGGAGCATACACAAGTCAGTAACTTTAATTTTCCTAAGAAATTAAAAAAAAACCCAACCTGCTACATTTATATTCATTATCACCTTTTGGTAAAAGAGGATATTTTAATGTCAAAAACCTAGAGACAATTGATCAAAATAAATGTTGATCTCTTAATAAACTTAGGCTGCTGAAGACCTAACTGAATAGCCTTATTTTTCTCACCTCCTTGGGGACCTGTCAGGCATGGCCTTGCCCTTGTACTGGTTTGTAGCAGTTGGGACCCCAAGGGCTGAGTGACTTGCCCAACCAGAAAGAAGGGGCAGAGGTAGGTCATCCCAGACCTGACTCTGAGTGTGGCCCTTCCAGACACCCAACACAGCTGAGCTCCACAGTGGCCAGGGCAAAGGAGACCCACAGAGCTACCCAGATGCTCTCCAGGGCGCTCCAGGGCACACCTGTGACCTGTCTGACTGTCCTGCCCACAGACCTCTTCAGAGGGCTCAGCCATTTGGAGTCCCCTAGGAACACCATCACAGAGGACTCAATTCAGCACCATACTTTTTTCACTGCACCAAATCTCAGCCCACAGAAGTTCAGCCCTTGCTGGGATAACTAAAAGAGGAAGGCAGTCCGGCTCACCCTTTCCTCTTCTAGGAAAACACATCTTTGAACCTGCGTTCCCAAGCTGCTGCCATGAGGCTTTCTGCTTCTCGGACAACCTGCATGGAGGTCTGAAACACAGAACTGCTCTTTCTCTCGGGTCTTCCCCATGCAACAGGCTTGGAAGGTTCCAGAACAAAGAGCATTCCAGGGCATTCTTGCTTCCCCGGAGGAATGTGTGTGAATCCACAACCCCATTTTATACATGAGGCAAAGGAGCCATTAAAACCCAGGCCTTCTAGCTTCCAGCCAAAGCCACGGCAACACCATTGGCAGCCCACAGACAAATTCAGGTCTGAGACTAGTCCTCCCTCATCCTAGCTGTGTGACCTTGGACACACTTTCACTTCTCCGAATCTCAGTGTTTTCATTTGACAGATGGGCAGAGTAAGGACCAGCTTCCCAGGGTCCTCACAGGGAATGATTAGGCCACGTATGTAAAGCCCTGCACACGTGGCTGGGCGTGCTATCCACACCGTGATCCATATGTATTTCCTTCGGGGCCATTTACGAACATCTTGAAGACTCAATACTCTGGACTGCTAAGTGGGGATAATGATCAGATTATAGGAGCTAATGACTGTATGTAAAAGGTTTATCTCAATGCTCGGTGCATAACAAGACCAGGGGAACGATTATTATTAGGATATCATCATCATCGGCTCCTCCTTTCTGTCTTCCCTTCATTCCCCTCAAGTCTCTCACTCTTTGAGGCAGGTAAGTTAAAAAACCAACAAGTAAGAAGTACCGTGAGGAAGTACATCATACGGTGGGTCAGGGGCTGTCTAGGTAAGTGTGCTCATTGGCCAGTCAGAAGCTCTGGTGGTGGTCCCCAGACCTGGGGCTCCACTCCACAGCTTGTCTCCCACTGAGGTGTTTAATCAGGGTCAGGGGAACTAACACCAGCTTCCTCAAGGTTCTGGACCTCTAGTTCCCACCTCGGTCTGTTTCATCAGGTGTCCTGAATCCTGTGTGGAACCACGAGGCAGCCTCCTGTGTCAGCCACCTGACACATTCCACCTCCACAGGAATTCCATTCAGATGTGCCACTGGTCTCTCGGCAGAATCCCGAAATGGCTTCCTGACCATCTGGTCTGGAGGAAACGCTTGCTAGGCATTGGCGAGGGACTCTGGACACTGTAGTCACATACCATGCAAAGGGAATTCCTGAACTTCAAACACTCCCTTGCTGGAGGCGAGCCAGTTCCTTCGGAAGCCCACAGATCACTGGCCTGAAGGACCAATGGGGGAAGATGTTGTTGGATCCCACCAGAGTGGTCTCCTGTTCAGGGGGATTTAGGCAGACCGGGGGTGGGGGTCATTAATGACAAATAATCAGGTCAGTCAGCTTCCAAAACATAAAATCAACCTGCTCCCACTTCAAATCAGTCACTTCACACAAGGTGGTGGAAATACCTCAGACTTTGAGACCCACTTGGGGTCAAGGGCTGACTGCCGATGACATTGGGTGTTTCCTTGCCACTCAAAACCTCCATTTCGTCATCTGTAAGGTGAAGACAATCAAAACTCCCTTTTATAAATGCTGCGACAATTAAACAGAAATTGAGTGATGCTCAGGACATTGCCTGCCATACTGTCATTATGTATTGATAACCCAGTTAGGCCAGGCGCGTCCCTGAGACACTCTTGCTAGTCTCCTGAAACCAGCTCATCACTCTTCAAACCCGGGCTCTGCATCTCTCTAGCAAGCTGGTGAGCCTTGCTGTGCCTCCGTTTATCTATATGTAAATGTGGATTAAAAAAATGCCTGCTTCAAATGGGCTATGGTGATTAATTTCTCCGTGTAAAATGCTTAGGATAGTACCTGGTATACAGTAAGTGCTCAATGCAGGTTGCTATTGCTACTAGAACTCGATGAATTGTCAGCAACCTGAAATAAGCTCCCAAAGTAGCAATTCCAGGAAGCCCATTGTTGTTTTGCCTTTCTGAAAAGACAGGTAGAAAAGACCTACACCTGCATGAGCTCCTTCCTCAGCAGATGAGCCCACTTTTGGACCCTAATTACCATGTCTAGAATGCCAGCCATGGACCACTTGTTTGACAGACTACCTCCAATCCTCATAATAACCCTCTCTGAAATAGGCATTATTATCCACATTAAAAAAAAAAAAAGATTTTATTTATTTATTTGAGAGAAAGAGAGAGAAACACATTCCCCACTGAGCAGGGAGCCCAACGCGGGGCTCGACCCCAGGACCCTGGGATCATGACCTGAGTTGAAGGCAGACGCTTAGCTGACTAAGCCACCCAGACACCCCATTATTATCCCCACTTTACAAATAAGGAAACTGAGGTTCAGAGAGGTGAAGTGACTTGTTCAAGGGCGCACAGCAGGCTGGGATAGAAGCAGGATTCAAGCATCAGTCTAATCTGGTGCCAGTGCCAAGGCCGCCTTGCTTCCCCTAAACAGAATGGGGCTCTGTGTCCCTCATGGATGTGGGTGTGTCAGCTGTGGTGGCCTGGCTGAGGTGGTTGATATTTAAAAACTGGACGGCAGGGAAAAAAAACCCCTAAAAACAATAAACGGTGATTCAGACTGAGTCTTTACTCAGGCGGTTACGGGAAACTGGCGGGAAGTGACAGCCTTAGTCACTTAGGAATGGCTGAGCCCCTGAGTCATGGGCAGCAGGTCACGCTGCCCAGGACAGAAGCCAGCACTGCTCCCAGTGCCAAAAAGGCAGGAACGCACTCTGGCGAGGGGGGGAGGGGAATCAGAGGAATGATGAAAGGGGGCCCGAGTGACTTCTGGAAATGAGGGGCCAGGCTTTCCCTGGTTCCTGAAACCAAATCCACCTCCCTTGTTTGATGGCCCAACCCCCGACTCTAGGCACCCTCCTCTGTTTCAACCAGATGGCTCTCTACTGTCATTCAAACACCCCCAGCCAGCCAGATGGGGTGGTCCCCCACACCACGGATGGCCTCTAGTCCTTTCCTTCCTGGAATGTCCTTGCCCCTTGCTCCAGGGGCCTCAACCCCCCACTCTTAGACCCGCTGTGGATGGGGCCTCCAGTGGGCCCTTCTCCTGCCTTCGGCTCGGAAATTCCCCCATTCTTTGAAGATTTATGGAGTACACTCTGTGTGTTAAGTTCCATGGTAGCTGCTGAAACTACAAAGATGGATTAGACACTGTCCCCATCTTAGTGTCCATTTGAGCAGGGAGTAGGTATACACAGGGAACTGGACAATAACCTCCCCCCAAAAGGGCTCTGATATAGGGAGCACAGAGCACTTCGGATGGGGGGGCGGGCCCCTAACCCATTCTGGGAACCAGGGAGTTTCCCTGGAGGAGGTGATTTTTCAGTTGAATCTTGAAGGGATGGATTCAGGGGATGGTGGGTTGGGGAAGAATATAATCACTCTCAAAAAAAAAAAAAAGAGTTAGGCAAATAATATGTTTATTGTATAAAAAGGAAAACATGAAAAAACAGAGAAGCAAAATAATAGCCTCTATAAATCTATTAAAATTCTGGAGTAATTCCTTGTTTCTCTGTGTATTCTGTTCTCTCTCTCTTTCTCTCTTTTATTTATTTATTTGTTTGTTTGTTTATCTGAGAGAGCGAGAGAATGTATGCAAGCAGGGGAAGGGGCAGAGGGAGAGAGAACCTCTAGGGGACTCTCCACTGAATGTCAAGCTTGATGCCGGCCTGGATCCCATGACCCTGAGACCATGACCTGGGCCAGAATCAAGAGTCAGACACTTAACCCACTGGACCACCGAAGCGCCCTCTCTGTGCATTTCTATGTATATAGACATAGACATTAAAACACACACACACACACACACACAAAAAAAAAAAAAAACATGGTAATGTGACTGCTTTTTTACATTGAACAATATATTAGGAAATCTTTCCATGTCAGCATGTCAGTAGATATTAGTCACAACTTATCTGGCCTGAGAGAGGTTCTGTTTGGCCCTTGGGGGTGCTGGAAAATTCTGCACGTGAACACCTAGCACCATGAATGCACTAGCCAGTTCTCCACAGACCCCACCCTTCCTAGCTGTCTTACATCAATGAAATAGGCTCCTCTGTTGACATCACCTGCCTGGCTGTTCCAGGCATCAGCATTCTGGCCCCTGATCCTGAACACTCCAGTGGCTATTTGCTATTCCAGAATACGGCACGCCTCGGTTTCCCCGGCAGCCTCCTCGTGCGTCTCTTTTGACCCTGCCTGTTTCTCCTACGGATCGTGATTGATCACCCATAATTCACATTTGTTCATGCTAGGAACGACGCCTTGGCCGAGTGCAAGGCGGCAGGCAGGCTGGGTGTGGCGTCACTGTGGACCGGAGCCCTTTGTCTTGGAGGTTATGGGGACGTGGATCTTCCCACTCCTACGAGACCAACCTGAGTTGGCAGTCTCTGTCGTGCCTTTCAGAGGCACTCCCTTCATTCCTGGCACGGCCAGCATGCACGCACGCTCAACACACGCGCATATGATCACAGGATATTCTTGTGGGCTTTACGTCTTCTGTTTTAAAGATCTAAGAAGAGTCAGGAAGCTCTCCAGACCCAACCAAATGCTGCTTTTATCCTCATAAAAAAAGAAGGCCAGCTGCTCTGGCCTGACCCACAACGAAGCGGGCCTTCAGAAGATGAATAGAGTCACCAGTGGGGAACCAAGCATCCTTGTGACCTGACCACGAAGGGACAGGCTTGGGGTAGCCTCAGTGCACTGGCAGCCGAGGTGCCAATGACAATGACACCAGCTTCAGCTTGGGCGATTGTCCCCAGCAGATGCCCCCACCCCACAGAGCGCATGACTTCCATATCTTCCCTGGGGTACTGGGATAACAAAGGCTATGTCCCAGCACTATTGTACAGCTGGGGAAGGCCGGAAACCAAGCTGCAGGAAACCGGTTGCTATGGTTTCCTTGAGTGTAATGCCATAGAAATCGCTTTCTGAAAAAAAAATTTTTTTTTTTAAGATTTGTTGCTTTTTTCCAGGGAGAGGTAGGGAGGGAAACATTTATTTCAGGATTTACTATAAGCCAAGCATTGAGATAGGTTCTAAGTCCTCATTGCAAACCACTAGGCTTAGTAATATTATTTCCCTTGTGCACATGAAAATCTAGAAGCATCTCTAGAAAATCTAGAGGCTAAGACACCTGCTCACAGACATGCAGCCAGAGGGTAGCCGAGCCAATTTTGAACTCAATATTATCATACTCCACTGTTGCTTTCTTTTCAATACATAGCCTAGGGTTCAGGAGATCCCATGACCCAGATTATTCTTATCATGAGGCCAGGCTCTGGAGCAGTGAGTGGGGTAGAGGAGCAAGGGCACAGGGAAGGAGCTCAATCAGGAAGGAGAGAGTTGAGGAACAAGGACTCTGGTAGCTTCTGATGCACCAGCACCAGGTTCTCAGGGCAGGTGGAAGGATCCCAGGATTTGGTATCAAAGGGCCTGAGGATAAGGTCCATTTCCCCAATTTTCAGTCTGAGCCTCAGTTCCAGCTTCCCTAAAATGGTGACACAGCCCTATCTGCCTCATAGCGTTGTGGTAAGTATTCAGTGAAATCGGGCATGTCAGACATATGACGCAAAATAAGCAATCAGTAGATGTTAGCGTTCTGACTGCTGTTACCACTAGTCGTGGTGAAAACTTGCAGACTATGAATTGCAAACACCAATTAATTTAAGGGGGCCTTGGGCAACTTGGGGGAAGGACTCTGGGGCCCTAGGAATAGCCACACTGGGGAATAGTACGGACTACCCAGAGCGAGCCTGACTTACTGGAGGAGGAGAGGAAGCTTCAACCATGCCTCCCTCAGTGAGAGCAGTGACGCCTGCCTTAGTCCCGTGGGTATTTACTGAACATCTAGTACGTGCTATGTCGTGTGCCAGGAGGAATATGGGAATAGGGCACAGACCCACTCTCCAGGAGCTCACAGGCTGTGAAGGAGATAGAAAAGCAGCACACACTGACTGTTCATTTCCTGTGATGCCTCCTACAGGGGTCCAGAGAGGGAGAGGCACCCTACAGAGAGTGTGAGTGCGTGTGCGGGTGTGAGTGTGCACAATGGTAGGCAGGGGAGACATCTCCGAGAAGGGGACATTTAGATTAAGCCCTGAAAGACACGTAGGAGTTTATCAAGTGAGAAGAGGGAGAGAGCCGACCAGGAAGAAGGAATAGCACCTACAAGGCTAGGGGGCATTTCCGGAACAAGAGATCAGTTTCCTGGGGAAGCCCGGAAGAGTGGGGAGGGTGAGAAATGGCTTGGGAAAGAGGGTTATGGCCTAGGGGTGGAGGGTCAAGAGGGCAGCTGTGTGCCACCCGCGCTGGGGAGGGGTCTGTCCAGGCTCTGTGGCGGATGGGATAGAAGCCTGAGGCTAGAGGAGGAGCCACCCTTGATCTCAGGGCTCAGATTCTCTGCTAAGGACCCCGCTGAGTTCTTTCCAAGGATTCCCTGCTTTAATCCTCACCTGAACTCCACAAGGGGGTCTAAACATTCCCTCATTTTGTAGAGGAGGAAACAGGCTTGGCAAAGGTCTGAACCAGATCCTAGTCTGAACCTAGGCAGGCTGGCTCCCTCCCTTCCTAGGAGCTTCTGTATCCTGGATGGGAAGCACATTTCAGAGAGGCTGGGAAAGAAGTGTGGGGCCTGACGGAGGGCAGCAGGCTTCGGGGCAGGGAGGCCGAGGGTGGAAAGCCTGACGTTCCACGCAGAGAAGTGAAGATATACCCAGGAAGTTTGACACTCAGGAAAGCCTGCCTGTTTGTGTGACCTCGACTGCAGAAACTCTAGTTGTCACCGTATGTCCACCGAGATTTCTTTCTAGACCCACCCTTTTCCCGGGAGAAGAGAAACCTGGCCTGGGACAGCACCTCCATAAGCAAACTTGCAGCTCCAAAGCTGCAGGAAGGGGGCAGGGGAATCCAACCATCAGAGCTGGTTGCTTGCAACATTCCATTGAGAAAAATGGCCGACTGGGAGCTGTAGCCATTCCTGCTTGTCAAGGGTGGTCCCGGGGCCCGAAGCTGGCACCTGGAAAGAAAGGGTGCCTTCCTAGGAAAGAAGATGTATGCATGCACATGCCTGAGAGCTTGTCCTCACGTCCCTCTTGTGCAAAAGTCACCACAGAGTGGAAATGGAAATAACACTGGGGGTCCAGGGATCCTTGGGCCCATCTCAGGAGGTTTCTAGGTAGCTCAGGAGAGAAGAAGCTTCAAGAGTTCCTGATCAGAGGGAAGGGGGGAAGGTGAGTCAGGACCAGCAGGAGGGAGGGCCGAGGAAGAGCCTGACACTGAGCCAGGAGATCCTTTCATAGCCCAGGCCAGAGGCTCTTGGCTCTGCAGCCCAGGCCTGATGACGACCAGAGCTGTTCTCCAAGCGCCCCTGTGTTGCTGTTACTTAATTAGCTCCATGGCCATAAAAGGCTGGCTCGGCTCAGAGGAGGCACCCAGGGCCCGAGAAGCAGCGAACTGAAGTGTCATAAAAACACAGCCCCAAGAAGGGGATAGGGAAGGGCCAGCTAGTCAATTTCAGTGGTCCTGGGTATGACGTTCCGAACAGTTGCCGCCCACCGTGGCCTGAAAGGATCTTGGGTCCCTGCCCTTGGGTTCACTACCCTTCCCCCTGACCTGGCTATGCCCAGGCCTAGCCCCTCATGGAAGGAAGGTAAGAGGTCCCCAAGGAGAAAGACATGGGCCAAGGTGTTGGTCCATTTGATGTTTATCAAAACCAAAGACAATGAACAAAAACTTTTACCCTCCATCTAAAACCAACACAGATTTCTGGAAAATTGCCTGTTGTGTCATTCAAGTTCTGCTTCTCCCCCTAATTAAGACTCTATGTGAGAAATTTTTTACAGAATTCAGTGCCAGGGAGGCTGTTCTCAGAGAAGTTGATTTAATAAGGTGGTGAAAGAGGACATTTAGAATCAAACTCTTCTGGGTGTAGATCTTGGCTTGGGCGCCTACTAGCTGTGTGATGTTTAGGGAATCACCTTACCACTCTGATCTTTGTTGGTTTCCTCCTCTGTTAAATGAGGATAATGACAAAATCTACTTCTGTGTGTGAGGCATCTGGCACGTTGCCTGCCACGTAGTAGATGTTCAATAAACACAGACACACAGGAATGTATTTTTAAAGCACAACATAGCCTTTCTAACTTCTCAACCCTATACATGGAAGTAATAATATTTATCATCAAGGGAGTGCTGCATGCAAATGCCCTCCACAACAATGGTGTTCTCTATATTCTCAGTATTATTAGTTCCTTGTTCTTTTCCTTGCTTCTGCTCATGCCTTAGCAGCTCATAGATTCTGAGCTAAACCCAGTGTCTCATCCAGCTCTTGGGCTACGGTTGTTCCTCACTTCTCTAGCAATCATACCATATGCACGTCGCTCATGGCAACCTGTCGAATTCCTTTTTGGAAAGGGCCAGGAGCAAATAAACATACAAATATTCACAACTCAATATTCTGTGCCATCAGAACATCTTTTTGTCCCTCTGTCTGCCTCTCTAAGACAAATCCTCCTGCGTGGAAGATGCCATAGCTGCTGGCCGGAAGCTGCACAGTCCCCTAGTCCTTGACTCTGAGATGGAGGGCACTCTGCCGGTGCACAGGCCTGTCCTGCGTCTGGCTGCTGGGGAATGTACCAGCTCTTGGTTTCTCTTAGGCTCCTTCTCTATATGCTCCCTCTGCCGCCAGGTCTGTGCCAATAATGCCCCGTGCATCCCACCTGCCCAAAGGCTGGTCCCAAATTCTGGTCACCATTTGTGGGTATTGACCAGGGATTCTCTAACTCCCTGAAACATCTCCGAGAGGCAGGTCTCATCACCATGCCCTCCTTGCATGGTGATGAGAAAGTTAACACTTCTAGAGGCAGAATAACTTGTTCCTTCCAGGTCAGGTTAGTGAAGAGCCAGGAATGCAACCCAGGGTCAAGCTCCGTGCCCTTGCCCTGCTCTTCCCTCTGCCTTGGTCTCATTCCTCCTCCTGTCCATCTCATTCCTAGATGTTCAGTCTCAGCTCAAAATCCTCCCCAAAAACCTGCATTCCCATAGTCATCTTGGGGCACACAGCACACTACGGCCTCTTGGTCAATGTCCCTCCTTCCAGTCAGCGTGTTCCCTGCGGACACGGCTTGTGCTTTGTGCAGACTTGTATTTCCCACACGGAGAATCACGCTAAGCACAAGCAGAAGCGCCTCCAGGCTTATTGACCTAAATCCGGAGCTGGCAAACTACGGCTCATGGGCCAGATCCAGCCTTTGACCTGTTTTTTGGTTATGACCCCTGAGCTAAGAATGATTTTATATTTTTACAGGGTTGTAAACAAGCAAAATCGAAAATATGCAGCAGAGACCAGAGGTGGCCAGGCAAAAGCCCCAAATATTTACCATCTGGTCCTTTATAGAAAAATATTGCCACCCCCTACTCTAAATAGTTGAAACCCCATCCTGAGGGGCAGGTGGAGAGGAGCTGCTAGGATGAGTGGGCTCAGTGGGACCCCCCAGGGGTTCATCTAACTGCGGGAAGAAAACAGGAGCGGAAGAAACAGGGGAGCAGCATTAGTAACCCTAACATGCCACCAGGGTGGGGGAGTCAGAGAGAGATTTTGTGGAGGGAGCTGAGTTCAAGGGTGAGTCCAATTTCCCAAATCACCGTGAATAAGGGGTATTCCCAGCCGAGGGACAGGACATATAAACAAGAGGAGACGAGAGGCCCGCTCTAAGGAAGAGGATACCCAAGCACTCGCATGTCATGGAGGGATGTATCTGTGAGTGTGTGTGCACACATGCTAGAGATGGTTCCGGTGTGTGATAAGTTTTTAAAGCACACGCAAGTTGTTGGTGAGGCAAGAGCAAACAATCCAAAACAAGGCAGATTGCAAGAGCTAGATGGAAGATACCAAGCAAAGGACACTCACTGACCACCACCCTGTTTAACGATAGGCTTAACGTGCCTCCCAACCCACGCTCCAGGCCCCTCTGCCCATTTGGAGTTGAGGCACGAGATGCAACCTATTTGCCGTCTTCAGACCAGAGGGAGTCCCCAGAGTCTCGGCACAGCAAGGGCTTTGAGGAGAGGAGTGGTGAGGGCTGGCCTAGCCAGGTAGGCTACACTAGGGCGGAGGGGAGCTGGAAGGACACGCAGGCCTCCTGCATGAGCTGCCCTGGCGTTCCGAGGGGGCCAGATGAACCAGATTGTGGCTGGAAAGTGCTTAGGCCAGGCTGTCGGGGAAGACAGGGTGTCATTATTTATCCACACAAAGTGCTCCGCGGTGGTTATTTCTTGATTAATAATTTCCTGTGGGCTCAGAGGTGCCCACGGCCACGGCATCACCTCATTGGTTGCTCCCACCCTCTCCGTGGCCCAGCTGTAGCTTCAAAGGCTGGGCCTCTCTTTGGGTGTGGAGGGATCAGGCAATTAGCACCTGCCTCCTCCCTCCTCTGCTGGGTGAGTCAGAGAGATGCTTGGTCAGCAGCCCCTTTCTGCTGGCCTGGCCCCTGAGGACTCTGTGCATCCTCAGTGGGAGGCTGTGGGTGGCCTGGGGTGAGGACCCATCGTGCCGCGGCAGCTGTCTCCTTGGGATGCCATAGAAGAGCGCACACTGTCCCCTCTGCAGAGCTCCCTGAGCGATGCAAAGGCAAACACCTCATTCCAGGGACCTACAGAGCCCACGCTGGATAAGGTCCCAGCAGAGACACCAAAGACACCAGGCAGTGAAGAGCAGAGGCCTGTGCCCTTCCTCCTGGAGCTCGCTGGGAATCCAGCAAGGCCGAAACTTGCCCAGTGAGTTCAGGGTTAGGCCAAGAGGCAGCACGCGCAGACTCTGGGGGTTGAGGATTGTTGGAGGAGGCAACGCCCACACAGGGACATAACGCAGCAAGTGGAGTTACAGGAGGTGAGGATGGCGTCGGGGGTGTACGGTCCTCCAGGCGGAAGGAGCGTGTGTATAAGCAGAGGTCCAACAGACATGTGTGCCCATCTGAGGGTCTGAGTGTCAGACTGGGTCAAAGAGTGCGAGATGGGCATGATAAGGAAAGGCGGAGTTTCTAAACTTTGTGGGCAGGAATTGAATCACGTGGGACCATATGGCAAGCTGAAAGCATTAGGACTTTTTCCTGAGTCTATCCGTAGTCATAGGTGGGGAAGTGGTGTGATTAGATTAGCATTTTGAGAAACTTAAAATCTGGATGCCAAGAAGGATTCCATGTCTGACCTATTGGGCATCACCCAGCACAAGGGAGGAAGGAGTCCCACCTACTATAGGCCGTAATCTAAGTCCACTTGTGGGCACCTGGCCTTAACAGGATCTTGAATGACCTGGGATTTACTAAAAGAAAAGTGAACAGGAAAGGGTAGGACCCTCTAACCAAGTTCAACCACTCAGCCAGGTTCACAGACTAAAGGGAACAATAGAACAGATCCAGAAGTCAGGAGCTGCTTGCTTGAAAAGATAAATAAAATTGACAATCTTTAGCCAGAGTCATCAACAAAAAAGAGAGACTAACCAAATAAACAACAGCAGAAATAAAAGAGGAGAAATAACAACCAATACCACAAAAATATAAAGGATTATAAGAGAATATTACAAAAAATGATAGGTCAACAAATGGAATGACCTAGAAGGGATGGATAACTTCCTAGAAATATATACCTTTCAAAACTGAATCAGGAAGGAACACAAAATCTAAACAGACCAATCTATACAGTAATTAAATTGAATCAGTAAGTCCAGGACCACATGGCTTCACAAGTGAATTCTACCAAACATTTAAAGAGGAGTTAAGACCTAATCTTCTCCAACTATTCCAAAAAATAGAAGAGGGAGGAAAGCTTCCAATTCATTCTACGAAACCAGCATTACTCTGATACCAAAACCAGATAAAGATGCTACAAAAATAAAACAAACAAACAAAACTATATGCCAATACCTCTGACGAACACAGATGCAAAAATCCTCAACAAAGTATTAGCAAACCAAATCCAACAATATATTTAAAAAAATAATTCACCATGATCAAGTGGGATTTATTCTAAGGATTGAAGAGTTTTTCAATATTCACAAATCAATCAACATGATATATCATGTATATAAGAGAAAGGGAAAATATGATTATCTTCATGGATGCAGAAAAAGCATTTGACAAAGTACAACATCCACTCATGATAAAATTCTCAACAAAGTGGGTTCAGAGGGAAAATACCTCAACATAATAAAAGCCATATATGAAAAACTGAGAGCCAACATCATACCCAATGGTAAAAAATTGAGAGCTTTTCCTCTAAGATCAGGAAAAAGACAAGGATGTTCACTCTCACCACTTTTATTCAACATAATACTAGAAGTCCTAGCTACAGCAATCAGATAAGAAAAAGAATGAAAGCAAACCACTTTCTTATACCATACAAAAAAATAAACCCCAAATGGATTAAGACCTAATGTGAGACCTGAAACCATAAAACCTCTAGAAGAATGCAAAGGCAGTAATTTCTTTGACATTAGCTGTAGAAAAATTTTTCTAGATACATCTCCTCAAGTAAGGGAAAGAAAAACCAAATTAAAAACTGTTGGGACTACATCAAAATAAACGCCAAATTTTGCACAGTGAAGAAAACCATCAATAAAACAAAAAAGACAACCTACTGAATGAGAGAAGATATTTGCCAGTCATATAGCTGATAAGGGGCTAATATCAAAAATATACAAAAATTTATACAACTCAATACCAAAACAACGAATAATCCAGTTAAAAATGGGCAGAGGGGAAAAAGAGAGTGGTATGCAACCATCAAAAAAATTTACAATTATAAGGGGTTCTGGCCTAGTTCAGTCAGTATAGCATGTAACTCTTGATCTTGGGGTTGTGAGTGTAAGCTGCACATTGGGCATAGAGCCTACTTTAAAAAAAGATGGACAGAGGACCCAGACAGACATTTTTCCAAAAAAGATCTACATACACATGGCCAGCAGACACATGAAAAGATGCTCAATAACACTCATCCTAGGGAAATACCAATCAAACCACAATGAGGTGTCATCTTACACCTGTCAGAAAGGCTAAAGTCAAAAACACAAGAAATAACAAGTGTTGGTGAGGGTATAGGGAAGAGGGAGCCCTCATACCCTGTTGGTGGGAATGCAAATTGGTACAACCACTGTGAAAAAGAGTATGGAGATTTCTTAAAAATTAAGACTAGAATTACCATGCATTCCAGGGATTTCTCCCCTGGGTATTTGCCCAAAGAAAACAAAACCCCTCATTTGAAAAGATATACACACCCCTATGTTGATAGCAGCATTGTTTACGATAGCTGAGACATGGAAGCAGTCCAAGTGTCCATCCATACATGGATGGATAAAGATGTGATATGTGTGTGTATTCCATGTAATGGGATATTACTCAGTCATAAAAATGAACGAGAGCTTGCCATTTCCCGCAACACAGATGGACCTAGAGGGCATAATGTTATATGAAATAAAGGTAGGACAAAAGGGAGGGTATGTTGAATGACCCACAGTTCGCTAAAAGAAGAGGGAACAGGATAGGGTAGGGCCCTCTAGCCAAGCTCAAAGCCCTCAGCCAGGGGCCTGTAGCTCAAAACCCCTGCTCACAAGCACTGAACTACAACACAGGCAGGATATCACCAGTGACGGAAGAGGAGGTAGGCTGTGAGCTGCATGGTGTCCAGTGCCCGGCACTTAGTAGGTGATCTATATAGGGGGTACTTCTCTAGAACATACTGTGCACCAGGACATGGACTCATTCTATCATCCAGGACTCTAGGAGAGAAGCGCTCTTCTTATCCACGTTCTACAGACGTTAACATCAAGGCCCAGAGAAAATGAGGAACCTGTCCAAGCCTACGCAATACAACCCTTACTATATAAGCCAGGAAGTGCTGGAACCATTTTAAATCCATGAGTGAAGGAAGGAAGAAAGGGACAAGAAAGGCCACCGCGGGGCTGAGGAACTGGACGGCAAGGTGAGGAACTAAGGTGGCAGTACGTATAGGCTCTGACATGTCTGGATCCTGTGGGACGTGGGCAGTGGAGCCCACCTTGCAGATGTCTTATGCAGTTCCATGCTCTTTCCTACAAAATGGCCCAGCGCGGCTTCTGACACCAAGGAGTAGCGCGATATATCTCAGCCTTGGGCCGCGCCTCTGTTTGCAGCGCATCGGTGGAGCTATCCGCCTCTCCAGCCGCTCCGGGTGCCGCTCACCTGTCCGTCTCTCCATTCGCCTACCTGTCCACTTACTCGTCCTTCATTTCACTGGTCCCCCAAGAGGATGCACCGCAAATAAACACTCAAGGTTTCCTAATTGTCTCCCATGGGCCTGAAGTGTAGGGGACATCACTTCTCTGTTACAAGGGTTCTGCCTTCCCCGAAGCCTATTTACTGCCCCAGGGGAGGGAGCTGGGGAGCTGGCAGACTCACCTCTCATTCTTTGAGCCCCTGAACTGAAGAGAGACAGCCTGAGTTCTGGGCAGCCACAGCTGGGGCACCTGGGCCCTGTGGCTCAGCGTCCCTCTCTTCAGCTCCGCCTCGAAGCAGGGCTAGGTGAATGGACTCTGTGAGGAGGAACGGAATCAGGGGGATCTCTCCCTGGCCTGAAACGATGTGAGAACACCACGGAGCTGCAGGCGCATGTCAGATCACTGGGCTATTGAACCCAAGGGTACTTTCTGAGGCAGCGGATGGAAAGAGCATTTCACGTGGCAAGTGAAGGCCTTATTCCCATGGGATAAAAAAAAGTTCTCTTTTGTATATTCCCAACTGTTTCCCTTCCTGCTCTGCCTGCTCTGATGCCCTCCTGCCTCTGTCCTCTCTCCTCCTGGGAGGTGTCCTTCCCGATGCAGAAAGATAGAGGGAAGACATTCAGGGGGCCTGGGGACTGGGCAGGCTTTGGCTAAGACGTGCTCCCAGGGCACCGAGAGGGATCAAGGCAGTGGATGAGAGTGCTGAAAAACAAGCTGACAGACACCTGGAGACGCATGGCTGTGGGTTTTAAGTCTCTTCCACCGTGTTTGGGAGATACAAATAAAGGACTTGAGCGATGCGGAAGTTCCTTTGGCGTCTGAAATGTTCTTTTCACCATGATACTGCTCCAGGCCTAAAACCTGTGGGTCATCATTTTACAAACTGTGTTCTTTTCACTCATCTCACAACAAAGAAATTGAAAAAACAAAAAACAAAAAACAAAAAACAAAAAACAAAAAAAAAACCACACACACACACACATTGACACTTGCCCAGGGAGTTCTCCTGTTCCTGAGACCAGGCATTGACCTGCCTCATTCGATTTCATCAATTCAAGCACAAGCTCTTATCAAACATCCAGCAATTTCCTCTCGGAGTACCCCAGCCCCCAAGGCCACCCAGCCCCAGTCCTGGGCCTTACAACTCACCAACTGAGCTTCCTCTGCGTTTTTACTCTCTCTCCTCACCTCCGGGTGCCCTCAAGGCACACCCACAGGTGTCCTGAGTGGGTTCCTCGGGCTTGAAGGCATTGTCCACCTTCCATCTGTGCCCTAGTCAGAAGCCACATCGTCGTCATATGTTCACATGTCTGTCTCTCCTGCCCGACTTTGAGCATCTCAAGGTTAAGTGTCATGTGGTCCTGAGCCGTCCATCCCCAGAGCCCAGCACAGGCTCTGGCACAGAGCTGGTTTCAGTGAAGAACTACAGAATTTCAGAATCTGTTGGGTCCCATTCTATCAGCCAGCCAATCAGAACAGGCCCGGCCTAGGTACATACACGGCACTGGCTCCGAGGCCCAATTAGAGAACATGGCAGACACGATCTCTCTGCCCAGGACCTAACCGCTTCTTGGGGGACTGACTGGCTTCTTCTCATCTGGGGGTGACAGCATTGGGGTGGGGTTGGAGGAAGACTGGGAAAGGGCTTCTGGACAAGTGACATTTGAGTCAAGTAGAACTTGCTAGAATCAACAGTTTTTAGTACTAATTGCATGTAAAACAACAGCAACAACAAAAATCTGAAGAACCACGTGGAAATACTGGTGACAGGACCTTAACCCCAGAAATCCTGATTCAGTTGGTTGAAGGTGAGGTTTGTATATCATCTTTTCTTTTTTCAAATTAATTACTTAACATCCAAACGATTCTAATGTGAGAGGCAGGGGTAGAGCCTCATTAAGCGGCATAAAGGTGGAGATGGAGGTCGCTGGGTGAGCAAGAAGAACCTTCCAGATCAGTGTATGGGAAGGTCCTGAGCTGCAAAAGAGCTCAGTGTAGTCCAGGAATGCAAAACAGCACAGTTAAGGGGGGGGGGCAAAGACCGGGAGGGAGGCAGCATTTCAGACAGGTGGCCGCATCAGGACACCCCAAGTTCTGCAAGCTGCCTGGGAAGCTAGCAACCACAGGGGAAAATCTAACTTTCCGGGCGGCAGCCTCCCAGGTGCAAGGCGGTCACTTCAGATCTCCCTTGATGCTCGCCATAACGTGGTGGCTATTTTCTGCTGCACACAGGCTGCTGGCAGAGGCACGGTGAGGCATCAGCAGGGACCAGTGGTTTCTCCAAAGGCTTAAGGTGGCCTTTCCACAACATCCCAGATACTGCTGGAGGGGAACCTAGCTTCCATGGGATGCACTGGGTCCCAACTCGGGCCACCTGAACCAGAAACCCCACCGGAAGAGGGGGGGACAGTGAAAAACACACACAAAATAGTGGAAGCCGGGTGATGGAGTTGGGAAAGCGTGTGCTTTTAGAATCAGAGAGAACGGAGGTTCAAGTTCCAGCCCCGAGACTTTGCCATTTGAAGTTACACGGGTATTTAACGCCTCAGAAAGAAGACCCAGTTTTATTTAACTTGCGAAAGGAGATTGCCAATACCTCCCTTGTAGGTCTGTGGGGGATGTGAGCATAACAATGTGGAGGGACCAGTTTCTTAGATGGCAGCTTGTCATAGGGCTGATGATGATGGAGACGGTGGCTTTCCATTCTTTGAAATTATGCTGTGGTTATTCATAATTGTGGAATGAAGTAATCTTCAATTATGCTTGTAATTGATCATAAATACCATATTCACATTTTATACTTTGATTTAAAAAGCTCTTTATAAAAAAGTGATAAGAACACTCTGCCAAATGTTATTAAATTGATTCTGTCATGCTTTTTTTCTCTTCCCAGAGAAGAGGATAAATACTTTCAATGGTGAGAAGTCTGAGATATATTCATCCTCAAATCTATATCTTAATGAATCAAAAATCAAGAGATAATAACAGTAAGGGCAATGGAGTGTCTGTAATCTCTGAAGGCTTTTACGTATATTGATTTTAATATGAGCAACAGCCCTTCTGGATAAATATTAATACCTCCATCTTACAAAAGGGCCAGTTCCTTCCCTCTTTCTGGCTAGGCTTCTGGAATGGAGCAACCGTCAGGACAAGGAGAAGCTTGTGAGCTATGAGCAGGGGTATTAGGCAGCTGCCGCCTAGATCATGCCCCATCAGCTTCATCCGTCTGTCTGTTGGCCCCTCTTCTCCCCATCCAGCTTTAGAAACAGTATCAGCTCCAGAGGCCCAACAGGACTGCCAGGTAATCAGCTGGGAAGCAAAAGGACCCCTGGTCGTCTGTAGCCCAGTGAGCTCTAGGAGCCACAGGGCAGGAGCTGCTGTCCCGGGAGTGGATGCAAGCGTGCCTCTTGTTTTCTTGGGTTTGAGTGGTCACTGTTGTTCTCTTAACTTGGTGCTGGTCTTCACAATGGCTTTCTCTTGGCTAGGGTCCTTTAGCTCAGCCTCTCAGACCCGGGGCTACCTCTCACCCAGAAGCCCCCACAGGACATACAGGTGATAAGCTCCTTAGCTTTCAGGTTTCACACACCATTCACAAGACTCCGAATTCTAGTTTTGCTACTCACCGGCTGAGTGGCTGGAGCAAGTGACTTACTTTCTCTGAATTCTAGGTTTTTCCTCTGTGAGGAGGGAGATGCTCTATCCCTCATTCAGCTGTTCTGAGGTTGTGAGATTGTGAGAATGGATATAAATATGTCTTCATATTACAAGCACATAGTTGGTGCTCAATAAATGTTCATCTTTTCCCCCTCCTTCTTTGGGCAGGTGGAGGTCAACATTCTCTTCCACGCAAGAGCTCCCTGGCACTTTGAAGCCCTCAGGATGCTACAGGTTCAAACACAGGCCAGCTAAAGGTCAAGAATTGGGTGATACCTGGCTCTCGGTTTCTACAAAGATTCAGAGTTCTATAACTCACCCCGTTTTCAGAGCTTGCCAGAGCTCTAAGGATGACAGACTCAGTCTCCTCTGGGACATTCACTTCTCTGGTCAACCCTGTCACCATCACATTGACTTGGGGGAGGAGGTGATTCTCTGAATGGCTCTCAATTAAGCTTGAACTCATGACCCCTCCATTGATGTCTCACAGATCGGTCATGTCCAAGACGTAACATGACCACTATAGACCCAGGCATAACAACAGGGAGACACAGGTGTGCTAAGAAACTGGCAAATCTGGTTTGTCTTCAGTTGGAGGCCCCAGTAGCTGCCTCCATGCCCGGCTCTCAGACCCACTTCCTCGTGAGGAGTCAAATTCCTTTCTTCGATCAAAAGAACCTTCAACCAAAACAGACCAGGCTGAAGAGAGAGGCCAGAGAAAGGAGTTGAGGGCCAGCAGGAGGCCCACCTTTCAAGTCTCCTTCAGTGACTGCGGTTGGTTTCGCCTTTCCCTTCGAAGGGTGGTCTGGTGTCATCTCTCCTCACCAGAGAGGAGGGAAGGAAGAAGGTTACATTTCATGCACCTGGCCAGATCAGTTGGTAATGGCTGCCTAGTGCTCCATGCTGTGGGCACTGAAGGTGCGTTGGGCTCTGCAGAAAGGACTACTGTCGTTAATTAGTGATATCTGCCGTGGGTATGGAGCAGGGAGTGGCAGCCGCATGCCACACCCCTGTCATCCCTGCCTTATAGCAGAAAACACGCATATTATAAGATGAGTCCACACTCCTAATCTCAAAGGTGTGTGGTTGTGATTATACATGAGGCCCTCTGTTCTGTTGAGAGCTCTGATGGCATCTAAGCTAGATCTAAGCTAGAAGAAGAAGTTGGGATGAAAGGGCTAGGGAGGCTAGAATTGTTCTGAATAATAGAAGGAGAAAATATTGGAGTTTCCACGCTCATCCAGAAGGAAGGAGATGAGCACAAGGATTGAGAATGGGAAGAAAAGAGAATCTGTTACCAGGTTGGCGTGGAACTTGGGTGGCAGGGGTTGGCAGGGGGCTGTATGGCAAAGCAGACAAGAAAGATCCAAGCCACTCGGGGTGGGAGGCCAGGGATCACGGGAGCAGTTGGGGGGACAGCCTCCGAGCCTGACTGCCTGAGTTCAACTCCTCAGCTCTGCCACTTCCCAGCTGTGTAACCCTGAACAAGTTTCTTATGCCCCCAAAGCCTCGGTTTTATTTGTGAATGAGACAAAATAATAGTGTCTAATTCATAGGGTCATGGGGACAATCAAATCAGATCATGTCCATACAGTGCTCAGCACAATGTCTACCATATAATAAGCATCCTGGAAACATCAGCTTTTGTTATTTTTCTTTATCACACACACAGTACCGAACACCCCTTAGGAGATTCATGCATTTCTGAAATACACATCCCCTCTTTGTCTCTCCAGCACATCTTTTTTTTTTTTTTTTAAGATTTTATTTATTTATTTGACAGAGATCACAAGTAGGCAGAGAGGCAGGCAGAGAGAGAGGAGGAAGCTGGCTCTCCGCGGAGCAGACAGCCTGATACGGGGCTCTATCCCAGGGCCCCGGGGTTATGACCTGAGCCGAAGGCAGAGGCTTTAACCCACTGAGCCACTCAGGTGCCCCTCTCCAGCACATCTTTAACCTGCTGTTCACACACACGGCTTTGCGTGAAAGGGATAGGGTTTGCAACCCGGGAAATGTGGTGCAAAATCTACAAGGGCATGTGGGAAAATGACCATCCAAGTAAGGAGGCAACTGTGTGGGACGTGTGCCCGTGGCTCTCTTACCGGGACCCCAGCCAGGAATTGATGGAAATTGGGAAGGGCTTTGGATTTCCACAGGGCATGGACCACAAGGGCCTGGGAATCAGGAGGGCCCTGGCTGGCATCAGGTCACTCGTACCTGAAATCAGGCAGTAGCACCACAAGATGCAGGCACACCAGGCTAGGGAAGGTACAACACGCACAGTGCACCTGCCCATGGACTGGGGGTCTGAGTGTCTCAGGCAAGGCTGAGGCAGGGAGCTGTTGCTCACAGGAACCCCTCTGTGAGCCCATGGCACAGCTTCAATGACAGAAAGCATGGGAAGGCGGCTCAAGGGCAGGTCTATCTGGAGCAACTGGGATGCCCGCTGTGCAGGGTCTCACAACGCCCTTCAGTGGTTAACAGGAAGGACACACAGGGAAAGGAGGACCACTTGGAATCTAAAAGGTTGAAATGCAGGTGGAAGTAAAATCAGCATTCTTCCCTGAGGACCCAGGGATCTGATCTTATAGGCAAAAGAGCTTGCTAATCAGTCTCCATCAGAAGATCCCACTGGGGACGCCTGGGTGGCTCAGTTGGTTGAGCAGCTGCCTTCGGCTCAGGTCGTGATCCAGGCATCCTGGGATTGGGTCCCACGTCAGGCTCCTTGCTCCACGGGGAGCCTGCTTCTCCCTCTGACTCTGCCTTCCACTCTGCCTGTGCTCGCTCTCGCTCTCTCTCTGACAAATAAATAGATAAAATCTTTAAAAAAAAAAAAAAAAGAAGATCCCACTGCCTGGCTCTTGGGGCCATCTTGCAGTGTGGATGGAAGATGAGGCCTCCCTGGGAAGGCTGCCTTTTTACTCTGACAACAACTAGTACGCTTCCGGTGTGGTATCAGCGGCCAGTCATAATATTGTTTTTAACTGCTTTGGACAACAATGTTCTGGTCTTTGATGGGAGGCAAATTAGGAATCTAACATGTACACAATCGTTATTTCCTATTATCTTGGCAATAAACAGGTTTTTAAAAACACACAGCAGAGGTTCCTTCTCTTCAAAAGTTTGAAAAACAACAATTTTTATAATGCTATACACTATAATCTAGGCCAGAGGTGCTGCCGTGCCCCATTCCCCACTCCCATACCCGTGGCAGACATTGCTAATCAAGCACAGCACTTCTCTACTGCATTCCAGGTAGCCCCCAGCAACTGATTGGAATTTGTCATATAATTAAATGTATTTTTCTCCCTGATCATCTCTCACATGAAAACCAGGAGAACTGGGTTCCAATCTGACCTTGATCATTAAGTAGTGTTCTCGTCTCCTTACCCATTATATCTTACATATCCTCCCTAACTCCGAATTCTCATTTGAATCAGATGGATGAAAGGAACTAACGTGAAATTAACAATGGAAGCCATCAAACCCAAGTGTGAGACTCAACAATTTTACACTCGTTCTCTCATTCACTGTCATAAAACTGTCCATACCAGGCATAATTTCTTCACTTCTTTGTACATAAGGACACAAAGACACAGCACATTTAAGGAACTTGTGCCAAGTCACACAGCTAGTAAAGGGACAAAACCAGGATCACAACCCAGACCTGTCTGGGCTTCAAACTCCTATTCTTATTATCATACCTTAGTTTCTGAAGCCCTTGGACAAGCTGAAAACACCATACAAAAAAAAAGCTAGTCATGCCTTTTATTTTACATGCTGTTTTGACCTAAAATCCCGTCATCAAACCTAGCAGCAAGAGTTACACTGCAATAGCAGACAGAAAGTGGAAATAACCCATGAGTCTGCCAGTGGATGAATGGATAAACAAAATGTGGTGCATATCTGTATACCTTAAAAAGGAAGGGAATTCTGACACATGCTACAACATGGATGAAACTTGAAAGCATTGTGCTAAGTGAAATAGGCCAGATTCAAAAGACCAAATGCTGTAGGATTCCACTTATATGAGGTATCTTGAGTAGTCCAATTAACAGAGACAGAAAGTAGAAGGGTGATTGCCAGGGGCTGGGGGTGGGGAGTAGGGGGCAGAAAGGTCATTGTTTAATGGGTCCAGAGTACCAGTCTGGGAGGATGCCCCAGTTCTGGAGACGGATGGTAGCCCAGCAATGTTGATGAACTTAGAACCACCAAACTGTATACTTAAAAATGGTTAAAATGGTAAGTTTCAGATTCTGTATATTTTATGATTTTAAAAAAGAGGCTGATTTTGTGCAGAAGTTCCATTTTCCCTCACTTGTCAGAGATTTGCACAGAAATGATAATGATTATGACTACTACCATGATCAGAAGGGAGTTCTCCATCCCTGGCTGGGCTACTCCCCCTTCATGCTCTATTCATGCTTGTATCAGAATTGTGCAGCAGACAAATAGTTAATATTGCAGTTTTCTGTTTGTTTGTGTGTGTGTTTTTTTTTTTGTTTTTGTTTTTTTTTTTTTTTTGAGAGAGAGAATGGTGGAGGGAGAGGCAGAAGGAGAGAATCCCAAGCAGGCTCCACACCCAGCATGGAGCCTGATGCGAGCCTTGGTTTCACAACCCTGAGACCATGACCAGAGCTTAAATCAAGACTTGGACGCTTAACTGACTACACCACCCTCAATACTGTAGGTTTATATTTAGAAAGCAAACAAAGTTACCTATTATGTGTGTAACACGCCCTGTCCAAACCTTCCAGGCTGCTGGGACAGGGAGCCAGAGGGTTGAGAAACCTTGAGTCTGGATGTCTAAAGCTGGAAGTGTTTGAGAGTCTCTGGCTTCTGTTGGGATCTGCTGTCCCCTCCCCATGTGCTTGCCTTTCTCTCCACCCCAGTGCTCTACAGACCCCCAAGTACTCCTGACACAGCCTAGTGTAACTGTCTTCTACTGCTCACTTGCTTTCTTCCTGACCCCATCTCTTGTTGCTGCCTAGATGTCAAGTTCAAGAGCCTGTGAATCATAATGTCCAGGCCAGGGAGTGGTGAATGATAGTGGTGACTCACCCCAAGCCACACTAGAAAAGGGAGCAGACGACACAGGTGATGAGGTTGTAGACAGAGGCCCCACCTGCTGGGGTGGTCCACCCTGCTAGGGCAGCCCCTGGGACGCAGTGACCCGGCCAGGTCAGCATAAAGCAAGCCTGTTTCTTCCTGTCCAGCAGGGACGTGTGTCTGGCCTTTGCTGTGATGCCTAACCTGATATTTTCTGGGGCACTGGACCTGTGTTTATTTTGAACAGCTTCGCCTACCAAACCCATGCAGGGGAAGGGAACACAAACAGGGAAAGAGGGATGCCTGCGGTATTCTCTCCAGAACATTTTCTCTCCAAACAAGAGTTGTTTGCCTTGAAAGACTCAGTCTTTTAATGAGAGACAGAGAAATTATTAATAGACCAATAACAATAACAATAAGTCTTTTTTTTCCCACATAGTGCTCACTATATTCAGATATTACACTAAGCACTTAATAAAAAATAACTCATTTGAATCTTCACAACAACCCTGTGAGTTAAGAACTCTTCTCTTAGTGGTAAGGAAACGGAGGCCCCGGGGGTTGAGTCACTTGCCTGGGCTACAGGGCGGTCTGGGTTTGAACTCAGGGAATCTGGTTGAGGGCTCTTGTCTAAAATGTCTCAGGGAAACTGAGCTCCAGACGAGGGATACATCCTTGATGCTATCTTCTCTCTTGCCTTAAAGGCTTTATCAGTCCATCAGCTTCATCTAGTGATTCTACCTCCTAAAACAGATCTCAAATGTGTCCCCCTAGAGTCCAGGCCACCATCATTTCTTGCCTGAATTCCTGCAATTTCCTCTTAAGAGATCTCCCTGCTTCGGCTCTGACCACCCTTCTGCCAGTCCACTTTCCATACCCACACCAAAGTCATCTTTCCTCATCAGAAGTGGAAGTACGTTACCTTCCCTGACACTGCTAACTCCCACTTAAAACCCTTCTCCAAAAGCTTCCTGCTGCATCGCACCCCTTCCTGTGGCCCACAGGACCCCATCTAGCTATACCTGGTTCTCTTTTTCACCCGTGTCCCTGAAATTCACACATGTTCTTCCATCTCTTGGGTCTTCCTGGCTCCTTTTCTGCATCCTGAAGCTCTCTGGTTTAAAGGTCAACCCATTATCGTCACCTTCCTTACCTCTTTAAACAACTAGATTCTCCTGTTCCCTTCATAATGTCCCAACTCAAAAATGTACACTTATATTTATTTTTTGTTATCCATTTTACTCCCTGGGCTATAAGGTTCACAAGATCAGAGACATGTTTATTAAAGGCACTGCTATCTTTCCAGGACCTAAACTTAACGACAATAGAGCATACTTGAACTGCTAAGTACATGTTTGTAAAATGTTCTAACTGATTTCTGTCTCCACCAAAGCCAGTGGAGAGATGTACCTGGTTTTCTGACTCCCCAACTCTCCTCCAGCCCCAACGGAATATACTTGATTGTAAATGTCAGCTCAAGCCTAATCAGTGGTATTCTGGTACATCAGCTCTCTGAGAAAAAATAATCCCTGATTTGTAGCACTTGCTGATTTCCATGGTGTGATCACTCCCACTGTAGCTGATTTCAAGCAACCAACATGATGTCAGCGAATGCAGAGTTGGAAAGAATGTGTGCGATTAGCTCTTGTGAGCCAACAAGAGCCTGCTTCTGCACAGCACTGGGCTCATCAGTTTTAGAGCCCATCTGATTCTCAGTAAGGGATCCAAGGACTTTGATTTCCATATTCAAAGGGCTCGGCCCGAAGCCGCCTCTTTGCCAGCTTCACCTTTGGCTAAGTGGCATAGACCTAGTGCCATGGCTGGTGGCTCAAAGTTTGGACTTTCAGTGTCTGTAAATCCAGCTCCCTTGCCTCCCAGCTATGGACCTCAAACAAATCACACAGCCTCCTAAGACTCACTTCCCTTGTATGTAAAATGGAGATAATAATGGTACCTTTGCCATTGTCATGCCGATTAAGTGAGTTTCCATGTGTGAAGTGTTCACTACAGAGTAGTGGTTCAAAGCCTTAACTCTTCAGAATCCAGACAGCCTAGGTTCCAATCAATCCTGGTTCCACATTTATTAGTTGTGTGACCTTGGCCAAGTTACTTAAACTCTCTGTGCTTCAGTTTCTTAAGTTGTAAAGTGGAATAATAATAGTACCTGCCTCATAGCCTTGTGAAAATTAAGTGAGTTCATAAATGTGTAATGTATAGCAGAGGAAAAGCTATTCTCGTTTGGGGACTAAATGTCAGTAGCACGTATAAAAGTCCTTAGCACAGTATCTGGCACACAGAAAGTGCCTGATAAATAATAGTAGCTTTCATTATTAATCATAATTAGTAATACTTGACGTTGGACTGTGTTTCCAGCCCAGGTCCCCAACTGTGCCTCAGATTTAATATGGGTCTCTGTCACCCAGTGCTTCTGTCCTTGCTGTAATGATGTATCCAGAAATCTGCTCCCATCTGTCACCCCAGGCTCCTCCTTTAGGAGAGGTCTCATTGCTTGGACCTGTTTGTCCAATCCTCTCAGGACACCAACTCTTCTTCCCCGTCTCACTACCTGCCTGCATAGGGCCCTGGAGCCCCAGGCCAGCAGATGAGCCTTGCCTGGGTGGTGAAGGACAGAAACACAGTCTTGCACACAAGGTCCTTCCTGTCTGGTCTAACCTGTCTGCTGTCACTAACTCCTGTGTTCCTGGCCCTCTCAGGATATGGGGTTGGAGAACTTTCAGAGCCTAAGGAAGTGGGCAGCACAGGATGGTGGGAAATGGGCGACAACATAGCCATAGGTGCATTTCTCTGATATACAGAATCCACTTGAAGATCAGCCCTGGAAGCGGGGCGGGGGGGGGCATCATCAAAAGAATACATTGAAAGTTGACTTGAGTTCAAATCCTCGGCACCATACCTACCCTCTCTGAACCACACACTTCTTTTGTACTTTTTTGGAATATTAGATGTGTAAAACAGGGCTGCCTGCTCAGTTGTATTGAGAAGTACTAACAAAAATTAAAAACACACTTATGCACCTGCTGTAAGTTATATGCTCGAAAAGGAGTAGCCATGAAGGTAGCCTTCCTAATCTGCTCTAGACTCTGTGGCTTTTCCCAAACAAGTATTTGAAGGCCAGGTTTAGTTTGTGGCCTTACTCTGTTCCACTCATACTTGTTAGAACTTCCCAGGGATTTTTATAGTCAGATACATATCCCCAGCTCTGCTGTCTCCCCTCAACTCTGACTCTGTATAGCCAATGGCACCCCTTGAATATCTAGAGGGTATCTCAAAAGGATCACAGCCAAGACACAACTCAGCTGTCCCCTCCCTGCCATGGGCCTTCCCTCCCAGCATCCTCCACCTTGAGTCAATGATGCCTCCATTCACCCAGCTGTGCAGGCTGAAATAGGCTTTTGACCTAGTGGGGAGAGCCTTTGATTCTTCTTGCCAAAGGGCCCACATCCAAATTATTAGCGAATGCCGTCAGCTCTATCTTTAAAATACATCGTGAATCTGATCACTTCTGAGTGATCTCCCTGTCCCCATCTGAGTCCAGGGACCCTCACCTCTCTGTAGAGAGGTTCTTCTCGCAGGAATCACCTGAGGATACAGATTCTGAGTCAGGGGATCTGCGCGAGGCCAGAGGGTCTGCATTCCTGGCACACTCCCAGGTGATGTGGGTGCTGCTGGGTGCCCAAGTCACACTGAGAAGCACTGACCCCCTCTGACCGGTCACCCTGCTTCCACCCTGGCCCATTTCCTCCTTGGCAGTCAGCAGCACGAATTGGATAAAATCGAGGCCCCTACTCCCTCCCCACCCACCACCACCAATGTCTTCCCTTCCAACTTGGAGGGAAACCCCAACCCACCAGTCTCAAGCACAGCCTGGCTCCAGGCCCCCTCTCCTACCTCCTGTCAGCCACCTCTCCCTTGCTCACAGCTCCTCACCACAGGGACCCTCTTTCTGCTTCTCAAGCACACCAAGCTGCCTCCTGTCTCAAGAGCTTGGCATTTTCAGGTCCCTCGGTCAGACCAATGCTGAGCTGGAGAATCCAGTAGGGCACAAAACTCCATGAGAGAAAGTGAGGTGAATTCTCTCCTGAGATGGGGGATGGGCCTTCGCCCTCAGGAACTGGCCCCATAGCTCTGCCAGCCTTTCTCCCTGGGAATGCAGAGCCTCCGCACTGTCCCTCTGTGCTCTGCATTTTGTCATTTGTTTGCTGTTTAGGGAGAAATTTAGCCGGAAACCGTGATGTGAGATAACCACAGTGCGGCAAGGCCACTGACCTCCGAGCCCCTACTCAGAAAAACATCTGGCAATCTTCCTCTCTAACCAGTGGCCCAGAGGAGTGCAAAGCTGCCATCTGATCTTTGCCATCACCCCTAAAGTTCTGTCCTGTTGGGTCATCCAGGCAAGAGGCAAGAAAGTAAAATGGCTCTGCCCAAGGGGGTCTGGGACCAGAGAGTCTGCTCTGGTTCCAGTCCCAGCTCTGCTAGCTAGGATTGCATTATCACGGGCAAGTTACATTCCTCGTCTGTAAAATGGGCATAATAGGGGTTCACTCCCTTACACGATTATAAAAGTGTTCACATGCCTTGTGAGCTATGAAGGGTGCCTGGAACACAGGAAGCACCTGGTAAGTGTCAGCTATGAACTTCATGCCCCGTCATCTCTGATGTCTTCCAACCATGCAGCAACCAGGGCGGCAGAGTCCAATGGGAAAAGCACGAGGTTTTGATGCCAGGCATGTCTGGGTTTGAATCCCGGCTCTGCCTGTCTGCATGGCTTTGAGCAAATGGCTGCATCTCAGTTTTGTCATCTATAAAAAGAGGAGGCCTGACAGCAACGTCCTGGGAGGATAGGGGAGTACCCAAGAGTGCACAGATCTCAAACGCCTGGCACCTAGTAGGGGCCTAATAAATGTTAATGCTCTCCCTCTTGTCCTCCTTTACCTCCCTTTGGAGCTCGCCTCTGCTTTCACAGTACTTTTCCCCCCTGTTACTGTCACGCTGAATAAATGAATACATTAAGTTAGCGGGAGCAGATACTTAAAGAATCCAGGCTGGTACATTTCCCAGGTCTCACTGCCATCCATCATGAAACATTAACAAGAGCACTTAAAAAAGAAACACAGCGCATCAGGGATGGAGTGGAGCTCCTCCATGGCTCTGCCATTCTTGTGCCAAGTGTCACATGTCATTAAGGCTGAGGGCAGGAGAGGCTGAGGCCAGGGGAGAGCCTGAAGCCGAGCACGGAAGCAAGGATGACAACTGCAAAGCTGCCTTGTTCAGTGAGCTGAGGTGCAGCGCTGGGCAGCCTTCTGCCTTCTCCAGAGCTCTACAAATGAAAACCGGTGCTTTGTAGTCTCAAAAAAAGGTGGGAACGGCATAAAGACTCATCTGCAGGAAGCTAGTTAAAGAAATTATAGTCCATGCAAAGAATGAAATACTTTGCCTCCATCAGAAGGAAAGAAGTGAATTTATATGTGCTGTCGTGGAAAGTTGCCAAGTGAAAAAGCAAGGTGGGGAAGGCTCTGGATGGGATGGTTCCATTTATGCTAACAAAGCTCTATAGTTGGATACGGCATACACGCATGCAAATGCATGAGCTGCCTACCAAACTGTTAACAGTGGTTACCCCCCAGCAGGGGGGAAGGGCGTTCAGGGCAAGCATGGGGGCTGAAGTCGTGCTTTTGCTTTTCCACCACGTATGCTTCTGTGCTGCTGTTTGTTGTATACATGTAGTCCCCGAGGAGTCAAGGGAGAAAGAGAAAAAAGAGAAAGAGGGAAATCAATGATTCTCTGTTTACAAACCCAAGTGTATCCGGTTGAGATGTTCAGGGTCTGCAGAAAGCCTCAGTCTCTCACTCACACCGCGGCTGATTCAGAGAAATGTCCAGCAATGAGGGCTGGCCCCTGGGCTGTTTCTTCAGCTCCTCTAGCAGAGGGGCTGGGATTAGGGCTCCCTTGACCCAGGGCTCTAGCAGAAACCCATCCTGTGGCTCAGCCATGCTGTGCAGGCCAGCACGGCCCCCAGGACGAAGCTCGTCCCAAGGGTGTTGGCCCAAGCCAAGTTTCCTCCAAGCACTCCCTCCCAGAGCCCCCAGCCCTGGATGACGGCCTCCGTAAGTGGGGATCATAGGGACACAAACTGCATTTTTCCCAGTAAGATTCATTTCAGTGGTTAATATCCTAGATTCACCCTTGTCAGGTCCCTCTTTGCTCCAGAATGTTCTGTGGCCCACCATTACAACACAGTACGGAGAATAGAAAACCAACGCCTTACCCTGGCACTCAAGGTCCTCCAGGATCTGGCCTAACTGGATACTCGTCCTTCTAGGTCAGAACGAAGACATATGCTGTTACGCTTTGGTGACTCATCTTGCCAGAAATGGTTTGGAGAAACAGATGCCATCTGTCAGTGCTGCCATCCGTCCTATCTTCACTCTGAAGGGTAAAGTGGATAACCAGCCGGGCTACCCGCCTCCATTCTTCACTTGGATCGTCCTCGGATTCTTCAGCGTAGTGGGATGGGTAATCATAACTCAAAAAAGAAAACCAGCTCCCACACACAGAGCTTCTACCTTGGCCACAAGGTGCTAAGTGCTTCACAAATACTACCTCACTTCCTCCTCAGTCAAACGTCAAATCGGTATCACAGGCTCCCTTTACTGATGGGGAAACTGAGGCCCCACAAGCGTCAGGGAAAAGGGTGTTCTTGACCTCTCAGCCGTCCTGCCTGTCAGCAGTAGTCCTCGGCAGGAGCTCACGGATGTGCGGGCTCCTCTGCGGTCACAGGGACCCGGTGACTTGTGTGGTGAAGGGTAGTCCCTTGAGCATGACCTGCATACGTGCCACGTCCCCTGTCTGACTGTGCGGTACAGGACCTGATGTTTCCAGCCCGCGGTCCCCCAGGAAAGTGCACCTGGGCCTCTCTTTCCCCGGTGGGGCCTGGCAGATTGGAAATACTTGAGTCAAGCTCTTACTTAATCTCTGTGCTCTTACAGGACCCTTGAGAAAAGACATCTTCCCTGATGAGCTGTGAAGAATGCCTTCCAGGGAAAAGCTCTTCAAGTGTGTCAAGAGGCCCTGTGCAGCACACCTAAGGGCTTTGCACAGCAAACCTAGTGGGATTTTTTTTTTTTTTTTTTTTTTTTCTGCTAAGAGCTGTCTGGAATGAAGACACAGATAATGGGGCTCACGCTCTGTCTTGGCCATCAGAACTGTGGAACCATAAGCAAAGAGCTCTCCGACTTCAGGCCAACTTTATTGAGAAAGAGTTTACGTACATAGAATAAAACACACCCGATGGAAGGGTTCAGTGCAACGAGTTTTTGAAACGTGACCTGTAACTGTCACCCCACTCAAGGTATAGACATTTCTCCCATCCTGAAATCTCCCACCTTCTGCTTTTGTTCATTAAGGATTAAATGTGTCTTTTCTAGGGGTGCCTGGGTGGCTCAGTGGGTTAAAGCCTCTGTCTTTGGCTCAGGTCATGATCCCAGGGTCCTAGGATCAAGTCCCGCATCAGGCTCTCTACTCAGCAGGGAGCCTGCTTCCCCTTCCCTCTCTGCCTACTTGTGATCTCTCTGTCAAATTTTAAAAAAATTGTGTCTTTTCTAGCGTTTCACATGGATGGGATTATTCTGTACATCGTCTTGTTGTCTGGCTTTCATCATCCAGCATGTTTCTGGGATGCGTTCATGTTGGCACACGTATTGGTAGTTCATTCCTTGTAACTATTGGGTAGTGTTGTATTGTGGCCACAAAGTAATTTGCATATCCATTACTTGTTGGATATTTGGAGTGTTTCTAGTTTGGGCCTATTACGAATAATGCTGCCAGGCTCCTCTATAAAGAAATCTTCTGTGTAACTCTGTATTTTCGTTTCTCTTGGTTAAATACCTGGCCAGGGAAGTTCTGGGTCACGTGCATATATATTTTCCTAGGGCTGTAGTACAAAGTACCCCCAACGGGGTGGCTTAACCCACCAGGAATCCATTGTCTCGTGGTGCTGTCGGTTAGAAATCTGAAATCCAGGGGTTGGCCGGGTCCTGCTCCCTCAGAACCCGCTGGGAGACGGGTCTTTCTTGCCTTTTCCAGCTTCTGGCAGCCCCAGCTCCAGTCCTTGGTTTGCGGCAGTGAAACTCCAGCTTCTGCCTCTGTTTCCGCTGGGCCATCTTCCCTCTTTGTCTGTGTCCTCACACAGCTTCCCCTTCTGCGCGTCCGGGTCTGAATTTCCCTCTTCTTATATAAAGACCCGGGTCACACGGGATTAGGGCCGCCCTAATGACCTCTTCTTAACTCGAGCATATCTGCAGAGAGCCTATTTCCAAATAAGGTTGCGTTCACAGTTACCAAGGGTTAGGACTTCAACGTATCTTTTTCAGGGGACACCATTCAACCCCCAACACGTGGTAAACCCATGTTTCACGTTGCGAGAACTGCTCAACTTGTTTGTAGAAGAGTGGCATCATTTCACATTCCCCTCCACAACACAAGAAAGATTCAGGTGCTTCCTATCCTTGCCCACACTTGGTACTTGTCACCCTTTCATGTTTTAACATTCCAGTGGGTATACAGAGGTACCTCATCATGGTTTTATCTTGCATTTCCTTGATTATTGGCGACGTTGAGTGTCTTTTTATGTGCTTATTTGCCATTCAGACATCTTATTTGGTCAGATGTCTGTTCAAGTATTTTGTCCAATTTTTAACTATATTGTTTATCTTCTTCTTATTAAACTGTAAGTGCTTTTAAAACTTTTTAAATTTAAATTAAATTTAATTAACATAGAGTGTATTATTAGTTTCGGAGGTAGAATTTAGTGATTCATCAGTTGCATATAACACCCAGTGCTCGTGATATCATGTGCCGTCCTTAACGGCCGTCACCCAGTTACCCCAGCCCCCTGCTCACCTCCCCTCCAGCAACCCTCAATTTGTTTCCTAGAGTTAAGCATCTTCCCTGATTTGTCTCCCTGGTTTTGTCCTATTTTATTTTTCCTTGCCTTCCCTTATGTTCATCTGTTTTGTTCCTTAGAGTTGTAAATGTTCTTTATGATATATTCTCTCCAGATCATTTAAAAAATGGAATGATAGTCTTATTCTAAAATTTTTTAGACTGCTTTGTTTCAATCTCAGATCAAGTGGTGAAAGTAGAGGGAACATTTAACCCGCTGACTAGATGCAAATACTGAAGTGTATCACACCCCTTAACACAGTATCTCACTCTAGAGAATTTATGCAGAGGAAATATACAAGGATTAGTGACAAGAATGTTCCTTCCAGCACAACACACATGAGAAAAACAGGAATAAACCTAACTGCCCTAAGACAGCAGGCATCCAACATTTATAGGATAGAATACTATACAGCCACTAAAACAGCTTCCATACAAATTAACATGGAAAGGTGCTTATAATGTTGAATGAAAAAAAGGCCAGTTACAAAACCTATGTGTACTATTATCTTTTGAAAGTGTTCACAAGCAATGTAAAATAGGTAGGTAATTATTTCTGGATGGTGGAAATTTGTCATTTTTATTTCCTTGTGACTTATCCATATTCTCTGATTTCTCTAAACTTAGTTAGTAAATGTACGAGTGTTGAGGGGCGCCAGGGTGGCTCAGTTGGTTACGCATCTGTCTTCAGCTCAGGTCAAGATGCCAGGGTCTTGGGATCGAGCCCCATGTTGGGCTTCCCTGCTCAGCTCAGCAGGGAGTCTCCTTTTCCCTCTCCCTCTGCTGCTCCCCCTGCTTGTTCTCTCTCTTTCTCCGTCAAGTAAATAAATAAATAAATAAATAAATAAATAAATAAAATCTTGGGGAAAAAAATTGTGCAAATATTGAGTTGTGTTACTGCCAAAGTGGGATGGTCAAAGGACAAATGTGTGACATTGCCATTGCCCCCCCCCCCAAAGGCCAAACATAGCAGAGTGGCAAGAGCACACGCTGGTGATGTCACAGGGGTCCCCATCAGCAACCACTCTCCAGGACTGTCCTACCCAGCACATCGTAGCACCACCAGCAGTGACAGCGGGACAAAGCTTACTGCCCAGCCAAGGGAAGGGCCATCCCCAGTGGGGACTGAGCCACTCAGATTCCTGACCCTGGGCACCTGCCTCTGGATTACTGGGCTGCCCTGGGACATGACACAGGTGAGGCCTCTCAGGCAGTGGTGTGCAGGTAAACAGCTGGCTGTCCAGGAAAAATAAAACCAGCCCAGCTTGGACTGTTGGCTTATTTCTGTGGTATAAAGATTCAATGTGGCTCATGTCAAGCGACCGATGGGACGTTTCTGAATGTGGCATCGGGAAGAGGTGGGCATAACTAACCATTACGTAGTATTTTAAATAGTCTTTCCATCACAGTACCTACGGAGTAGTAAAGTTATTAAGAAAGTGATTCAAGTGATGAGTTTTGAGTTATTGCTTTCGTTTTTAATACCAGGCATTTCATTTTCAGGAGATAGAATTGAGTTTTTAGTAACAACTCTCCCGAGCTGGGGGCTCCCACAATTCCTGAGGAAGCAGCCACCCCCAGCCGCCATCCCGCACAGAAAGCCCCTGCCCCACGCAGGCTCCAGGAAGCTATTTGACTGCCTCAGCCTCTCAGGTTCCTATTTTTCTGTAAAAGGAGACAAATCCTCTAACTCACAGCACTGGGGGGGGGGGGGGGATTAAGGTAAGAGTCCTGCGCTGTGTCTGGCACATGCTAGGTCCTCCATGACCATCCGTCTCCAGGCGTTCCCTGAAGCAGACATGGGAGGCAGAGCCAGAGCCCACCTCCCTCTCCAGGTCCCCACAGCCCACCTCCTCTCTCGCCTTCAGGAAAGAATGAATCAGGAGGCCTGACTCTGCATGCATTCCACATCTGTCAGCAGTCAGGGCTCAGCCCTGAAAGGAACGGGCCACGGGGATAGCAAGTGGGCATGCACATCCAAGTTCGAGAGCTAGAACATCTGGATGCAGGTGCTGATGCCCCCACTTGCTTGTAGCAGACGCAAGTCATTTAATTTTCTTGGGCCTCAGTTTCCAGAACTGTAGACGGGCCATGTTGCCTGTCTTCCAGTCAGAATGGCGACGGAGGACAGCGCCGGGGCTGCCGTCAGTGAGGGTGGACACCAGTCATCCAGTACATGCTCATTTTGTATTGTGGTTAGGTTTCTGAACTTCCAGGCTTGGTGGGGATCAAGGGGTCGGGGCATTTCAGGGAGCAGAGGGCAGCTTTAGCCCTAGGTCTGACCCGAGGGCTATTCTGCACGCTTCCATGGTGGCATCAACTGGGGCACAGAGCCCACATCTCCGTACCTACTGGGAATCCAATGACGGATCCCAACTGGAATCTGCAATGGTGGACAGACACATACACGTGCAGACATGCCTCGGGCCCCTAGGGGCTGTGGTCTTCCACGAGCCGAAGGCAGTTTGCTGGGGGAACTGTATCTGGGCAGTCTGGACCACAGACCGAGGGAGAGCCAACGACAGCGGCTCAAGCTAGAGACCTGAGGAAAAGCGCTGTCTCTTACCCAGCCTCCTCCTTGTGCAGAAGATGCTGGCTTTGCCCGGCCCCCTGCCCCATGCTTACAGTGGATCCTTCAGAAATTCTGGAGACTTGGGCTTGGGGGATGGGGGGTAATGTCCTCCTGCAGTACTCAAGGAGACATGGTTATAGAGAGAGTTATGCCTCAGTTCAAGTCCTAGCTCTGCCACATTCAGCTGTGTGATTTCATGCAAGTTACTTAACCTTCCTGGGCCTCATGTTCCACAGCTGTAAATTGGGGAAATTGATCATAAAGACTTGATAGTGTTGTTAGTAGGATGGATGATTTTATATTTGAAGCACATAGCATCGTGCCTAGAGCATGGCTGCTATTTGAAAATTATTGTATGATTCCTTCCAAATAGGTGTCCTGTCGCGGTTGCCTCTGGCCAGTAACACACTCCAACATAACCCCACCTCATAAGCTCCCCGTGTCTGGAATCTGGACTGCTCTGAGCCCACACTTCCTTCTGCCCTCTGACCTCTGGCCAGTCTGGGGCCCATAGCACATACCACCTGGGGACCTCAGCTGCGAGGGGGTCCTAAACCCACGTCTCTGCCTGCCACGTGTGGCTGTCCCACACAGCCCAAAAGACAAAAAGCAGGGGGAAGCCAGCCTGCTGGCCTCTTCTGCTCCATTTCCAATACTCCTGATGTGCTGATTGTAGTATCTGTATTCAAGACAAAAAAAAAGAGCTCCCGCCCCACACATCCATATTTTTTCTCATCCAGCTCCACTCCACCAGCCCCTCCAGGTCAGTAATAAAGACAATTGGAACACAAACCACGTTTGTGCAAAGTCACACTCAGAGATGCTGGGTGTGCATTTTCTGTGACGTTTGCTAGGGAGGCCATTAGCATTTCTGCTGATAGAGCTGAAGCCCCCAGCCCTGGCCTCTCACTCAACCCCACTTGCAAAGCCGGGGGATCATCTATCTGCAAGGGGGGCGTGGCTCCCGAGAAAAACTCTGTGTCAGACACTGTCATCGATCCAGGGCAGCACCACGGCCCCTGTGGCCAGCCCCACTTTAAAGGACATTGTGGCTGTGTCAGAAACTGCCCTATCCTCTGCCTCAGCCACGGGGCAGCTTTACAGTGTCCCTTGGTTTTGCCTTTCTTCCTTGTTATTTACCAGCTGGGTGCATTCGGGTGAGTTGCATAACCTCTCTGGGCTTCAGTCTTCACCTCTGTAAAATACTAATTACCCGTCCACCCAAAGAGCTGTGCTGGTAATGAATGAGACATGTCTCCGTGTCATAACAGGTGCCTGGCATGGAGAAAAGCCTCAATAAAGGGCGGTCTCCTTCAATTCTTGTCCCCCGCCCTGTTCCCACAAGGCTGTTGATATCCCTTATCCAACTTTACCCTAATCAGGTACCAGACCAGGGATGGCGACTATCTGGCATTCTTATCACCCCAAACTCCTACAAAGGCCTTGGCAAACCTTACTAATCTATCCCTCTTGCGGTAGGCTGAGTTTCAGCCCCCCCAAGATGTCCCTGTCATAATGTCTGAATTCTGTGAACATGTCACGTGCCATGGCAAGAGGAAATTGGCAGATGTGGCGAATATCAGGATCTTGAGGTAGATGATGCTGGATGAGCTGCGTGGGCCCGACATAATCACAAAGGTCCTTCTACGTGCAAGAGGGAGACAGGAGAGCTGGTATCAGAGAGATGCAGTGTGAGAAACTCACACACCAAGAAATACAATCAGCTGCTAGAATCTGAAACGGGCAAGAAAATGGATTCCCCGCCCCGCCCCCCAGAGTCTCCAGAAGGAATGCAGCCCTTCCTGATACCTTGAAGTTAGCCCAGGGAGACATGTGTTGGGACTTCTGACTTCCTGAATTGGAAGAGAATAAGTTTGTGTGTTACAAGCCACCAAAGTTCTATAATTGGTTACAGCAGCAATAGGAAACACATATACCCATCATCATCTTTCCCCATAATAATGTACTTGGCCTGAGAGTTCTTCCCAATATAGTGCTCTAGGCAATTAGCACTGAGAAATAGCAGATGTGGCCTTCCATCGAGCCCCCGACCCCCCACCTCTGGCCACACATTGTGCCACTAACCAGGTCACCTTGCAGTACCCCGATTGTAGTCTGCCCTAGCCCGGTTTCCCATCTGTCTGGAGTTGGGACCTTTTCAGGTCCCACCTCTGCTACCGACTTTCCCCTTAGCTTGAAACCCAACCACCCAACCACCTCTGGACCTCTTCCTGTAGGCTCAGACCACTTAACAGCACTAGAAAACAGACTACTCCCTCCCAGGGCTTTATTCTCTATTCCAGCAAGGGCCCAGCTTCCATGGCTGCCCCGTGACCCATCACTGGGGGATCCTCCAAGCAAAGGAACCCACATGAATGGCTGGATCAGAAGGAATGTCAGACCACAGCCTGCCTCCTGGCTCCCACATCTCTCAGCTTCAGTACAAAGGCCTTCACCACAACGGGTTATGTTAGATGCATAAATTCATATCCACTGGCCTGTGGCCACCATAGGAACAAAGGCTTCTTGACGCAAACACCCAGCACAGAGGAATGCTTCCTATAGAGGAACAAAGGGGTCTCAAATAGAGATGTTTTTCTTCCACTTGTGAACGTGGAGGAGCTACAGACAAGGACAAAGTTCCCAGGGGAGGGGCACCAAAGGGGAAAAACTAATGACCTAGAGTTCAAAATGCCCTGACATCAAACACATTTTCCCCAGCATTTGTTTCTGGAGTTCACCCCATGCAAATGTAACTACACACTCCTCCTTCTGTTGGTGCATAGACCATGCCCCTCCAGGATGACCAGTCCACCAAAAGACAGCCAGTGTGCATGTGTGCCCAACACACCAGACCATGGATGTATGTGCACTCACCCACACAGCCCTGGGCATCCATGGGCTCATCCCCGCGATGAAAAAAACGCACCTGCAGGCATCACAGTGCATAGGCTCTGGTGCCCACCTTCCAACCCGGGACACTCAGACATCCGTGTGTTGATGCAGAGGTGGTTAAACTTTGCAGTGAGCGTGTGCCCAAGTATGTCACAGGAATCACAGAAAAATTGCCCATGGGATGGACACCTCGAAACCACAGCAATTTCCACCCCACGTACGCAAGCCCAGACCAACACCAGACAGACTGCCATGCAGCGGCAACCTGGCCTACAGTTTCCAAATGTCTTCATGAAAACAAGCAAAAGTCAAGTAAATAGAAACAAAGGCCTTTGATGTTTTTGTTTCTCCCACAGAACTGCCTCTTGATTCAAGGGGCTGACTGCTGCAAGCTGGCCACTTTCTCCCAGCGGGCAACCACTGTGAACACAGGGCCCGGTGCATACTGGTAGCATGGTAATCATCTCTCAGGGGCCTTGGGTACCCACAGTAACATGAGCGTGCATGCACACACACACACACACACACAAACACACACACACACACACCCCTGACTGTTTGCAGCTGCCTTTTCTTTTTAAATCTCTCATATAATACACTTTGCAATCCAGCCCCCCTCCTGCTTGGCTGGGCTAAACTATTTTGGGAATTGGCGCAGATGCTGAGAGAAAAGATATTATTCCGAGATGCTCCACAGAGATCAAAGCCGCTTAATCAAAGCCGTCAACTCAGCGCACAGCGCCTTGGCGCAGCCAGAGCCCAGGTGGAGAGGAAGCCATCGGAGCCATCGGTGAGGAGGCAGCAGAACCCAGCAGTGCAACTCCAGGTCCGACAAGCGTCGAGCCGCTGCCGATTCCTGACTCCTGAGGTCATCCACGTCCCTTTCTTCTCTCACTCACCATCTCCAGATGGAAGTCTGCCCTATACAGCCCCAGAAGGATGAGAGTCTCTCTGCTCAAAAAGCCCTCTGGGAAGGAAGGTCTCCTAACCCTGTGCTGAACAGTTCGCACACTGGGGAAAGGGCTCTGTCTCTCGGTGCAGGTCGGATGAAACAGTCCAGAACTTTCACGGACTGGTCTACTCCTAGGAGTGTCGCTGGGCAGGGCTGGCTGACACTTGAAGGGGGTGGTGGGAACTGGAGAGCTACCCCCGGGGTTGCAGCCCACTGTGGGAAAGTGGGGACCTAGGGGGCTCCATGGGGTTCTGTGTGGCCTCTGCACTGCACCCAAGGTTTGCAAGTGAGAGAACTCCCGTCCCTTCCACCCCTCTGTCCCCCCACATACATGAAGGGGTCATTAAGGAATTTGGTCATTCAACCAACATTAGTGAGCACCTTCTCTTTGCCACACGCTGTTCTCGCTGAGAATACAGTGCAAACAACACAAAGTCTCTGCCTCTGGGGGACTTCCATTTTAGATGGAAACCGGAGAGACAGATGGGGGAGGCAGGTCAGGTGACAAGTAAGTAAAACCGATATTTCAGATTATTCTAAGTGCTAGGAAGGAAGCAGACCAAGTGTTCAGAAACACAGAGAGCATGAGTACACACTTGGGGAAGGAAGGCTGTGTTCCTCTCAAGAAGGTGGGCACAGATGTCTCTTTGAGGAGGTGACATCTGAGCCCGCACCTGAATGGTGAGAAGGACCAGTCCCATGAGGAGCAGAGAACTGTGTTTCACACTGCGAGTGCACACGCCGGCAGATGCTGGGGGCCTGCTGCGTTTGCTCAGGGAGGGCTTTGTGGGTCACAGGGAGGCAAGTGCCTTTCTGCCAAGAGGCTGAACTCCCTGATCACTGTGTGGAACTGGTTAAAAGAGGGCATGAGTAGAAGCAGAGAAACCTGCTAAGAGGTCACTGCAGTACTCCAGACAGACAATGACAGTCACCTGGACTAGCGTCATGGCAGGGGAAGTGGACAGAGAAGGGAAGATTTGAGATTCATTTGCAGGCAGAAGTGAGGGGCTTGCTGATGGGCTGAATGTAGCAGGGAAGGGGACTGGACAAAGCGGTCATCGGTCCACTTTACAAGGGCAAACCACCTGCACTCAGAAATCCCAGGGCCAGGAGAGACCTTAGAGATCCCTTGTCACTCAGACTTTAAATGGACGCCTGGCCCACCAGGAGGTCATCAGCCCCTGCTTGCTTGGGATGGTGAGCAGATGAGCTACAGGCCGTCTACCCACAGCCTGATAGATGGCAGTGAACCCGGGAGAAATGTCCTTTGGGTGTGCTGAGCCCCGTCAGCCCCATGATGTCCCTTCATAGGGGCGGCACCTGGGTGCGGATCTCGAACTTCAACACATCCCAGTTTAGAGAGTGCCCAAAGGACCAAAAGTCAATCTGTCATCTTTTTCAAGCCCTATTGTTGCATCCCTTAGCTCACAACCCAGCCACCTGGCTTAGAAAATGAAGCTGGCTAAAGCCTACCCCTGTTGTCTTAGGTCTGGGGGGAGGATAACACAATCTAAAACTGTGTTTCCTAAAGTAGGCCCTGAAATGATGGTCCCATAAGATGCTTCACAGCAAGAGATCCTCAGGTGAGTAAGTCTGGGCAATACTGTATATTACAAAGCACAGCATCATATGTATGTTATTTGTAATATATATATATGTATACATATATATATACACACATACACACATACATACACACACACATACACACATACACACACACACACACACACACACACACTAAAGATACTTAGATGATACATATATGTATATGTGTGTGTTATAATACTATATCACAACCTTCTCTTGGAGTTTCACAATGCACATACACAGGCTCTGACAAGTCCCGCAGTAAAGATGCCCACTCAACTTTGTTGACTAGTACATTACCTAAACTTATTGACCAAAGCAAACTTTCTTCCCAGAATACCTACTATTAATAGCTCCGCTTCGGGAAATACCATTCCAGATGACCAAGTTATGAGATGGAATTTGTTAAATGGATAACTTCAGCTCCAAGTCCCACTTTGCTCTGAACCATTTAGATGTTTTAAAGCCCAAATGGTGTTTTTGAATTCAATAACCTGTTTAGTGGGTTCTGTCATTTTTATTGGCACTTCTAGACCTGGCTTCATTTACATATACACACTGATTTTGATGGACAAGCAGGAGGCCATTAGTTGCCTTTCTCCCTTCCTCTCAGCCCTGATGAATTCAGATAAATCATCCCACGAAGGACAACCAGGTCTTAGATGCAATTGAATGTCAACACTCTGTAGCCCGTTTCTGGAAGGGGATCCCACGGTTGGGCCCTTTCTCCACGTTTCCCCACTTCCTACTCCACTTTCCCGAGCACACACAAGGCTGGTCGGTCAGGGTGGGGTCCCCTGGCTCCACTGGACTGGATGGGCGGGCAAGGTGGGGGGGGGCGCATTGTGCCCAGCCACACAGCCAGGCCTCACTCGGCCATGGACGGCCTGCGAGACACCTAGAATATCTTTCTTCTGGGCCTCCATGTCCTCTGAGAATGAAGGAAGAGACCAGGAATGCCTCTATCAGCAACGGGTTTCTTTCTGCTTCATCGACATTCGTGGGCCAGTGGTGCTCAGTTTCCCAGAGAAGCAACCTAAAAATACAGCAACGGAAAGTGTCCTCCCCACGCACAACCTTATTAAAAACTGGAAAACCTCTTGAAATAAATACTTCCTTTGCAGATAAAATATCTAGAAATATTTTGCCATCCTACGTAGCATGCCAGTCTTAAAGTATAATGATCTGAGGAGCAAAAATAGTCATGGTTGTGGCGGTGGAAGGGCTCCAGAGGCCTCTGCGGCGTGGGCCATACCCTCTCCCTGTGGGGCCGCTCACAGAGGATCTGTTCCGTACCCACTGCTGGAGGCCAAACCCTCTCCAAAGCAATGGATCTACTTCACCCTCTCCTTCATGCAACAGAACCAACAGAGAGATGTGTCAGGAGTCCCTAAGCAAAAACCATGTTGTTTGCATACATTTCTTTTAGGCACGAAGAGCCACCCTTCCCTTATCAAGGAATAGCGGGAGCCCTCCAGAAACCCTCCAAACAAGGGTTGAAAGGATGGCAGTCTCAGCCTGCTGTGTAAATTCCTTTCTGCACAAGGGCCAGTGCTCTCTCTCTTTCCAGGTGGGTAGGTTAAGGCTCAAGAAATGAAATCAACCACCTGTGTACATTCAGGCACATTGATAACTGCACTGGGCCCTTTGTGTCCTCATGGGTAAAAAGTCTCCTTGTGGGATGATAATAGAAACCACCTTACGTTGTTCTGAGGACACATGTAGAGTGTATGTAAGTCTGCGTACAAGGCATTTGGAACAATGCCTGGTATGTAGCAAGGACTCAATAAGTGTTGGATAATAGTAGGATTAGTATCATTGGTCCAAACCACATGGTTAGTAACTGACAAAGCGAGGCTTCAAAGCCGGGTCGGTTTCACCCCACCACATCTATCTCACTCTACCACATTATTGCTTCCAGAAAGTTTTGCTTTCTCAAGCCCAAGGCTTGTTTTTTTGATTCATGTGGTAGAAAGCATGGTTACAGAAGGTCCCTGTAGTTTACTCATTACTGCTCAGACACTGAGAGAGAAAAGGATCTCCTTCTTTCAGTCCCAGCACCAGACTTCCCAGGGAGGGAAGCAGCTGGTGACACCTTTGTCACGTGCTTACCCTGAGATCACTTATGAGGGTGCCAGTGGTGGGGATCCCGTGGAAACCAGGGAGCTCCTGCTGAAACACTATAGATTTGCAGAAGGGGCTCCTGGAAAAGGGGACATGAAGCATACAATCCCATAAGCATCCCATACAAGTGGGGTAGCCATATGTATCCCCAGGATTACCAGGATGACTTCATAAAATAACATATATAGAATGTTTGGCACACAGTACATATTCAATAAATGATAGCTACTTTTATTTCATCAGAAATTTGTTACTGAAATAAAAGCCAAATTGCTAGTCTAGCCTAAGAAGTCACCTGGAAACAAAGAGAACAAAACCCCCACCAGTTACTGAGGACCCCCGATCACCTTACATGTGTACGGGCAGGCTCGGTTGGGAAAGGGAACAGATTCAGGGGGTCATGAGTACAGAGGTAAGCTGGGACTAAGGCAGAGACTGAAGGCAGATGCAAGGCCAGTAGCCGGAGAACACAGAGGCTAGAAGTCATGGCCCTTCATGTAGCCAGGAGACCAAAGCCCAACTCCTGGATAGACAGAAGAAACAAGGAGGCTTGGAAGCCCTTCCACCTGCTACCTCAAAGAAGCCTCCGCTGGGAATGGCTGGGCTGCCCTGGACCACATTTGACCCGCTTGAATATTTTCAACTTGCAGTGCTGAAGCTCCCCTTTTTAAAGAGGAAACTCATTGCCACATTTACAAGGTGTGGGTCTATACATGTGGATCTGGACCGACCAGGTCTTGTATTTTAGTCCAGAAGGTGTGGGACCACCTGAAATTCTAGCATCCTTCAGAGAAGTAAAAGGCCCAAAGATTTCAAGAAAAGAACTGCTTGCAGGGACTTGGATCTCTTCTTTTTCCCAGCATGAAGCAAACGAACAGCCTCCTGGGCAACAGATCCCCTTCTTGGTGATGTGCCCCTGAGTTACAGGGGGTCTTCTGGAGGACAGACAGCTGTGGATCCAGAGCTCCTTTCCAAGGGCAAGCAAATCTCCATCTTCCCAGCAATACTCAGGGCAAGTCCTTGCTTCCCTCAGGGGAGACAGAGGTATTGAGAAACTGGCTTGGAAAACAGAGCCTGACCCAGATAGAAAGATGCAGATGTTCAGAGAACAACACAAACATGTCTGATTCCTTCAGGAGCTGGCAAATGTGTTGTCCACATCTAATGACCACGTCTCTAATAGATGAGACTCAGGCTGGTGGGAACAGCACTCAAAGAAGCTGCCCTGTATTGACTCTAATTTCACGAGCATGAGGTTCAATTAGCCATTGAACTAGATATGGACCCAAAAGCTGTTTGAAGCTTTGCAGTGATGCAGATCCCAATCGATGACCCAGACAGCCTCTTAGGACAACTTCTGACTCCCTGGCTTCCTGCCAGCCCCCACCTGCCTGCTATCCTTAAGGTAAGACTGCCTGGATCACCAGACTGCCTTTTTTACTGGTTCCACTGCCCCCAATTTCTCTCTTCCAATCTCTCCTCCACACTGCAGCTGGAGTAATTAGTCTCAAAAGCAAATCCAATCACATCATTCCCCTGCTTCAACATTTCTGATGACTCTGCACTACACTCAGGATTAAATCCAGACTCCTTAGCTTGGCGTGTCTCACCTGCAACGCTCTGGTCTTGCTGCCTAGTACAACAGCGTCTCTTGCCTCTTGGTTACCTGATTTGTTCCGACTTTCCTCAACTCTTCGAAAATTTTCACCCAGGCTGATGGAGATACTACTCTGTACTTGCTAAAAGGCAAATTCCTCCTGGGGCCATGGCTAACAGTGATGGATTTTGAGGCTCTAAAGGATGGCAGGGTCATAGATAGAAGGTGCCTGGGTCCCTGAGTCATCTTGGGAAGAGAGTAGCTAGAACCACCCAGCCGGGAACACCAGTGCTGGACCTTTTGCAATAGCAAAAAACAGAGCTCGATTGTGTGACATCACTGACACTTGGGGACATTTGTCATGGTAGCTGGAACATTCTAATTCATGTGCATGTTCTCTTAGCCCATAGGCCATTGTGTGTGTGTGTCTTCTCTCCCTACAACATCTTCCTCTCTATTTTCTGCCTAGAAAACCCCTAATTGCCCTGCTAAACCCTAGCCTCACCTCTTCTGGGAAGCCTACGTTGGTTCTCCAGGGTGAGTGAGGAGTCTCATCTCTGAAGTACCCCATAATTCTGCACTTTTCTTCTACTAATGCTGCCTACCCATGGACTCGTACCTCTTCATTTGTCCACCTGCTCCAGTAACTAGATTCTGGGCAGGGACTGTGTCTTGTTCACATCTGCATTCTCGGGGTCCCTTCCCAGGGTAGAAGTGAATAAATGTTTGATGAATGGATGGATGGAGTATGTTAACAAATAGATTTGTGAATGGGCTGTTTCTTGGTAATGGACATTCCCTCCCTTGTATGTGTTGAGGACAATAGGGGCACAGTGAGATGCAGTAGCCCAGGCTGTGTGGGAGCCCACATAGAAAACTTGCTAGACTGTGGTTGGTGTAGAAGCCAGAGCTCAGGGGTTTCTGCACGTTGAAGACACAGGTGAGAGGCAAGAGAAAGTCAGGAAGCCTTGGCATCGTGGGCAAGGAGAAAGGAGTGTAGCTTTTTAAAGCATCTCCCATGTGCTAGGCAATTTCAATGTATTATTTCGGTGTATCTGTCCTCACAACTCTGGAAGTCTGCTGTTATTATCCCCATCTGGCAAATAAAGAAGCAGGCTCAGAGAAGTTAAGTGAGTTGCCCAAGGCCACACAACTGGTAATTGTCAGAGCTGAACTCCAACCCAGGCCTGTCAGTCTTCTGAGCAGGGACACCTCTCAATGCATCTCAGTGGGAAAACGCAGAAGTGAGATATGCCTAGTTCCTCCGGGACACCCAAGGCCTGGGCCCTGCACAGATATGAGGCCTGCACATGAGTCCTGGTCCGAGCAAAACATTTAGAAGTCTTCTGCTGGCAGCAGCCTGTTGAACATGGGCTGAAGGACAGAGTAAAGAAACAGGTCACTTTTCCCCGGGGCCCAGGCTCTGTCAGGCAAGCCTGATTTGTATGGCTGCTCCAGACTCTGGAGAAACAAACACTGAGCTGTTGGGTCAGGTTCCCCTGTTTCTCAGATGAAGGAGTCAGACTGGAGCCAGCACATTTCTCAACCCCCAGGCCACCGCTGACCAGGCCTCCCGGGCTCTGTCTCCACTGGCGGCTGTGAGTGGCGCAGCCTCTTGGCAGGGTGAGTGGCCCCCGGCCCTGCTGGCAGGTAAGGGCCCAGGGTCCCGCATGCCAGGGCCCTCCCCCTCTGTCTGGGAAGACAGATCCAGGAGCTCGGCCAGGAGCCCCGGGCCCCGGTCAAGCCTTCGCTTGCCTCAACAACCTGGCAGCTGTGCAGAGGCCCTTGAATTGCTGGCAGGCGGATGGGGAAGGCAGAGGTCCTTCTGGGATGTGACTAGGAGGGGAGGGGAATGCAGAGAGACTGGGAGGAGTCTGGGCCTCCGAATGAGCTAGCTCAGTGGTCAGCATCTGAAGAGGGGGCCTCTACCAGGCACTCTGATGAGAAGAGATCGCTCCTGACCCCGAAGAGCTCAGAGTTTGGAGAGGGAGATGGACACAGGGCAGTCTCGGTGCAGTGTCAAAGGGAGGTAGCAAATTCATGTTGCCCCACTTACCATCTATGTGGCCTCAGTTTTCTTGTATGTGAAGTGGGACTAATAATATCCACTTAAAAGATTCAGATGAGAAGCATATGAGGATAAGTGTTTTGTCCATGAAGTACTTTGCTCATAAAAACAGTGCTTGCTACAGGATCTCTGCCCTCCCGATTAGATAGATTCCGTGGAAGTCAGGAATCTGACTTATATTTCTTTTATAGCACCTATCGAGTCTTACTTAGTAAGAGAGAGGTTGAGTGTGTATCCCAATGGGAGAGAAAAACTGCCATCGATAATAACCTCAGGATGTATGTCTCTCCCTACTGGGCTTGCTCCAAGGAATCAGCCTCTTTGAACTGACCAAGATGAAAACCACAAGACAGGCAACAGCAGGCGGGAAGGGCTTGGCCAGTCTAATATTCTCATAATAACGAGTCTGGATAATCGAAACTTGATAAAACCTCCTTGAATAATCAAGGGCAAACGGAAATTGTGAGAATAATCCCATCGAGACAGCACTCTCGGTTTGCAAAGCTCTTCCATCAAATCTTTTCATCCAGAGGAACCCAGGGCCTACGTGTTGAAGGACAGAGCCTTGCAACAGCCTCCTAACGAAAGGCACTAGGTTCCTGGTGTAACCGAGAAGGAGGCCAAGGCTCCGAGAGGTGAATGAAATTGCTAGACAGGGCGCCTGGGTGACTCAGTGGGTTAAGCCTCTGCCTTCAACTCAGGTCATGATCTCAGAGTCCTGGGATCGAGTCCCACATCGGACTCTGCTCTGCAGAGAGCCTGTTTCCTCCTCTCTCTCTCTCTCTGCCTGCCTCTCTGACTACTTGTGATCTCTGTCAAATAAATAAATAAATTCTTAAAAAAAAAAAAAAAAAGAAATTGCTAGACAAAGGTGGGTCCCATTTGATGTCGAACCTAGCGTCCTCCATGCCATACACCCCTTCCCTACAGTACATGGGTATGCAGTCGCCCTCCCCCGAGCCAGACAAACAGGAAATCCAACCAATACGGCTGCTCTCAGTGTGCTGGTCTTGGAGATGGGTCTTTGAAGCAACATGTCAGAGTTATTGCCTGCACCTCTACCCTGTCTGCCAGGAGGCAAGTTCCCCGGTGGGTGGGAACGGTGGAAAGATGAGAAAGGGGCCACTGGCACAGCTGGAATGCAAACAAACAGTGAGGCTGGTGAAAGATTGGCTCGGGTCTCTTTTGCTGGTGGAGGGTGTGTAAAATATGGAAATAAAAATTACGCAACTGAGCTGTCTCCCAGGAAGACGATGGCTAATTAGATGTCTCACAGCACACACTGGTTCCTAATCACAGAGCCATCTTCACTTTCGGGTGGCAAACCCCAGCCACGAGCCAGGCATGACGCCCAGAGAGGCTCCGGGGACTGCAGGGGTCACCAGAGCCACCACTCTCCAGGAGCCATGGTCTAGGCTGGGGAGGTTTTGCCTTCATCGCTCACTGAATACAAGTCTCCTTAGAAACCCCAAGAGTGACGTTCTCAAGTGTCCTCATGTGCTACGTGAGGACCTTAGGCAAGAGGAGGTTATAGGAGCACCCTAGTCTTGGTGGGGAGGTAAAGGTGCTCACCGACTTCAGAAACAGAAGGAAAGAGAGCCCTACATCCATAAAGGAAGAATGATTTTTGCTTTCTCTCTACATGGGCATTTTGAGGGGTGATAGAGGAGACAAATCCTGGCTTGTCAGAGCTGGAAAAAACCCGGTGGCAGCATCGAGGCTGGCATTTTACAGTTCTCCTTTTCTTGTTTAGCAACAGGACCCTTTGTCAGACTGTAATCTTGTACGGAACTGTAGTGGATAAAACAGAATGAGGAGGAGCCGCCCTGGTAGCTCAGCCCCAGCCAGAGGCCTTTGCCTTCCTCCATTCTTGCCGCGCTCTCCGTCATATCTTTCTGGAACCCTAGGGTTCCTTAGAATCCAGTTTGAAAACCACTGTCCTCATTCAACTCCTGTCTTTCCTTGTTCAGCATGAAAAAACAGAGATCTGAAAAAGCGACATGGTCTGTCCAGCGTCAAAAAGCCCGTAAGGGGTAGAGGCAGACCCAGAAATCAGGCTTCCCGTTGTTCAGGTGGAGGACCTTTGGGGGGACCAGGCAGCCTTCCCTGCTCTAAACTACTTCGCAGAGGAGTATGGATGGAGATGGTGTAGATATTTATCACATACAGATCCAGAGAAATGAAGATGAAGATATGTAATTTATTGAGTGTTCTTTGTGCCAGGCTATGTGGTTCTATTAGGGGCTCCAAGGTGGGGGAACATGGGCCCTTTTCCTCAGGAGCTCACAACAGATTTGGGGAGACAGAGAGAGCCCCACAACCCAGGAGGTGGAGGAAACCTTATCCCAAGTGCCCATGACAGCCCATAGGAGTATAGAATGGGAGAGTCCTCCTGGACTGACAGGGGTGGTGGCTTCTGAAAAGGGGATGCTTGGACCAGCAAAGCTGGGACCGTTGGTGGCACCATAACAGGGGAGGCGCTGAGAGCAAACAGTGCGAGGCAGGAAAGTGCCTCGTGTGATGATGGAACCCCCTGGAACTACCCGAAACAGACCGGCTCAGCCTCTGCCACGTCCCCTTTGCTACCAGGATTTGCCCTTCCTACCTGAGCCCACCTTGCCTTTCTAGGATCTATTTAGGGGCTCAGCCTCTCCCTTTCCAGCAACTGTTGTGAAAATGGGAGGGAGAAGGGGGGAGAGCAGGAAAAAGAGAACTAATTCTCTAAGACTGCTGTGGGAGTGTGTACGTGAGTATGTGTGTGTTTGTGTATATGTGTGTACATAAGAAAAAAATACCATAGATACTGAACACCACCAGCATCTACTTCTTCCTACTTTTAGAGGCACGATTAACCTTGGGGGAGTTGCTCTACAGGGCTTTATTGTTGACATCACTATTCTTCTTACTAATATTCTAGGAAAATGCCTTGATGGCTTCTCCGATCGTTGGCCCGGCAGGGGAAGGAGAAACACGAGAGAGGGGAAAATGGGTCTGCCTAAAATGACATTTGAGCTTTGTTCTCTGGAAGGCCCAGAGGCGGGGGTGGGTGAAGACAGGGCAGTGGCCCTGGGAGCAAGGGCTCAGAAATGGCGTGGGAGAGAGGAGGCTGACAAGGGAAAGGAAGACAGAGCCCCGGCATGGAGCAGGAGGCATATGTGGACAGGGAGACAGTGAACAGCCACTTGGTTTCTGAGAAGACAGAGCTGTTTTTGCCTCCTCCTGTACTTCCTACAGGAGTCTGGGGCCCCAAGAACCTCAGTGACCCTGTGGAATGAGGATGGATGATGGGGCAGGAGAGGGGGTGCTGAGAATGAGGTCAGGAGACCGATCCGCTGGGCTAGAACAGGTGAACGTCTGGGAGTACTGAGGAGAGGCTGCTTCTCAGGGTAGAGGGGACAGGGCGTGAGCTGTTTGATTTGGAGAGTATCGTGACAGATGCTGCCAGAAGGCTAGAAGGCCAGGGAGTTTGGTGCACCTGGACACATGTGTGCGTGTTTCTGTTATACACATTTATGCCAATCCCCATGTGATCATGCGGGTAAATCGAAGTGTGTTTGTGGGTGTGGGTAGGCATGTGGGAATGAAGAAATGCCCTGTATATGCGTGTGTGTGTGTGTGTGTGCGCGCGTGCGCGCGCGAATAGGGCCCGAACTTCAGGATCTGTGGGTTACATGTGTCCACAAGAACATAGATGAGCACACAGTCATGTGGGTGTGGGTGTGTGTCACCGCGTGTGTGTAGGACTGTGGGGATATCTGTAACTGAGTGTGTGCGTGCATAAATGTGCCAGGAGTCTGAGGCAGGCCCGGCCGCCTCCGATGCGCCTGCCTCCCCACGGGGTTCAGCACGGCCGGCCAGCAGGGCTCAGGGCAGCAGGGAATGGGGGGAGGATGTTCCCCGGTGAGCTCGCCCCAGAGCCCTAGTCCTTGCCCAGGAACATTCCCACTTTCCCATTCCTGGGAAGGAACATAATGTCCACTGGCTCCTCTCCTGCCTGATGAGTCCAACTCCCTTGTCTTGGGCTGTAAGGCGCTTCCTGGCCAGGACAGGGAGCATCCAGGGAGCCAAACCCTCGGGGCAGAGTGGGAGGGAGACACACCGGCTCCAAGAGTGTCAGCAACAGGAGAGCCTCCCGGGGTGATTAAAGGAGCCATCATTTACTGGGTGTTTGCCATGCGCCAGCCCCGTGCAGAACATTTCACAGGAACAAACTCACTTAGGCCTCCTTACAGCTGTGATTGCTAGGATTACCATGATCTCGTTTGGACAGATGAAGAAATTGAAGCTCAGGTTAAGGAACTTGTACAACAAGGCCCAGGTAGAGCTGGGATTGGCCCTGGGGTTCCCTGACTCTGGAGCCCAAGCGCTCAACCCTGCAGGCAGAACCAATATCCCCCTCCAGCCCTCCTCCTTAGGGCACAGACAGGGGGACCGAAGCCCAGGAGGGGACCTGCTCTCTTACCAGATTTCCTTCTATGCTGGGCTCTCTGCTAGGAAGTCCGGGAGATGGGTAAGCTGAAACCGAGGCAGGGGACCTTAGAGACAATGGTGATCAACCTTTCCACTTGGGAAAAGGCCACATGGAAGAGTCCGGGGCACTCTGTCCCACTGCACAAACTGGGACTGTGTAGGTCGGAGCAGCTCCTGTGGCTGGTGGCCAGGGGACTGCGCCATGGACAACCTTCCACTCCCACGCCACATGGTCCCTGAGACCACAAAGTCCTAGCCCAGCACATCAGGTGCGTGAGCCTCTTGGCCCCCAACTGATCCTATATACCTCAGCCAGCCTCACCTTTTCCAAATATCTTTTTAGCACCTCAGGGCCCATTAAGTGCCAGTTCCTGCTATGTGCTGAACCTTTTCATATCATAAATGACACATATTACACTTTCCATTTATTGTCTCATCTCATCTCCATAACTTTATTATAAGGTTGATGTGATTTCCATTTACAATGAAAAAAAAAAAAAAAAAAAAACCCCGAGAAACAGAGAGGTTAAGTCACTTTCCCAAGGACACACAGCTTGCAAAAGTTGGAACCAGAATTTGAACATGAGCCGGACTCCAAAGCCTGTTTTCAGTGATCAGATGATCACATTTTAGCCTTCTAATACTCTCATGAAGTAGGGAATATTTAGCCCAGGATCAGAGACAAAGCACAGAACTGTTAGGTCACTTGCTAAAGGATACATATTGAGTAAGAAGACGACACAGGATATGAATTCAGGTCTGTGGAAACATCAGTGTGCTTCTATAGCCAGACATTTGAGACTGCATTTTAAGAATGTATGGTCAGGGCTGTGTGTGTGTGTGTGTGTGTGTGTGTGAGTGTGTGTGTGTGTGTGTGTGTGTGTGTGAGTGTGTACGCACATGTATGTGTCTGTGGTGGATCTTTCCATCTTCTTCCTGCCACCCCAGCCCCTCAGCTCTACCCAAGATGGAAAGATGGAACTCTCCCCCCTCGGTTCCAGGGAGGCCATCCTCTTCCTTACTCCACTTGCTTCTGTCCCTCTCCCTCCCCTAACTCTCCCCTTTTCAGATTTCTCATGGTCCCCGAACCATGTAACTCCTCTCAGTGCCCTGTTCTCTTCAACATGACTCGAGGTTTTTTTTCAGCTGATTTTTCTTTGTCCAGTCCTATCTCTGTATCAAATCTGGGGCTTCCCATTGCCACAGCTTAGCAAATGGTTGGGCCCATGGTAGAGATTCAGACCATATTCACTGCTTCTCCTGATGATAAGGGTGAGTCTTGAGTCACCAGGGACACATCCCCTCTATCCATCCATCATCCGTCCAACAGATATTTATTAAGTAACTCCTAATAATATCCCAGGCACAGTTCTAGGTACTTGTTTACATCAAAGAATGAAACCTAACAAAAATACCTGCCCTTATGTGTCTTATTAGCTACAAGGGAGACAAAGACAATAAAGGATAAATAAGTAAATTAAATATTAGAAGATGATGACTAAGAGAAAAAAGAGCACAGGATAAGGAAGAATCCAGAACCCATGGAAAAGATGATCTTTAAGCAAGACTTGAAAGAAGGAATGAGTTAGCTAGGTGACTATCCATGAGAATATGCTCCAGGTAGAACAGACAGCAAGTGCAAAGGCCCTGAGGTGGTTGTGTGCCAGTATGGCTAGAGAGGAATGACCTGGGGGAGAATAACAGAGGAGCAAGTTAGACTGTACAGAGCTTTGACAGCCCACTGTAAGGACTTGAACTTGGACTCTGAAGAAGAGGAGGACTTTAGAAGCTCCTCCTCCTTCCCACCCCCACCCCAGATCTTTGTTTTGCTGCCTTTTTATCATTCAGGTCTGAACCACAGCTATTTCCTCAGGACCTTTCCCAGGACCACCTTATCTAAGTGGCACCCTACATCTCACCATTCACTCTTTATCACAACTACCATAGTTAATCTTTTTCATAGCACTTGCTGTTCTGGAAACTAGCTGATATGAGTTTTCTTGATTCCTGCGGCGTCTTTTTTGTGTCTTCATCCACAAGAGGGGAAGTGGCTGGAGGACAGTGGTTGTATCTGTCTTGTTTAGTGTGGAATGCCCACTGCCCAGAACAGTTCCTCATAGCACCAGAGCCTTGTACAGTGATGCAGCAAGTAGCCTGTCACCCCGACTACCAGTCCAGGAACAGCCTGATGATCTCCCATGGGCTGGTCACCAGCTCAGAAACCTCACTTCTGTCGGGAAGGCAGGTGCGTGCCTTCTGCCAAAATTCCATCCTGCACCTCCTCCAGCTGCCACCATCCTCCTAAAATGCCCTCCTAACACCCACTCACATCAAGTGCCAGGGTTTAAACTCAATTTATAACAAGTCAAAAGAAGCCATTGGCAAAGCTGAGCCTTCCTCTCTGTCCCTCAACTACGTCACCAGAAATAAATAGCTCTTCTGCTAGAAATTCATGGCATTGCCCTGCAGGTCTGGTCATCAAGCTGGTATCCAGAGAATTCCACAAAGAAAAGGGGGACAAGAAGTGATAGAGAACCTATGAAGGGCTTGACACAGATCTTACCACAAAGCCTCCCAAACAAGCCTGCAATGCACTGTTTTTATACCTATTTCACAGATAAAGAAACTGAGGCTCAGAAATTTAGTAACTATCCCCATCCCCATATGATGTGGTTGGTTTATGACAGAGCCAGCATTCAGTCCTAGTTCTGCCAGACCCCAGACTTCATGCCGGTGCTCACCCAGCTTTAATCCAGCACAAAAACCCATTCTCCGGAGGACTGAACAGAACCAAGCAAAGGAAAATAAGAGAAGTCAAGGAACCTGTCTCAGTGGCACTGGGGTTGCCTAAGAGCCAGCTTGTCCCTCCTGCTAGAGGAGCTATCATGAGCCTAGCATTGCCCCAGCAGGAGCGCCCTGTCCCTCCGAGAACCCTGTCTTCCCCACCGACCGGGGCACTCGGAACAGCCCTGGGGCCCGGCTCGCCCTGCCTGGGTACTCCACAGGGAGTCTCCTGTGGCCGGCCTGCCAGACTAAACATTCCCTCTCCCGGCTCCCCCTGCTCCGCCGGCCAACGTGTCCTAGGAAAATCTCAACAACAGAAGAGAGGGATCGTTTACACGCGTCTGTGGACACCCTTGGGAGAGAGGTGGGCATGGCCCGAGGCTTCCAAACACACACGCACGGGGAGGAGTGAGCCTGTGGACACTGCGGGGGGAGGCAGAGCGGCCCGCAGATCGACAGCGACCACACACCAGACACATAAACACACACACACACACACATCCACAGACGCAGAAACGGTTATCTTTGAATACTGATCAAGAGAGGCGGGCCCACACTAAAAACACACATGCACAGAAATACCCGGACGCCACATGCCCTGGGCTTCTGGACCCCGACAGGGACACACGGAACTACATGTGGACACATCCACCGTGTGCAGGGCTCTATTTTGGAAAACAGGGAAAAACACCATGACAATGTTTCCACTGTGTGCTGTTTATAAAAATTTTGCAGTCAGGAGAGATGGCCCTAAGCTGTGTAGCTCTGTGTGGGCTGTCAGAGAAAGTGGGGACCATGAACACACACAGCTCAGAGCACAGGTGGGGTCGGGCCAGGGGCTGTATCGACAGCAGGGCGGTGGGGGGGGGGGGTACAGTGGCTGATACAGAGGCAGTTGGAGCCTCCAGCTGATAGGCTTATGGCTTCAATTTCCTGAAAGGAAAAAACAAAAACACACCAAAAAACCACAAGCCTACCCCAATGGTTGCTTCGGAAAGATTCACTGACATCACTTTTGAAGCACTGTGCCCAGCACATTACAGCCTTTCAATACACGAAGGCTGTCAGTGTGATTAAGTGCCCAATACCACTAACGACACGAAGCATTCCATTGTCACCTTTGACGCTGTCCCTTTCCAAGCTGATTCCTTATAACACTGTATGTTTCAGAAATATTTGATAATATGTGTATGAAATGCATTTATAATAGCAATAAGTATGAAAACAACTAATATTAATTGAATATTCACTCCGTGCCAGACACCGGCCTGAGCACTTTACGTGCATTATCTTGTTTGACTTTCACAACAACCATATGAGGGGGTGCTATGTTATACCCATTTTACAGCTGAGGAAAATTTCCCAAGTGGAGTTTAAATGTGAATGTAAATCCATTTAAGTGCTGAAAAACTCTGTGTGTGTGCATGTGCGTGTGCATGTGTGTGTGCGCGCACGCGTGTGTGCATGTGTGCACATGTGCATGTGTGTGTGTGCATATAGTAGGTATTTATTGTCAAGAAAGTCAGCCAGTCAAGTGGGCACTAACCCTCCCAGCCTGTCAGGCAATGAATTCTGAGTTTTCCTCAGCTTGGGGCATGCAGACACCTGGTGACTCTATTAGGGTTTTCTTTTGGACGTTATTGTGAGCATGAAGAGATGGTCCAGGAGGTTGTCCAGAAGTCACAAAGGAGAGGACTGTGTTGGATGTTAAAAATGAGAATTTTATGGTAGCCGGTTGGGTCTTTAAGGAAAAGTTCCAAAAAACAGAGGGCACATAGGCATTGAGGGAAGTTCTGATCATAATCCATTGTATAAAAGGAGCTAAGGGAAATTCCAGACAGAGGCTCTAAGGAGAAGAGGAAAGCTACAGGCCCCTCCACTCAGCATGACATCTGCCCCCTGGCCCATGGAGCTGGGTGCCTGGGGCCCCCAGCATTCAGACATGTACCCACCATGCCGATGGGATGTATGCTTAAAAGATAATGGAGTACCAATCAGAGTGAACCCTAATGGAAACTCTGCCTTTGGGGCGATAATGTAGCTCCAAAGACTCTGATGCAGAAAGTTGATAGCAGGAAAGCCTGCCTATATGTGGGGAGGATATTCCCCTCATTTTTGCTCATTTTTGCTATGAAAATAAAACTGCTCTAAAAATAAGCATTGCAATTAAGAAGGGAGAGAGAAAGAGAGAGAAATGTGTGGAACTCAGAGAAAAAGACACAAGGCACTCCAGGTCCAAGGGTTTTCACCGGTGTTCTAAGTAGCCTAAGGGTTTCTGGGCCCCCAGGGCTGGGGATGGAGTGGAGAGGCACAGACCCAGCAGCCTGGAAGTGTCACCCCTCCCCCCACTTCAGCCCCCTTGGGGCCCCCTCCAGTCAGAGCTGCCAGGCCAGTCAGAGCTGCCAGGGATTTTTGCTGGTTTTACCAACTGGGGTTCTGCATAAACTCCAGTTGAAGAAGTACCCCGTTGCTGGTCGTGTTTTAAAGGCCTCTGCTTCAGAGGCTCAAATGTGGGTGAGACCATCCCCCTCCCACTGGTGTGGACAACCTGCATCTGCAGAGTCCTCTTACAAAAGGGCCCCAAAGGCAGGCGGCTCACCTTTAGGCCCTAGGGCCAGGTGGGGCAGGTAGAAAACGCTTATTATTTATTGCATGAGTGAATGGCTAATTTGAGTTTTACAGCAAATCTAATAGGTGGGCAAGGCAATTGGGGGCAATTTTTAGCCATCTTATGTCACATTTATTGAGTTGCTTACCATGGACCAGGCACCATGAATTAATTAATTTAATCCTCATTCCTCACCTTTGAGGTAAGTAATATATAATCATTGATAAAACAAGGGCACAGCAGAGTTCACTAACATTCCAAAGGTCACACAGCCCATAAACAGCAGCGATTCCAACGCTGGCTGCTCGGCTCTTAACAACCATAAAAATTGCTTCAACCCAGCAAAAGCCAGCTGGAGAGTTGTAGCGACCCCTCAAGTCCAAGGGAAGGTTATTGGTAGGGCCCTGGCTTGCATTTCAGATGCCCTCCCACCGCATCCTGACTTCGTGACTACAGCCTGGACAGGGCAGGGGATAGCCAGCTCCCCATCAGAGAGTAAACAACAGGACAGGCCAAGCCTGGGAGGCCAAAGGCAGCACTTTCCAGGAGATCCACCCATACCCAAGGCCTGTCTGATGCAGAAACAGGCTGGGAAAAGAAACAGGAAGACATATTCAGAACAATAATAAAAAAGAAAAATTAAAAACACATCTCTCTTCCTAAGGCCTCTGATTCCATTCACAGCCTCAACTCAGACACTGGGTGGACCTCAGTCCCTTGGGGAACTTTTCCAGCTACGTCTGTCTGATCTGGGAAGGGGCACACCTGAGCCCGAAGTGGTACTTCATGTCCAGGCACATAGGCAGGGAGACTCGGGCTCTCACCCCTGCATCCATCCATCCATCCATCTGTCTGTCCATCCAACCATCCAACCAGTAGAACTACAGGAATAAATGCCAACATCTGTTCTTAAACTGGTTGATCTCTGGGCTTCCTCTCTAAAACTGAAGGCTACCATTGGAGAACGGGATGTAGGCAGGCGATGACAAAGGTCTCCCAGCAACAAGGCATTTTACCCGGGGGGGGGGGGAGGCTGTGTTATATTCATGTTATAAAGCGGTCAGAGACTTCTGGGACTCTAAGAGTCTGTTTCAGAGAAAGCTCAGAGCCGCAGTTAGAGCCCACACCCACGCAGCACGTCCAAGCTCATGGCATTCATCGCCTTGGAAACAATTTCCTGATTTCCTCTCTTCCTCTGCCTCCTTTCCTCTGACTTTCTTGACTGCATGGAGGTTACTAGCTTGCATTAACTTGTGTATTTTAAGCTTCCTCACCTCCTTTTTGGAATCAAGTTGAATCATGAAGAGAAAAGATGACTGAATTAAACTCATGCAGATGGAATAAAGAAGGGATTTATTTCGGGAGCTGAGAGGAGCTCCCTGGCAAAACCCCCAATGGAGAGTTCCACATTCCCCGTCACCCTCACCCATGTCCCTGAGGACGTCACTGCTGTCACACGAAGGACGGCCTCTTGCTGGCCAGCGCGTCAAGGAGCAAGTGTCAGACCTGATTTGGGGGCGTCCGAGGAGGAGGCCCCTGCCTCAGTGTTCCTGCTGTGAAATGAGGATTAGACGAGTTCCTGGCCTGCAGGACTGCTGGGAAGACGAGTGGTAAGAGGTCTGTAAGGTTAGCTGCTAATGCTGCTGGGCTTGATGCTGAGGCCAAGTTTAAATCTCTGTACCACAGCCCCTGAGGACAGCCTCAACGGGGCCCTCTCCCTTCCACTCGGGCTTTGAAAGCAGAGCAGGAGTAGAATCATTGAGAGCACAGAGGCTCGCATGGCTGAGAACCAATTTTTCAATTAATTGTACATACCGAATGGTAATAGCCTCCCTAGTTAAGGCTGGAGGAGGCCTGCAGGGGTCGGTCTGCTAAGCTCTCAGGGCTGTAAGGAAGTGCTGACACAGTCCAGGCTTTCAGAGAGCTCAGTGTCTACCCAGGGAGCCCAGCCTGCAAACCACCAGCACCAGCACCAATAGGATCGAGCCGTTCCAGGCCCCATCTTGCATTTAGGCCTGTGCCCATGCTGTCCCCTCCCTCTGGAGCACTGTTCCATCCCTCAACCCTCCTTCAGATCTCTCTCCCTTTCCTCTGCAAGTCTTCCTTGTGTTTCTACACACTTGTTCCTGATGTCTTTTGCAAGGCCCTTCTCTCCTTCCTCTCCTCTTCCTTTTGTCAACTTCAATCTTTGTCCCAATTTTGTATTTGCAATCAGTTGCTGTCCTTTTGGTAGTAATGCAAATGACCAAAATATGCCTGCAGTGTATTAATTCATTAATCAACCTCATGTGTTATCTGCTTTTACCAATGCCTGTGCTGGTGTGTGCGGCAGAATAATGGCCCTCTAGAGATCTCTATGACCTACTTCCCTGAGCAACCCCCCCAAGATGTTACTTTACATGACAAAAGAAATTGTGCAGGTGTGATTAAGTTAAGGATCTTAAAATAGGGAGATAATCTTAGATTATCCAGGTGGACCCACTGTAATCACAAAGGTCGTTAAAGATGGAAGAGAGATGTGGGCGAGCGAGAGAGGGTAAGGAGCCGTGAAGACACAGGTCCCAGTGATGGGGACAGATTGCAGGCCAGGGGCTCCAGAGAAGGGATGTGGGAAGCCTAAGGACACCGTAAAAAGGAAAGGAAAGGGTCTCCCTTATTGCCTCCAAAAGCCTTGTTGACATCTTGATTTTAGACTCTGACATCCAGAAGATAATATATTTGTGTTGCTTTAAGCCGCAAAGTTAGCAGTAATTTGTTGCAGTAGCAGTAGGAAACCAACAGAGCTGGCCACAGAAGAGAGTGATGAAACTGTTTCTCACAGGAGAGTTTTTATATCCTAGTGTCCATACAACCAGACTGTGTGTGTGTGTGTGTGTGTGTGTGCACGTGCACACACGTGTGTGATGGGACCTGCCACATGGCATACGGACATCTTTTCTCCCCCAGATCATGGCTGACACAGGACTGGTTTCCTCAAAATAAATGAACACTCTCCCCTCAATCGAACCTTTGTGCAGAGAGGGACTCATGAGCCAAAGTCGATTTGGCCTTCACACCCCTTCCTCTGAGAAACGTCAAGGGCATCACTGTGTTCAGACACTAATAAGCACAGCGGGGCAGTAGGCTTTGCTTTTCTTGTGCTTTCTTTCCGCAGTGACATCTGCCGGTCTTCAGCTGGCATCCCGGGTACCGTGCGGGAGAGGGCATGAAGGGGAATGAGGTGGGGGCCCCGAGGAGAGGCAGGAGGCCCGACGGCATTTTACCATCTGTAAATGTACCTCTGTTTTTACAGTTAGAATATGCATCCTACCAGAAGGACCGCAGATCTTTTATTTGATCAACGGAGCTCTGAAAAGTCTGAATGGAGCCCATTTTCTCTGTTGGGATGCTGAACATAGTAGAACAGGGTGACGCAGAAAGGCACCAGAAGCTAGATTTGAATATTGGCTCCTACTGGCCGTGGTCCCTGTGTTTGTCACTGCTCTTTTCCTCATCTGTGAAATGGGAGAACAGGGCAGTTCTGGGTATCTGGGTACACGAGGAGATACTGCATTTTGAGAGAAATAGCTCCCACTCCATCGCAGTTCTTGCATTTAGCCCCCGATCTAGTGTCAAAATGAAGGATGGTAAAGAAGTAACACTAGGGTTTGGCGGGCAGTTCTCTGGGTGGAAGAATCTCTGCTGAAAGGCTTCTAAAAGGCATGGAATATTTTTTCCTTGGTTCCCTCTGACATGAAGCATCTCTTCCATGCTGTGATGAGAAGCCTGTAACCTGAGCTTCCCCTTTCACATCCCACTCAGTGGACCTGTTTGCATTCTTATCCCCCACCAGGGTTCCCAGGCTGGCCATACCCATTCACCAGAGGCTCCGAGGCTTGTAAGGAAAGGAGCTGAGCCGTGAGTGGAAAAGTCAGCCTTTGAGGCCACGTACTCTTGTCTTTGGAATAAGAAGCACAGTCCACTGACGGGGCAGAAAGCCTTCAGGATGGGGTCAAGTGCATCTGTTGCAGAACCCACACCCTTGGGCTGCAACCTCCAATGACAGCTGGCCCAGCTCGGCCTGTTCTCTCACCAGGTAGGGTTGCCTTGTAGAACTGGTCCTCAGGCCTTGCTCAGAAGCAGCAGGAAAGCTAAGAAGGAATCATCCTGTTTCTGTTCTGGGCCAAGAGGGCTCTCAGTTCCAAGGGCAGACAAGGAGATCTGGGAAAGAAGTCAGGATTCGGGGTCACGTCCATGCCCCACGGGCCCATCTGAGTAAAAGCTGAAGGGCTGTGAAGCTGGGGTCACTTTCCCACTGTGCCCTCACCAAACCCCAAGGGACACAAAACAAGAGAGGGCCTCTCACTAGTGGGGAGGGGAATAGAGCCCAGCTGCGTACAGCCCTCTACTCCCTTCCCTAATCTGGGACCTGGGCTGTGGATATGAAGGGAATACAAAGGCTAGAACAGTGCCCGTCCAGCTGCAGGGTATATGCTCTGAATCACTTGGAGTCTTGCTAAAATGCAGTTTCTTGTTCAGTGGATCTGGAGTGGGACCCAAGATTCTGGGCTTCTAGCAAGACCTCAGGTCAGGCCCTGCTGCCGGCCCACTTTGTGACTGCACTGAGGCCAAGAAAGCATCAGGGTAATAATACAGAAACAAGAGCGAGGTCTTGTAGGAGGCCTTTTTCTGGACTTCCATGGTGTTCTGCGAGCCACAGCTCCCAGCAGAGGTAATTTCACTTCTTTTGGCCTTTATGGCTCCCTGGTGTGTTATTCTAGAGTAAGAGCAGGGCCAGGGCAGGGCTCAGAGATTTGGATTCAGATTTGACTCGCATCAGGTACCTGCTTGGAGCAGATCCAGGAGCAGAGACACAGGGCTGGGAGGGCGGTGGTAGGACGGCAGGTAAGAGAGGGAAAGTTGGAAGGGACAGAGGTGCTATTGTGGTTGGGGGGCGGGTAGCTGTCAGAGGGGAGCACCAGACACAGAGCCCGGCACCCTGACACTCAGTAGCTGAGTCCCTGGGGCAGGCGGACTCTCTGAGTCTCAGTTTCCTCATCTATAAGCGAGTATTAAAGATTGAGACTTCAAGATTAGGATGAGGATTAAATAAAGCAACAAATGAGAAAGCAGCCAGCGAATAGCCTGGTCCGTGACAGTATCCAATATCCAATGCATTTTGAAATAAAAAGCAAAAAAAAAAAAAGCAAATAAGCCTGTGTAGGTTCTTGACAGCCAAACAAAGGAGCCTGGCTTGTGCTGCCAAGAAGCTGGTTGCAAATTATTCCCAATTCTTCAATAAAGCGAGCCAGCCCCACTCCTTCCTCTCTGTTGAACGGGCTCTGAGCAATTATGAGTACTTAAATGGAACTCAAACAGATAAAATTATAGAATTCAGTCCTGAATGCAGACCTCTCGCTAATTCTCATTAATCTTTTGCTTTGGTCTCAACTGGTGTGATTGCACAGACCCCGATTTCCAGGAATAACCGGCCTGCTGTCTCCCCTGACAGCTCCCAACACAAGCAGCAGGTTGCCAGGGACGGCACGGGAGCAGGGCATCCTGGGGACACGGCACTGCCAGGGCCCGGGACTTTGAATCTGAACTCTCACCAAGCTAATGGAAGACATGACCCATTTTGCAGGGTGCCCAGCAGAAGCCCTCAGAAAAAGGCAGCTCCAGAATGAATCCTTCCCAGTCAAACAAATAGAGCAAAGGAGGCAGCGTTGCCAGGAAGGTTCTGTCTGCAAGGCCGGGTGCAGGCCCCCCCTCCTCTCGGCTCTCCCAGCCTCTCCCCTTCGGTTGCTCAGGGCTCCTGGGCTAGGCACAACCTCAGCCACTTTGCATTATCTTTTCTTTTTAAAAAAATAATATTGAGAAATGACTTTGGGCCCGGAAATGTAAACATTTCCACTAAGTCATTTCTTTCCCCCCTGCGGTGTATTTTTTTTTAAGTAGAGAGAAATGAAGCGGGCATTTCACAAACAGAACAAGAGGGAATGCGGGAAAACACACTTAAAGTCAGGATAGAGGTGTGCTCCTTTACCCTTCTTAAGGGTATTCTCTAAGAGAGAATCTTAGATGGAGAATATTATTCTCTAAGAGAGAATCTTAGATGGGGCTGGGCTGGAGAGCCAGGAGATTCTCTGGAAGGCTGAAAGGTCTAGATGAGAACCTGGAGGCCAGGTGGGGGCCTATCACCATCCCCCCCCCGGGTGTGTTTCTCTCAAATATTCCTTGCCTTTCCTCTTCCCCTTGACCTCTCAAACAGCCAGCCACAGTCCTTTGTAGCAGTCAGGAACGCATCTGGGCTCACTCACCGGGAGACCGTGGGAGAAGGTAATTAACTTCTCTGAGCCTTGGTGTCCTCACTGGTAAGTGGGGCTGATAGTACCACACACATCTCACGGGGTTGCTGTGAGTTTCAACGCAGTTAATACCTGGGAGGTATTGCTGGGCACAAAGCAAAGCTCAGTAACTTCCTATGTCCCAAACCACCCATGAAAAGCATGCCCCCAACCTCTTGCCCCCACCCGGCACACCCCAGTGCTTCCTTGGCTCCCCATCTCGGTAAACGACAACCCCATCCTTCCAGTTGCTCAGGCCCCAAGCCTTGGAGTCATGTTTTTATTCTCCTTTTTCTCTCAGACTCCACCAGGAGTGTATCAGCAAATTTTATCAATGCCGCCCTTTAATGTGTATTCAGAATCTGGCTGGTTCTGCCCACCACCAACACCCTGCTCAGAGCTAGTGTCACCTTTTGTCCCCACGATTCCAGTAACCTACACTACTCGCCCCATCTGAACTCCTATCTCTCTTCCACACTGCCTGCGGAATAATCTCTTTAATACATTTCCGTCAGATTTTGTTTCTCTGTTTAAAACCCTTTACTCAGAATAAAAGCCAAGTTTTCGTTAGAGCCTAAGAGGTCCTATGGGACCAACCCCACCTCCTCCCTGATGCTACCGCCTCCTTCTTTTCCCCTTGCTCACTGCCTGCAGCCACAATCTCTTCCTTGCTCTTCCTCGAACCTGCTAAAAATGCTGCTGCCTCGGGGCATTTGCACTTTCTATTCCCTCTGCCTAGAACACCATTCCCTGAGAAAACTTATGGCTCCCTCCTCCACTTCTTTCAGGCTCTGCTCACATGTCACCTTATCGGAGAGGTCTTTCTTTTTTTTTTTTTTTAAGACTTTTTTCATTTACTTGACAAAGAGAGATCACAAGTAGGCAGAGAGGCAGGCAGAGAAAGGGGGAAGCAGGCTCCCCGCTGAGCAGAGAGCCCTCTGCGGGGCTCAATCCCAGGACCCTGGGATCATGACCTGAGCTGAAGGCACAGACTTTAACCCACTGAGCCACCCAGGTGCCCCCAGAGAGGTCTTTCTTAAACCTCCTGCATAAAAACCTTTCGTTAAGCACTATAACCATTTCTCAGCTTCGTTTTCTTTTTTTTAGTTCTTATTACTGATTAATATTGTAAATATGGGGGGATAGTTTCCTCTTTTCCATTCTCCTTCCTCTATTTTAAGCCCTAATGTAGCAGCAGCTTAATTCCTGTCCCTGATCGTTTTATTCGAAGTCTCCAGAAACATGCTCCGCACAAAGTACGTGCTTTGCAACTATTTCTTGAATAACTATCTCCCTCATCCCGGTCCTCCTCTAAGGCAGCTCCATGCTGTGCCTAGGGTGGCTTGCCTACAACTCAGCTCATATGATGTTCCTTCACTGCTCAGGAGCCACCAGGGGCCCCTTGCTGCCCACAGGGCAAAGCTACTGTTACATACAGAAGGCCTCTTGCAGTTCGGTCCCACCCAGCCTCAGGTCCCACTGCTGCCGTCAGCAAGCCCCAGGCTCCCAGAGCAGCAGAGCGCCGTTGTCCCTTGAGCCATTGTCCCCTGAGTGGCAGTCCTTTGCTCATGCTGTTCCTTCAGCCTGATCCCCACAACGGACTATCACTGGAGCAGGTTGTATGTGTCCCCCCCAAATACGTCCATCCAGAATCTGTGATGGTGATCTTTGTTTGATAAAAGGGTCGTGGCAGATATAATTAAGTTAAGGATCTCAAGATCAAGGTCAGCATAGGTTAGGGTGAGGTCTGAGTCCAGCCACGAGTGATCCTCATGAGAGAAAAGACACAGAGGACAAAACGATGTGAAGACAGGCAGAGATTGGAGCGATGGGACCCTAGGCCAAGAAACACAAGAGCCTCCAGAAGCTGGAGGAGGCACAGAACAGACACTTCCCCCAGAAGCTTCAGAGGGGCAGGACCCTGCCAGTAACTTGACTTTGCACTTCTGGCTCCCACCCCTGTGAGAGAATAAACTTCTGTTGCTTTAAGGTACCAAGTTTGTGGTCATCTGTTGTGATGGCCCCAGGAAATTAACACACTCCCTTTCAGAACTGTTGTAGAGATGCTATCCTCCCCCTCCCAGTCCTGCTGGGTCTGAGGTGACCCTTTTGTACTGAGATGACCCTGCTTCCCCGGCCAAGGATGCCTGGACCGAGGATGGACCGGTGGCCCAGTTTGGGCTGGTCAGCGTCGCAGGCCTTGGAAACTGTCGGTGAGACTGCAGGGCACTGGTAGGGAAAAGTCACACAGGCTCAGAGCTGGGTCGCATGGCATCGTGTGGGTAAAGGAAGCTGAGAGGAGATTGGACACTGACCACGAAGGAGACCAGGGGTCCTGGCGACTCCCCGACTTCCACAGAGAAGGTCCTGTTCTTTGCTTGCAAAGTTTCCCTTGTATTTCTCCCATATCCATCCTCCCTCTGCTCTACTTCTCCTTGACCTGGCTTTTCCCTGAGAAGGCTGCATTTCCTTGCAGCCAGATCAACCCTGATCTAGCAGCTGAGCTCTGGTGTCACCTCTGTAAGGGTTTCCATGACTCTACCATGTGGAGAAAGAGACTGCCGGCGCCTTCAGCTCTGTGCCCCCCCTCAAGACTCACTGTCATCATTAGTGAGGTTTGCCTGCCATCCTCCCTGGGGACTGGGCTCCTCTAGTCATGGAATGATTTTATTGGATGGGTCCCGATTTCCCAGTCAGTCACCCAGAGGGGTACAGTGGTTGGTGCTACAACAGATAAATAGATGAACAGAGGAATGAATGCTCGGCCCTTGGACCTAGAGTCAGGAAGGGGAGCACACAGGGGCACGTGAAGGGGCGCACATGGGATGGGGGTGGGAGCAAGTAGATGGGTGGTCGGGGGAGTTGGAGGTCAGTGCTGGGGGACGCAAGGGGAAGGAGGAAGTGGGGAGGTGGTGACATGGGTGACAATGACCGCAGGAGTAGGCAGAAGGTGGTGTGGAGCAGGGAGCACTTCCGACTGGGGGCTGGAAGGAGGAGGGAGAGGCAGCACCTGGGGCAGGTCAGGGAGAGGGCTTGGCTTGAACAGAAATTCCAAGATGGGAGCTGTGACGGGTCGGAGGGGGGAGGCATCAGGGGCGGCCCATGCTGGGGCCTCCGACAACTCATCCACTTAGCTGACGTCCAGCCAGGCTCTGTGCCCAGTGCCAGCTCCACAGCGATGACAGATAGCAGAACTAAAACGCCAGACTGGAGCTCTTAAGAGAACAACACTGTATCTGCTGTTACAAGGACCAAGACATAGTCGGCACGTAAGCAAAGCATGTGCGGAGCACTTTACAGTTTATAAAGTGTCTTCTCGCGTACTGACGATTACAGAATCACATGGCAGAGGGGAAAAGTGGGGGGGACAGTCACTGCAGAGAGCCCGAGTGAAGGTCTTGCATCCACCATTTGGTGGCTTTACAACCCTGAACTCAAGACAACCAACCTGAGCTTCAATTTCCTCGTCTGTAGAATGTGACTGATGGCGAGTGTTTTTCGAATACCTAATGTATGCTGGCTCCTGTTATTAAGTCCTTTTATACGTATCTGCTATCTGGATCATCAAAACAACCCTATAAAATAGGCACTCTCTTCATCCCCGTCTTGCAGGTAAGGACACTGAGACCCCAAGAGGCTAAGTAACTTGCCCGGGTCACACAACTGCTCAGCTGAAAAGAGATTTGAACCCATGAGTGCTCCCAGAACCCATGTTCTCAGCTGCAGGGCTACACTGTAAAGACCACAGCCCTACCTCCAAGGCTGTGGAGGAATCAGTCAGATTAATCCACACACAACCAGCTAGAGGCTAGAGGTAAATACTGGCCATGGTTCTCCTTCTGTCCCATCTGGTGGTGGCATCACACTCCTCAGGTGTTCCAGCAGAAACCACTGATGGCATCACTGATGGCCCAGTGCAGCAGTCACTCACAGCAGGGACAGTGCCGCTCTGTGGGGGGGCACTCTCTCTCTGAGGGGGATGCCGGACCAGCAGACAGGGCAGGCCGGAAGTGCCGGGCTGCTCACATGCCAGGAGTGCCTTTCAAGCGACAAGGCAGGTGAGCTGGTGGGTAAACACCCCGGGACATCACTTCCCAAGTCAACGACTGGCATGGCGGTCCCTCTCTCAGGGTCTGTTTGGAAGCTAAGACAGGGAAGTGGATCAGTTTGGAGAGAGAGGAAAAGAAAAGGTATTATGACCTGTTGAGGCTTGAGATATTTCTGGATGCTGTCAGGGGAAGAGCTAGAGAGAAGAGAGGCACAGGGAAGCCATCCAACGGAAGGGGAAACTCCCGGGAATGGGACACAGGCACCAGCTCTCCCGCACACAGATCCTTGAGCAGATCAGCCCCTCAGCCCACGTGTCATCTGACCCTTCAGAAAGACTGGCCATCGGGGGTTCTGGCAAGGAGCCCCCAGGCCTCTGGAGTCGACGGCAGGGACATTCCTCACAACTCTGGGACATGAGCATGGAATGGGCCCAGCATGCGCACAAATAAATTCCCATTGTCTAAGTAAACTGAGGCTCGGTTTCATAAGGCTGTTTTCTTTTCTTCCCACCCGCCCACACTCCTCTGCTCAAAGGCCATGCTTGTTTGCTTACTTTCTTAAGCCCAAACCCTCTGCACCTTCAAAGGGCCCCTTTGTGTCCAGGATGAAGGGGAGTATTTCTGCATTGTGGACATGGTTTTCCAAATGAGCTTCCAAATGCAGAAGAGCCCAGATTATTAACAGTAAGATAGCATTGGGATTCAGGCTGGTGGATTAAATGAACAGGAGGCAAGAATAAAAACAAGAGACAGGACGCATTTTCATCAGGTTCTTCCAGACAAACAGTTTGCGGTTTCATTGGAAAGGATGCTCAGAAGGAAAGAGACCAAAGAACATGGTGGGGAAAAAAGCAAATTCCTGGCTCAGCAGTGTGGCTTCTTCCCTTGACAAGATGGGCATGAGGGAACAGGGACAGGACATACTGAAAAGGGCTGAGCGCCGGCCAGCATGATGGGGAAGGGGACTCCGTCACTTTCCAGCGAGGGCGGCTTGAGTCACAGCACCTGGGCTGGATCCAAAAGGTTCCTGGCCCATTTTATTCATCCCTGAAGCAACAAAACACTAGGAACAGAGGGCATCTGGCTGGAACTTCCCGGCAAGGTCCACAAGGGGAGAAGCTTTCAGAGAACACAGTTGGAGTGAAAAATCAGCACAAGAAATTTTTAAAAAGGAAAAAAAAAAAAAAATCCCGGCCATGAAAGAATATATTATTCAGAACTGACCCAAGAAAACTCGGGGTCAAGAGGGTATTTGCACTGAGATGCACCCTGTTCCTCAATGGTTCAAGTTTTTCTAATAAGAAGTAGGAAGACCTAATGAGAAAGTGCTCGCCCAAGGAGCCAAACCGCCTGGGAAGGAATGCCCCAGCTATGCCATGGACGGGCTGGGTGATCTTGGATAAATGCTTGACCTTTCTGTGTCCTTTGGGTTCCCCATCTCCAAATCAGAGCTGATGCCAATAAATGTACTTACTTCAGAGAGTTAGTTGTCTATGAGGATGAAATGAATAAATATGTCCTAAGCATGTCGAGAAGGATCTGGCATATAATAAGTAACCAACACTTATTAGCTGTAACAGCCACACAGTTTCAATAGACACTAGCTCCTTGGTACTACAATATTCTCACAGTGCAACAGAATAAAAGTTAAAACATCAAAGCAGCATGAAAGCAGGTCAGACCCAAGAAGGATTCCCGGAAGCTAGGAGACCACTGTGGCGCCTGGAACAAAGCTGCAGATGGCCTTACCTGTGTGCAACTCCCAGGGAGCCCAGACGGCTGATTGCTGTGCAGGCCACGGGTGCAGTGAGAGCTCTGAGGTCCCCCTGGCATTTCCAAGTTCACGGTGTGGCAGAAAGGCCCAGTTAGACCACAGATCAGAAGTGTGGCTGAGACTGGGGCTCTGTCCCCACAGAGGAAATGGCACAGCCCCTCCTCACACTGAGACACAGCTCTGCCATCTGGCTGTGCCTGTCGCTGCTGTGGTTAGTGACCGGGGTCTGGCCCTCCCCCCACCAGGCAGTGGAGGGGCAAGGAACAGGCATGGTTCCCAACTGGAGGCCAGCAGCTCTGTGGTCCCTCTGTGCGGCAGGTCACAAGTCTCAGACCCCCCTGCCCTTGATAGCAGAACCCCATCTCCACCCTTTGCTCAAGATAAAGGTCCCAGGCTTTTCCCTGCAGAGGTATCATCAGGAATGACGAATGGCCATTCCAGACCGACCCATGCACTCCAGCTAAATCCACAGTTCTATGCAAACACTCCTCATGCACCCCCGGTACCCCAATTTTTTTTCAGTTAGCCTGCTGCAGCTTGAGAATGAAAATGGAATTAAAACAAAGACAAAGGGCCACTATCAGTAATTATTTCTGAAGTAACAAGCAACTAATTGGGACTTACTGTTATTAAAAACCTATACTGCAGGCAGTAATTAAACTGCAGCTAACGAGGATTTCAGCACCAGGCTCTGTGGCCACCACTCCATTCCCCTCATTTCCGGGCGGAGGGGTCTGTTGTTAGAGGAAATGAATGGCCTCTTCATAGTCCTCCAAGAGATCTTAGTCATTTCAGAGATTTCTGCCGGGGAAGTCAGTATGGTCAGGCAGTGGGGCGAGACAAGGCACAAGTGTGAGAAGCCTAGGGGTGCATGGAAGTTTCTAGAAGGGCTGCCATTCCCTCTCAGGATGATGACATCATGCCTTTGGGAAATGGCTGCAGGGTACTGTCAAGTCAGTGGGAAAAGAGCTGAATTGGCTCTTGCATAAAAAGGTTTATTAAACACCTCTAACCTATCAGGAGCTCCAAGAGATGCATATACACATCAATTCATTTTACTCCTTCTAACAGCCTTAGGAAAGAGGTGCCATCGGGAACTGCTTTATAGAGGAGTGCACTTGGCTCAGAGAGGTGATGTCATCTGTGGGAACTCACCTGGCCACTACACAGAGGGAAGCCAGGGTTGGAACCCAGAAGGAAGGGGAACATTCTTGCCAGCAACATGGTGACGTGAGCAGGTGTAGAATCAGGGACAGCTGGGCGTGGCCACTTTCTAGCTGCCTGGTGGGCTTGTCAAGTTACCCAAAAATTCCATGCCTTGCTTTCTGCATCTGCAAAGTGGGGATAATCAAGCCTCTCTGGTGGGTTTGCACAACATGCTGCATAGAAGGCATTCAGCACAGTGTTTAGTGGGTGACGAGTGTCCAGTGAAAGCTAGCTGTTATTATGGGTGCTGGTCTGATGCTATTAGAAGCAGCACGTTGTGTTGGCTTTTTACAATAGTGGAAGCCATGGAGATCGTCGTAGAGTGTCTGTCTGCCTCTGTCTCTTGGGAAGGGGGCAAATAAACCCAGAGGGCTGGCTTTGCTCTGAGGCCACTGCCCTGGCGTTCAGGGCAGTGGGAAGCTGGCCAAGCTCCCAGACAGCCTGTCTCGGGCCGAGAGCACAGAGCCGTTGCCTCACCAGCTTGTAATGAGCTGCGTCTCCATCCTGATTAGGGGAACAATCTTCACTCAGAAAGACTCAGGGGAAGGAAGTGACAGCGTCGTGGGGACAGGGCATAACCTCGCCTCCCAAGGAGGGGCTGGCTTCTGGGGAGCTGGTGACTTGAAGGTCATAGCCCAAGAGGGTGCCCATCTCCAGGGAGGAGGCTGCACAGTCCCCACCGGGGCAAGTCTGGGTCAGAGGAGGAGACAGTGGGGCCTGTCCAAGCCTCTGTCTGCAAGCCAGGGAGGCAGCTGCCTGCAGGCTCTGGTTTGCCAGGAAGGCAAGCAAGGAAACCAACATTCTCTGGGCACCTTCTGGGCACCAGGCCCTATGCCAGCCTTATGATATCACCACTGCCATCCACATCGTCCTATTAAATAGAATGTGAGGACACCGTCTTTTCCAAAACTGTGGATTGCAACCCATTACTAGGTTATAGAAACAGTTTAGTGGGTGACAAATAACATTTTAAAAATAACACGATTCAAAAAAAAAAAAAAGGAAAAATAAAAACCAGAAAGTTTCAGAGTGTATGGCACAGGGTATGGATTAGTATTGTCTCATGGAAGCTGCATTTCTTTACTGGGAGTGTATTTGGGAACTGTGTTGTAAGGGGGATAGAAATCATGCCCATTTCATGGAATTGTTGTAGGGATGGAATGAGTTAATACTGTAAGTGGTTAGGGCATTGGAACAGTGGCTGCCAGAACCACCCATGTGCCCTTGGAGATGGTCCAGTTTCCATGTACGCGCCCACAGCATCCTGAGTCTCTGTCTCGAGGGTGCTCTCTGGCTGTGGCGATACACTCAGCCCAAGCATGGGGCAGGTAATTGTGGTCGAGTGACTAGCCCAGGAGCCAATCTCAGCCTCTAAGGACCCAGAGCTGGTGGATAAACACCTCCCCCGGTGCAATGATTCTGAGCATCCCCCTCCCCCAGTGGCCCGCAGCAGCACTACCTTCCTCATCTCCCTGTCCCTCTCTTACCCTGCTTCTGGGGGTCCCCTCCCAAATCAACTTCCTACATCTATATCCTTGTCTGGTGCCTAATCTTATTGTGGATGAACCCAACTTAAGACAAGCAGATCTGGCACAAAGTAAGTCCTCAATAAATATTAGCTGGTGTGAATCATGTTCATCTTGATATAGGAACTGTGTCAATATTTGATATGCATCATTTTGTTTAATCTTCCCCTAAACCCTCTAAGGTAGGAACTGAGATTATCCCCATTTTCCAGATAAGGAAACCAAGGCTTGGAAAATTTAAGCTCCTCAATCAAGGTTACATAGAAATCTTACATAGAAACCCACAGAAAAGGGAGGGCTCCATTCTGAACTCATGTGTGTTACCAAAACCCTTGTTCTCAACCTCAGCACTCTGTTTAATCTACACAGCCACGCTGCCCATGAATGCCTGTTGCTTCTCCCATTTGAGAGATGTGCAGATGGAAAGTTCAGGGATGTTAAGCACTCGGTTCCCACACTAGCCACTGCCAGGCTGGGACCAGCACCAGGCATTCTGACTCCTGACTCTATGCTTCCCATGACAGCCGGCTGCCTCCCAGCACCCTGGAAAGGGCAAGCACAGGAGAAATCCCCTGCCTTATAAACAAGACCCTGAGGTGGAAACTGGCCAGCTGTCCATTAAACTTGCCATACAAGAGAGAGGTAGGATGCATGTGAAAAGAAGGAACAGTCTTAGCAGCTTTACCAGGACTTCCAGACAGAGCGAAGTCTGTGCTCATGGCCTGTACCTCAACTCTTCAGCCTGTTAAATGGGGTTGATGGCCAGGTACTAAGTGCCCTACAGATGGCTGGCTTCAACTTCCATCTTCTCATTCCTCCAAATACTTCTCCAAAGTACCAGGAGCTGCATGTGCCTTCAGTCTGAGCTCCATCTGCATACAGCTTCCTGTGATTATTTACTAAACACCTGCTATGTGCTGGGCATCGTGCTAACCTCTTGCTTCCTCAACCGCCTCTTCCAATAAACCAAAAAAATCTTAGTATCTTCTTCATGGGAATGTTATGAGGATCACATGAGCAAATGGTACAAACCACATATCTAACAAAGGACCCATAGTTAGCATATATAAGGACTCCCAATACTCTGCATTAAAAAATAAAACAATTCAATTATAAAGTAAGCAAATGACATGAATAAGCCATTTTACCAAAGAGGATATATAGAAGGAAAACAAGCATGTGAAAAGGTATGCAACATCACTAACTCTTAGGGAAATGCAAAGTAAGGCCATGATGAGATGTCACCAGACACCTATTAGAACAGCTAAAATTAAAAAAAAAAAATAGTGATAACAAATGCTGGTGAAGATGTGAAGAAACTGAATCATTTCCACATTGCGGGTGGAAATGTAAAATGGTACAGGTGCTCTGGGAAACAGTTGACTCTTTCTCAAAAAACTTACTGTACACTCGCCATATAACCCAAAAACTGTACTCCTGGGCATTTATCCCTGAGAAATGAAGACTTATGTTCAAATAACTCCTACATATGGATGTATACAGCAGCTTTATTTATAATAACCCCAAAGGGAAACAACCTAGATGCTTTCAATGATTAAACTATGGTACATCCATACTACAGAATATTACTCCATGCAACAAACGAACACACTATTGAGCACACAATAACTTGGCTAGATTTTGCTGAGTGAAAAAAATCCCATCTTACAAGGTCACATACTGTGTCATTCCATTCAGATAACACTGTTGAAAAGAGAAAATTCTGCAGATGGAGAATCTACAATGGTTGCCAGGAGTTAAGGATGGTAGAAGGGAGAAGGCTGGTAAGTCTAGAAAGGGGTAGGCTACAGGAGGTTTTTGTTGGGATAGTAAATCTGTGTCTTGTTTGTGGCAGTGGTGACACAAATCCACATGAGTGATAAAACCACATGTACCTACATATGCATCATCATAACAGTGTCAATTTCCCCATTTTGGTACTGTGCTACAATTGTAAGATATTACCACCGGAGAAAACTGGGGGAAGTGTATGAGGGATACCTCTATGCTTTTTAAAAAGACTTTATTTATTTATTTAAGAGAGAGAGTGAGAAAGAGAGCACAAGCAGGGGGTAGGGTAGAGCGGCAGCGATAGAGACTCTCTGCTGAACAAGGAGCCGGATGTGGGACTCTATCCTAGGACTCCAAGATCACGACCTGAGCTGAAGACAGATATCTGACTGACTGAGCCGCCCAGGCACCCTGCAAATCTATGTTCTAAATGAGTGTCTAAGTAAGTACCTAATCAATATTAGCTCTCATTATTATTATTATGTCATTTTCATTATTACTGTATACAAGGCACTTCATCTAATGCTCACAATAAATTTATGAGGAAGATTATTTTTACCCTCACTTTATGGTCCGGAATACTAAGACTTAAGCACATTAGATAACTTGCCTAAGTTCACATACCCCAAAAGACCTAGAAATTGAAAAAAAAAAAAAAAAAAAGACCTAGAAATTGAAGCCCAAATCCATAGACCTCCCATATACATGTGGGTACAAATGCCAGTAAGATAAAAATCTCTGTTCTAGTCAAGCTTATAACACAGTGACTAAAGTAAGAGATGTAACTCAAACCCAAGCAGAATATCATACATACCCGTGTAGGTTCTATAGGAGTATAGGAGACAGAGGAGTAAAATAATTCCAACTGGAGAGATCTAGGAAGGCTGCCTGGAGGAGGTGGCATTTTGGGATTGTTTTGAAAAATGAGTAGGAGCTCAGTAGATGTGGAAGGAGTAGTGGTGCAGGAAAAGGCAAGTCAGGCAGAAAGAACCTGGTCATTGAAGGGGTGGAAACACTTAGAGAAGTGCAACAAGCCCCAGGTAGCTAAAACAGCTGGCATGTGACCAGAAGCAGAGGCAGATTAATATGAGCAGTCAAAGATGACTGGCTTGAAATGATAGGCTAGGGATTAGGCTTGTTCTCCCAGCTTTGGTTCACTGTAACCTCCAAAGTCTGGTGTGGATGTTGAAAGAGCAATGTCTACAGTGCATGTACAATGAAAACAATGTACACAACAAGGGGCCAGCCTTCTGTTTATGTTGAAATAGTCACGCAGAGCTGCACAGGGGGTTCTGAGCTCCCAGGAAGTGAAGAGGTCCCTGAGGTCCCTTTTAGGACCGCCAGATAAAGTTTTCCAGGGTCCTTCCAAGGCCCAGCCCCAGCAGATTCTGAAGGTAACCTCTACCTCTCTGTGTCCTAGGGCCACACAATGGTTATCCTAGGCTTTGGAGTTTTATTTCCTAACAGTAGGTTAGGAACCTATCACACTTGTACCTATTTATCTTCCTTCTCTGATAATAAATTCTGTGTTGCTCAGGATCCAAGACTCTCTAGGTCTTCATTGAACCCAGCTTGGAGCTGACCTCATAGAGGCGTCCAGATTCAATCCCATTCAGTAGATCCGGCGTTGACTTATCAGGCACCTGCTAAGCGCAGACCCTGTGCTTGGGAACAAGACACAGTCCCTTAGTAGAGAAGAGACAACCATGGTGGTGTACAACACACTGGGCAGTGGCTGTGCCAATGGTCTAGAGGCAAAGGGATGGGAAACTACCCAGACTGTGACCAGTAGAGACAGTCACATGTGCATCACTTCTCTTTAAAAATGTGGAGGTGACGCCTCACATCCTCAGCAGAATGGGGACTGCTGCTTGTGGTGTTTAGAAATTCTCAATGCAGCTAAACTGAGACAGAGATCATTCTTCTGTCTCAGTAAATGTATTGCAATGGTGACGTGATAAGACCTGTAATTTTTTTTGCTAAGGTCATGAGTGAAAATTGGAAGTAACATGACCTCCATATTAGATGTGTATTAAGGAATAATACATTTTAGATCATTAGCCAAAACAGCAATGTACATTCTGCAATCCGACTTCCGGAGTTCTAAGGTGAATCGTTTGAAGAAACTAGAGTCCAAAGATCCTAGGTAGGAGATGGATGAAGTATGTCATCACTATGTCCATATTCAAGTGAAGAGAAAAGTCTCTCAGCTAAGAGAACCGTGACAAGGCTAACTGACAGACAATGGGGGATGGAGAGGTAACATAAGATCTTTCAAAAAGGCCTATCTTTTTTTTTTTTTTAAGATTTTATTTATTTATTTGACAGAGATCACAATAGGCAGAGAGGCAGGCAGAGAGAGAGAGAGAGGAGGAAGCAGGCTCCCTCCTGAGCAGAGAGCCTGATGCGGGACTCGATCCCAGGACCCTGAGATCATGACCTGAGCCGAAGGCAGTGGCTTAACCCACTGAGCCACCCAGGTGCCCCAAGAAGGCCTATTTTGATGATAACTTGACTCACACTTTGCAGGAACTAAGGTGACTTTGATGTGTAGTGGAATGAATCATAACATGTAAAATTACTTAAATAAAAATTTATTGGCTAAAATTTTTTTTATTGACTTAAAAAGTTGTGGGGCTGGTATCAGATTGTCTGTGGGTGTTTGCAGTTAGGATTGTTGCTCAAATGTCCACTTTGCATGGCCTTTATTGGACTCTTCCTGGGGCCTGGCTCAGCTGATGCTTTGGGAAAATGATTTTGAGGTTTATAGAGAGCTTTTCCGGATGTACACTCAAGCTACCAAGGAAGAATTAGATAAAAAGAAACAGCTGAGAGGAACCTCAAAGATCCCCTGGGACAACTGCTTTCAACCTTGACTTTCTGGAGCCTCAGGGTTCCAGGTGGGCAGGGATACAGCTCTGGGTAAGGGAATGCTGAGGGCCTGGGCTCAGGGTCTCCTGTCTACACCAAAAGAACTCAGTGGAGGCTTTCTTGCACATTGATGTTCCAAAGAGGTTGGAGGAAAGTTTGCATGGTTTAAAGGTTCAAAACCTGCTAAGCTAGTCCCACACAGCTATCATCAACATCATCACCATAATCATCACCATTAACACCAGCACCATCATCATCATTACCACCACGACCACCACCACCACCACCATCATCACCATCATCATCTTCATCACCATCATCACCATCATCATCATCATCACCATTTCTCACAATATCTGATGGGGAGTATTTTGCATGTGTCAGATGCTGTTAAAAGTTCTTTGTGTGTATTTATCTCACAATCCTCATAGCAACTCTAAAAGGTAGGTACCATTATTATCCCATTTTAACATAGAAAAGACTTTGACCCAAAAGTTATGTAATTTGGCCGAAGGACACAGATCCAGCTTTGAACCCGTGTGACTAGCTCTTGCATCCACATGGTTTTCCACTACTGGGTACTGAAGAAGGTGGGGTCGAGAGAGAGGCAGGGACTTGTCCTAAACCCCACAGTGTGCCCAGCAGGAGCAGAGCCATTCCCCCTCAGAGCTTCTTCTTCTTGGCCTGCTCCTTCCCTCTCTCCCTCTTCATCTTCAGTGTGCTTTCTAGAACTTACTCACCAGTGGCTTTAAATAGACCATCTTTTGGTTGCCATGCGTCTGTGCTTCCATTCTGGAAGCAGATGACAGAGAGGAGCTGCTATAGCTTGTCTGCTTCAGGGACTCCTGTTCTGAATGGAGCCAGGGCCCTCTGCCTCTTGGCCTGTGGCTTCATTCCTTACCCTATGCTCTAGATGAAGTGGGCTTTGGGAAAGGCATTCCAGGCACTTCACAGGCTGCTGTCTGCCCACCCACCTCTGTTCGCGTCTCTAGACACACTGTAGCCATTGCAGATAAGTATACACCCATCCCCCTTTGCCGGTGCTGTTCCTTCTGCTGAGAATACCCTTCCTGACTTGTTTGCCTGGCGTACTCCTCCTCAGATGTCCCCTCTCTAGGGTCCTGACCTCCTGCCAAGGCAGAAACAATGACAATCTCCCTGACACCCTCCCTATAAGAGCACCTGTCACCTGGTATTCTAATCATTGACTGACTCCACTTTTTTGATTACAAGACATGCAAGTGGTCCCATTTTTATTTCACTAAAATCAGGATGGGTCTGACAATCTATGCTTCTCATTAATTTGGGAGTATTTCTTGCCTCCTGAAACACTGTTGCTAAATCAATGAAGTATTTCATAATCATTGTCATCTTAGAACCCAGGAAACACAGGACTTCTCTTTCTCCCTCCAGACTGAGCTCACCTGGGTTGGGGACCATGACCTTTGTGTCTCTGGACCCCCAGAAGGTAGCACAGGGAGGGACAGAGGCAGGACCAACTGGCAGTGAGTTGTGGTGCTCCTGGGTTGGATGGTGCCTCTGTGTCCAGGTCACCACGGGATACCTTGAGGGCTTTAAAATCCAGCCATTTGCCCATTGTCCACCTGTTCATGCAACTGCCCAAGGCGCATGTGTTCAAGAGAAATACGGGCAAGAACAGCAGACTTCGTTTCCCCCTTGTGTTAGTTTGCCAGGGCTGCTATAACAAAGTATGTGATGGTTTGAGCCACAGAAGCTTAATTTCTCATGATTCTGGAGCTAGAAATCAAAGACCAAGGTGTCAGCCGAGTTAGCTTCTTCTGAGGTGTCTCTCCTCGGCTTGTTGATGGCCGTCTACTCCCTGTGTCTTCACATGGTCTCATCACTGCTCATGTATCTGTGTCCTACTTTCCTCTTCTTGTAAAAACACCAGTCATATTAGACTAGACTCCTCCCCCAAAGATCTCATTTTAACTTAATTACCTCTTTGAAGCCCGTATCTTGGAATCCAGTCATGTTCTAAGGTATTGGATGATAGGACTTCAACATATGAATTTGGGGGAATACAATTTGGATCATAATACCCTCCTAAAGTTGATCAAGCTCACTAGGAAGAATGCCAGTAGCAAAGTCCAAGGTGGACCTCACCTGTGCTCTGTCTCTACTTTTCTCTCTTGGAAATAGCCACAACAGACCAATCCCTTGCCTTTGGCTCCCTGGCATTTCCAAGAGAATTTTTCAGGATATTTCTCTCTGTTATCATCTATTTAGTTCCTGGCACTAATTACCTCCTCCTCCAGGTCTTCCAACAGAAATCTTCTAAGGCAGCTGCCTACCACATCTCCTCTCTGAGCTTTACCCCTACACATAAATTATGGGGATCTTAGACTTGATAGGATTTTTCAAAATCTTAGCTTACCATTGTCCTACCCCTTGCCTGTGGTACCTATCACTAGTCAATCGCAGCACATTTTCCTGCACAATCTAAGGCCAGCCAGCCAGGGCCAAGCGTGTTAGCTTGTGAGTTGGGTCACATTTGCAGTTATGGACTTCGATGTCCTTTAAGGGACCTTCTAATCAGAAATCCTGTGGACCCTTAGGTACAACACCCATACACTAGATCGTTTGGGAGAGGACCACATTTATACGATCTTTACTCTCTTCAATAAAAGCAACTTATAAAGTATTGAATATGTAACAATGAGTGCTGGATTCTGTTGGGGGGACATTTGACCAACCCTTGGACTTGGGGCCCAACAGGAATACCCTCAATGCTGCCAGCTGACCTGGAACCTAACTTTCTTTTACATGGCCCAAGCCAGGGAACAAAAAAATAGAACTGGTAGGATATTCACCCCCTCACTTGGTCCTTTCACATTCCTTTACTGAGCACCTGCTATAGGCTTGGCATTGCTATGAGGCATTGAATGAGGATTCAAAGGCAAAGACAGTTATAGCCCTCATTGTGGGCCAGGGGCTAGACTCAACAACATCCTCTCTGTATTTAATCTTTTATAGAAAGGTCCATTTCCCTTTCTATAGCAAATACTGCTCATTGTCCACTAAAATTCATGTACTCCCTCCATTGCACATAGCTGTCCATGTGAAAGGGTCTCCCAGTAAGTGACTGCAGTCCCCTGACCCCCTAGCATCTAGGAGTAGCCACGTCCTTCCCGATGGAAAATGAGACATTAAAAGAGTCACTTCGGGGCCAAGGCTTATGAGAAGCGGGTAAGCCTTCCCTGCGTTCATTTTCACCTTCCATTGGCTAGATGCAGGTTACTTCAAGGTTCTAAGAGGATTGTGAGGTCATACGGTAGAAGGAGCCAGGGTTCCTAAATCACTGGGTGGATGAAAGCCACCCACTGTCACCAGATAGATCAGCCTTGGACAATGGTGTAAATAAGAAATCAATTTCTATTGCATTTGAGCCTTTATACACCTTGGAATCTTTTTGTTATAGATTTTTGTTACTCTAACCAATGCAACATTTAAGTGAAGTCAGCTTCATTGCTACATCAACCGAGACATATCTTTGTAGCTCCGTTGCCTGCCTTCAAGAGATCTTTTAGAATCGGGCACCCCAAGAAAATGTCCCTCAGCCAGGAATCGGCCCTTCCTCTAAGACCAATGCCTGTAACGCAGACTATGAGGGTGTTCTATGCAAGGGCCTTAAACAGCCTGGTAAAAACAAGCTTTCAAAATTTAAGAGAGAACTGTAAAGCTTCCCTGAGAAATTCCCTAGCACCATATTCCTTTGCCTGGGAAATCAATCTGGGTCCAGGACAATTTCTTAAAGCAGCCAGAAACCCTTTTCTGGGTCTCTGGCCGCACTGGCCGAGGCCCCCACTGCTCACTGAGAGAGCAGGCGGAGTAAGGACCACCTGGCAAAGAGAAATTAGTAACAGAAGCCCAGCCCCACAACTGAATCAACAGCATGAGTCAGAGTGCTACAGAAATAATGAAATCCCATTCATAAATTTTCTCTCACCCCAGCTTAAGAGCTTTCGAAGTCATAAAGTCTATATACAGCCAGAAGACCTACAATTGTCCAATTAGAGGTTTTATCCAGGAAAACACACATTTTGAAAGTCACTGTTTGGTCCCCGTGCCAGGAGTGTAGCGGGCTGGTTTGGCACGCCGTGCCTCCGGGTTTTATAGAACTTTCCACTTCGGTGAGACAAAACAGAGGACTTCTCAGAGCTTCTCACTGCCAAGGTGCAGTCCACAAGGGGCCTAGAGACACCCATAGACCCCATTCCTGGTAGAACTTGGGAAAAGCTGGAATCGCCCCGAACCAACTCAGCTGATAGGGAAGAGCAACTAAGCAGTTACTGTTGGGCACTCTTGAGTGCCGAGTCCCGTTCTGAACACACAGCACACATCATGCAATTAATCTTTATTACCACCCTGCAAGAAAGGGCCCATTTTTTAATCTACCTTTCAGATACAGAAAATGAGGCTCAAAGAGGGCAATTGACAAGCTCAAGGTCATGTGAATCAGTAGAAAGGCCAAGATCTGAACTAGTGATTCTAAAGTACTTGAACCTCTACATCCTGTTGCCTCTCATGGTCCCAGGACCCTTACTCTGCCTGTCTAGCCACGTCAGTGGCTCAGGACAGACTTTCAGATAAAGACCAGGGTGTGGCATGTCATTACCAGTGGGAACCCGGCTGAAAAGTGTGACCAACAAGGGGAGCCAGGACTCGAGAGAGCCCCCAATACTTGCCAGGCACTGTCCTAGCACTTTATTTAGATTATCCTGCTAAACCCTCATCATGGTCCTACAAAAGAAGTATTATTAGACCCGTCTTACAAGGCAGGCTCAGAGGAGTATAGAACTTTTCCTGCAGCCACATGGCTAGGATTTGGTAGAGTGTCTACGTGCATAGAGACCATGCTCAGGAATGTTATCCTAGAAACTGGCTTTACCCACCTATGCATCAGATGGCTTTTATTTCTGGGAGGGGCTTTTTTCTTCTTTTTTTAAAGCAAATTCCAACTCTACCTGTACAGACTTAATGGAGAAGACCCCAATGGTCTGGGATATTGAGGCTCGCACATTCATATTTATTTTGAGGCCACTTCCTGGCTGAGTTAACCTTGAGAGTGTCCCTAAACCTTTCATGGGATTCACCAGCTAGACCAGCGGTTGGCCAATTTCTCCTTGAAAGAGCCAAAGAGTTGATATTTTCAGTTTTAGGGTCCAGACCACCTCTACACAGCCACCTCTCAGCTATGGTATCGTATTGCGAAAGCAGCCATAGACATACAGACCTAAGTGTGTATGGCCAGAGCTGGCTCAGGGGCCTAGAAAGTATGCAGACCTATGACTAAGTGGTCAAAGGATCCCACAAGTAAGTGCTCCAAAGGAGAAGGAGTGCCGTGCTCTGAGAGTGTATTCCCCCACAACTGGTCTCAAGGTGGGGAGCGGCTTGGACAAGGTCACTTTGCGCATCAGCCTGGGGCTAAGACTGGGATCCAGGTCTCCTGCTCTCCCCTAGGAACTCTTCTTGGCCTACGTGGCCTTCCTGGCCATGGGGGAGTCTCCTGCAGAAGCGAAGGCTGGTCCTGTAAGCCCAGTGAGGGGCAGGGCGACCCAGGGCTGCCCCAGAAAACAGCCCGGGGGTTTCTGCAAAGGCTGATATAACCGGAGACTAGGGACCCCTGGGTTTCCACCAGCCAGCTGCTGGCTCCTGTCTCTTCTGGCAGGGCCTGGTCCTCACTCACGGCACCTTCCTGAGAGCCGTCCCAGCAGCCGTAGCAGCACGAGCACTGGTGCTAATTTATTAAAACCCCCACTTGTGAAAGCCGAGCGCAGGCGGAGCCCAACAAGTCCAGGGCTCACTGCCCCAGAGCCTGCCTGAGCTGCTGATCCCCTCGCTTGTGGCCTCAAAAGGAAATGTTGGAGAGGTCTTTGGAGAAGGGCAGTTGGTGGGGAGGGGACACTGCTGGATTTAATACGCAGGAATACGAGTCATTTGTCTTATTGTAGAAAAGATGTGTGTTTGGATGCAAAAAAATGCTCTGGATCCTTTCTTTCCTCCCCGTGCAGGCATGAAAAGCCTGGAGCAAAACAAAACGCTGCTGATTCCGAGGCTATTTTGGGCGCCTGTCACTGATTGTCTGCTTCCGAGGCCCTCCACACACACCGCCTTCTTAAAGAACGGTTTGAACAAATTGGAATGAGGAATGAATGAGCCTCTTGCTGCCACCACCGCCGCTGCCGCTGCCATTGCCATTGGAGCAGAACACCCCCTCCCCCCGCAGGCCCAGCCCAGCCTGGGTGGCTCCATTCTTCCCTCTCCCCGATGCCCACGGGCCCCGCGCCTCCTGCCTGAGCCGTGCTTGCTGACGCCTGGGCTGGGCTGCCCGCCCAGTGCCAGGGAGCTCATTACCGAAGGAAAGAACTCTGATAAAGGGCTAAAAATAGCCTGCCATGATGGAAAACATTTTGTTGAGAGATCTGTTGACAAGAGGGGAAACAGAGCTGTGAAAAAGATAGGGGGTGAAGGACACAGAGGAAGAAACGGGGCCGACACAGGGCTGACCGCGACAATCTGGGAAGGCAAGAGGAGTGGGGACGGAGCCTGGGGGCCAGCACGGTCCCATGGACAGCCAGACCCCAGCGGCTGGTCTTCTCTCTCCCTCACTGGTCCCCACCCAGTGCTGTGTCACCTGCCTCAAGCCTAGGGAAGGGAGTGAGCGGGCAGTTTCTTTCCTGTAGGATGGACCCCGGAGGATGGGGGTCTGAAATGCAGCCCCGCTGGGGAAGCAGGTGCAGTCCAGGGGAGAGGCTAACTAAGAACTTGGAGTTCCATCACTAATACAGTGACCGTGGACAAACCGCTGACCTCTGAGCTCAGTCTCCTCAAGTGATAAATAAACACAGTGTTAGGCCTGGGTCCCAGGGTTGAGCTGGAATACCTGTGTTCCATGTTAGCAGAGTGCCAGAACTGTGATAAATTGGCCTTTTATTAACATGGACTGAGGGTGTTCTGTGTGCCAGACACTGACCTGGGAGCCCAGGACACTTTAATGAGGAAGATACGGCCTGCTGTAAGATACTTCAGTTCTTTAGGGGACACAGCAGGAAATGGAGAGTCCTCCCCTTGGAATATAAAACCAGTGCTGCTTGCCCCGAAACAGTGAAATGAAGAGCCCCAGAACCCCTTTCCGGGGCCTCAGAGACATTCCTTTCAACTCTATGTACCTAGTATATGTTACGTTTTAGAGAAAGAATAATAGGCTCAGTCTGCCCCTATGTCATGTTGGGCACAAAAAGGACCATAAGAGAGTTGGGTTTAAGAGAGAACCATGAACACTGCCTTGGGAGCAGCAAGGAAGGCCTCCTAGAGGAGGTGACATGGGCCGAGTCTTGAAGGACATGCAGGAGCTGGCCAGGCTGAAAGGAGAGGAAGGCGTTCCCATGAGAAGGAATAAAGAGCATAGGGTTTCTGAGAACAATGTCTGTAGCTGGAAATGACTGGTATGCAAGACACAAGGACTGGTGATACTCAAGACATTTGCTAATCACCATGGCAAGGGACCAACCTGTTAATAGATGCTGGCCACAGGGCTGGAGAACAAGGTCCTAGAGTCCCTCTGTGTGCCTGTATCTGTCCCAGGGGCTGCTGGACTGATGAGAGGTCTAGGGAGCAGGGGCAAGGGCTGGATGGTTGGAAGATGTTGAGCAGGGAGGCCCATAGAGAACTCAGGGCAGGTGGTATCACCAACTGGTTAAGATGTGGTTACACCAATGTGTACCAGCTCAATGTCTGCCTCCAACTGGAGGAAGAAGTGGAGGGAGAGAAACCCTAAGGATGGGTACAGGATCTCCAGAACCCATTGGGAGATACTGGGGCACCCCAATGGGCATAGATTTGGTATCTCTACTATGACTTCTGCCAAAACAAAATATAAACCTCAATACATATAATCTATTTATATGTGGCTCTCCCATTCAAGATTTCACCTAGAGGAAGCATTTTGATGTTAAAAATATGACTCATGCAACACAGTTTCCATTCTTTGATGAGCAGATTGGACATCTGAATGGCCTCTCTGAGTCTTTGCCACCATACTGTAGAAAAATGGATCTTAAAAGGTTCTGAAAGTCGTTCTTTCTTCTTCATTCCCATGGCAACCTCCCCATTTCAGGCCATGTTATCTCTTCTCTGGACTACCACAATTATCTCTTGACTGTGAGCCTTCCTTCTCCCTGTCCTGCCTCCTTCAACCCATGCTCCAAGCGATGGGCAAAGTGATCTTCCAAAAATATGCATCTGATCATGCCACTGCCCCCCAAGAATTTCCCCTGGTTTTCAGGAGAAAATACAACTTCCTTAGTCTGCCATCCAAGGCCCTTCATGGCCAGGTACCTCTTTAAAGTTTATCCCATGTCAACCATCCCTTCTCTGTAGAGATAGGACGGACTCAACAAGGCAAGACTTGTGTCTGCGTCAGTTGCATTAGGCAGACACTGTCCACCCAAAGAAGGGCTAGGGATTGTTATGGGCTGAATTATGTCTCTTAAAAACTCACCATTCTGAATCATGTCCTTATCAGAAGGAAATTAGGACACACAGGGAGACATCAGGGGCAACATGTGAAGAGGCATGAGAGGTCAGCTATCTATGAGCCAAGGAGAGGGGACTCCGGGGAAACCAAGTGTACCAGCACCTTCATCTTGGACTTCCAGCCTCCAGAAAGGAGACGAAACAAATTTTTGTAGTTTAAGCCATTCAATCTCTGGCATTTTGTTATGGCAGCCCTTGCAAATTAATATAAGTGACAAAGCCTAAAGTGAGAGTAGTCAGCTTGTCACCTTGTCAGACTATCTTACCCTGATGCCATTAGGAATTTCAATTTTAGGCACCTTGGGTGGCTTAGTGGGTTAAGCATCTTCTGTCTTCAGTTCAGGTCATGATGCCAGGATCCTGGGATCGAGCCCTACATTGTGCTCCCTCCTCGGCGGGGAGCTGCTTCTCTCTCTCCCTCTGCTGTTTTCCCCACTTGTGCTCTGGCTCTCTGTCACTCTCTCTCAAATAAATTTTAAAAATCTTAAAAAAAAAAAAAGAATTTCGATTTTATAATTCCTAGGGTCTGATTCCAGGCCCAGCTAGCAGTCTTCTGAATATATTTAGCTTCCCACATTGCTGTTCTATGTGGTGTGAATTCACTGATGAAACCAACTGGAGCTTTCCAGTCCTTGCAACGGTTAGATTTCTCCCTGTGTGACATACACAGAGATGCTTGCCTCAATTCCTCCTGCAAAAAAAAAAAAAAAAACACCTGAAAGCCAGGGGCAGGGAGGGCACGCCTCCCTCTGGGCAGCCCCAACCAGTAACTGAGCAAGGCAGGAAGACGAGGGCCCAGCCACTGTTGTCCGATGTGGGACTCCTTCAGCAGCCATGTCTTCTTTGGCACTTGCTCTGTCCTGAGCCAGTGGGGACCTCTGTCTCATCTGTAGCACCATCCAGGCTTGCCCTGCACAAGCACGCATTCTGCCCTGTCTTTCTCTAGGTGTCGCACACTGGGACACGATTTATACCTCTTATCCCATCTCATCCTACAGAATCCAGCCTGCAATGCCCTGTCCATATAAGTGCCCTTATGTCTGGAGTATCGACTGATCCGCGGGAGGTGGATGGTAGGAGTCACTGTGGAGCCTACAAGCTGAGGGTCAGGCCAAGGCTGCTGTAATCATGACATGAGATCTATTTTTGGGATGCCTTCTGGCCAGCAGCCAGCAGAAGTATCTCTTGGGGACTCTACAACCTCAGACCCTATTTCTTTCTTCCAAATGCAGTGACCGTCTTAGCTAGCTGATCCTCTGTGGTCCTTTTCCTCCCTGGAAGGCTGAGATCTCACAACGACCAGAGAGAGTATCCAGAGTCCCCCCAAGGCTGGTCCAACAGAGGGCTTGATAAAGAAATGAGGGTAGCACCCAGTGGACAACCATTAATTGTCTCTGCTTGGCCATCTATCAGGGCAACATGCGTGTTCTCTCCGAGGCTTCTGATAAGGCCACGGAGACCGTGTGATAGGGAGACGGAACACACACTTGGAAAGCAGGACGGACCCGGAGTTCAACCCCAGGCACGGCAACCCAACCCTGTGCTCTCGGTTATGGGGCCTACTGGTCTCGTCTCTTTGATTTTATTTTTCTATTTTTAATCTGTAAAATGGAAATAAGAACAATAACTATCTGATGGGTCATGATTAGGATACGTGAGAGAAGGTCTATTCGATCACAGGGTTTGGATCTTGCCTTATCTGCATGAAGGGTGTTAGTTACAGTGGGGTGGTGAGACCTAGTTCTTTTCCTCTTTCTTTCTTTGAGCTTTCCAGGCACTAGAGTGTGCCAGTCTTTACCACAAGCTCCATATATACAAGTTAATCATATTCATGTCTTTGCATAAATTAATAAGCCGTAATTATACATTGTAGCAACTTCTAAATAAAATCCCAGAATAGCTATTTCAATACAGCAAAGCCTTAACAATGGTTATTTCTGGGCAGCAGAATTATGGGTGATTCATATTTTCTCCCCAAATGTTCTACAATTAGTATGCATTATTTTGAAAAAAGGGGGAAAAGAAAGAAAAGAAAGAAAAAACCATGAGTAAGAAGAAAACTGTCCCACAATCCCCCGTGGTGGGAAATCTGTTCCCTGGCCTCGGATTCTGCTGACAGCTTCTGTGACTCCGAGGACCAGGGCAGTCATCAAAGGTCTGAACTAGCTTGGAAATAGAAGGTTTGGCAGTGGAATGTGGTACGGCTGCCCAGGCTGGGGGCAAGAGGGTCTGATACTTCTCCTTTTCGCTCCGTGGAGCAGGATCAGAAAGGAGAGTGCCAACTGGGGGGTGTGGAGAAGGAGGGGAGCCCCCTCTGGCACGGACGTTGACCCCAGTTTGTGGGCCCATTCTACCATGTGCTAGATGGGGGACCTGGGGCCAGTAACCCTGCCCCCTACCCCTCACTGCGTGGCTCCATGTCTTAGTTGTCACCTCCTCTGAGAAGCCTTCCTGGGTACCCCTTGTGAGAACAGGCACCCTGATCTGCTCAGCCCTCCACATTACCATGGTGTCCTCATGGCCTGGCCCCTGCACGAAGCTAGGAACCACTGAAGAGCAAGGAGCAGGCTGACCTACAGCTCTTTCCCCTTTGCCTCTCCCGGCGCCTGGTCTGGAGCCGACCCTCCATAAGCATTTGCTGAATGAACACCTGAACCCATGAGCCTGGGCGAGGCCCCAGAACGGCAGATGCACACCTACAGCCCCCGCCCTCCAGGTGCTCATGCCGTGGGTGGAACTCAGTCTCCCCAACCCGATCGACACTATGGCTGATACCTTAAAGGGGCATAAGAGAAATTAGGAGAATAAAGGAGAAGAGGAGTCCCCCAGGGAGGTATCTGTAAGGACCTTATACAGGAGGCAGAATTTGAGCAGTGCCAGGGAAAATGAGTAGAACCTTCCCTGCGGGGACAGAAGGCAAAGTGGGCAGAGGCAGAGAGCTAGGCAGGAGGCTGTGTGCAGAGAGGAGGAGGGAGGAGGAAGGTGGGGGCCGATCGTGGAGCGCCTTGGATGGGAGATCAGCAGGTCTGGTCGGCATTCTGGCAGCAGCAGGGAGCCAGACAGGTTTGGGGGTGGGGGGCTGATGGGCTCTGAGTTGTTTCTCCCTGGACTGGCAGGATCAGGCATCTCCCACCTGTGCTTGATGATCCCAGCTTCAGCCAACATTCTTTGGTCTGCCCAATAGGAAGGCTCAGAAAGAGGACCAGTTTGGAATCTGGTCTTGAGCAAAAACCCCCTCTAATTTAAACCAGCATCTGTGAGAAGGGCTGGCCTTGGCACGGGTCCTGAGCAACATGAACACGATTAACCTCTGCCAGTTGCAACAAATTAACTGCAGAAAGGACATCCTGGGAGCAGGATCTTAAGTGGGGCCGACACTTAGAGATGAAGCCTGTCTGCCTTGCCTGAGCTGCAGGAGCAGAGCTGTGGCTTCCTTTTGGGGCCCACTGCCCCCAAGAAAGAGGACATCCTTCCCCAGGGCCTTTGTGTGTGCCGCTGTGCAGCCCAAAATCCCTCCTCCCAATGCTGAGCACAGATGGTCAACCTGATCTTTCAAGTCTGGGTTCAAATAGTGCTTCCTTAGTCATGCTTCTCCTGGCTCCACATTTAAAACAGCTTTGCTTCCCCTCTCCATCAGCTCCTAGTAGGATCTGACATTCTGCTTTCATAATGCTTATTTTATTTTCTTGTACATTTATTTTCTTCTTCCTTGCTGAATTCCAAGTAGACTGAAGCTCCACGATAGCAGGGACCTTGTCTTGCTCACAGCTGTCTTCACAGTGCCTAACACAATGCCTGACCCTTCATAGGTCCTCAGTTAAAATGAATTGAGAAGAAGGAAGAAGGGTGTGGGAGGGGAGTGGGGAGAGAGGAAAGAAGGAAAAAGGGATGGGCACTTCTAACACGAGAGTTCCAAAATGACCATCCCAGCCCCCAGGCTTCCTGCCCTGAGAAGACGGCCCATTAACCATGAGCCCACAGCAAACCTCCAGGGCAGGGCCAGGGTGTCGCATCCCCAAGGACAACGCAGGTCTGGAAGCTGGTGTAGGACAGGAAGGGGAAGAGGAAGGGACTGACTTTTATCTGGCGTCTACTGTGCGCCAGGCTGTTCTGCTGAGTGAAACCTTACATTTTGCAATTTACCAGGGAGGAGGTTGTAGCTTGCAAGGCATAAACACAAAAGAGCTAGGATTTATTCTGCACGAGGGGCAGGTAGGCATGCTACCTGGACAGTGTCATGGATCATTCCCACACGTCTGGAAGGTACACGTGGATTACCCCCGAGATGGTATGAGCGAGGGACACGGGGATATTCTGCAAACATGGCCGATTTCACACAACTAGTCAGCTGCAGAGCCAGGCTCAGAACCCAGGTCTTTCTAAGCCAGGTCTAGTATTTTCCTTTGGCAGAGACAACCCTCCACACTCTCATGCTGCCTGTCCTGGCCCGGCCCTTGCATCCCACTCTCCCAGGAAAGGCGGTGGAGGGGGAGGGCCGTTCCAGGCCACGGTTCTCGGCACACTTTTCAGACAATTCCCTACACATCCCTGCGGCTCCTCCTGGAGCTGGTAATGAGCCTGCCACCTCCAACTGCGGAAAGCTGCCTGGGCCACCTGACTCGGCGCATATGCCAAGGGCACCCACGCACACAGACAGGTGAGGAGAGATAGGCCTTCTGGCCCTGCAAAGCCTCCAAGCTCAAGGACCACCCAGGGAGACCTCCCTGAAAGGCTAGAATGCATGGCAGGGCCAAGGCATCGCTTTCTGACCAGTGAAAGGACACAGTCCCTAGGCTCTGCTGCCCAGTGACAGATAAGTCTCATCATCTCTCCAAGCCCCAACGTTCTCCCCTGTAAGGTTACTGTGAAGAGGGACTGAAATGACAGATGCCATGCACGGCCCGAGGTTGGCCCAGAGAGACAGCTCAGCACAGACTGGTTTTCTCTACGAAGCACAGACCTGTACCAGGTGAGTTCTAAATTCAGAACCTGCCAGCAAATCCTCCTTCCTAGCTGTATGCTCAAACCTGGAACAAACCCACACGGAGCCCATGCTCGGTGCCTGGCATACTCAGGGCACCAGAGAAAAGGCAACAAGCAAGATGGTCAAACCCCTGACTTCAAACCCCTTACTACAGGGGCTGGAGAAGAAGAGGGGATAATCAGCGAGATAAAGAAATAGATAACATGGTCCATCAGGTAATGTGCTAAGAAGGAAAACCCCACAGCTTTCTGTAGAGCAGAGGCTGCTAGAATGTCCCTGGGTATCCATGGACGGCGCGCTGAGTAGGTGACTTCTGAGAAGCGTAGGCGGTGAGGAAGGTGGCCCTTGGACTTTGGGGGAGGGGAGAGGTCCGTTCCGGACAGTGGAGGCAGCAGGGGCACACCTGAGAGAAAGGGGCCGGACTGCCTCCTGATCTCAAGCACCAAGGCAGAGTCCCCCCTGGGTTTCGGAGACCAAGCATTTCCCAAACAAAAAGTCAAGGAGAAAATGAGATTTTGTACCATGCCATCTGAGGCCAGCTTTTCAAAAGGAATAATGTTGTCCTCTGTCGGTCTGGTGGTTTGTTGTTTCTGGGAGGGGAACTGTCCTTGGCAAGCTTCAGCACCTAACACAGGTTTCCCCAGCTGGAGATAACGAATGAAGATCACTGTATGACTTAGAACAAAATCCCCATCATTTATGAAGCCCTTACCATGTGCCAGGCACAGTGCTGGAAGATTTGGGGTACACCATGACTAATTCCACTCTTCTGAGGGGGAAACTGAGGCACAGAGCGATGGGCCCTTTAACCAGACTCACACAGACTGTAGGTGAGAAGCACAGAGGACGATGGGCCAGGCCGAAGGACAGGGCCTTGTGCTCTCGCTCCCCTGCTCGCACGTTCGTCCACCCAATGTTTACTGAGCACCTACTGGGAAGCAGGCCCTGCGTCAGCTGCTGGGGTTGCAGCCGTGAGACAGGCCCTGCCCTCAGAGAGCTCAAAGTCTGGGCGAATCAGAAGATGAAACAAAAACACAAAGTGTGATCAGCGTTACGATAGGGCGTGTGTGGGTGTGGGTGCGCGTGTGTGCAGGGAGCCCTTGCCCAGGGGTGAGGCTGGGGACAGGGTGTGTGTATGTCGGTGAGCAGGTAGATCAGTAGGAGGAGGCCCCTCAGAAGAGGGGAACTGTAGTCTAAGCAGGACTTTAAGAAAGTTCCATGAGGGCCTTTTTTTTTTTTTTTAAGATAATAACATGAGAAAGAGGGTCCCAGGCAGGAGGCGCGGCTCGTGCGCGAGGTCTACGAAGAGAGCATGTGTCCGAGGGACTGATACGCAGCATGCCCGGTACAGAGGGCGCCAGGGTGAGAGGCCCAAGAATGTGCCTGTTGACAGAAGCAGGCCCAGCTCGTGAAGGGCCTTACGGAGCAGAGGCCAACGCCATCCCTGGGGAGATGGAACGTCAGAACTTACTAGGTGTGTGGCCTTGGGCGAGTTATTGAACTCTCTTAGCGGGGCTAATGAGACAGGAGAGAAGGGAACGGATGTGAGAATATTACAGTAGTAAGCCTGCAAGATGACTGCTGAGAACAATATACCTTGACCCAAAACCACATGGAAAGCCCCAGCTTGGTTCGCTAGTAGCTGAGTCTTCCCCCAGTCCCTGTCCCGGTTGGGTCATTCGCCTGCCTTTCTTCCTTCAGCTGCAAGAGGTCCACAGACAAAAATGAAAAGCAAAAGAAGTATGTAGGAAGCTGTCAGCTGGGAAGTTCTGGACTGATGGAGACAGAAATATTTACTTTGCAGGGATAAATATTTCAGAAACAACCTTCCGTCGTCCAGTCTCTGGTCTGACGTCGATCGTCCCTCACCAGGACAGCGTTCCCACTGCCGGCAGAAATGACAGCCGCAGCCGGCGCGGGTCCCCTTCCATAAGTCACATGAAGACCCCTCCATGGGACTTGGGAAATTCCATCTCACAGACAATAGCGAAAATGCATGGATTTGAGTTGTCCCTCGATTTGTCCCTCGATGTGCTCCTAGAACATTTCTGTGAGCACAGACTAGTAACCGGGCCTCCACAGGCCTCAGTTTCCCTGGCTCTGATACCTAGACTGAGCTTACAGATACCTTCATGATGGGACTATAAGGATGCAGCACCCACAGTAGATCACCTTCGGCTGCTCTCCACCCTCTCTGCCCCGTGAACTTCCTAGCTGACCAGCAGCTCAGAAGTGCCGAGGTCCCCAGGCAGTACCAAGCCTAGGCCATTGGCCCTCAGCTGCCCAGGCTCCCCATCTCTCTGGCACAGGGCTGGCTGTCACAGTGACCGAAAGAATCTCATAACTGAGCCAAATGGTGTTCCCAGAACTCAAGCTCACAGATAAACTTGAGGCTTACGGTGGTAGTCAGCCCCCATCCCCTTTGGATTCAGAGAGGCCCTTCACTCCGGACTGCCTGTCCGTTTCTCCTCCTCTGTTTCTCTGCCTGTGAACAGGCAGGTAAATGAAAATGACCCCCTTGGTTAGCCCTGCGAGGGGGATGCAGGGCACTGTCCCGCGGTCTGATTGCAGCAGTGGCCATGGACCGACCTCAGAGTTCGCCAGCGTGAACCAGAGGAAGCCCAGCGCTCCAGGAGGAGAAGCTACAGGATCTGTTCCTCTAGGTGCAGGTCTGCATCAGGCCACAGCTGGCGCTCCCGGCGGCTGGAGAGATGGCGGGGCAGAAAACGGAGATGGCCCGGGACTCCTTCACCACAGCACCTTTGAAATGCACATCTTGGCGGGTGCTCACAAAAGCAGACGTGTTTGCACACAGACACGGTGTATTTTAGGTGTGCTCAAGGCAGCGAGTGGACTGAGGCAGTCACTTCGCTGGCATCCACTCCTGTGACAAAAAGGAGGGCTGTCAATCTAGGCCCACGCCAGATAGCCACGAAAGGGGTTCACAAGGGATCGGGCTTCTCCGGGGATGAAGTCGCCCCATAACTCGAGATGCTCTGACCTGTGGGCTTCTAGGAGCAGAGAGGAGCACGGAATTGGTGCTTTCAAGACTAGGAATTTGGGGCAAATCAAAAACTGGGACCATGATTGAGCCACGCATGCCATCCTCACTGAAGTACCCTTGGGTAAGAGGGAAGAGGGGACTTTTAATTGTGGGACAAATGGGAATTTTAGTAATTTGGAAGACTGGGGAAATAGGAGAGTAATCTGTTGAAGCATTTTGGGGCAGTGTAGAGTCAGGGGCAGGAGAAGGCTTTAGGGTTATGGACACCAGGGTTTACAAACTTGGCTGTTGGAGGACTGAGCACATGTGATATGGCTGCCGTCCAGCCCACAAATCTGTGAAGCTCTCCGTTGGTGGCACGTGACATCCTTATCTTTGCTTACTAGCTGTGTGGCCCTGGGCAAGTTACCAGACCTCTCTGAATCTCCATTCCACCTCAGTAGAATGCTCATGAGGTACAGAAGAGGACACGATAGGTGCTTAAACCATGGTGATGGGCTTCTTCATGCCTTGTTCCCTAGGGGATGGCAGGAAGGGAGTTGACTTAGCTTGGGATCAGAGGGCAGGTCTGTGCACCCTCATGCGCCCACGTCACTCTTCACCCCCACTCTGAGGTGAAGGGGGTTGGCTAAGTGTGGTAGCCACCCCCACGCAGTTGTGCTTCTTCAGATGGAAAAAAGAACACGAGGCCCAGATCACAGCTTTGCCAAGAGTCTCCTTAGAAAGGCGCCGTGGCCAGCACTCTGCGAAGGCTCTGCCAGGACCAGACTGGGTGGCGAAAACAAAATCAACCTCTAACCACGAGGCGCTTTCGGAGGCCTCAGGGGAGAGGCCCAGCATCAAGCCGGCTCAAGGTCTCACTTTTCGAGCAGCAAGAGGAAAAGCTGCACCTTGTCTTGTGACTATCCCCAGACAGTCCTCTCTGCAGTGGAAGGAAGATTCGAGAAAACATGCTGATCCCAGCCTCAACCCATTCCCCACTGAGAGCCCTCTTCCACAGGGGTTCCTGTGTGTGTGTATGGCTCCCCCTGCAGGTGGCCATTGTCACTGTGCCCCGAGACCCTTGCCGCAGAGTGGGATTGTGGCGGGCGGGGGAGGGGTGGCTGACTTCTTCAGCAAATTCCCCCCCCTTCGAGGGGTGGAGTAAGATAGAGTGAAGGACTGGCTCCTGGGACCCCCAGGACCTCCATGTAGCTTCCATGTGCACAGCTGAAAACAGGGACTATCTCTAAAGAGTAATGCCATTAGTAGAAGCTAGTATTTATTAAGCACTTTCTAGATGCCAAGAATTTTACCTGGTTTACCTCCTTAAACCCTCTCAATCGCCCTATGAGGTCATCATGATTTCTGCCTGCACATGTTACAGATGAGGAACCCAAGGTTCAGGGGTGCTAAAGGCCATACATTTGGTAACTGGCAGAACTGAGATTAGAACCCAGGGCAGCCTGACTCCAGGGCTTGTGTTCCCCCACACTAGCAGTGGGTCTCTGACTTCAGGGTGCATGCAAATCCCTTGCGCACACGTCAAAATGCCAGTTCCAGGGCCTTGTTCCCATAGATCTGGATTCAGAGAGTCGCGGAAAACCCAGAAGTGCATTTTAATAAGGACATTGGTGAGTTCTGGGTCACTGATTCCTGGATCCTACTTCGAGACCTACTGCAGGCCAGGGGGGCTGCCTCACCATCCAAGGGCTCAAATAGCAACCAAGGTGGTCATTTTAATTTATGGTTATTACAAGCAGAGAAATGGACTGTGGTCTGTAAAAGTCCCTCCGTGTCAAAGGAGGACAAAGAGTAAATTCGACCCTCAGCCTCCAAGTTTGTCTATAAAATCTATCCAGACTGCTGGGACTTTGATGGTAGAGTCCTGCGCGCGCCCCCCCCCTCCCTCCCCACCGCCCCGATTGGTGATCCGCCAGGAGGGCGGCCCATGAGAGGAGAGGCTGAGAAAGTAGAAGAGTGTTTCTGGAGTGTTTCAGTTGTTTCCCTAACAACTGGGCAGTCTTGAAAAAGCCTCTTTGCCTGATCTTGGTTTATCCATCTAAGCAATGAGAGGACTTGAGGTCTCTAAGTTTTGAAAATTCTGTGTACCCATATTTGCAGTCTCTGTATTTCTTTTGGCTTCCCGCTGGCTCTTGGAGCAATCAAACTTAGCTGTCCAATGTCTCAGTGTGTGCTTTCTAATGGGCCCAGATGTTAAGTTAATTAGGGCTTTGCTGTTAATACCTTCCCCAGGTAGGTAAGGCCTCTTAGTAGGACCTACTCCAAGTTCAAGGGTGATGTTATTTTCAGGACCCAGGGCAAACTCACTGGAGTAGATCGGTGGTCAGGGAATGGAGGAATGGCCAGTGATTCCCTGACGTGCCACCAATCATACCACCAAGGCATATGCTTGGCTTTCAGTGGAAACTTGATTATGAAACAGCCTTGTCCTATAGGCTCTGAGTGCAGGAGATCAGCATACCAGGAGACAGACAGCCGGGGCTCCAGCCCTAGAACAACTGCTATGGTGTAGAGTGAATCCCTATCAAGTCTGGGCTTCCCTTCCCATCTTTGTAAATGAGGCACTGGACTTTGTTCTCCATGGTCCATTCCTTCCTTCCTTCCTGAGTTCTGAGATTCATTATATCTCCCAGCTCTATGCAGACATAATCCCTACTCAAACATCTTAGAATTCTAGCCTGTTGCTCATTTAGTCCCAAGCCCCATTCAAGCTCCAGGGCCACCAAAACCTGAAATTGAAAAAAAGGGGAGGGGGAAACCCCCAAACCAACAAGGGTCAAAGAGGTTAAGTGAAGACTTAGCCCATGTCTCATAAAGAGGGCGGTTATTGTAAAGGTTTTGTGCTTCCCTAAAGGACACCTGACACCTTCAAGATGTCCTAAAAGTTTGTGCGGAATCCCCAGGTGTTACTGTGATTGTCCACTAGGCTTGCCACCGTCCAGAAAGAGATCTGGCCCCAAAGTCTGGGGAGTTGGGCATAACTTGGTCACTGTCATTCTTAATCTGCTCACTTGGAGGTGCTGTATTTCCTATAAAGGGACGTGAGGATAAATGAGACAATATAGGTAACACTTGGTACACAGCGAGAGCACCATAAATGTCAGCTGTTGTGGTTTTGGTTATTTTTACTAGTTAACCTGAATAAGGGTATCTGTAGAATGGGTATAATACAGGTATCTTCTCGAAAGTTTGCTTTTCACCACTTTGCTTTTACAAAAGGCTTCCATCAGTACCTCCGTTGGCTAACGGAAAGACATCTGAGGCGGACCGTTGCTTTTATGAAAAAGGACAAAAAGCGAAAACAGCATTCAGTGTACACTTTGCAGGCAGCCCTTAGAGAACATTCTGCACTCCAACAGCAGGAGTGGCGCCACCATGCGCCTTCCCCGGAAACTACACTCAGCCGCTCAGCCTCAAGCCGCACAGCTCTGAACTGTGTCTTCGAGCATCTGGGCTCTATCTCGATTTATTTAGTGCAGCCCTTATCAATATGTGTCCTAAGGTATCAGAAAAGCCTAAGAGAGGTTATCTGGGGAGGGTGTCTGGGAATGCTGAGAATTTTTCCTATATAAATTCTGATTCTTTGTTTTACCCCATTTCGGCTTCGGAAAGGTCTCCCAGGAATGCTTTATTTTGGGATAGCAGGGGAAACCTCTGCTACCACTGTCAGGGGAATGGTTGGAGGATTAAATGAAATAAAGCACGAAGGCATGAGGCTACCCCTTTGGAGGCTCGATGGCCAGATGGCTGGCACCCAGGCCCAGGGTGACGGCAGGAAGGAAGGGAAGATCAGAGTGAAGGCACGTCAGAGACCTCAGCTCACATCTCCTGGAGCCCCCTGCCCACAGCCCATTCCTCCTCCCCCAGGGATGGCAGCCTGGGACAGTGGAGAAGCCTCTCCTTAGGCAGGGCTAGATGCCAAGCCTGACCCAGCCCGACTTACAGGCTGTGGGATCTTGGCCAGGAGGATGCAGGGCAGAGGTCCCACTCGAGGCACTCAGTGTCCGAGAGGTATTAGAAGCAGAAAAGTTAGGAAGGGCTTTAGCGACATGTAGGCCGTGGAATTTGGAGTTCACAGCGAGTGAACTGAGACCCCAGGGACTCCCTAACATGTATCTGAAGTAGAAAAGCTGTTGAAAATGATTAAGTAACTTCTGGATGCCTGGTAAGACTGGGAGCTCACGATTTGTTCACTGGTTTACTTTACCTCTTTCATGAAAGCGGAGACATTCAGTCAAAGTAGCAGTGCCCTGAAAGCAATAGCCAGCCTCAAACAGCCTTCAGTGCAGGCCTTGGATATCTGGACCTCACCCTTGTTATGCCGAGGTGGGCATTAAGTCCAGGTGATTCCTGGTTTTCCCTAAATAACAGACGGGCCCCAGCACGGTGTGCCTTCCCTGGCCTCCCACTCCAGTCTCCCCTGATCCCTTCCGATGGAAGCTCGGTTAGGATCATCTCCGCATATACCTGTGTTTCACCGACAGCTGGCCACACCAAGCCGTGCTCTATTGTAATCTTAGTGAAAACCAACAATAAAGGGAAAAAAAAACCCACTTCCTGTCTCTTAGCATCAATGAGGCATTCCTCTTCCTGACCATATAGACCCAAGCAAAACTGAGGGCTGGCTAAAGGTCAAAATTGGAAGGGATGGTTGAGATCAGGTGGGACACCTGGCAGGTGCCTTCAGTAGAACCTAGTCTTAGTGGGAAAAGGGGTCTGTGAGTCTTAGTGGGAAAAGGGGTCTGTGGTCAGAGAAGTTTGGAAACGTGTGGTCTTCTTCCCTTATGCGCTGTGTAAGTGGTCACATTCAAGGTTCAGAGGAGCCCAAGGAAAGACACTTGTTTAATTTTGTTTAACTCACAGTTTCCCAAACTTACTTAACTTTGGAACTTTTTCTACCATGTGCTTTTTTTAAATAGTAATACCTGTTGACATAGCATTTTTCCTATTGGCTCCACTTCATTTCCTGTCGAAAGCCACTACATTTATAACCCACTCTCTAGTCCAAGTATCTGGAAAGCTAAAGTGAGCTACCCAAGGCCACACAGCTAATTATTCTTCATGGTAGTAAAAACCAGGATTTGTGGAATCCTGGATTTGTGTAGTGTTTTCTGGTTCCCTATGCCCTCATATTATTCCCTCATGGTATTTCATTTTGTCCTCAGAATATAATAAGTGCTGTCAGTGTCGTTGAGGGCATTCTCCAGGGCAGGGAGCTTCTAGATAGGACCATAGTCAAGCTACACAGGGACCCAGAGACCCTGAGACACTGAGGCCCAGAGAATGTGATTCATGTGCCTGAGATCACACAGCTGGGAGAGAGCAGAGCTTAGGTTTGAACCCAGCAAGTCTGTAAAAGCCCAACTTCCAGCACCCCCAGCCCAAGGAGGGGCTGTTTTCCTGCATGCAGGAAGCAGATGTCTGGCTTGCAGATAGCCTGGGAATGTCAGGGGTTTTCCGAAGCTGTGGTTAGAGATTGGATGGCTCAGGAAGCATAGCTTCATTCTTTTATTCTTTTTCGACAAGGGACATAATCAAAGGAGGCCAAACCGTCAGGAAAATGGAGGCTATTTGACCACTGATCCTCAGTGAAGCAATGAAAAATAGCTTCGGCAAAGAGCTAATTAGGAAGTCATAACTTGGAAAACCACCAAATGCAATTTTGATGAGGATGAAATTTAATAAAAGCACAGCTTCTGGTCCCCACAGCTCCAACGGAGCAGGCACGTGAGGGGAATGGCTAACAGAGAGGCCATTCAAGAACTGGAGACGCCAGGTAGGTCAGGCAGGGGGAAAGCTGTCTGTCCACCCTTCAATGAGCAGAAGGCCCAGGACACAGAGTGGTCTACTGAGAAGGGGGCTCTGGAGCCCAGCCAGAGGACACAATACATGAACCAGGCTGGCCTTGGGAAAGAGAAGAGGCCAGAGGCTTCACAAGAAGGCAACTTCCTGTCTCCAGACTCATCTTTCATATAAGGCGGTTCTTGGAAACTTCCTTACCAAACAGATAAGAGTGGCTTATAATTAAATAATTAATTAATTTAGTTTTTTGACAGAGAGTGAGTCATGGAGACAGGAAACAAACGGGGGGAGGGGAGAAGGAGAAGCAAGCTTCCCTCTGAGCAGGGAGTCCGATGCGGGGCTCGATCCCAGGACCCTGGGATCATGACCTGAGCCGAAGGAAGTCGCTTAAGACGGAGCCACTCAGGCACACCAAATTATCCTAGTTTCACTGCTGGTGTCAAAGAAGGTAAACAGGAATCCAGATCCTACCAGCAAGAGACAAATTCTGATTAATAATGTTCAAAGTAATATCTCAAAATAATGGAAGCTCCCACCATGCTTCATAGCTTATACGATGCTTTCTTGGGTATTTCCTTCATTGGTCTGCACGATAATTGTATGAGGTAGTTGTCTATCTGATATCACATGAAGAAAAAAAGGCTCAGAGAGGTTAAGTGCCTTGGCCAAAGGCACACAGCTTATACGGGCAATGTGCAAGGGAATGTGCTTTGGATTCACAAAGATCTGCCAGAGAATGCCAGCTCTACCCTTCCCAGCTGTGTGAGCTTGGGAAAATCTCTGCAGTGTCTCTCAGCCTTGGTCTGCTCAGCGGCCACCGTGGGCCCCATGTTTGGAGAGTTTTCCCCGTGCCAGGCACTGTTCTAAGTATCTGTGCTGGATTGTTTGCAGAGAGAGGCACCCAGAATTCCTCCCATCGTTAAGGTGCAAGTAACTACTCCCAGACAGAAATGGAGCTTCTTCCTCTTCTTCTTGAGTCGGTGCTGGCTTGTAGCTTGCTTTGACTTTCAGAATGTGGTGCGAGTTTCTCTGTGTTAGCTCCTTGTCTGGGCCTGAAGACTGTGGCAGCTTTGGTATTCATTCATTCTCTTGGAGTCCTGAGCCTCCTTGTAAAAATATTCCGACTGACCCGCTCAAAAGAGAAGCTCAGCAAGCCGCTAGCTAAGGCGCCATACATTTGAGGAAGAACTCTTGGATCTCCCAAGTTGGAGCTGTCCCAGCCAACACTGCATGGAGGAGAGGGCTGCGCCCCCATGGAGCTCTGCCTTTATTTCAAGAATCGTGCGCAAGTAAATAGTTGTTTAGGGTGATTGTTTTGCAAAAGTAGACAAATAAAACAGTGCCTAATTTGTATTAATTCATCTGTCTTCATCCACCCCATGGAGAAATTGAGGCACAGAATGTTTAAATAATTTTCCCAAAGTTGCACACGTAATAATGGCAAAACTGTATTTAACCTAGGCAGGCTAACTCCATCGTCCACGTTTGTAAGCACCACATTATACTGCCTCTTTGTAAAAGGTCATGCCTCTCAGAGTCATTAAAGAGACCATCCCTGCTGAGTGTGGTCCCACAGGGGCATCCCCTTCTCCAAGAGGAACCTCCCCATGGGCTCACATATGAACCAGACCAAGAGCCCCTCAGTAATCCTGACTCAATGCTGCCCTCCAGTGGTCACTGCCTATTATAACCTCCTTTGGGCCTCTACACAGCCCCAAGCTAAAGAAGGCAGTTCAGCAATCTGTCGTTCCTGCAGGAACCTTCATGACCCCACTCCATCCTTCCCAACTGAAGTTCAGCTCTGTTCTGTTCTGTTTGGGTCTTGCTTTAGCCAGGGCTTGTCATGTTCACTGCATCCCATGTATAGCTCAAACTAAGGTGACTCGAGGCTCCTACAGGAGAACTGATCAGAGCATTTGGGGAAGGAGAAAAGTCCCTACTCAAACCATCAGCAGACCTGAAGCCTCCAGAAACCTCTTAGTTTTCTTATTCCAAGCCCAACACACCATCAGTCGTCAAGAATTGCAAAGACAGCAATCAGCCAAAGGGAGACGTTTGCACTGAAATTACTTTCCAGGAGTTAGGATAAATCAAACACGCAAACACTACATTCAACTTACTCATCATTAGCCACAGACTGTAAGAATCTGTAGAGTCTAACAGGTAAAAGTCTGGGCTCCCGGAAAGACAGACCGGGGTTTCAGTTCTGGTTCCATCATTTACTGGTTGTATGACCTTGGATAAGTCTTTTAACCTCCCTTGGCGTCAAAGCCCTCATCCACCAAATAGCTATACGGACAGGATCTCTCACAGAGTGAACCTGGGAGTGGATGAGATGACACGCGAGAACACAAGTGGTTGTGAAGTCTGAATCATACTGTCTTTGTTCATTTGCTTTTTTAGTCTTATTTAGTCTTCATTTAGTCTTCATTTCCCCCTGATTAGTTTACATTATAGAAGTAATGCATGTTTATTACATAAAATTTGGAAATTGAAAGAGAAAGAAAAGGAAAGAGAAAAAGAAAGAAAGGAAAAGAGAGGAAAGGAAAAGAAAGAGAAAGAGAAAGAGAAAGAAAGAAAGAAAGATGCATGGGTTTTAAAATCAGGGTCCATTCAGTGGAATGTGAACGGGGATGGGAAACATGACAAATTTATTTCATCAGCCTCTAACTTGAGTGCAGCATTTCCATCCATTATGAGTACAAGCATCAAATCACAGTGAGTCTTAGCTGAGCAAGCCACACCATCAGTAACAGAAATGTCAGGCATTTATACGCCACATTTTCATCTTTGCAGGTATTTTGAAATCCTGTTTGCCTTCCCCACTCCTTCATATATATGGTACCTAGTTGACGTGCTGCTAGATAATCCTTATTACTCGCGGTAGCAAAAAGAAATACACACTTTACTAAATTGCAAATCTGTTTTCATATTTTGATACTCATTTTTCAATACCATCGGTGTACTTGGAGATTCTATGTTTTATATTGCATGCATTTAAAAACATGCCGAGAGGGACCGACAGGCTCACCAAGCAGCCAAAAGGAGTTTTTGTTGCACATAAAGAGTTAAGACTCACCTGCTGTGGCGTCTCCCCTCAAGCCTGGGAACAGTTCAGACTCCCACCAGTCTCTAACCGGTTACTTATTTTCTATTTTTGTCCTCCAGTTGTATAATATAATTCTGTTGCCTGCATTGTTAACCCTAAACCTGTTTTTATGCTATTTCTTGCCATATAGTTTTTAACGGTTTTCCATTTTTGCTGATGCACCATAGTATACCATTCCTCTCTAGTTTGCTGCCATTAGGAGGGTTTGACTCTTTCGCTTTTATAAATGACATTGGGTGAGCATCTTCCTGCATAAAGGATCTTCCACATTTTAGATTGTTTCCTTGGGCAAGATCCCCAATAGTGGCAAAGTGAGCATTTTCAGAGTTCAGACATCCTCCCTGACACCCAGGGAGCAGAATGCTCTGACAATCAGGAGGGAGGGAAAAGGGAGAAGGCTTTGAAAGAGGGAGGAAAGGGAAGCTGTTGAGCCAGAAAAGACAAATGAGAGGACAGGACTGCCATGGACAGGTGTGCAGGCTGTGCCCTGATCAAGGGCGTCCGACCCAGGTGATAAGCATGGGTTGAGCTCTACTCAGTCTCCACTGCAAGCCATGCAATGTGACTGGGGCTGGCCGCCAAGAGGAAGGCACGTTCTCCCAAAGGCACCATGGGAACAGAAGCAGGCCTACTGGAGGAATCCACCATTGCTCCCTGGTGGCGACATCTCCTTGGGATTTCTGGGATATAAAAGCCATACCCTCAGAGAATGCTAGGAAGGAGGGACCACATTCTCAGCCTGGGGTACATAGGCCTATTGTATCTGGGAAAGCAAAACTGTGGCTTGTGAGCAAGTTTTACTTTTAAAGCATCTCATAAAAATGAACACTGACCTTCAATGAGGCTGAAGATCATTCTGTGTCTTGCTGCTTAAGAACACACCGGTATAGTGGATCTTGTGCTGTGTCACACTCAGAACCCAATTCAGGACAGAGGCCTGCATGTCCCCAGCTCTGGGAGTGTCCTTTGCTGTTGACGGCTCCCTTTCTCCCCAGGAACAACACTGGCCCGAAGGAAGCTGCCTGACCAAGCTTGCAGCTCTCACCTGATCCACGTCGGGTCTGCAGACTTGGCCCCCTCACCAAGTGGAGACAGCTGTGCAGGCCCTCCGCTCAGCCCTGGGGATGGGCTGAGGCCTTTGTGTCACAGACATCTTCTCCAACCTCTTTTTTCCCCACTGCCACTGCCTCTTACTCTGTCACAACAAGCCCTGGCTTCCTGCATTCCCTGAGAAGCCTATCTAAGATAGTTACAGATCTCTATTTAATCAAAATAAGAGGAAGAATAAATTATTACAACACATGTTGGTAGATAAGATTTTTTTCAAAACATGGTGTCCATGAGAAAAAAATGAGATTTTTTTTTTTTTTTTTTTTTTTTTTTTGAGAGAGAGAGAGAAAGGGCAGGGTGAAGGGGGCAGAGGGAGAGAGACAATCTCAAGCAGACTCCGTGCTGAGCATGGAGCCCGACATAGGGCTTGATACCACAACCCTGAGATCATGATCTGAGCTGAAATCATGAATCAGACGTTTAATTGACCTAGCCACCCAGGCGTCCTGAGATCGAAAATCATTTTTAGAAAGATCCTGGCTGGTAAAACAACAGCATCTGATTCCAGTCCTTGCCTACGTCCCTCATTTTATAGGTGAGAAAACAGAATCCCTGAAGACAAGTGACTTAAAAGTCACATGAGCTTTGAACATCAGAGCTAGAACCCAAAGCTAGACTAACAGGGTTTCGGCCCCACAAGGCCGCCTCTACTAGCTTTGTTCAAAAGGACCCATTTTCTAGACAGAAGTTTATTCCATGAAGTCTGGTGTCTCCCCTGTGGGATCTGGCATCTCCCCTGCCCTCACTCCAACATCCAGAGAGAAATCCTAACCCATAAGGTGGTTCCCATGGGGGGCGCTGGCATCAGACATCCTGAATTCAATCTTGGCTCTGCTTCCTGCCAGCTGTGTCTTTGGGACAGTTTGCTTACCTCACTGAGCCACACACTAAAATAAAAACCTAGACGTAAATTTTTCAGCACTTCTGGCCCTTGGAGGACACTGCCCTGACTTAGTTTCCTTGCTGCCCCACACATCTTGCTTTACCTCTCAGGCACAGAGCAAAAGAAAAAACATTCACAGCTTTTCAGGAGGCAGTAAGATCAGATGCTCTGTCCCCTTCTCTCAGTGCGGGAGGACAGAAGCCAGCCTCCCTTTCTGTGGGGTGCAAGGCCCTTTGAGTGGACCAGAGGGAGCATCAGAGAATCTGTGCTGCCCAGGCAGTGACTTAGCTCAGACTGGCCAGCAGAGGGCAACACTACTCTGCCTAAAGCCCAGAGGATTTGCCGCCCATTCAGGGCCTTCACCATCTGATTACTTCCCAGACTCCCACAGAGAGCTGGGTCTAGCCTCCGAACCTCTCTGTCCATGGAGTCTAGCAGCTGTGGCGTGTCTCCCCAAAAACAGGATGGCTAGACCTTCAGCTCTGCAGCAGCCAAGGCTAGATTCAATTTGCCACGCCAAAGTGTGCTTGAATGGGTTCTTCTGTTAAATACAACCATTTGTTACAAACAATGCAGCCTGGCAGTGGAGATTCAGACCAGACTGAGGCCACCAGCCATCCCAGCTCACCGGTCCCTGGGCATTTGACAACACAGTAACCAAAGACTTCGTTCAGCCACCCTAGGGGGAGGGGGAGGGAGAGAGGGAGAAAGTGTACGTGTGTGCATGTGTGTGTGCATGAGTGTGTGTGTGCATGTGTGTGTGAGTGTGCACATGTGTGCGCACTTTGTCTTCATTTGGGTATCCTGATGCTCTGAAGGCCATGAGCCCTAAGTGAAGGGCACCAGAAGGGAACCTGGAGTGAAGCAGGGGTGCCCACCGCTCTTCCTTCCTTAGGGAGTCTGGACAAACTCTGGAGCAGAGCCCTCACCTTCCCCCTGAAAGATGAAGGTCCTGCTCAAGACCATGCAAGGAACACCTGAGAAGCCCAGAGCTCGGATGGGGGGGCACGTTGACTTCCTGTAGCTCAGATTTTAGAGATGGGGAACATTTGGGGGACCTTCTAGAAAGAGGCTGTGGCTGAGGGCCCTCTTGGGCTGGGCTAGGACCATGCATCCAGAGTGCTGTCCCTCTCAGGAGTCCATCCGGGCGGGGCTCTTTCAAGGGACAGGGACAGCTTCCCCTCACCCTAGTGACATTTTCCTGTACAATGTGTCCATGGAAAGCATCTTACACAGCCTTGCTGAGGGCAGAGAGGGCTGCTGAAATTTGCCTTCTTTATCACTCCATTGAGGCAATGGACAAGAAGAATTTCTGCTTACACATTCATTTCATCTACTTGAGTAGAATACATTCTCTCTCTTTCCTTCTCTCTCTCTCTCTCTCTCTCTCTCACACACACACACACACACACTGGATGCAACATTAATGCTAAAGGAGTAAGCAAATTCTTCCTTGGGTAGAATTGCTGCCCAGGAGACAGCTCCGCAGAGAAAGCTACTTTAAGGCAGAAAACCCTCACAGCATGCTGGCCAATGAACGCGGTTCAGCCCTTTCACACTACAGCGCTGAAATAATCTTTTTTCCCCACTTTCTCTCCAAAATGCCTCTAATATATCTGCAAGACTGAATAATTTACAGTTCTCCCTGTCCTTCCTGCCACAAAGTGGTTCCACTTCATGATGTTCCCCAGCCTTGTGACAAGTGGAGCCTCTTCTTGGTTCTTTGACCCAAATGGGATTCTGGCTGGGGTGACTCTGCCCTGCTCTGGGTGGAATGGGAGGAGGCTGGGGCGGGGCTGGCTCCTGAGCTCAGCAGCCCAGAGTCCAATAAGGCAGGCTCCGGCTTCCAGGCACCCTAGTTGTTGTGATGGTGCTGCCCTTGGGTTTCTATGAACTGATTCAGAGAAGCACAAGAGGGGCAGGGTGAGGAGGTTGAACACCCCAGTGGCTGTAAACCCGTGAATTCCCTGCAGACTCGTCACACACACCCCTGCCCTCTCCTGGATCCATCTGCCCCCGTTCGTGGTCACCCCAGTGGTCCCAAGTGGGGCAAAGAGAAAACCATAGGTGATAAACACTTTTCCCCTCCGACCCCCTGCCCTCTGCACCCCACAGGTTCCCAAATAGGCCAGTCTTGCGCCCTCTCCGAGGGCCCACGCCACCCCAGTCTCAGCCCTGGGCTTCCACAGAGAGCAGCCCCTCATCAATTATTCACCAGCCTCCCCTCTGCTCCTCAGACAAAGGGAAGGGGAACGTGCTGGCCTCCGAAGCCCCTGGAACCCAGGGCTGTGGAGTCAGGCGGTTAAAGTCGTCTCCAGAGGAGAGAGGAGAGGTGGGGAGGGCCAGAAGTGGGGGGAGCAGGAGAGGAGGAAGGCAAGGGCGAGGAAAAGCAGGAGAATCAATCTGACCTAGAATCACAATTCTAGAAGTTGTGCACGGGTCTCGCGTGAAATACACGATTCCGACAGAACTAAAAAGCATTTTTTTTTTTTTTTTTTACCCCCACTGCTATTTTATCCCAGAAATGAGAGGAAGCAGGACATGGCTGGGTTTCACAGACTATTTCTTCACAGTTTCTTACTCTGTTTTGACAAGACATCTGCTTAAGCTACCAGTCTGAGCCACGCGGTGTGGAGCGGCGGCAGCCCTGCCAATTCGAATGTTCCGCAACACAGCGCCCCAGAAGCTGACTGCTCGCACACCTGGCGGCTGCCGGCGGGGCCGGCGGGGCGGGGGCAGGGGCGGGGCCGGGGCCGGGGCCGGGGCGGGGCCTGGCCGGCACCGCCCCCCACCCCAGCAGCCACCTGGGGCCTCGGCGCGCGAAGGCGGACACGCCCACGGATGGGGGAGGGCTGGGTCCTGTGACTTCTCTGAGGCCCCTCCTCTCGGGGTAACGTTAAGGGGGTCCCTCGCGGAAGAGAACACGTGGTCTGTCCCCCCGCAGCAGGTACAGTCTGGAGCCCGATCCCCAGTACAAATCAACCTGCTACACAGGGGCGAGCTGCTGTAAGTCCCTGCCAGGCAGGCTTTGATTAAGCAAATGTTTACCGAGCACCCATTAAGTGCCAGGCCCTAAAGACAGAGCAGTGAGCACACAAACAGGGCTCCTGCCCATGAGTCTTATAAATTCTAATCCCTGCTCCAGAGACCATGCACACCTGCCCTCAGGCAAGTCACTGGACCCCTGGGTCTCAGGTTCCTTATCTATGAAACAGAGATTGTGAATTGTTCATCCCAAACCCATGGATTATTCAGATCCATGGATTAATGATGTTTTAGGGAAGAAGGTTCTGGCAGAGGGCCTGCATTCAGTAAGTGGTTAATGAATGTGTATCCTCTTCTGCTCCTCCTTCCTATTATAAGGCAGGGGCACTGAGGGGCTCTGGAAGGAAATTTGGAGTTTCTTACCCACTGATTTCCTTCATGTGGCCAGTTTATTAAGTGAACATCAGGAAGAGCTTTCTTCTTCTCTCCCTTCCGACGTTGCCCTGTCAAATTTCCCTTCCTTGTCCCTGGACAATATCTCAAGCAGGTCCCAGAGTTTTTCTGGTTGCCTTTGGGTATCTGAACAATCTCCTCTCCAGGTAACAAGAAGTCTAGTACAATCTAAATGAAAACGTGGCTCTTTCCCAACTCTGTGTATGTCCTCTGTCTCTGGCTGAGGTTTGAGCTGTGGAGCCAGAGAGCAGAAGAGGGCTGGAAGAGGGGTTTGCTTGCCTTCTCCTATCTACCCTTCCTTCCCCTTGCCTTCCTGTGTCTGGTCCCTCCAGAACTGGGCGGGGGAGTGGGGAAATGGAATAGGACACTACTGGGGAAAGGGCGGATGCGGACTCAGGAATGTGAGTAATGTCGTTGTTAACTGGCTTAGGGAGCCCTGGATGGCCGGTGGCCTAGTGCACACACGGCCTAGTGCACATGGGCACAGTTTGGCTTCCACATCCTGTGGGGTGGCCTCTCACTCCTCCTGGGAACCTGCCCTCCAGCGTTCTCATGCAAGTCTGGTGTTGAAGTCCTACCTCCCTGGTGGGCAGCCCAGGCTCAGCCTGGTTACCACTCACTGGCCATTTGCTACACTATTGAGGAAAGGTCACACTCTCTCAAGGTTGCTGCCCTCCTTGCTCTGAAGGCAGGGGTATCTCTTCTCATCAGGTGAATCCCGAGCCTCTTGGGAACACTTGTCCTTCAGTCCCAAGGTACAGCACATGATGGAGAGAGGGCACTATGGGTTTCCATGAGGACTAGTAGGCACCTGGTTGGGAATAAGATGCCAGCCCCCCTTCTTGAAGACAACTTCAACCTCTCTGAGTGATTCCAGACAATCTTTCCCCTGGCTGCCTTTATTCACCCTGGAAGTAGGATCCCCAAGGATGGTGTTAGTCACCTCTTAACCAGTCCAGTGTAGACAGCTCAGGCCCTGCTTTACAAAGTGGGAACACCTGGCCTCAGCTTTGGAGCCACAGACAAACCTCCAAGCCTGTAAGAACTGTCCCTCTTAGTATCTCATCCTGCTCATAAAGAAGAGAATGACTCTGGGTCCCAAAAGTTGAGACATTCACCTGCTTGGGGGCCCAGATGACCTCTGAACCATTCTTGCTTGGGGAATCAGTAACTGGAAAGAGGTGCTGTCTTGTCTCTCCTCTGTATCCCTGGCTCAGGCAAGAAGGAGGATATGAAGAGAAGAAGTCCCCTCTACTTAACACAAATGATCTCATCTTTGAGGAGCTTACACGTTTCAATACTCTCCTTTAGAATGTTTTTAAGTTTTCTATTAGTCATCGTTGGCAGGTAATTGGTGAAGGGCACCCTCTTTGGTTACAAAGGCAAACAGTAACCCTAGACGGTATGTGTCCATGAAGACCCACTCGTCCACTATCCGTGTGGCCTTGGGACAATGACTTGACATCTCTCTGCCTCCATTAGTGCACCTGCAAGATGGAGACAAGAACAGGTCCCACTTCCTGGGACGTGTCACTCGGAATTAGACCTGGAACCGCATATGTGCGCTGCGGAGATGTTTGCTGGCAGGAGCGAAAGGCAGTAACTGAGTTTCCCCTCCATCTGCCTTCCCTTTGATTGCCAGTGTTTGCTGTTTCAGGATTTCAGTATATTGTTATGTCCTTTCCTGAAGTTTCTTTCCTTTTTGATCCTCGTGAACTGTTCCTTGGAGATATTCATTACCACCAGCCATGAAACTGTCAAGGAACAGACGCACCCTGTGAATGGAGATGTTCACGGAAGATCAACGGCCGCCGGAGTGAGGCTCCCTGGGTCCCGAACATTTCTTACAGACCCACCAAGTTGCAGACACTGAAATTTCTTCACTTTCTGGCCTGCACTTTGCTTTGTTTTAATTAGCAAGGAATCGGAGCCCAGAAACCTCTCAGAAAGCCAGCCGGATCCTGTAGTGAAAGTGAGTTCTCACGCCCTTTCCTATTTCACTCTCATGACTAGTCCAGGAGCAAGGATGGGCAAGCCTCAGAGCAAAGCAGAATGTGCAGGGCAGAGTCCTCCTTCTCCCCCAGCCTCTCAGCCCCTACCGTTTCCTTTGGAAAGGGCCCCCAGGGAAGGGAAGAAGAAAGAAAAACCAGGGAAACCACAGAAGAGGGAGAGAAGACAGGAATTGCAGCCAGAAGCCAGCGGCCTCCTGTCCACGCCTGACTGCACGGCGGCATGCAGAGCTAGAACCCACGACAGGCACTGCCTCCAAGGGGGGCCTAGGAGAGCAGTGGTGGGAGAAGGAAACCAGCTTCCATAATTTACCAAGAGTTCGCAGTGAGAAAAAGCAGAAGGAAGCTCTTTTCCTGTCCGAGTTCTGTGTTTCATGATGAAGTACTATTTTTTAAAATGTGGCATTACATTTGGGGGGTGGGTGAGGGGCCTCAAGTGTTTCCAGCCTCTTTGAGCCTTCCATCTGCCAGGCCTGCTTCTGGCCCTCAGCTGGGCTCCACAGATGGCTTCGCAGGCCTCGGCTGCCTTAATTCACAACCACTCTCCCACCTGAGAGTTGGCCTCCAAAGTTACAGGAAGAGGATCACTAACCCCCAGGGCAGCAGCACACCCCAACGCAGGGCTGGGAGGCCCCTGTTGGAAGTGGGTGCACAGGAACCACCCCCCCATGTCAGTATCTGGGACCCCCATGGCAGCCTGCAGGACACAGTCTCTGGGCACCCACCCCTGATTCTTCACCCTGCGCGATTCAGAAAAAAGGTACAAAGGCTAAGCTAAGCTTCTGGAACCCAGGTATTAACCATGGTTTCAATTTCAACTGATTTCCCAGACCCTGATCAGAATGAGTTAGAAGTTGTACAGCTAGAGGGAGCCCAGAGTCTCCTCATTGGATAGACTGGGGAGATATTTGCACCTGGGGGTTAGAAAGTGAGATGTGTTAGGACTGGAGCTTCCCATCTCAAGGACAAAAACGGAGAAAAAGGGAGTCTAAAATGGTTATATTTACTTTGGGGGAACTTTAGAGAGAGACAGAGATAGCGAACACGCAGAGGCACACCCTAGCTCAAAACCTGGGAAACAAAACCTTTTCTACATTCCCCCAAGGCAATTTAAATAATAGACAACACCTCCAAATAGCCCAGGGTGATTCACACCAGAGTTTGGAAAACAGAGGGTGGTTACCGTGGGAACGAGCCCCTCCTTCAGTGCATCCCCCCCCACCCCATTCTCCTCCACGTCAGCCCACCCTGCAGGTGGCTTTGGAGAGCCTGGGATTCAAAGGAGCGGCAGTCCAGCCGGCTCCACTGCCCAGCTGCCGGGCTGTCCTACCTGCTCCCCAGCTGCTCGGCCCTCGCCACCCAGGCCCCGTACCCAGGGCCCCCAGCAGGGGCCGCCACACGGCTTGCCTCCATCAAGGCATCCGGACCCCCACGGGTCAGTCAGTCCATCAGTCCCGCCTTCAGTATGGCCGCAATTAGGAAACAGCCAGGCTTGAAAGAGGAGGAAGTCTCAGAGCTGGGGGCCCAGCCTCCCCTGTCATCTGCTCTTCAGAAACCCGCGGGGCCTTGTTAGAGACTCCAAATTAAGACCAAATGGGGATGGGCTCTCTGTTCAAGGAAACATCTATTTGTTTCCATGCCTGCTTGAACACAGTTTGCTGTGGTTTCCTAGAGAAGGACTTCCCTTGGTTTTGAAACAGAGCTCCATGGGCTTCTCGGCTTCCCTGGGAACACCTGTTGGAAACCTCCTCGGTGAGGGGAGAAGCCCAACCCTCTCTGAGCGGTTCTCCTCACAACGAAGCACAGATTTGTATCTGATAACTGTGCACAATTCTATTTGGAGGCAAACAACAGAAGAGTTCTGCTTAAGAAAGGTGGCAACTATTAGATCATTCCCCAAATGTTTCGTACCTTCAAGGAAAAATAAAAGTGCTTTGGCCTACTCATTCTAAGCTCAACTGACAAGAAACTGACTCCTAGCTCTTCAGGGCCGGCCCCTCAAATGAGTGGGGCCTCCAGGCAAGAGCCCCACAGCAAAGGAGACACCACCCACCAGGACTGTCTTCCTTTGATCATCCATGTGGTGGTACAGATGAGCTGCTGGAAGGAACTCTGTCCCTGGAGGCCACACCCACCTCAAATGCCAGTCTTTACACCACACAAGGGTCTCCCAGGGAAAGAGACTAAGATAGAGCACACATGTAGCAAATAATTCTGTGCGCTGCCATGACCAAACCAAGGTCCCCGGAGGCAGTGTTGAGACGCACATCTGCCCACCTTATGAAACCTTGCAGCAGGGGCCACTTGGGGCTGGACAGTAATGTGGCCCTCCTGGGAGCTCCCAATTATAAATGCCCACCTGGGCTAGGAGGGTTCCGCCGTGCAGTAGGCACTCGAGAAAGTAACCACAAGGCCCAGAGCAGCTTCACTTGGGGGAAGGGGTCTGAACACGGCAACCTCTCCATCCCGAATTGGCGTCACGGTCTCCTGTGCGGAAAGCAGGGTGGACAGGTGAAGAATCTAGCATTGACTATTGTCTAGGCACGTGCTAGGTGTTCTACACAGGGGGACCCAGGTCGTTCTTGAAATCTATCGATGAGGCAGGTGTTAGGATTCCCATTCCCATCCTTTTGCTTCAAGTTGTTCGCAAGGATTTAAGCTGAGGGAGAGCCTGGGGGATTTGCCTGGGGTCTTGCAGCTAACAGGTGACAGAGTCAGGTTCACTCCAGCTCTGAGTGGCTCCAAAGCCAGGCCTCATCCTTACACTCAGTTGCCCACTCTGGCTTCCCAGGCTTTCTGCGCACTGTCTCCAGGAGGACAAGGTGGCCAGCTAAGCAGCCAGAGGGTGAGGAACTGGGAAGAGGCTGCAGAGTAAACCCCCCTTTCTTCCAAGAGTGGATTCTCTCCCCAACTCCAGCCATCAGCATAGACAAGAGCCTCCACTAAAATACAGTCACACAACTCCCAAATGGCTTCATTTCTCAGGTGTGGAATGGGGAGAGTGAACCCAGTCCAAGTCTTGACGGTCACTCAAAACACTGGGTTTCCAACCCTGCCTAACTAGGGTCCCAGAACCAGTGAGTGTCAGAGATAACAGATTTGAACCTGACATTTATAGTGACCGCCATCTACACTGTCACCTCGGAAACCTGTGGCTGGCTTACATCATGGATCCCATTTTGCTCATATCGGAAACTCGCAGTAGAAAGAACTTAAGAGTTAGAGGGTCTGAAACCAAAGTCTATCTCCTTCTCACACCCCTTAAGTCACTTGGTTTAGAGGGCAGCCAGCTCTGCCCATGTCACTGCTACCTTGAAGAAGCAGTAATTCATTCATTCATTCAATCATTTATTCAGCAACCAGACATGTATCAAGCATTTACTATATACCAGGCACAGTACTGATCACTACGTACCTACAAGCCACTCGAGAAATCTTACCTAAATGAATGCATATAATGCAAATCATATGGCCATACTAGCGTGTTTAATTCACAAGATTTGGCCTGGAAGGACAAGAGAAGTAGTTTATGTTGGAACCACACTTTTATAAGACGATAAAGTACACTTGTGTCCATTATCATGCTTTTTAGATTATCCTTCAGCTTAACTTGAGAGCACGAGCCTGCAAACCCGAGAGGAAGAGGCAATGACAAATAGCATTTAGTGCCACTGAGAGCTCAGCCTCCCAGCTGGCCACAGTAAGAGGGCAGAGGGCAAGGAATAGAAAGAGAAATACTGCCGGATTACTCCTATGAATATGTCTTTAAGCCTGAAGGACTCTAGTTTGGGGAGGCAGGCTCAGCTAGATTAACTGACCTATGCGAGATCACACAGCCCAAAACGGCAAAACACCTGACTCCAGAGCCCATGGATTTTTAAAAAAAATATTTTATTTATTTGTTTGAGAGAGAGAAGGTGAGCAGAGAGAGAGCAGGGAGGGATTGGGAGAGGGAGAAACAGACTCCCCACTGAGCAGAGAGCCCACCCAAAGCAGGGCTTGATCCCAGGACCTCGAGGTCATGACCTGAGCCGAAGGCAGACGCTTAACCAACTGAGCCAACCAGGTGCCCAACCCCATGGATTTTAACTCCTACAGTGGGCTGAACTCTTATTTATTTATTTATTTGTTTGTTTGTTTAAATATTTTATTTACTTATTTGACAGACAGAGACCACAAGTAGGCAGAGAGTCAAGCAGAGAGAAGAGGAAGCAGGCTCCCTGCTGAGCAGAGAGCCAGACGCGGGGCTCGATCCCAGGACCCTGGGATCACGACCCAAGCCGAAGGCAGAGGCTTTAACCCACTGAGCAACCCAGGTGCCCCCCCCTCCCCGCCCCAAACTCTTTTTAAAAGAGGAGCCCAAGTTGGGGAGGCTGTGCCAGTGGGATTAGGTGGGGTTTGTTGTGAGGATACAGGAAGCGCAGAGATGTCGGTGGGTGCAAGTAAACAGCACGCACAGTGATGTCTCAGCAATGGCAGTGGCCGCTGCCATGGTGGCTGGCGACACACGTCATCAGCAGCTCAGCCATGTTTCCTGGAATGTCAGAGATACATTTAGAAAGTATTTCCAGGAGGAAGGCCCTTTTCCAAAAGAGACAGATTTGACTACCTACAAGGTGGTCATTTTTATCATCATTCTCTAGACAAGGAAACGGCGCCTCTGGGAGGTCATTCAATTAACTGTTGGTCACACAGAGAGGAAACTGGGGAGTGGGCATTGGAACCCATAACTTTCTGACTTTCAAATACCCATTGCTTTATAGGACCCTCTTCTGAAGATGACCAAGAACAGAGGAAGGAATTCTTACAATTCTTCCTCTAGTCGGGTGGTTCTCGAACTTTGGTGATTAGACCTGTGTTTAAGCAGCCACAAGAAAGTGTGGTAAAGCTACTGGAGAGGACAGGGAGGTGGGTTAGCTTCTCCTCAGAAGACCCAGGCAGCAGGAGAGGCAGGAAAGGCAAGGCGCAGGGTTGGAGGTGAGCAGGAGGCCAAGGAAGGGCTTGTGGTCCACGTTAGGTCACCTCCTGGCTCTGCCACTCAAACCTTAGGCAAACTTCCAGATCTTCCGAGCCTCAGTTTCTAGAATGGCAGCCCTACAGCTTTTGACAAGCGTGGCTCTGCTGATGATCTTAGTTGAGTTATGCTCCAGACATTGTTACAATGAAATGAGACCATCTATACGGAGAACCTTGGCACACAGCCCGGATCCTACTCGATGAACATCGGTTGTTCTTACCCAAAGCAGGAAGCAAAGTGTTTGAGAGCTCTGGAATGATCCTTCCTAAATGGACCAGCTCCCTCCCTCACTGCCTGTGAACTCCAAACAACTTCCTTAACCCTCTGTGACTTATTTCCTCACTCTTCAAAACAGGGAGAATGAGAGTCTCTACCTTAGAGGGTTAGTGTGAAGATCAGATAAGACATGCATACGAAATACCTTGCAGGGTATGGCAGGGCCCGAGTGTTCCTGAAAAGAGCCCACATTATTAGCACCAAATGGGATCAAAGTTACTGAGAGCTGGCCAAGAGCAGGTAGGTCTGCGGGGTGAGAGAGTGAGCTCCCCGTCTGTGGCGGTGCTCAGCCAGAGGCTACAGACCATCTGTCAAGGGTAGGTGGAGAGGATTCCCATATGAGGTCAATGGCAGGGCTCGCTGACCTCTAAAACCCTGCCTGTCACTCCCATGCTGTGACTCTCAGTTTGAATTAATAGAGAAGACACTGACCCATCAGTCCGACACATCAGAGGTGGAGAAATTATTTCCTGGCTTAGTTTTAAAAATCAAAGCTCCTTTTCAGCCAAAGGCAATTACAGACTGATCCTCAGTAAGGCAGAAGCATATTTCAATTGAAAAATGGCATCTTCCTAGCCATTGCCATATGGAGCCAGGACACCAGGTGGCCAGGGCTGAGACCAATCACAGGGTCCAATTGGAACTAAATAAAATGACCCCCTGGAGGAAATGGCTCCAGCGAGGCCCACAAATCCCCATGACATGTCATTTTGGCATGTCCCACATCAGCCTGGACCTCGTGCTCTGCCTAACGCCTGAGGCTCAGTCCCTTCCCTCCAGTGGGACCAAGAGATGAGGGGCCTCAGCTGTGAGCGCATCCCAGAGTAGAGGAGGAGCCCCTGGGCACAGTGAAGTGGCCCTGGCCTCAGCCTGCTGCTGTAGAGAGCCCCAGGGACAGTCAAAATCACCCAGGGACCGTGCCACGGACTGCCAGCCCAGAGGTGGACCACAGGGCCCAACACTTTCATGTGTATGAAAACTCCAGCCCCGCTGAATGCCAGCTCCTTCTCTGGGCAGTAAAGTCTCAATACAGCCCAATAGCTCTCCTTCCCTATATCCTGGAGCAACTTGTCTTTTTCCCTTGTTATGGGAAATCGGGTCACATGTTTGCTGTAGAAGATGGGATAACAGCCACTGGGAGGTGGAGCTTTGTGCTGCTGCTGGAACACTATGAGAGGACGTGCCCCCCACGGTGAACCGCCCCCCCCCCCCAATCCAAAGCAGCAGTCAGGAACTCTACCTCCACCTCTGGCTTAGGGCCTATGAGTGCAAGAGCGGGACCCAGTTAGGACTTCCTCTAGCTAGCGTCCCTGCATTGACCCAGTGTGGGCTAGCACTTAGGAAAACGTGATCTGGGTTGTGCAAAAAAGGATCCTCACTTGGAATGCACTGAGTTACACATTTCTTTCTTGCAGGACTTCTAGAACTTTTAATAAAGTAAAATGCATTGGGAATCTCCAAGAAAGGGATTGGGGTGGAGTGAGCAGGTATACTGCACATTCTCAGACTGGGTCTCAAGGAGTGTCTGGAGGGAAACACTAGCAGAACTTGGAGAGTGGTATTGGGACACTGACTAGCCCTGGAGGTCTGAAACTGTTCTATAGCTTACCAGAAGCCGGACTTACTTGAGCTTCGGTTTTACCTTGTTTAATGGGAACAATTATATTTACCCTGCAGAATTACCAGGAGCATTTGTAGCTAAATGCCTTAATGTCTACAGAAGACTTAGTGCCTGGGCTAGTAATAAGTGCTCAATAAATGGTTGTAACTTTTATTGTTGATACTGTTAGAATTTCATCGTGAAGCATGAACTAGAAAAAGGGCTTTGGGTTTGTCTCTAGAAAGAGGGAGGAGAAGGAGTCTTGAATGCAACTTTGGGAGATGCCCCAGTCTTGGCTGCGACTTGGGGAGATGCCCCAGAGACAGGCTGCCCCTGGAGGTGGAGGACAGCAACCACAGAAGAAGGCAGGCCACGTCCTCCGTCCTGCAGCTCTGCAGCCTAACAAAGAAAGGGCTTTAGGGGCTCAGCCAGGCCCTTCATGGATGGTGGCTGGGAATAGCCAATCGTGTTTACCCCCTCAGTTGCTGGGAACAATTGTCCCTCTCAGATGGCCTATTGTCTCCAGTAACACAGGCACATAACTCCCATTGGCGCTGATGGGATTATGCGTTCCTATCGAGCAAGAAACAGAGCCCAGGCTTGGATAAGGGATGGGGGCGCAGTGGGTCCCCCTTGGCGACCTATCGCAATGTAGCCATTCGTTTGATTATCAGCTGAACACAGTTAGGCCTCTTTCAAGAGAACTATTCAACCCTGAGCATGTGTAGCCTGGCTGCTTCTTGATAACTTTTCAGGGAGTAGACTAATTGCATCAAATTTGGGATGCAGTAAAAAGGCTTCAAAATGCCAATGACATTAAATCTTGAATCAAAATGGCAGCTGATAATGGCTTTCCAAATGGCTGTGTTGTGTCTGTAGTCTTCAGTCTTTTTGCACCCATCCCCCACAAGAATGTTGAAAAAACATTTGTGAATTGTTAGACGGATTATCTAGAAGTTGTCATCATGCATGTACATAGTTTCCTTTGTGTTAATGGATAGGAAAAAACGCTATATGTTTTCTAAGATGAAACAGAAGTAGGTATCATTGGAATAAATATTTCAGGTTGTGATTTTAAAAAATAAGTTTGAACAACCTTCATAGAATAAAGCACGTCAAATAGAAAGGAAAGCACATATAAGTTTTACCCATGGATTTTACCAATATAGCTTGAAAGGAAATGGTAGTCTTGAAAAACATCCAAGTACCTTGAGAAGGTCAAGGTATCACCAACCTATACTGCTTTGTACGTTCTGGATTCAAGGTCTCTCAACACAAGCTCAATGACTTTATTTCCAGCACTATGCTTTGCCTATAACAGGAATATGCACAATGCAGGGAAAGGCAAGAAGTTCTGTGTTTAAGGTGCCCTGTTAATCATTAAAGATGACTTACTCTTGGGGTGCCTGGGTGGCTCAGTCATTAGGCATCTGCCTTCGGCTCAGGTCATGATTCCAGGGTCCTGGGATGGAGCCCCCACATTGGGCTCCCTGCTCAGCAGGCAGCCTGCTTCTTCCTCTCCCCATCCCCCTGCTTGTGTTCCCCCTCTCTCTGTGTCTCTCTCTGTCAAATAAATAAATAAAATATTTTTTTAAAAATAAAAATAAAGAGATAACTTACTCTGAACTAACATTTCAACTTATCCCTTTTATACCCTTTTATACCCCATCCCCCTGCTTGTGTTCCCCCTCTCTCTGTGTCTCTCTCTGTCAAATAAATAAATAAAATATTTTTTTAAAAATAAAAATAAAGAGATAACTTACTCTGAACTAACATTTCAACTTATCCCTTTTATACCCTTTTATATCCCTTTTATACCAAAATATACCTTTTTGGTCTGAAATCCAAGGGCAAAACATCCTGGTAAGATTTGGGATGAGAGGGTTTACTTATTGTCAGGTGGGAGCAGAGCCTATGTGAACCCTTCTGGATAGCTTTCCTTCTTGGGCATATCAGTCTTGGGAGAGTAGAAAGACAAGCTGAATGTCTGGAAATTGATGCTCTCCAAACGATGCATGCATACTTAGCCCTGGAAAAATCTTCACCCCAGCCTGAAGGTTAACTATCTCAATGAGACCCAGGACACAGAACTTGGAGAAACTTGTGACTTTTCAACAGTAAGGCTGCCTGGGTATCACAGAGACCCATACAGACTGGGGGCGGGGGAGAGGGAATGAATGACAAATGACACAGGGCTCTTATATTACATTTTATTCATATATTTAGCAAACGAATACCTTTCTATCTGTCAGGCACTATTCTAGATGTTGAGAATATTGTGTTGAACAAGACAACATCATTGATATAATGGCCTTAATATCTAGTGGAAAGAAATTTTTTTTAAGGATTTATTTATTTGAGAGAGAAAGAGAGAGCACATACAAGAGGGGCAGAGGGAGAGGAGAGAGACTCTCCTCCCTATGTGGGGCTTGATGTCAATACACTGACATCACAACCTGAGCCAAAACCTTGAGTCAGATGCTTAACCAAGTGTGTCACCCAGGTGCCCCAGGAAGATACATTTAAAAAAGATAACGTTTTTTTTAAAAAATGTCAGTATCTTAATGGTGAATTGACACTATAGTTTTGCAAGTTTTGACACTTGGGGGAAACCGGATAACGGGTAAACAAGATCTCCCTGTATTATTTCCTACAGCAGCTTGTGAATTATTTCAAAATAAAAAGTTTAATTAGAAAATGGTAGACATTACATAAATAAAACACAAACCAACATGCACTATGACATGAAGCATAAGTATAAATAAGAATGCTGTAATTTGAAAATAAAACAGAGGACTGCACTAGGACATGAATGGTGAACTTCCAAAGCTTGATTGGCCAGGAGAGACGATGCAGAAAAGGTCAGGGTTAAGCTGAAAGATAGACATGCACCATGTGGGCCAGGCCACTCCAGAGAAGTCACAGCTTGACTGGGTTACTGGGCCTTAACCCAGGACCTTCCAATGTCAATGATATTTAGATATGGTAACCAAAAAGCAAAGAGGGATTCTTCAATGGGCTGAGATGCTTTATAATTTTCTCATCAAACCTACCGCCGAGCACAAATGTTGCAGAAGGGACAGTGAGGTAGGGGACCTGGTCTGGGTTCTGGCCCCTTCCCTGAGAAGACTCGAAACTTCGCATTCCTCTGGAACTCAGGAGCTTTCTCTGCAAAATGCAACCTCCAGGCAAGTTCTTTCACATACCTTTTCCCTCCCAATCCTCACAGCACCCCATGAGGGAGATGCTATCATTATTTTCACATACCCACAGACATAGAATTGCCGAGGCCACATAAAAAAATGGCAAAATCAGGACTTGAGCCCAGCTCTGTTTGACTTGAAAAAGGCGCTTGGACTAGATCTGATATAAATGGGAGTTTGTGTCCAGAGTTCAAGAAAGCCAGGCTGGAGATGGATGGCAAATGCGACCATATCCAGAATTCACTGAAGAGCAGGAAGAAAAGAGGGAGTCCACTTGCTAGCCGATGACATATGACCCCTTCTAAAGCCCCAGAATGAAACCACCAGCCTCAATGGCTTCGCCAGGAGAAGCCAAGCAGCAGCAGGGGTAGGGTGCATGGAGAGAAAGGGTATTTGGGCGATGGGTGTGAATCCAGGCTCCACTCTTTGTCAGGTTGTGTGCCTTGCTTGGGTAAGTCACTTACTCACCCTGAGTCCCCTGTCCTCAGTTGTAAAAGGGGGGTGACAAATAGACCTAATTATAAACCTGCCCCATGAAGTTTTGGGAAGTTAGCTTAGAACATCAGCTGGCACCGTCTGGATAGTCTCTCCTCATGTTGGATGCTCTTATTATGATTAGTATTATATGGTGTTGGTACTGTTGCTGTTATTATCGGGTGGGTGAAAATTAAATAAATACTGTATGAAGCAGCACCCACACTAGCATCCTTACAAGATTCTATGGGTTTTTATTTTCTTTAACTTGGAAATTATCGTTTTATTTTTCCAGCCTTATTGAGCTAAAATAGACATTTACCATTGTCTAAGTTTAAGGAGTACAATTTCATTATTTGACATCTGTGTGTATTGCCACATGATACCAGCATAAGTCCACTTAGCATCTCCATCATCTCGCGTGGTTACATTTTGCATGTGTGTGTGGTGCGATCTGCTCTCTTCACAGCTAATACACAATACCACATTGTTACCCGTAGTTACCACCTTGTCCGTCACATCCCCAGGACTTTCTCATCTTAGAACTGGAAGTTTGTATGCTCTGACCCCCTTCACTCACTTATTCCCCTCATGCCCCCATCCCCACCCCCCACTTCTGGTAACCACCAGTCTGTGCTCAATCTCTACAAGTTTGGTTTCTTCAGATCCCACATGTAAGTGAAATCATAAAGTATTAGTATTTGTCTGACTTCCTTCACTTAGCATAACGCTCTCAAGGTCCATCCATGGTGTTACAAATGGCAGGATTTCCTTCTTTTTTTATGGCCAAATAATTTCCCTGTGTGTGTCTTTGTGTACCACATTTTCTTTACCCATTCTTCCATCAATAAACACTTGGGCTGTTTCCATATTGTAAACAATGTTGCAGTGAACATGGGAGAGCAGACATCCTTTCAGGTAAGTGTTTTCATTCCCCTTGGATAAACCCCCAAGAGTGGAGTCACTCAGTCATTCGCTAGTTCTATTTCTAATTTTTTTGAGGGACTTCTGTACTGTTTTCCATAGTGGCTGCCCCAATTGCATTCCCACCAATGGTGCAAAGTGTTCCCTTTTCTCCACATCATCACCAGCGCTCATTATCTCTTGTCTTTTTGTGAATAGCCATTTTAACAGGTGTGAGGTGATAGCTCATTGTGGTTTTGATTTGCATTTCCCTGATGGCTAGTGTTGTTGGTCCACTGGCTTTTTTCTTCAACACAAATGAGAAGTTGTTACTAGACCCCTAGGGACTCCTTTTAAAATCTCCTTCCCACCATGAACCTTGCAATTTGAAAGCCATTGTCTCCTATAACAAGTCAATTTTTGAAAGGTAATTAATTAATGTTTCCATTTTTCATTAATCAAGGCTCTGTACAATTGCCAATCCAAACTCCTGCTCTCCAGGAAATAATCAGTTCCCATGCTCGCCAGTTATAACTTTTGTCAAAAGCAAAGACATCTGTGCCCAAGTACACGTCCCTACAATCTGACTAGGATGAAGTAGAAGATACCAGCTGGGTTTTGGGGAATGCTAAAAAGGGCTCCCAGTAGCCACTGCCATCATCCTAAAGCCCAAGGACACTAACCTGAAAACATGGGATAACCTTAGACCTAAACTCCTAGAATCTAGGTCAGGGCCTAGGCTAGGGATCACGTCTAGATTCTGCCACTAACTGCATGTAAGACCTGGGAGAGGTCACTTAACTCTTCCATGGTTCAGTTGGAATACCATCGACCTTGGAAGGTGCATAAGGGTTAGTAGTAGGTACTGAACAAATATCAAATCTCTAATTTGTTTCCCAAACTTTAGTGAGTAATACACAACCGGAGGATCTTGTCAAAATGCAGATCCTTTCCATGTGTGGGCTGGGGACAGAGATTTTGTAGTTGTATCATGAACCCAAGTGAGCTAATGGTGCTACTGATCCCTGGACCACAGCTAGAGTAGTAATGGTCTAACACACCCTCCAGAGGGGGTCTTAAAAGACAGGTCAGAGGGGTTGGATCTAGGAGATCCTAGCTCTAAAGCAGCCAGCATGATGCAGTAAAGAGAAAGAAGTCCTTGACACTGAACAGACCTTGATTTTAATACCAGTGGACCTCTTGGCATCTGGGTCACATTAGGGAAGTTGGTTAATTTCACCAAGACTTGGCTTTCTCTTTTGGAGACTGGAGACAAAACTGTCTATACCTCATTAGATGGCTTGATATAGTACCAGGCACCATGCACATAGAGCCCCTAACGTAGGACTTGGCACATAATAGATGCCCAGAAAATGTTAGTCTCTACTGATTGCCTAATCTTCAACTACTGGTAATCTTCAACTACTATTTGTGACCTGAATCAGGTTACTTAACATTTCTTGGCCTGGGGTTGAAGCCTGTAAGCTACCCTGCCAGCTTTTCTGCTTCTGTTTTCCTAGTTATGATCCTGGGTCCTAATATATCTGTGAACACTGCCTCTGGTCCTTCCTCAAAGTAAGTATCAAGGGGTCAACACTCCTGACCTCAGGGACACATATGTCGTGTGCTTGCCTGGGGCCCAGCTGAGCAGCAAGAAGATCGATCTGCATATTGTTGGGAGTTGAGAACCCTAATTCTCAAACTCCTGATTTGGGCCCATTGTACCTTAAATGTCAATATGGAATGGAGTTTGGCTCAGAAATGATGAGCCTCGATGATTAAAGGAGGTGGATGAAACTGCTGAGATATAATTTATTAATAAGAGATAAAGAGAATGTTAATTAGGGCAGAGCTTGCAAGACAGCAAATTCCCAAAGTAAAACTTTAAGGAATGCTCAAATGATTACCATTTTAATTAAAAGTATATCACCCATGCAAATGGCAAGCCACCCCTTCTCCAGGGGTGCAAGCCATCTGAAATGCAGATCTAGCTGCATCTTCCAGAGGGCCAGAGGCTCTCAGCTGCTCAGCTTAGGCTGAGCTGTAGTCCCCACCCGATCCTCACCTAGGTGTCTATTACCTGTCAGGAGTGGGGGATCCTCCTCTATGCCCTGTGCCCTTTCTTTGAGGGGTGAAGTGCGGCCATATCTCCCGCCACTACAGCTTGCTATAATAGATGCTCTGGGACCTAGGATGCACACAACCTCCCCTCACCTCCCTTTTCCTTCTAGCAACCTCCTACCGGTTCTCCCTGGTTCCCATCTCACCTGCTGTTCCCACCGCTGCCTGAGCCATCTTGCTAAGATGCTAATCTATCACATCCCTTGCCCATTTGGAAAACCTCCAATATGTCCTTGTTAACCACACCAGGAGGAATAGCGAGGAGCTCCCGAGTCCTTACTGTTCGCCAGGCACTGTACTAAGCACTCATTTTACTTTCACAACAACCCAACAAGACGAATGTGAATCCCGCTTCAAAAATGAGAAAATAGAGGTTAAAAGATGTGACATTTCTGGGACAGTCACATAGTTCGGTCGTGTCAGAGTAAGGATTTGAACCAAGGTCTGAGATGAACTTCAAAGCCTACGTTCTTAAGCTTTAGCTTATGCTGCCTTGGTGGCTCCTTTTTGCTATGGGGTAGGGTCACAGTATCCTCATTTGAGAGTTGGGGCCTCTCGGAGTTGGCCTCAAGTACTCCACACCCTCACCTTCCCCCACCCTCATGGCAGACATTAGATGGGTACTCTTCCAGCACAGAGCTTTGTGTTATGTTCCTTCCCTGGCCCCTGGGTGTCACCCATGATCCCCTGTATCCCCGTGACTAGGTAGGGACTGTGCATTCCCCCTTTCCCTCTAACTACCTCCCCAGAGGTCTTTCTTCACCTGCCAGGCAGGTTTACCTGTTGATCCCTTTCCATGCCCCCGCACCTCCCTATCCTCACTTCATTGCTCTCCCTCCACGAGGCACCTAGTTCCCAGGAGGTGGGCACTGCGCTCTTCACCGTGACGTCCTCAGCCCCTAGCACAGTGCCTGGCACAGAGGAGATGTTCAGTAAGTGCTCGCCCAAACCGTTCAACCCACAGTGAGCCATGCACCGCAGTTGGCACTGCAGATATAGCAAGGAACAGACTAGCCCAGGTCTCTGTCCTTGGGAAGCTTACAGTCTAGTGGGGGAGGAATGCAAGAAACAAATAAGCAAATTAATAAATAAGATGATACCAGAGGGTGGAAAACGCTGAAGCAGAGAGCTACAGTGAGTTGTAACAGGAATGACCACCAAGGAGGGCCCACAAGATGGCGCAACATGAGTAGAGACATGAATGATGAGAAGGAGATGCATAGCTGGGGAGGTCAATAAGTGCAAATGTCCTGAGGTGGGAACACGTTTGGTGTGCTCGAGGATAAGCAGAAGGTACCTGGCAGGGATGGAGAGGCGTGAGAGAAAGCACCAGTCCCAGAGAAGCTTTCACTGTGAGGTGGCTCCAGAGGACAATTGTTAAAAGGACAGGGAGAACCTGGTTACACTGGAGCCCAGCTTTCACCCAGCCCCGTGGCCACACGCCACAGGCAGAATTCTCAGGAAGTCCCCAGGACAGGCAAGCAAGCAGGTAGCTGATCTTTTTAGGAGGGTGAGGAAATTGTTCACATTAACGGTTCTTAATGCTGGGGAAGAGGCTGGTGCAGTTTTGCTCCTTGGGCAACATTTGGCAATGTCTGAAGATATTTTTTGTTGTCCCATCTGAGGTGGAGGTGGGGTGCTACCAGCGTCTAGTGGGTAGAGTTGAGGGGGGCTGCAGAACATCCTACAATGCCCAGGATGGTCCCCCAGTGCCAAGATTTACACTATAACCCTCACGCGAAGGGTTGACAGCAACTGACTCTGGTCAGCTCTGTGACTAGGCCTAAGCCAACAGCCAGCTCTGTCCCCTCACTCAAACTCACTCCAATCTACTTTTTCCCTCCCACCTCCTGCTCAAGGAATCATCTCATGGAAACAGAGAACACCAAGTAACCTTTGCCAACCTCTCTCTGATCAAGGGAACACCATTCAGCACCACTCTCTGTGGACACCAGCCCTCGACATGCAAAAACATGGTCTAAGAGAGCACTGGACTCAGTCCACAGGATTCGGTATGAGTTACCTCCACACCCAGTGTCAGCTGTCTCTCTCTCTCTCTCTTGACCTTTCCAGGAGACACTCCATTTCCCGTAAGAGCATAGGAGGCCCTGAAACAAATTCCCTTCCCCATTTCTGTGTGCCAATACCCTGAAGTTCATTTGTTATATTACAGGAAGGGGCTGCCCATGGGCTCTGACCGGGGTGCGATGAAGTTTAGTTTGAGAATTATGTGTCAGTGCGACACATCAGAGACAGGAGGCTTGGTGGAATCCAGAGACCTAGGCTTTTTTTTTTTTTTTTTTAAGACGCTATTAATCTATTTGGGAGAGAGAAACAGACTCACTCTCTTCTCCTGAGGGGGCCCCCTATGCAGGGCTTGATCTCATGACCTTGGGATCATGACCTGAGCTGAAAACAGATGCTTAACTGACTGAGCCACCCTGGTGCCCCTGGAGCCCTTTAAATACCCTGCTTTGCAGCCTGGCTCTACCACCAGAAATGGCCTGAGTGCTTCTCCACCTCAGCTACCTGAGGTGGAAATGAGACTAATAATACACGTCCTCTGAATGATCTTTATATATATATATATAATGTATATATATATATACGTACATATAGTATAGATATTACATCATATATATATATACACATATATATACAGTAGAAGAGTAAAATATTTTTATTATATTTTATTTCTTTTAGAAAAACAGATGCCTGATAGAGACTGTGTCCAAGTCTTGAAGGGATCCAACCTGGGCAAGGTTTTTCCAAGCCAGCATGCTCCAGTTTTGTAGAACAGCTTGAGAACAACAGCCACCCCTGAAGACCGCATTAATACCCACAAGACAGATTGTAGCCGGCATCACACACCTGGAAAGTGCATGCAGCAGACCTGGTGGAACCTTCCAGGCCAGAGAAGTCGCCTCAGAGGGAGGGAGCCAGTACATCCGGGCATGCGGTGAGGCAGGACAAGTGAAAGTCCTGCGGAGAGCGAGGGCTAACTCTGCTGGCTACAGAGTGTAGCCAGGTGCCCACATATCGGGGCTCCGGGGGTGAAGTGCAGGTATGTAGACTCAGATGGCTCCCTGGCAATGAGCTGAGCGAGGTACAGTGCTGGGCAGAGGACTACTGGGGCTCAGAGCCCCACTAACGTGTTCTCGGCCATCTTCGTGTTTGCCTTAGCCAACTCTGGCTGTAGTGCTTAAGGAATTTCAGGATCAAAGTGGATGCCATTCAAAGCATTCTTTGGAACTTCTGCTTCTGAGCAGCTGTCAAAACTGACAAAACCTACGGACTGCTTAGATGTCAGCTTTCTAAGAGAACCCCCGTGGCCCTTCAACGGTCTGAAAAGCAGCTAGAGCTCCGGAAATGTGATACCCAGAGGGAGACCACTGACAAACAGGGTCCAGACAGGTTTTCTGGGTTCTGGGCCCTCTGACCTTCCTCAAGATGACTAAATCATTGTTTATGATGATTAACACTTATATAAATTGCCTCTCAGACGCTCAAAGTGTGGCAGCTAGTGTTGATTTCACAATGCTGGAGCAGGAACAGGGCTCAGGGGTTCCTGTGTCCAATCTTCGTTTGTAGGTGCAGGAACGGAGGCCCAGAAAAAGAAGAGACTGTCTTGTGTTCTGGGTTTGAGGAGGGTAGAGCAGACATCATAGGCATGTATCGCTGATGAGGAAACTGAGGCCAAGCCTGACCCCAGGTGAGCCTTCCTGGATGGCAGGTGCTGGGTTATGTCGTGTGTTGTATCCAAGGCCTTGATTCTGACCTTCACACCCTCAGACTGAAGCCTCTCCCTGGGATGGTCTCAGTGGCATCTGCCTATAAAGAAGAGGTTTACCTGCCTGACTGCATTTGGCTGGAACAGGATGCGCATGTGCCTGCTTGAAACACTGCTGGCCAGTGGGCGGAGTCTTTTTACTTCCCTTTCTTTCTCTTCTCTCTGGGTTCCATCACTCCCCCAGTGATTTCATTACCTTCCATCACCTTTAGTACCATCTCTACAATGGAAACTCCCAAACTCACTATATCCTGTTGATTCCAAGACACATTTTAATATCTTTGAAGTTGGGATGTGCCCTAGTTTAACTGGCAGTGTGTTTTCGTAGTAGTACATAAAATGACAGTGGTCTCCCAATCGGGGGCATCTTCTATCTCATGAAATATGGTACGTATTTACTGCAGAACACCCTCTGAATTCCAGACTCATAAATCACAATGGTTTTTCAACATCTCCCTTTGGGATGGGGAATAAACACCTCCAACACAAATCATAAAATTGAATTCCTGACCTTCTGGCCTGCCCTATCTCAGCAACCAGCAATTCCATCCCTGCAGTCATTCAGGCCAAAGTCTGGGAGTCACCCTTGACCCCCACTTTCTTTCCCAATCTACCTCCAATCTATCAACAAGTTTCACTGAGTCACTTCAGAATAAATCCTGAATCCACCCACCTCCCACTGATTCACCACCACTGCCCTGATCCAAGCCACACTGGTCCCTCACTGGATTCTAGCAATCACCACCACTCTCGGTCCTGGAACTGCCCTGACCCCCTGCAGTCTCCACTCAGGGAGCAGCCAGAGGGGTCCTGTGGTTAAGACAGGACCACCCCAGCTCCCTGACCCCTGCCTCACTACTCTGTTTAATTTTTAAAATAACTTATAATTGGCTGAAATTATACATAGTTACCACTTTCTGCATTTATTGTCTATTTTCTCCGGTGGAATGTGAGCCCCGCGAAGGCATGGATTTTTGTCTCTGATGTTCAGTGACTAATCCCTACCCTCTGGACCAATGCCTGGCATGCAGTAGGTACTCCGTAAATATTGCTTGGATGAATTCTTTCCCGCAGGATGATGCTTTTGAGTTAGCACTGAAGTCAGACCAACCTGGGTTCAAATTCCGAATCTACCGCCTTGTGGCTGTGTGACTTGGGAAATTCATTCAGACTGTCTGAACACGTCTTCCACACAACGGGGATGAGAATACTACCTCTCGGGGCTGATGGAGGCTTCAAAGAGTAAAGGTTCACAACGTATCCTCATCGGGCCTCACACTCAGCAGGTCTTCCCATGTCTTTTATTTCTAGTATTACTATTGTATTCCAACCTCTAGAGCAAGAGCAGCTCTGAGGCTTGTCACCAAAGCTGGGCACACGTTAGGCAGAGGTGAGCCCAGCTGTGTGTGTGTGTGTGTGTGTGTGTGCACTTGGTGGGCGGGAGGGCAGGCTGGGATTCCTGTCCCTGCGATGTCATACATCAGCAGCCCGACCTCGGGGGAGCTATCTCACCCCTCTGAGCTGCGGTGTTCTCACGCATGAAGAGGAGATAATGATCACATCTATTTTCTATGATTGTTAGGAGCATTTCTGGCGCAAGCACAGAGCACATGGCAAATTCTAAGCAAATATTAACTCACGTTATTACCACTGAACTAGCTTCTCCCACAAACGCAATGCTCACTGCCTGGGCCCTGATGCCCCAGGCGGAGCTCTGAACTCCAGCTTAGCCTGCCTTCCTGCTGCCACACAGGGTGGAAGGAGCTTACAGTCCCTTTCCTGTAACCACAATAATCCCCAGAGAGACAACCACAGGGCGCCCAGCCCTATCCCGAGGCAGTCCCCACACCTGCCTCCTTGCCAAGGTGGCCGAATGCTAATGCTGGGCTCTGGTCCTCCTGCCTGCGACCTCTGACCATTCCCAGCAGCGACCTGGTGAGGGTGGTCCTCTTGCTGCCACCAGCGTGCTTTGCTGGGCTCAGGACTTCCGCGGGAAGAAGGGCAGTGGGGAGGGAGCCTCTTGAGTTTTCCATTCTCAATGTTCCGCATGACCTTCCAGCAACTTCTACATAGGCAGCAAGGGAGCTCAATGGTAGAAAGCAGATCTTTTTTTTTTCCCTTTCTCTCAAGAAACACTATTGTTCCACTTGAAATTATCTTCCTCACTGGAACCCCAGTGACTCAGAAGCCAAAACAGCCATTCAAAGCAGGGTGTCCCCCAATCTCATCACCTGACCCCTGAGTGATTTCAGGAGGTTAGACAAAGTGGGAGAGACCCAGGGCAAGGTGGCACTGCAACCCACAACCTGCCCCCACCCCAGGATCCCACCCTACCCCAGCCACCACCCTAGGGAAGGCCCATTTGTTCCCCTGTGTGGGAGTTCCGGCGGGGGAATCAGCCAGGAAATGTTCCTGCACTCCTGCGGCTTACATTCAGAGAGCAGAGATGGGCCATACAGGAAGATACAAAGACATAAACAAGGGAATTTCCATGAAGGCAAGAACTCTGAAGGAAAAGAAAAAAGGTCAGGACACCTGGATGGTCCGTTGGTTAAGCAATTGCCTTTGGCTCAGGTCATGATCCTGGAGTCCCGGGACTGAGTCCCACATCGGTCCCCCTGCTCGGCAGGGAGTCTGCTTCTCCCTCTGACCTCTCCCCTCTCATGCTCTCTCTCTCATTCTCTCTCTCAAATAAATAAGTAAAATCTTTAGAAAGAAAGAAAGAAAATCTTTAGAAAGAAAAAAAAAAGGTGACGTGTTAGAGAATTATTGGAGCTGGTGAGGGTCTCAGCTGCCACTTTGGAAAGGGTGGTCTAGGAGGACCTCCCTGAGGAGGTGACATTTCCATATCCCTCACTTAAGTGCACACTCCCTTGAGGTCAGGGAGTCGTGTGTATCCCCCACACAAACCTAGTGCCCAGCGAGACCTCGGGGATCCACACCACATGTTAAACACTGACATCAGCAAATGCAGTGAGATGCAGCTGTCTGGAGACCTCAGTGCACTTAACCTTGTGACTAATTCAGTAACGTCAGCTTGCGCTTTCTGAGCCTCAATCCAAGAAACAGGCTACTGTGAAGTCTTAATGTGTTGCCAACAAGATGAGAAAAGTGAAGACAGTGTTGGGACTTTTCATACAAAAATCTGAATCCATTTAGCGTAAAGGTCTGCTGTTTACACTGAGATTACAAAGTGTTTGAGTGTGTGTATATGTACACGTATGCACACGCACGTGTATGTGTGTGTGCTAAGAAGTCCTTTCTTTTATGAAATGATGGAAGTGTTCCTTTTTTGAGTTTCTTTTTTCTTCAATGTCCTTACTTTGCAGAATAAGTTTCTTCCCATTCTTAAAAGATTTTATTGGTCTGCAAAATCCAAAGACATGGGAACCACTTGTTTTCCTAGCCTTTTTCCTTGGCAGCCTCGAGGTTAAAGGAAACAGGCTCTGTCCTGCAGGGCAATGGTAAATGCTCCTGGAGGGCCTCTGCGCACCTGCCAGGTTTGTCCCCGGTTTGGGGCTTCAGGCCTCAGGAAGGCAGACTGTGCATGTGAGAAATACAGTCCTTGGCAGGCTGAGCGAAGGACAGAATAAAAGATGTGACCCTGTGCGCTGCCCCTACATTGTGAAACACTCATTATTGTTACAAATTGCAAGGGAGGGGAAAATGCCCAGAGCCCACCATGGCAGACTGATAGTGGCTCATGCCGAAGGTCTTCCTCGAATCCATCTCCTTCTTGTTTTCTCGTTCTACCATTGTTTTTTCATCCCCTTTGCTGCTCCCTGGTCCTCTCCAAGATTAGAAAAGCGTGGCTGGGGTCGGGGGCAGGCACTAAGTTTCCTTGATGCAGAAGTTATTAATCCTTCGTGACAGCCACCAAATCACAGAGAAGCCAACAAGCATGGTTCGCTTTCACAAAGCTCCTGGAGAATCCTCCTACCGTGCCCCAGCCATTTGTTAAGAGGAAAAACAGTAGCTTAATCCTCAAGACTAGGGAAGAGGAGGGGGTTCTCTCCTTGTGACCTGGCAACTTGGCATCCACAACCCTCAGAGGAGACTCGGGGAGCCTGTCGGATTCCCCACTGTAGGAGTTCTGGTGGGAGACAGTCTCCACCACTCGGAAGGGACTAGTTCAGTCTGTGAATCAGGACTAAAAGTACATTTCAGCCAAGACCCTAAGACAGACAAAAAGGCAGTGTGTATTTTGCATAGTACAGTGAAGGCCAAGCTGCAAGTTCATGGTCAGTGTCTGATAAATTCAAGAGAGTCCTGGATTTGGAGAGGGCTGCTAGGGGGAGGTGTAGGGAGCTACCTTGGGGGGGTTACCCCCTCTAGCCTAGAGGAAGTAATTTAAATGTGCTGGAGAGTATATGTCCGCTGGAGACTGGAGGATCTTTGCCTGGTGCCTGATACAGGCCATCTGAGAAAACTAAAGGCAAGACAGCATGATTGTCAGCAGCGAGAGAGACAGACAGAGATGCTGTTGCACGAGCACTAATTAACTCTCCCTCCCCAGCAGTGGGTAAGGCGGCAGGAACGTCGGGGCCCCGGGACTTGTACAGAAATGCTGGCCACAGGGGACCCGCTGGAACAAAGTGGTTCGGTAATATACTCCTACTAGCAGTGGTCATTGTAAAAGCAGGCTCTCACCTCAAAGAGAAATAAACTTCTGTTTTGTTTAAGCCCCTGCTTCTGGGGTTTCTTTGTTGAACAAAGTAACACAAGCTTATTCTGGGTCCTAATACTGCATGTAAATGAATTTTCTAAATTTGAAAAAGACAATAAAAGTTATGTTTCTATTAAAGTTAGAATTGTGTGAAATACATAAACCCGTGCCAAGACTGGAAGGGCAAATTGTGGTGATAAGATGAAGGGTTAGAGGAGACATACTTTTCCCATCGAAAGCTCCTCCTGCTACCTTTGTATTTTGTTAAAAAACTGTCTCCCAAGAAGAAAAAAAGAAAATGTCTCTGAGACTGGATAAATTTTGATCATGTCTTTGTGGCCCAAGAGAGGAATGTGTGCCTGAGCCCCCCCCTTCCACCATAGGGCCCCAGGACAAATTTTTAAAAGGACAAAGACCAAAAGAAATGAAATTTAAAATAAAAAGGCGAAGACAGGGGTGTCGGGCTGGCTCAGTTCATAGAGTGTATGACTTGATCTTGGGGTTTTGAGTTCGAGCCCCATGTTGGGTATAGAAATTACTTAAAAACGAAATATCTTTAAAAAATAAAAAATAAAAAGACAGAGAGGACAGGTCTGCCCCAGTGGCAATGGGGAATAGGGTTGTGGACACACTCAATACAACTCTGAGAGAGAATGAGCCCTTCTTCCAGGCCAACATTTTACAACGCCCACCTAAGCCTCGGCATCCCCTGACAGGGAGGTGGGGAACAATATCAGGAGAGGCGGGACCTGTCCATGGATCACCAAGAACACCTGGACCTTAGCTCCAAGGCATTTGTCCCAGGAATCTCTTCTTCTCTCTCCTGGTGACAAGCGGCACATAAGCCTGGAGACTCAAGAGGACCAAGATTCCTCCTCACGGTGACCCCAGCAGGTCATCAGACAAATACCGAGGACTACAGATCAGTGCTGGATGAAGGTGAGGCCTCCTATAAGGAACAGGGCACAGGAAGGTTCTCTCAAGGAAGCCTGTCCACTGGGTAAGAAGTTGCAAGTTGAGGACAAGAAATTACACCATGTGTATGTCTCCTGCTGGCACTTAGGGGAACCAGGCTTTTCCCCCAGTTCTGCCCCCCGTACTCCACCCAAGAGAAGGGCCATATCCCAAAGGCTTCATATCAGGGCACTTCTAAACCTTAGCTAACCTTCTTCCCCAGCAGGGCTCCTTGTCAACATCTCTCAAAGCAAGATGTGTGGTTTCTGCAAGACTAACAACAGACCACAGCCTTCCTCAGGGCACGCTCTCTCTTCTCTTTCACTCAGAGTTTGTGCACAGGCCATGAAGGAGATCTGTCCCACACCTATTGAAGAATTTCTGCTAGAGTGGTCTGGGGTTGGCACAGGGCGAAACTTGAGCATTTCTGAAGCTCTGAAACCTGGTGTAGGGAAGAGGACCCAGCTGGGCCATTAACCTGCTGTGTGTTCCTAAGCAAGTCAATGTGCCTCTCTGGGTCCTTGCTTCCTTGTGTGTGCAGGTAGGACAAGAAGATCTTTCTAGCTCTATCTTGGGATAGCAGGATAACTCTGGGATGGATTCCAGGTCTGTGAGATCTGTTCTGGGTTAGGACATTGCAATCTGGCTTGAATTTATGACCAAGATGGCCGTTTGAATGCCAATTTGATATTTCTTTCATGGAGAAATAAACATCATTCACAGGGTAATAATCCCTGAGCTAATTCAAACCAGGGATTAACAGGAAGAAAAAATATTCTCTCCCCGAAGTGGCTTAAGTATAATTGTGTTTATACAAACATAGATCTCACATGACTCTAAATACTAAACTCCAAGTGTCTGTTAGCTTAAGCCAAGAAGCGTGATCATTACAATTCTATATAATAATTGCAGAAAGCCCAGAAGCTTCTAAGGAATTAATAGGAAAGGGACACCATCTCCTGTAGAATACCCTAGAGCTTCTCTGGCTTAAGAAAATTTGGGAGTGTTGTGCTAGGGCTTCCCAATATGCAAGTCAGATTAAAAAAAAAAAAATCCTAGGATTAGAATGGAAGCAGGACACCCTCCCTAATTTACCTTTCCAAGTGCTAGCTCTAAGGCCTGGCCCTTTTAGGCCCAGCCCCCACCCATGCACTGCTGACGTCAGCTCACTGTCTCCACAGCCGGCAGCCCTGGGAGCTCAGACTTGCTAGATCAATGAAAACATCAACCTTGCCAGACGTGTCTGCCCCACTCCAAGCCCACCAAGGAGCCAGGGGTTCAGGCACGCAGCCGGACCATCTGTCATTAGGCACTGCCGTTAATTGCTGTGCTAATGAACAAGGTTTGAATTGGAAGCACGAAATGCACATGCAGATTTAGACACAATTCTGTAGTTCTGGGTCCTATCCCCTAACAGCCTGGCGCAGTCTCCAGGATACAAAGGCAAAAGTGGCCAAGTCACATCGTGGGCATAGGCAGTGCATAACCCAGTCAGCAGATACTTCAATAGTTAGTGTTGAGAAGGCACTCATGTGTCCATTCATCCCTCTATCCACTCAACAACCACTGGCTTTATGGTGAACACTGTGTCAAATGCCAGGACCCCAAAGATGGCCATGACATAGTCCCTGCCCCGAGGGGATCATAATCTAGCTGTCGAGATAGACAACTTGACAAATACAGCAAATGCATTGTGACAAGTGCTAGGAGAGGTCAGCAGAGGGGCTGGGGGAACACAGATGAAGGGTATCTAACCAGCCTGGAATATCAGGGAAGACTTCCTGGAGGAGGAGAGAATGTCTGAGCCAAATCTCAAAGTAGGAGCAGAAGTTACCCAGAAAAAAAATAGAGAAGGACAATACAGACAGAGGGACTAGGAGGTAGGAGAGAACACTGACGCTGATGTCTGAGGAAGCACAGGCAGTTGGGCATGATGGGGCACAGGCGTGTGATGGGAGAGTGCAGGGTGAAGACACTGGGGGTACAGAGTGAGAGTGCTGGAGAGAGAGACAAGGTGCAGATGGTGAAGAACCCTGAAAAGCAATTACTCCACAAATCTGTATCAAACTCTTGTACTATACAGGGGATAGGACTAGGTCAATGTCGGCCTCTGCCTTCAAGGGATAGAATGAGGAAAGGACGTTGTGGTGGCACAGAGTGACTTGGAAGAAGAAGTGTCAACAGACTGCATTAGTCAGAGAAGTTATCAATGTAGGGGCTGCCAGAACCAGGCCTCTGGTTTTAGGCAGAACATGGACAGGTGAGATAGTGTTACGAACCAGATGTTATGCATAACTTAACTCATCAAATCAACAATCAACCAATGCCATGCCATGCTCCCATTTTCCAGGTGAGGAAACTGAGGCCAAGTTCAGCAGCTGGGAAGTGGTACAGCCAGAATTCCAACCCCAGCTGAGCCTGGCTCTGGAGCCTGTGCCCTGTCCGTTATTCCATGCTGCTTCCAAGGCCTTCCTGGGAGAGGAAAAGCATGAGCAAGCTTGAGGGAAGATGATGGAAGGCACGCTGGAGACTCACCAGTCAAGAGAAGGAAGGGTGCACTGGGGCCTTGGATGTATGGGTGATGGTCTCACAGAATGACCCTGGCTTGAGCTTTGGAGTCCAACAGCCTCCATCCAGACTTACCCTCCCTTGGCCTCAGTCAACTCACTGGAGAATGGGGACCTCACCCGTACTTCACCCGTACTAATGGTGGTCATTAGCAGTCAGTGAGGTAACGCAAGTAAAGTCCTTAGGATATTGCTTCTCGGTTTGTGAGTCCTCAAATGTGGATGATTGATCATGTTAATCAACAGTCATCATGATTCCTTATAATAATGATAGCGATCACTACAACCCCAGAGGCCAGTCAGGGTACGTGGAGAATGCTGAGTCCCAGTTCAGGCACGTGGTCTTGATCTCACTGACATGGGAGACCACAGGGGAAGGTTTTCAGCACAGACAGGAAACAACAGAGGTGCTAGTACATTTTCTCCTCTCCCACAGGATGACCCAGCAACCCCCACTTCAAAGTTTATGATTCTTCTCCAATGTGGAAAGACTGCATCACAGGGGAGATGGGACACCTCAGATGCATGCCACGTGGTGTCAGTGGAGGGCGGAGTGACTGTCTGAAGCCTGGATGCTCACGACAGAGAAGGGCTCCAGAGGCTCCTGCTGAGGTCAGGGATGGGGGTTCGGATGTCCCCAACTGGTGAGAAGGAGGAGGCATCTCTGTGGGCCCCTTAACCAACTCTGTGGGCCTTATGAAGGTGGGAGGTAGACTTGCCTCAGCCCTTCATCACCCAGTCAGAAGCCTCTGGAGGCCACACTCCTGTAACCATAGAAACAGGTGCTCTCTGGACCACTCCTCTCCTTATTAAAAAGGATACGCTGTTGGATCCCCTGGCTTGGAGATGGCTGAGGAAGGGCAGGCCTTTGTGAGGGGCCCACTTTGGCTTTCTGTCCAGTCTCACTGTCACCCTTTGGATGGTCAGCAGACGGCGGCTCTGTGGAGAATTCCAAGCCGCACAGCTGCCCCTGAGGAAGGGGACAGGGAATCTGGCATCTCTCTGGGCCCTAGCACATCTTTGAACACTTCCAATCCCTTGTGACCTCTCTGTGAAGCAGGCCTTATCTTCACTTTGCAAACAGGGAGGTGTGATCCAAAGAGGGCAAATGACTTGTCTGAGCCATGCAGCTAGTAAGAGCTGGGCTGGTTCCAAAGCCCCATCTGTCGAAACTCCTAAACCCTGGGTTAACTCCCGCTGCATTCCACCTATCAGAGCATGGGATGGACAGATAAAGTTGGCTAGAGCTCTTCAGAAAAAGAACCAAAAGATTGTAGCCAAAGAGAAAGGAAGGATCCAGCTGACCCTCTGGTTCTAAGTCAGGCAGAGGGACAGTCCTGGGTTTGCATCTCCCTGGGTGACCCTGGGCAAGTTATCAATCCTCCCTGATTCCTGCATCCTTGTCTGGAACGTGGATCTCAGAGGACCTACTTGCAGGGTGTTTGTCAAGATCAGAAGTTCATTATTGACGCTCTGGCCTTCAAAGTGTGCTCCCTAATGGCAGCTCTGATTAATGGTATTAGTGCTGAGCTGCAGATAGGATCAGGGGCTCCTCCAGCAGCCCCACCGACATGGAAGATAAGCCAAGAATGGAACCGTGAGCTGGGCAGGGCATAAGAATCCTCTTCCTGACAACTGGCTCTCGGAAGCCATCCTTTATTGCTAAGCACTTAGGCACACTATCTAACTTCATCTTCCCCACGACCTGGAGAGACGAGGATTCTTCTCCCATGTTATAGGTGAAGAAACCGAGACTCGGAGGCTAAGAGACCTGTCACACTTGAAGCCAGCCAGCTCCTGCTTGTCAGGCTCCCAAGTCTGTGCTGTTCTCAGCCCTATACCCTGCGGCTCTGGCTCCCCATGGCCACTCGGGTCCATAGTCTCCAGAAGGAAGTCTCTTCTCTGTCCTTGGTCCCCCCACTCTCCTGTCCGAAGCTGAGCCCTGTAGCCACATGTGACCCAGGCACTCTTCTGAGCCCAATGGGAACCAATGACCACCGGTTGTGAATGATGCAAGCTGCCGATTTCACTAGGACTTGGGAGAAGCAGGATTTGGCCTGCAATCTGTGGATCCTCGCCCTCCCTGCCTTATCACCAAATGGTTATAAGACCCAGACTCAGGCCTGCAGGACCCAAATGAGCCAGCCAAGCAGACACATGGGCCTCTTGAAGGGATTCCCAGGCTGGCCTTCCTTCCACCCCTCCCCCCACCGCAGCCCCCATCAAAGCACTGCCACAGCTCCCAATGAGGGCCCGGGGAGTTGTAAAATCCCCATTTGCCACAATTAGCAGATGAGTAATGAAATGGCAGTGGCAGCTGGTAGTGGCCTCTGCTCCCTCAAGGCCCACAGCCCTGCCTCCTGTGAATGCCAGATTATGACAGAAACCAGCAGAACGCCTGGTACCCAGAGATACCTGGACACACACCACAGGCCTCTCCTGCTCTTCCTCCCAGAAACCCAGACCACCTTTCATGTCCCTGGGGAGTTCATGTTCTCTGCAAGAGGGCTTAGGGTCCCCAAAGACAGAGTGCAAAAAGGGAGAGGAGCCCCAAAGAAGGAGAAAGGAGGAAGCAAGGAAGTCGAAGGGCTAGTGTTTGCAAGGACCCTGGGCCAAGAAGGAGGTAGGATGGAACAGAAAGCTTGTGGTGTGGGTGGGACTCAGAGTAGGGTGTGATGACGGGGAAAGGGCTGGATGTGTGGGGCAGAGGCAGACAGGGGAGCCCACGGGCCATGGGGAGGATTTTGCCATGCCAGAGGCATTCCATGGCTCATTCCCCTCTGCACTGGCAAGTCCTTTAATGTTTTTCTAGGTTTCAGCAACGTTTCAAAAATTCATCTGTACATGGTGATACTTGCCTAGATATGGTATGGTGTTGGCTTCTGGGCCATAGTCTGGTAAAACTGCCATGTGTATTGTTTACAGGTGCCTGGCATATCCAAGGGTTAGAAGCAGCCATCATCCCAATGATCCCTGAACTCAAGGGCTGCCTGAGCAGCAGGAGAGCCCAGCTCCAGGTGCCCTGCCAGAAACCTTCTCCCTTCTCAGGTCCAGCAAAGAAAGGACTTCAGGGCTCTCGGGCCCAAGGAGAATGAAAGGAAGACTCAGCCATAGAGAAAGAGCTATTCCTTCGAAATGCTTCCGTCCAGTTCGGTTCGTCAAATCTGCCTTACGTAGCACAAAATAAACACACACTCATCAGCAGGTTCCTGCTGCAGCTGAATTATCAAAAGGGCATCCCGCTTCCAGCCTCGGCACCCCAGAGAAGGCACAGCATCTCCCCAAGAGGACTGCCAGTGTTTGTGGAATCATCACTCCTCTGGTGTTCACACAGTTTGCCTCATTTCCTCCAAAGAGCTATTTGCTGAAGGACATCCCCTCCAGGTCTGATCTCCATGAAATTGCCTGCCCTGACCAGGTCTGGTCAGACAGGAGGAGTAATACAGCACACCAACGTACTGGGCTGGATGGCAAGCTCAGGCAGGCAGAGCGAGGGAAAGCCTTCCTGGATGCCAGAACTGGTAAGGGAGTGTCCTCACTTTCTTTCCTTCATTACACAAATATTTATGGAGGGGCCACTATCTTTGGGTGATGGGAGGCAGCAGGGTGTGCCAGCCATTGCTGGAGTTTCTAGAGCTACATGGTCAGAGTTCAAATCCTAGCTCTCCCTAGGATTATAACAAAATGACTTTTGCCCATTGATTCTAATTGGCTTCTTCACCCGTAAAAGGTGCTGGGCATACCACGTGGGGGCCACCAAACCCTGCTTGAGAACCACTCCTTTAGCCACTACATCTGTTGGGGGGTATCACTAGTTCCAGGTGCAAACTTCTAGAGAAGCCTGGCCAAGAGCCTCATAAAGCTCTGTGGCTTGACCTGGAATTCTGGAATGACTCCTAGGCCTTTGGTGCCCAACCCCCGCCTCCTTGCAGGGCTAAAAACAATCACTTATTGGCAGGCCAGACAGAGGTGAATTTGGAGTGCATGAAACTAGACCGAACGCCAGGCACCAAGGGGCCATTTGTGGGTGACGCGTTACTTCATCTGCTCAGCAATCTACAAGAAGACACTGAGACCAGAGGAGAGTCGGTGATGGGCTCAAGGACATGCGAGCCCTCAGGATCAGAACCAGAAAGTGTTGAATCAGGGAAGAGATCCCACAGAAGAGCCCCCCCACCCACCACCAAGGACATGCTCACACCCTAGAACCTCTCCAGACTGGCACTCGGGTGACCATACATTTCTGCAAGACACAGCTCTGAGATGACCATCGAACTACCATTGGCAACCGGGAAAGTGGACTGCGGGCCCAGAAGAAGGGAATTAGCAACGATTCCTTCTGCCACTTTCTACCAATCCAAATTCATTCTCCTGGGTGCCAGGACATTGTGCCATGAACTTTCTAAATATGTTAACATGTTTTCTTCACACCCACGTCCCAGGTGAGGTGCTGCCTCTCTCCCCTCCCCACCCCTCCCCTCATTCTGCCGCCAAGGAAACTGAAGCTGATGGATATTACATAATTTGCCCAGAATCACATGGCTGATCATGCTCCGATCCGGGGGTCAAAACCTAAAGTCCATGAGCTTCACTATTATTTTCTTACTCTACAAAATCATAAGTTTAGTGGGAGTCGAGAACCTGAGTTTCCAAACTCCCAGTCAGCTTGTCCCATTTTAACACAGAAGGCCGATGTGCTCAGAGGTCTTTCAACACTTGTCGTCTGGGCCTGGTCTCAGCCTGACACACAACCGGGCCTGGCCGAGGCGTGCCTGGGCCACGCCGCCGCCTCTGGTCAGGCTCTTGAGTCCAAAGCTTCCCCTCATAAAAGCAGCTGCTGCAAGGAAGGAAGGCTTCCAGAGAACCTGGAGCTCTGCTGAGTATGACCAACACGCCAGCCGGCCTGAGAGACAGGAGTTGGCCCCAGGCAGCCTCACCTCCTACCCAGAATCCTCTCTTCAGTGATTCCCTCCCAGGCAGTAAATGCTCAATTGATTTAGATTTAAGGAGCATCACCTAGAGTGAGAGGTCCAATACACCTCCAAGCCCAACATCAGGGATAAAAAGCTCAGTGAGCTGCTCTCTCTGAGAAGAGGAGAAAGTGGACTCTGGTCCCATCGGCAGCTTCTAGGCTACGTGTGAGGGAGCCATACCTAAGGGACTCTTGTGGCCTGATGGGGAGAAGTGGGCTGGGTGATCAATATTTTCACCTAAAATATCTGTAAAAAGTAAGGTTAACAGCAGTGTTAAAGCATCATTGAGAGGATCTGATGAGAAACTGTGAGTTAAAGCCTGGGGGAAATTAAATTGTTCTAGTTCTGAGGAAAACAGGCCCTCCCTGGAGCTTTAAAAGGGGCAAATGAAGATTTCCCTGCTCTGGGCTTCCTACAAGACAAGCACAGCAGGAACAGGTGCAGAGCATTGCAAAAGCATGTTGATGGGAAAGAATGGGCCTCAGGCCTGTGGGCCTGGATGCTGGGCTCAGCGCAGGTATTAGAACTTTTAAAGAAAAACTATAGGTCGGCACCGATGGTGGGGCATGACGGGAGCTGGCGTGTTCATATTCCAGGGCTATCGTGATAAGGTCCACAGCCTGGATGGCTTAAAAAACGACATTTATTGTCCTAACAGTTCTGAAGGCCAGAAACCTAAAAGCAAGCTGTCAGCTGGCTATGCTCCCTCTGGGACCCTGGGTGGCATCCTTCCTTGCCTGTTCATGGCTTATGCTGGTGGCCAACCATCCCCACCATTCCCTGGCTGGCAGCTACACCATTCCAGTCTCTGTCTCCATCATCATGTGGCAGTCTGCTCACTGTGTGTCTCTCTCTCCTCCTCTTAGAAGGACACAAGCCATCTTGGATCAAGGGCCTTTCCTATTCCAGTATGACCTTGTTTTAATGAGTCACCTCTTGCAACGACCTGACTTCCAAATAAGGTTGCATTCTGAGACTGTGAGAGTTCGGACTTCAATCTATCTTTTTGGGGGATGCCATTCAACCCCTAACCACTGGCCACAAAAGAAACAAAGTAACGGGAACCTGAGGGCAGGGCGTGCATACCATGTTCCTGTCCTCTGGAGCACCCCCAAACCCCCATCCATCCCCTCCACGGAGACACCCTGTGACTGCTGCCCAGTGACGGGAGCATGGTGGTCACATCAGAGTGCCACCACTCTGGGATTTGGCTGGACAACCTGCAAGCCTTCCCTGGGGGACACTGGCTCCCACCCCATCATTTTCCATACAAACAGCCACTTGAGATGCTCAGGGTCATCACACCTCCCATCAGCTCTTCAACACTACCGGGTCTCAGCTTTTTTTTTTGGTTGAGGATAACACCCCATCAAATTCAAAAGCTGTGGATGATACATTCTAAGTGGCAAAAAGACACAAAGCAGCAGGAACGGAGTTGGGGATAATTACATAGTTGCTGCTGCAACAGGACCAAGTCTCACCCTTTCTGTGAAAGGGCTCAGAGGGGCCCCTGGGTAGCTCAGCCGGTTAAACATCTGCCTTCTGCTCTAGGGCTGATCTCAGGGTCCTGGGATGGAGTTCGATGCTGGGCTCCCTGTTTCCTCTGCTCCTCACCCCTGCTTGTGTGCTGTCTCTCTCTCTTGCTCTGCTCTCTCTCTCAAATAATTAAGATCATTTTCTAAAAATTAAAATAAAAAATAATTAAAAAAAAAAATCCAGTTATCACACTTGTCACCCAGGGGCTATAGAAGCATGGATGGAAACCATGCCGCCCCGCGCCCCCCCCCCCCCCAGCCTGGCTCGCTGTGCAGTGAGCGGAGCTCTTTAGTGCCCTTTCTGTGTGCTCCTACGGACTATCCGAGCCAAGTTCTCACATCTTTCAAGTCAATCGTGAGAACTAACTTTCTGCTTCTTTTCCACAGCAGGTTGTACTCCCTCTTTGTGGCAATGTCCAAACCAGTGGAAACCGTAATGTATTCTGTCATTGCCTTGCTTGTGGATCGGACCAAGGTGCGGTGCATGCCTGTGAAGGGCAGTGTAGGACATCGATACTGAGACACAATGCTGGAAAGCCATCCGGGACTGACAAGGAGGAGACAAAAGTTACTTTTTTCCTCCAAAGCTTGAAACAGAATGGTTTCCGGCTGAGTTATCTAGAAATTCCAATGAGACATTCTGCCCCATCCGAAGGAAATGAGCTTCTACTCTAAGAACCTAAAATACAATGTGAATGCATGGCAGGGACCCTGGGATGCTAGCCCACCATCAGGGGATGGGACTGGCTCTTTCCCTCTTCCTCCCACCCTCCACGCGCCTCTCCTCCTGGCTTCCCAGACACGTGGACCACTTGGCAGTTGGCATCTCTGTACCACTTCCCATAGCTTCCTTCCCCTCTCAGATTTCCCTCCGGCCTTCATCTCTAATTAAGTCCCAGTGTCTGTGCTCAGCGGCTGCCCAAGAGAGGAACCTGCCAGCTCTGGGTTTCAGTTTCAGCGAATGAAAGAGGCTGTTTTCCCAGGAGACAAAGTCAGAGGAGCCTGCAGAGTACCACCTACCGAACCCCCTCAGCCCCCAGCTCTCAGGATATGGATCAGATACCCCCATCCCCCTCCCACCCTCAGAGGAAGGGCACTAAGTGTCCCAGTAGAACCTCCCGGGTGGAGAGCTCCCCAGGGAGCAGGGAGGTTTCCTGATGGGAAGGAAAACAGAGTCTGTCTATTTCCCTTGGAATCTGTCCAGGCTGAGCAATGTCAAAGACTGGGCTGGGGTACAAAAGGCATTAGGCAGGGCCCCCAGAGGACAGTGTGCAGAATTCTGGCCATCAGACACCAGAATATGTTGTTACTGGCTACATCCACTCCTATTTGGCAAATGCAGTTTTTGGATAGGACTTTGTTTTTCAGTCTGGGTTGGATGTGCAAAGTGCCCCAGGTCAGAAGGGAAAGGCTGGGCCAGATGGCAAGGCCTGAGGCTGGGGAGAGGCTGCTGGGCTCTCCAGGGCTCCAGCAAGGGCACAGGCCCCATGGGTGGTTCCCAGGGCACAGTGGCCTGGGTGATGAAAGCGGTGAGCCCCTCCAGCATTACCTCCCAGGCCTGAACTGAAGGGTGTTGGAGACTGGCTGAGAAATAACAGTTGTTTGATAAGAAGTCAACAGTGTCTGTTTCCAGAGGCTTTCTGGACCAGAAAGGCTGCCTGAACCAGCTTCCACTCCCAGCATGGCAATTCTCACGCACTGGACCTCCCTGGTCCACACCCCCAACCACCTTCCCCACATTTGTTAGGTAAGAGCAGCTCTACGGACAGATCATACTCATACAAGTCATCCAATTAAAGTGTACAACTCAGTGGCTTTTAGTATGTTCAGAGTTGTGCAACCAGTCACCAGTTTTAGAACATTTTCACCCCCGCCAAAAAAATTAAAAAAACAAACCCAAAAAACAACCCCACATCCCTTAGAAGTTACTTCTCCCCCCACTTCAAATTCTTGCACATCTCTAGGCGACCATGAACCTACTTTCTGTTTCTACCTTTGCCTGTTCTGGGCATTTGGTGTAAGTGAAATCAGACCTTCCTCCCTTTTTAAGCACCCAGGGACCTGGTTTAAGCACCCTGGAGCGATGGCTCCAAAAGACCCACACGCTTATTGTCAGGAAACATGGGCAGGGATAGGCTTTGCCCTTTCCTGGCTCTGAGACCCCAGCAAAGCCTCCTGGACCTGTCCCTCAACCATAGAGCAAGATTAATACATATGTGCCCCATAGCTTTGCGGCAAGGACCCACCAAGATGTAGTGTGTGAACACACACATCGCACATCAAAAGCACATCACATGCCAATAAATTCAGCGCAATCCCAGCTCTTTTTGAGTTTATAAGCACAAGTAAAGAGCTGGTCTTCCTACCCTGATAATTCCAAGTCCTCTCTCCCAGTGCCCATCTTTATTCTTCAGGGTTCTTTACTCTGTGTGCCGTGGACACAGCTGCCAAGGAAAACTCGAGAGAGGGAAAGAAGAGTTGCCCGTTTCTCCGTGCTCTTTGGTAAGAAAACAAAAGGATCAGTCCTTGCTGGGCTGGGCATCCCACGAAAGATGCTGGGCGGTGACGAGTGGGGACTCTGGACTGGAACAGTCCTGGCTCTAAGGCCTGGTTCTGTGTTGTCGCCTCTGGCAGCCCAGTGAACCTCCTCTCAGCTGTCTCCTCACCTGTACAATTTGGAATAAAAATAGGTCCATCCTTATGAGGTGTGTGGTAGGATCGCCGGAGACAGGGGTTAGCCCAGAGCTGGGTTCACAGTCAACAGTAAACTGTGGCCACCACTGTTAGTATTATCATGGTTATAATCATCACTGCCATTATCAGAGGGTAAGTCTAGCTATTCGGTGAAGAGCACTGGCTCCCACCTCTTGATGCCTCTGTTTCCTCATGTTTAAAACAGACACAATAGGGGCACCTGGGTGGCTCAGTGGGTTAAAGCCTCTGCCTTCGGCTCGGGTCATGATCTCAGGGTCCTGGGATCGAGCCCCACATCGGGCTCTCTACTTGGCAGGGAGCCTGCTTCCTCCTGTCTCTCTGCCTGCCTCTCTGCCTACTTGTGATCTCTGTCTGTCAAATAATAAAATAAAATAAAATATAAAATAGACACATTAGAGTATCAAACTGAGAGTGTAGCTGTGAGGGTCAGTGGGTTCGCACCCACAGTGTGCTTGCAGCAGGGCCTGGAACAGAAAACTGTGGAAGGATTAGCTACTATTACTTCTACAGCCTTCTTCCTCATTCCCCCCCAGGCCAAACCCAGCTCCTGGGTATCTTCCTGCCACTTGCTCCCTCTATACTTCTCCTTGGTCCCTGCTCTCCATTCAAGTCTCCTTCTGGTATTTTCCCATCTCGTAAAATAACCTCTGTTTTTCCATTGAACAGTCTGTTTACACCACAGAAGTCAAGGAACTAAAACCACGTGATAACTCCTCCTGAAAAATGCTAATGCCCAGAAGAGGAGAAAAAGGCCCCCAGACCCGTTGCCCGGGATGGGGTCCCTGCCTGTAAGATCCAGCTCATAACACGTCTGGCTGGAAGTTTTGGGTAAGATTAAAGCAATTCCAGCAAATATCAAGGGTTTAACCACCCAGCCTCCAGAAGAAAATTCATTTCTTCCTTAGAGTTCTAGGGGCAGCAAATCAGTGGCTTAAGGGGGTAAACACTGATGAAATCCAGAGAACCAGCAAAAAGGGGGTGGGGCAGCTAGTTATCTTCTCATCTCGCCTCTGCTGATTGCATTATCATTTATCACAGCTCAGCAGGAAAAGGCTAGGAAAAGCATCCTATGATCCTGGGTTGAATAAATATCCCAACTATCAGTGCTGGGAATACAAGCCTGATTCAGCCAATTCTTAAATGCATTTGCATTTAATCCCTTTATAATCCTTCCTATGGCATGCTATAAAAGCTGAACAAGACATTCCAGCCTTCGTAGGGTGCACAGGACACAGATGCTCCCAAAGTCCATGTGAAGTCTGAACTTTGGAATGTAATTATCCAAGGCTGGGGGCTCCCCTGAGAGCTTGCAGCGCCCGTGCTCATGCTGATGACAGTGTCCCTGTCCCAGATGATTCTATGGACTTAATGCACACATGCACATACACGGATGGACATCAGGGGACTAAGCCTCAGTCAGAGAAGGACAGGTTGAAAGGGTTCTTAAGGGTTGTTTCAGCCCCCGATCCCACCTTCATTTTATAGGACAGGGCACTGGGGTCCAGAGTAAGGACTAACTTGCCCTAATTAATGCCCCGTTATCTTTTTTGTTTCCTCGTTCGTCAAATGCAAATCATTTCCCCTATATTGTAGGGTTTATGAGGACAAAATAAAAAATGCAGTAGATGCCTAGTAATTTTACCTTCTTTCCTTCCTTCCCACACTGACCTGCTGTGTGATGACTTTGTTTTATCTTATTTGCTTTTCTCTTGAACACTCAGCAGGACCACAGTCAGCCTACCGGATATTGAGGAAGCTGGGAAAGCTGTGATGTTCTCACCTTGCAAGGCACAAGCACCCCCCTCCCCCCCACCCCACCCCGTGCTGATAGTGGAACTTTGGAGGTTCCATTCATCTATTTATTCAGCCAATTCAGAATCGGCCATTGTTACAAGCATTCAGGGATACAATAGTAATAAAAGACTGATTGAGAGAGACAGATCTTAATCAAATCATTACACTCATAATTAATTAAAATTTTGATAAATGCTACAAAAGACAGACAGGTGGCTATAGTAGTTATAACAAGAGGGCTTAGCAGAGCCCGGGGAAGGGGTTAGTCAGGGAAGGCTTCCCTGGGAAAGTAACACTTCCCTCAGATATGAAGGTTGATTGGGAATTTGCCCAACAATGAGTGGAGTGGGGCTAAGAGTGAAAGAAGTGAAGGCTGAGGAAAGCAGCTCGAGAAGACAGACCTTGGGGAGAGTAGTTACCTGCCATATTTAAGAAAACATAGCATTGAAGAGAAGTCCAAGAGGCTAATTTGGGACTTGAATATTTACATGATTTTGTTTCATTTGGAGGAAGACAAAGATCTTCAGCCCCAGAGCCCTGGGGAGGAAGGACCCTTGGAGGGGGAAGTCAATGAGTCGGCCCATTAATCTTGACTAATCCTAACCCATAATTCAGACCAGGGTAGGGGTTTTTGCAACTCCAGAGGAATTGGTGGGAAAGTCCTATGAAGAGATCTTTGAACCCCTGGGACAGAGCAAAGCTGGCCCACAGAGCAACCCCTACCAGTAAAAGCCTATGCAAACCCCTCTCCTCTACTCTTGCCCCACCACTGCCTTTGAGATAGAAAGAAGTGTACTCCTTATTTCTTCAAGAACCAATCTCCCAGAACCAACATGAAATTTAAAGACTACATATCTCTCAGCACTTTTTCCGGTTTCACGTCTTTATTAATCCCCATCCCAGAGGAACTGTATATAGCATTTAAGGGCTTGGGCTCTGTGATTAGACTGCAGGGGTTTGAATCCTAACACTGTCATTTACCAGCTGTGTGACTTCAGGCAAGTCTCTTAACTTCTCTGTGTCCTCATCTATAAAATGACACAATTTACTCACTTGGTAGGTTTGTTATAAAATTAAATGAAATAATGCAGATAAACATTGGGACACATAGGTAGGCATCCTCAATAAATGGAAACTTTATTTTTATTATTATGATGATGAATTTCATTAATACTGCCATATAGCAACCATGCAATACATGTCTACAATATTCCAGAAACTGAGCTAAGTATTTCATATACTTTATTTTGAAAGCTCCCACAATTTGGTATAATGATCCTGATTTCCTAAATGGGGAAACTGAGGCTCAGAGGAATTAAGTGACCCAGCTCTTATGTGACAATGAGGATTCAAACCCAGGCTCCAAAAGCAGTCCACTCTCTGCATTTCCAGCCCAAATTGGCCACTTCCCTTCCATGCATTGTACACTCCTGTTAATTACAACTAATGAGAATGAGTTTCTACATACTACCTGTTCATTGATTTGCAGATTTTTAATATCATTCCTTGCCCTGGAAGAACTCTCTGGGAGACCATCATTACCATATAATTCTTTGGGGGAAATGAAACAACAGCCGGCCCTGCCAATCACCATGGCAACACTCCTGTAAGTACACAGACTCGCATCAACACAAAGAATTATATCTCTATGTGTATGTTCTATATTTGCCCTTAAAAGCCATGTTACACATTGACTTGCTGATGACACCATCAGGACTCAGGTAGAGCCATTTTCAGTCGGCTCCAAAATCCCTCCCCATCTTGGGATGTTTCCAAGACCCCATCATGCCGGCACAGGTGAGGAGAGAGGTTGCTAGGGAAAAGGGATCACTGCCAAGCTCTGGCCCATAGCAGCACATGCTTCACTCTGACAGTGTGTAAGTGTGGGGACAGGCCTGGTATTGTGGGCACGTGACCTATAGAGTCGGACCGGGCTCTGCCTTCAGAAGGACCCTATGCTGGCTTAATGCTCTGCTGACATCGTCTTCAAATTCTTAATAAATTTTAAACAAGAAGCCCCATATATCCATTGTGGAATGATTCCCACAAATTAGGCAGCAGGTGCTACGTGAGGAGTGAGCAATGGACAGATACTTTATGCATTTCCTTTCTGGCTGGCATTTTCTGTCTCTTTTCAACTCTCTCAGATCTGCCAATCCACCCAATATTCTAGCTCAAGAGTCTTTACCAAAACTCAGTGGTTTTTCCCTCAGGGAAAGCAGCCCTGCTAATGTCACCAGAATTGAGCTGCTCCTAACCCTACTAATAAATGGTCGCTCTGTATTTACTACTGCTGTGAGCGTGGCACCACACTCAACAGGAACTGATATAATTTCTGATCTGGAAGATGGGGGTTACTATCAAGTCCATTTTATAGCTGAGGACAGTGGGGTCCAGAGACGTGCAGTAACTTTGCAAAGGCACAGCACTAGGGACATAAGTTTTATGAACATTCCCAAGGGCCTTCTCAGGGGCTTCTCAGTCTGCCTTGGGTGCTTCTGGGCCTGACTTGGGCCCAGGCAGGTCTGCCATTTGTGGCATACCTCTTGTAAGTTCTAGGGATGCCAGCCCTGCCCAGCCACATGCCTGCAGTTTCTGGCTCCTCTGAACTCTTCCAGACTCGGATGAAATACTCTGCAAGCTGGTGTGAGAACTGCTATCCCAGAGGCTGCTAATGGCACTGGGTTGGGTGAAGTAGAGTTAAGTCCCGACTGGACGCAGTGACCAGTGAGGAAAATGGGGTCGAGAGGGAGCTGGTCACCCACTCTCCTTCCTTTCTCTCTCCATGGGCTACTTCATGACAGCCTTTCCTTGCTGCCCACCCACAGAAGTCCCATGCCGAGAGATCCTACATGTTGACCTGTGGGGTTTCTCTGCGGCTCTTTTGAGACAGCAGCCATCAAGGTAATACACCGTTTAGCATTACTTCACGTGCTCTTACCTCATTTCCCTTTGTCTCACCTTTGTCCCCTGAGTTTGCACCCCCGCAAAGGAAACATCCAGATCTTAGTCTTTGCCTCAGGCTCTGCACTCTGGAGGAGCTGGTCTAAGACACATCTAGGCAGACTGCCTTCTCATTCAGCCTATGTTATGGCTGAGCCACCTACAGGCTGAACTTGGAAGTGAGATGTGATTTTTGGTCCTGCCATGAGCGTAGGAATGGCCCCATCTAAGAGATACCGTGGTCACTTACAGCCTTGCTCACCAACACTCGTCTTCTTCTCGCCCTCTCCACTCCATCCTTGTCTTCCAGGGACCCTCCCACCCTCTGCAAACCATCGTTAATTGGTCCACTGGGGATACCTGATCTAAGCCAAGCCAATGAATTCCTCCTTTCCTTGGGGATTTTTAACCTGGGTGTAAGTAATTCAGTCTGTTTTTCTTTATACATACCTCCAGTGTCTATGGCTGGATGTAAGAGATTTTGTAGTGGTTAGAGGCCATGCTTTCTGCCACCTGGGTAAGGTCCATCTAAAGCATGAAAGAGCTCTGCCCACATGCAGAGAGGAGCCAAGGCAGAAGCTACAGAAAGAGCCCATGGTTTCTGTGTTCCTTAAACTCAACAGTTCCTTTATCCTCCTTGGGGTTAACTCGCTCTATGTGCTTCTCTAGTAACTTCCATTAAATGTCCCCTGGTTACCTAATGCCATCCTAACTGAGTTTCTGTCACGTGCAACCAAATGAATCCCAGTTAGTCCAGTGTATTCCCACTGAGGGAAGTGGAACACAGAAGTGGGAAGAGGCTGGGTTTGGGGGACCTACAGGTCTGGGTATGAATCTTTAACTCCAAGGCAAGAAATTTAACTTCTCTGTGCCTCCGTCTTCTCATCTAAGACGTCAGGGGAACGGTACCATCTTTCAAGGCAGGTGTGAGGATCTAATGAGGTCGTGCTTTAGTCCCATCCCCATCTCTGCTCAAAACGTAGATTCCCTTCCCTTGTCTTCCATGTCGGTGGTGGGGACTATCCATCGAGGAAGGTTTTGCTTCTGCTCCCAGTCCCATGGAGTGTAGTCGCAAAGCCCTGTGAGTCACTCCAACTGTCCTCACTCGTAGCACTCAGGACTGAGAAAGAACTCGATGCCTTCCCCAGAAATCAAAGATTCATAAACATTCCCAAAGTATGTACCGCACAGGTCATATGGCTTCACCTCTCACATTTGGCCACTTTGAAAATCTTTAAGAAAAGGTCATTTAGCTTAGACCTGAGTATTTTTAGTGGCAGGACCCTCACTCCCTCACAAGGGCAGCACATTCCATGTTTCCATGGCTCTCATGTGAACAAAACATTTCATTTGTCTCCTCTGTCAGGCTTGGGATCCTTGACAGGTTGGAAGCTCCAGATTTCTAGAACACAGTGGGATCAAAGCCTTGAAGCTCCTCTGTGTATGTTGCCATCATGAGCCTAGTTGAGACCTTTGAAAAAGACCACAAGTAGTTCACTTTAATAAACACCGTGGGGTGTCTGGCTGGCTCAGTTAAGTGTCTGCCTTCAACTCAGGTCATGATCTCAGGGTCCTGAAATCAAGTTTTGCTTGAGGCTCCCTGCTCAGCGGGGAGTCAGCTTCTCCCTCTACCTTTCCCCCTACTTGTGCTTGCTCTCTATCTCACTGTCTCTCTCTAATAAAAAAAAAAACAAAAACAACAATAAGCACCATGTTTACCTAGTACTTTGTGTCCACACACCATGATCCTTAAATCAGAATCATCTCGAAGATTAAAGATTGCAAATTCTTTGACAAGCTTCCCATCCAGAAGTGAGGTCCAGGTCCTATCATCCCCTTGGATCTGGGTGAGTTCTGTTTCCACTCTGACCAACAGAACATGGCAGAAGTAACATTGTGCTGGTTCCCAAAGCCAGGCCTTGTGAAGGTGGCAGTTCCCATCCCCTGCCCTTTGGAACACTGTCTCTTGGTGCATCAAAATTCATACCCCAAAGTCAGCACACAGATGGAGCCCCATATAAGTGCTCCAGCTGAGAGTTCCACCTGAGCCCAGCCCTCAGGGCCTCTCTCCCGCCCGGCACCAGACACATGAGTGAAACCATCTTGTACCCGCCAGATCGGCTCATTGTTTCCTGAATTCCACAAGTGACCTTAGTCCACACCATGCCACGTGGGACAGAATCATCACTCAGCAGAGCCCTGCCCAAATTCCTGACCCACAAAATTGTAACTTATAATAAAATGGCTGTTATTATAAGGTACTAAATTTGGTGGTGAATTGTGTTTCAATTCACACACACACATACATATATGTATATGTATATACATAATATTATATTAACTTACTATTAACTATATTATACTAATAGTAACTATATATATTATTATATTGACTTAATATAATATTACATATATTACTATAACTGGAACAATCATTATCCCATCCAACAGATGAGGAAACAGAGGCAGGGTACAGTAAATGAATTATCTAGACATTTGGGTGGCGACAAGTGGGGCTGGAACCCAAGACTTCTCATTATTAGTCTTATTTTTCTACTTCATCTTGATGACGTTGTGAATGCCAAGACCATCATCAGCAAAGAGCACTCACCATTCATTATAATTTTAGCTGAAGTAACATTCTCTGGCACTTTCATAGCCTAGAGTCAATAGAGCTCTTTGGCTTTGTTATAAATGCTCTGTTCCCATTTACTTATTTAATCCTCACAACAACCCTATGAGGTGTTACTATCATCTCTAATCTGCAGATAGGGAAACTGAGGCACAGAATGATTAAGTGGCTTGCCAAAGGTCATGTAGCCAGAAAAGAGCAGAGTTAGGGATTCAAACGCAGATGCTTGGGCTCCTGGGACCATGTGCTTAGCCACTGAGGATACTGTCATTCAAAAGAGCCAGGCCGCCTTGGGTCAAGTCAGAGGTGATCTGAATCCATGGCCACTATAGTGTGGCTCAGTGCCATACTGACCTCCACCCCGAGCTCTCAAGTCCTAAAAGGTTTTCAGATGCTTTTAGACTTGAGACCCACCCATTGTTCACTTACAATGCGGAGCATGGATGTTTTATATCCAGTTGGGTGAAAGGAAGCATCTTTGTATCTGCCTGAAACCCTGACAGAGAAGCCGGGGCCACCCAGTGAATGCCACAATTAATTTCCCAGTGCGCAATATCGCCCGTGGGGAGAGGAGACACCGGCTCATTTCTTATTCATGAAGTCACACTGCCAAGCTTCATTTGCATGAAATAATTTCTGCGGCTGCTACCCCGCCATAAAATAAATCCGTTTCCCCTACAGGATCTGGTCTCTTTACACCAAGAGAGATGAGTAAGCAATAAATGCTGAAGGAACACACCCTTTGGACCGTTTTAATCAGAAACATGTCTGTAGCTAACCGCAAGTGATTTTATAGGAATAGAAAGTACCGTGGAGGCAAAGTCCTCGAATGCAACTTCGCCTCAAGATCTGTTCAGGGGAAAGTATTTAGCACTTCTCTCTACTCGCCCAAACACTGAGATTTTATAACCAGTGGGGTTGATAAACTATGGTGGTCCAGTGGTGGTGGACGGGAGAACAGAAGAAGGGGAGGGAGGTTAATAACCCGCCAAAATCTGATGAGATGAGCCACTGGAAATGACCCTTTGTAGAGCAGGCAAAACAGGGGTCCTGCCAAGGGGGCCCCATCTGAGCTGCCGGAGCCTGCGACTCTGTCACTTCACCTGCAGATGGGACTTCACCAGTGTGATTAGGGTGGAGGACCTTGACACAGGAAGAGAATTCTGGATTATCCAGGAGAGCCCCATCCAGTCATAGGATTCCTTAGAAGTGGAGGAGCTCTCTTGACCATAGTCAGCTGGGGAGATAGGACCACACATGAGGGGTCAGAGAGATCCAACATAACTGGCTTTGAGGATGGAGGAAGGGGAGTGCCAACCAAGAAACACAGGAAGTCTCTAGGAGCCAGAAAAACCAAGGGAACAGATTTACTTCTAGATCTTCCAGAAAAACAAAAACAAAAGCAGAACAAACAAACAAAAAAACCCCACAGTCCTCTTGACACCTTGATTTTGAGACTCTATCAGACTTCCAACCTAACAAATATTAAAATAGTAAATTTATGTTTCTTAAGCCGCTGTTTGTGGTAATTTGTGACAAAGCCATAGAAAATGAATACGCCTTGTATCCAGAGTTCTCTGCCACTCATTAGCTATGTGACCCTGCCTGAGTCACCTCACCTATCAAAAATAGGGAAGGTTTCATACGTCTTAAAGTGTGTTGTGGAGGTAAGATTTTAATGTCATTAATGTTATTATTCCAGCTGACTACAACTCTATGCGATAGACAGCCCTACAGGGATGGCTGGGATTTTCCAATTAAAAATCATTTAAGCAATTAATGCCAGCTTCCTCCTGACCAAATATTTTACCAGGCATGAATAAAAAATAATAAAAAAAAAGACAAGAAATGTTCATTATGTCTCCTGGCCACTTTTTAAGATCCACCCCAGGTATTAATTGGGAAAGGTTGTATCAGCTGTCTATTGTCACAATAATGCTATGTAACAAAATACCCAAAAAACCTGTTGCTGAAAACAAAAAGCATTACTTCATTCGTGAGCCTGAGGGTCTGTGATTTAGGCTGGGTTTGGCTGGGCAGTGCTGGCTGTGGCTCCATTCACTCTCATAAGCAGTGGTCAGATGGCTGTCGGGTGACCCAGTCCTTCTCTAGGTGTCTCTTACTTCTTACTAGGCCAGGCTGAGCCTCTTTTTATGGCAATAAAATTGGAGCAAGAGCAGAGATGGGCCCGTGTCTCCTTGAGCCTCTGTATTTGTCACATGAGACATCCCATTGGCCAAAACATGTCACCTCTCCAGCCTTAGAGCCAAGGAAGTGGTTATTTACGGAAAGCAAATGCGGATACATGGCACAGGGCATGGATACCATGGTGTGTGTGTGTGTGTGTGTGTGTGTGTGTGAACAAATGGAAAAACTGATACAGTTAATCTACCACAGAGAAGAAAAGCAAAGCAAACAGGCTCATCTTTGTTTGGGATTAAACACCTACTGTAAGCCAAAAACTCATCTAGACGACACGGAGATAAAACCTATTTCATGGAAGGGACTTACATTCTCATGGAACATCTACAATGAGTACTTAAGGAGCAAAAGCCCAGGCCAGTTCCTGGGGACACAGCTGCAGACATTATGTTATCTCACCGGTTCTACACAGTGGGTCTGAGAGGTAATCATTATGCCCATAGCTATTTAATAGGCAGGAAATCAAAGCCGAGCAGGGTAAAGCTGTGTCTATTTCCAAGTTCAAGATGCTGAGCTAGGTCTGTGTCATTCTGAAACCCAGATTCATTCTCCTCTGCTCTGAAAAACATCCTTTCATTGGCTCAGCAGATATCTAAATGCCAGGTACTGTTCATATCTCCTTAGAGATAGGAACATCTCCCTCCTAGCATCCATCACACATCACCAATTACACAGAGAATCCCTACCTTCTCCCATCTTTACCCTGATGTGGGGTCATCACGGTTGAGAGACACTAACTAGCTCCTTTAACACACACACACACACACACACACATACACACACACCAACAACAACAAAAACCTTCTAGGAGAAACAATTTGTCATCATTATTGCAACCTCTGGTTCACTTCAATCTTAGGTTCCCCACCTTTTATTTATAGTGCCTTCAAAGAGGTTCCACATCATTAATTGCTCCCCATCCAAACCAATTAGATGAGGTAGGCACTCCTGGAAAAATCACACTACCCAGGTGGCAAGGGCAGCTGTGCCTGCCTGGGGTGTTGGCACTGCCCTCTAAGAAATACATACGCAACAGCCCAGAGCTGGTCTGAGCAGGTTGTCCGGGCTGTACGGTTCAAGCAAAATGAATGAGCTAGAGACAAACATTGACTGTGGATTTATTTCAACAACACAGATTTGAACATGACGATGGGCTAAACTAATGGTTTAATGATGGAACCTTGATACTAAGTGAAGGAAAACCTTAGGAGGAAAAGCTACTTTAATAACAGAACTGTCAACCCATGATTTAAACCTGACTTATTAAGACTTTTGGACCTCTGATTATGACGTGGTACTCAACAGCGTATACCGAACCCAGATTATGAGCTACTTGAGAGCAAAACCCTTAGCTTTCCCACCTTTGGAAGACAGCAGACAGTAAGAGCACAATTATCTGAAGGAATGAATGTGTGGATGAGCGAATGGATGAGTAGGAGGAAGATGGACAGGCAGATGGATAGACGAATGAATGGAATAGGATAAATCTGGGGATAAACTGGTAAGAGTAAATGTTTGTGACATAAAGAAATGGGTTTGTGATTTTTTAAAAATAGAGTTTCACAATATTTATGGGGTTGGGTGGGAATGAGAAGAAAACATTTACTAGTACCTTCTGTATATCAACATGATGTATGTATTTTCTCATTCAGTTCAACCTGCACCCTTCTGGAGTGTGCTTAATTGTCCTCAGTGTATAGAAAAGGACGCTGAGACTCAGAGAGGTCACTTAGGGGACCTGGCCAAAGAAACCAGGGTTCCAACCTAAATCTGCCAATTTCCTAATGCCTGTGTCCTTCTCACCAGGAGTTGGGAGGACTTTGGGGGATCTGATTTTGTAGCTGAGGAAACTGAGGCAGGGGGAGTACAATGATTTGTCCATAGCCACCAGGGGGTCAGTATCTAATAAGAGCCAGGGAACTGCCTGGATCTGTTGTCCTCTTCTCCAGAGGAGCTCTGTGGTGCATGGGGATGGCCCCAAGAGACTGGAGCCCCCAGGATGGCATATAGAGAGCCCAGAGACGGGGCTCTGGAGTCAGGCTGCCTGTGTTTGAATCATGGCTCTATCTCTTCCCAAGTGCATGTTCTCATGCAAGGTACTGAACTTCTCAGTGCCTCCATTTCCTTATCTGTAAAATTAGGACAATGACAAAATGACCTCAGGATAACCATGAGCACTAAAATGAGCTCTGATGGTATCTGGTTGAGAATAAGCAAGCCATGGTGTTAATGATCTCTCTCAGAGTCGGCTGTTCCAAACTCCTTTATGTTCCTCCCTTCTCCAAACCTGACAACCCCTAGCACAACATCTGAGCAGAAAGGGACTCATGGGGGACCTTCTGCCAACTGATGTTTAAGAGCAGGACATTCTGAAAGGGAACTGTATTTTCTCCATCTGGCTTTCAGGTCACAAGTTCAGGTGCTGGGCTCATCTCCTGGTTAGCAAAATTCATTCCCTCCCACCCCCTGATTAATGACTCCTAATGCTCAGAGCCATGTGGACCCTCAGGTCTGGGGTTGCAGCTGTTGGTCTAACTGTGGAAAAGTCAGGACAAAATTTTAAAACAGGAGGAGAGTCTGGAAGATTTGAGGCTGTGAAAAGCCAAGGAATAGCCGACACGTTAGACCACTCCAGGGAGGCCTTACTCCCCACTCTAAAGGTGCCCACTCAACCAAGGCAATGAAACCTTTTCCCCCCAGTATGTTCTGGTACCTTCTGTCTCTGTCACGGGGCAAAAGCCTAGATGGAGGGGAGAGAGTTATCCATAACAAAACTCCTACTATACCCTAAGGTTATTTTATTTCACAAATACTCATATAGCACTTAGGATATGCTAGACATAGTGCTAAGCACTTTATTAAGAAATGCTCATTCTATCCTCAGAACAACCCCATGAAGCAGAGACTATGATTATTGCCATTTTATAGAAGTGGAGAGGCAAAAAGAAGTGAAGAAACTTCCTCAGAGTCAAATAACCCGTATGGGGTAACACCGGGATTCAACCCCTCACCTTCTACACACCGGGATGGGTACTGTTCGCTGTTAGTCCTAAGAGCCCCCAGGAAGAGCGCTATTGTTACTCTCCACTCTATCAAGCGAGGAATCTGAGACACAGGAAGATTAAGTAACACGTCCACGCACAACAAGTGAAATTCCGAGCTAACCCGAAGTTTGGATGAACTCAAAGCCTGTGTCTCCTCTTTTGTCATTAGGAGCCCACCCGACCTTAAGTAATAAGAGTCAAGCAGATTGGGTTTTTTTTTTTTTTAAGTAATCACTTATCAAAAATTTCCTGGAATAACACGAATTGCATGTCATTTTAAAACACATTTTTCTTAGGTGCCAATTTTGGGAGCCAGTCTCCAAGATGGCGCCCAGTGATCCTTGCCTCCCGCTAGTCACGCCCTTCTGTCGCCTTCTCCCTCACTAAACAAAACAGAACCATGTAACAAATAGGATGTTGCAGACCCAATGTTCTATGAATTCCGAGGCTAGACCACAAAACCCACTGGGGTTTCTGCCTTGTTCCTTCTTGAGTCACTTGCTTTGAATGAAGTCAGTTGCCATGTTGTCAGGGCACTCAAGCAGCCCTTTGGAGAGGTCCACCTGAGAAGGGCCTTCTCCAGCCATCCGCACTAACGTGTCAGGCATGTGGCCGAAATCATCTCAGAGGTGGAGACTCTGGCCCCAGTTGAGCCTTCAAATGGATGCAGCCCTGTCCAACGTCTTCACTGCAGCCTCCTGAAAGACCTTCAGTCAGAACCACCCAGCTGGGCAGCTCCCAGATTCCTGACCCTCAGAAACTATGAAATAATAAATGTTTATAATTCAAGCCACAGAATTTTAGGGTAATTTATTACACAGGAACAGATAACTTATCACATATTTAAACATGAGTTTTTAACCCTTTGAAAGCTTTTTTTTTTTTTTTTAATCAGAAAATTTCTGAGAATGTGTCAGTATTTTATTTGGAAAAAAACAATCACATGGTGACTCTGATTTTCACCCAACGCCATAGCCCCAAGTCTCTCTCCAGCCTTGATCTGGGGAGAAATTCCCTCTTTTCAGTTTTTCTATTCCTAAAGCCCCTCCTCCTTTGGGTCTGAGCTGTAGCCACTGTGTTAGATGAGAGGTGAGACAATGTAATCTCTAAATCCAGTAGTAGACCAGCCCCCTCCATTCTCTGTCCTCTCACCCCTCCCTCCCCTCTATCTCAGTGGCCCTCCCTCACCCCTGCTTGAATATCGCTTTATCAGAGAAGCCTTGACAGCAATGTCTGGAACTGCCCCTCCCCCAGCACTGCCTATTCTCCTTCCTGGATTTTACTGTTTTTGTTTTTGTTTTGTTTTCTATAGGTCTTATTACCACCACCACCACATACACACACACACACACATACACACTATACAAATGCATCTTATCCATGCATTTAAGTTTTATGAGAACAGAGACTCAGTTATGCCTAAAATGGTTCCTAGAACATGGGGGCTCACCTTTTGGTTAGCAAAATGCATTCCCTCCCAGCCCATGATTAATGATTCCCTTAGTAAATGTTTCCTGAAGGAATAAAAGGCAGTTTATGTTTAAGCACTCCTATATGTTCTGCTGCATAGATTGTTGTTCAGGACACTTAACAAGCTGCATGTCAGTAACCACTGACACCTCCTCCATGCAGCCTTCCCTTTGACAGTGTTAACTGTAGCCCCCCTCTGTGGTCTGATAGCTGAGTTTGCTTCCATTTCTCACAGCAGAAAGCACAGCACCTAGTGGTCTGTTGATAGTCTGTCATGCCTATTTGAGCCTGCTTCCATTCCAGCTGCCCAAACCAAGAGAGCCTGGAGCTGACTTGCGGAATGAGGGAGACAGCCGAGGTGAGATAAGAAAAGAACAAACAGAAGACAAGGGCATTCAGCTGTCATGAGCTGAGCAGACATCTGGGTTCATGCCGTGACCCGAGGGGCGGACGAGTGTTCCCATCCCAACTGTCAGCCATAGAGTTAACCCCCAGGTCCTTTGGAGACCAGGGCCCTAGAAAGTCGACACATTTTCCCAGCAGGCAGCCCCAGATCTGTTCCCACAACTCTCCTCTAAGGACAGAGATCAGGCCCAGCAGAAGCAGAGGGAAAAATGGGGTACGGTGTTCTGACCAGGGGCCCCAGGACCACCATTAGCCCAGAGGTCAGCTGAGGTCTGCAGGAAGCTAACCAGGAGTGGAGTGAGAAGGACTGGAAAGAGGATGGCAGGGCCCCAAAGACCAGCCCAGGTACGCACTCCACAGACCCAGCACCATGGACTCTTGGGCTTAGCACCCCTGCTCCCATAGCACCGGGTTCACGCAGGGCAAGCACTCGGGATCCTGGAGCCTCCTGGTGATCTTCAGCCAGGCTGACCCTCAGCATCATCTGCCGAACGGTGATTCGGGAAACCTGGGGCAGGTTCCTGCCATCTCTGTAATGAGCAAGTCCCACAGGTGACTCTGATGCATGACCCGGGCTGAGACCGCCACCTTTGGAGCACACGCTTTGCAACCAGACACATCTGGGTTCAAACCCTGGCTCGGCACTAATGATCTGTGTGGTATTAACTCTCAGAGCCTTACTTTCCTCATCTGTAGAATGGGGACAACTTTGTAGGCAGGTATGAGGATTAAATCACATATCAACATTGCCTAGTAAAGAACAAACATTTATTAGGTATATGGTTAAGTCCCAGGACCTGGCAGCTCAAAGAAGTAAGGTTTGGGGAAGGAGAGGAACCTATGAGCCAGGAGATCAGAGATCACAGCAGGCCTGGCCCGAGTCCCTGCACATTTAAGTGAATAAAAACTTATAACAGCAGGTGCCCAGCCAGTGGGTACTTCTGCCCACAGCGACCCAGCTGGGCCCCTCCAGTGCCCGGCTTCTACCTCATTCAGTTGTCTTATTTTCTGTTCTCCAGGACACTCCAAATAGGGTCTCAGACCCCATGGCACCAGGGTCAGCCACTCCTCCGCCAGGGGCCTAGGTTCCAGAAGCCGCTCCTCTGTGGCTTTCCGATGGGTCTGCAGGGCCCAGACCAGCATCTGTCATCACCGCAGCTGCAAACCCAGCCAGAGGGGAGATAAAACAATTCCCTACTAAGAGGATTTGCAAAATACACAGCACATTAACTAAGCATATGTAGCTAGTGGGCTCATGTTCTGCTTTCTTTGCTGCCTTTTTTTTTTTTTTTTTTTTGAGGCAAATAACTTTTCTTCCTCATAGAGAATAGAGAATTAAACTCACTCTCTGGAGGGCATTCATTAGGAGCAGTAGCCATTCTTCCAGGTGAAAGAAGAGACTGGAAAGAAATGCTCGGGAGGGATGGTGGGGAAGGTAGCAGGTCTTCCGGGCAGCTCTACTTAGAGACCTGTCTCTCCAACCCCTCCGGCCACCTGCCCTACCATGAGGATCCACCCCACCAGACAGGGCTGAGTCGGCCACCTGGGGGCTTCCTATTCACCAGCTCCCTAAAGAACCAGTTCCCACAAGGCTTGGGATAGCTTAGCGGTGCCTCACTTTTTTATATGAGGGAAATAATGTTATGTTTAATGATAAATTATGACAATATTTCATCTCCATTGTCTAATGAGACATTACAGAGAGGCTTAAGGAACAGGGCAAAATCAATAAAATCTACATCTTAGAGATAAGCACTGCTGGTGTGTTTCCCTCTGGACTTTTCTACAGATACATACAAACTTCTAGAATCATGCTGTACAGTCTGAGTACAACGTGCCTTCTAATTTCCAGTAAAATCTCATTTGGTCACCTTTATTGTGTTCATTGTAGTGGTGTTGGTGGTGCAACTACCTTTAAGGCCAGGAGAGTACCCCGGTGGGGGAGAAGGAGAAGCAGGCAGGGAGAAGAGAGAAAGGCTGCTAGCTTTCACCCCGTGACTACACTGAGTTAGGCACTAGGTTAAGTGCTCTACCTACCTGATATTATTTTATCCTCCTGACAAGAATATAAACTCACACTATTGTTATCAGCCTGCTTCACAGATAAGAAAACAACTCACAGAAGTGAAGTAGAAGTGGCTCCATTTACAGAGCCTCTGAGGGGCTGAGCGGAGACTCAGACTCAGGTCTCTAACTCCAGACTCCACGTCCTTAACTTGCGGCCACTGCTCTGTTATGTATCATGTTCCACCTAGCCTCTCCTCTACTGTTGGAAATGTAGGTTGTATCCACTTCTTTTGCAATTACAAAAAAACAATTAGACTGAATATCTTTTCCCACATGACTTTAAGCATTACCTAATTACACCCTTTGGATAAATTCCTGGAAGACAAAGGGATTTTTGTTTTAAGATTTTATTTATTTCCTTGAGAAAGAGCACAAGCAGGGGGTGGAAGGCAGAGGGAGAGGGAGAAGCAGGTTCCCTGGTGAGCAAGGAGCCCAATGTGGGACTCAATCCCAGGACCCTGGGATCATGACCTGAGCTGAAGGCAGATGCTTCACTGACTGAGCCACACAGTTGCCCCTGGAAAACAAAGTTTTAGCCCTTTTGGAAAACAGAGATTTTCTATCTGTATCCATGGGGATGAGGTTTTGCTAAATACAATAGAGAAAGTAAAAGAGCAGTGCTTTAAATGCAGCAGAGGTTTATTCTTACATAAAGATGTCTGAAGATAGACACTCTATGCTGGCACATAAGGGAGTCAGTCTCCTTCCACCTCACTGCCTGCCCCTCGCTCTGAGTATGGATTTTATCCTCATACTCCAAAGTGGCTGCAAGAGCTACAGCCATCACATCCAAATTCCAGGCAGCTGGATCATGGAAATGACAAAGAGAATTGTGGCCCTATCCTTAAACATCTGATGATACATAACTTTGTAAACTTAGTAACATGTCCACATTTAGCTACAAAGGAAGCTGAGAAGTATAGTGTTTCCTAGGGTGGAAATATGTACTCAGCTAAATACTAGATTTCTGGGATTGTGGGGGGGAATAAGAATGTATTTTGGAACATCCCTGTAGATCCCATGGCAGTGTCCTTCTCAAGAGACAGTGGGAAAATCATGGGCTTAGAAGTCAGGGATGAATTGGGGGAGGAAAGCTATCTTCATAAGAAACATTTTTTTTTATGATTTTATTTATTTATTTGACAGACAGAGATCAAAAGTAGGCAGAGAGGCAGGCAGAGAGAGGAAGGGAAGCAGGGTCCCCTCTGAGCAGAGAGCCCGATCCAGAGGACGCTGGGATCGTGACCTGAGCCGAAGACAGAGGCTTTAACCCACTGAGCCACTCAGGCACCCCCATAAGAAACATTCTTATGATAGTTAACACTTCCTTGGTACCTAGTATACCCCAACACTCCAAGAGAGTTCTCATGTCATCTCTGATTTCCCAAGACAAAGCTGAAAATCAGGCTCAGGTGATTCTCTATCATATCTGAACACCTCCTTGTGCATTTCATTTTAACTCCTGACGTCCAGGCTGCTGCTTCGTCTCTCAAAGTGTCCCTCTGCAAGTCTGGGACTGGACTCCTATTCACAGATGAAGCATTGAGATATAGAAAAGTGGAAACAGTTACGCGAACAGCCTGTGACTGGTGAAGCTAAAATTAAACACTACTGTGCTTGAAACCAGATTCTCTGCCTTTCCCATGTCATAATGCAGAGTATTGCTTTCTTTTCAAAGAAACATATTATTAGAAGTGACAGCCGAAGGAGAAAGGAACCATGATTTTCAAACAGTAGAATACCCTCCTTCCCAGCTCACCCTTACAGGGGCTTAAGACACTACTGTTGAGTCTTAGGTTTCCGTGATTTCCAGGTAGAGTTTCACCTAAGACACAGATCTCTGGGGAATGGATGGAGGCCTTGGATCTTCATGGTCCCAGAGACATGCCCCCACACACCGTCAGCCAAGACAGTTTCATTACCTCTGGGGAAGCTGCTGGACATGACCCACTCCATCCAGGGAGAAACAGACCCTTGGAGAGCAGAAGAGATGCAGGGTTCTGGGCTCAAGAAAGCATCACCTGTGTGACAGACTCCTGAGAGCAGACACCCTGATGTCCTCCAGAGGGTGGCCTGCCCAAGGGATCCAAAGCAGCCTGGGGAGAAAACTGTCTGCTTTACCCTAAAGAGAGGAAGACAGGCAGGGCCGCCCTCCAAACAGGGAGTCCTGTAAGCTGGCATCTGAAACACTCCACCAGGAGTTTGGGCCCAGGCCTTGCACACAATAAATGCTCAATAAAGGGCCTCTATGTGTACATTAGCATATCAAGAATGATGCAAAGGTAAATGTTTGCTTATTTGAGTAGTTATTAGCACTCACTGGCTGCTAAGTTCGTTCTATCGTCTAAGTTAATTCTTATCACAACACTGTGGGGCGATTGTTACGATCCTCACTTCAGAGAGGAAGCCGTGGCACATGGCCTAGAAGGAGCAGACCTGGGATGCAAACCCAAAGCTGTCTGAGTGCTGCAACCCCCCTTCACTTTTACTTGGCCACCTGTATATTTGTACCATTGAGTCCCAAAAGGCCTGTCTTCGTTGTCCTCAGTGAGAGCCTTCCTCAGCCATAGTCACTCCCTGCCCAGCAATGCCTTACATTGAATCAGGAAAAGGGAGGACAAATCATCAAACATATGGAAGTCTGATTATGACTATTTAATAAAGCTGGTCAGCAGCACTGTGGTATTTAGAGTAGTTTTTTTGGTCATTTCGTATCTTTTCAATCAGTTACAGGAAGCAAAATTACTAAGGAGGAGGAAGGCAATGTTCGTTGAAATGCTGACGTTATGATTCACCAAGGTCATCGTGCTAACCCAACTCTCTCTTTTACCTATGGAGAAACTGAGGCAGGAGAGGGGCAGTGCCATGTCTGCAGTCACTCAGTGACACCATAGGGTGCTCTCCCTACTCCTCTGAAGTTGGAGAAGGAACTTCCTAATTTTTAGGCTATCTCCCGTTTTTAGGGCTTCCATCCATGGCTCCCTAAAACTCTGGGAGCATGTATGAGTTATCTATTATGTAACAAATTACCCCAAAACTTAGTGGCTTGAAACAACAGCAGTTTCTGTGGGTCAGTAACCCACGCACAGTTTAACTGGGTCTTCTATACTGCGGTCTCTCTTACAGGCTTCAAACCAGGCACCAGTTGCGTTGTTGTCATAGCAGGAAGGTCAACAGGGGAAGGATGTGCTTCCAAGTTCACCCACATGACTGTTGGCCTGACTTGGTTCCTTGAACACAGCTGGACTAGGAGACTTAGTTTCTCCCTGGCTGTTGGCCAGAGGCTGTCCACAGGTCTTGCCACCTGGACCTTTTTTTTTTTTTTTTTTTTTTTTTTAAGATTTCTTTTATTTATTTATCAGAGAGAGAGAGGGAGAGAGAGCATGCACACACAAGCAGGGGGAACAGCAGGCAGAGCAGGCAGAGGGAGAAGCAGGCGGCCTGCCAAGTGAGGAGCCCGATGCAGGACTCGATTCCAGGACCCTAGGATCATGACCTGAGCTGAAGGCAGCTGCTTAACTGACTGAGCCACCCAGGGGGCCCCCACCTGGACCTTTCCAACATGGTTTGCTTCACCCAAGCAAGCATGCTGAGAAGCCAATAAGGGAATCCAGCGAGACAGAGTCACAGTTTTTTGTAACCTGATGTGAATGTGACATCTCTACATCAACGCCATATTCCGTTTTCTAGAAACAAGTCACTAGGGGAGGCGACCGCAACAGGCAGTGAGTTGTGGGGTCACTGGGAACGCGTCAGAAGCCTTTGGGAGCAGAGTACCATCTCCAACCCCCATTTTGTGAAGCTGTTTCTTTTCCTTAGGAGGAAGATTTTAAACAGGAATGCCTTTCAGCACTGAATCTCCCCCATCACTTCTGGGGTGACCTTGCAAGCGTCAGATCTTTGCATTTTAAAACCACTGAGTCAGCCCCTCCCTGCTACAGCTGGAAGGTGTCCCAGTGTCCTCCAGGCATTTCCCAGGGAAAGGCACCCAGAAGGGGAAGTGACTTTCCCAGGCAATACGCCTAAGCCTTCTCTGGTGTTTGAGCCCAGCGCCCCTCTGGTGAGGTGGATCCACCCGAATCCTGATCACTCTCTGAGGGCCAGGAGAGGACTTGCAGCTTGCAGTTAACTGACTGTACTTTTCCCTGGGCATCCTGTGGGGCCTCCAGGAGCTCTTTGGGGCTGCAGAGCACCCACTCCAGGATACTAGAAAGTGCTTCGATAGACTGAGGATGGTTCTAGATCTGAGGGACTACCCACATTCATTCTTTCACTCACTCATGGGCAGGCTGCTTCAGAGAGAAGAGCCTGAGCTGAGTCTTGTAGGTTGAAAGGCAGAAAGGGAAACTGAGGCAGAAGAACCTGTAAAACCCACGGTCTGGGGATTGAAAAAATGGTGGGAAAGCCCATTACCTGGTGGCTTCAGGGGCACAGGGTTTGGGGGAGCTTTTAAGTGGATGCATGTAAAGCCTCCCTGCTCCTTGGCACCTGCCCACAGCAACTCTGAGGCCACCCACTTTTGCTTGGTTGGTCTAATACCCCAGAGGCTACACTGGGTAAACATCAAAGGAAGGTTAGGTTGAGCCTCTTGGGCGGGGCTACTGCGGGGGGGGGGGGGCGGCAGGTGTATGCTTTTGCTCTATCCCACTCCTGAAGGGCTGCAAAACCCAACCCACTCAGAGAAGTGGGCAATGCAAGTTTCCCCAGTACGGTCAGGTTGAGGCACGTGGTGCAAGGGGCTTTTGCCAGACTCCTTTCTCCAGCCCTGCAGCCTGGCTCAGGCCTGCCCTGGACAACGCAAGGCCATAGGGCCTATTGTTGGCGTAATTAGAAACCAGAGCATCTCCATGCCATAGCATCCCACCCCTGTACACTCTGCGCCCTAATATTCAAAGGTATCCCCTGGACTGTCCACACCCACCCACCGTCCCTCCCGCCCTTGCTGTCCCCCCCTCAATTTCTTTCTTTCTAATCCTTAGTAGATTCTCCCATATCAAAACTCATTCTACCCATGTGGTCTTTCAAGGGTCTGCTTCACAGGAAACAAATTCCATCTGTTGGGAGTTAGTGGATGGGAATGAGTTTATTCAATTCTCTTCCCAAGTACCATATTTAAATGTTGACAGGTGACTTCTGGATACCATGTGCCCCCAAAAGAGTGACTACAGGTGTTAAATTAACAGTGATGGAGAAGATATTGGTGATAGATGAGCCTTTCAGGATCTCCCAAATCAAGCCCCGTTTGCTGGTAACATTCCAGGAGTCTGATCCCAGGCAGAAGGGAGGGCAGAGACAGATGAATTAGCTTTCTTTTCCTCTACTTACTCACTTCCCACTTGAACATGGTGCCCAGGGGACATCTCAAGTCAGTGGGTTCTGACAATGAGAATTCAGGACCAGAAAAACCTTGGATATCCACCTGGCCTCAAGACTCCTCCAGAAACCCACACATGCCCTTTGTGAATGGGAAGATCAGCACCCAAGCTGGGGAAGTGACTTGCCAAATGTCACGCAGCAAGTGTATAGCCAAGCAAGGATCCTGGGACTCTGGAATCCCAGGCCTGTGCTTTGTCTAATGTACATGCTGATTTCCAGAGGGGTCCATGGGAGTTGCCTATGGTAAGTCCTACGGCAGAGCTGAAGTGGGAAATCAAACAACTGGGTTTGCAGCCTGAGCCTCTAGCATGCAGGGATGAATGAAGACATCCCAAGAAGCAGGGATTTTCCTGGCCTTGGGAACAGAACTCTCCTATCACCCCATATGGATTCCCTCCTAGCCTTGTCTAGATGGGTAATGGGCGGGGCAGGAACACGGGCGGAGAGCAGGCAGATGAAAGTTGGGCCCTGTGCCAGCTGCCAGAGACTCAACACTGAGTGTTCTTCTTTGCACCTGCCGGCCCATCCATCAGCCCTTTGCCTGCCTGACCCCAGAAGCCGGCAGCTGTGGGGCTGATGAGGGCGTGGGCTGGACGGCTGATGGCTCAGGTGCCGGCAGGCTGATGAGGGAGGGGGTTGGGTTCAGGATGGACAAAGCCTATTGCTGCCTCCTTCTGGGGAAGAAAGACCCGAAGCTGGAACTTCCCCCAGAAGGGGTCCACTTTTGGGAACAGGGAGAAATCACAGCCCAAGGTCAAAAAGAACAGATACTTCAGGGTCTAAGCAAAGGTTTTTCAGGTCAAGAGCTAGAGCGCCCCTTCCTCTACACAGAAAAACACCAGTTGGCCGAACTGCTCATCGGGGGCAAGGTTTTCCAGGGGACTATTATGGTTCCTTAGGAAGAGATGCTTTTTCTAACAGCCATGGCCTTGCAACAGTGGAACCAGCACTGATCTCCCCGTCATCAGAGGGGTACAGAAGTGTTTGGACCCGTATCTGCTGAGTCAAAAGTTTGGGCTTCAGAATCAAGAGACTTTGGTGTGAATTCTGGCTCTCCTACTTCTTGGACAAGTGGCTTCGCCTCCCTGAACTTCTGTCTTTTCTTCTGAAAACCAAGTCGAATCACAGTGCTCACTCAGCTACGACAGGGGTTCAGCGTCTGACTGAGTCAGAGGGCAGGCTCAAAGGCTTGCACAATGCGCGGTACACAGGAAGCGGGGCTCAGGAAATGGAAGCTGGTGTTTAAGTGAGGACGGGGGTGTGGGGCCCAGCAATGGTGCACAGTAGCAATGAGAGGCATGGTGGGGAATGTTCGCTGCTCAAGAAAGCCCAAACACACATGCCTACAGGCACACACACTCATATTCACCCGTGTGTGCACATGTGATGGTGGAGTCTTTGTGACTCCCCTGAACACTTAAGGGGAGGCTAACCCCACCTCATTACCTTGTGACAAACAGCACTAAGGCTATTGCTTAGATGGTCCTGACCAAAAATCCCAGGTCACCGCCCACCTGGCCAGCTCAGGCTGACTTCTTAGCCTCTCAGGACCTTGCCTGGCCTGTGCCAATAGCTCTGGCTTGCAAAGGCCGCTGGAGAGGACAGTGCTGAGCGGTCAGAGTGGCTCACATCATCTAAAGCCTGACCTTTCCCGGTCATCGACATCAACACATCACCTCCATTTACAGTGAGTTTACGTGTATCTGCAAGTATTGCTTTGGCCATGGCCTGACTCATGGAAGCCTGCCTTCTTATTCCACAGGCGGCAACAACCCAGGGGTCCTGAGGGACTTCTATTCTGGTCCAGAGCAGTAGAGTTTAGATGGATATAGCTCTGGTAACAAGTTACTAATTCAGCAGCACATTCTCATTACTAGAGGCTTATTACAGAATTGGGAGGCTAACCATGAAGCAGCAGAGGGCTTGTAGAGGAAATTCATCTTGGAGCTGATGTGGTCCTCTTTCCAGTGATTATGTAGATGGTTCTTACTTTCATCGTCTATAAAATGGGAATGATGATGGTACTTGCTTTCCTGGGTTATTGTGAAATATAATTAGATTACAATAAAGTTCTGGACAGAGTGCTTACGCAGAGCAGGCTTTCAATAAATGAATAATAAATTGAAAATTACAAACGTAACTTATACTTTCCTTTTTAAGTTATCTGTCCCTATGCAAAGCATTAAGAATTTTCCACCTGAGCCAGACCTCTTGGTTATTTGCCCAGGATTCTATCTTTGACAGCAACACTAAGGGACGTGCAATGAGTGATATTATGAAAACCACCTGTCATTGACCACTTATTATTTAAAAAGTGTCTGATGTTCAGTAAGTGCCCCTCCCCACCTTTGTGAGGTACCCCTGAGATCTATTGTTGATATTCAATAGCCTTTTGGTAGACAACGCTATATTAATATAGTCTACCACAAATTGTGGCTTTTTTTAAAAAAAAGATTTTATGTATGTATGTATGTATGTATGTATTTGACAGAGAGGGAGAATGGCAGTGAGAGAAGGAACACAAGCAGGGGGAGTGGGAGAAGGAGAAGCAGGCTTCCCGCTGAGTAGGGAGCCTGATGCGAGGCTTGATCCCAGGACCCGGAGATCATGACCTGAGCTGAAGGCAGATGCTTAACTGAGCCACCCAGGTGCCCCCCCACAAGTTGTGTCTTAAGACAGCTAGCACAGGGGCACCTGGGTGGCTCAGAGGGTTAAGACTCTGCCTTCAGCTGGGGTCATGATCTTGGGGTCCTGGGATCGAGCCCTGCATTGGGCTCTCTGCTCAGCAGGGAGCCTGCTTCCCCCTCTCTCTCTGCCTGCTTGTGATCTCTGTCAAATAAATAAATAAAAATCCTTAAAAAAAAAAAAAGACATAGCTGGCCCAGAATAAAAATTTATCATTAAGAGCAGCCTCTATGTGTTGACCATTTACTATGTATCAGGCACTGTTCCAGATGCTTCACATCAATTATTTCACTTACTCTTCCAAAGAAGGTCATGGACATGGCTACCACTATGACCCCATTTTACAGATGGTAAAGCAGAGGTTTAGAGGGGTTAAGTAATTTGCCCAAGGCCACCCAGCTAATAATAAGTGGGAAAGACAGAACTCGAACCCAGACCTTTCTGCCTTCAGAACTCCGTCTCTTAGCCACTACTCAGGTATTCAGCAAGAAATACTTAAAAGATAAAAATGAGGATTAAGGATTTTACAGAGTGGTGGTATAAACGTCCACACTTGCGGTCTCACAGAGTGTTACAGCCTATGTGTCAGAGACAGTTCTTGCAAGAACTGGCTGGTTTTCAAGCCAGAGTCCATAGGTCTAGCCCATGGGCCAGGTCCCCATCTGGCTCCTGGCTCTTTGACCAGCCAGAAGTCACTTTTGTCTTTAGCCATCCAGTACAGATGCCAGGAACTAGAGATTTTCCAGGACCCAATGGGGAATATTTGAGAGTGTAGCTCTGTTGAAGACACTGGTAATCTGATTAGTTAGTGGCCAAGAATTGCAAATGGCCCCATTGTCCAGTTTTACAAACTACCCGTTGGTCACCGGTCTACAGTACAGGAGCTGGAGGTCCCCACGGATGAGGTCTCAAGACTTCCATGCAGCCTCTCTGTTCCGCCCGCACACCACCATCTCTTGGGGTAGGCTCCATCTGTAGAGGGCATGACTGGCCAGTAGGCAGCCCCAAAGAGGATTCTAGAGAGGGAAAGCGTGAGCAGGGAAAGAAAGACAGACAGACAAAGAGCTCAGCAGCAGCTGGTCGGGGAGGCTGGATTCACACCTCTAATCTGCTTCTGCAGATTATGCTTCATGCAGTCAATAGGGGAGAAATGCCACGATTTACATGACAAGAACCAAAGGAGAGAATTATAGCAAATCAATTCTGCATGAGGAGATAAAGCCCCATATTTAATGTATGCAGTGAAAGGTAGAAATTCAATTCTCATAATGTCAGATGATGCTGATTAAACCTGACATTCATTATTAGTATGATGATTTTTCCTTCTCTTCTTGGGCTTGAAGAACAAACAGGCCTCATAAAGACAGGGTTGTAGAACATCATTGTAATCGGACAGCTGAATGAGGAAAAGGCTGCTCTGGCCACCACCGCCGCCGACCCCCCTCTGGAGAAGGAGCCACTGGAGCTGCACCGAGCTCTCTGACTGAAGCTGGCACAGGGCAAACAGTACCGCACAGCCCCTCGGGAAACTCCTGGGATTGAAGTCAAGTCCTTGTACAACCACACAGGAGTTACATGCCTTGGGGCCACTTTTTCTCTTTAAGCCCCTCTTCTCCTCGACCAAATGACTGAGATCAGTCTCCGGCAGCACTTCCGAAAGCTCAAGGATGCCTTGTGAAAGGGGGGGGGGAGGTTTGTCCTCTGGTCAAACAGGTAAGCGTTTGCCTCATACTAAATAATATACAGCCTTGTCTCGGAACTTCACAACGTCTGAGAAGGCATGCGGCAACGAAACCCATTTAATTTGAGTCACTGTGGGTTTCCTTAAATCAGGGTTGACAAACTTGGTGTGAATGGGGTCAGAAAGTAAATATTTTAGGCTTGGGACACCAGCCAGGCTGTTATAACTGTTCAACAATGCTGTTACTGTGGAAAGCAGCCGTAGACAATCTGTAAAAAAAGGGAGGGGGGGAGGGGAGACTGCTTTTCAATAAAACTTTATTTAAAATACAGCTGGTGCATCAGTTTGCCAGTCTTTGCCCTAGACCATGAACCACCCCAGCCCCAGCCTTCTTTTCTAGGCAAGACCTACTAAAACGTCAAATAACACAGCAGGGGAGAGTTGAGGTCCGAATCCCAGTTCTGCCAGTTAGTGATTCTGAATCTCTGGTAAATGACTTAAGCTCTGCGACGGCTCCTGGTATATGGATGCGGGAGTCACTGTGACACTCTGTTGTAAGAATATAAAGCACTCGGCATAGCCACTGTCACGTAAGTGCTCCCTAGTTATTCATGTCACTGATGACAGTTTAGTTGGTATCATTAATATTACCATCCAGCAGTGGTGCGTTCTCTGAAACACCCAGAAGGAACAATCTCCAAAGAGGCCCCCTGGGTTCCTGCATTGTGTTGGAAGGTAAGGAGTGGGCAGGACTCGCTACTAGTGTACCCCCCAGAGCCATGGAGGCAAAGCCCTCTTGTGGTGTTCCCAGACTCTCATCATTAATTTCCCATCAGAGTTCATCCTCTCTGACCTCCCTGTCAGCGAAGTTGCTTTAGCTTCCTTTCAGCTCAGTTAATTGCACCCGACACAGTGACCGGGGCCACCGAATGAACTACTCCCAGCTCAACTCCCAGCTGCCCCCCAGACTCAGCCCCATCCAGCTGGCTGGGGCAACCTGGTAAAAAGCCCACCCACCTCTGTGGGCCCAGTCCAGACCGCCAATGTCACGGGACACCTCTGGAAGCTGGAAGCTATACAAAAAACGTGCACCTGTCTCATGTAATGAGAAACAGTTCTTCGGATGCCAGGCAAAGCCTCCGCTTTAATCATCTTATTATGGGGAAAGCCTTGCTTCTAAAGTAGACATTGTGTGTGCATCAGAATCTCTGACCTGACAAGTCGGGGACCTTGCCTTGGCACAGAGGAGGGATGTCCGGTAATGCTTCCGGAAGCCAGCAAGAACGGAAGATGGAGATGCGTGTGCACACACCCAAGTGTGTTTGTGCACATGTGCACACATGCATGGGACAGCAGAGGGGTTAGGACAGCAGGTGAGACCTTGGCTCTCATCTTGGTGGGTCAGTCGTGGTTTCGTTTGAGCCCTACCATCTTGCTAGTATAGCCGCGAGTACCAAGCCTGACACAGAGTCGGTGTTCGATACATTTTTGTTGACTGATTGACTGAACTATTTGATTATTAAGTGATTAGTTAATAAGCCCCCTCTTTTTCCTTCTACTTGGGTCTGCTAGGCCCTTGCTGTTTTCCTCCTTGGTGAGCTCCAAACTGGTCTGCCCTGTCTTTAATGTTGTCAAAAAATGTTGCTTTGACATTGTCTCCTGAAAACCCCCAGCCATTCCTCTCCCAACCCCTCACCCTGAAAGCCCTCCATCAGCGATTCTTGCAGGCACCTGGCTCTGGATCGGCCTGTCCAGTCACCCTGAATGACCCAGACTCCCCTTTGCTTTGCTGATGCAGAGCTTTGCTCTCTGAGTTTCCTCTGCCCTTCCCTCCTGGTGTGCGGACCAGAATCCCACCTCCCCCCACCTCCCAAAGGGGGCTCCTGCGCTCTACCCTTTTTCCCCGGACACTCACACTTTCTGGTGTTGATCCTGACTACCTTTCTACCAGATAGAACCCTGTGCCACGGGCACAGCTTCTTACCCTTACAAAGGCTCCTTGAGGGCTCTAGAACATCTTTCTAGGAAAGACCCTTACTCACTCATAGCGATAAGTGCTGCATCTTTCATGACAAGACCACATCAGCCAGCATACGAAATGGGGTTTGCATTGGGCGACGCACCGTCAGGTGGGAACCATTCGTGTGCTAGAGGCCACCCAGCATATAGAATATTTTTTTTTAAAGATTTTATTTATTTATCAGAGAGAGAGAGGGGGAGAGAGCGAGCACAGGCAGACAGAATGGCAGGCAGAGGCAGAGGGAGAAGCAGGCTCCCTGCTGAGCAAGGAGCCTGATGTGGGACTCGATCCCAGGACGCTGGGATCATGACCTGAGCTGAAGGCAGCTGCTTAACCAACTGAGCCAACCAGGCGTCCCAGGAGGTCCAAACTTTAAATCTTGGTTCCCGCCATCCTCTTGGCTGAGAAGCCTCTAGCAAGGCCTTCGACCTCTCTGAGCTTCTGTTTCCTCTTTGTAAAATGCAGATTGTCCTGATCCTGGCTTCACCTGGCTCAGGGAGCAGGCAATGAGATCATGCACGTGAAAGAAGGTTCTAGCAAACCTTCAGGCATCACAACAACGGTAATCTCCTATAGGCTGCTATATGCCAGGCTCTCTGCTGGGAATCCTCGTGAGGGCTGTGATGGTTCCGGTATGATCCCCGTTGTACAGATGAGAAAACTGAGGCTCAGAGAGAAGCGATGTGACCAAGTCCTGTAGACCATTTTGTTCCTGTTCTATCTGATTGCAGAGTCTGCAGCTCCTGCTCTGCCACACGGTGGGCATTTGGCTATTTGTGACTCTAAGGTGGGACCTTCTACCTGAGGGGTCAGCAACCCCACTCAATAAATCCTTCTTGATTAGCTGTTGGAATGCATAGGGTATAATAAATAATGCAAATAAAATCAATGCTGCTCCCTGCCCTCTAGGACTTTCAGTGTCATGCAAGCAGCAAACATTGTAGGAGACAGAGAACGTCAGAGTCTGACAAAAAGGGCCATGAACAAGATGGGTTTTACAAGCTTTGCCATTTTTTCTTACCAATACCCTCACCACCGTTCATCTGCCAACATTGATGAAGGGCTGTGTGAGTGTCTGATTCACCTTGAAAAGCGTCTTCATATCCTTATCCCAAAACATCATTTTACTTAACCCCATACTGTCTGCTTTTATCCTACTGTAGCTCAGACTGGGGGTTAGGGCGCTTAGGAACATGGTATGATGGGGAAGGTAAAGATTTCTTACCCTCCAGAACCCCTTGATGTCCAAGGGGGGCATGGAGAGGAAATTGGGAGCAGGACAGAAGGAAGATACACAGCAAGGGGGCCACAGGGCCTGCTGGTGCTGGGCAAGACACCGTGATGCTGGCTGAGGACCAGGAGGGCCAGACCCGGGCACTGAGACTTGCTGCCAGGCAGGAACCTGGGCACCGTCCTTCCCATCCTGAGGATCCCAGCCACAGAACTCTAGTGGTCTAAGGTGTTCCGTGAAAATAGGCTTCCTTGGTAAATTCACTCAGGAAACAGACACCTGTCAATGCCTTCAGGGCTCTGGAAAGCCTGCCTGTGGGGATTGACTGACCTTATTTTGTCTAACAGCACTTCCCAGTATACTGGATCAGGGGACCCTATCTATGTCCCACAGAGCTAAGCTACTTGGGACCCAGTTTAGGATGCTCTTTCTTTTATATAGGAGGACACCAGAACCCAAAGTGGGGCAGGGGGTGGGGGAGTGGGGGCAGTCAGAGCAACTGGTTGCCTAAGATCAGTTGGTGAAGAACTTAGACCAATGTCTAGTCTAGCAGCTTCAGCAGTACCCATTGGAGCAGAGCTGGCTATGAGAAAAAAAAGGGGGGGGGGTTCTGGATGATCCTATGCACATTATCTTACATTTTAGTATGCCAGGGGTTTGGTAAAATAAATATTTTTGGACGATAAGATAAACAATAGCACAAGAGTGATATGCTTTTTTTTTTTTAAAGATTTTATTTATTTATTTGATAGAGATCACAAGTAGGCAGAGAGGCAGGCAGAGAGAGAGGGGGGAAGCAGGCTTCCTGCTGAGCAGAGAGCCCGATGTGGGGCTCGATCCCAGGATCCTGAGATCATGACCTAAGCTGAAGGCAGAGGCTTAAACCACTGAGCCACCCAGGCGCCCCAAGAGTGATATGCTTTTAATGGCAACTGACATTCAGCCTGAGGGCAGGGGAGCAAAAGGGATTGGTGGGAACTATGGCTTGGCTAACAGGAGTACTCTGGCCAAAGGGACAGCACTCTTTGGCTCCAGTGATATGGCCCCGTGGGTGTGCTGGTCAAATGTTGTTGCGATTTTATTTCTCAAGAGAAGCAGGAGAGACAGATCCCAAAAAATAATTTCTTTGGTAGGCTGATTTTTTTTCACCCCCGTGGGTCCCCAGTTTGTCTGTGCTAGAGCCTTCCCCTTCCATCTCTATCCACATCTCAAACTCTATCCACAGCCAAACTCTAGCTCTCTGGCAATCTGGGCAGAGCCAGGCAGGTCAGCGGGAGGCAAAGGTTTCCTGTGCCCAGCTTGCTTTGCGTGGAGGGATTCCCCATGGGGATACACTGGGACAACAGTACTCCGCAAACAGCCGTTTTCAACATAAATATTGCCAGGTTTGAGCTAATGTGATATCAGCCCAGCCTGTAATCCAAACAAAATAGATCATTGTCCTGTGATTATTTTTCCTCGGGACAAAAGGCTCTAAGCACTTGGTTTCCCATTCTGTAACCTCTGTATTTATGGGCCATGTTAATTTAATTCAGCAGCTCCGCCTTCAACACAGTTCAAAAGCAGTCAGAATTTGCATTTCATGATTTCAAAGCCTTTCTGGTCTGCTAGGCTGCACTGAGAGGGAGGCTTTGTCCTCTTCATTCTGAGAAAGAAGAGGACAGAAAAACCACCCGAACCCTTTGACATAATACAAAATACATCCTCCGCAGCAACACAGGCTGCTGCTCATACCCGAGAAACAGAGACCCGTCGCAGAACACCTGGAGCATTCTGGAACAGTCTGTCTCGGCTCCCACATGTGTGGGCTGTGACCAGGGAAAGAAGCCCTCCCCTTCCCTGTGGCTGCTGACCCAGGGCCCTGCTGAAGGTTGTCTACACTGCTGGCCACTGGCCAGTCAGACTGAGCCAACGCCTGTTCATTTGACCAGCCTGACACTCTGTCAGGAACAACCAGAGGACCGTTTTCTCCAAGTCCATCCTCTCCTTCTTCATAGAAGTACACTAACAGCTTCTTAAATTTGACCCATTGGACCTTGTGATATTTGAGATGCAGTTTGTGAGTGACATTACACAGATGGGGAAACTGAGGCCACAGATGTAGAGTGATTTGTCCAAGGCCTTGAGGCCTCTTGAAATGAAAATAAAGGATGTTCTCTGGAAAGCAAAGCTGGCTTTTCATCCATCTATCCTTGGGAGAAGACTTTGTGATTCCCATGACTGAGGATGAATTTCTTTCTTCTTTTTTTAAATATAAATTTCTAACAAAACAGGGGCACCCAGGTGGCTCGGGTCATGATCCCAGAGTCCTGGGGTCGAGCCCCACATCAGACTCCTGGCTCGGTAGGGAGGGGAGCCTGCTTGTCCCTCTCCTTCTACCCCCACCCCTGGCTCGTGCTCTCTCTCTCGCTCTTTCTCTCAAATAAATAAATAAAATCTTAAAAAAATTCTAATCAAACAAATAACCCATGTATGTATGCTAATATATTCTTTTTACCAGAGAGTATAGAAAAGGCTTAATGCTCCTTCCACACCCCTCCTCCATCCCCTCGCCGCACCCCTGCACTCACACACGCGGTCTCTCCTCCTTGAAGTCAACCACTATAGAAGCTTCTCTGGTAACCTTCTACTGTTCCTCAAAGCATGCACAGTCTATATACTTCCAAGGCTACACGTTTATGCAGTGTTTGTCCCTTTTTAATGCTAATCGTATTGTGAATATATTTCCACAATTTAGTTTTTATACTCAATTAACTCTTGGGGATAGAAGAATGCCACAAATCTAGAACTTTCCCAGTCTTCTTAACATGCTCTGTAGTACAACCATGCCGTGGTTCACTAGCTGTTCACGGATTTTTCCCTCACCAGCCACACTGCGCTGCTTCCTGGGGCCCATCTGCAAGCATTTTTTTCAGAGCGGATGTGAGATGTGGATTCGCAGCAGGTGACAGGGACTGCTTGCTCCTGGCATCCTTCCACCGCTCCTATGGTTTAGAGCACAGCTTCTTTAATTTGGGTTCCCTAAAACTGTCTCTGGTGGAGAGTATTGCAGGCAGAAGATTCCTGGGAAGCGCTCTAGGGATGGCTACCCTCTTCACCCATGCCCAATTTATAACCCTCCTGCAGACTATGAGTGTGCCCATTTCGCAGACATGACTTTGCACTGGGCTAGCTACATTCTCCAGAAACCTGGGCCCGTTTCTGACCTATCTGCAAGGATTCTAGCAACTGTTAAAGATTCTGTCAGAGGTATGAACAAAGCAAACCCAACTTGGCCAGAAATAGACCCGCACAGACCCCACTAAGCCACATTAGCTTCTGGTTTCGGCTGGCTCTGATCTCAAAGCACATGGCTGGGAGAAGCAGCAGCAAAGACGCAGGTATGGGTCTGACCCAGAATGCCAAACTCGGAAAGCCTGGCTCCAAATCCCAGCTTGGATGCTCTCTCCGGAGACCTGGGAAGATTCCTGTGAGCCTTCACTCTTCTCTTCTGGAAAATGGAGTCCACTGGCCTGCAGCACAAAGCGTGGACTCTGTGCCTAGACCTGGAAAGCCTCCACTTAATCACGGTGCTTGTGGAAGCCCCACAGCCGAGCTGCTGGGGGGGCCCCACATCAGATCGCGAACAGCACCAGACCCGGCGGCCTCAAGGGTGCTGTCATCCCTGGAATGTCAGGCCGATCTTCATCTTCCCTGCAGGTACCACTGAGTCCATGAACAGCACGGCATCAACAAACCAAGAATCAGGAGCCTTGAAGAAACAGCATCAAGGGAGGAAGGTGACAATACTTTCCCAGGGCCTATTCTGGGCCAGACGCTTACAGATAACATCGATTACTCTTCCTGATACTCTGTGAGACCTAGGTCTGATAGAATGGGGAGATCAGGTTCCAGACCAATTGATGAATTTGCTGGGGCTGATAGTGAGGCTTCAATCAGCCCTGTGTGGCTCTGGGCTCAATGATAACAGCGGGCGTACTATTATTACTACCATATCTATGTTAAGTATTATTCTAAGCACTCTGCATATACCAGCTGTTGAATTCGCTGGACGACTCTGTAAGGTAAATGCTCCAATTATCCCACACTTTACAAAGGAGGGAGTTAAGCCCTGAGACTGTACAGCAAGTAGAGGTTGGAGCCAACTTGGGAATCCCTGTGCTTACCCGCTATGCCATCTGGCCTCACTGCCCCCCATTCCTCTCCACACTCTCAGCTTGCCATAGAATATTGGAGCTGAAAGGGGGAGCAGAGAACAGAGTCTAATCTCCCCATCCTACAGATAGACAAACTGAAAGCCAGAGAGGAAAAGAGACTTGCCCGATAACACACAGATGGAACCAACAGTCCCGGGAGCAGAGCCAAGATCTAGGAAATGGGGAGGAACTCAAAATTCAGTTTAAAAGCAAAGCACTTTTTACTCCTTGAACTTCATTTTTTTTTTTTTTTAAATTTCAACAGATCTAGGAATCTGGTAGGTCTAACTGGTATTCAAGAAAGGTGCCTGTAAGGGGGGTGGGGGATCTGAGGGCAGCACCTAAGGGAAGGGAAGCAGAGTGAAGTGGCTCGGGAAGAGAAGGTCCTAGAGGCTCTGGGAGCCAGAGAGATGGGTGCCAGGGCAGCCCCATCCAAGCAGAGCAGGGGCCGTGATCATACCCAGTTCCCTCGCTGGGCTGAGCAATGCCTTCCTCATGCTTTCTCTACCTCTGAAAATCAAAGGTGAGTACTTCGTGAGGATGAGGATGGGGATGTATTCACTACTGAGAAGGAGCAGAGGGTGAGGGTTATAAGAATGAAGTCCTAGGTCAGCTCCCTCATCGGCTCTCAGTGTGACGATAGACAGCTTCTTAAGTTCTACCCCTCATGCCCTGCACAGATAAAATCGTGTTGGAAAGAAGACCTCCTCCACCAGAGAAAACCCAATCTACCGATGGTCCTAAAATCAGTCACATCAGCCCAGCGCAAAGTAAGCACAAAGTAAGCTCAAGAAATAGTTGTTGCTGTGGCTCACGAGGGCTACTGCCACTTGCTGGGCATGGACCACATGTCAGGTACTGGTAAATACTTCCTCATCTTAACCACCTGCTATGGAGGGCATTACCATCTCCAACCTACAGACAAATAAATGGAGACTTGGAAAGGTTAAGGAACTTGCGCAGGGGAACCAACCAACTCCTTGGCATGCGTGTTTTGCGTGGAGCCCTGTCTCTCCCTTAGAGCAGTGTTCAAAAGGACGCCAATATCAGGAGGATAGAGTCATGGGTGCTAAGAAAGTCATCCAGAAAATGGAGATGGGGAAAGAGACAGAAGGCAAATTTCAACGCCAGTGCAAATGACCTTCACTAAAACCAGACTTTGGGGCAGTTGGTGGTGGCTGATTTTCTCCTTTTGCCCCACCAGATCCATTCTGCACACTTCTCCACCCTGTTCTGTGGCTCAAGAGACTCTGCAGACTGCCTTGCTCTCCCTTTCCTTCTAGGTCAATGAGAGGCTCTCACATGAGAAGAGGGAGAGAAGGGATCGGGGAGTTACTCCCCAGCTCCCTCCTTGCCAAGATGCCTCATTCTCCTGCCCCAAGCTAAGGATGCTCTGGGGCAGCCCCTGCCCAAGGCTAGAGCTCTCTCCCCTCAACTCACTCCTAGGGGCTGGAAGAGCTCTTACTTTTGTTAGTTGCTACTGGCTCCCGTACCTCTGTCCAGACCTTTGTAAACAGTCCCTCAATCAAGCCCCTCCAATCACTCCTTCCCAGCGTGCCACCCACTTCCTACAGGAACCCTCTTTGAGGCTTCTAAGATTGCAGGGAGTCTATAGAGCAGAAACATTACTGGACTCACTCTGACTTTCCTGCAGACTGTCTAGGGGACAGTCCAGAAACCTCCAGGGGGTCATTACAGCAACCAACATTTCCTGGAAGCCCCATGAGTCAGCCAACACTGATTCACTGGCCCCCTCTGGGTCTTTCACCCCTACCTCCACTCCAGGGGGACTGGAAATGAAATATCTGCAGAAATAAATTCCCATGAGCCCCTGTAAGGGCTGCCTGGTATGACCTGGGCTGACCCTCTAGCCAGAGGCAAACTCAGCGTCAAGATACCTCCAGGTCATCGGGCAACCCTCCTCTCTTAGCATTAATATAGGGACTGAGATGACAGACAAGGCACAGGGCCTGCCTTAGTTTGCATTCTGGTTTCCTTCTAAGAAGACAGAGAATCAAAGTGAGAGCACCTCAGGGGGGCTTTAGCAGGATGGGCCAGAGTTGCCTAGTTGGAAAAATTCAATACAGCAAGAAGAAAAATTAACTAAAAGTAGTCCAGTAAGAAGATACAGAACAGGCTGAAACACAGGACAGCCAGAAACAAATGTAGCCATATCAGGAAAATAACTTTGGGACTTCAGTGGTTTTCTTCTTGTTCTTTCTAATGCCTGCCAAAGGTGCCAAGAAAAAGCCTGCCAGGATCCTGCAAGCAGGTGACAGTCCACCCGGTAAGGTGAGATGAGAGGTCATCGTGGAATATGCTGGAGATGATGGACCATAGGGACTAACACCCCTGGCCACATGAGCACAATGGCTCTGGTGGACCAGATAGCTTTATTAGCAGGGCCAGTGGGACTGGTCTCTAGGAATGGTAGGTCTTTCCTGCTCAGTCTGGAAGGGACAGCAGAGAACATTCCATCCTCTGGAAGCCCCAGGCCAATCTTTTAAGCCCCAGGCTATCTTTCACCCCACCCTCAAAGAGCCAATAACAAAGGCCACAGACCATAGTCTGAAGAGATGGACTCCCCACCACTTCCGCCTCATCCAGGGGTGGGGGAGGGGGGGTTGCCTCTGTTTTTTCTTGACTCACATCCACACACAGGCATTCCTGGGACCGGAACCAGAACCAGAGCCAGGGTGCAACCACCAGCCTTTGGGAGGCAGCGCATCCCAGCTCTGCCATGTAAACAAAAGGACTACCAGTTTTTGAGGACTTTCCGCCTGCCAGGGACTGGGCTAGGAGCCTGACATGAAATGCTCTCACTCGAGCCTCGCAAGAACTCATGGGCATCCCACAAGGTCAGTGTGATTATCCCTAATATGCAGCTCCGAGGTCACAGACATGGTTTGTGGGGACTGAAACCGCAGCTCTTTGTCTCCCCAGTCTCTACACCGAACCATTATGGGATACATATTTCACATAACCTCTTTGCACCTCAATTTCCTCTTCAAAAAATGGGGGCTAACTAGCTTCCTCAAAATGCAATAACAACAGAGAGAGGTCTAGCTGCGCGGCAACCGTAATAACAGTTCCCAGTGATAGCTTCCAATTTTTTCGATTTACTGCAGCCTGGCACTGGACTATGAGTTTTACTTCAATTCAGTCCTCCTAAGCAACCTGTAATGGGTTGAACTGTATCCCCCCCAAAAGTCCTAATCCCCAATATCTGAGAATGCGACCTTATTTGGAAATAGGGTCATTGAAGCTGTAATCAGTTAAGATGAGGTCATCTCGGAGGAGGCTGGGCCCTTGGTGAATGGTAGCCTTCTAAGAAAAGGAGAGACACAGGGAGAAAAGGGACCTGGGAAGACATGGGAACACACAGGAAGAAGGCAGAGGTAGATCGGAGTTAGGCTGTCACAGGCCAAGAAAAGTCTGGAATACCAGAAACTGGAAGGGGCAAGGGAAGATCGTCCCCCAGAGGCTTCAGAGGGCATGTGGCCCTGCCAACAGATTGATTTGGGACCTAGACTCCAGAACTGTGAGACAATCAATTTCTGTTGTTTTACGTTACCCAGCTAATCGTACTTCATGACAGCAGTCCTGGGAAACTACTGTACAACCCTAGGCAACTTCTTTTTTCCTTTTTTTACAGATAAGAAAAATGAGGAGGCTCAGGGGAGTTAACTAACATGTCCAAGATCACACAGAGAGTGAGTAGTGGGGCTGGGAATGGAATGTGAGGGGGTCCAGAACTGTCATGCATGACCACCAAGCCTACAGCCTGTCCGCAGGAGAGGCTCAGCACATGCAAATTCCCTTCCATGTACCTGCTGCCCACCCCAAGGCTCCTTGGCTCCATGGTCCACCTCCCCTTGGAAGCCTTGCCTGTTGGCTCTCACCCTGGTGGCTTCTCCCTTCTCTGAGTTCCTGTGCTTCCACAGAGCATGTGTGGCCACGTGGCACCTGTCTTTATGTCGTCCTCTCTGTGGGCCCTCTTCAGTTTGGGCTGAGCCTGGGCTCCATCATTAGACTAAAAGCTCTTTCAGGCCAGAACCAGGTGGACATCCTCTCTGCTCTGCCCAGAGCTAAGGGCAGTGAGTTCAGCCTCACCAAGCAACTGCCCAGCTGCCCTCAGACTGTTCCATCCAGGGACAAGATGCTGAGCCTGGCAGCAAGAGGTCATTCTGATCTGTCCAAGGATCTGAGAGATTCACAGGTGCCCACGAGAAACAAGATATTTCCCATATATTTCGGGTAACACTGGACATCAGGTCTCTTCCTTCAACTTACTCTAAATGCAATGCTGTTTCTCCAGGAAAAATCTGTGTCCACCCAGGGTACCAAGGAACAAGTTCTTCGACTCTAACAGAAATGTAAATTGGTACAAACTTCCTGGAGTGGAAGTCAGCCACGAATATCACAAGTGGTTTTCTGTTTTAAGTACGTAGATCATTTTCTCTAAGAAAATGATCAGAAATGCCAACTGAAATTCATGTTCAAAGATGCTTATTAAAATACTATTATTTTGAAAACAGCCTAAATGTCTGATAATAGGTGATGGATTATACTGTGGTATACTCATTGAATATTATGCCTTACTGATTTAAAAAAATTCTTCTGAAATATTAACTATCAAATCAGGCATATTCAAAATGTGAATTCTGAAACAAATTTAAAATCATGGGACAATATGAATGCTGTAAGTTTAAGTGAAAAAAAAAAAGCTAAAAATTATACATATAATATGACCACACTTGGACTGTAGGAAGGAAAGAAAGAGAAAGAAAGAAAAAAAATGGATAGGTGGGGGGTTAAGAAAGGTGATGGAAAGAGAGATTTTCTGATTCACAGAAGAAGATATATTTTAAAAATCCTTTTCTTTTGAGTAGCAGGCTAGAAGTGAAATTCTTCTCTTCTTTGTAACTTTCTCCATTTTCTGAGCTCTCCACAATGTTTTATAACTGGAGGGGAAAAAGGGGAGTGACAGCTCTGTCCAGTGAAACATTCAAACCTTTCCCCTTCCTGCTCCAAGTGGCAGGTTACATGGGGTTCCCCCCAGGCTCGTTCAGACCCGTTCCCAAGCCACGTGGAGCTGGGGACTAAGCAAACATCAATGCATTCAAGAGTCAAAGAGTGGACATCGTGAATGGAAAAATTTCCTGAGAATCTCTCTGTACCACATGAATGATTCATCATCTAGGACTATTTCCAAGAAAGGTTCATCTGCTCTGAGCAGCAGTGGGCTCGGGCACCTGCACACCTGCACACCTCTTACCTCGTTCCCAGACTTTCAGAAACAAAAGCCAGGAGGCACTGCAGGCAAGTCCATTCACCCCTGAACTGGAAAGAGTCCCTCCCAAGCGTGTTGCCACCAGCTCCATCTCAGGGACAGGCACGGTGGGGACTCTTGGTGGAGGAAACAGGGGAGTATGGACAGGTGCAAATGCATTTTCCCTGGTGAGGTCACAGGGGGAGAAATCCCATCAATACAGACAAAATGAAACATGTGAATCATTATTTTGGCCTATCACCCAGGGCAGCAACAAGGCTTTTATAAATGCTGCCTGTCCTCCCATCTGGCACATTGCTATAAAAATTTAAATAAAATACCAAACGCACACAGCACCAATATTATCATCATCATCACTCTCTCATGGAAACAGGAAATTCAACCAAATGAACTCTCTACTGTGAACTGCATTTTAATGATGCTCATATTCATGTACATTTCTGGACCCCTATGTCTCTCTAGGAAGCATCAAATGTTCTAGGGACAGGTTAATGCTCTTACATCAAAGCATTAGCTGTTCAATTTCCTCTCTACTGATTACCTTCTGGGTTCCTTCCTTAGGACAAAGACCATTTCTAATTCTAAGATAGAAAGAGTAAAGGAATCGGACAGCTGGGTTTGAATTTCACCTCCACCACCAGTGAGCTAAACCTCAATTTCTCCAACCGAAAAATCCCTATATCACAGGTGGTTTTGAGGAAAAAGTGAAATGTTAAACGTAAATTGTGGCTGGCCCCAAACACAACCTTAAATGAGTATGTTTTAGGCTCTACCCTCATCTGATCTTTGAGTTCAGCTACAAACTTGTTCGGTCACTTTCTCAAAAGCCCAACTCATGGGATTTTCTCTCAAGTTCCCCTTTCCATATCTTTCCAACACACAAAAAGTCCAGAGTTTCTTAGTCTTTCATTACAAATCTGAAATTTTAATTTATTGAATAACAGTTAAAATCTTTTAGAAAAATAATGGTTATTTAACAGAAAAAAAGTTTTTACTTTTCAAACCAATTATGATCTTTGGTTCTACTCTACCTGTAGGTACAGACAAATCCTAAAATAGAAATGTTGACTTCTTTGCAGCTACCATGGCAGGACAGTCCTCCCTCCAGCAGGGGGCTCCCTTCTCTTTGGGCAATCAGAAGCCCTCATACCTGCTACCATAGTTGACATATCTGCAAGAGAAAATATACAACCTCCCCATAAAGTCCCTCACCCCCATGTCCTCTTACTTCAAGGGAAGTAGAAAATGCTATCTCACAGATGCTTTCCTGGGCCGCCTGTAAGATATTTTCATCCCAAGTCAGCCTGTCAAAATCAACACCATTCCAAACCAATCCAAAGAAATGGGACTAGTCCATAGAAACCCCATCAAAACCCTACTATTCCAGGCTAGCTCGTGAAGGAGCCAAGCTCCAAGCTACTCCACAGAAATGGTTTTGTCATCAGCTCAGTCCCCTAAAATGAATATGTTAGTTGCACTAAGAGCTAAACAGGGGTTTTGTGGTTTTGTTTTGTTTTGTTTTGTTTTTTTGTTTTGTAGTTTTGGGGGTGTTTTGTTTTGTCTGTGTGTGTGTGTGTGTGTGTAGGTTGGCCAAGAAAGTTACCTTTAAATTGAATATTCCCTGGAAAGTGCATTCTGAGTTTGACACAAGAGACCCAAAAACCAACTGTAGGAACACAGCACACATTTCAGCAGGGACCTGGCAGCAGTGGCTAACTTTCTTGTAACCCACAGTTTGCTTCTGATCACAGCGGCAAATGCAGATGAGGCGTGTTAGTTGTATGCATCCCTTGATAGATGAGAACAGACAGAGCCTGGAAACTTTGCTGACCAAACTCCCTATGAGCTAAATCTCCCTGGAAGTTGCCATCTGAATGAGGAACGAGGAACATTATAGATGGCAGGAGACGTAGACAGTAGGATTCCAACTTCTCTGTCCTGCAGGTGGGAAACTGAGGCCCAGAGAGGGGAAGGGTCTCACTCAGGGTCCTGCAGGTGTGAGTCCAAGTGCCAGACCAAGAGGAGAGCTGTCTCTGTCCATCACTCTGCTCTAGCCAGAGGATATCTCCCTGCATCCACTCACTCCCTTTCTACTCCCTCAACTCTAAAGCTTATTAACCAGAAAGCTCGGCAGCCAAAATTCAAAGGCAATCACCCCCAAGAATGGGGCCTGAAATATTTTTTCCAGCCCCATCCCCTCACAGTAGCAACAGAGCTCGGGCTCCATGAGAAGGACATTTCAAGCAGGGATTTTTTTTTTCTTTTTTCCAAACAAACAATCCCATTAGAGTATAGCCTGCAGTCAGCTCGTGATAGAAACGGGTGCTCTGGGCCGCTTTGGCCCAGCACTAATCAGGTTCTGTGCTTGATCCTAAGGGACCCGGATTACTACCATATGAAATAGAGAAATGCCTCCATTATCCCTTAAATCTTTTCACTGGATTCAGGGGTTTTCACACAGAGCAGGAACATTTCTTGCCTGTTGGCTTCTTTTCTCCAGGTTAATCCGCATCGGTTCAGCTTTTCCTCCTACGCAGCAGAGCAGTGGCCACTCAGCTCCCTCGGGCAGAGTGGGGGCCACTCACCCACCGGCTTTCAGGGGCACGCTGATGGTCCACGGGCATCAAGACGGCCAGAAGGTCCCTCCTTCCAACTGCAATCTCAGCAGCTCTCTTTCCTCACCCTCTGTCTTCCTTTCAGGTTCCCAAACCCTCCCTGTTCCTGCTTGCCTCCAGAACCCGGGACAGGAATAGGGAGATAGCTATCTGCCTGCTTGTCTGTCTGTCTTGCATGTATGGATGCATGGACGCTGTCCCCCCTTCTCTCTGATCACCACCCCTCCTTGAAACCTCATTAACTCCTATCTGTCCCTCCAGATTCCGCGCCTTCTGGAAGCCTGACACATCATGCACTCCCCAGAGAGTTCAACAACTGTCACACAGCTCCTGAGGACCTCTGCTTTCCCCTAGCGACATTTACAAACATCCCATAATTGTCCGTTTCTGGGTCTCACTTGCTAATCTAGCTAATCTAGGCAGAGAAGTTGGTGGTTTGTGCCCACTCCGTCTGCTGGGAGCACTGCCCTCATCGCCGTGGGTAGCCTGATGCTAAAGGTGCACGTTGAGTGCCCCAAGAAATGATATGCCAATCAGGGAACCTCATCTGCCACGGGCCCGGGATCAGAGAGTGGAGGCACCTGTGCCAGTTTAGCAATAGACTGTGAGCTGCCTAAAGCCAGGGGTGGGGCTGTATCCAGTTCTGTGGCTTTGGCATTCATAGAACAGTGCGTGAAACAGAGCAGGTGCTCAATGAACATTTGCGAGTGGATGAATGAAGCCTATACTGCTTGCTACCTAGTGAGGGCTTGTTAAGTAGCAAGTACCACACTAAGTGTTTTTTGTATGTTATTTAATTTTCAAAGAATTCCTATGAGCGTATAGTATTTTTAGTCCTGTATACAAAATGACGAATCGAGACCTGGAGAAAATTCAGTAGATGACTGGGGATCACACAGTAACAGACCCAGCATTGAACCCAGCTCTGTCTAATCCCATGGCTACTGCTTGCTCAACTCAGCTACACGTAGAAGAAAAGAAGTATCTTCTGCATACTATACTCAGTAGAGTACTCTGAGTACTATGCTCGAGTATCCTCTCAATACTATACTCTCAGTACTATACTCAGTGTCCCAGCCCAGAAAGTACCAAATTTTGGCCTCTACGAGGGCTCTTCCAGAAACAGTTGATATAGGGCACATTCCTGAACAGTAGGGCTTTCTCTTGACCTTGGGGTCTTCAGGAAACCAAGCAACACATGTGTCAAGACTCCAAGGAAGACCCAGGCACGAAGGAAAAAACAGTGTAAATTAGCGTGGGCTTGCAAAGCTCGATGTAAGCTAAGGACGCTGCCTGGCTTCTCATCCAGCCTGTGCTACTCAATCACTCCCCCATTCTGGGTAGTAGGCCCTCATCTAAATAACGGAGGGGGGGGGCTGAGTCTGCAAATGGCACATTTCTTCTATCTGAGGCTATTTATATGGGACTTAGAAAATGCAAACACATGCAAAATATACAGAGAGGAACTCCTGCTGGATCCTAATCACTGAAGACAGATTATTTCCAAAATCAAAGTAAGTACAGCACAGTTCACGGTTTAGGGCTCAGGCAGACTGGATCTGAACCCTAGCTCTTCCTTGTACCAACTTCAGATGGTGGTGGGTGAGCTACTCTCCCTCTCTGAATCTCAGAATCTCCTCCCCTATGAGATGGGGATAATTAGGCCAGTAATTTTCAAATGTTGTTTGCGAACCAACAGCACAACCAGCACCCGAAAACATGTTAACAAAATTTTATGTCCTACATAGCCCTATTTAATCAGAAACTCTAGGGATAGGGTAGAGCACGCTGCTTTAACAGGACCCCAGGTGGTTCTGATGTACATAAAGCTCGAGAACCACTTGAAGAGGCCCAGTGTGTTCACACTTTTCTCACCCAGCCCACAGTAAGTTAGGTATCTGTCATCATAACTAGTACTCCAACACGCACACATAACATTCATTGCAGAGACGCACGTTTCGGGCAACCTTCTTCCCCTTGCTACTCGCAAGGCTTTCTGCTATCTGCTCTTCTACTTCATATCATTTTAGTCTATTTCAATTTTAAAATGCTGGTTCCAGTTCTTTAAGATGATTTTATGACCCATGAGTGATCTTCAACTATGACCTAAAAAGAAAGAAGAATCCGAGCAGTCCCTTCCAAGCTGCACTGATCAGAAGAGAGGTTTGTAAAAATATCCAGCACATGGCCTGTTGCATAGGTTCTCAATTACTGGTAGCTTTCATCATCATCATCATCGGCATTATTATTAATGAAGTATGCACTAGGTAGACACTTATGAAGTATTTTAAGTGAAATGAAACTCACGTTCGCATCTAAAACCACATAAAACGCTCAAGTCCCAAACCTCTTCTTTCACGTGGGCTTGTGCATAAATCTAAGTGCATCTTTTCCCAGGAAATCCTTCCGAAAGTTATAATTGCTCTGCTTCTTGGCAATAAAATAATCATAGCGCTAGAAAATCCCCATGGAGGAGTGTTGGCGATAGACCAGTGAGGGGGGAGGCAGGGTCGCTAAACAGGGAATCTCCGTGGTGCCCTGAGCTCTGACGGATAAATTTCAACTTTTCCGTGGCATTTACTCAGCGTGGTAGTTGCCAGCAAAACAGATCTCCGCTAAAGGGACCAGATGGCTGCAAAGGAGCCAAATGGGAAGGTGCTGGTTACAAATTACCATCACAGCACCTGAATTCTGCAGACGGAAGCCGCTGGAGTTGCTAATCGCCCCCTCCTGGAAAATCAGACCTGGAATTTAATTCTAAGGATCTGAAATTATGAATCCCATCAGAAGCATGCTGTAAGTCTCAAATCCCTCTGTGGCACGCAGAAGGAAATGAGGAGTGTCAAGAAATCCACCCATCAAGCGAGGGGAAGCTCTCCTGCAGGGTCGCCAGTGAGATACTCACATACCTACTAAGCTCATCTTTGCTCTCCCTGCCCAGGAACTGTTTTAAATGATGATCTCCAACAACTACTATCTGGAGGTCATCCGCTCTGTGCCAGGCAGGCAACATGCTGAGCTCTCTTTGTTAGGTAAAGTAGGACTGTAAATGAAATCTTTCAGATGAGGACAGAAGCTCAAGAGATTGACTAATTGTCCATGGTCACACAGCTGGTTAACAGGGAGGTTTGGATTTAATCCAGGTGTCTGGCTTCAAAGCCCAAACATGCACCCTAAGTCAGTACCTACTTCCTGAAACTCTTCAGCCTAATCTATCACATGAAGAGGAAGGGGGTAAGAAAAGAAAGTAGTATTTGCTGCCTACTGGCAATATGCCGTACACCATGCTAGGAGCTTACAGAAATTTTCTAAAGATTATTAACCCATCTTCCAGATAGGACAATTTGAAGTAGGGGCGCTGGGTGTCTCAGTTGTTAAGTGTCTGCCTTCAGCTCCGGTCATGATCCCAGGGTCCTGGGATCGAGCCCTGAATCAGGCTCCCTGCTCAGTGTGAAGCCTGCTTCTCCCACTCCCACTCCCCCTGTTTGTGTTCCCTCTCTCACTGTCTCTCTCTCTCTCCCTCTGTCAAAAAAACAAATAAAATCTTTTAAGAAAGGAAGGAAGAAAGGAAGGAAGGAAGGAAGGAAGAAAGAAAGAAAGAAAGAAAGAAAGAAAGAAAGAAAGAAAGAAGGAAAAATGAAAAATAAGATTGAAGTAAAGAAAGGTTGAGTATCTTTCCAGGGTCACACAAATTAAAAGTGGAGGAACCAGACTTTAGTCCCACTCTCTGAATCTAAACCTCTTGCTTTCTCCACACTGATCAGAATCTTGGAAGGTTTTCTCCTTCCCACTTCCAAACCTCCCTATAGATTATGTGGTAGTGATCATTCTAAAACACAACCCAGGCTGTAGCACTCTTTTGCTCAAAAACATTCTATGGCTCCCAAGTACCTAGAGAATAATATCTAAAAAACTTAGCCTGGACTTAGGCTCTCCTCAGTCTAGATCCAGTCTTTCCAGCATCCACACCCAACAGTACATTTCCAGCACAAGAAGATTACCCCCCACCATTGTCCCCACCGTCTCCCTGGCCTGGTCCATCCTCATGCCACCACCGAAGCGTTCTTTCTAAAATACTGTTTGATTACACCACTCCTTTGTTTGAGCATGGCTCGATGGAGATATCTGCTGTATTTGCTACCATCTTTGTCCTTCTCCTGGTAATAGAGGGGACTGTCCTCCACTCAGTCTACCTTGGGGTCAGCCTGTGACCAGGCCTGGCCAAACAGAGCACCACACCCCCCAAACCACAGTGATAGGTCCAGGTATGGGCAAGTAACCTAAACCAAGCCAATCCCAGCCCCAGAGCTAATCCCAGGACTGGGCTCAGGCAAAGGATGCTCTGTTCTTCGGGATCTTAAGTGCAGGGGCATTGACAGCCCCCTGGCCACCCCAGGGGAGATTGTATATGAGAATGCAGCTTGCAGAGAGGAGATGCACGTTCTTAATGACATGGTGTGTCATCCCTGGATCTAGCCTGCCCTAAACCTTCTCTATCCCCAGGCTATTCCTTTATGCTGTAGCTAGTTGGTGTTGGACTTTCTTACAACTTACAACTGGTAGCCTCCCTACAACTGGGAGTTAAAACGGATGGGGCTCTTCCCTGCCTTTAGCATGATATTCAGTCTCCTGAGGGATCTTGAGGACTTGAACATTAGAAGCTCAGCCTACATTTCCAGGCTCACGGCCTATTAGTTCTCCTCCACAACCCCAGCACCGGTCACCTGTACTCACACACTCAAGCCTCCCTGCCAGGAGCCAAGCTGCTCTCAGCCTGAGTAATTTGCCCCTGGTCACAAGGCCAAGGTTGGTTGAGGCTAGGTCTAGGTCTAGGTCTAGGTCAGGAGTTGAATCTGCACTCCTGCACCTGTAGATGACTGCCTACCAGAGGTAGGAGATATGTCTGGAAGGTGGCTTGATGGACCATTGAGCCAAGAGTGCAAAGAGAGGACTCTGGGCTCTATTTGTCATTTACTGTGAACTAGTTACACATGGGGCTCAAAAGCTAGACTTCTTGGATTTAAATCCTGACTCCTCCTCTTACCAGCTGTGGAGCTGGAACATCTTAACCTCTCTGTGCCTTGGTTTCCTGATCTATAAATCAGGGATGATCATAGATTCTACCTTGAAGGGTTATTGTAAGGATTAAACAGGTAAACAAACACAAAGCACTTAGAACAGTGCTTAGCATATACTAAGTGTCGTCTAAGTGTGGTCTGTTGGACACAGGGAGTCAGGGAATGTTCCGGGGCAGGTTTCCAGGGCATGTGCAGAGCTAGCCTTGACCTGCTCGCTACAGGAAGGCTTTGGTGAACTCTCTGCATGAGTGGAGGGTCCCTCACCTGATGCTTCCTCTCCATCCAGACCAGACATTCATGCGAAGGGGCTCTGGGAGCAGTACGGCTAGCCTGTCCCCATCTCATTCCCTTGACTCCTTGGCACAAGCCCCCTCTGCTCCCAGCTGCTGCACTGTGATTGTCACTGGAATCATCTCTTGCGGCGTGAGCCACTCCTTGGGTGACAGCGATGGGCACCAGGCCCAAATGCTACTCCAGGTCCTCCTCTTCCCATGATGCTTCCACCTCCCAGATGCTCTCGTCTGGCTGGGCTTGCAAACTGGGCGGGAGCAGGACACCTGACCCACAGGTGCCATACCTGTCATGAAACCACCCATGAGATGAGAGCCCCGACAAGGCTTGTGGGTCCAGAAAGAAGGTAGACAGATTAAGTGGGCCTGGAAGAGAAGACCCTCCCCCCCATCTCCCTTCCTCCTCTAATTCCTTGGGTACCTGTCTGTAGATGGTTCCATGCCCCACAACCCACTCCTGCCTTTCGTTCTCTTCAGTTTTCTATAATTATTTCTTGGGGGTAAAACACAAGTCTGGAAGGTCTTTTAGGGCAAGAGCTTCATCACAAATTTCTTTGTTCTCCCCTCTTCCCAGGACAGCCCTGCCTTAAAACTTATTATAAAATCTGTCTACTTTTCTCCACATCGCCTGTGATAGCCCGGGACAGGCATCTCCTACAGAGATGACAGGTCTTCCTGCTCCCTACTCCACCCCTGTATTTTCTCCTTCCTGTGGCAGCCCCAGTGACCTTTTCAAAATGTAAATCAGAGGGTGTCATTCGCTGCTTAAACCTCTCAAATGGCCTCCCATCCGAATTAACATGAAACCTGAACTCACCACGGCCAACAAGGCCCTCCAAGCGCTGGCTCTGTCTGGGACACTCTTCCCAGTGATAGGACAAACGTTCCCAGCCACAGAGCATCCGTACCTGCTCTTCCTCTGATGGGCCCCTCGGTCTTCACAGTGCTGTGTTTCTTGCCCCCAAGAAACCCTAGAGACCCTAGCGTCCTAGAGACCCGCTTCCCCCACCCAACCGGAGTCAGGCTTCCCACCCATGCAGCCTTTTCTATCCCATCATTTGACTTTGGTTAACCCCAATATGTAGCGTTACTCCCCCAAATGACATGGTGGTGGCATTGTTTTCCTTCTCTCCCATCTTATTTAAATTTTGCTTATATTCCTCCGCCCTAGGAAAATGAATTCTATGAAAGCAGAGATGTTATCTGTTTCGTGTACAGAGCCTTGAACAGGGTCGAGCACACAGCAGAAGCTCCATTACTGTTTCTGATCAATGAAAGAACCCAGTAAGTCTCCTGATCTCCCCCTGCCTTGATCATCATGCTTTACAGAAGAGCTGAATCCCGGAGAAGCCACAAGGGAAAAGGCACGTCAGAGGATGGGACCATAGACACTGTAGTCTGGAAGGCCTTGGGTCCATCTCCGGTTCTCCTCCCCTCCACAACCATGTGTGGCCGGAGAGATCACTGGAAAGCAGCATCTAGGGCTGGGGAGAGACAACCAAGCCATCCCAGAGGACTGCTCCGAGAGGAGAGCCGGGGGTGGGGTGGGATGGGGAGCCTCGCTGTGCTGTCAGACAGACCTGGTTCATGTCCTTTCCGAAACTTCCCCCTGGGAGGTCAGGCGAGCTCTTCATCTGCTCTGCAGCCCCAAGCATTTTGTCTGTGTAACAGCTACGTTACATGTTACAAGTTGTCCCACACGATAGATGTTACTTATCAATAATCGTTATTATCTCTCAAAGGGTTTTGAGGATGGAAGAGTGCCTGGAGACCCATCGTAGCACCTCAGACACACTAGGTGGTTTGGGGTTTTCCCATTAGGGAATACCCCAGAGCACCTGGTACATCACAGGTATCCTTGAAATGCAAGTTCTTTTACTTTCCTTTTTCGCCCTGTACCAGCAGAGCCTCCTGATTATGGTCTACAGAGCGGGTTCCTCAGCTGGTGGGAGGTGCGGACAGGAGAGATCCAGGCTGCAGAGATAAACCCACCTCACCCCCGAGGACTTAGACCCCGGCCAGCAGGTGCTGCTGATGCTGTCTGCGTGGGCTGCTCCCACCCCCCTCTGCAGGGCCGGCCCCACCATGAATATGCACACTCAGGCCTCAGCCATAGCCCTGAGGATGCCTGGGCCTTCAAGAGGTCAAACACCATGGCAACCCTGCAGGTCCCCAAATATCCCCGGCCTTTTGATGTGGCTCTGGCGCAGTAGCTCAAGGCTGAGAACCATTCTCAGAGGAATGTTTCACCAGCCAGACCTTACCCTGAATTCTGCTGGTGATTGTTGTGAAACAGCACAAAGGCAAAAGGACAAAACAGGGAGGAGTTAACATAGTGCAGAAGAGCTTGGGTTCCGAGGCATGCCCCTCTGCCTCCTGGCTCTGGGAGGAAGACAACTTACTTACCCCTTGTTATGTTTCATCTCTTGCAAAATGGGAACAATACTAGTGCCCCTTGATCATGATGCTGGGGTGGCATTCCATTATTCACTCAACAAATATTCCTCGGGGCCCTAAGGGGGGGGCCTTGTGCCTGGTCCCTGTCCTGGTCTTGCAGAAATCATAGCAGGGTCGCAGAGACATACCAACAATGTGGGGCAAGTCATTTACTTCCAAATGCGGCGAATGCTACGAATGAAACTTACAGGATGCTTTGAGAGTATGTAACAGTCTAAAATGTGATCATTCTGTGGATATTTACTGGACATCTATCTCGTCTGCACCACCTGTGGCTCTAGGTGGTAGGGATGAAGGTCGACGGCCTCCCAACCAGTGTTGCATCTCCCCTTGCCGGCCCCCGATCCATCTCCTCTCCACGCAGCAGCCTGAAGGATTTTAAAATTAAAAATCAGGTCACGTCACCCGAGTGCTGGAAATCCTTCGGTGACTTCCTATGAAACTGAACATCAACACAGCTATGGCCCCTTTCCTGACCCTCCCCAGCCCTGCAGCTCTCAGGCAAGTCCCAGAGCTCCCCGCTCGCTGTGCTCTGGTGCAGGGGCTTCCTGAAATCCATCATGTGTCAGAGTCCCCGGGAGGGCTTCCGGGGCCCCACCCCAGGGTCCCTGACTCGGTAGGTCCAAGGGGGGCCTGAGGATTTACGCTTCCAGCCTGTTCTCAGGCGACACTGATGCTCCTGGTCTACGGGTCCACTTTGAGAGCTGCTGCTTTAGCCACTGGCCTTCGTCTTCCTCCTTGAAGCACTAAGGTCTGTGGCATCTCAGGACCTGCACGTGCTGTCGCCTCTGTCTGTCCCCCCCACCTTCCAGCCCTCACTCCCTTGGCTGCTTCTTAGGAGTTGCTACTTCCTCAGAAACGTTCTCTTAGGCCATCTGCCTCCTTCATGGCTTTCAGCTACGCTGGCCCCGTAATTCCTGGGCTGGTTCACTGCCCGTTCTCCTGTAGGCTCCCCAACAGAAGGGCTGGCCCTTCTTGGCCTGCCTGCCATCTCCGCACAGGGCAGGCAAGCGATGACCAGTCAACAAGTCTATGCGGCATGAATAAAGAACAAGATCCCTGTCCGCAGAGATGTTCCCATCTGGAACATTTCCAGTCTAGTCCACGTTAAGGCCCTAAGCACAAGGCCTAGCCACCCGTAAATGACAGGTGTAACGGACACCCTCCAGCCCTCAGGGTGACAGGCCTGAATGAGAGATCCACTCTTAAAGGTGAGCCGCATAGGGGCTATGACCCTCAAAGCTCCCTGAGACCTACTTTCCTGGCCAGCCCCAAGGCAGCTGTGGGCAGCTGGTGTCGGCCCCCCGCCCATAAGGCCAGGTGGATGGCTTCCCCTCTGCATACACCCCTTGCCTTCAGTGTAATCAAGCCGAACCCCCACGCCCACCCCATTGCCCGGTCACCTTTGGGAGACGGAGCCCTTCCTCCTGCTTCTCTGGTCAGCCTCCCGACAAGGCCCTGCTGTCCCACCCCACCCCAGCCCTCAGCCCTCACCTCAGCCCTCTGAGTGGCACTGACCCCAGGGGCAAGGACTGTGGACTTTAAGCTGTGGTCTCGCAGCCCTAGGCCCCTCGTTGTGTGCGAGCTAGCATGGCTCTGTGAGAAGAATCCGTGTCCGAGGCAGTGGCAGAGAACGGCGTCCAAAATTGCCAGTGAAGGCTATTCAGAGGCATAATCGAATGAGCAATTAATAATGAGAAATGATCGTAATGGCCTCGCCCCACATAAAGGGGTTCAATTAAGGCACAATAGTGACGGGGAGGCAGACAAATGGTTCCTGATGGGCTCTCTCTTCCCTTTTCTAAAGAGCTGACTCCGGCCTTGAGCAGGAGACAAAACCTTAAATGAGTCATTTTTAAAAAGAAAGGGTTTATCAGTGAAAGGTTTAGACCCCTGGCTGGAAGGATTTCAGGAGAAGGAGGGGAGCAGCAGGGCCTCAAGGATTAGGCCGAGCCCTGGCCTCTGCTCTGAGGCCCAGAAGTGGCAGAAACGGAGGGGCTAGAGGCCCAGTGAGGTCTCAGCCAAAAACCATGACAGCCTCTCCTGGACCCCTCCACCAATCTGAAGAGAATTAAGTCAGGTTGGAAATGACCGTGAGCTGCTTTCAGAGCAAGTTCTTTCATGCAAACAGGGCTGTGGCAAGTTGAGAGGAAGCTGGAGCCCTTATGGTTGGTACTCTGAGGGAGGTGACGATGGCCCCTTGAGGAAGAGGGTGACTTCTGGGCGGAGCCTCAGGGCTCAGCGGACAGGCAGGCTGTGCTGGGGGGGACCAGCACGGCAGAGCCTCCAGGCTGTGTGGAAAAGCCAGGTATCAGAGATAACACCCCGTGCGTGTGTCCAGGCAGCCTGTGGGAGTCTCCAGAGGGTGTCCAGAGGAGACATCCACATACCAAAATGTGTTCGCAAGGTCAGGGATCCTCCAAATAAATACACTATTAAAATCCAGTGTAAGATGAGATATCAATTTTCGTGAACTGATCGAAATTTTTTCGGCCAACAGAACTTGGTCTAGTCCGGACCACAGCCCTCCTGGGCTTCCAACCCTGACAGCTTTGCTCTGTCCTCGGTTCCTATATCTGTTGACCAGGATTTTACTTTGCCGTCATCTGCAATTAGCAAGTCTCCCTGTGTTTCTTTTGAATACCTGCGATGTACCGGGTACAAGGCTAAGTGCTGGGGATCTAGAGGGAACCCAGCAGATGTGGTGTCTGCTGTTAACATTTAAAGGGGAATTCATAGCAGTAAACACTGAATACAGGCAATGTACTCCCAGGGTTATGACCCCAGCCTCTGGACGCAGACTTCCTGGGGTCAAACCCCAGCTCTGGCACTCACTGGCCATGACTTTGGGTTTATAGGACACTGACCAAATTTCTTCATGGCTCTGTTACTCGGGTTCAACGTCTATAAAATGGGGACAGCAAGTACCTTTATTTAGGGTTGTTCTGAGGATAGAAACCATTGTGTCAGGGCTTGCAATCTTGTTGCTGCTGTCCAAGTGGAAATACGAGACTGTGAGGGAAAGAGAGCATGTGGCATCCCAACAGGGCAGGGGAGGGACCTGAGGAAGGAAGGTGCTCCAGGGGGAGTGGGTAACATTCTTGAAAGAGAAGAAATGCATGGGGCCTTTCATTACGGTCCTCTGTCTGTGGTCCTTTCCTCACCCTGTGACCTGTGTCTTCCTCATTGGTCTCGGTATCTCAGGGCCCAGCATGGCCAGAAACATGGCAGGTGCTGGATAACTAGTATCTTAAATGAGTTTTCCTTAAATCCTTAAAAGGATTTCCTTAAATTTGCCTTTAGTTGGACTGATTTTTGGAGGGCCATTCACTCTCTGGAAGGAACAGAAGGGAAATGAGGAGAAGGGGATCGTTGGCTTCATGCACACCCACATGCGTGCGTGTGCACACACACACACACACACACACACACATTTTGAATCCCTGACACTAGGTGCTCTAGCATCCCGCACTTCTCCACAGCCCTCGTGTCACCTGTAAGGTTCACTGGCTGTGTGACCTCTCGCCACCTGCAGATCGCAGGCTCCACTGCTGGGTGCTGCCAGCCCAGCCCAGAGCACACCAGGAGCAGGTCCGTGCTAGATCAACTGCTGGACAGAAGGAAGGAAAGTGGGAAGGAAGAAAGAAGGGAGGGACGGAAGGAGGAAGGGGGAAGACAAAACATGTGTCATTTAGGAGAAGGTGTAGATGGACAAGGAGCCCATCAGAAAGAGGTGTGTTTCCCTTTCTGGGGTGTCACAGATTCTGTGCTGCTTGGGAGACAGAGGTAGAGTTCTAGGAATATGTGAGATTCAAAAAAGAAGAGAGTTGGGGAGGGGCAGGGAACAGAGAGGAGAGGGAGACAACACACACACACACACACACACACACACACACAGCAGCCTTGGATCTCCATTCCGGAGCAAGGGGATGAGGGCTGTGGCCAGAGGTAAGGGGCAGACAAAGCTACTAGATCCCTTTATCTTGGCAGCTCCTTCCGTGTTTCCAGAGTTCATCTGGGGTGAGTTAAATCTTCTGGGTCTGTGTATCCTGGGAGGGTAACTGAAGGAGCCCCTACTATGTGGTCATTTACTAAGAGCCTCTCCCATCCGAAACCTCCAAGTCGTTCTACCCTCTCTGAACCTAAGCCCATACCTTATTCCAAAATTGCTACAGCTCTCTACCCCATCCAGCAGACCCAAACGATCACCCACCACTTGGTACCCACAGTGCTCAGGCAGCCCAGACCAGGAAGCATCAGATACACTAAGTACAGGCCCAACACACATATGACCTCGATCTTGAAAGAAAAGAAACAATGCCACTTGGTGGAAACTGTGCATGACCATGTTCCTACCTCAAACCAAACCGACGAAGCCAGTCTAGCTGCAGGATTTCACTGCAAATGACAAAGTTGCATAAAAGTTACATGGGCAGATCTTACTAACTCAACACTCAGGAGGCCAGACCTTCATTCAAAGTCAAAAGGAGCCTACGGATGTGACAGTTTCTGGTATTTTTATTAATAGGGCATTTTTTGTCAGCTAGGAAATAGCGAAGTTTTGAATTATGAGCTGCTTCGGATGGTTTTTGGGGTTTTGTTGTTGTTGTTTGGTTTTTTGCTAATTATCCTATAGGACATAACAAATAACTTCAGGACTTAGAAGCACTGATTTGCCTGGGCCAGCTGTGGCCCAAAAATGACAGACCAAGCCATTTTCCTGCAACCAGGGCTTTTTCCTCCAGGGCTCTGCAACTCGGAAGAGCTGGTCTTCGGACACTGACTGATAAAGAAGGAAATGAAAGGAGAAAGAAATTCGGAGATCCTGCAGCTCCGAGTGCTGATGATTCCAAGTGACCCCCTGCCACCGAGGAGTTGATCACTAGAAGCTGTGTAGGGAAATCAGCTGCTGCTTGACTTCCAATGGGCCACAGAGGGGATTTTTAAAGATTCATACACACCCTGCTGCCGCTCACCCCAGTATCTCCAGTGTGGGGCCGCAAATGGTCTTCTAAGTTCCTTGATCAGACCCTCACTGTCATCATAGAAGGTCTTCTTCTGCTCATCCCAAACGCTTAGGCAGTTACTTTCTTTTATGAAGTCCCAGTGGTGAATTGAAAGTGATAGGATTTTCAGGTCAGCCTCCCTTCCTGCCATGCCTACCCGCCCCCCACCGCCGCCACCCCAGAAAACCAAATAAGACTCCTCACTGCCCTCTGTTCTGGATCTCTGCTTAGTTCTACTGTAACAGGATGAAGCCACAAATTCAGGGTTGGGGGCAGATGCAAGAGAAAACTGCAGAAGGAAGAAAGGTCACTGGAACCCACAACCGTTTTCTTAGCCCCACCACTGACCTACTCTGGGCCAGACCCCGTGCTGGGCACTATGGACATAGAAGCCACTGCCATGGTCCAGCCCTGCCCTCAAGGACCACAGAACCTGGCGGGGGAGGCAGACATGGCCAGAGACTGTAATAAGAAAAGTGTACCCCAACCCATGCTCTTACCCCTGCCCCCCAAACATTCCACCTTAACTTTCCCTTTACCCTCAATGAAGAGGAAGGAGGATCAGCCCCGAGAGGTGGAAGTCCCTGCGGAAAAGATGGAAGCAGTCTCCACGGGCAGTGAAGGGCACCCCCGGAGCTCACGGTCCTCCCTGAAGGCACAGGACTGCCTTCTACCCATTCTACCCATGACTATGACTTCTCAACTCGTACTTTTCAAACCAGGCGCTCACGTCCTGGGAAGACGCCCCTAGGGAGTGTTGCAAGAGTCCCCCACCCCACACACACCACCATGGACACAGCCATGGGTGAGTCTGTGCTCAGCACAGAGCCTGCCTCACTGGCTCCAGCTCCCCAAACTAGGAGCCAGGTCCACTCTGGCTTATGAGAGCCAGGGGCTGGGGCTGGGAAGGAGGAAGGAGGGGAAAGTAAAAGTAATCACTCAGCTCCAGGCTGGCTCCAGGCTCAGTGAATTTAATAATCCATAGATCATGTTATACAAATTGTATTTCACAGTTTGGAAAAAAAAAAATAGTCCTATGCTGTGTACAATCCTGGGTGGTTTATTTTGCAAATAAATAACTGCGCTCGAAACAGCTCTATTTCCTTAGCTATCACTCTTAGCAGACTGACTCTCTGGCTGCCCTCTCTTTCTCTCTCCTGCACAGACTCTAATTTCATTGCCGAAGAGGCTTTATTTATACAACTAGTCATTATAGGAGCAGAACAGAAAACAGACGGTATCTACTGAGGGCTTCCTATATGCCAGGCAATATGCAGCATGCATACACATCTGATGCATTGAACGCCCACAGTAGGAAGGAAGAACTGTCTCATTTTACCAAGGAGGAAACAGGATCAGTGAGGTTAGGCAACTTACTCAAGTTCATGTCATGAACTCTCATAGCCCGGAGCACCAAACACCATGTCCCCCCGCAAAATCGCAAAATTGTCCAGCTAAAGAGCAAATGGCCTCCCCTAGGAGAACCACATACCAGGATCCAGTATAAAAACGGACTTGGGGTGGGGGTAGGGATCTAGAACCCCAAGGGTGTCCCAGCCCCAGGTGGCCTTTCCATCTTGCTCTCTGGGGAGGAATATATTACTCATCTTCCAATCCATGCAGTGAGACAGCCAGCATGGGCGCTGAAGAAGCACCCAGGCCATCCTGAACATCTTTAACCATTTCCCATCACTTGTGATGGGCAACAGCTCAGGCTAAAACCAGGGTGCTGGGATGTGTTTGGTCAAAAGAAAGAGAAGGAAGGCGGCGTGCCTCCCTGTAGGAGTCCTACGGAAGGACGGGTTCATGGGACACCAAGGATGAGAAGACAGAACTCTTTCTGGGACATCCTCACAAATCAACCCAAGTTCGTAGCTGGTCCATGAATCCACATTACTCTACTAAGTGAAAGGAGATAGGGGGTCTGGCCGTGAGGCAAACTTCTTTTTAAAGTCAAGGATGCATATTATTTCACCTAATAACTCGTAGATTATTACCTCGTAGTTCACAGGATTGTAAGAATTATTTATAGTGCTAATAATAGCTGCAGAGTAAATGCTAAACCCTGAGCCTAGTGCTTTAAATGCATCATCTCCTATCATCTTCCCCCAAACCTCCACAAGACAGGAATTACTATCCCTACTTTGCTGATCCGGAAGCTGAGGCTGAGCACGTTGGTCCTGGCGTCTCTGCCAGGAAGTGGAGAGCTGGGGTCTGAAGCTACTCTGTCAGATTCCAGAATCCAGGCTCCGACCCTCCACGCCACACAAGCTGCTCAAACGAGGATACGTGGGAGCGCTTTGAAAACCATGAAGCAAGGTACAGATGCCAATGGTCACTCGGGTCTCCACAGGACAGTCTGATGGAAAATCTACCAGTTAGGCTTTGAAAAGAACCATCCTGCTCAGTTTCAGGGAAGCCACGAGTAAGCTAAAAAGAGACTGCCTGGGTCTTGTTTCCAACTGGTTTGCCCGCTTGGAAAAGGTTTTCAGGTGGGGACCAGAAGAGAGAGAACCCTCTCCTAACCACCGGTTTTCTGGACAAGAGTGGATCTTGGTATCTCAAATCATACAGTAAGAGGGGGCAAAACCACCAGGGTTCAGAGAAGGGAATGCACAGAACTCCCATCTGGCCCAACTGGCAGCAGCATGACCTCACTGACTCACGCTGTGTTCTTTTTCTCACTATTGATTCCCTCTCTTTGGTGAGAAATGGAATCACACCTGCCTGAAGGACTCAGAGGACCCTTGAGGGGCGGGGCTGACATCAGTTATCTCTCTCCACTGGGCCCAGATATGTCAACATGCGTTCCCCATAGTCATCCACACAGATCCACATCCGGCAGCTGTGGGATCCCCGAGTGCAGAGGTGGACGGGCATACTCCAAGGACACCCTCACAATGCCCTGGGTCTCTCTCTCGTTCCCATGCACCCAAGAGCCCTGCGCAGGTCTGCAGTTCAGCTGTTCGTATTAATGATGACTCGGTGGGCGGGCAGCACTCTGCGTGAGCTGCAGTCCTCACTCTTATTATCAAATCCCCTAAAGCAATCGCTGGCCCCTGCTATCACCTGGCAGGCTGCAAGCAGCTCATTAAGAGGCAGAAACTCCCTCCACAAGTCCAAAAACTCCATTCCCTGGAGCGCTGTCCATCGAAGAGATAAACCCCGAGTTGTGTCTACTTTTTTTTAAACCCCAATAAGCCCTAGTCCTGTTTTTTGTGCTGGGTGGGCCTTGGTCAATGACACAAAACACACAGTAGAAAATCTGTGGGGAAAGGATGTGAAATTAGCACTGAAATTTTTCCTCCCCATCCTTAAAGAAATAGAGGAAGCTTGGTAGCCACAGCTAGGATGGGGGCAGGGCAGGAGCGGGAAAAGAGGGGCTCGGAGCCAGAAGAACCAAAATCCCTGGCCCTCTGCTTCAAAGGCAGCTTCTTGGCTCCATTTCCATTTTCTTAGGCATATTCAAGTTGCCGCTTATCTTGAAGAAGTTCTGCAAAAAGAAGACCGAGTTGGAATGCTCTGGGTGGCTCAGTCAGTTAAGCGTCTGACTTTGGCTCAGGTCATGATCCCAGGGTCCTGGGATGGAGTCCCATATTGGGGGGGGGGGATGTCTCTGCTCAGTGGGGAGCCTGCTTCTCCCTCTGCCTGATTGTACAATCTCTCTCTCTCTCCAACAAATATATAAATAAAATCTTTAAAGAAAAAGAAAAAAAAAGTCAATTAAGAGCTGGAAGAAGTCTTGAAGATACCCAATATGGGAATGCACAATAATTGGGGATGTTAGGCCACCAAAACATTGTTGACACACATGCCCAGGTAGCTGGATATGCCACAGAGATTTGGGACAAGTGACTTGATCTCTCTTTGGGTCTCAGTTTTCCATAACACCACCTACTTTGTAAACTGCTGGAAAGATACTGAGTTATTTGTTGTCCTGAAAGAATCCAGTGAGTCACCTGACACATGTGGCTTTCCTTAACAGCCTTTTCCCTCTTATTAAAAAAAAAAAAAAATACATCAGAGACAATAAAGGGATGTGCTAAATGCCACAATGTCAGCCACCAGTAAAGATAAAGCAAGTACCTGGCTACTGTCAGTCCTTGTCTTTCCCCAGCTATGTTTCCAAATTCTGTTGGATCTGCTCTGGTGAATGCATGTGGCTCAAGAGACCGCAGAGTCCCTGCCCAGCTGCAGATGCAAATCTCAGCTCCACAGTTTACGGTGTGACTCTGGGCAGGTGTCATGGAGTCCTGTGCATCAGCTTCCTCATCTGTAAAATGGGCATCCCAGCAACTTCATGAGGTTTGTGGTGAAGTAACCGTGTCTGGTGCACCCTGGGTGCTGGGGGTCCTCGCTCATGCCCTCCTTCTCTCCTCCGCATCCCCCACAGCACCCAGAACGGTGCTCCACCCACAGGACGCTCTCACAAGAGGCTGAGTGGCCAGTAGGACCTCTTCCGGAAGACTGTCGCCCGCTCCTCCCTGAATTGTGAGGTCGGCCCTGTCTGTCTTCAGAACCCCGTCACCTCCCCTTCCCACGGCTCCAGGCCTTTCTCAAAGCTGTGCACCGTGTTTTGAATCTTCACACCCCTCTTCAACCTGAGAGCCAGACCCTGGCCCCACCTCCCACTCACCCAGCCCCCAACCCTCCACTGACAAAATGACAATGGTGTTGGTGGTGACCATGGTGGCAGTTGTTTACTTTCACTGGCCTCATTCTGTGGCAGACACTGTCCTGTTCTTCATATAGGCTTCCTTACTCGATTCTCACAACACCCTATGACCCACCTTATAAAGCGATTTAGCACAGACGTCCCACAGCTCGGAAACTGATGAAGCTGCAGCTCACCTGCAGGGGCTCTAACGCTAGAGACCTCGTGGCTGACCACCAGCAGCGCCTTCACAGGGCCTCCTAGAGAAGGCCTTCCTCTGCATAATAACAAATTATAGCAACAGTAGCGACAACAATATAACTATTAAGGTAACACCACCTGCTATTAACAGATAAGATCCAAAACCTCGATAGCTCAACACAAAGGGAATTCATGTCTTGTTCAGGAATAGTCCACGGCTGGAGTAAGGGGTTGGAGCAGAAGGCCCCCAGTCTGCAGCCACTCGGGGCTCCAGGGTGAGGGGTACTCTGCGGACGTCAGCACACACTTCAGCTGTAGCAAGACCGTTTTACGGGCCAGGCCTGGATGAGACATTACGTCACTTCTACCCACATCCCACCAGCCAGAACTTAGGGACATGGCTTTCCCGAGATTCGAGGAAGGCTGGAGAATAAAGTCCCTGGGTGGACAGGGCTTCCAAGCAGTAACTCTTCATTGTGGCAGGGGTCTCTGGTGGACAGCCAGCTGTTTCAGTCACAAACAGTAACAGTGGCAATAATAAAGACAATGGAAAGAAGCTGTCTTGAACTGAGCGCTCACTATGCCATACACACCAGGCTCTGTGCAAAGCACTTGAATCGTTATCTCTGCTTTTCACACTCTAGAAGAGAGACATTGTTATCCCTATTCTGTAGTAACGAAAACTGACATTTAAGGAGACATGAAGAATTTGCTGGGCAGTGGCAGAGCCAAATGCCAAACCAGCTGTCTAAGTCCAGGCCCTCTGGAAAGCAGAGCTTCAGCAGGAATTCAAGGCCCAGCCCTCTTTGGACGGGGGCGGGGGGGTGTCCCGGGGAGAGTGGGAAGAAAGGAAAGAGGACTGAGGCAAGAAGACGGCTCACCATGTGGGCCACTGTTCTACTGCTAGGAGCCACGGCAGGTCACGTGGCAGGTGTGTCTGCTCAGCAAGGACAAACTGTACCTCAGAGGGGTCTGTGGGAGGGAAAAAGAGTGGGGGCACATCTTCCCAGCTCCCCCACATGTCTTCCTTCCCATTGGTCCAAGTCTGTGGAGACCTGACTGGGCCTCCACATGGTATCATTTGGCCCCTCAGTAGGCACGGAGGAAGCCACAGGCTACAAGCTGCAGTGTGGCCGGTCTTCCATGTCTCACAGGCAGGAGCAGCTCCAGAAGGATAAGGGCCAGCACGGAGGTCAGGGGGCACCTCCTGGCCCAGAACTCCGGCTCCGAAGTGCTGTGAGTAATCTGGAAAATGCCCAGTGCTCGGGGCTCATGACCAAAGCTCACACTCTCTCAGCGACAGGATTTGGCCCTCCTCTCAAAGTAGAGGTGAATGTGGGAATTTCGGCACTTTGATGGAAACGTAGGGTGACCTCTTCAGGAATGTATCTCAAATCTCACCCCATAAGAGACCCTCTTTCTCCCCACTGTGGAAGGAGCAGCTGAGGTCACAACATTAGGAACACAGGCCCTTCTACCTGGGTGGCTCTTTCGGTCAAGGGAAGTGAGCCACACACCTAAAAATAGGGGTTGAGAGGGAGAAGATGATACTTTTGATGGAACCCATTTTCACACTCATTGTGAGGATCGGGACTCTGAGACCAAGGCAGCAAAAGGGTGTCTTGTCTAAGTTCACACAGCCAGCTGGTGACAGGATGGAGCCAGAACTCTGGGTCTTTTCTGTGATGCCACCATCTCCTAAACTCTGCAGGCTTCTACAGACCAACACTGCCCTGACCCTAACTTTAGCCAGCGCTCCAATGCCTGGACTCCCTGAGCGAGAGCAGAGAATGGTCATCTCCCCACATTTGAGAAACGTACCTCCTTTCCCACCACAACTTACCACAGGACATGAGTCATTTTCCTTGGAGAAGGACCCCCTCTGAGGCGAATCATTTCACCTTGGGTTTTGAGGGATTACAAACCCATAGATATAATTATCCCTGTTTATCAGCTGGCCTCATCCCAAAGAAGTCAGCAGCTTGTCCATGCTGCCCGAAAAACGCAGATGGGAGCAGAGGACCTCCTTGAAACGCTCAGGCAAGGAACGCAAGAAGCCAGAAAGGAGAAACAGGAGTGCAAGGCCAGCCAGCCGTGCCCCATGCTGGCCCCGTTCCTTCAACCCACTGGCATTTCTGAGAGGGCCCCTGGGGGAGATGGGGGAGCCGAGGATGCGCAGATGGGACAGGCTGTGGTCTCCCCTCCGCAGCGCCCCACTCCACTTCAGTCGTGATAGTCCCTGCTTCTGAACCTGGAGATTTCTGAAGCGAAGGAAGGCAGACCCAACGGGTGGCTTCAAGCCGCCGCTCCCCCAGCCAAGCCATTAGGCGGAAGATTGAGATGATGGGGCGTCAGAGCTGCCACAATTAGGCCAGCACATCACTATCTCTGCAAATGGCATGGGCAATGTGATTTAACAGCTCATTATTAACGGGAAAAGTGAGATAAGGACCAGGTTCAGTGTCCAAGGGGAGCTCCTATACCAAATTGAATACGTGCTAATGCTCACTTTCTAGCCAACACTGACCCAGGGGTGAATTCCACTCCTGTCCAACGTTAGCACCCCAGGTCCGGGCCCTCCCTCTCCCCACACCGAGGAGAAAATGGGCTCTGATAAAGGCACATTATCCGCGTGACCCACACGGTCTCCCTGAGAGTCGCGACGGTGTGGAAGTGCTGTCTATCTTGTTTCACAGAACTGGTTAAAAACTAAAAAGCAAGTCATGGTCCTCTTTCTAGGGGCAGCTTTGACACAAGGGGACGGGGTAGGTCACTGCAGAAAGATCAGGAAGATTTTGGATTTCGGAGATTTCGGGCCTCTTTATCAGAGCTCTGTCTGGGGTTCCTACAGATAACTGTACCCAAGTCTGTCAGACAGGCTGGAGGCTGTGCATATGTGTGTGTGTGTGTAGGTGAGTGTGCAAGAGCAAGTGTGTATGTGGGTGCTCATACAAGCGTGTCAGAGTGAGTGTGTGTGAGTGTGCTTTCTATGCCCCCTCCAAACTGATGGCCTCATAGCAGCCCATGTGACTGACCATGCCTCTCCCCTGCCAAGAACCCTACAAGTACATGGCATCTAGTTCTCTGGGGCCAGAGATCAAAATCTCTCAGGTGGCTGTGATTCTGCCCCATGCTCCCGCCTCACCCCACCGCCAGCTCCTCTTCCAGCTAATGCCTCAGCTCCAGCCACACTGGCCTTCTGCCGTGTCCTTGAACACCCTCTACTCTGCCCCGTCTTGGAAACTCTGCATCTGCTCCTGCTTCAGCCCGAGACTTTCTTCCCACCTTGCTCTGACCCTGCAGAGCCTCAGGCAAACAGCAGTTTCCAAGAGATCTTTTCTTGGTCCCTTTTATGTACCTTTACATCATCCTGCACATCTTCTTTGTATCACGTGTCACTATTTTAATTAGAGAATTATTTGTGTGCTTGGTTATTTAATGCCTGTCTTCCTTATTCCACCGGGAGCTCCTCGGCAAGCAAGGTCAACTTGCGTTCTCTGTGCATGGATTTCCAGAACGCTGTGCGGGAGGACTGGCCTGTGTGGCAATGAGGCACAGGTGTTGCCACATGTGTTTGCAGCATGGACTCGGGAGAACCCCTGGACTATCTGGTGAGTCGGGAGGGTCACACCGACTCCGCAGTCCCTCATTTGTTCAGTCAATCCCTCGCTCACTGAATGTCCCCTTGGCACCAGGGGAGTTGTGGGCCACACACTCAGCATCTCATGGCTAAGGACATAGGTGTGGACCATGCACGAGGCACAGCTCATGCATCCTGCCCCCTCCAGGGTCGTTCTTGGAACTTTCACCTCCCAAGTTGAGCTAGTGTTCTTCCCTTAGGATCTGTGTCCATCTCTTATCCTGACCATGTTTGATGACGCTGACAAGACTCTCTCACCCGTTGACTATGGGAATCCTGACGTCAGGGGACACCTGCTTCTTGGGCACACCCAGTGTCTAACACACGTGGTGCCTCCAGCCCTCCTGCTGCCAAGTAAATGGCCAAGAAAAGAATGCAAGAATGAATGACTGGCGCCGCGCAAGCCTCCCTTAGATGGTCAGTCAGGGCCGTGACCTGGCCCCTCTCCTCTCTACCCTTTCTCAGTCCTCCTGGTTTCCAGCCACACTGACCCCAGCATTCTGGAAAACCCTAGGCACACTCTGGCACAGGCAGTGTCTCATACATAGGAAACCTTACTTTTGTCCGACCCCAACTCCTCCTACAGCTCATCTTGCTTAAGCATCACTTCCTTCAGAATGCCTTCACTGACCTGACTGTCATCACCTTCACCCCTACCAGTCACTAAACCCAGATGAGGAAGGAACTCCTGACATGGCTTCCCATAGCTCCCAGGACAGCCCCTACCAGCTGTCTGTGTTCCCCATGTCACGTAGACAGCCACCACATTTGTCTATCTGGTACACCATCCCTTTGCCTGACATATCCTAAGCTCTGAGTGAATTTTTTGAATGAATAATTGTACAAATACTTGAGTAGCAGTTGCATATAAAGACATGCTTCAAACACTTCTGATACCTTGCCTTCAATGACATTAATTCAAATATATAGGCATTTGGCTGAGGGTCTTAAAGTCTGCATTTGGAATTAATTTTTTTAACCAATTTGCATGTTATTCTCAATATCCTACATCATTGGCGGCTATACCTGCAGGCCTGGGTAATGAGGACTGATGTTCGGAGTGAATCAAAGATTAAATCACGCTCGCTGCATAGAAGAAAAATGGGCTCTGACATTTTCTAAGTATTTCTAACAAGGGTTGGAACAAAAGAGGATTTCTAATTAACCCTCAGTTACCTAGGAAATTACATCCGTCGTGGTGTTCATTCACAAAACTACATTTCTTGATCGTGTCCTGTATGAATAATGGAGGGCCAAATATGTGAGGGAGCCTATGTGGGGGACAGAAAGTCAACATGGCTGCATGTCGTCTGTTACACAGATTACCCCGCCCAAACCTCGCCACCTCTCTGTGAGGTCAGTAAACTGGGCAAACAGGCTCAGAAAAGGTGAATCATTCTCCCAGGCCGGACACAGGGTTTGAGTTTGGGTCCATGTGCATGACCATCCGGACCTGAGCTTCCCGTGACCCTCTGACTTCGCACACGTGATGACCCAACACCATGCCAGCAATCCTCACAAGGAGACAGTGACGAGGGTGCAAGCTGGCAGGCAAATGCGGTTCGAGTCCTGACTCCCCACTAACCGGGTCTCAGACGCGTTAACCTCTGGAAGCCTCCGTTTCTTCAGCTGTCCACTGGGATGACAATAGCACCTTCCTCGCAGGGTTGTTCTAAGGATCAACAAGTTCCCCCACATAGGGAGGGATGTACATTAAAGCCCAATGACGAGAGCTCAGCAAAGGACTCTTTTAACCCCCTGAATTGAAGGCTTAGAAGATAAAGGATGGGGGGCAGAAATCAGAAGCCACGGAAAACAGGAGTCAAAAGTAGACGCACTCTGTGTAATGGTCAAGCCAGTTGAAGGGTCCTGCACCAATGGGTTTTGATTTTAAGAATTTATTTCAGAAACATGAAACCGCCAATGCTTATGTTGGCACTGCCAGAGAATGATATTCTGTGGGAAAACACACACTGTTCTCCTTTATGTCTCCAATATTCCCCCATAGTTAATTTGGCTGGAAAATGAGGTGCCTAAAAAGATCAATGGAGAGAAGGAAGGGGGTAGAAAAGAAAGGTGCATATGGGACCAACCTTGATCGGAATCAGTATTTAGAAAACCCACCCCAAGACACTTGAAATCCTCAGGTTTCAAGGAAAGATTCTCTTGTATTTACTACATTATGTTTAGAAAAGAGATTGGATTTGGGGTTATGGACAAGTTTGCAAGGACTGGAAATGGAAGATTTTTCTTGTTAGCCTCAGATAACCAGAAATCTTTGAACCTGGGACATTGCAGCGACATGGGGGCTGAGGATGGTAGCAGCTTTAGCTCACAAGTGGTCACTGTCTCCTTATGACCGCATGATCTAGAATGACCTTGCTGTCCCTTCTGCACTCCACTTACTTCACTCCACCACTGACAGATTGGCACCATCAAGACTTAGGAGAACTGGGAGCCAGTTGAGAAGTCAAAACAGATTTGGGGAACATGAAGAACTTCCTACCTTCACTGAAAAGCACAATGACAAAAGTCCCCCACAGTCTTTTGTTTCTTTCCTGTGCTTCTTTTGACCATAAAAGTATGAGAGATTAAGGGCATGTGGGTGGTCCAGTCAGTTAAGCATCCGACTGTTGATTTCAGCTCAGATCATGATTGAGCCCCAAGTTGGGCTCTGCGTTGGGCATGGAGCCTGCTTAAGATTCTCTCTCTCCCTCTCTCTCTGCCCCTCCCCACTTTCTCCCTCTCTTAATAGAAGTATGAGAGATTCAAATTACGTTTGATATTTCCATGTATATGTCATCTTTTTTTGATATTTGAAGGCTCATTTATAACAAAACCAAGGTGCTAGCTTCCATCTCCTGGTCTAGAATAATCTGATGTCCCAGGACAGGAAATCACCCTGAGACCTGTTAAAACAGTACGTGCCTTCTGAGAAAGCTGAAGAAGAAATCTGTAATAAAAGGGTCCTTGTGGTCTTAGACAAGTGATAAAATTTACAAAGAACTTGCGCGCGCGTGTGTGTGCGTGCACACGCGCACACACAAATGAGCACAAGTTAAGGAGGAGGAGAAGGAGGGAAAAGAAGGAATGAGCTCCAAACCAGGGGTAAACCACTGGGGATCCATTCATGGCAACTTCATGCAAAGCCCAGGAGGGTAGCTGCTCACTCAGTTATGGACTCCCTGCTTCCAATGGCAACTCAGCTCCTTCCACTGCAAAACTCCTCCCTTCCCTTCTTTCTCTCTTGGCTCTTAATTTCTCTTTGTCTAATTATTTATAATAAAACTTTGGCCACTCTGACATATTATTTCTTCTCTGAAAGGTGCTTTATTCCTCCATCACTACATTGCACAGAAATGACCCCCAATGCCACTTCCTCCCTTAGGGACCAAGATGCCTTATTATCTTGAATGTCCACATCATCAACAGTCACTGATCCCCGACCGTATGTAAAATCAGATGCCTGGCTCCAATTTCACTGATAAATTTGTAACATCCATCTCTTGAGACACATCAAAAGTCATATCCTCTGTCTCTTATGAGAGACTGCTGGTATTCACCAAAATCTGTGTTAGCCTTTCCTCTTTGACCTATTTCCCAGACCTCTTTTCTCAAGGGAGGCCCTGTGATTATTTCGCACAAATGGAACATGGGCAAAGTGACCAACACCACTTCCACGCCTGGCAGCTAGATCGCCTGCACAATCTTTATGCTTTCTCTTCTTCTTCCTATTGGCCAGATGCTGAAGATCTATTAGGTTACCCTGGAGAGTGATCAGTAAGGTCAATGATAGTTTCATGGCATGGAGGGTACTAACAGTCCCTGGGTGATGTATGTGGTGGGTGAGCCTTGAGTTGGAAGAAGCCTGGGTCCTTGAATGTTTATATGGAGCACAGCCCCCTCCTGAGTCACTTGAAACCATGGCATGGGTGAGAAATATACCTTTATTGTGTTAAACTATTGAGACTGTAAGGTTTATCTGTTACTGCAGCTAACACATTTACTCTAACATAATTCTATTTTTTGAAAACTCTTTTCTAAGGCAGATTCTATTTGTGTGTTTTATTTGTGCTTAAACATTTCTATTGAATTTGAGGGGGGTTTTTGTTTTTGTTTTTGTTTTTTTGGAAAGGCAACGATCTGCCTTCACGTTGGGGGAAATGCAATTTGCCAATGGTGGTCACAACAGCAAGGAGTTAATATAAAGCTCCCAGCTAGATTCAGGGGCCTAATCAGGCAGCCCCTGTGTAGCTAACATCCTTCAACAGGCAAGCAGGCCGCCAGGTCACAGAACACTTGTTCCATACTACCACTTTTCACTTGAGCAGATGGAGGTTTTGATATAAATTGTGCTGGCATTTGCTGCTCTGAAAATAGATCTGGTTTCGCTTGCCTCCGAACTCAGTTTTAAAAAGCAACAGTCAAAACACTCCATTCCCTCCCTTTAGGCAGGTCAACAGGACTAGACCGCTGCTTCCTATTAAAAAGCAGAGGAATAAAGAATCCAAGCATCTCAGACTCGTGAGGACTCTTGGGCTTTGTCTAAGTACCCAATCAAATGCAGAAATCCCCTCTAAAGCATTCCCGATGGAGCAGCCAACCTGTGTTTGCTTGCCCTCATTGACGGGGAGCTCACTACTCATAGAAGAAGCACGCTGTAACATTGAAGACCACTGCAACTAGAAAGCTGAAGTGACAACCACCATTCCATTCTCCAGTCCCATATCCGCCCTTTAGAGGCACTCCCCCTCCAAAAATGCAATCCCATCTCCACATATTGACTCTTCATGGATCTGAAGACAGAATTGGAAGTTGGACACTTATCTTTTTATCTCTGGTCCAACATCCTCTCTTCTCAGTGTCTAGTACCCTTCCTCAGAACAGACTCCATGCAGCTTCTCAGTATCCTGTGAGAACCAGTGCCGGCAAGAGCTGCAAGCCTGACAGATAGGGAGAGCAGTGGGGGTGCCATCCAAGGTGTTCAGAACACCACGGTTCTGGGTGAGCTGGCTCTGACTGAGGGCGAATGGCTTCGATGGACAGCCAGGCTCTCCTCAACAGTCAAGTCTGCCGGGAAGATCAAAACGAAGGTGAGGAAGCAAGAACTTGGAGTTCATGGAAACCCAGGAATGGATTAGTGCCGGGAGATGCTCTGAAAGTGTAGGGTGACTCGGGATGATGCAGGTTTACCTACGCGAATGCCTTAGCCGCTCCTCGGGGGTCCCAGACCCACCCCCCACCCTGTCCCACCTTTCTGCTGCCCCTGATCCTGTCCACCAACCGCCTCACCCTCCAGCCCTCAGCTCAGCTTCCATCTGCTCACTCCTGGCTGACACCTGCTTGCACCCGCGACAGCTCTCAGCTTCTCCCGCCTGCCTATGTGTAGTCTGTGGTGTTTCCCAGCACGTTCTCTGTGGTTTAAACTCCGAACTTCCACAGGGAGAGAACTTGATATTTTCACTTAATCACCATCACCCCAGTCATGCCCAGTTTCAGCAGCAGGTCGCCCTATCAGCTGCCAACCGGCCTACAGCTTGGATCCGATACTCTCTTGTAACCCACCAACCTAGAGGAGAAGGGCGGGCAGCTTTCACACAAGGGAGTCCACAAGGGCCTCAGCAAGATGGGCCTCTCCCAGCTTACCCTGTCATACACCACATCCATGAATCCAGGCGCATCCATACTCTTTTTTTTTTTTTTGAAGATTTTATTTATTTACTTGAGAGAGAGAGAGCATGAGAGGGGAGAGGGTCAGAGAGAGAAGCAGACTCCCTGCTGAGCAGGGAGCCCGGTGTGGGACTCGATCCTGGGACTCCAGGATCATGACCTGAGCTGAAGGCAGTCTCTCAACCAATAGAGCCACCCAAGCGTCCCGCATCAATACTCTTGACAGCCCCATTGCCATCTAAGCCTCCCAGAAAAATCCCAAAGTTGTGCTTTCACCAGCCACTGCTAAGCTGCCATTCTCCACCTGCACCTTTACGGGCATGTCTTTGCCTCTTATAGGAGATTTTCTTCAGAGATTCTGCCGAAGGTCCCGGGCCTGCAGGTTCTCTCTTCCTCCGCATTCTGTCTTCTGACCCTGGGCTTCTTATCTCTGCCCCATAAACCCCAATGGTTCCCAAGAGCTCTCTTGGAACCATGAAGACAGAAGCAAAACAAGAGCACTGGAGTCGGCCCCCAGCCCCACCCCCACTCTGGCCAGAAACACCACTGAGTGCAATTCAATTCCAGGTAAGAGTTTGTTGGAACACTGGCGTCTGAAATAAAAACAAAACTTGAAAACTGTGGAAGCCAGGCCCCTCTGGGCCTTCTGAGCTCAGCGACGCGGTTATTGTTCAGTGCACGCGCAATCCCCCAGGCCTCCTCCTGGGGCAAGCTGAAGCCAACGGGGAGGCTCCATCGCCCCATCGCAGCTCCAGGAGTCACTGAGTGCAGCCAAGACCTGGAAACATGACTGCTGACCTGCACGATCCAGAAAGCATGGCCCACTGTGTCGCTTCCCATTCCTGGCTTCAACATGCACCAGTCCAGCCTGGCACCATTGGACCACGGAGGGCAGAGGGACAGCAGGCAAAACTAACTGTTGGCAACTCCCAGGCGGGAGATGAGATGTCCCTCCACCTGCCCTTCTACATTGCCATTAATAAAGCTAAAATAAGCCAGATATGCATCGTAAAGGCTAGTCGGACTAAAGAAGGGGGCTTTTTCTACAGTGTCCAAATCTCGGCTAAAGCCTCAAGCTAAAGGTGATGGGAGACAAACAGCCCATGTTCTAGAGGGCTGCAGACACACCTGGACAGCACTTACTGAGAGATGACAAAGCTAGCTCTGAGATCCCTTCTGGACTCAGGCTGTGTAAGAGGAGGCTGGAGATTCGGTGAGGAGCAGACCTATCTATCTATCTGTCTGTCTATCTGAGAGAGAGCACGTGTACATCTCACACATGCACACATGGGGCAAGGGGAGGAGCAGAGGGAGAGGAGAAAGAGAAACTCAAGCAGATTGCGTGCTGAGCACAGAGCCTGACGCGGGGCTCGATCTCACGATCCTAAGATCACAACCTGAGCTGAAACCAAGAGTCAGACACTTAACCCATGGCACCACCCGGACGCCCCAGGAGCAGATGATTCTGAGGACATTTGTAGAGGAATGGGGAGGGAGAGAAAGGTGGTGCTTTCCACCCTCAGCCCTCACTGGCCAACTGAGGAGGCCCAGAGGGACCACCTCAAGAGACTGAGGATCCATGCAGGAGGGGAGAATGGCTTCTCACCTCCTTAACTGGATGTGTGCAGAGTTCCAGAAACTTCTAAAAACAACTCCTTGACATTAATGGAGCAGACAGAAGTGAGAAAATATTTGGGAATTCAACAGGCACCCAGGATTTTGAAAGAGTCCGTGAATGGAAAGCTGCTGCCACAGGCTGAATGGTGATGACGGGACGAGGACACATGGGTGAGGAGTGGGTTAGCTGCTCACTCACCGTTCAGCAGGGCAAGGCTGCACAGTACCCATGGGACAGAGAGCACCAGTGAGGGCCAAGCAGGCGGGAATTGTCTCAGAAGAACCCTGCTGAAGAAGGCTATGGGAGAGGGGACTGGAGGAGGGAAGCAGGCACCCAAGAGGTCAGCTGGGGCAAGGGGACAGTGCATGTCATGGGGGGCAGTGCAGAGAGCTCAGAGGACCCACCACGTCTCCGTGGAAGAGCTGACTTTGGAGAACCACCTTGACGAAGACAAGTGGCAAGCTAAGCAAGCAGTGCCAAGAGCATCAGCTGCCGTCCTTTCTCCTCTTCCCAGCCCCGAGGACCCAGAGCTGGGGGAGCAAGGAAGGGAGGTGGACGGGAGGTAGAGCACGGACAATGAAAGGCAGAGGTTTCCCCCCATCCCCAGTGTCACTCCCTGAGCTCCAGAACAGGCTAGAGCTGGGGGGAATCAAGCTTTAAGCTGAATATCAAATTACAGTTTTTGATTTAAATTGGACTGGACGTTCAGATAAGTCAAGATGAGAATTCTTCTCTTTAATGGCTGAAAGGGACTGGAAACTATGCATGTCACCAAATGACAGGGAAGTGAGATGGAAGGCATTGGCAGGAGAAAAACAAAGTGCTCTCCTGAAGGAAACTACTGAGTTCAGAAAACTGGAGAATCTGGTTGTCCAGTGTCCTAAGCCTTCCATTCCTCATCTGTTAAGTGGACAAAATAATACTCACCTCTTAGAGAGGCATCGAGGATTAAAATGGAAGCGTTTATGCCGACCTATAAATGGCATTTGGGGGGTGCCCAGCCCATGTCTACGGTTACTGAACAGGGGCCGCTCCCTTACAGTCCCCAAACCACAGACTTTTAGAACAGCAGATCTGAGGAAACTGTGGAGAGCCGTAATCTGACATCCTCATACTACCCAGGACAAAACTGAGGTTCACAGAGTCACCCACTGGGTTAGTGGCAGAGTTGAAATCGGGATCAAAATCTCCCGACCCCAAAGCCAGCCTTCTTTCTACTAAGCCCCTGGACATTTCCATAATAGCTCATTGAAGTTCTGTTGATTGATTAATTGATTGATTGGCAAGTAACCAGTGGCCTGACCCCCTGGGCAGAACCAGGAGCTGCTGGATAAACAAATGCATTGGCACAAGTTTTCACTCACCCAGTAAACCTTTACCATACACCAGCCCTGTGCCAGGAACTGTGAGTGGAGCTGATAAGAATCTAGAAACCACGATCCCTCTTCTAATTCAGCTCCCAACCCTAACGAGAGAGGCAGAAGACTCTGAGTGTGCCTCGGGGCGGTTCTAGAATGTCTTCACAGAAGGGTTCATGAGCATATGTGATGGATGGAAAAAGTCGGAGGTCCATTCAGGATTTTCCCTGCTCCCCTCCTCCCCAGGCAACCTCTCTTTGGGGGGTACTCAAATTTGAGTTTCCCAGCTCTGCGATCAGGCAGGCACAAATCCCTCTCCTTTGCCTCCAAACACCTTACCGCCCTGCATAGAAGTCAAGGTTCTTAGGCAAGAGCTTTCTTGATACAGATGAAGGAAGGATCACATGGGAAAGTGTTTGCCAACAATTAGTTTGTACATCTCTGCTCGTTTCCTATTTTAACGGTCTTGCCAGTCAGCCCTTCTCTTTCTCAGCCTGATTCTCTGCTTATAAATTTTACACCAGGAGGTGACCGAGTGACGGTGAGAAAAGGTGACTGTAAGGCTCAGGACATCCCTGAAGAAAGCAAAGGGAGCAGAGCCGGAAGCTTCATTTGGACTCATCGAACTTCATATTTGAGTAGCACCCTTTGCCCAGCGATCTCAAAGCATTTAAGGGAAAGGACACGAACTGCACTTTTTTTTTTTTAAATCAGGTAATCCGAATCTGAATTCAGTGTCTGCATAAGTCATACCAGGGATAAGCACTCACCTCTTTGGGTACAAAACCAATTACCTACAGCCAAGGCAGTACAGTGGCTTGAACGTGTCAGGGAGATAATTCCCAGCGATGGCTAATCGGATTAGCCCCTATCTGCAGCTGGCAAAAATTTCAGCGGCTGTCAAGGCTCAGTACTGGCCAGCAGACAACACTTCTAAGCCAAAGTCACTGGTACACAGAGGGCAAAGGCTTCAGGACAAATTGGGATGTGACTGGAAAGACACTGTGGAAATGAAGATGTACCTTATAGCAACAGCACACCTACAGGTGCCCCATTACTTGACATTTTCCAGCAGGATGACAGTCTGGAACTGTGTATCAGGGCTCCACAGAGCAAATCTAGCCCATGTGCGTGTTTTGTTAGACCAGCGTAATATGTGTTATGTTATCTGAGTTCGTTGTCAGTATTAATGAATGAACTATTTAACAAAAAAATCTGACTTCTGGGTTTAATTAAAAACTTGGAAGATCTCAAGGATTTAAATATATAAAAGGAAACTATTATAGTAGAAGAAGAAATCACTGGAGAATTCTTTTGTAAGCTCAGGATAAAGAAGGCTTTCCTAAGGAAAGTTTCCACAAGTAATTTTTAAAAATGACTGATAATTTGGACTACGTAAGAGTCAAAACCACTGTGAACAAAGTCAGAAAGATGAACAATAAATTGGGGAGAACTGAAGCTCATATTCCACAGGTATGAGCTCTCTAATATCTAAAGGCTTCAAGAAATCAGTAAGTAAAATATCAACCACCCAGTAAGAAATAAGCAGATGATATAAACTGACACTTCACAGGTAATGGTAGACTAGTGGCTCTTAAATACACAAGAGATGTTCAGCTCCACTTATAACTTACAGAAAAAAAATCAAGTTACATTGAGATGTCATTTTTCACAAGTTGGAATGGCAAATATCAAAACCCTTGATAATACACACTGTTGGCAAGGCTGTAGGAGACTGCACTCCTTCTCCAGACAATTAACCAAAAACAACTATTTTCTACCACCGTCCAGAAACCACCTGACTTTCAATCATGTGTGCCAACGATGAGACGCCCTTCAGAGTTTCACACCTGCATTCTGAAGATGGAAACAAGAATTTTGTCAGGATCCTATTTGGCTTTTAATTTGCACATGCTGCTCTCCTATTTTTAGGCAAAGGTTCTGGTTAAAAATAAAAGAGTTCCTACAGCATTATTTACAATAGCCAAGACATGGAAGCAACCCAAGTGTCCGTCACTAGATGAGTGGATAAAGAAGAGGTAGTACACGCGTGCGCATGCACACACACACACAGACACACACCATGGACTATTACACAGCCACAAACAACAACAAAAAAAGATGGGATCTTGCCATTTGCTACAACATGAATGGACCTAGAAGGTGTTATGCTAAATGAAAGAAGTCAAGCCAACACCATATGATTTCATTCATGTGAACTCTAAAAAAAGAAAAAATAATAAGTGAACAAACAAACAAAAAGAAGAATCAGTCCTAAAAACACAGAGAACAAACTGATGGTTACTAGAGGGAAGGGGTTGGGGTGGGGATTGACAAAATGGGTGAAGGGGCTTGGCAGATCGAGGTTTGCAGTTATGGAATGAGTATGTCATAGGGATAAAAGGTACAGCATAGGGAATATAATTAATGATGTTAATCGCTGTGCATGGTGACAGAGGGTAGCTACACATGTGGTGAACACAGCATAAGGTTTAAAGAAGCTGAGTCACTATGTGTGCACCTGAAACAGATGTAACATTGTGTGTCAGCTATACTCAAATACACCAATCTATAAACAGATAAATAAATAAATAAAGTGAGTTTCTTCAATAATCCTAGATGCAAGTGCTCTTCCATTTCTTATTAAAGACAGAAAGAAAGGGAGGAGCAGCAGGAGAGAAGAAAGAGGTCTTGCTCGGTTGCCAAGCTCCACCGTACACCAGGAGACAAGCAGAGCTCCATGTGCATGATCTCATTTCTTCCCGACACCAGGGCCAAGTGCACAGTCATCCTCTTTTATATAGGGGAGGACACAGCCATGTGACCTGACCTTCCTTGACAGATGCGTACAGGGAGTTGCTGAACAAAGGAGCCACAGCTTGGGTCCCTGCGGAGGAGAGGCTTATTTTTATATGGGTGGTTTTGGTTCAATGAGTGAAAGGAAATTCAGAAGCTGAGAGCATCCTCAACAGCTGCCGAGATGTCTCCGTCACGTTGTCACAGGGTGCCATGCTACGATTTACTCTGTGTTTCTCTTTAATCTTCTCCTTCAGTGAGAGAGGTGCCAAGACCAGTCTTCAATGGCTGCTGTGAGTAATGGAAACAGTGGGGGTGAACCCCCCCAAACACCACTGCTTCCTCCTATCAGAGGAGAAAGCATGACTGACCTTTTGTACCATACAAATCATCAGGTTCCTGGACAATGTGGTGGCATGGGTGGTCAGACAGCATCTCAAGAGGGACACGGATTTCCTACAATCATAGAGCACCTAGGGGAGGAGTCCATCAACTCATTAGAAAGCAAAAAGTGATATGGCTTTGCTCTCTGGGACCACAAAGAGGTTCTCGCTGGTTACAGCCTATTTTGGCTTCCCTCCCCCCAAGGCTCGAATCCTATTTCTTTCTTGGCATGTTCGCCATGAGAGACACCAGGATTCCTGCTGACCTGTCCCTCTTCGCTAATGGAACCATTTGTGGGTAGACGTTGTTATCCTTGGCGAGACAGTATCTTTGGAAACAGGGACTGGAGTGGAAAGGCCAATATTTTTTCTGTGAACAAGGAGCATCCCTGATTTATTTCTTCACAGAGTCCTTCATGGAGTATCGGGTTGTGATGGCAAAAATTCCCAGAGAAGAGTAATGGGGAAGAAGCCACTCGGTGGCCCTGGGAAAGCTGGTTCCTTCGGAGACTGCCAGCAGCACTTATCCCAGAAACCTCCCTCGTGACCCAGCCCGGTCCCTCTTCGGGGAAGAGACAGCTCTTTGCATCTAGAGCTGGGATGCAGACTGCTTTGTGGGATGCCCTGAGCACTGATTAAAACCACAGAGTAAGGGAGAGGGTGGGCAGGAAGCTGTCAAATTTTGCAGAAAACCACATTCCCAGAGTCTCTCCAAACCCAAACTCGTGTTTCCTCTCACCATTACTCAAAATCACTGAGCCGGAGTTGTCCAAATAGCACATTTCTCCAAAATATCACAATTTCAGTTAATCAAACCTTGCTAGATCAGAGCCCTCAGCAACTCAGAAGCCTGATCTCCTTCCCTCTTTACCTCTGTCATAAAAACAAAAAGACAAAAATGTAAGAAAACAGTCTCACCACAGGGTTCTTTCCGCCCAGTAACTTTTAGAAGCTATCTTGTGCTTGATGTCAACAACAGAACTATAAGAACTGATGCTCAGAATTATAAGCCTGGGGTGGGGGAATTTGATATGAGCCTTATACTCTATCTACTAGAGTATAAAAAAGAATTCAGAACTAACAAGGGTTGAGAACAAAAGGGTTTTCTGGATAAGCCTCTATTATCCAGAACCATCCCTGTTCCCACATTTAGGAGCACAATAGTTTCCCATGTCTAGAAGCATGTTTCTTGGCCATTATTCTGTGACCTAATGGATCAGAACGATACAGAATGCACAGAAGACTAAACCACAAGGATCTAGTTCTAGTCAAGACTGTAACCAACTAGTTATATGTCCTTCTAACTCTCTGGCTCATAGCTTCCCTACCTGGTGTAAGACAAGCCAGTTGAATTCAAACAGGCTGACCTTAGATGGGGGGAAGGGGACCTACTCAGTTGGAAGAAAGAAAAAGCATTCTTGAAGAAGGGAAGAGCATAATTAAAAATATGTCAGTGGTAAAGCATGTTGTTATTTTCCTTGGATCTGTTGACCCTGTCCCCGCTCTTCTTGGACACGGATTGGCTATTCCTTCTCCAAGAACAGCTTTTCCTTCCTTTTGCACAAGTCTAAGTTCGATGCATCCTTAAAGGTCTGGTTGAAAAGTCATGTCCATACTCTCTCTTTTACAAATAATCTCTCCAATCCACGGTTCCAGCACTCATTTGCCTCAATGACGATACTTATTGCTTTGCCTTATATCAAAATATTCCATACTAAACTGTAGTCTCCTAGACTCCAGGCTGGATTTCAGATTTGTGTACGTGATACTTCCTAGTAGAATGCCCTGAGCATAATAGGCTCTCAAATTACTGTAGAATGAATGAATGAATGAATGAATGAATGAAAAAATGGAAGAATAGAATACCATTCTATTTTGTTATGTCTGGATATAATAAAATTACTCCACTTTAACCTAAATAAGTAAATATTTTTATTTTGAAATTCTGGCATGGGTTTTCTTATAAAAATACTAGAATAATCCCCTTCCAAATTCTACCGCTTATTGAGTTATGGGTCCCACATTTGACCACATCTCAGAGTGTACAAGACTCTTTAATTCCTGGCAGTGAAACCTTTGACAAGTGCCATGAGTAGTGTTCTTCTTGTTGCTCTCAAATAAATGTCCATGACAACATTTCAGCTCCAGCCTGATGGGAAAATGTAATTCTCTCTCACAGCCTCACCTCCCAAGAACCGGAAAATATTACTTAGGGAACCAGTAATCTTTGTTCAACACAAATAGAGGGGAAGACAATACCCAAGGCTCCTTAGAGCTGTATATTAGCCACACTGCAGAAAGTATCTCATTGATATTAATGTGCTTACAGCTTATTACACAAAAATTAATTAAAAATGAATAAGGCCAGAGCTTAAAATTTTCCATGTCTAATTTCCCTGCCAAGGCAGCTCCTACACTGAATAGCTAAAATTCTAAGAGCATTAGTTTATCACAGAACAGCATATAACTTCCATCCCAAATCACCCTTACACAGGAAATGGGGGATCTGGGGCTTCACAGGGTCTGCGTTAACACGGCATCTTTGTACGGGGGAGTTAGAGCTAAACGGGCTTGATGCTATTTTATGATCTCCAGCTCAAGCTTCAAGCCCTAAGGAGATGCCCAGTTATTTCTGAACCACAAGTGGCACATCCCAGGCCAGAAGGGAAAACCTGCCAGAAGTCTCCCCTGACTTGTGAGTCTATATCTCTATAGACTCACAAGTAATTCAGAGGAAGGAAACCCGTAGCCAGTCAGATCAAGCGGACTCCTACATTCAGGTCCTCAGGCCCTCCTGTCCCCCTCCCCCAGCTCTACTCCCTGGGCTGGGGGGAGGGAATGTGAAGTAAAGAGATAATGAACCCTAGAGGTAGACTGACAATAGCAAGCAAGCTGTAGCTCTGAACTATGTACGAATCCTCACATAGTACCTACCTCATGGGTTGGGTCTTGGTTAAACGGGATAATGCGTTCGTTGCACCCACACAGAGTAGATGCTCAGTAAATGCTCCTCGCACTTCAGACAAAACCCACACTATCGGACCAGCAGTTTGGCAGCTCTGTCTTTACTTGTTTTCCCCACAACATAAAATATTCACAAGCCTCTTGCCTGCCGAGTCCACTGGACAGCAAATTCTTAACAGAAAGAGCCATGTCTCCTTTGTCTTTGTGTTTCTAGCATCTTGCACAGAGCCTGGCATAGTTGTTAGCTGAGAGATGTCTGTAAATGTATGAATAAATGAATGAATGAATGAATGAATGGAAAAGAACAGCCAGAAGTTACTGGGTGCCGACCACCAGCACTTCACACACATTAGCTCATTTGATCTATACAGTAACCCTCTGAGGCAGATACTCTCTCTGTCTAGCAGTGAAGGATACAGAAGCTCCAAGAGATTTGGCACAACTTCATGGAGGCTATATAAGTAATAATTAAGTCATAGGAAATGACCTCTCTCTCACCCTTGAGAAAATACATGTAGTATTTACTATGTGTCAGGCGCTGAGCTAAACACGCTGCATACATTGTAATTTAAGCATTATAATCCTGTGAGACAAGTGAAGTTCCAGATGGGGAAACTAAGGCTTGAAAGGGTTCAGCAATTTGCCCACAGTTCTCGACCATTTTAGACTTACAACAACGGCCATTTCACACGGATCGACCAGATATTGAACAGGAAAGTCAGGACTGGAACTCAGGGCTCTCCGCCTGTGAGCACTCCTGGTGTGTTACTGTGCCTCTTGAATAAGTGAATCCGTGAACGGCAGGTGAGAGGAAAGGAGAAAAAGAAAAAGAAGAAGAACAGGAAGGGAGAGTGCTCTCAAATCCTCTCATTTTCTGGGTGGTTCCTATGAGGTCGTATCATTTCCATTTAATCTCCTGCATAACTGTCGTCCTGGAGACCTGCTGGTCCCAGAACCTGCAGTGTCCGGCCAGTGCATACCACGACAAAGGGCCGCCCTCTTGTTTGCACGTAGCCCCAGAAGGCCCACGGGAATGGCTTCCTGCTGGACAGGAATGGACCCCTCCTGGGCCTGCCCATCCCAGAACTCTACACAGGCAGCCGCGGTCAGTTGGGGCTGGCATCACAGGGGCATTACTCCCCTTTGCAGGGACCCTAAATTCCTCCCCACAGCAGTGGGCTCCTCCCCCCAAGCGGGCAGCCCATGTGGCTGGTGAGACCCAGCTCACTGTTCCATAGGCCCACTCAGGAAGGCTTCGTAAAATCACTGATGCTCTCACCACGGGCAGACGGGCCAGCCAGCAGCGATCAGGGTAAACGGTGCTGCTGCTCTTCTCGTAGCTGGCCCCGTGCCACTGAAACAAGGACTTGCAGAACTACAAATGTGGTTCCTCAGAGCAAAGAGCTCTGGATTCCGGGTCTGGCTCTGACTCTGAACACTGTCTTAGGTGAATCCCTCCTCTCTCCAGGGACAGAGATGGACCAGCTGTGGGCCTGGGACTTGATCATCTCTTTTAAGTCTTACAACAGCACTGCGATGCACATGTAAGGTTTTACATTACAGATAAGGAACCTGCAGCTCAGAGAGGTAAATGACACACACAATGTCACACAGCAAGAAAATGGAGAGTTGGGATGTGACTCTAGGTTGATCTGGCTTTAAAACCTATATTTTCATCACTGCCCCATAAAAGACTCTGCTCCCTCATTGGTGGTAAGGGATGGTGGTAAGGAATGGTAAGAGAAGGGAAGGTGTCTTAACCTCCCATGCTAAGGCAAATGCCTGTCTTCAGAAACTCTCTGTTAAGGCACCTGTCACAGGATCGGTGTTAGGAGTCAAAATCATGATGTTGTTCCTCCCATCTCGGGCCTCAGTTTCCCCACTGTAAACCAAGGACACTAGATTAGTGTTTCCCAAACCTCCACCCTCATGACTTTCATTGTATCTTTATATCATATATACTAATATTTAATGTTTGTCTTTGAATCAAAAGTGTTCTAAAATTTTTAACATCATCCTAAGCAATGATATACATGAATCAAGACTATAAAGCACTTTAAAAAAAAAGATTGTAATGCACTGATCATACTCTTTCCTAATACACAACAAAATAAACTGATAATTACAAACTCCAGGTAATGCTTAGAAGCACACCATCAGAGGCAAGTGAGCCTTGTTTGGGGAAAATGCTGAACTCAGGGACCTCTGAGCTTCCATTCAGCTCTTACTCTGAGTCTGCCCTTGTCTGCCTGTATGGATGTGTGTGTGTGTGTGTGTGTGTGTGTGTGTGTGTGTGTGTGTGTGTGAGACTTGTGGTCTGGTCCACCATGGTAAACAGCAGTTATGGAGACAGCTGTGTGACGGGCACTGGGACTGCAGCCGGCAAGCAAAGGAGGCAGAAGTTGATCTCTGAGAACCGAGAGCATGGTTTCCAGCTGGGATGTAGCCAGAGAGGGCTTCAGGGTCTGGTCTGGGACAGGAGAAGGGGGAGCATGAAGAGGGCGAGAGCAGGAACAGACCAGGTCCCCCAGCCACACGTCAAACCTAAGGTCTGGCTTCCCACAGTGTGAGGCTAAGATAAGCGACTGACCAGTGCCTTCAGGGGCAGCAGTAGCCTCAGGGGTCTAATTCTGGTGGGCAGTGATGGGTAAGGGGTGGAAGGCTCTGCCAGTGCCCTCCCACACACTGCGGAATGCACTCTTGGTTTGCATGTAGCTTTAGCCTGTTTGTTCTCATTGGGGGGTAACAGTACATTATTTGTGTCTACTATAGTCTATTCATTCTACTCTTACTGGCTATTTGTAGAGTACTTGGGTCTTGGCTATTATGAATAATGTTGCTCTGAACACTCTAGACAATATTTGCCTTCAGTTCTCTTGGGCATATACGTTGGACTGGAACAGCTCTGTCAGGTAAGTGTACGTGTTCGGCTTTAGTGGTTACTGACAGTTTTCCAAAGTGGTTGCATCAACTTCCACTCCCACCGGTAGTGTGTGAGCATTTCAGTTGTTCCTTACCAACACATAGCATTTTTTACCCTTTCAATTTCAGCCATTCTGGTAGGTTTATAAATCATCCATATTTTGGTCTTGTCCAAACTGTACAACAAGCCCATTGGTTGATGACATTTCTCAGGAGCAGTGTGGTCCAGCAGAGTGCCTAGACCCTGACTGAGAAACCTGAGCCTTACTGTCTGCTCTCCAGCTACCAGCTCGACCCACTGGTCTCTGAGCTCTTGTGCATTCATCTGACCTTCACAACAAACTGAAGAAAGCAGGCAAGGAGTTTATTATATAAATTGTGAAGTGATTGCCAGACACAAATTTCAGGGCTGTTTTCTTCTGATTCCCTTCGCTGAGTTGATATTGACTCAACTCTCTTACTCCCCATTCCTAAGAAAAAGGTAGTGAACTACATGATCGCTGATGTTCCTTCCAGTTTAAATATGGTGGACTGATATATTTAGTCAAACATTTAGAATGTTTGAGTGGTTGACTCACTACGTGTGTAAATATGTAGACGACCCTGGGTCAGTCCTGAGAGGAAAACATGCGAAAGTCATCTGATAACTCAAATGCCAAATGACGCAGATCTTTGTGGCTATTAAGCTGTTGGAGATGACAGAGCACCAGCAAGACCAAGTGAATAGATCACAATTTGGTCAATGAAATGACAAAATGTATCCTGTACACACATTTTATTATTTCAGGATTTCCTAAGACTGAAGAGTATCCAACTGTCTATCCATCCATGTGTCCAATCAATAAACCATCAATCCATCCATCCATTCAACCAACCATCCATCCTGCTTTTTTAAAATTTTTTTTAAAGATTTTATTTATTTATTTGACAGAGAGAGAGAGATCACAAGTAGGCAGAGAGGCAGGCAGAGAGAGGTGGGGGAGAAAGCAGGCTCCCTGTGGAGCAGAGAGCCCAATGTGGGGGTCAATCCCAGGACCCTGGGATCATGACCTGAGTGAAAGATAACTGACTGAATGGGTCTCCAAGGTGCCCCATCCGTCCCTTTATTCAAGAAACATTTTTTCAACTCCTGCTTTGCCAGTCTTCATGCTAGTTTCAGAGATCACAGAAATTAATCAGAAATTATTCCTGTTCTCAAGCAACTGGGCAAGTGTCTCATCCTACAACCATTTCTCTAGGCTGTTAGAAGGAAAGGGCCTCATCTCACCTCTGTCATTCCCTAATCCTCTATTACTAAGCCTGGTACAAGGAATTACTAAGATGTCATTAATGAGAGAACTATTAATCCCAACAAATTCTGGGAAAAAATTGGAATATCCATTTCTCTCACTCCCCATTTCTTCTCATTGGACTAAGAGCCAGGTCTTCAGGTTTCACCTGCTACGGTCCCTTCCTCGTACCAGCCAAAGTGCAGAAAGGAAGGAGCAGGGGATTGTTGCACCAGCATCCGTTCTCAGCTGTCCTGAAGGATGCAAACTTCAGGGAAACACATTGTGCCCACATTCCCTGGAGAATCTTGTTCATGAGCCCCATCCATATCAGACCTGTTTCCCAAGTTTTCTAAGTGGCTCATGACGGGTTTCTGTAGGGGTGTTGATGAGGCTCACCTGCGGCGCATTTTCTCTAAAGATAGCAGGAAAGCTGCATGGTTTCTAAAAAGCAAATGATTGTTAGACATAGCATTTCAACAACAAAGATGAGCAGAATATAGTCCAGAAATGGCCAGCTTGCAGGCAGGGGCCATGTACAAAGAGAAAGGCACTCCTCACTCCAACACAGAGCCAGCCCTCCAGGACCATTGCTCCCCAAACCTCCAGGGTTCGGCACCCCACATCCAAGGCAGATGTCTGCCATCAGATGTGTTTAGGTCCCTAAACATTCTCTGAACTTCTGTTATGGGCATCCAGCAGCTGAGTGTTACCCTTGCCTTTCCCCCTCCCTTGGATCCCAGAGACCACGAAGCCCTGCATCCTACCAACCATCTATCACAAGAGTCCACACTTGCTTTCACTCCTTACTGCCACCCCGAGAGGCCAGTCCACGTCCTACCTCCCACAATAGCCTCCTAAGTGGCCTCCTTGCGTCCACTCTGGCCTTCCGGCCACATTACAGATGTGAATCTGGTCACATTGCTCGGCTTGCCATGAACCTCCCATGGCTCCAAACAGCTCTTAGAAAAAATCTTCCAAATCCCTTTGATGATCTGGCTGCTGCCTCCCTTTCCAGACTCTTCCCTTGGCTGATTTTGCACCAGACCCACAGGTCTTTCAGTTCCCTAAATATGCTCTACTATCTCCACCCAGCAGACCCTGAATATGCTGGTCTCTGCTTGGAATGCTTTCCTCTGCCCCATCTCCTAAGTCACCAGTATTCATTCTTGAATATGAGGTTCAGCCTGGAAAAGAATTTATCAGCGAGCCCTTATCGGAGTCCAAAGTGAGGGGTGTGTTCTGTGCCATATCTACTCCCTCAGCAGTGCTCATCTTGGTGGCATTCTCTCTGTGCCTGGACTCCCTCCTGGGCTGTAAGCTCCCCCAAAGCAGGCACCATGTAGATCTGCCTGTTGACGACCCTCAGTTCCTGACAGGCAGTCTCCCAGATAGGAGGCTCTCAGTAAACACCAGTGGGTTGAAAGTTTGAGTGACTGACTGACTGACTGCAAGCAAAGAGCTTGATGTCAGAGAGTCAAAACCAAGACTTTCGGATCTTGCTCTAAAGACACTGGGGGTTCTTTCCAAACTCTGGTCTATAGCCACAAGCTATGTTACCTTGGACAGATCATTCCACCTCACCAAGCCCTAATTTCTTCATCTTTACATTCAAGATAGTAATACCTGCCCTATCTGCCTCTCTTTGGATGCTGTGCCAAAAAATGGGATGGCAGCTTGTGAAGATGCTTCATGAGGTGCAGATGTGCCAAGCTGGGCAGACACAGAGGAAGGGCTGTGTCCCAGACCAAGCTCTAACTCTGATCCTCTTCTCGCCAGATGGAAGGGCTTAGTCACCACGTCACCTCTCCCCATGTGCCACCCCTTAGTGCATTCGCAGGGTGCCTTGGGATTGGGCTAAAAGCCTCTTAATAAATAATAAATAGGACATAACCAGAAGGAGGGAAGCCAGAAGAGACTGCCAAGAGACAGAACAAAGACACCCTAGCCACATGCATGCACATACACACACGCATGCACGCACACACACACACCAGCTCCTGGTCATCCATGTCCCTGGGGTCTTGTAATGAAGGAGAAAGATTCTAGATACATTTGGGAAGGGGAAGGAAATGCTATTGATGGCATAGGGGTAGAAAATGTATTCTGGTTACTAGAAAGTTCCTTTAAATGTCCCATAAACCAGGGACTTTCAATTGCCTTGGGAGTGTTTTTGTTTTTTTAAGATTTTATTTGTTTATTTGACAGACAGAGATCACAAATAAGCAGACAGGCAGCAGGAGGGGGTGGGGAGGACCCCCACTATGCAGAAAGCCCGATGTGGGGCTCAATCCCAGGATCCTGGGATCATGACCTGAGCTGAAGGCAGAGGCTTTAACCCACTGAGCCACCCAGGCACCCGGAGCCTTGGGAGTTCTAGTGAGCTCACAAGACGGTCTGGAATGGAAGTATTCTGCTGCTGACACAGTGGTGTTCAAAGTACAGCTCCAAAGGCAGCAACAGCAGCTCTGGGAACTTGTTAAAATTCAGATTCTCAGGACTCACTTTGCCTTAATAAATCAGAAACTTGGGGAGTGGCACCTGACGTGTCCAGGTGACTCTGCTACACACCGGGTTGAGAGCTCCAGAGCTAACTGGCCTGAAGAACATGAAAGAGCTGGAGATGACACGGAGGCTTCCACAGGGCTGGGAAGCTGCCCCTGCAGCACCAACACCTGTTCCCTGCATTCCAGACCAGCTCAGGGCAGATCTGATACCATGCACATGCCCTTGATTCTCTTCATTGTAGGAAAAAAGAAAGAAAGAGAGAAAGAAAGAAAGAAAGAGAGAAAGAGAGAAAGAAAGAAAGAAAGAGAGAAAGAAAGAAGAAAAATGATCCTGGAACTCAACCAGAGCCATGAATATAGTCTCAACAAGCAAATGAATATTTATGCTTCCTGCCTTTCTTCCTTCCCCATTACCTCAGGAAACAGAGGCTACAGCGACAATTTGCTCAATGCCTGCTCAGTCCAAAGGCTCTCACAGTGGAGAGGTCTGGAGCCTGAGTGGTGGGACAAAAACTGATGGACTTTAAGTGTTTCCATGTTTATATTCATCTCCACCGACTAAGGAAAATCCTTAGTTTTCATCTTAGTTTTCCTGCTTTGTTCTCTTAAAGAAAAAAGGTGTTTTGCTTGCTAAGAAAGAAACTACATCCACAGACAAGGAATAGAGAACACACAGAGGGGAGAAAAAAGGCAGAAAATTCTTGCATATCATGTGTTATGAGATTTGGGGTTTGAGGCAGAGAGAGGGGTTGGCTGCAACCGGAGAGGAGAGAAAAGGGAATTTTGCCAAGGCTTGCGGTAGATGATGATGAGTATCTTTGGTGTCTCCAGGACATGTAAGTAATGGATTTTAGTTACTTTTTAATTTGAATTTAATTACTTTTAAATTTTAATTTTGATTGTTAATCCTTGGGTCCAACAATGCTCCAAAGCTGGATCACGTGCTTGCCTCGTCTTCTTGGGGTTACTCATGTACTCTGCCGATCGCAGCACTCCTACACAGCTATAGGAACGGCACATTGTGTACAAAGCCCTCTGCCCCAGCCAGGCGGGGACGGCTTCTCTATAGAGGACACATCAACACGAGCTCTGAAAGAAGGAACAGAGGTCAGGCGGGTAATGAAGGGCAACTGATCAAATGATAGAGGGCCCGTATTTCTAAAGAGCAATTTGGCGGAAAAAAAAAAAAAAAAAAAAAGACCAACAGCTTTCAACAAAAGAGTGAGCTACCGCTCTAAATATTGTGGGTGACAAAAAGCACGGCCAAGTCCTCTTTGGACAAATGGTATTTGTCTCAATTGTGTTGGGAGAATTTATGACTATCCAAGCAGACACCTCCAGATGCCCGGGACCATGATTAAATGGAGCCTGCCAGGGCTAAGGCAAGTCTTCTTACCCTTTGCCACGCCCCTTAAGAATATAACCCCATGTGTGTAAGGGTGCCTGGGTGGCTCAGTGGGTTAAAGCCTCTGCTTTCGGCTCAGGTCATGATCCCAGGGTCCTGGGATTGAACCCCGCATTGGGCTCTCTGGTTGGCAGGGAGCCTGCTTCCCCCTCTCTGCCTGCCTCTCTGCCTACTTATGATCTCTGTCTGTCAAATAAATAATTAAAATCTTTTTTAAAATAAATAAATAAGTAAGAAGAATATAAACCTCGCCTAGAAATCTGGCCTTGTGCTCCCACCATCTGGATCTTTGGAAAATCATCACATTCCATCAGTGTTCATTTTTAATGGCAGCCACAGCATCCAATTCTCATGAATTGGACAAGGTTTAAAAAGCAACAAACAAACAAACAAACAAAACCTGTTACTCCCACTTCACAGATGAAAAAACTGAGGCATCGCTGGTTTTCAGTGGAGCTGGACTGAATCGAGGTAAAGATGGTGCCAAAGCCTATTCTCTTACCCACTAAACTCCACCAACACTTCACCCCAAGCCTTATCACACACGGCCCCTTTCTCTGTCCCCTACACTCAACTTTGACCTTCTTGAGTAAAGAGGTTTCATTTCAGTCCTCACCAGCCAGCACAGTACCTCATATATACTAGGTGCTCAGGAAACCTCTGTCCAGTGATTCAGCAAGGGGAAGAACCCTTCTTGTGTCAAGGAAGCCTAGCCCTAAGGGAGGTCTGGCCTCCCCCACCCCGGTCTGAAGTGTAATGGGAAGGAAGGCACACAATGTCTTGCGTCCAAACATCGGCCCTATTATGCAGCAGTCCGTCCATTAAGCCTTCATTATTCATGCCTCCAAGTATTTCTGGTTTTCTACATTTTTCTTTGGAATGACACTATCCCATCAGAGGGTTGTCCGAAACATCAGCACAATGTTGTAGTCAAGCATCCAGAGGCTGAAGCCACGTCCTCTGGGTCCAAATTCCAGCTTAGCCATGTCCTGACTATGTGGTCTTGCAGAAGTCCATTAACCCCTCCAGGCCTTGGTTTCCTTATTTTTAAAATAGGGATAATAATATTTACTTAGCGGAAGCACCTGGGTGGCGCAGTAGGTTAAACATCTAACCCTTGGTTTCGGCTCAGGTCGTGACCTCAGGGTCGTGAGATCAAGCCCCGCTTGGAGCTCTGTGTTCAGCATGGAGTCTGCTTAAGACTCTCTCTACCTCTCCCTTGCCCCTCCCCCTCTCTAAAATAAATAAATAAATCCTTTAAAAAAAATTGTATCTACTTAGTAGTTAATCTAGAGATTAAACAAGTTAGTGTTTATAAGGTGTTTATAAGGTTTATAGAATAGTGCCCAGCATGCTTAATACTGTTTAAGTGCGTGTTGAATACATAAAGAAGCAGGGATTAGATGAAAACCAGCAGACAGTCAAAATAAAGTTCCATACGATAGATAAAAGGGGGGGAAGGGCCCCAGGAAAGCGGCACGAGAGCTTTCTGATACAAAACATTCTCCACCTTTATACCACATCCCAAAATACTGCCCCACCTGCTTCCAATCTCTTGGGAAGGGCCCCCCTCTGTCGGCACCCCTACAGCTGGGCACGAAGTATGGGTGGGAAGTTAGAGAAGCAGCTCCATGCCTGGGGCACAGAAGGGCTGTGCTATCCCAGGCTCTCTTTGTAGGATCTAGTCTCCTGTGCCCAGCTCCTGGCCCCCAGTCTGGTCCCAGGACTCCCCCCCCCTCTCCCACGGAATCCTGAATCCTGCCTGGCCTAGCCTAGGACATCCAGCCATTTCTCTCCTCCTCCACATCAAGTAAAGATCCCAAACTTTGGAACCAATTAGGCTTTGGTTCAAGTTCCAACTCTGTAACAGATTGTCTGTGTGGCCTTGAGCAAGTAAGTACCCTCTCTGAGTCTGTCTCTTCATCTTTAGAATGGGGGTGGGGGTCAGAAAGTCTATCTCCAAGGGTTTTGAGAAAACTAAATTAAATAGCCATGGTAAATCCTAGGGCATGGACCCTAGAGTGTCCTAGGGGTTCTATGAGGATCTGCTGAATGAATGAGTGAATGAATGAATGAATGATTGCTTACATAGTCCAGAGTCGTGGACTCTGGCTCGTGGCCTCCCCCACTCCATTTAGTGAGGAGGAGACCCTCCTTTCATCCTTTCCAAGCCCCCTCCAGGCAGCCCATGGCTATTTCAACCTAGAGACGGGAACAAGAGGAGAGCTTCCAGATGCCACCCACCACCCAAGAACACAGCTGAGAGATTAGGGGACTGCCAGCAGTGGCTCAGAGTCTCAAAGAAAACCAAGTCCTGTTCATGCAACATTAGGAAAGGCAACACCTCAATGGGTCTCCATGCTTTGTTAAATCTGGAAGTCACATTTAGTAAAACACCAGTGATCAAAAGCGGATTCTTTCTTACTTGCTTTTCCTTAAACCCTCAAACATCATTCAGCTTTTTTACTTGCAGAATACACCATGTTTCTAGCTTCCTAGAGGCCCCAGCTGACACGGGGTAGGCCAATGATATGCTCACCAAGGGACGCTGATGTTCCCAAAGGGGAAAAAAAAGGCGTGTGATTTACATGGCTTAATATACTCATTAAAGGTTTAATTGGAGTCACTTTGCCACTGATCCTCCAACAGTCCCCTTTCTTCCCCATTTAATTAACAGAGTAACCTTTAGCTTCACAACTCATAAAGAAAGCCAAGTATAAAAGAGGGAGCTCTATCCACTTCTTCGTCCTGATCCTACCACACAGCTTAAAACCCCAGTGGGACACACCGTTTCGGAGGGGTGCCTGCCTTCAGTCTGGAGGATTAACATCCTCAGAAAAAAAGAGGCTGAAGACTCTGGGTCGGCCAGGCCCAGGTTCAAGTCCTAGCTCTGTCATGCACCAGCTGTGATCGGGGAGAGATACGGAATCTCTCCGGCCTCAGTTTATTCATCTATAAAATAGGGATAATACTTAAACAGATAATTCACACAACTGTGAGGTTCAAACATTAGTGGCTACTAAACACAGGCCCTGGCACGTGGCAAATGTTCCAGTAAGGGTTTGCAGCTTGCTCTTATCCCTGAAGGCACGACCACAGTGTGCAATGAGGTTTGGGGAAGCAGGAACTGTACTGACAAGGGACTTCCCAAAGAATGATAACTTATGATTTTTGCCTTATGAGTCACCAGTTTCTGAGAAACCATGTCAAAAAATTTCTAACAAAATTTATTGGGAAGACGGCACACGATTACCCATTCTTCATCAAGTTTAGAATATTTTTGCCGCTTTCTAGGGTCCCAGTTGGTGGGCAGCCCATCTCCCAACCTCCCTCTGGCCTGCCCTTTCTCTGCCCGCTTGCAACATGAAATATAAATAATTAATGCTATCCAATTACCTAAGCCAAAAATAAATAAAGCTTCAAGGGTGTATTGGATTTCCACACGAATCCACCATTAGGAAGAGGATGCATTCTAGGTGCAGGTGTCTTCATCCCAAAAGCCATTTGTGATGGGGTCGCTCAGTGGGTACCAGGGTTAGTTAAAGCTCGCTTCATTATGGTGGCACCAGGGCAGATGGGAACTGACGGCGCCGGCTTGTTTTCATAGGGAAATGCGCACCAAGTCCCAGGTCAGAGCGGTGATAAATGGGCTTGCCGACAATTTGCTGGGAGCGTGCATCTTGGGGGACTCCGGAGGTCATGAAATGTCTGCTGTTAAGCTACACAATTTTCTTTACTTATCAGTCCCAACCACATCGCAGACACATATTTGAACAATGAAACAAAGGAGGACACGCATTATCAGGCCCCAGCCAGGGAACGGAGCGGCACTAAGCCAGCCGGTGCTGATTGGACAAAGCCCGGGACACACTAAACGCCAAGTGTGGAGGGGAAGGAAGGCTGGCATTTCATTTTTAAGTGGCAAGTTGGAAGGGGGGGGGTGCCTGGGGGTTGTGGGGGGTGGGGAACTCTCTAAAGGGTCCCAGTTCCAAGGGCTGAGGTCATCCATCACCCCCGCAGCCCAGGCATAGGCTCTATCCACTAGACTCCAGCAGCAGCAGCAGCAGCCATCGCTCCAGGGTGCAAAGCTGCTGTTTACAATCATCCCACGGCTCCCCATTGTCCACAGGGGAAAGTCCAGACTCCTTAGCACTCTTATACACCCTCTCACATTCCGGACCCAGCTTGCACCCCTAAAATCCCTCCACCCTGTGCCGCACTCCTGCCACACCTCTCTCACTCAGAAGCCTGAGGGTCCCTGGAGCACTCTTTTCTCCACTCTTTCATGTGACGAACTCCTAGTCCTCCTTTATGTCTCATCCATGATTGGTTTCCTCCAAGAAGTCTTCCCTGATCACCAGGAAATTGGGATTCAGTGCTGCTCCCCGCTGGTCTGTCACAGCACCACCCTGTTTGACTGTACTGTTGACACTGTGTTACTTTTTCCTAGACTGTCCCCTCCTCTGGGGCAGGACCTGCCTTATTTGTTGCACTTCCAGTACCCCTACCCTATGCCAGGCACACAGTAAGTGCTTGAAACTGTCCATAAAATGAATAAGAAAATATGCAGAGAAAGACCCTTCACACCGGCAGGACTCAGCTATTCCAAATGGGCCGCACGTCCTGCCAGGGTAAGGTCAGGATCCCCATCTCCTCCATCTGCCCTCATCCAAATGAGGTTGCGTCTGGCACTCAGAGACAGAGAGCAAATGAGTTAAAGTTGAAAGCCATACAGGACACCCGAAACAAATCTCTAGGAGAGAGCTTGGAAGTTATCCCAAAATAGGGGAGCAGAGGTAGATACGGTATTTGGCACGTGCAGCAGAAGTCTGGGGCCAGAGAGATAAGAGAGGGTGCCGGAGAATTAGGAGCAGATGGGGAAGAAGGTGATTCCCAAAACAGTCATGAGTACCTGCTGCCTTTATGGGTGTGTTTTAAAGGCCAGGAGCAAATTAAACCCTCTTGACTACAGGGTGCTCCGGCAGTGAGGCCCACGTGCCCTAAAAGGCAGTGGTGATGGTAGGGTTTCCAAGAGATGAAGGAGCTTGGTTAATTGCAGAAAAGAAGCCTGGGTGAGGGGTAACAGCAGGAGACTCCTGGGGACATGAGCCCATCCCAAGGGAATGAGCGTTCCAGGGAGACCCCCGGAAGCATCTGAGCAGGTCACCCTGGAGAACATCCCCTGCCATGGTTTGCTTAGTAACCTGTCATTCTTCAGAAGGCTTTCCTCATTGATACCATTCACTCTTCCCACACCCTCATAGGCAAGTTCCTCTCTTTTTTTTTTTTTTTTTTAATTTGACTGACAGAGATCACAAGCAAGCAAAGAGGCAGGCAGAGATTGGAAGGAAAGCAGGCTCCCCACAATGCAGAGAGCCCGATGTGGGGCTAGATCCCAGGACCCAGGGATCATGACCTGAGCCGAAGACAGAGGCTTAACTCCCTGAGCCACCCAGGCGCCCCCGCAAGTCCCTCTTGAAGCAGATGAGGGAACTGGGGATCAGAGAGAGAGTCACCTATCCAGGCTCACCTAGCCAGTTGGTGGCCATGCTTGGATTCAAACCTGCTAAGTCCAAATTGTACACTCCCTTGAGCCTAGCAGGCTACCAGGTGGCCCAAGCTGCCAGGTAAGAACACGGAAGCAAAGCCAGCCACTGGAAGTAGGCAAAACGTGTCGCACCTGTGCCTACCTCACAGGTGCCCAATAGCTCTTCCCAGTTACTTGTTTCTTTGTACCCAGAGTTAGATTGCATATCCGCCCCATCTCCCCACCCCCACCACACACGCACACAATGCAATGCGTTCCCTCTCACCACAGCCCCATCTCGTCTATCTGATAAGCAATCTGTACAAGGTGATTCTGGGTGACAGCATCATATAGCATTGCTCCTAAATAACCTTTACAATGTTACAGGGCTGTTTGGAGACCCAAAGCCTTCCCCCAATGACTTCATAAAAACAGAGAAAATGAGAACAACCACTGTTCTCTGGCCCCTACTCTATGCTGGGATATGCACTGATCTTACAGACCAAGTACTGCTAATCCCATCTGACAGACGAGGGGACCAAGGTCTGGAAAAATTCAAGAACTCCTCCAAGGTCACAGCTAGGAAGTAGAAACTCCTAACCTAAGCCTGTATGAATCTCAAAGGTGGCTTATTCCCCTGTGTCAGGCTGTCTTTCAATGGGGTTTTCAAGCATCTGTGGGGGGGGGGGGGGGGGGTGATGGTTAAGGTGTGGTTCTCTGGCAAGGTACAGTGGGAGAGGCTCTCAGGACAAACAAACCTGAAGGACACCAGTCCTTCACAGAAGCGTAAATGCAGCCCTGACTGCTAGAAGAATTCAGTGGAGAACAGAAGCACCCACTACAGAAAGGAAGGGACCATTTATCGTGGAGGGGTGGGGGTGGAGACCCAGGTGGGAAAGGAGAAGAGGAGGGAGTCAGTCCAGTGTCAAAATTGGGGTGAAAAACTATCAATTTCCTGGAAGATCCCTCCCAAACATCTGCTTCCTTATCCGTTTGGGGGGACCTGGAGCTCTGAAGCCAGCAGCCCTCAGTAATCATGTAAATGAGTACTTCTCTTCTTGTTCCTGAATGTTCAGAGGCATGGAGATTCTGAGCTCTCCTGGGACAGTTAATGCCAACTCCTCTCCTCTAGGCACTAGGGCCAAAATATCTAGATTGGACAAGTCAGCCACCTTTTGCCTCTGTCCTTGGTGCTCACCCCTTCCTTGTCCACTGCTTTATGTAACTGGAATGGGCAGAAGGAGAAGGCAGACGTTCAGCTATGGGGTTTTGAAGACCAGACAGACAACACTTCCAAAAGAAAACTTAAAAATAGAAAAAGAAAGAAAAAAGTCATTTTACCCTCTGTTCTGAGATTCCCTGCTGAATAGGAGTGTGGATTTAAAATTTAATAATGAATTCATGGGAAGGAAATAAATCATGAAGTAAATGTTTAAAGTGCAAAATCGCTGAGCTCTTGGGTTGTGAGCACTCAATTTAGCATAAAAATTAAGAATGTTTTCCAAGAACAGAGACAAAGGCGCATTTAAAAAATTGTTAATGACAGATGACATTAATTTCAAAAAAAATAATCTGATTTGCAAGGCAGCATGTGGGATGGAAATGCCTCTGTGTTATAAACCTAGGCTTGGAGCTGCAGAAATTGTATCTATGAAAGTGTTCACAGAGAGCTGCAAGGTGCTGTCTCACTATCGGCCTCTTGAGCTACCACAACTGAATTCTGACCTTTCCCACCCACAATTCAATTTAGGAGGCAATGCTTACTCCATGTGAGGCGCTGGCAAGCCATGGAGGGAAAAGAGCTTGCCAAGAGTGAGGGAGACAGGTGCAGGTGAGATCAACTCTTCTCCCCTCCCCCAACCAAGTTCAGGCCACCCTCCTCTCTCACCTAGGTGACCCTGTGAGCTCCTCACCTGATGCCCATCCCCTCTGATGAACTCTTCAGTGTAGAGTTATCATTGTTAAAAACATTATCATCCTGTTGCTCATGGTTCTCCTGGCCCTCATGAAGAAAATCCAATCACACAGCAAAGCTTATACCAGGGGCCCAGGCATCAGAACCCCAAGGGCTCTGTCTTCCTTCCCACTCTGTGCTCAGGATTTCCACCGTGGCATCCTGAGACCCAACAGCATCCGGCTGCACCTTTGCCTGACCTCCTCTCCCTCTCCCCTCGCACCCTGACCAGACTGGCTTCTTCGCTATTTCTCCAACAGACCCAGCCCGCTCCTACCTCAGGGACTGACTCTCTACTCAGACCAGTGTCCCCTTGGAGAGTCACATGGTTCCCTCCTTTGCTTCCTTCAGGCTCTGTACAAATGTCACTTCTCAAAGAGGCCTTCTCTACTACCTCATCAAAAATAATAGCCCTTCCCCTAACCACACACTTTATAGCCCTCACTTTGCTCGGTTTTCCCCCAGCGTGGTCCCAGCCACATGACAGAGGATATCCACATCAGTTTACTGTCTGTCTTCCCATGCTAGAATAGAGGCTTCCTGACACCAAGGATTTAGCCCATTTGGTTCTCTGCGCTACCCTCAGTGCACACACATTGTTGGTGCTCAGTGAATATGGAAAGGATGAATTAAATGGATGAACGGCTTCTGGTTCTGTCTGCTGTTCCCAAACATAGTGTGTTGCTGAGTGCCTGTTCCTTTATGGGAAATGCCCTTTCTCCCATTTCTATTACTAGGTTAATCTCAGCTTTTCTTCCACCCCCACCCACCCCTTCTCTGGAACGTTCCATGTCCCTGTGCCTTGGACCCAGGCCTGGTGAGGGTGCCAGATCTACCCCCTGGCTGACTCCATTGCCCAAGAGTATAACTGTTGATGTGCTTCTCTGTCTCTCCTAGAAGATTTTGAGCTCCCCATAGGAGGAGGGCATTGTTCTGTATATCTGGGTCTGGCAGGTAGTAAATAGTCTATAAATCTTTGCTGAACTAGCAAATACATGATAATTACCTCTGTCATCTATCGAGCATTTACTATTTGCCTGTCAGTGCTCTAAGCACTTTGCAGAGGTCAACTCACCATCCTTTTAGAGATCCTATAAATATAACCCCATATTTCAGATAGGTAAACGGAGGCACAACGAGTTTAAGTTGCCCCATATTTATACAGTGTAAGCAGCTGAAATGGGGTTTGACACCATCTCTGGATTCTGGGCTCTTCACCAACATCCCCTATTGCCTTAGTTATGAATGAACAGGTAAGAGTCATAAATGTTGGACCTTAAAAATCATGCTTTCTCCTCTTCCCTCTTCTCTCTATGCTCCCTTTGTTATTCTCAGTCTCTCCTTTCTCCATATAAGCATTTGTACACTCAACTAACATACACTTATTGAAAACCCCCAATGTGCCAGGCACAGAGCTGAGGGATGGAGAGAACTTTGATATTCTCATGGAGGTTCCTGTGTAGGAGGGAGACCGATGCTATTTAATCACATGAGCACACAGCGACAGATTATAATAAGAGCCATTCATTCATTCATTCATTCATGCAATAAATGCCTATTGATGGCTTACCACGTACCACGAGCCATTCTAACTGTTGGGGATGAAACAGTATCTGTTTACACCACAACAGACCAAAAGTAAATAAGCAACATAGAGTCAAGATCATTTCAAAGCTATATCAGTTACATTGTAGGCATAACAAGGGGGAAAAGAACCAGACTGAGAAAACATAAAAAGAGCCATGAAAGCACATAGCAGGGGGCCTTGATCTAGACACACAAGGACAGAAACCAGTATGTACAAAGTGCTTACTACGTTTCAAGCACCAAACTCTCCATATATCAGTCCCTTTATTATTCACACCAACAAGTCTGTGTAGTGGGTGCTATTATTACTTTCATTTTAACACATGAGGAAATTTTAGGCACAGAGAAATAAATAACTTGCTCAAGGTCAAACCACAAAGTAGCATACCCTCATATGAACCAAGGCAGTCTTGATCCAAAGTCTACACTCCTCCATGCCACACGGACACTTTCTTCTACCAACTGTAGAGGTGGCATTGGGATAAGGTACGAGGAGCAGTGTGATCCTGCGCAGGCCACCACTTCGAGCTTCAGCATTCTGAGTGAAAACAGGATGGCTGGACTTGATCCAAGCCAAGAGTCTTCTGTAGGGGAAGACAAACCCTCTGAAATCAAGTGAAGAATTTTGTATGCATGTAGATATGACCATGCGTCTTAAGTGTGGCACCATGGCTCAAATTCTCACAGTGCTCTGTGGCCCCCTAAAAAATGCAGTAAATCATTTCTTCCAGAATGTTGTGTTTCATGAAATATACCAAGAAATATATGCCCTGTGTACTTTTCTATTGATCCTACCATGCTGACTCACAGAAGAACCCACATGTCCACAATACTTTCTTCCCAGAAGGTAAATTCTGAGTTGATCTTAACCAATTTGCCCCCCCTCTTCCAGATGACCCTGGCTTCCTTTGATCAGCAATCTCTCCTCCTTCAATTGCAACATTCTGTACCTTGAAGATCCAGACACAACCCTCCCTTATTCTAATGTCATTAAGGCCAAATAAAGCTGAGCTGTACAGTTGTGATTTCATAAACATGCCCAGTAAATCCGACAGTGAAACATTTTATTAGGTGGGAAACGTCATACATAAGTTATTTATTTGCCCATCCAAATGCAAATAAAACCACTTCATGATACAAGGGTACAGCTGGATTCCCCAGCTTTCGACTCATGGCTGACAGCATGGTTAGTGGGCTTGGGTGTTGTCTTTTCATTTTACATTTATATCACAGAGAAAAATAAATTTGGTCCTTCCATGTTCAGGTCTTAAGTCACCTAATATTAGAAGCATCTTTCAATAATGCATTAACATATAAAATATATTCTTAAAGACAAACAGAGAGAATTAATATTTTATGGGCTATAACCCACAAATGTCTTTAGTAGCATTGATTGCTTCCTAAATCCATTAGGTTCTATTTTGATCTCCAATGGCTGGAGACAGTCTGCTCTGCAGTAGGACTTATTTTGGCAACACAATAATTTAGAGATGGTCAATGTTTCGATGACCTTCAGTTTTTGACACCGAGTGTTACAGAAGCTCTAATAAGAAGACACAGCTCCTGTCACCCGCCCCCGGCCTGTTGTCGTGGTTATATATTAGCTCATCAGAGGAGCTTCTGTGTTGAAGTTTGATTCATCAGGCATCAGGCTGATCCAACTAATTCACCAAAAGGTCCGGCTGGAGCTACTTTGCACCAAGGCGACAACAATGATCATAGCAGTAGCAGCTACCATTTTAGAATGGATAATGTGTTTCCCTGTGTCAATCTGGGGGCATTGTTCCCGTCACAGGCCAGAAGATGACGGTAAAGTGTTGTAAGGAAGGCATAGCTTTTTCAAACTCTAACTCCCACAGAGGTACTACACAAGCTAGTCATCCTCCAATGACCTGCACATGAAGCATCATGACCCCGGTTCTACCTTTGGGGAAATGGACTTCGGCAGCCCTCACAGCTTGCCAAGATTGATGCTGAGATTCAAACTCAGTCCCCTCGCTTCAAATCCCATCTTGATTCCCCTGCGCTAAGCGGGACAACATATAAGCTGGCCAGGAAGAGGTACCAACACAACCCCAGGGGAGTGAAGGAAGATGCCGGCTGCAAAAGATGGGAAAGCCAGGCTCTTCCTTCCTCATGATGCATAGTTAGCTGGAACCAGCCAAGCGCCTCCCCAGAGCCTCCATGACGGGAACATGACGAAGATGTTGCCACTTCTTCAAAGAAGACAACTCTTCTTTTTCTTCTTGACTCATGACTGATCTGATTCTCCAAAGCTCATCGTGAATTAAACCCTGGCTTGTCAGGTTTGTCTCTACTATGAGAGGCCTCCCTTCCGTGCTGCCACAGGGCCTTTGCCCATCATCAGAGAACTCACAACACCCTATCAGGAATGTCTCTGGCAGCTCAAACACTCTACAGGCCTGGGAGTGCTTGAGGACAAAAACTACTTCTGTTTTCTCGGCGGTAGTTCCTGACAATTTTCTGTTGAATGAACGAGAGGGTTCAAATTAAATGGGTTTTCATTGAACTGCCTGTAGTCCATACTCTCTATCCATCTTTCTTGGCTCAGCCCAGATCATGCTTGAAGCTTCCTCTCCCCCCCTTAGACTGTCTCTCACCGAAGGACTCTTCAGTCTGTTCTCATGCAAACAGCTTTGTGTCTCCAAAGGGATTGAGGAGTCCTTGAGAGAGGACAATTTTCAGAGTTGGAGGCACATACCTATGCCTACAATGTATGCTATTGTACCTCCCTAAAACCCCCCAGCCCTTCCTTACTAGAAGAAAACAAATAAAATCAACTGACCCTCCGGCAACTAATATTACACTGTATGTTAACTAACTGGAATTTAAATAAAAACTTAAAAACAGTAATAAATATATGTTTTTACCTTAAATGATTTTAAAAGCAACTGCATAAAAATAAAATAAAATGACCCTAACTAAGCCCATAATAAACAAGGCACTACCCACACTTTAAATTTTTCTAATGTCTATAAGTAAGGAAAAATTATGCCCATTTTATAGATGAAAAAACTGAGATCCAAGTTCTTAAGTAGTCAGACAGATGACTAACCAGGAGCAGATCTGGAATTTGAACCAAGATCAAGGCTTTCATTCTTTCCAAGACATCAAGCTACATTCTAATTGCAGTGAAACAATGGTCTCTTCCTTCCAATATTTTCTGTTGAAGCCACAGCAGTTCAGTTTCTAATAGCTAACAGCTGCTCAGGGAGTGGTTTCATAATTCCCCAGAAATGCCAGCAGGTTTCATTGTTTCATTGGAAGATTGGATTTCCAATTCAGATTTAAAACTGAAGGATATCTGTATGTTCTTGCTTTGTGGATTCAAAATTTAAAGAGTCTCCACTCTTCTTCCATTCATAAGCAAACCTCCTCTATCCTAATTACTAGAATGGTCTAAGACCATTTGCCACCTGAAATGTAGTCCTGATTCCTCCTGGCCAATAGACCAAAGGATCTCCCTAGAAACTCACTCAGGACATAGGATAGGATGAGGACTCTGCATCGCTGAGTCCGCTGTGACAGCAGTCTGCTGCTACCTCTGCAGGAGAAACTCAAAGTTAGAGACACACAGGGCCTGGAAGAAGCAGAGAATGTCCAGGAACTGTATCTTTCTGATACTGGTCACAACAGGATACATTTCTAGCTTCTCTTCTCATTTCATTGGCTGTTCCTCCTTTCTCCTGCACTGTTGCCCTTCATCTTCCTGACTTGTTAATGTCAGAGTGAGTATTGGAAGATCAGTCCTCAGATCTCTTTTCTATCTATACTTATTTCCAATGTCATGGTTTTAATACCACTTAAACAGACTTGATGACTTAAATGCATGTATGAGGACTGGACTTCTCTGAACCTCAGAGTCATACCCAACTGCCTACTCAACACTTCTATTTGAAGGTCTACTAGATATCTTACCCTTAGTGTGGCCAGAACTTAAGCTTCTACATTTTCTTCTCCCCACAGGTGCTTCTTCAACTGTATTCCCAGGTTCATTAAATAAAAGCTCCATTTTTCCACTGGCTCAAGCCAAAAATTTCAGTCTTCCTTAACTCTTTGCTTTCTCTCATAATCCTGAACTCATTAATCAGCAAGTATGGTTTGTCATACATTAAAACATATCCAGGCTTGGTCTACTTCTCTCTACCTCCATGCTATGACCAGAGTTCAGGCCCCTCCCTTACCACCCATGGGGATCACCGAGACCACCTTCTTCTAACCGCTCTCCTCGTGTTCCCATGCCCCTTCCAGCCACTGTCCACACTGCAGTTCCAAGGACTCTTTGGAAAAAAGTCATCCAGATGTTGTCTTTCCTCTGCTCAAAACCCTCTGCTGGGTTTTCATTTCCCTCAGTGTAAAAACCAAAGTCTTATCATTGCCTGGAAGGCCCCAGACACCCACTGCTCTCTCTTGACTCCTCCTGGGCTCCAGCCACACTGGCTCCCTGTCCATCCTCGAGACACCAAACGCGTTCTCATTGAGAGGCCTTTGTGCTTGCTGCTCTCTCTTCTCTGGACACCCTCATCCCCCAGGCTGTCACCTGAGGACGCTGCTGAATTGTGGGCCATGTCCACGAGGACTTTTCCGACCAAACTCCATCACATGCCACCAGCATTCTGTCACCACGTTCCTAATCTTTATACCTAACTTCATTTTTGTTCACGGCGCTATCTAACATGTAACATGTTGTATTCATTTTATCTTGATCATTCATTATCCCCACTTTTCATACAAGTCCAGAAGGACAGGACCAATCTGTTTTTGTCTACAATGCATCCCCCTAGTGCCTTGGCTAGTGCCTGGTACAAAACAGAAATGCAGAAAGTCATTTTCCAATGAATGAAAGAATGAATGGTAGAGGGGGAAATGTTCAGAGGCTCAGGAAAATAACCAAAAATATCTCCCAATCCGAAGTAGTCCTCAGAGCTTTAGAAATGCCCACCAGTCCATATTCATGGGCCAGTCCATGCTGTGTCTTCCTCTAGGGATGGGTAAGAAGGATCTGGCACCTTCCCTGGAGGTTGTCCTTAGACGGTAGACTATTTATGCTGAGAAATCTCCAGTTTTATTACATAGCTCTCATCCAGAGTTATTTTTGCACAGAAGTGAAATGCTATAATGGTGGATCTTTTAGGGGTACTTGTGCCCATGAAAGATGACCCTAGAGGCACAAAAATTTACTTAGTAGCAAAGGGGAAGAAATAATCTCTTCTCCCCATTTGTCCCCCTATGAGAAAAGCCAGCCATCCCAAAGAGTGAGCTAGCCTTGGGTGCACCATGTCTGAGGGATGAGGGGGAAGAAACACAGAGGGAAGGGAGGCTGGGGTAGGGAGATGGAAGAGGTGGCTCTCCGAGATATTTCCCCACCCTCCTGAAGGCTGACTTTTCCTGAATCCCCAGCTGTCCCTGGACTTACCCCAGTACCCACCCCAGCTTTGCCCTGACACGCCCTTTAGATAACAGGCATGGTCCCTTTTTGCCCTAGCTTTAAAAGGCTGCCTCAAGGCCAGCTGGTCTCTCATATCCAAGTGAGGAGTCTGTCACTTTAAAGCACTAACCTGCTACTGAGACCCATTCATAGGATGCTTATGGAAGTGAAAATGGCCTTGGTGGGAGTGGGGAGTGAGGGGAGGGGGTTGGCTGCAAAATTAAAAATGCTTCTCTATCACCTGGCCACTTGGCCTGGGGCTTCTCTGGGTGCTGAGAAGGGTGGTACCGTATGTGGGGTGATGAGCGAGCTGACTGTGGAGGCAGGAGGATCTGGTTCCAGCCTCAGTGTTATCACTGGCCCTGGGCATGTTAACCTCTCGGTGACTCAGTTTCCTCACCATGGATGGAGTTGCTCATAGCACCTAGACCTTGGGATGGAGGGAAGAATGCACATAGACTACTTAGCACAGGGTCTGCCATCTATCCCAGCAGCACACTGAGGGCAAAAGGGGACTCTGACCACATCTCCCTGTCTCCCCACCAGAGGCCTGAAGGCTCGGAGGTCAGGAGCCCTGTCATGTTCCTCTGTGTCCCCTGTCCATGCACAATGTGCTTGGCACAGAGCAAGGCCATCAGCAAGGACTTGCTGCCCTGCACAGAATTGAAAGTGCCTGGGCTGAGGGGTAGACAACCTTGGAGGCTTGTAGGAGAGAAAAGAGCTGCCCATGTTACTTCCCAGAGAAATTACCATTCTGGTAATGTCACGGCTGCAATAAAGAGCTGCTGATGCTGACGGCCTTTCCAGGTTGGAATATGACTTCTGAAGGTGGCGGGGAGTGCAGCGCGGGGAGAGGGAGTTCTGATTTTTTTTTTTTCCTTGCAAAATTCATCACAGACACTCAGCCTAACACACAGGGGAAAACAGAACTGTGTTTTGACTTCTAATTTATCTTCTTAATATCCACTTCCCCGTGCCCTGGACCAGAGCCAATGAGTCTCAAAGATCACATTTCACCAGCGACCTTGAAAGTGTGATTCAACATCTCTTTTTGCAGTAATAAGATCTTTTAACCAAAAGTGACCATTTTATGAGGCTGATACATTACAAAGGAGCCAACAGGCAAACCAAAGCTCAGGATTATTAAAGCCCTGGGAGAAATCAATGCACTCTGAAGTCAGCATCCAGCTGTGACTTAAGCAATAGTGACCGGGAGTTCAAGAAAGGTGTTTGCCAGGGGCTGATGCTGTGTCCAAGAGCACTGCTCACCCACCAACTATGCACATGTCTATGGGTGAAGGAAAGGGCCCAGATATCCTCCCCTAGAAGGGTGGGGCTGTCAGAGGGGCGTAGGGTAGGCTGCTGCTCAGGAGGGATGGCTTCACATGGCTGAGACTAGCCCCCAGATGTGGGTCTACCCAGGGTCAAGGGGCTGGTCAGAGCTGAGGGTCCAAAGAGAAACTGGGTTTCAGTGGCAAGGGAAGGGCCTCCAGTAGGTGGGGGAATGGACACAGGGGTGAGAAGTTCAGGGATCAGGAGAGCAGAGGGCTGGGTGGAGCACAGAGGGGAGTCAGGAATGACAAGCCAGACTGTAAGTAAGACTAGCTGCCCTGCTTCCCTGTGGAGGCGGAAGCATGATGCACAATGCACGGGAAAGCCAAAGCCAGCTGTGTTTAAAGGGACAGAGACTGGCCAACAGAAGGTGAAGCCAGCAGTGTCATCTCCCAGGTCACCTTCTCTAGGCATCCCGGAGTTTCTGGGACACTGATGATGTGCCAGCCAGCACCTGCCACACATCTCCCAGACTGTGAAGGATCAGGGAATGGAGCAGTATTGACCAAGTGTACACAGTCCAAGGATGCATACTCCTTTGCTGTCACTAGCCCATCATATGGAGACACCGGGATTGCCCTCTTTTGTCCCTTTCTGAGCCCCGCCCCCCACTGTAGCCAACCTGACTATCAGAGCTGTATGAGCCCATGCTTAGCTTGTACAGTCCCATACTCCCTTCTACAGATGGGCAAACTGAGGCCAGAGTGGAACTGTACCCTACTCAGTCACACGGAGAGGATGCAGCTAGGCTGAGGCCAGACCCGAGGTCTCCTGACTTACAGTCCACCAGTCTTTCTTCTGAGATATGGATTTCAGAGGCAATTTTAATTCAGCGTGCAATTTTAATCTATTTTTTTATTCTAAAATCAATGCTTGCTCATTATAACAAATTCAACTTAAATATGCATAAATAAAAATTAAATACTGACAAGACTCACTCCCTCCCCTCCCCAAACACTCATACCACCAGTAGCCATTGTAACAGCTTTGGATGTCAGGGGTCAGGGGTCTACAGCCCCTTTCAGGAGACAGACACAAAGACAATGCCCCCAACACACACACACACACACACCACACACACACCTCAGAGAGTCTAATCCTCTCTACAATAGGCCAGCCGAGTGGTCGCTCAGTCTTAACTTGTGTACCTCCAGGACCAAGAGAGATCATTGCCTCTGGAAGCATCCCATCCAGTGATCACTAACTCTGGGTCAGAGAGGTCCTCCTTTAACTGAACAAAACCTTGCCCACTCATAGCCCTCATTCAGCCCATTTGACAGCCCCCAAACACACCGCTTCCTCTTTTTAAGAAGGTCCTTGAGTATCTAAGAACAGTACCCAAAGCCCTCTGCATCTCTTCCTAACCATGCCAGCCATCACTGGTTCTGTCCATGGCACCTGCTGGACGTGGTCAGGATCACCTGTCCTCATTAACACCACCAGCGGCCCAACCACAGAGAAGTACAGGGAGAAATGCACACCTATTACCCTTTACCCCTCAATATTCCCCTTAACACAAGGCAACAGTCTCCAGTGAAGACTCATGGGACCCACTTCTGGAGAATCCAGTGTCCCTAATCCAAATGTAACAGCCTAACCACGGCTGAAGGGGATTTGCTTGGATGTCTTGAATTCTTTTGGCAAGTGAAGACCTGCTCTGAGAGCCGGCTGCCTCACCCAGCCACACTGTCACAGACGGCCTCACTCCAGACATGAAACACAGGCCCCACACGCCACCCCTTAACCTAACTCTAACGTCAGCCGAGTCCCCTCACCTGGGACTATTGAGAAGGGCGGTGCTGGCAGAAAGCTTGAGAACTGGCGCACAGCCGAGGCCCCCTCACCAGCTGAGGTGCCCCAGAAGGAAGGAGCATTAGCTTGCTACTGGAACCCCTGCAGACTCCACGGATCTCACTCTGTGGTCCTGCATGAGCCGTGGACGTGAGAAGAATGACGGGGACAGGGCGTTCTGAGTGATGCAGTAACTCTTCACAGAGAATGCAGTGCGTCCATGTCCTCACAGGCCGTGCGTTAGAGGTTGTGTACCACATACCAACCCAGTACAGACATCCCTGGGGCCAAAGCCTGATCCTGTACATCTCACACCTTTCCTCCCACATATGCCTTAGGCCACGACCCAAGTTCGAAGACTGTCTCCACACTTCCTCACTGTGTGATCTTGGGTAAACACAGTGACTGTCTTATTCAGTCCCCAGAGCATATTAAGGCTCTGTGTCAGCTAGCGGTAGTAGCAGAGGCTTCACTACCGGTCGTTCCACTGACTAAAAGCCACCCTCTCTCTCTCGTACCCTTGAAGCTGCCGAGGTTGGTTATTCATAATTACCATTGTCACTTATTAGGGATTTATTTGGGACAGGTCAGACAGGGCTCTGGGCACTCTCCATGCATCATCTCAGCTAATCCTCACAAAACCCCAGGAGGTGGGTATTTTTACCCAATGCACAGATGGGGACACTCTCAACTCCTGACTGAGGCTGGTGGAAAATTCTCCCAACTTAAAACTTTGGGGGAACTGCAAGGCCGGGATCAGTCTGCCAGGGCTGGGACTGGGTAGGAAATAAGACTCGGGTGTGTTACAGGAGCGCTGTGGGGTAAAGGCACAGAGGAGGCACAGAAACAGAAACAGAGCAAAAGGAGAAAAGTGGGAGCAGAGACAGTGTCAAGGACAAGGCTGAAAGAAGACCCAGAGCAATAGTGTGCTGGGCTGGCCTCCAAATGACACCCAGAAGCCAGAAATCTGTGGCAGACTCAGCCCCTCCTCTCCCTGGAGGCTCCCTCCTGCCCTGAACACAGGGTGGACTGCCACAGGGTCCTTCGCACTCCGGCTAAGATGGTGCCTCCTGGGCAAGAACACAGCTGGGCAGACGCACCTGCCTCTGAGCAAAAGGCAGCTGGAGGCAGCCACCTTGCAGAGCTGTGGCCCCAACCTGCCTGGATGTTCTTCTGGGGCAGCTTTGTCAGAGGCAAGAACCCTCTCTCCATCCCTGGAACCTGGCCCACAGGAGGCCCTCCCGGAATGAATGCACACGGAAATCAAAGGACAGTAACATGGGCGCTGTCCAAGGTAGCAGAAGGTGGGCCTAGGTATCCACCCAGAAACGGCTTTGTGTCAGCAATCAAGCATGTGCGCCCTCGGGGGCCAACGTGGACTCAAGGACAGACACAGGGACACATGCTCTTGGGCCTCATTCTTCCTCACTGACCCCAAAGCTCAGCACCACAAGATCTTAAGATATCGTGTGAACCTAAAGACACGACAGTTGCGCACACCCAAAAGTCGTGGGAACTGGTGTGCTTTCCCATTTCACTGAGGAAGACTTGCCGCTGGCAAGAGGGGTTTAGCAGCTTCCTGCGTCTGCGCTCTTAGAGGGTTCTAGACCGCTCATTTACACACTGCAGGTTGCACCAGGCCCTCGCTACCTTCTCAGATGAAGACGACCTCCCCACACTTCGTCTGCAGTGCCCAGCTGAGTGTCCCTGCCACCTCTCCTAACCTCCGGGTGCAAGGGCTCCATCCCAACCCCACTGAGCCTTTTTCAGGCCTGCAAGCCTCCCCCTTCCTCTGGATGCTGGGCTTTTCACCCATGCTGTTTCTTCGGGCTGGGACACTCGTCTCTCCCCTTGTACCCTCTAACTCCAATCCTGCCCACAGATTTCAGCTCAGGGAAGCCTCATCTTCCCTTCCCACCTGAGTCAAATCTCCCTTTCCTACCCTCCAATGGTACCATATGATTACTGTACAGACTCCAAACTCTGTAAGAACAGGGGCCATGGCTGATTAGGTTCACCATTAAGTTCACAGAGTCTAGCACAGTGCCTGGAACAGAGGACTGCCTTAGAAAATACTGGCCAAAGGAATAAAGGAAAAACTGCCCAACAGCCCTAAAAACAGTCACTACCAACAGTGATCTTTCAGGTATTGTGGTTTTGTTCCTAAACCAAAGGTTTTCTTTCCCCTAATAAAAGTAATATCTATACTTTAAAGAAAAGTATAGAGTGGAATATACCCTCTTTCTCAGTACCCAAAGTTGTCCCCAAACAGTAAAATCATGAGGTGCCATTGCACAAAGTACCCAAGAGGACACAAATGCTTCCCTGGCTCTGACGTGGTCACTGCGATGGGAACCAGGCAGGATGGTTTGGATTTTAATTCCCAGGTGAGACCTAGGATGTGTCTTCCACCTCTCACACCAAGCAGGTCACAGCATTGCTGCCTCCGAAAAACCTAAGGGTTCACAGTCCACGTGGAAAGAGAAGTTCCTAATACAAGAATCTACATGAGTCTCCCAGGTTCCCAAGTGATATTTGACTTAAAACAAAAACAAAAACAAAAACCTTAAGTCATAAATTTCCCCTTTTACACACAACTAATAATGTGCAGCAAAACAGCTCTGAATGCAGTACATTTTAAATTTATAAAACAAGTAAATTGCTACCAGGAAAAAAAAAAAAAAAAAAAACACAGACATATAAGGAAGACAATCCAAATGAAAAAGCCCGCAGATAGTGGCCCAATTACCTAGTCTTCTTGCTCAGGTTTGTCTACAAAAGGTACTTTCTATTTCAAGGAAGAGGAACAAATTTTCATTTGACAGCTGATATGATTCCCATTGTAAAATTAAAAACACATTTTGTTGATTTTTTTAAAAAACATTTTATTGACATACATAATTCCATGCTGTCGATAATAGCTTGTAGTTGACAAGCCCTGTAAACAGACAAAGGGATTCATCCACACCCTCCCTCTAAATCACCAGAGCACAGCGAGTGGAGAGGGCTGAGAGTGTTTTAAAGATACAAATCAGCCCAGCTGAGTTCAGGGCGGTGTGGAGAACAGGAGCGTCTCGGGCAAGCCAGTAGACCGTAGGGGCCTCTTAAGGACCAAGGGGGACGGGGCACAGAGGGGGAATAGGACAGACAAGCCTGTCTGACCTTCTGGACAACCACTTGAGAAAGATGGCACTCACAGTCTGACTGTGTCCTTCCTTCAGCAGGGTGCATGGGGCAAAACAAAATATTGCAGTCCCCAGTTAATCAACCCTCAAAGCCCTTTTCAAAGAAGACAGAAGGATGGACACTCTGGGAAAGGGGGAAGAATGACCTCAGGCTGCAAAGGTTAGGTCATTCAATTCACAGATCCTCTGCCCGTACAGGGAGAACAGAATTCCAACACGACCCAGCGTGCAGGCAGGCTCCGTGATGTCTGTGCTGCTTGCTGGCTCCTGATGAATAGTCTGTAGGCTCACTTCTGATGATAGAATGTAGCAGAAATGATGTGGGGTGTTCTGAGATAGGTCATTGAAGGCAACCCCTCTGCTCTCCACCACCCCCCACACACTTTCTCAGGACTCTCCCCTTCAGATCCTGTCACCATGCAGTGAGGTAGACCAGGCCACATAGAGAAGCCACATGCAGCCCAGCTAAACCCCTAGCTAATGGCCAGCATCAACTACCTAATAATATGTCAGTGAGTGAATGAACCTTCAGATGATTCCAGCTTCCATCCCAGCTGATACTGAATGGAGCGAAGAAAACCGTCCCTGCTGAATTCTGCCCAAATCACAGATTGTGAGCAAGGCATCACAATTGTGAGTGCTGTCATTGCTTTAAGTTATTGCTGGGATGGTTTTTTTACATAGCCGTAGATTCCTGGAACAAATTATTGTTACACCCATTTTAAAGATGGGAAGACTGAGGCTTAGAGAGATGAATTTGCCCCACATAGCCAGCAATCGGCACTGGAAGGACCTGAACCCAGCTGGCTGACTTATGCCCATATCCACCGTACGGTATCTTCTCCACCTGATTCTTCATCATCCAGTCATCATGGGGTTCCACAGAGAGAGTCTGAACAATTCTCAGTTTCCAGAAAACACTAACCTAGACTCTTCATTCCCTGGGCATTCTGGCCAAGAGTTTAATGTATTCCCTCCTTCGCCATCGTTTGTAATTATTTAATTTTTAACTTTATTTAAATCTCGTTTTCTCCAGGAGAGTAGCTTTAAACACAAATTCAGGAGATCTGGTTAATCTGCTATGGGCTAAGCTTGGGGGTGGGGGGGAGGAATTAGGAAAGAACTAACATTTTATTAGCACCTTCTATGTGCACAGCACTGTGCTAAGTATCTGTCATTTGTTTTTCTTAACTCATAAAATAGATTAAAAAGTTACAATTAGGGACGCCTGAGCGGCTCAGTCGGTTAAGCGTCTGCCTTCAGCTCAAGTCATGATCCTAGGGTCCTGGGATAGAGTCCAGCCTCAGGCTCTCTGCTCAGCGGGGAGCCTGCTTCTCCCTCTCCCTCTGCCTGCCACTCTCCCTGCTTGTGCTTGCTCACTCACTCTCTCTCTCTGACAAATTAATTAATTATCTTAAAAAGTTACAATAAGTTAAGATTGAACCCAGTGTTAGTTTCAATGTACATATAAAACCCCCTCCTCTTTGACCCGTTCTTACTCCTTCCCCACTGCCCCACACCCCATTGATAGGTGTTAAAATCCCTATTACTTTCTTACTGTGATGCCATTAGCAACACCCAAATTCAAAATCATCACCTACTGTTTCTGCTACTTAAAGGCACAGGACTCTTCCCAGGACACCCATTAACAGTGAATGTCTTGTTCACTCCAGTGTCCTCTTCAAATTCAAGGGGTCCTCCTTAATGTCTCTAATAAGGTCTAAACTACCTGTTATCCTTTGAAACTCAGAGTATCCAAACTCACTGAAGGTTTAACTCAAGGATGGGGAGGAAGTCGCAGACAGGATGATGCTTCTGGCAAAGGTGGAGGACAGGACAGGTAGAAACCAGAGTGAGGGCTTTCTCGGAACAGGCGAAATGCAACTGGGAAGGGGCAAAGGGGAAATCGGGGGGAAAAAGTGACTCAGCACTGGGGGCAAGGCAGGGGGACAGGCCAGAGATGGCATGGCGGGGGACTCTGATGGGAAAGGTGTAGAAGGGGTGCCTCCTTGGAGGCAAACATGGTAAAGACAGGAGGTGAGGTTTCATTAAAGTGAAGTACCGTGGGGCAGTGAGCAGCAGAGGACAAAGGCCAGGAAGGACCTGGTGAAAGGCTAGACCTACCACTTGCTTGATCTGGGACACCTGTGAACAAGTTACTTAGCCTCTCTCCACTTCCCAGCTTCTTCATCCTTAAAGCAAGAGCGGGACCAGAGTGCCAAGCACATCTTGAGTCACTGGCAGGGATAATGTCCCTATTCTCCACATAGGATAGATTACGAACCACACCCAGTGCCTGGCACTTACATGCACAATAAAGAGTTGCTCTCCCTCAAATCCACCGCACTCACTCCACTCTTGTACATTCTGCTGCTTTCCCCCCAGATCTTCTGGCTCCAAAGGAGGCAGGGTCTCCTGGGAGGTCCAGTTCCTTCCCTTCCCAAATCACCATATCCTGGTGCCCTGTACCAAGCTCTTACCTGCATTACTTTCCTCTGAGCAGGCAAACCAGAGGCATAACTCATTTGTTCCCAGTTATGAGACAGGCCATGAACCTCAGGTCTCCTGACCATCTGGTCTGACATTTCATTTCTATCCCCCACCCAACTGAAACTTTAGGACTTAAAGAAGTTCTTATTTTACATGTTTATTACATCAGGACTTTATGTATTAGAGTCACCCTGAATCCCCAGGACCAGCACATAGTAGGAGCTCAGTGAATGTTTGCAAAAGGATGGAATTCATACTGATTATTGTTTTGCAAGCAGGATGCAAGATGGGGCATTTGGGGCAGGTCTGGGAGTTCTCCACTGAAGACTGAAAGCTGAGGCATAGGGGCTGATGAGCTCTTGCTTGGGAAGACACGAGAGACAGAAAACTATGGGTCAGGGACCAGCCATCATGGAAGGCCACAGAGGGGTTGAGGGAAAGAGTCAAGAGGGCCAAAGCAGAATCTTACAGCTTCAGGCTGCCGGGACCCACACAGCTGGGCCCAGGAGAAAGAGAGAGCCACAGGGAGGATTCTGGAATGGGCCCCGAGCCCCAGAAGATTATCATTTAATTGGGCTCCATATGTAAACTGTCCTACAAATTTATGAGCCTGTACAAACAATTGTTTCCTGGAATGTTTGTACAAATGGTGCAGATTACAAAACTCTGGCCAAAGGATAAAAATATCCCATGTGGCCAGGGATACAGAGCAGGCTGGGCCACTGAATAGAAGATGGGGTTCTATCTCAGACCCCAGGACAGTTTTCTTGGTTTGACCAGATCATAGTGGTGATGTAGGAACACAGTCAGTCCCTCTCTGCTTAGAGCTCAGGTCTGTGGGCCGGGTTGGAGGTGCTGGGGTAAGTTCAGAAGGGTAAGGCCAACCTGTATAGCCCCCAGAAGCACAGATGAGATGTTTGGGAACCGCAAAACTTTGAAAACAGTAAAGACAAATGCTCAGAAATCCATAAACATTTTTAAAGCAATGACCACGTGCCAAGCATTGTGTTGGTTTGTTCACTTACATCCTGGCCTTACAACCACTCCACGAGGTGCCTGTCCTGGGTTCTTCATGAGCCACATAAGGAACCTGAGACTCAGAGAGGAAAATGGATCTGTTCGGCATCACAGATCTGGTGCATGTGAGAGCAAGACTCCAATCCAGACATTTTGAGTCCAAATTCTGTGCCCTTTCTGCTATGTCGCCGCAGCCTCTGAAACGGAAGACCCTTTGCCAAGGCACACTGTGTTGCCCAGGCTACTCTGCTTTAGTTCCCAGGCTCTGTAACTCCTCTCTCTCTCCCTGGGCTGTGGAGCCCCGCCTCGTGCAGAGTAGCTATTGACGGGATGTTGGTGGAATTGACTAGCTGACTGATTGACTTGTTCCCGTACAGGATGGACAGCAGCCCTGTCACTGTTCATCCCCCACCTGCTCATGGATGAACACGTTCATGAAACTGGCTTCCATCCATTGAGAAAGAAAGCTGGTGGGTTCTGTGGCATGGGATGCCAAAACAGAGTCTGGTTCATAGTGGGCAGTTGAGGGCAGAGTACAGAGAACGCCGCTCTGTAAGAGGGCCTACATACAAATGCCAGCATTCCTGCTAGTACTATGGCTTTAGACAAGGTATTTAATTGTTCTGAACCCCGGCTTCCTCACCTCTACATGGGGATAATGCCACCTGCCTTGTGCCGTCATTGGAGATAACGTATGTAAAGTCTGCAACACAGGCCAGGTGTTTGATGAACCAGAGCCATTATGCATTTTAGGGGTGACACCAATGACAAAATAAGATTTTGCAGACTTTGTTTTATACTGCGTGACCACACTGTTAATGTTTATTTTATGCTCAATCGCTACAAACACAGCCATTCTCCAAATCCCCCCAAATCCACCACCGCCACCCACTCTCCCTCAGACTTCCTCCCAGCAGCAAAGCCTCCACTCATCTATAATTCAATCTTGCCGTACAGGTTACATGACAGGACGTTTAGAAAAACAGATTCTCCAACAGAAAATATATTCCATGGGTGTTTTTAATACCCAGCAATTAAAATCTTAAAACGAGAAAAAGGATCAGCAGGCAAACTCATCGTCTCCAGTGAGGCTCAACCTCAAGGAAGCCAGGCTCAGGACATCGGGTGGAAAGCTGGTTTTCCCCGGATTGGGAACAGCTGGAGAAAGCCATGGTCTCACAAGGTCTGTCAAGGATGAGCGATGCGCTTGCAAGGGGAATCACACATGTCCCATCATCCTGAGAAACTCCAACATGCAATTTATAATCCACTGTTTTATAAAGTATTCCAAAACAAAGATTTACACACATTGTTCTACAAATCCCATAACCCCCTCTCCTACATTGCACAATGTGAGGTTTCTAGTATGGCGTTCTCAAGTTCCCTCCTCCTGGAAAGTGGTATTCTCAAGGTCTCACCCACCTCCTGGAAAGTTCGCCATGCCTTCTGTCAACACCATCTATCTTTTTTACATGCTTATCATCTGCATCCAAATCACCTGAGGCTCCTGTTCAAATGCATACTCTGATTCAGTAAGCCTGGAAGGGGCCTGGGACTCTGCATTTCCTATTTTTTTGTTTTAAGATTTTATCTATCCACTTGAGCGCTCTCACAAGCAGTGGGAGGCAGAGAGAGAGAGAGAGGGAGAGGCAGAAGCAGGCTCCCTGCTGGGCAGAGAGCCTGACATGGGGCTCAGTCCCAGGACTCTGGGATCATGACTTGAGCTGAAGGCAGATGTTTAACAACTGAGCCACCTGGGCCCCAGGATTCTGCATTTCTAATGCACTCCTGACTGATGCCCTTATTCCTGGTCACACACGAAGAGTGGGGAGGTGTAGGCAAAGTAATGCCCAGCTAATGCCTGGGGTTCATCAGAGGGGGCCTAACATGAGCAGGTTTTTCCTCTTGTTGAGCTTTTCTCCTAAGAACTTCATAAAATAGGCTCTGCACGGTCTCCTGTTGTCTCTGAGAATCTGTTCAGACACATCGTGGTTCTCTATTGAGGTTCGGGTTTGGCATGCATTCCTGGAGCACCTGTCACGTGGCAGGATTTTTTTCACGTGACCCATATGAGATGGGTTGTATGATAGTCACTCCACCCAGGAGAAAAGGGGCTGAGAAAGTGAAGATGACTTGCCCAAGATCACATAGATAAGACAATGCTGGGACTTACTCTAGTCCACACCTTTAAATCCAGAGCTCTTCTCATTATAAAGTGATATCAGTTTCTCCTATCAGAGCTGTCTGTTCCTTCCACAGCACCTAGCTCAATGCTGGGCCTGCGCACACACAGACACAAACACACACACAATTCTGTTGAGTGGATTTAACCTTTGCCTTATATTCAGACCTTTGGGCAAGTAAATAAAGCCATACCAATTTATGGTTTAAGACCGTATTTATCTCATTTCCTTAAATCCAGAGGTCAAAATGTAGTTATATTTAACAAGAGACTGAGGGGGGGAAAGTGTGAACAGATGGACCAAACCATCATTAATACCATGCATTCTCATGCACTTATTTTGAAAAAATTTAAATGTGGAGGCAAAGGGCAAGAGGATGAAACCTGTTTCCTGAGGAAGCCAGGCCCACATGTGAAAAAATGACATGCAGACAAAGGCACCTGGAGACTTATTTTTGGTGCAGGAACACATTTCTTTTCAGTTGTCAGATTAATTTTGAAATTGGCTGTAGACTAATACATGTACCTGAGAATCAAGAGAGTTTAGTTAATAACACCAGCGGTATGGTGGCTGACTTAACCAGGCTTCACTTTGCAAACTTCCTATATGCTTCTCGAAGACATGAACTCTGACTTATCCATCATGAACTCCACATGACTGTTGTGTAAGTGCATGAACACATAAGCATACTTATCCAGAAACTGCCCTCTCATATAAATCAAATGATTTTGAACAGAATGTACATGAACAGAAATTTAAATGGATTTCAAACAGCATTGAACTGAGAACTTGCTCACTGCATATACTTACCAACGTTGGGAATTATCAGATTTTTTTTTTAATTTTAGCCATTCTAATGGGTATGAAATGGTATTTCACTGTGGCTTTAAATTGCATTTTCCTGATTACTAATGATGTGGAACTCCTTTTATGCGCCTATTAAGCCATTCCTGTATGTTCTTCTCCAAAGTGCTTACTCAAGTTTTTGCCCATTTTTTATGCAGTTGTCTTTTTATTGTCAAATTATAGGAAACCTTTATATATTCTGGATGGGAGTCCACTGCCAGATGTATGCATTGTGGATATTTTCTCCCAGTCTGTGGTTCACTTACCCCTGCAAAAACATGTTTTTGACGATCTTGAAACAAACTCCTGTACAACCATCGGTCCCCAGCTGCGGGGGGTAAGAAAGTGGGTGGTGAGTGGATCAGCCCAGAGGACGCTGCTCCACGATGTGCTCCCATGCCAGATGTCTGGTGATATCAAGGCTGGGAGTTTCCACTTTTTATCTGGGGTCCTCAGTTTGTTCACAGGAGCTCATATCCACTGGGCACCTGGATGGCGTCTCAGGGCCACGGACATTTGGGTCAGGGACAGGGTTCACGTGAGCAGCAACACTTTCTGGGCAAAGGGAGGCGTGCAAAGATCCATGTGCACACACGTCCATGCATATGTGCACACGTGTCCATGCAAATGATACCCATGACATTAAACATCCAACAACCAGCCCCCAACTAAACCACAACGCAACCCCACACTAGAAGTTTCCAGAGATCTCCTGTGTCAATACATACTTGTCTTCATTTTTTACACTGTCCAAGTCAACAACCACACATGGGGATAAAGGAGGTCATGGCTAATGCAGAAAAGGTAAAAAAAAAAAAAAGTTTTTATAACTTAGTTTTTTTTCTATCAAAGTAATGCCTATTTACGATAGGAAATCTAGAAAGTCTAGATAAGCAAAGGAGAGAAAAAAAAAAAACTCACAACCCCACCCCCCAGAGATAAAAACTTTAGTATTTTAGGGTATAAACTTTAAGTCTCTTTCTTCTCTAGATATTTACATAGGATTTTTTTTTTTATGTTTGAAAATGGGCTCATGGAATACATCCTACTTTGCAGTCTGCTTGTTCCGCTTTTTTACTGTGACTATTTTTTCACATCCTCACATGTCCTTCTATTCCATAATGTTTAATGGCTGGGTGGTTCTCAATCGAATAGATGCACCATGGTTTATTTAACCAATTTCCTACCACTGAAAATTTAGCTTGCTTCCAATTTTTCACTTAAATGCAACACTGGGATAAACATTTTAATAGCTAAGGCTTGGAGCCTCCAAGATTATTTTCTTAGAAGAAATTCCCGGAAGTAGAATCGCTCAGCGAGCAGCCGTGCAAACACTTCAGGTTTTGACACATCCCGGACAATGGTTCTCTCACTAAAGGGAAAGACCTTTCCCATTTCTGGAGCTCAGAGGCTTTAGCTGCATGATGTCTCACTCAGCACAACCTAGCACGGGAGGTAGTGCCCTGATGGCCCAGAGCAGGCCCGTGCAGCTCAGGGAGGCTGAAGCACAAGCTGGGATTGGAACTCACTTGGGTCTGACCCAAAGTCTGTGTCATTTCAAAACCCTACTCTCTCAGTTTACCGTGGTGGAGAATTGGATTAATGCCCTTCTCAGGGGCTTTTTTAAAAGCTCTATATTATTGGGGGGGGTACTGATTGCTTTAATAATATCAATATCTCAGTGACTTGATACAATAAAGATGGCCCTTTGCTTGCATCATAGTCCAGTGGGGGCAGTCCATGTGGTCATTCAGGCTTCCAGGCTTCCAGGGCAAGCGTGCGGTGCACACCCTTTCTGCTTCTATCTGTCAGCAGGGACGTGTAATGGGGCCATGAGCCCAGAAAGGAAACACAGATACTACCTAGCTTGAGCGAATCTGCCACAGCACTGACAGCAACTGGCTTTTCTTACTAACTTACTTACTTCCAGTTAACTGGAAAAATCCACAAATCCCTCCCTCAGCTTAATACAGAGGTTCAAAGCAGATGTCTTAAGAGTCAGACATCCTGCGTTCAGTCCCAGCGTTGGCCGGCCAAGCTGTGTGCCTTGCGGGGGCAGGGGTTTGGGGGAAGGTGATAATAGGAACAGCAGCTAACAGTTATGGAGCATTCTCTGGATGCAAGGTAGTATTGTAAACCGGTGAGCACTCCAGCTCTGGAGTCAGACTACCTAGGTTCGAAAACTGGTTCTGTTATTTACAAGCTGTGTGGCCTTGGACAAACTCCTTAACCTCCCTGTGCTTCAGGTTCCTCATCTGGAAAATGGGGCAAATAGTTGCACCTATGTCACAGGTGGCTCTAAAGAATAAATGTGCTATATCTTTAAAGTACTTAGGACAGGGGCGCCTGGGTGGCTCAGTAGGTTGAAGCCTCTGCCTTTGGCTCAGGTCATGATCCCAGCTCCTGGGATCGAGCCCTGCACTGGGCTCTCTGCTCAGCCGGGAGCTGGCTTCCTCCTCTCTCTCTGCCTGCCTCTCTGCCTACTTGTGATCTCTGTCTGTCAAATAAATAAATAAAATCTTTAAAAAAAAATCTTAAAGAAATAAAAATTAAAAAATAAAGTACTTAGGACAATGGCTGGCACGGGTCAAACATTATCTGAAATGTAGCCACATTGTTGGGATGCCCTGCTAAGTGCTTTTGAAGTTATCACACCTCTTTGGGCCACCGTTTTCTCCTCTGTGAAGTAGGAGAGATCATTTCTTGCCACGAGGCTCTCATCATGCAGTCATTCACCTAGAGCACAGCCCGCCTCTGGCCAGAGTGAGCCACTCCGGGAAGGGCTGGCTCTGCTGGATGCCCCAATGGGTTCCAGTTCACCAGGGGCGGCTCGGTTGCCTCACCCAACCTGGGCTGCCGTCAAAGGTCAGTGCTGACAATTCCAGGCTCTCCTTCACCATTGGCCGAGAGGAAAGGAGTTCTATAGGCAAAGCCATCTCCCACGTTCATCTCCTGTCCCATTGTACACAGGGAACATGGTGTCGCAAGCACATTATTCCACTCCTGAGGACACCGTGCCCTTCCCGCTCAGGCTTCCCATTCAGCTTAGATTTAAAAGGCTCTGCCTTTCCCAGCTGCCTTTCTGCCATACTCACCCTGCACACAGAATCCCAGTGCATGAGCCAGCCCCCTCCAAAGCCCCAGAGACCTCTTTTACAGGCAGCGCGCCCTCCCGGGGGGCCAGGTGGTAATGGGCCCCGTGAGGAGCACGTGGACTAGCTCGGCCATGCCCCCGGCTGGTGCGGGACACACTGCCCACTGCCCGTGATACGTCCTGCTGGTGCCTTCCCAGCTCTGCTCTGCCCTGCGAAGCCCACACAGGGCTTCTCTATAAGGAACTTCATAAGTTCTGTGTCCTGGTCACCTTCCTAAATCTCTCTCACCTCTCTCTCTCTCTCTCTCTCTTTCTCTCTCTCAAGGGCCCTTAACCCCTATTTGGGCAGACATCCTAAATAAGAATATCTCTTTGGCACCAAAGAGCCAAATGACCAGTGACCCTCCACTTGCCCTGATGTTATCTTTGGTTCACACATGCCCAGGATGCCCCCTCTCTCTCCCCACCTCCCCAGCTCCCAGGACGCCAGCCTGCTTCTGAGCCCCAGATAGCCACCACCCTTAGCCCATATCTCCAGCCCACCTCCAGCCCCCTTTTCCCTGGACAGGCGGTCTGGTGGCCCTGAGCCACCTTAAGTCTCTCATGAACTGCCCCATGTGCAGGTCAGGAGAAGGCAGGTGCACAGTGTTGAAAGTCCACCAATGCCTGAACTGTATTTTAATTCATCCATTCGCTTAAATATTTACACCATTAAATAAATCTTTGAATTAAATATTTCAGGAATGCCTCTGTCCGGTCACCGTGCTAGGTGCTAGGAGAACCAGGTCATACTCCTGCCCAGTCCAGCGGGGGGGAAAGACAAGGAAATAGATAATGAAGGGCTAGAGGGATGACTGTAACAACGGGGGCACAGAAGGGAGAAACGCCCCAGCTTAGGGGATCAGCAAAGGCTTCCCAGATGAGGCTGTCCCTAGCTGAGTCTTTTTTTTTTTTTTTTTAATTTATTTGACAGACAGAGATCACAAATAGGCAGAGAGGCAGGCAGAGAGAGAGGAGGAAGCAGGCTCCCCACTGAGCGAAGAGCCCAATATGGGGCTCGATCCCAGGACCATAAGGGGCTTGATCCCAGGACCCTAGGATCATGACCCGAGCCAAAGGCAGAGGCTTTTACCCACTGAGCCACCCAGGTGCCCCGCCTAGCTGAGTCTTAAAGGAAGAGGAGAATCGGTGAGGCCAAAAGGGGAGCAGGGCAGCATTCCAGGCAGCCAAGAAAGCAGCAATGTAGGCAAAGAGGCAGCAAATAGCAAGGAACCATTATACCCCAGTTTGAACCACCAGATGGATGGGTGTAGGAATTGGGGCTATGGAGGGTTGGGCCTCGGCTGTGATTATAGGGGTGGTCAACTCATCCCAGTTTGCCTTTATTTTCCCTTTTCAGCACCGAGAGGCCCAGATCTCAGGAAACCCCCCCCCCGCCGCCATCTCGGGTAAAATGGGGCAGCTAGTCATCCTCGTGGGAGAGCTCTTTGTCGAGTTAAAGGGCTTGGACATTTTGCAAAGGTGACCAGGAGTCCACGGAGGATCAGACTTGACATGATCAGATTTGTATGTACACTGTATGCAGAAAACCTACGCCAACGGCTCCTGCAGCTGGGCACGGGGGGACATCAACCACGGCACCATAATGTCAGAGCACATGGACCACCGAGACTCTTCCATGAAATTGAAGGCTCTGCCACTTCCTGGTGGCCTGCAGTCACAGAGGACATCACAGAGGATCACTGGAGATGGAAGCTCTTCCCTCTCGCATACCTACTCAGAAGCACTCTGCTTCCTTACAGGACAGCTTACTGGCTCCTTACAGGACAGCCCATGTAGCCATGGTTTTCCCAGACCAACACAATTTCCAGCTAGTGCCCTCCAGACTTTCAGAGCCGCAGGTATCCTATGTCTAATGCAAGGGGACACCAGTAGCCTAAGGAAATCCAACATGGAGAGAACTGCACTACAACCACCTTGATGGATATCAATATTGCCATGTTGGTTCAAATCTTATTAAGTCCAAGTAAATTGTTGCCAGAGCAAAGAGAAGATGTACTCTATTATTTATTAGTTTTATTTGTTTGCATAAAAAGATTCCACTTACGTGGTTTAATTGCAAGTAGTACAACAACGAGGGGCTGAGGAGGATTAAACAAAAGGGATGTCTGGAAGGTGAAAACGGTCCTGGCAGTGTTTATCCCTTCTGCAACTATAGTAAAAGATATTAATTATATCACTCTATTATAAGTGGCTATAATTATAGACACTATAGCTACCCAAGATATTCATTAAATCTGTCCTTTAAAACGTTCTGTTGGCGATGTGGAAGAGCTTGTTTAATTCTTGGTGCTGGTGGAGGCAGGAAGTGGCCCCTGGGAAAGCACTGTGGGCAGGGGAGTGGAGAGCTGTCGTGCTGGAGTTTGTATGCAGACAGCAAAGTATTATGGAAGATATCTGGGTCTCAGAGGAGTACCTGGCCAAGCAGGCAGTTTGAAGTGACAGAGAAAAAGCCTGTAAGAAGCACACCTGGGGATGCAGTCAGTGCCCCAGGGACATAAGCACATCAGAGAGATCCTGGGGGAGAGAAGAGTCAGGGAAGCCCAAGTGGCCATGCCCAGCAGGTGTCGGGGTTCAAGGGGGTTGCTACTGTCCCATCTCTACCCTTTCCTCCATAGCAGCCACTTGGAATCTGCTTCAGAATATAACCGGGAAATGGAAAGAGGGTGGACATTTTCTAGCAAATTGAGGGTGACATATGGGCACAAATTTCTTCCAGATCTCACTTAGAATGTACCTTATCACTGTCATGGCTTCGAAGCACCCCATCCGAACCACCCATCTTCCTCTCAATAAGACCTTGCTCTTAGTCTCTAAATAGGTCTCTCTCCAACCCTCTTGGTTTCTCCACCCCGTCACCAGGACTTCAGTATCCTTGTTCCCTGTGCACGCCCCCGTCCGCCCAACTAGCCTGCCTGACCTTGAACAACAGTCCTTCTCACTACCAACTACCTGAGTCTATGGAGCTGACCTCACTTGCCCACCACAGAGCCCCACCGTCTCCTAATCTATCAAGACTCAGCGTGGGCAGCTGCATCTCCAGGAAACATCTCTGCCTCCCATCTCTACACATGCTGGGAAGGGAATTCAAGAGAGGTTGAGTAATTTGCCTAAGATCACACAACTAACAAGGAGTGAAGCAAAGGCTGAATTCAGGCCCATGAGCACCCACAGATGCATGTGCCTGACACAGAGTCTGGGATGAGGAACCAGAAGAACACAACAAAGGCCCCTGTCTTCAAGGAGCTCAGAGGCTGGTCTGGACAACATCCTGGCAGAACCCCTTGGCAGTGCCTGGAGTGTATATCTTGATCATCTATTCTTTTGAAGCAGAAAAGCACAATCAAAGGTAGCGTCCAACCAGTTCTGGACTGGGCACCTAGAGGCTTTGGCAGGGACAAAGTCAGCTTTTTACAAAAGGGAGCATTTCCTCTGCCAGGGGCTCCCCCTGCCCACCCCCATCCAGCTCCCCATCTGCCATTTCGAAAGCCAGTCCGAACGAGATGCTTTGATCATGACCAGCCCTATCACGGCAAATAGCAAGACGGCGCTCTTCATTAAAGGTGCGTGCTAGGTCTGCGAGCGACGCCTATCAGTGATCCGGTGCGCGCACACGCCGCCGCCACCCTGCGTCTGCCAGGGAACTGATAAGAAGCCTCTCGGTGGGTTTTGACAAGCAGCAGCTTGGGGAGATGCATCCGGGGCCCCACAGAGCCAGAGGCACGTTGCCAAGGAATAAAGTCAGGGGTAGAGGAACAAAGACCAAAACAATACCCCAGAGCAGTGAAGACTAGGCATGAGAATGAAGCAAGCACCGCCCCCCCCCCAAAAAGCCCAGTCCCCCATGTTCAGATGGCCTGAAAGAGTCCACTGCAACTTGGAAGCGGAAAGAAAAATGACATGGGCAGAAGGGCCAGGTCTGTGACAGCCGAGGCGGGGCGGGGGGGGGGGGGGGGACGTGTTTGCAGTACACATCACTTCACCGCACATGGAGCTTGTCTCATACACACGCTCTGCGAGATCCTCTCCGCCCTCCCCAGAGAGGAGCTGTTTGTTCCAGGCCCAGGCAGCTCCGCCTCATCAAATGCTGCCTCTCTGGTCTTCCACCTGCCTCCCCCCAGCCTCACCGTCTTAATCTATCGGAAAAGCTGTTTACCCAAATGAACCTTCACGCGCTTCCCATCGTCCCTCTCCTCAAGCTGTTAGACCCAGGCTCCTGGCTCCTTCAACTCCCGCCAGCAAAAATGCCTCTCTTTTCCCAAAGGAATGAAATGAGACTGAAATCCAGGGAATCTTGGTAGAACGGCTAACTAAACCTTTGCTCTGGGAAGCAGGAGACCTGGCTTGCCGTTTTCAGTAAGTCCTTGAACCTCACTGGGCCTTGAGAGTTTTGTCTGTGAAAAAGGCACGAAAGTCCTTTTATTCTGAATATCCAAGTCATTTTTGGAAACCTCTTCCATCTTGAAGGTCTCCAATCAAACCAAAGTCCAGAGTCCCCCATCTTTTGTTCAGTCTATGTGCTAAGAACACGGACGGAAGAGGTGTGACTCCTCCCCACCACGGAGCCCAGGCTCAGTGGAGAGTCCAGCATGCAAATATCCAGACAGGTGGGCGGGACAAACACATAGGGCCCCGGGCTCTGTGGGGGCTGAGAAGGGTCTCTGTATCTTCCCCAGAACAGGCAGAACAGAGCAGGGGAGGAGTTTGAGGCTACTGGACAGATAAGATGGGCAAAGTCTTTCCAGGCAGAAGGAAGAGCCAGTGCCAAGCCACAAAGCTATGAGAAAGCGTGGGTTGGCACCCTGCCAAGCTCCCGGACCACATTCGTATTTGCCTTGTTCTTACTGCCTGCTTGGGACAGTGCAGCCAAAACTCTTCAGCTTTTTATAGACCCAGCTCCTTTGTGCTACTGATAAGAAAGCAAGAGCCAGAAAAAAGACAGGATCAGAACCAGATCTTCCAATTCTTGTACGGTGCTCTTTCCGCATCCCATGTGTCTGCAGCCTTCTCCGGGCCACCTTCTCCCTCAAAGTTCCCTCGTTGGGAATGCTCTTCCTTCTGGAACTATCTCCACCCCACTACTTTCTTGACAACTGAGCTCAACGAAGAGTGCTATAATGGGAGGGCAGAAAAGTGGTGCCTAGGAAACATCCCATCCAGGGAAATAAATGCTTGTCAAATGCACAGACATGTCAAAACTGCTTTAGCATCACTTCCTCCAGGAAGACTTCCCTGACTACTGGTTCAGGTCAGGTGTCCCTCCTTCGTTCCTCCAGAGCCCTAATGCTAATGCCTGAGCTAATGCCTGTCATACTTTGCTATAATTATCCATGTACTCACTCACTGTCTTGCCTGCCAAATTGAACATTGCAGACAGTATCTGGCATAGAGTAGGTCTTTAATGAGTAATTTTGAATGGATGGATGGACGGAAGGATGGATGGACAAAAACCTATTTCTTTGTGAGACAGTGTGAAAGAACTTGAAACACAAATGAAAGGACTAAGGTTCAAGTGCAGCTCCACCTCTCATTGGCAATATGGTTTTGAATGAGGATCCCACCCCTCAGACCCTCTGGCTCCTCTTCTGTGCTAGGGGAATCTGAATGTACCTACCTCGGGGTTGTCGTGAGATTTGACCATGACCATCAATGTGAAAGTGCTTTGTAAACTCCCACATGTTGTGTGTACGTGTTACCCATATTTACCAATCAGGATGCTTCAGAGAACAAGCGAAAGAAAATCCATCTTAACTTAGCTTAAACAAGGAAATGTGTTCTAGAGAAGCACAACCAGGAAACATTCTGAGCAGGAAATAACTACAGAAAGTAGAAAACATGAATTTTCTTAAAATAATCTCCATAAACTTGCCTTTCCCTCTGTGACAGGACTGGCTTTAAAACAGCAAGCTTTGGGGGGGATTACACCCTACCTGAATGAGAACTGACTAGGGCTACCTGGAAAAAAAAAGTCTGTGGCTGCCTCATAGCTGTTTGTTTAAGCAACAGGTTATGCCTGTAGATATTCAATTCTTCTGCCCATCCTCTCCCGAAATCCTCTTACAGTGGTACTTGTGTTTTTAATAAAAATGAATCTTGTGAGAGAAGGCTAATACATTAATCATAAACACATACCCACCTACCATCAGCACGGGAAGATTAAAAAATAAAGAGCTACAGGAATGCCAAGAGATAATAACATGGGATTCTTTTGTTGAGACCTTCCAGGGGAACCTAGTGTTTTAGTAGGTAGAGGTGATAGGACCTGAACAGCTCCACAGAGGAAAGCGCCAGGCTCTCATGTAATCCTGTCGATAAATTCGGAGGCACCCAAGCCACGGCTTCCAGCAGGTCATGCACAGAGAATGCCAACTGTATGCACAGAATTTCCATCGGCTGATGGAAATTTTTCATACCTATTTTAATAGGAAGGCAAGGCTGGGAGAACAGGAAATTCAGACTGATGCACAGAGCAAGAGCTGAGCTTGGAGGGGAGGGAGTAGCTATTAAAATGCAAGCACTAGGAAAAGAACCACCCAGAAGAATTTTGCTAGAATGGAAGGAAAGGGAGCAGTGATGCATTGCCTAGCTTTCTCAATGCATTGTGGGTCCCTGGTCTGTACTCACCCTCCTCTAGAATGAATTTAGACATGTCTGATTTTGAGTAGCTGCAGCAGGGAAACCATGCTCCTGTAGGCATCTGCCACCATCAACTACAAAGGGTCTTTACCCAGATGTGCAGAGGAGATCGTGGGAAGGCATAACCGGTTGCCACCAACCAAGTAGTGGACAAACGAATCTCTACTGATTGGCTCCAGGTAGCCAGCCTTGGGCTAGCATTTGCAAGTGTCATCATCCAGGAGGAGCTTTTGATGTGGCTGCAGAGGAAGACATCAGGGTCCTAGTCCTGATCCAAAGGCTGGGTTAGCCAGGCAGCATCCAACCCAAAGGGACAGATACAATCAAAGTCTGTCTTTGTGAACCAGAAGGCCTGCCAGTCAGAAGGGAGGTCGGGCAGGGTTCTGATGTAGAGACAGGCTAGGCATCAAGTCCAAAGAGAAAAAAAAAAGCCTTGCAGGGGAGAATTAAGTGATATCAAGGACACCAACGTGCCAGGTAGAACAAAGAGCTGGGGAACAAGGTTGGGGAAGGTTGCATACCCCAAATATTCAGACTCTGAACTGTCCTGGATTCACGGTATTTCCAGAGTTCACCCTTAAAATCAAAAGGAGAGACCGTTAAGAAAGGAAAAAAAAAGGAATTGACCTAGCTCCGCAGCTTCTGGTTGAAGTCTCTTGCTGTTTCTCCCTATTGCGCAGAGGAAGAATGGATACATAAAATACATTAGCATAATTGCGACATAAAAGTGCAGAACAACAGGCTTCTGCCGAAGCACAGGAATGACTGAGGATCTCCCAACACTGGGCCTCCAGAGAATACAACGTAGGGCCCCAGGGCCATCCAGCTGACCCAAGGTCACCCCCATCATCCTGCACCTGTCACGGTGACAAATCGTCCTTCAGTGAGGACAGTGATGAGGGGTCTTGTAAATAGATATTTTAAGAAAAATTTTCTTCGAATGCTTTGGGTATTTAAATTCCTAGATAAAGGGTCATCTACTGGAGCTGACAAAGAGTTATGAGTGCCAATTACTGTACACATAATAAATAATAAGACACCGAGATTATTCGTGAAGTCAAAAAAGCATGTGTTTCGGGGAGAAAACAGATAAATTGTGGTCATGATACATGACCATAATTGCTATGAAATGCACATACTGAGTTTTGCTGTCTGGACAGCAAAGAGAGATCTATCCTTGTTTAAGTTATACATTATTATCAAAATAACTCAATGCGGTGTTTTCATGTACGTGATTAAAACCATGATACGTCTTCTGAGGGGAAAGAAAGCTCTGTGGTATGGAGTATATTACATCTTTCAGCCTCCACTTGCTCGCCTATAAAACTGGGTACCTAACTCTTCTCTTATTCTTTCCTTCGACATCTAACGAACATTCATCAGTCCCTGGCTGTGGGCAGCCCCATCCCAGGTGCTGGTGTTACCGAGGTGAACAGAACAAGGCATTAGGCCCTTTGTAGATTTTACCTCCCTGGAGGGAGGGACTGTGAGCAAACAAGAATACAAATAAGCATGCAATGCCATTTCGGGTAGAATAAGGGCTCTAACCAAAAAACAAGGACATTATGAGGGCACAGAATGGAAGGTGCGGTCCTGCAGGAGGGCTGGGTTTGAATGATGTGGTCAGAACAACTCTTTTAGGGGACGTGCCTTGAAGAGAGGGTGAGGCAGCCATGCGAACACTGGGGGAACCATTCCCAGGCACAGGGAGCAGCAGGTGCAAAGACCTTGAGGTAGGAATTCACTCACAGGTTGAAGGAACAGCACAAAGGTCACTGTGCCTCACAGAAGCGAAAAGAAAAGGCTGAAGAAACAGGCAGAAGCCAAGACTCCCAAGTCACGCGCATGAGTCTGGAGCACAGGCGCACACTTGCATCGGGAGACATAAACTTGGACGTTATCAGCACAAAGACGGAAGATAAAGCCAAAAGGGCCAGACAAGCCCATTCATGAAGTCCTCGAGAAGAAAAAAAAAAAAAAGGAGGGGGGGGCTAAGCCCAAGGGCACTTAGATTCAGAGAAAGACCTAATGAAGGAGGCTTAGCAGGTAAAATCTTTAGTATGGCAGGAAAAGCAAGAGAATGTGAACATTGCAGGGAAAGGGTATGATCTGGTTTTGTAGGAATGATAGAGGGCAATATGTGTAAAAATTTTGGCCTAGTGTCCAGTGAAGAGACAAGATGACTCTCCAAAAATGCCATTCACCTCCCCTAGATTCAGAGAAAAATCAGATAATACAGGATTTCAGATAAGGAAGAAATCAGTGCAGACTAAAGAAAGAAACAATATCCCCCATCCTGATTTAAAAAAAAAAAAAAAGACACACACACAGTAAGACTGGTTAAGTTTAAAATGAATTTTTCCTAGAAACCCCCAATAGCGCAAATGGGCAAATGTTGTGAAATGCTTACTATACACTGCTGATGCAGCCAGGAGGCCCAGAAACCTGCTTTCTGTGGTCTGTTTTTCAGCATGACTTACTACCCACACCTCGCAGTTCTGGTCCTTACGCCGCTCGTGGCGGTGGGCAGGATTCTGAACCAGGGTTCAGCCTGCCTCAGTGTGGAACCATTCCTTTTCCAGCATTATCCTTCAAGCACGAGGACATGGGGCCTTGGTGCTAGAGGTCCCACCGCTCCTCTCTGCAGGCACCCCCAGACAACCGGAGGGAACCCTGCCAGCCCGGCTCTGTTGTCCCTCGGAGCAGCTAGAAAAGAGGTCTCGCTGACAAGCCATTTAAGATCCAGGCCACGCTCCATCCGAAGCAAAGACAAACCCAGCTGTCATCTAACTCACAACAAATACGGGCCCTCCAGTGGTGATCTGAACGGACGGAGCTCCAGAGGAAGCTGCCAGACCTCAAAGGATAAAGGGACCTAATGGAAAGAACCCAAATAATCCCCTGTTGTGCACTTTTCAGCTGGGGAAGCGCATGAGCATTCACGGCTTCACGAGATCCCGCGACAGAAATAAGGACGCTGCCCCTCTTTTTTTTTTTTTTAATATAATTTTTTATTTTTTATAAACATATATTTTTATCCCCAGGGGTACAGGTCTGTGAATCACCAGGTTTACACACTTCACAGCACTCACCAAAACACATACCCTCCCCAATGTCCATAATCCCACCCCCTTCTCCCAAACCCCCTCCCCCTAACAACCCTCAGTTTGTTTTGTTAGATTAAGAGTCACTTATGGTTTGTCTCCCTCCCAATCCCATCTTCTTTCATTTATTCTTCTCGTACCCACTTAAGCCTCTTTTACAAGTAAGGAAACTGAGCCCCACAGAGGGGGGATGTGGGTTACCTGAGAGCACACGACACGTTTAGTACCAAAGCTACGATTCTCTCCAGGTTTCCTGATTCCTCCCCCACAGGGTTACCATTAGGATCCAATGAGATACAGAAATGGGTATGTGTAGGATTCTGAGACACCAGGCCTCACAAACTAGAAAGAGGATAGCTGAAATTTTGGAACTTCCGCCGAAATCCTAACTATGAATCCCTGGAAGAGCTATTCTTAACCTCCCCAGCCCTTGGTTACCTCACCCAGCGGTACCAACCTCCTTCTAGAATGATGGTAAAAATGAAATAAGAAAACGGGAAGCACACAGCACTATCTCTGGTATACCATAGGTGCTTGATAAATGTTAGCTACTTTCAATAGCAGTAACAGTATTTTCCACTCTTTGAGTGGCCTTGGGCAAGTTGCTTTTCTTTCTTGAGTTACAGGTGTCCTTACCCGTCAAACAAGCGGAAGCTAAACTAGACTCAGTCAGAAGGTGGTAAGAACACGGTGATTTGGAATGAAGACTGGCATCAGGTGGCGAAGACCGAAGAGCAGGCTCCTCTGAAAGTTACGGTCTCAAAATCTCATTGGCCCATCAGTAGGGTGAGGATGAGAAATAGTCCCTCCCAGCTGGGCTTTTTCTGAAGAGTAAAGGAAATCACGCATATGGAATTCTTAGTACAGAATAATACGTAATAAGTGCTCAGTACAACAGGGTTCCTGCAGTTGTTTCCACTCCTCTGCAGTTCTTTTCCAATGATGGCAAGGATTATAGAAGACAACGTCCTGAGACACCACCCCCACCCCATCTGTCCCATCTGTAAAATAGGGGTTTGGGTTATAGGATCTCGAAGAACCTCCAACACTGACCTTCTCTGCGGCTATGGGTATCTCAAGGCAATGCCTCTTCCCAGGGAGCAGCGGAATTCACCCAGAATTCCGCTTGCAATTTTGGAGAGCCCAGCCGGCTGCTGCTACCCAGCTTGGAAGCCATTTCTCCTGACACATGTCGGCTTCACCTGGCCTTTGGAGCAACTGTTAAATGATGTATCCTTGTCGGACAGAGAGTCAGCAAGTGCAGACACCATGTCCTCCTCTGTGTTACCCAACTCCATTCTCTGACTTAGCACATTCCTGGGTCATATCAGGACACAAAGAAAGTTTTGGAGGAAAGAGAGGACGGTTCTCCCCCTTCCTTCCTAAATATACATTCTACTCCATGTTGTAATTACTCTCCTTTTGGTCCAAAATATTTAGCAGAAACATTTGAGAAGCAGCAAGCACCTGCCACAAAGCGGTGTCACATGAGGCCTTTACTGCTCAGAGTCCCCTGATAACAGATGACATAACTCTCTCCTGCACAAAAGCTGCATCTGGGTAATTAGAATCAGACTCCACGGCAGAGTTTGAGAAAAACTTGCTGAACAAAATGTTATCATGCAGCTTCCTCTCTTCCCCCCAATCTCCCAAGACCAGCTCAATGAAAAGACTTGTCCAATAAAAAGACTTAACCATTTCCTCATTAGACATTCTTTCACCCATTCAGGCCAAATTGGTATTTGATGCAACAGGGAAATGTGTCGAGTACATTATTAATCAGGCTCAGCAAAGGAAAGGTCAGGGGGGTTACTGGCACAATTACGGGATACGGGCAACAGGCCAATGAGAGAGTGCGTCGAGGAGGAGGAGAAATCGATAGCAATGAAATTACGGAGGGTTATGAATAGTTGGAGGCAACTGAAAGGCTGACATTCTGCCTGAGCTGGACACGTGCAACGCTTTTATCTTCAACTGTTTTCAACTGTTTATTATTATTATGGGGAAAATTTCTTGGCTCCAAGGCAACCAGTACAGAGAAGTGAACCCAGAAGGCTGCAACCTGGTCTTGGGAACAGGAATCACTCGCTGCCAAAAATTCAACTGGAAATGTATCAGACTGGCTAGAGCTCCAACAAGGAAAAAGATGTCAAGGTGCCCACGGAAGGAAACTAGGCTTGTTATCTTTCGATTTCCTGATGCGGCTGCTCAATATTCTCAACAGCCTCGGGGGGACATGGGTTTCCAAAAGACTTTTCCAGATAAAGTATGCTGGGGTCTGGCAATGGCCCCCAAACTGCCTTAACCGGGCATTGATTCTTTAGAATCGATGTGCATTTAATTCTACAATAAAATGGTAGCAAACCATCTAGAAGATCTCCCCAGGGCACAGCTCAAAGAAAATCTCTGCAGAAGTCTGAAAAGTTTGCAAAGGATGTTGCACCAGAAATGAACCACACAGCATTAAAACCCTCAATCCCTATAAACAGGCGTGGCTATGGAAAAAGGAATTACATTAAACTATAACTACAGAGAGGATTATCCATCTAGTTTATCAAACACAGAGTAGACCAGGCAGAAGCGAAGTTGTGGTATTTTATAAAGGATGCTCGGTTATTAATCTGAATCATCAATGAAAGCTTTCATTAAGTCGCACCCTAGGAATTGATTTTCAATGGGTCGTTCCAATGTGCGATGCAAACTTGCTGTAGAAAATTAGTCATCCTAGACTCCCTAAAGAATACAGACATGACATCCGGGCATCTGTTAAGTTTGCTCAAAAACATATGCGAGCCTTTTTTTTTTAAAGAACTATAATTACATCCTGCTGAAACCTCCAAGGACCCTGCTAACTGCCTTTGTATTACAACATCCATTTCCCACTTAGGCAGGCTTGGCTTTGCTATGTAGATGTGCGCTGCAATCTGCCTGCTCCTCTAGCAAGCTTTCCTGGCTAGAGGCTACAAATGGTCAAGTCCTTCCATGCTCAAAACAGCGAAGTGGGAAGAAGAAGCAAAAGTTGTAGGGTGGTGCACGCATGCATGATTGGTTAAAACGAAAGCGGGAATTTAAAGCTAAAAGGGACCTTAGCTTTCATCCAGGCCAAGTCTCTCATCTTCAGATGGCACCACCGAAGACCAGAGACAGAAGTGGCAGACCCAATGTCACACAGCTCAAATATGAAACGGTACACGGCAGAACAATGAAAAGATTAGGCTGTGGGGTAAGACAGACGACAAATTCTCACACTGTTATTTATTTGCTATGTGACTTTGAGGAAAGCACTTCCCTTCCCCAGGTCTCAGGTCCTTTATTTACAAAATGGAAACTTGTAACAGTGCCTGGGATGGAATAAACACACAAGGAACATTCGTGGTTAGGATCCTTCTCACTTTCACAAACACGACCTTATTTCCTCCAGCAAACAATGTGACCGGTGGCGGGGGGGGGGGGGGGGGGGGGGGGACTGGAATTGCTCAGCCTCTCATGGCACAGGTAAGAAAACGGAGGCTCACAGTAGTAAAATGACTCTTCTAAGGTCACACAATTCCCCAGGTCCAGCTTCCCACAATCCGGAGGGAGCTGGGCCCCATTCAGTGTCCCATCGGTTTGCCTGACTTTGCCCTGAGATGAACGAGGAGGCTTGGCTTGGAAGGAGCAAGCTTGCTTGCTTCTGACTGCAGGAGAGCAGAATTATCACGGCTGCCATTCTCAGGGCTTCAAATCCTGCAGGGCTTCTGGGTCTGGCTGGTTGTTTCCCTGCCCTGGGGAAGGGAAGAGAGGAGTTCTATCTCCAAACCGGCTACTGGAGGTTGGGGGCGTGTGCCTATTGGGAGGAAGCATCTTACTTCTTCAGGATTCTACTGCATGTTTTAAAGCTGACATCAGAGCGCTTGTCAATGGTCCATCAGCCTGCCCTCTTGACCCCTAAATCTGGCCTTTGGGAAAAATCTAATTGCCTACTCTGAATAACACCGGAGCCATATGAGTGATGAAGTTATATGCAGTCATTCTGTGATGATGTGTCCTAATGGAAGGAGAAATGAGTTGAATGAATGCATGAGTGAATGAACGAATGCACACCAGGGTTATTTATGCTAAGCTCTGGAGTACCATAGAGTGATGTCTCCATTACTGCATCTTCTGGGAACTCAGCTCCTATAAGGCTGTTGGCCAAGGACAGAACCACGAGAAAGCTGCAGGGACTGTCTTAAATACAGACCCTAAATATCAGGCTTCTCCAGGCTTCATTTTGGGAAGCTTTCTAGGCCTTAAGGCCAATAAGATTGGACATACAGCTCTGGCAGGATAGGTTAGTAGGAGGGACACCAGCCCAGAGGGAGGCAGAGAAGTATCCAAGGTCAGATGGGCTAGAGGTCTGCCACCTATGTTAACAGAGCCTATGGGAGGCTTCTGAAAAAGCTCCTACCATAAGCAATACTCCCATCCTCGATATTTTTTCATTCACTAATACATTCACTGCATGAAAAGTTCTTAGACAAGCTACAATGTGCAAGACATGAGGACAGAAATATAAGAACAAGTAAAACTTGGCCTGAATTTTTGGAAAGCTCATTGCTAAGTAGGAGAGACCATTAAGGAAACAGCTGTACACAAGGATGTGTGAGAAGTCCACCACAGAGGTCAACTCCAAGGGCCGTGGAAACACAGGGGAGGGGCCCTCAACCCAGCCAGGGAGACGATGGTCCGAGAAGCCTTCCCAGAACTGACTCCCGATCTGCATCTTCAAGGAAGACAGTCTAGCACAGTGAGCAGGCGGTTGTTCTCGACGGAGGGAATAGTATATGCAAATGCTCAGAGGATGTGAAAAGATCCCGAGTGGTCAGGAAATTACAAATGGTGCTGTGTAACAAGGATTGAGGGCCTGGTCCTGGGTCACTCTGGGGATGACAGTTCTGGGCCTCAGTGTCCTCAGGTGCACAATGATGACTCTACATTTAAAGACCCAAATATCAAAGAGGGGCTCCAACCAGCCTTTAGAAACCTGCTTTGGAGGGTGCCCCAAACAAAAGGGCATAGCTGAAGCAAGTCATGGCAGGCACAGTCCAGCAGCTACTAAGCTGTGGCTACTAAGTTCTAGCTAGTTGTCTGTTTAATATTGGGAGTAGCGGGATAGAGTTGGGCATACCAAGGAGCTGCCAATGCGGAAAGCTCTTGTTATGGATTAGACAGTCTCAGTGTTCTCTAAAAAGCATTATTCTCCCCATTTTACAGATGAGAAAACAAGCTCAGAGCCGAGAAGCAATGTGCAAAGGTCCTATCCTAAGGACTAAATTCAGGAACTCATCTGGGCTTTGTCTGATTGTAGACCCAGCTCTTCCCCCTCATCCTTCTGCCGCCATCTACCACTGGCAGCTTGAGCAAGCCCATCCCAGGGACCCGAAGCTTTTCTTCAACTCAATACCCACATTCTTGCCCAGGAAGGAGCTCCTGGATCCTCTCTGCAAACTGGCCTCACCGGGAAAGCTGCAGAAAGGCAATGCTGCTGGGTGAACTGAGCAGGAAGAACAGCCTGGCTACGTGGAGAGGGTGGGGGTGCATCTCCAGCCCTCCTCCAGCCACCCAGAGCTTCAGCCCTAGAAGGGCTCCATGGAGCATGTACAGTCTTCAGGCACAGCTGCTGCCTCTCCATGAGAGCAGTCAGAGTCTCCTGACGTCATGCCTCTCTGGTAACCCGATGCCTGATGACTGCTCTCTCCTCACCCCTTCTGGGCCCATCCTGCAAGCATAGGGGAGAGGTCAGCCCCCAGGGGAAGGAGCCAGGTGGGGATCTTTTTAGTGGCTGCCGAAATGAGAGATAATTTTGGTTATTGACGTCTCCCATAGGACTTCCCCTATTCTCAGAGCTGCTCCTAATTCTCTGGCTACTTTGAGAATATGACCTGCTCCACTTCACACCAAAAGAGCAAGGGTGGCTCTTGCTTGGGGCTCACACTCTGCACGAGCTGACCTAGAGCAGAAGCAGGTGTGGTCAGGTGCTTCTCACTCTAAGAAGATAAACACGTAGGAATACAACTCTTACTTAATTACTGATGCGTGCCCTCTGTAAAATGGGTCTAAGTACCAGGCAAAAACTAAAATTATTTAAACACAATTCTAATTCAGCAGACATAAGGGAAAGCATAAAATTTACAACTTCTTTAAATCCACTGTGTATTTATGGAGAGCTGTCCCAAGCGTAACCCATGAACAACTCGAAAACAAATATGAGCCTTGCATAGGGTTCTCTCTCTGCCTGCCTCTCTGCCTCTCTCTATGTCAAATAAATAAATAAAATCTTTTAAAAAAATACAAAACTCAATCTCTGCTCTCCAGCATCTTACACTCTAATTGGGACCATAACTCCCATCACTATCACTGTCTCCGCTCCTGCTTGGCATTTCCTGAAGAGTTACTATCTACCCGGTACCTGCTAAATATTTGTATTATCTCATTTGATCCCCATAATAGGGCCAGGATATGGCCACTAATGTTTTTCCCACTGAACAAAGAAGGAAGCTAAGGCAGAGAGGTGAAGTCACTTTGTGAAGGCTAAAGAGGGGATTTTCATTGTTCAATTCCACAACTCTTAACCCACATGTGACTCAATGAAATATTGGATCAGGCAGGAAAAACAGGGAGGTGGTTGAATAGAGTCAGAGAAGAAAGAACAAGAGAGGGGCCCCTGGGTGGCTCTGTTGGTTGAGTGTCCGACTCTTGGTTTTTGCTCAGGTCCTGATCTCAGGGTCCTGGGATCAAGCTCCATATCAGACACTGTGCTCAGCAGGGGAGTCTGCTTAAGACAAGAGAGAAGAGATAGGAATGGTTTCGAGTGAAAAGAAACACGAGGTAAATCTTGGAGAGCTGGGGCGCCTGGGGTGGCTCAGTGGGTTAAAGCCTCCATCTTCAGCTCAGGTCATGGTCTCAGGGTCCTGGGATCAAGCCCGCATCGGACTCTCTGCTCAGCGAGGAGTCTGCTTCCCCCTCTCTTTCTGTCTGCCTCTCTGCCTACGTGTGGTCTCTCTCTGTCAAATAAATAAATAAAATATTTTTTAAAATATCTTGGAGAGTGACTAGGGGTGGCTAGTTGGAGAAGGGGGTGGGGGATAAGGTGAAAGTGCACAGATACCACCTCTGTTTCCAAGAGGAAAGCCGGTCCTGTCCACAACAGCCCAAATACAAGCTATATCTCTATGTACTATGTCATCCACATTCTTGGAAGCTGCACTCTAAACACACCTGAAAAAGTACCTGAAGTAGGATCAACTCTGGTTCATTCCTTCCAAAAGAGGGAGAGAGGTGAATTTCTTGCCTTCAAAAGGAGGCTCAGGTGTGCTTAATGATAAAATTTGCCCAGAGATCTTCCTGTGCAAGGTGGTCAAAAATCAAATTATTGTTGTGGGGTAAACCTCGCTTTGCATAGTGAACAAATTCATTTCAAGTAACAAGGGGCCACAGTTTTCTAAAGATCTCTGAGCAGAAGAACTCTATGATGGCATCTGTAAAGCAAACCACTATTTCCTACAAGGGAAAACAGGTCCTCAACTCCTGGCCCTTAGAAAGCAAGCTGTTTGGGTACGAAGGCTTTGTTGTTTCTGGTATGGTAACATTCATCAATTTCAGGTCACTGAGCCCAGCCCATGGCCCAGCACGAGCAGAGGCTCCAGGGCTCTTAGGGCCCACTGTGGGGGACACAGAGAGGCCATGGCCATGACAGGCTAACAGTTGTCACAGACTCACACACATATATAGAATCAAAGCTGGAAGACAGGGAGAGACAGGGTACCACTGGCTGCTTTCAGAAAACTAGGCAAGGAAGTTCACTTGGCCCAAGAGGATGACATCTGGCCATGTGTCAGAGACATAAGTGGGTGAGCCTCCCTCTTCCAGGAAGCAGGGCTTCCCTTCATGGGGAGACAGTCATGGCAGATGGCAGAGAAAATTAAAAAAAAAAAAAAAAAAGCATCTAAGGCTTCTGCGATACTGTGATATAATAAGAAATACATATTTGGTCTTCCTCCTCAGCTCCTGGCACAGTTTCAAAAATCCTTGGAATTTCCTGAGGGGGGGTGAGCGAAGTGTCTTGTCCTTGGGTATATCTGGGTATCAACTAATGAGATGCTAAGGAGATGACTCTTGGGGAGCCCCTAGGTAGCTCTAGGATGGAACTGGTTGCCAGAGAAACTAACCCTGTGATTAGAGGGTTGGAACTTTTCGCCCCCTGCCCCTCCAACCTCCAGGAAGGGGAGAGACATTGGATATTGAGTTAATCTCCAATGGTCAATGATGTCATCAATAGTGCCTATACAATGGAACCTCCATAAAAATCCCTAAACAAGGGGGTTTGGAGAGCTTCAGAGTTGCTGTGCCCACTGAGGTGATGGGAGGGTGGTTCACCCAGAAAAGGCATGGAAGTCCCACACCCCTCTCCCATACCTTGCCCTAGGCATCTCTTCCATTTGGCTGTTGTATCCTTTATAATAAACCGGTAATAGTAAACTGTTCCCCTGAATTTTGCAAGCTATTCCAGCCAATTTTTAAACTCAAGGAGAGTTCCTAGAACCCACAATTTAACACTGGTTGGTCAGGAGTACAAATGGTCTGGACTCACACCTAGCATCCGAAAAGGGGGCAGTCTTGTGGGACCGAGCCCTAAACTTATGAGGTCTGACACTAACTCCAGGTAGATAGTGGCAGAATTCAGTTGCATCGTAAGACATCCAGCTGGTGTCAGAGAATTGGACAGTATGGGGGGAAAAAAAAAACCTGGTGTCAAAAAAACAACAACAACAACAAAAAAAACACCACATTTGGGGGAAGTGTTCTGGGGGTAGCAGGGTTTTATATATACTTGAGTTTGATTTTCTACTTCCTCAGGTCTGAGCTGTGGGAAACTAGGGGAAATTAACCCAGCTAAGTTTTCTTAACTGTAAAGTGTGGAGGACAGCAATAATAATTCACACATCATTCGCATTGTCCAGCAGATTATACCAAGAACGGTCTCTGATATATAGAACATGCTCAAACATTGTCAGGTGTTTAAATGATGGGATGAATGAATGCATAATCGCTAACACTTCTACAGCACTCAGTAAGTGCAAGGAACTTTTCTAAGTGTTATTAACTTGTTTAATTCTCAGAACAGCTCCGGAAAGTTGTTCTCATCCCCATTTTACAGATAAGGAAAGTCACAGAGAAGCTAATTAGGTCACTGAAGGTTCCACATCAAGGAAGTGGCAAATTTGAGTTTCAAACCCAGGTCTGACTACAGAGCTTGTGTTCTACCCCACTAGGATAGGATGCTAGCCAGTGTTTGCCACATGGTGAGTATTCCACAATTGGGAAGTGTTACTGCTGTTACATTGTTATTTATGTACAGGACAATGTTTCTGAAACTGAAGTTACTTTTTTAAAATGTCATGACCATTTGTTGAGTGTCCAACTCTGAGTCTCAGCTCAGATCTTTATTTGATAAAGAGAGCACATGTGCACATGAGTATAGCGGAGGCACAGAGGAAGAAGCAGACTTCCTGCTGAGCTGAGCAGGGAGCCCGATGTGGGGCTCGATCCCAGGACCCCAGGATCATGACCTGAGCCGAAGGTAGATGCTTAACCACCTAAACCCAACCATGATTTTATTTTAATGGATATTAGAAAGAAGAAATAAGTAGCCCATTAAATCCAGGATTTCATTGATATTATCCTTGTAACAAGGCTAAATGTTTTTAAAGTCAGTCAATTTAAAGATAGGGGCTAATAATAACACAGCAGAAGTCGGGTCAATGGTATATTAACGTCTGATAATGAGTGGTATTTGATGGAAAGGGGAATAGACTCTGAAGTCATGCAGACAGAGCTGGCTTCAACACCCAGGTCTACCACTCTCAGCTGTTGAACCATTGGAAAATTATCTAACTTCTCTGAGCCTTTATTTTCCCATCTGTAAAGTGGATACAATTGTGCCATTTCTTCTATGTTGTTGAAGTCAAGATTCAAAGTAACAGTGTCCTAAAACCACCTGCACCTCAAGGCCTCAGCAATGGCCTCTCCAGCCCGCCCTCACTTTCCCATCTGCATTGTCCTCATTCACGTCTCCATCACCTCTACCCCATCCTCCCCAGTCTAGCTGAGATCCACCATCAATAGTTGGGCACCATTCTGCGGGCCTAGGGATTCTCCTCACAACTCAACTCTGGGGGATGAATCTCTTCTGCCTCCTTAGTTATGTTGATAATAAAATTTGGAGACTCCATAGGAATCTAAATGGGAAGATACTCCAGGGACATGGGCAGAAATTAGATTTTTTTCAATTACCATAGGCAAGCACTTCATGTTGTTCTAGTAATGCAAACTGTGTATTTGCCAGCTCCCCCTTTACAGTCCTATCCCAGCCCTGCCTGTGATCGATGGCCATGAGAAAAGAGAATGCACACATTCAGCACTCCCACTTTCAACCTCCCCTAATCTCAATCAGCAGAGTAAGTTGGTTCCTGGGCTTAGTGTATGGCTTTGGGATTGTGGAAGGTGGACAGAGAGGGAGACGCTGTATGGCTGGGAGCTCTGCCCTGCCTTACAAGCAGAAGGATCCCTCTAAAGTGACCCCCACACCAGAGGCCAGCAGAAGGCTGGACAAAAGAGCCAAAGAATCTCACACCAGTGCCATAGGAACAGAGGCCCAGGCAAAGGCAGACTCGCCCAGTCGTAGCCATTATGCCAGATGATGGGTTGGAATTGGAACCCAAGACTTCTCAAAAGTGTGGCTTTAATTCAGACTTCTGTAGACAAGAAATGTTGGTCCCAAAGCAGATCCCCTAAGACCTCAAAAACAAAGTGCAATTTCTCATAGCTTAGCAAGAGCTCAGAGACCAATAAAGGAGAACTTGCTTTTGAGCAACAGCAATGCAATATGCCAGGTACTATGCTAAGTATCTTACACACATTCTCTCATTTAACATAACCCTACAAGGTAGAAATTGTCAATATCCACTTTTTATAGAAAAGGCAGTAAGGCTCAGGGATATTGAGATACTGGCCCAAGATCAAAAAGCCAGTACTTCCTAAGGCAGGGATTGAAACCCAGATTGCTCTAATTGCACTTTCCCAGTTGCCCCAAATTCTTTCACTGCACCATCTGGCTTCCCGTTTCCACCATGGAAAGCTTCATCTTCCCTGGTATATCTCATTTGTCAACTTCAAGACCTACATAGATATTTGTTTCACTATTCACTTAATGTCTGGTTATTCTGTTGGGCTCTGAGCTTTGTGAAAGCAAGGACAATCCAGTCAGAAAGACCAACACTCAACAGATGATTCCATCATGCCTCTGACTGTCCACCCCAGAAAGTGCCTGCTCCTCTCCAGCCTCCTCTGTCAAATTCTATCCAAGAGCACAGAGATATGAACCATCGCCTATCCCTCCACCCTCCGTGGCTATGTACCATGTGACCCTGCCTCACCAAAGCTATAGCTGATTGGCCCAGAAACAGGCACAGGACTCATGAGTAGCCAATCCAGAGGTAGATCTACCTCTACCTCTCTGGGCTTGCTTCTACACTGGACAAGTTGAGATGGGCTGATAAGATGTTCTCATGACTCTGAACAAGGAACATGACAAAGTTCTCAGTGGACAGTGATATCGAAAGAATAGGTTGTGATGGTGGGTAGAGGTGATGAGGGTCTGTCTTGAAATTAAGAGGAAAGCAAGAGAAACTATGGAGAGCAATGGAGGAAGGGTGTCAGGAAGAAGAGAAAGAATGGATGTACCAAGAGAGGCAGAGAGGTGACAAGACAGCCAAAAGGAAGGATTGGTCAGGACCTGGAGTTCCCTTATTTTCTGCCCTTCCTGAACTGGTTCTTGAAGTTTCTCTGGATTCCTAAGCAAATGTATCCTTTCTACTAACAAGAGGCAATAAACTGCTTTTTTTTTTCCCCTGAAAGGAACTTAAGTGAAAGCCCATGCAATTACTTAAAAATCCTTTTCCTCCAATCCATTCCTGCAGAGTCTGGTTTTGGTGTTAATGGAGGTGGTCACCGGTTTTAATCCATTTGTGAGAGCAGTTCTTGAACTTCAGTGCCCATTTTGTCACTGGAATACATTTTTTAAATGCAGCTTCCTGGGCTCTAACCCCAGATATTCTAATTTGGTGTGTATGGATCAGAGCTGCTTGTTCAGGTAATTCTCACACAAAGGCTCTAGGACCACTCTACCAGACACAGAGCAGAGGCTCTACACCTGGAATTCATGTCACCTATAGTTAAACAGCTTAGCCACATCCAAATGGTGTATGGACAGGACAGGAGTCAACCAGAACCAGTTGCTGGCCAAATTCAATTCTTGCAATTCTATCCCCTTGTATCTGTGTTCATTTTTCCCTTCCCTTTGTCTCAGCCCCGGAGTAGAAGTTTATCACCAGGTGCCTGCCTACATCACTACTGTGGCTTCCTAACGGCACTCTTTGATCCTGGGCTCTCTCACCTACACGGCCACCCTCACTCCTTCAGATCTCCCCCAGTTTATTCCAGAATCTTCCCAAGCACCGCCTGGGCTCCGTCCCTGATTCTGAAGCCTGCAGTGATTTCTCAATGCCTCCAGGACAAAATTCCAACTGTTCGCATGGGCTGTCCCATCTCTCCATTCTGCTTCCTCATCCTTTTCCCTCAAGCACTTGTTCACTAAACAAATATTTACAAAATCGGCACCAGCATGGGGCAGAGCGTTAGATACTAGGGGACAGATCTAATACCTGTCCTCAGAGAGCCTACGGTCAGGGCTGTTGCAGACAATAGACCTTTGGCCCAAACTCTCTCTCTCACTATGCACTGGGGTATTTCTTTGCTAGGGCAACCATAACAAAATACCACTAACTGGGTAGCTTAAACAGAAATTTATTTTCTCAGAGATCTGGAGGCTTTAAGTCCAAGATCAAGGTATTAGCAGGTGTAGCTCTTCCTGGAGCCTCTGCTTGGCTTGCAGACAGCTGCCTCTTTGCTATGGTCTCACATGGACTTTCCCTTGTGCACGTACATCATTGGTGTCTCTTCCTCTTCTTACGAGGACACCAGTCATAGCCCTGTCTCCAAACACAGTCACATCAGGAGGGTAGGGCTTCACATGCGAATTTGGGGTTGGGAGGGCACAATTCAGTCCATCCTGGGAGTTCCTTACGGAGTCTTCCCTCCAGTCTGTCTCTTGCGAGGTCCTAGAGAGACAGAGCTTGATTCCCCCCCACCTGGACGGAAGCCTCCCCTGACCTTGCCAAACCAGACACTTCCCTAATGTTACAGCACTGCTGGCTGAACTGACTCCTCCAAGACATGAAAGTGCCAAGAGATTAGGAACAGTATCTAAGCTCCTCATTAGGACCCCAGGGCTCCACACTATGGCAGACGAGCATATAGTAAGTACTCAATAATAATAAATAATACATATGGGGTCAATGAAGGAATGAATGATCAGGACTGGTCTTGTATTGTCTCACCTTCTTTCCATTGAAATGAAAGCGGGGCATTGGCCTGACCCCTTTCCTAACCCCTCTTCTCCTGTACCTGAATAGGGCCTCAGAACTTTCTGAATTGAATTACATCTGGCTATAGTCTCTCCATCCTTCTTCAGTGACACGTGAAATGTGCTGTGGTCGGTCTGTAGTGTCCATCCTCCAAGCACTCTGTTACCACCTCCTCCATTCAAGCCAGGAGGATGGCCAGGACCACCAGGAGGGCGCTGTCAGAAGGTAGATCAACTTGTAATTGCTGCGACCTCGGGCTCCGTAGGGGCAGCAGCAGCACCGTGGCCCAGGCCGAGGAAGAAGCATTTCAGCTCAGTGAGGAAAGCACTCACCACCTCCCCCCAAACCATCAGCATCTCAGAGCTCACTGGGGTCACTAGGGCAGAGGAGAATTCCCCTGCGGCTGCTCAGCCCCACAACTGCCTATGACACATCTCGGGGAGGGCGTGGCCTGTAGCACTGATCTGATGAAGAATCGGGACATAATTCCCAAATGAGCAAACACCTGTAAGATGTCACAAAGGCCAGTCCGGCTGTGGGGTGTGTGTGTGTGTGTGTGTGTGTCCATGTCTACACATGTATATGACTACAAGGAAGTTGGAAGAAACTAGTTTTCAAGTACAATCTGGTTTAAAAAGTTTAGAGATGCAATCCCAATGACTAGGTGAAATGGCAATGAGATGCAGGTGTCTAGCAGACAAAATAAGCTGCGGATCCTTGAAGAAGCCCTTAGTGCCAGCTTTTGTATCTGTAAAATGGGTTGATAATATCTCTATAAATATCTAAATGAGATAAAAGTACACTCTTGGGCACAAAGCAGTTGTTCAATATGTTACTTTCTCTTTCCTTAGCCTTTTAATCTAATTTCTTAACCCTTTCTGAAAAACTCACTACAGCTAGTCACATCTAGTGCCTGGGAAAATGGGCTTCAAATGTGTCTTGATTTCCTTCTTTGTTTGAAAATAAACAACTGCTTACTCCCACTGGCACAAATCAAGTCAAGGTGTCAAGACTTCCAACCCCTGCAAGACCTATCCAGCCATCGAGGTGCAAAAGCTTAACGACATCTTAGACTCATCCCTCTCCGTTTATCTGGCAACTGGTCTAGCCACGAACCCAAACTCTCCTGCCTCTTCCTTTACAACATTGCTTCAGCAGACCCCCTCCCCTTCCGCTATTCCACTCACCAGGCCCCATCTAGCCTCCCTAAATCAATCACCGCACAGAACTCCCAACGATCCCCTTGAATCTTATTTCTTCTTCCTCTTTCTAGAAGAGTGGACACATCAAGCCAGCCACCTGGGAAGAGTAAGAGGAATCTCAAAGCGACAATATTCAACCAATCTCTATTGGGGCCTACTGCATGCCAGGGGATGGAGAGAGGGATAAGGCTGTCTCTCCTTTATCAGTGAGACAACAATCTGGGGCACGGATGTGACATATAACGAAACGCCTGGGCCCGTGAAGAAAACTCAGTGTCCTATTACCCTGGCAGCACTTGGGCAAGGCATGGAAACAGGAAGAGGATCCATTCTTCACAGAGGACAGGTGAGGGATCTCGAGGGAGCGCCCTCCAGGTGGACACAATGCATAGGCAAAGACTCAGGGGTGGGGGAAAATGTACCAGTTGCTCATGGAACAGCAACCAGTGTTTGGCAAGAAGACCGGCTCAGAGACAGTGGGCGACTACGGCAGTCCCCAGTCACGGATCACTTCCCACATGCCAGGCACAGTGCTAAGCACCTTACAACCTAGGAATAAATACCGCGGGGGGACACAGCCCAGGGAGGTCACAGAACTTGTGCAGGTTTGAAGCGGAGCTCAACGAGACTCCGGTGAGTTTCAAGCTTTCACCTGTTACACCCCAGAAGCTGCGTGCAGCCTTAAGGACCAGGAGCTAGGGACCGTGTCTTATAACAACACCGTGGGAAAACTTCAACTAGGTGATAATAACTGGATTCTGGGAAGAGTAATCCGGCCAGGAGGAGAGGATGGACCAAAGGGAGCTGGAAAGAAGAGAGCCAGCCAGGAGGCTGTGCCACCAACCAGGCAAGAATTCCCGGATCTGAAACTCAGCAGTAAGAGCAGAGAAAAGAGACAGCTGCCTCATACACGGCTACACAGAAGCAAGGGCAGCTGATGCCGGCATGGCAAAGTAGTGGACCCGGGGCGGGGGTGGGGGGATCGGAAGATCAAATGACTCTGAGGTGCCACCACAGGTGACAGCAAAGCTGGGGGTCCCATGAATAAAAACAAAGAGGAAAAACGGATAGGGCAGTGGGATAACAAATTCCCCTTTGCAGAGCTGGATTCGGCAATCCAGAGCAGTTCCGCCAACCTCAGAGATTTTAATTACGCTAAGCCTGAGTTCACCCTCTCCAAAGTCAATTTTTTTTTAAAACTGTCTCCAGGAGGCTTTCATGCCGAGAAGCTGACAGTCAGGAGGATTCACGCTAAACCATCTTTGTCACCGCTCAGTCATCAAGTATCTTAAAACCCCCCTGAACAATTCTTACTTCACCATGTTCAGCCTCTGTGGGAAAGCTCCGTCTGTGAAGGACAAACTTCTAAGGAGGAGTAGAAAAAAAATCAATCAAAGAGTCATTCCCTGGACTGATCAATAGGTATCTGTCAGGGAAATTTTACTTCTCCCATCTATGCTGGCTAAGTGGGTTCTTACAGCACCGAACAATACTCACCTCACCGACTTCCTCTCTGCAGCAATTTGCAGCCCCGCGCCTCTCTAGGATTTTCCTGACTTCAGCACAGAATTTAAATTTGACAAGTGCTGGGGACGCATGAGACCTACTGTCTGTAAGTGGTGCCAGGAGAAGTCACCCGGCGGGGGAGCTCCGAAGGGCAGCCATCTCAGTGACGGGGTGAGCATGGGTGCCCGCACACCTCCGATCTGCCATCTGACCTCCCTATGACCAGCTGCTTCTTCTCACTGAGGTCTCCACTCAAAGACCCTCTCTCAGGGAGGCATCCCCTACATCAGCCAAATCGAGCCTCGCGGGAGCAAGGAATTATCTCCATCTCAATCTGTACAGTAGCTACGCAGGTGTGTAAGAGGTATAAAAACTTCACCAACCTGTGACCTTAAGAAGCATGCAATTCACTGGATGCAAGTACTACCTCTACTAAAAAGGAAATTAAAAACACGATTATAAGTATGAAATGTGCCCCTCCCTCCACCCCTTATGCCACCATGCCCTATTTATTTTCTTTAGAGCATAAGCCATTGTCCACAAATAAATGACGTTCAGTAATGCCTGTGGCTTAGTGTTTAGAGAGGCACTCACCCCCCAACACGGTAGCTGCTAGTCACAAGTGTTTATTTCAGTTTAAATAAACTAAACGAGATTTAAAATTAAGGTCCTCAGTCACCCTAGCCACATCTCAATTGATCCGTGGCCAGCGATGACTAGAGGCTACTACTTTGTATGGTGCCGGAATAGAACATTTCCATCATTGCAGGAAGTTATATGGGAACATGCTGGTCTAAAACATAAGGTTCTGAGCCAGGTCAGAGGTCTTGTCTGTCTAGTTTATGCCTAGTGCCTAGGATGGTGCTTGACACATGGAAGGCACTTATTATACCTGTTGAAAGGATGAATAAAAGAATTTTTTAATACCAAAAAAAAATGCAGAACAAAAACAAAAACCTGGAAACATCTTAAATGCACATCTCTAAGGGATTAATTAAATAATTTTTGGCACATTCTATAACTCATTAAAAGGCATGGGGAAGGTGTGTATATAATGACTCAGGCAGATATCTACAGAATATTAAATGAAAAAAGCAAGTCTCTTGAAAATATGTACAGTGCAATTCCATTTTTACTAAGAAACAAATGAAAACTAGTCAGGAGTGATATATACAAAACTGTTAATAGCAGTGCTGGGTAGAATGAGAGAGAAGAGAAATTTGCATTCTGTATTCTTCTGTAATGTTTGAGTGTGTAATGAGTATGTATTACTTGAGGGTTTTTTTTTTAAGATTTAAAACAAAATTACATGCAGCGCTCTAAGAACAAAAGGAGAAGGAAAAAATCCCACTTTGCAAACTGTCCCAAGAATATACAGAATATTTCTTAAATAATTACCAAGTGCCAAATTCCTCACCCACTTTATTTCATTTAATCTTAAGAACCCTGTAATTAAATACTAGCATCCTCTGTTAAAAATGTAGAATCTGAAGATCAGAGAGGTTAAGCAGCTTTCCCGGAGGTGCACAGTTAGGACGCAACACAACTGACATCTGAACCCAACTTTCTGGGTTCAACCACTCATGGCAATCTTTACCACAGAAAGCACAGGCAGATACCACCCCGAGGAGCCCAGAACTAGCCACTCCGACTCTATGAAACCCCAAATAAGGGCCAAGCTATGGTGAGATGCACGAAACCAACCAAACCCTGGAGAAGTGGATTTTGCTGCTCAGGACAGTAGGAAATACACCAATACTGAAGCCAGCCACTCTCCCTCTGCCTTGTTTCCGTAGCTATGCACAATTGTCCTCCATCCAGGAGCACGTACACACACACACACACACACACACAGACTGACAGCACTGCCACAAGGGTCTGGTGCCAATGAACGCTTGGTAACTTAAGCATGCTGGTGGAGGCTTCCCAGCTCCCCAGCAGATGCCGTGATTGTGCCTTTGTTGGATTTTGCAGCCAATCCCCCCTGAAGAGGAGCGCTCAGCTCACCCAAGATACATGAGCCAAAACCCCGCCAAGTCGCGGTTTCAGCGGCTTGTTTAGCTTCACACTTGACGCAAATGGGGTGTGTGTTTACCCACAAACACACACATGCAAACACCAACAGAAGCTGCTGTGCCGGCAGTATTTCTAGAAGCCCAGAAACCATACTCAAGTAAAACTGTACTTGAGCAACACAGAACAGGATCACGATGCCTACCGGGAAAAACAATCTCAGTCCTCCTGAGCGAAGTTTCGACCACAGCCTGGAAAATGCAGTAGGAGATGAAATGTAATACTCTATTAAGCCTTATTTTGCCAGCACAAGTGAGAGTTCGCTCAAGCATGGAGAGTCATTAAAATGGATCGTACATATATCATTATAAATTTAATAATCGCCATGACGGCTAGAGTTCAAGTTAAAATGAATGTCAGCTGAGCATGACCAATTGATGTTACCCCAGCTGCCGCAGAGCCTCGCTTGGGGTTATATTCTACTTCCAGAGGCTCCATAGTACATGTGGACCCAACACAGCCAGAGCCAAGAACAGATGGGAAATGCAGACATCTACACCTAGCCAGGAGAGGCCGTCATAATTGCATATTATCTTGGTGTACCAGCCCAATTAAAATTTTCTACAGTGTCAGAGGTCCCAAATGTTCCTCTACCAAGTGTCTGAATACCAAACTTGACTAACCCTTAGTAAAATGCACTCAATCCCTGGTCCCAATCACAATGATCAGTTTCCCTCCTCTCAGAAATCTCCTGCAGAAATAGGAGCAGACAGACCTAGTAGGTTATACATTGAGTAAGTCAAACACCACAAAACAAATTGACTTATCTAGGTGCCCAAGATAGTGAGTATTCTTCCTGCATTATGGCAAGTGTAGTTTCGGGAGTGGAATATTTTTTCTTCAGGAATGGAGTCAGTCTCTATGTTTAGAGAATGTAATTTGTTTCCATTTCTTTTTATCCTTCGAAAGTCAGATCCAAACCCCATACAAAGCCTTTTCACTCACTCACATGCACATGTGTGCACACAGAGCCATCTAAAATACAGGGAAAAGCTGTAAGGCTAGTTTTCACCTCCTTGTGGGTTTCACACCGGGAAGAAATGATCTTTGGAACACAGAAGGAGAAGAAATACCCCACTCCACATTGAGAGGACACCAGAAGTTTTTCTACCATCCACAACATGAAATATCAGAAATATTTTCAGATTAACACAGATCCTGGCTCCGCTTGAGCTGGGTTTAACCCCTGCCATGTCCTGGTCCTAGCAATTCCCCTCGGGAGCGGGGAGACACAGCTCCCGCTTCCTTTCTAGATAGCCAGCCACTCAGTGCTACTCCTGAATGTGCCCGGCTTCTAAAAGACAAGTTGAACTTTAACTGGTAGACACAGGTCCTGGGTGACGGCGGCTTTCAGACCAATGACAGCAAATGACCTACACTCAACAGGCCTTTTTAAATGGCTGTGACATTCTCACAGATGGGGCCAAAGACTGGAGTAGGATATGTTTTTGATCTGTAAACACAAGAGCCAGCAGACCACACAGAGGATAACTCAAACAAAACCACTGCTGTCGTGAGCACCATTTCCAAAAGGTGCTAAGAGTGTGTGAATCCCAAAGGGGACTTCAGGGCAAAGAAGCTCAGATTTGACTCCGGAAACACAACACCCTTTGTTAACTCCGGAGCTAAAGCTTAAAAATCTTTGACTTTCTGGCTCCCGGGATTAAAGGTCTCCTTCCTCTGTCCCCCTGCCCACTCCAAGCCCAGGACTAGGACCTGGCAAAGCAGAAGCCACCACACCAACCTGCTTCACCAGAGGAAGACGGAGCACACGTAATGAGGACAACAGTGTCTTGTCCTGACCACCACCTGGGTTCTCTGAATCCTGCTTAGCAATTCCAGCACCCTAAGCCAGGCGACCAAGTTCTGCCCACTTACCCTCTTCTGATCTTCCAGTCCATGGGTCACCAGCTTTCTCTTTTGCTGTTGGCTGGACTCGGAGACCGGTTCCATCTCCCAGGAATAAAATCCCTCTCTCCTTCAGCGAGGCTTCCAAATCCACGGAGCAAGAGAACAAGCCAGGCAAAGGGGATGCATGCACGCCGCCAGACACGGCCCTCTCCAGCCAAGGAACTCCACGCTCCCCCTTCAAAGGTCTTCCTGACTTCTTAAAATCCACTCGGGGACCTCACTCGCCATCACTGCCCTAGTGATGAGGGCGGCTGCTGCCGGCATGGCGAGAGCGGGGAATTGGGGCTTTACTTCAGTTCCAAGACTGGCTTCTTGAGAGCCCGGAGGACAAATTTGGGCAAAGACAAGTCCATATCCTGGGGCACGTGCCCCATTACTGCCCCTGAAATCCTTCCCCTCACTGTCTCCTTGGCACTGATAATTTATATGTCAATAACAATGTAAATGGGCATTTAATCCACCGTGCTGATGGCATCCACATCCCTCTCCGGCAGCCCCGGACTCCCATAAATCACCACAAGCTCTGCGCCAGAAGCCGCCCCTCACGGGTCCTGCAGGCGTTCATCCCAGAGGTGGCTTCCCTCCCAGGCTGTCGTCTTCCTTCACCGAGCGAGACCCATACCTAGGAGACAACGTTCAACAGTCAGCTGTGGCTCTGGGGGACAACTCAGGGATGAGCTGTCTCACCCACCAGCCGGAGCCCCAACCAAGCAGCAGCCAGCGATCTTCCTCCAAGCCCCTCAGTCCTCCCAGCACCTCCATGGGCAAGCAACCGGGGGGCCTCATGGGTTCCCCGCTCCTCCTGGTGAGGGGCATGGGGAGGTCCCTGTTCTTGAAATAAGCACCCCAGAGCCAGAAAGGGGGGATCTTTCAAACCCATGTGGGGTCCACCATCATCCCAGGAAGAAGGCGCCCAGGTATGATGAGACAGGGAAGCAATGGTCTGGGAAGCAAACAGGCACCAACGTTTCCGTGACCCTCCCCTCCCCCCCCCCCCCAGTTACAGCTGCGGAGGCAGCGTGTGGCAGGCGAGACACCGGGGGCCGCGGGGGAGATGCAAAAGAGCAGCCTGGACCAGCTGTGGGCTGAAAGGCAGGGTGTGCTACAAGCTGCCTTCCCTGACTGGGAACCCGCAGGCAGAGCAAGCACCCAGTCACCTCCCTGCTGACGTCACAGCAGCTCGAAGGGACAGGGAGGGAGGAGAGAGGAGGGACCTCCCCACCCAGAAAAACATTTCACACGGGGTGTGCCCTTCCGTGGACGCAGCCGAGAGGTGGGGCACGTATCTGAGAATTCCCACGAAGAGGTACCGATACATAAATTATGAATGCCTCTTCCCATACATAGAACCAGCAGCACCAGGAAAGAAAAGAAAAAAAGGTGGGGGGGCAGCCCATCGAGAAAAGGCACTAGCTCTTGCCAGCGTTTCTAATCAACTCCCTGGCCATTCTACAATTCAGGCCGCGCCAGCCTCCGGGAGAGCTGTGGGCAGATCCGGCCGCAGCGGGCACGAGACAGAAGCCCTCAGACCATCCCTTGCAGCTGTCCTGACTGGTGGCCACTTTGGAAGGAGGCCGAAGCCACCCCACCCCCGTCACAAAGGGGCTTCCGCACCACGGCTCAGTGCCAAAGCAGGTTAAAACAGGGACAAGAGACTCAGCCACAAAGGGCTTGTGAGGAGGAAGACGGGAAATGCTTCTCTTGGGGAGAGAAGTGGCGGAGAGGTTGAAGGCTTGTCCCAAACCGCAGAAAACACTCAGCCAGAGCAGATTCTGGCACACGAATTCCCAAGTCACAAATGTTCTGAATTTGGCAAGAATCAATGAGAGCAGAATGTCCAGAAGAGGGGCACCTCCTCTAGCCAACGGCACTGACATGCCAGGCAGCATGAAGGGTGCCTCGGTGGCTCAGTCAGTTAAGCATACGATGAGCACTTTTCCTCACATACATGCGATGTGTGCTTTTCCCTCTCCCTCTGCTCCTCCCCCACTTGTACGCTCCTCTCCCCCCACCCAAATAAATAAACAAAAGTTTAAAACAAAAACAAAAAGACAGCATGGGTGAAGACCACTGCTAGCCCAGGTGATAGCAGAGCTTCCAGAGAAACAGGCACCCTTTGGTTGCCCACCACCACCACTTCACTTCCAAAGTCCCCTCATGGGATCCCTGACAAAGGTGAAAACTCAGATCCATTCTTCATCATTCCAGATCCCAATGCAAATAAACTCAGGCAAACTGACTTCAAATTATACCGTTTTCTGAATCTAGACTGAGACCTCACACTAGGAGGCTCAGATCTAGGTCTGAACCCCTGCAGCTTAACTGATGGTATGACCTTGAGCAAGTCACTTAACTTCTCTGAGCCTCAGTGTTCTCATCTGTAAAGTGGGGATAACAGTGACACACAGAGTGGGAAGAGGGATCACCTACTGACACGGAGGGGGTGATGGAGCGTGAACACCTGTTGGCCCCACCCTGTCGGCTGTTTTACACACTCATTCATTCAACAAATCTCTACCCAGAACTGGTTGCCAGCGATCTTGCTTCAGTTAGGGATTCATAGCCTGTGTTAGAGGTGGGACAAGCGACGATAAGGAAGGTCAAGTAAGTTGCCTTAGGTCACACTGTCAGTAAACTCTAAGGCTGAAATTTGAACCCAGGTCTGACTTTCAGAGTCCTTGCTCATATCCATGCCGCTGTGGCCGGATCACTGCTATGTGGCTTTTCACAAGCAGCCTGAATCCAGAGTCCACAGTTTTTATAGCTCCGAGCTCTCCTCATGAATAATAATAAAAGAAAAAGAACAGGTGCCAAAGGGTCTCCTACTTGGAAGGGCCTTCTCTAGAGGGACTGCTTCATTCGCAGCTCTGGGCTCCTTCCACATAGGAGAACAGCTCTGCACTCTGCACCAGGCCCTAGCTCTCTCCCGGGTGAGACCCTGTCATATCCCATCATGCCAGCCGGCAAACACATCCCAAGTGCACATGGGGACAGACGTCCTCGCCACAGAAGTCCCTCCCCATCAGCAGGGAGTGAGAGGATGCTCAACACCTCTTGGGAGCCTTTTGGTTTTTGTTTTCTTGGTTTTTTTTCTGGGAGCAAGTCTCTTCCCGTTCTGGGGCCATTACTGTTCTGGTGCTGGGGATGATGGGGGTGAAGGGAGTAGTATACAGAGGAAGCAAAAAAGGGGAGAAGAAAGGATGCTCCTCTTAGCTAGTATCCAATCTGTTTCTTGAGTGGGGAGGGCAGGCTTCACTGAAGCAAGTCCTGATGCAGAAGCTGTTTTCTCACTGCCCATAGAAATCTCAGGAAGTTTAAACACACTTGAGTTAAAAAACAAACAAAACCTGAAAGGTGGGACGAAGAGACCATTTAACCAGATTGTTGGAAAGTCAACATGTTTGCTGGAATGATCCCTAAATGCAGCAACAGGCCACTAGCTTCCCTCTGTGCCCGAAGTCGGCCAGGAGCAGCTCTAAGAGAAGGGGGAACGAGAGAAGGCTGGACCCAATTGCACTGTAAGATGGGGAATGGGGCATGGAGGGCAATGCCCCTTGAAGTCCAGAAGACAAATCTAGTCATACTGAAGACATTCTGAACACACTGCCGGGGCTTCCTCCTGCCTGGACTGAATACCATCTCCAAAAACTCTCCAACTTCCCATTCCACATCTGCTCAAATCTCTTCCTGCTTTCTGGGTAATCCCCAAGTGAAAAAAAAAAAAAATTAAGGTTTGAAGGTAGAGTCCAGAATATGGGGATCCAGAAAAGGATCTAGTCTCAGATGTAGAGGCATCCTTCCAAGAGGCCCACTGAGGTTCCTTCTTGCAATAAAACTCTGTTCCTTGATAAATGCCAGTCAGGGATTCCAGGTGCTAGACAAGTCACAGGCCAGGCCAGCACAGGTAGAATGTATTTCTTCCTCCTCTCTAGGTGTTAGAATCGACAGCCCATTTTATATGTTTTTGTGAAACATCCTTCTTAAATTCTCCGAAGTTTTTAAAATTTGGCAAAGCCCCTTTGGCCTTCTCCTCACCTCTCTCTCCTTCTCTAGCTACCCCTGTCCTACCAAACCTCCCTCCTCCAGGTGGTTCCAAGTCTGGGGAAACTGGTTTTAAACCTGGATTAAAGGCTGGGGGCGGGGGGAGTTGGGGTGCTGATGAGAATGGGAAGCCTGACCTGTTTCGTATCATAACTGGAGTTAAGCTTCTGAAACAAGGGCGCTTCCGTCTTTCCAATGGTCTAATTAACACTCATCACTAACACAGCATTTTTAATTAGTCTTCGGTGCCAATAGGGGAAATGAGGAGCTTCTTGGAAACGTAGCCTTTCATTAATCAATCAATAAATAAGTTACATAAAATGTAAGAAAGACAGCCAAGGAGGCATGGTGGTTTCCAGGCTGGGTTTTTGATCTGGGGGCTTTTTTGCTCCCAAAGGGCATCCACCCGAGCCGGCCGCTTCTGCTAAGCGGGCGACGAGAGCTGACCCAGCCACCAACCCCCGCCTTTATTTGCGCACGGCAAGCGAGCGGAGCGTGCTCCCGCCTCTTCCCTGAAGAAAAGAAAGGATCACACACAAAAATAAGTCACTAGGGCCCCAGCTGGGCGGCGCGGGCTGCTGCCGCCGCCGCCGGGGTCCCTTAGCCCGCAAGAAAGGAGCCGGCTCAGCGGAGCGCACACCCGGGAGGCGCCACGGCTCCCGGCACTCGGGCGCCCCCTCCCCGCCCGCGCCCTTGCCCTCGCCCCTCCGCCTGCGGCTACCCCGAGCGAGCGTGGGAGAGAGAATGCCAGGGAGACGCGAGGCCCGGCCTCGTTGCCCCTGGCTCGGATCCACCTACACACACACACACACACACACACGCATATAGACACAGCGAAGAGACTCAGACACAGACTGAGAGAAGCGTAGTAGACACTCGCAGAGATTCAGACATGCACACACGCAGACTTAGAGGCACACACATCCACCCGCACGCCCAGATACCTACCTAAGCTGAGATCAAACACCGGGGTGCACATCCCCCGAGGGTCACACGCAAACAGGTACCAGACCTACATTCAGAGACAGAGGTGGCTGGAAAAGAGAGGCACAGACAGAAAACACGCGCGCATACCCACATACTGATAGACACACAGACGAGCATACAGAGAAGAAATACACACACAAACCGAAAATACATGGAAATGCTGGCAGAAGAATCGACAGAGATAATCAAACACAAGCACCCGGAGAGGGCGTGCACAGACACCCACGCCAACAGCAAACACACGAGGACCCAGACGTGAGGATAACCCAGAGATACAATCACGCACAGACACACAAACAGAAGACACCCAGAAACACAGGAACACGCACAAGGAGACCCACCCAGCCTCAGGCACGCACCCCCAGGGGGACGCACACCCACTCTGGCTGGGGACGTGTGTGGCATAGCCGAGGCGGGGAAAGTGAGCCCCGGGAGCCAGCAGCACCGCCTCGCAACCCCGCGACGCGCACCCAGCCCTCATCCGCCAGGGAAGACTTTCCCAGCTCGTCTCTGAACAAGGGCCCGCCGGCCGTCGGCGTGCGCGGGTCGCTGTGCGCCCGCCTGCAGGGTCTCTGTGCTGCGGCCACCACGGCCGGGGAGGCACCGGCCCTCGCCAGGGTCCGGGAGCGGAGGTGTGGTCCCTGCGCGGGTGGGTGCGGAGCCTACCCTCTCCCCACCGGCAGTCCCCGCCCTGGCCGGCCCCGGAGCCCAACACAGAGCATCCCCAAGTCCTCTCCTCCCCTCTCGTCCCATTGAATGGCAAACTTTCCCCCAGCCACTTCTGGTGCGGAGTAGTCTGGCCCAGCCCCGGCCTGGAAAGCGGCACTGGGGGCTCCTACCTGCGCCCACGCGGGCTTCGCGGCGCTGCCGCCTCCAGCCGGTCTCGCACCGCGCTCGGGCCAGCGCTCCTCAGCCGGGGCCGCCGCCGCTGTAGCCGCTCCTTCCCCTCCGTTACCCGGGAAACCGCCTCCTCCTCCCTCCCGCCAACCAACCAACATCGTTCACATGGCGCCTCGCAGCCAATGGGCGACCTCGCCATCCCGGGGTCCCGAGCCCTTTCCCAGGCTAGGGGACCGAAGAGAGAGGCAGGGGTCTCTCTGGAGCTGCTGCCACTCAAGGGTAGGCCCCCGGGGGTGGGGGGAGGTGGGTAGAGAGAGTCATCTGGTCCTGCCTTTTCGGCATCCTTCTTCTGGACCTGACACTTTAAGGAAGACCTGCCTCGCTGGAGAACCTGAGTCAAGAGACACATCAGGGCACCTAGTTCAGTTTTCCACTAAATCCAGAAATCCTTTGGGGCAGGTTCCCATCAGGGAGCTGTCCAGCCTATGAACACCTTCCTGGGTGGAGCGCTCAGTCTCCCAAGGCAACGCTTAGTACCTTTCCCCTTGCAGGGCTCTGACTGGGGACAAGTTCTTTCCAACACGAAAGTGAAACCTGTCTCCATGCCAAGATCCATTTCTGTTCTCTTGGACACACAGAACAAAGTTTCATGGCCAGCTAACAGCCAGAACTTCAGAAACTAGAAGGCAGAATGCATACTGTCCCCGGGTAACCCCTCTTCAGAAAGTTCTTCATTCATCTTTTGTCTTCCCCTCAGGGCCATTTGGAAGTCAGAGAGGTCTGGGCTCAGTTGTATCCCTGCACTCCCCTTTCATGAGGTAGCCTACTGTACAAGTGTCTGGATGGGAGAATCTTAGGACTCTGGCAGTATTTGCAAATATGATTGGAACTTGGGGGGGGGGGAGGGAGCCGCTCATCCCCTAAAACAAGACCAGTTCCCGAAACAGAGTAAAAGGAGAGGTGCTAGGGCAAATGCCTTTGTCTCTGAAGACTTCATATTTCCCTCCTGTTTTCCCCTCCAATCAAAATTTGCTCCATCACATGGGGTATCCAAGGTGACAGGGCTAGGAGTCCTATGGGTCCTGGCAAGAGAGTGGCCTGCCCTTTCCAAAGCCTACAGATGCCACCAAGCAGCAGGGTCTGTCCACCAGCCCTCCAGAAAGAGGCTCAGGACAGAGGCCAAAACAAAAGGCCAGTTCTACTGCTGCTTGAAGTGTGGAACATGATTCAAGCTCAGAAAACAGGGATGGGCTTACCTGCCATCAGAGCAGGAGGGATTGACAAGGCCTACACAGTACTCAGCCAGACATGGGCCAGCTCCAACGACTACACCCCAGGTCTTGTGGTAGGAAAAGTGCTGGAGCCTCCTTGTATTGAGAGTAGCGGGCCTAGCTGGACTGGGAGGCCACCTACGCTCATGCCCACTCAAACACATACACTTGTATTACACACCGGGGGCATGCCCCAGAAGGGCGCATTTAGAACTGAGAAATGGTCTACAGCCATACCACTGTGAACACACCCAGTCTCACCTGATTTCAGAAGGTAAGCAGAGTCAGGCCTGGTTAGCACTTCGATTCGAGAATGGAAAAATGAAAACCATGCCACTTACTTAGCCAATTTGTGCAAGTCTGTCTGATGTCCTGTAAGAGAGAAGACCAGCAGGGACCTTGAGGGAGAGGCACCATGTGCCCAGCTGTAGGAAGTGACATAGTGAGAACACAGAATTAATCAAACAGCTTAGGCTGGAATCTTCTGTCTTGTATCAACCCAACATCCTTATCTCTGAGCCTCAAGTCCTCATCTGTAAAATAAAGAAGCTGCCACTCCTCCTGGCAAACATGTTCTGAGGATCATATGTGGCCATGAATGCTTTGTAAGCAATAATGTATTTTGCTGTGAAGGGCTTTTGCCAATAGATCCGGTTTGCTCCAGGGATGGTTAATTTTGGCTAGGCTGTGGTATCCAGTTTTTGGTCAAATACCACTCTAGATGTTGCTGCGAATGTTGGCCGTCCTCATCCAGGTAGTCAAAGACTCAAGACTATAACATCAGCTCTTCCTTGTTTTGTTGGTTTTGTTTGTTTTTTACTCAAGTTACAAAGAGCACTTCTCAATAGAAGAACCATCTCGTATTTCTCTTCCTACCCCCTGCACCTGGGAAGGAACCAAGCACAGTGGATGCTTAGTCAACTTGGGAATGGATGGATGGATAGATGGATGGATACTTTACAAACATCTTGATCAGACTATCCTGGGGGAAACAAGCCTAAGGAGCAAGCAGGGACAGGGGACTATCCACTCCTCCTCTTTTCTATACCTTTGCATGATACCAGCTTTATCATCACCCACCATCTTCCCCTTCTTAAAAGACTTAGCTCAACTTGTCTCTTCCAACATGCCTCAGTTTAACCTCAAATTCACTTTCCTCCATGCTCTCTCACCTCATCCTTTCCTTTCACACAGACTCCCTAGGTTTACAGTACATTATACCTATGGGGTTATGTTTTCTCGCTCCTTCATTTAGTTGATAGATTTTATCGAGTGCCTACATATGCCAAGAACTTCCAGGTCTGTGCAGTGCGCTCTCAATAATGAGAACAGGCGAAGAATCAGTAAATCTCTGAGAAGTCAAAAAAGGGGATACAAAGGTTTGCAATAAAAGATACAGCCTTTCAGATCCTCATTCGAAGCCTGTAGGCTCTTGGTTTACTCACACTTCTAATGGGGCTGGTTATTTAGCTTCCAAGCCCACAGCAAATCAGAGGAAAGCATTTCTCCCTAGCAGTTGGCAAACTGACAAGTATAAGAAGTCAGAGAAGACAATCTGTCATCAACAGAGGAGGCCAACAAACCTATGAAAAACAAAACAAAAGGTACAGGCAATCTGGGACCATATAGTGAATGGGCAATCAATCTTACGCATCTCCTCCATTCATTAAACTGCATGAGCCCATCATAATGCTGATTCAATTCAACAAAGGTCTTATAAGACAGGGAAGATTTTAGTATCCTAGAGAGCTTTTCATACAAATTGGCTAAATGGAACTTAGTAGACCAAAGTCAGGGCTACTAGGAAAGTTCAGCTGCCAAAAATAATTCAAATTCTGGATAGCCAATATTTTACACTGATAGAATTATCAATTATAATTTATTGAGCAAGTCTATGACATGTCTATTGCTTTAAATACTTAATTTCATTCAAGACCACAATTATTCAATGAAGTGAGTACTGTTATTATCCTTGTTTTCTGAAGGAAGAAAGGGAAGGAAACAGGCTCAGAGGGGTTGAATAACTTGCCTTTGGTCACAAAGCTGGTTAGTAGCAGATTTTTTGTGACCAAATCAAAAGATGGAGAGAATAGATAGTATCTACCTCTTCTTTTTTATTCCTCTTAACCCTTAGCATAGATCTAGGCATACAGTAATTTCTCAAAGTGAGGTCTCTTCCCTCCAATAAATTTGTCCCAGGAATTGTGCTAGCATCTAGAGATATGTTGGAGGGTAAGCCAGACAAAGATCCTGTCCTATGGATAGTGCCACACAAAGAATGTATAAATCCTTTCCCCATTTGGGGGGCAAATCAATTTGCTGTGATCATATTTAATATGACTCCTATTCTGAGTCTTTAGGAAGCCGCTGAAGATTTGTTCTTGGAAAACGTAAGTTCCAGACAACTATAGAGGTTTGCATATGAAGAAAACTTCTCTCCCTCCTATACTGTCCCCATTTCTCAGGCTGTCTGTGCCCCTCAGTTGTGCCGCCTCCCTCTGCAACTTCCCTGAGGAGTGACTTAACAGAAGTCACTTCAGCACCCTCATCTGCAGAATGGTTACAAGAGGTGGATGATGGGACACTCCAGTCCTCTCTCCCCTCTCTCCTCTGGCAGGTTCTTCTCAAACTTTTCTCTCATCATCCCCTATCTAGCGCCACCACAGCTGAGTAGCTGGAGGAGAGGTAAGGAGACTGTTTACCGGCACTCTCATGGCTTGAGACAATGCCACATTGTCTGAACTAGACAGTGGCTGGGAAGGAGTTTATTGTCAGCTGGTGAGGGGTGGAAGCAGGGGGTGGACTGGCTCTGGTTTCCCAGCCCCAGCACTCTTCAAGCATGGGAGGATGCTATAAAAACAAGCCTGCTGAGAACCTCCCACGGGTGACATGAGCACATCAGTTGGGCTGTGGAGGAGTCGAATGTAGAGAAAGGGGCTTGGGGTGGAACATTCTAGCAAGGTTGAAATGGGTAAGAAGATCCAAGCTATTAGTTAATTTTAGTAGGCTCATTCGATTTTCAAGATATCTGGAAGAAAAGAAGGGACATATGTGGGCTAGAGATGGAGTGAAAACTACAATTTAAAACAAACCCAATGATTTATTGAGTGCCTACTATGTTGTGTTTTCCAGCGCTATTGTCACTGCTGGAAATACCACAGTGAATACGACCGGTAAGTTTCCTTCCTTTAAGGAATTTATATCAAAGCAGCAGAGCCAGTCATTAAACAGAGAAACAAATAAATAACCTGGATAATTTTTTGAAAGGGTCAACTTTCACAAAGGAAATAGAACATGGTGTGATTAAACAATGAGTGAGGTGGGGGGGGCAGTATTTCATAGGATGACCAGGGAGGACCCCTCTGAAAAGATAACAATGCCAGGGCGCCTGGGTGGCTCAGTGGGTTAAGCCGCTGCCTTCGGCTCAGGTCATGATCTCAGGGTCCTGGGATCGAGCCCCACATCGGGCTCTCTGCTCTGCAGGAAGCCTGCTTCCCTCTCTCTCTCTCTCTCTCTCTGCTCAGCAGGGGGCCTGCTTCCCTTCCTCTCTCTCTGCCTGCCTCTCTGCCTACTTGTGATCTCTGTCTGTCAAATAAATAAATAAAATCTTTAAAAAAAAAAAAAAAAAAGATAACAATGCCAATAATACCAGAAGGAAATATGCAGGCCCTGGGGAAGAACCTCACAGACAGAGCAAAAATTGCAAGTGCAAAGGCCCTGAGACCACCAAGAATTTGATGCATTCAGAAAAACCAATGTGGCTAAAGAGTGGAGAATGACAAGAAGAGTGCTATGAAATTAGACCAGAGTTGTCTGTTCTCAGTGCAGTGGGAAGGTTTTAAGGGAGCATGTTTTCAGAAGCTCACTTTGGCTGTGCTATTGGGACAGGGATTATCAGGGATAAAAGAGGAAGAAGGGACACCAGTTAGAAGGCCACCAAAGTCACAAGATAAGATGTGGCAAGTGGCCTAGATTGGAGAGGGACATAAGAGGACAGATTTAGAACATATTTGGGAGAGAGAGGCATGGGGGGGGCAGATATATCAGCAGGAGTTTTAGGAAAGAGCTACCCACACTATAACAGGATGTCTCGTGATTTTAGTCTCTCTTTGAACATCTGCCCAACCCTCCTTTTTGCCCAGTGGGATTCCTCCATTTACACATGGAGTTCCCAGGGACCTCAGCTTGCCCGTTGTCTCACCTAGACTCAGAGCTCTCTCCAGCCTCACTTCCCACTGACAGCCGGGTCGGCCCACTTCCAGAGCCAGAAGGAAGATGTGATTGACCCAGCTTGTCTTCTCATGCCAAGCCATCCTCTGAGTTACCCTCCTCTCTCTGAGTCGGGGACTCACCGCTAGGACAGGCTGGGGAGGCAGGACCACCTGAGTGCCACAGCCAAGGTCTATGGTGGGTCAGTCTCTCTTGAAGAGTGCTGTGTACTGCAGGCCCCCACTAGTAGACCCAGCCGTAATCTTCATAACTATAGTATAAAATAAAAACGATTGTTATCCTTATTTTGCAGAAAAGGAAAAAGGCGCAGAGAGGCCAAGTGACCTTTCCAAGACCACATAGCTAGTAAGGAGCAGAGTTGCAAGTAGCCTGGCTGTAGACGTCCTGATCGTAGGCCTTTGCTGACATCCTTTCTAAGCTTTAGATCAGACTGTACCGAGAAGGGTTGTTGAACATGGATGTGGAAAAATATGGGAATAGATGTTGCCCCAGCTGCTGAGGCTGCTAATGATCATGTTTTACCTGGTGAAGCCAAGAGGAGACTTACTGCACTGCCTGCTTTCAGCTCCAGATCTTCCATTTACTATTTCCACCATCTGGGTAAAGAACTCTAACTTCCTGGAGCTTCATGGTACTCATCTTAAAAACATAGTTAATAATGAAACATCTATCCTAGTGGTTTCACAGCCATTGTTTGTAAAACAACCATTATGGTCCCATGGGAAAGGCACATTTGATAAATGAAGAGACTTGGGGGAAGCAAAGAGTAAGAACAAGTTAGAGGAAGAAGGGGTCCAGGGGTTCCAGCACAGGAAACTCTGGTGTTCAAAGACCTGGGGACTGAAGATGAGAGGACATACACGTGGTGTGGTGCAGAAGTGGACAGTCTCAAGAGCCATGCTTCCTCCTAAAGACAATAGGGAGCCATTGAAGGACTTTTAGCAAGAAAAATAGGACTTATGTGGTCAGAAGCACCGTTTAGAAAGATAGCCTGGGGCTCTTGGGTGGCTCAGTGTGCTAAGCCTCTGCCTTCGGCTCAGGTCATGTCCCAGGGTCCTGGGATCAAGCCCTACATCGGGCTCTTTGCTCAGCAGGGAGCCTGCTCCCCCCACCCACCGCTGCCTGCCTCTCTGCCTACTTGTGATCTCTTTCTCTCTGTCAAATAAATAAAAATCTTTTAAAAAAAGAAAGAAAAGAGAGTTATCTCTGGTGGCCAGTGTGGAGAATGGACTAGAGCAGGGAAGATGGCAGACACAGAGACAGGAGGCAATTTTAGTAGTGCAAGCAAGGCAGGGGAGAATATGGACTCAGGTGATGGGAGAAATATTTAGGCATGTCACCAAGAGAATGTGGCGGTCCAGGAGCCCACTACTTCCCAATCTAGAACAAGTCTCTTGTCTGGAAGAGAACAGGTGTGTCCTCTTCTACTTTGAATAAAAGTTTCACAGTTACTTCATATCTGAATAATGTTTGTCTCTTGGGTGTGTGCCTCTCCATTGATATTTGTTTCTCTAAATTCTTCAAAGAGAAGGCTCTTTGTTTCGATGACAAGGCCTACCCTTGCTTCCTGTGTGTGGACTGATGGTAACCTTTCCTGTGAAGGCAGGTATGGGGCCTCTGGCGTGGCCACTTTGCATAGCACATTAGGAGTGTCTGCATTTCCAGAATTTGTTTCTCCAATGGGAGGGCACCCTAGTCGATATTTTATTTTTATTTTTATTTTTGGTCCTATGGTATCAGGTGAACGTGGCCTGGAAATCAAGGCCAATTCCTTTCCTCTCCCACTGCGTGCAGTGGTTTAACTACTCAAAGCCCAGTCGGCTGAGCCAGGACACCCATATAAAAAACCCTACTTGGCTTTTTTTAGATGGTTTTCTGTCTCCCGACTAGCACTTATCTGCACGTGCTTACACACATGCACACGCACACATAGGCACGTATGCAGGCGCGCACACAGCACCGTACCCACAGGGCCCCCGGAGCCCACATCCACACGTAGGACCTTCTCCAAGGCATCTTCAAAGCCTGGTGATGCCACCACTCCATGCCGTGTCTTCTCCCCCGGGACCGCCTGATGGAAGCCTACATATTCCAAATCCTCAAAGAAAAAGGAAAAAGAAAACCTCTTCTTTCTGGATCAGTAAGTTAGCTTTGTGAGGGGTGGGGGGAAACCAAAGATGTTCTCCTTCGTGGAAAAGTAGATCCTTGAAGCATCACTGCCCTGAATCTCACTGTCTTCCTTTACCTGCAGCAATCTCCCATGGGGATGGAATGCTTGGCTCTGTGTGAGTGGAAGCAAGTTCGGGTCATAGCGCCTGGCACTTCAGGGAACCTCCGAAACCAGAGATCCCACTTCTAGAAGAGCTTATTTCTGCCTAGCTGTAGTTTTGAGCACAGCTTTTAAATATTTAGGTCCAACTCCAGCAGGCTTATTAAGCATTAGGGGATAGAAGGTGGGATGAGTTTATGATTTTTATAGGGAGGAACTGTTATGTTTGCCATCAGGCTGGGAAAAAACTTGTTAAAGTCATGGTATGCCCTGCTGATGAGGGCACGGGGAAACAAAGTCAACGAGTATTTATTAAGAAACTGCTCTGCGCTAGGCATTGCTCTAGGCCAGAGTCATTGTGGTATAGTACATAAATGAACAAAATCCCTGCTTCCTGAAATGTACATTCTGGTATAATTCATGGTGCTAGAAATATACATATCTTTTAGAACACAGAACACATCCAAGCCTTGAGAAGGTATAGCCATGTCTTTTGGGTTGACAATTGTGTACCCATATATGTAAAAGAATATAAAATTGTTTAGAAGAATAAAAAGTTTAAGGGAAAAAAACCTTAAATGTCTAACATTAAGAAACTATTTAAATTCGGGCGCCTGGGTGGCTCAGTGGGTTAAGAAACTATTTAAATTAATTACAGTCACTTTTACACTTGAATACCCTACCATTATTAAAATAATATTGAAGAATATGTATGGATTTGGGAAAATGTTAATGATGTATTACCACACAAAAAAGTAGGTTACAAAACAGTTGGTCAAGCGGGATTCCATTCATATCAAGTGGATGGAAAAAATTAAGTGAAAGTTTATTAATTTAGCAATATCTACTGAGCACTTTCAATGTGCCTGGGCTCTGAGTTACAGAAGTAAACAAGATTAGCAACGTCGTTCCTCCTATGGAATTTGTGGTAGTTGTCTCTGAATGGTAGAATTTGGGGTAACTTTAATTTTTCCATTTCTTTTTCTGTGTTTTCCATGTCTTCTAAGCTGATAAGATATTCCTTTTTAAGTTACCCCAAAATTGGGGGGCCTGGGTTGCTCACTTGGTTAAGTGTCTGCCTTTGGCTCAGGTCATAATCCTGGGGTCCTGGGATTGAGCCCCATATCGGGTTTCCTTCTCAACAGGGAACCTGTCACTCCCCCTGCTTATACGCTCTCTCTATCTAATAAGTAAATAAAATCTTTGAAAACTAAAAATTACCCAAAAATTGAGATGCGTGGTTGCCTCTGTCCAAGGAGCATGTGACTCTTGATTTGGGGATCATGAGTTCAAGTCCCACGTTGGGTATAGCGATTACTTAAGTTAAAAAATAAATAGATAATAAATTACTTTAAAACTAAACATAATTTTTTAAAGATTTGAGAGAGAGAGATTATGAATGGGAGGAAGGGCAGACACTCTCAGAGAGAAGGACAGAGGTAGAAAGAACATTCTAAATCAACTGAGCTTACCCAAAAGAGGCCTAAGAAACCTTTGGATGATTAAGTTTCTATAGAATTGATTAAATAAGGTAAGATTTTGTATGTGTGTGTGTCTTTGTTTTTGCCACCAGGTATAAAGGGAACTCAAAATAGAGATTTAAGTTATAGAAAAAATAAAATGACCGTCTTTGCACCCTTAATATGTAACTTGTGAAATTCCTACTCACTACATTAAGTGTGAACATAAAATGGATGTATGCCACCACGAGACTAAGTAAAATTTATACACATGTGGACAAAGGTAAGGAAGGGAGTAAGACAGATGAATTCCTTATAATGAGGTGGGAAGATGATATGTGACTTTTTAACACTTTATTTTAGAGAGAGACAGAATGTGCATGCATGAGCCGGAGCAAGGCAGAGGGACAGGGAGAGAGAGAATCTCAAGCTCACTCTGTACTGAATGCAAAGCCCAAGATGGGGTTCAGTCTCACGACCCTGTGATCATAGCCTGAGCCAAAATCAAGAGTTGGATGCTCATCCAACTGAGCCACCCAGGTGCCCCAGATGAGACATGATTTTTTAAAAACTATGTTATCAGTTTAAAAGGGTATACTTTTCAAAGGAAACTTCTATGGGTCACCTGGGGCCTTCATCAAACAGACATCACCATCCCAGGGTCAGCATCTTTGGAAAGTGGTAAATATTCTTCCTCCGGAGCAGCACCAGGTGACAGGGGCATTTCAGCTTTCTGGAAAAGCTGAGAGAAGCTGAAGTGTAAAGTTAAAAATACAGGCAAACAGCAAGGAATAGCAGAGGTGCTAATATATAAGCATCAAGAGCAAGTGTTAGAACCTTCCTAAAGTCACCTCATAATGCAACTAGGTCAGATGGAAGGCTTTGACAATGAAAGACTGATGAGGGGTGCAGAGCCAAGACCTCCCAAGAAAATGAAGGCAGTTTGTCCAATTCAGGGTCAGCTCCCTGCAGAGATTAGAGGCATGGCCCTGGTAACTGAAAAACCAGCCCTTGGTCACCCTGGAAAGATACAATCCTGAGCCAGAGGAGCTGACCTCCATGTCCTCATGCCTTCCATGTCCTCATACCCAAAAGGATAGATGAATGGTCTCTGCAGAAGCTTTTGAAAAGGAGACACTAAGAAGTAATGGCCCGGCAGGAAACAGTATAGTGGTCCTGACCGTGGACCTGGACCCAGCTTTGATCCCAACTAACTCCGTACTATAGATGGGACCACAAGACCACCTCCAACCCTCCGTAGCCTCGGGCTCTCCATCCATAGGATGGAGATAATAATGGGACCTACCCTGAGGATTTTTAGGAGCAGTAAATGAGATAAGACTGTTAAAAATCTTAGCACAGAAGAGCTCAATTAACATTATCTTCCATCATTATTTTAGAAACCGAATCCCTAAATTAAACGTTTTAGAATAAGCTAAGCTGTCAAATGCGATTGATATTGAGTCACAGACCCTGTACCAGTCGCGATGGAAGGCTATGAAACTACTGGCAAACTTCTCTTATCTAGTGTTCACTGTTGACTGAAGAGTAGGGGTGCTTGGGATGGGAGGTATGAGAAACTATAAAACCTAATCAGAAAATCTGAAGAACAAGTGGAGGGCCATTTACTAGAATGACATGGGGAGAGACAAGCTGCTAGAGATAAGGTAACTCTGAGTGTACTGAGAGGTCCTCGACTATTTTTAAAGTATCCCTCAAGAGTTGAGACAAAAAGGATTTTCAGGCCACTCAGCACAAAGAGTCTTGGCCATGCCACTCAGTATAAGACATGCTTGGGTAGACATCTCTCCAAGCCAACGTGCTCCTGTGCTCCCTCATCCAAGGCACCCTCCTTTAGGTAGCCTCCAGATAGCCTTTGGATGGATAGGGAAAGGGGGCCACTGGGTAATTGGCTTTTTCAAACCACACAGACAATCTTAGGACATTAAAACCCAGATCCAAGCCTAATGCTTCCCAAGCCTGCAATTCTTAACATTTGAGAATGTCAGTACTCCTGAAAATCTGATAAAAACTTTGGATCCTTCCCCAGAAAAACACACACACATGCAGATACATATACTGTTTTGCGCATTATTTCAGGGTATCTGTGAAGTCCAAGGCCTAGAGATAAACAGACATATAGTTCATGGCAAGACTTCTTAATCCTCGAGCAGAAAAACCCAATGCCTTCTACTCAGGATAGATGATAATGTAAACACACCCATAACACACACATGATACACAAAATGCATTCCTTCTGTAGCAAAGACCAGCTGCTCTCTTTACCAGAGTTTTTTTGTGTGACCCTGACAAATTTCAGAGACTCGGGTGATGAAGCCCAATTTCCACTTGCATTCCAAAATCCAATCACTCCCTCATGTAAAGGACTTCCTTCCAAATGCTTACCATCCCATGACATCCCCAAGGCACACCCCAGTCGTCCCCTCCTAACCAGCTGGGAGTCAAAGCAAGCCTCATTGAGAAACTGTCAAGACAAAGGCAAGAGGTTACATAATTCCAATTAGCAGAAGCCCCACCGATTCCAAACAGCTCCTACCATTTCATCATCTCTCCCCTCCAAGGAAATAATCACAATTGCCACCAACATCCCAGAAACAAAAGGCGACAGAATAAACATGGTGCTCACCCGGCAGACCCCAGGATTAAAATGTAATCTCAAAATAAAGTCTAATAACTTTCCCTCTTTTGAACACACTTGGAATAAAATTAGCATATAAATCAAAGCTTAATTAGGACATTGTAACAATGAACAGCACCGGCTGGTATTAAGGGTTTCAGGCCCAATATGATGCATCAAATAAACACCTTAATTAGAGAACAAAATCAGGGCGGTCTCCTGGTAATCAATCACCCAGCTAGGTTCAAGCCTTTCAACTTTAGGGTCACCTCTGTTTTTTGTCTTGTGAATCTTGCCTTCCAGCCAGGCTCCCCCCGGAGACCCCATGCATCTTCCAGGCTGCTCTCCGGCACAGGGCTCTAGCTCCTGGCACTGGAAGGGGAGTCCTGGCACTGAACAGGGATGAAGAGACTTGCAGGTTGCTCGGAACAAAAGCCCAAGGGCTTCCAGAATGCCGCGTGTATCTGTTATTTGAGGTGTACTAGACCCTTCAGCAGCTGGTTTTACCCAACGCAGACAAATACCTGTGTGAGGCAGAAAGCCGGTTAAGAGACATTTCTTCTACTTGCGCCGTGTTCCAGCCATCCGGGCCTCCTTGCTGTTCTACAACCACCCCACCCTGCCTCGGGGCTCAAGGTGTTTCCTCTCCCTGGGATGCTCAGCTTCCACGTGGCTTTCTCCCTCACTTCCTCCGGCCTTTTCTACTAAAATGTCACTTCAGGGGCACCTGGGTGGCTCACTGGGTTAAAGCCTCTGCCTTCAGCTCAGGTCATGATCCCAGGGTTCTGGGATCGAGCCTCGCATTGGGCTCTCTGCTCAGCAGGGAGCCTGCTTCCCGCCCCCTCTCTCTCTGCTCCCTCGCTGCCTGCTTGTGATCTCTGTCAAATAAATAAATAAAATCTTTAAAAAAAAAAAATACTGTCCGACATTAAAATCGTTTAAAAATAAATGAATAAATAAATAAAGTGTCACTTCATCAGAGAGGGCTTCCTCATCCCTCTTATCACCCTAGAAGGAACGCTCTTCACTAGGAACTGAGAGGGACCACTAAGTAGCACCTTTCACCCCACATTAATGCTGATTCAATATCAGAATAAGTGGGGAAAGGCAGAGCAGATGGGAAAACAAAACGCTGCCTTTGTTTCCAACAGAACCGCCATCAGAAAATGAGGCTTGGACCTGCGGACACGTAGGCTTCTGGGTACTAAGCTGCAGACCAGGCAAACAGGCTCACCCAGCTGGCCTGGGCAGCAGAGACACCTAAGAACTAAGGCTGGAGGTGTGGGGCAGGCTGGAGCTTGCAGAGGGCAGGCTCACAGGCAGCAGACTGGGAGCGAGGAGAGTGGGACCCATTCTCTCTCCCAAATCCCCAAGAGCAGACCAGCCCCTCCTCCTGGAGCGATGTTGCACAAGGACAGTTGCTCCCACTAAAAGGGATGGAGATGAGGAGGGGAAGATACAGCTCCTATCCCTTGGTCCACTTTATTTTTCTTCATAGTTCTGGTCATCTGATGATTTATATCAGTATGTACGTATATGTTATCTTCCCGCACTAAATGCAAACTTTAGGAGGGGGACATTTTGCTTTGTTCATAGTTGCATCCTGAGACCCCCAGGGGCCTAGAACCGTGCCTGGTAAACCGCAGCTTTCCATAAACCTCTGTGAAATGAAGGAATAAGTGAGGGAGGCTTTTCCAGCAGCTTCGAAGAAACACTGTATTCTGAGGCTGCTAAGTGCCAGGGCCGGGGCTGCCTTCAACTCTGTAGTCACCGGGACTGGTCTTTAGAGTCACTGCTGAAGGACCAGAGCTTTCCCTATGATCTCCTTGAATAATGACCTGGTTTCTCACCTAGTTCAGCTTTCCTGACCTCTAATCCACCTACCCGAAGCTCCCTGAAAGCAAGGCTGTGTCTGTCCTGCTCGCTGCTCTGTCCCCTGCACCATGCATGGCATCTGGCACTGTAAATGGAAGCAGCAGGAGAGAAGGAAGGAGGGAAAGGAAAGACAGAAAGATGGATCCCCTCTCTTTCTAAGCCTTCTTCCCCAGGCTTGGTCCTCTCACCCAAAGAGAACAGGGCTCCCAGCCCTCTGCATTCAGAGAGAAGACATTATCATCTTCATATAACAGATGAGTCCAGAAGCCCAGAGATGGGAAGTCACCTGCCCAAGGCTGCAGGGAGGGAAGGAGGAAGAGACTAGGACCCAAACCTTCTCACTCCGAGGACAGTGCTTTTCCCGTGACACCTGCTCTCTTCGGACCACAGGTGATGAGTGTCTAGGTCATGGCACTGTCCGTCTGGAGAGGCAAGCCCTCTTCAATGTCCAGTAAGAGAGGAGTCCTTGTGGCCTGAAACTGGGCCTGGGGCCCCAGCCCCCTTGGACTGGGCCCTCAGTCTGTGGCCATGCTGGGGCATGGGCAGAGGCTTCATGACCTTATCTGCCTCCCTGTCCCTTCGCTTCCCCAACATGTCTGCTGGTCTCAGGTCACCCCAGCCCTGCCTAGAAGCAGAGATTCCTGCCCAAGTCACATTACTAGAGCATCTGTCTGGGCTCTGTCCAGGCTCAGGCTCCAGCTCTGCTAGGGGTGGGCAGACCCAGATGAAATGTCACAGCCCGTGCCCAGAGGGGCCCAGCCCAGTGAGGGCAGCAGAGGTATAGACAACTCTACTGCAGTCCCCAGACCTTCCTCGTCTGCATAGACTGACCTGCCGATAGCGCTATTACTGAGTATCCACCAGGGGCCAAAGAGCCATCCACTCTTCCTGTCCACAAAACCCTATGAAGCCGGTGCTATTACTGGTCCTGTTTCACAGACAAGGAAACTGAGGCTGCGAAAGGTAAATGACTTGTTGAAAGACCCGCAGGTGGTGAATAGGTGAATAGCTTGACCCGCAGGTCAAGCTGCAAGTCCAGGCCTGTGTCACTCCAGAACTTCAGCTCCTCCTGCCTCTGGTGTCCTCTCCTTGGCCTGTCTGCTCCTCAGGCTGGCTCTCCCCATGCCGACGAACAAGGGACAAACGAGCAGAGGTCCTACCTGGTAGCAGCCCCTCCCAGCCTCCAGCCTTCTCCATGAACACGGCTTTCCAAACACACACTCTCAACTCTCCGCACCTTTGCTCATGCCTCATCTCTGCATGTAACCCCCTTCCCCATCCTGCAAAACGCTGCTTGTCCTTGAAGACCCACTTGGAATGTCACCGCCAGTGGGACCACTCTCCCCGCGTCTAATCCAACCCCACACGCTGCCTCCCCCAACCATAGAACATGCCTCTAACCCAATGGCTCTCAAACTATAATCCTGAGACCAGGAGGATCCGCTGTACCTGGGATTTGTTAGACATGCTGATTCTAAAAAGGCTGCTGCATCAGAACTCTGGGGCTGGGGCCGGCAATCTGGGCTTTAACAAATAAATCTGCAGCTCAGCCTGATGCATCCAAAAGTTGGAAAACCACCGCCCTCTTCTAATACATCAGGACCTCCGACATCTGTCTGAGAAAATCAGGAGGCTGTGAGGAGCTGCTGGGCCGGGACTGGGTAGCGTTCAAAGTTTGTCCCACAGCAGGTGCACTGCTGACTTTGAAAAGGCCTACTTTCCCAGCACTCTCCAGACCTCATGACTTCCTGATATTAGCGATGACGGGCTCTGGAGTGGACTGAGTGGGGGAGACATTTCATCAAGGGGGCCTTCCCGGGTTCTGCAGCAGGCCCCTCCCTCAGTACCACACCTGTTTGTTGGAGGAAAGCCCCACACTTCTTCATCCATTCCTTTCACAGACACGTTCTGAGAGCCTACCAGAGGCCACACAGTGCAGACTATCAGGGACATAATGGCAAGTCAGCTATAGACTCTTCGTCTCATCCCCCTGGAGCTTAAGCTCTAGTGGAGGAGACACAAATTCATCAAACAATTATCGCGGACTTTAAGTGGCATTTACATCTATTGCATTGTTTAATTCTCACAACTGCGATTATCCCCCTCTTCTACAGCCGGGGAAGTGACTATCGAAAGGTGAAGCAGCTTGCCAAGGTTCACGCAGCTTGTAGACAACAGAACAGATATGACTGTTGCAACACGTTGTGATCTCAAAATAATTACAGAGTCGTATCATGAACTTTGATAATCACCATGAAAGAGACGACACAAGCATGCCTAACAGGGAAGAGTGATGGGGTATCGTGATGGGGGCACAAAAACCATCCCGGAAGAAGCAACACCTGAGTGGGGGCCTGAAGGCTAAGTGGGAGTTGATAAGACCAACCAGTAAGGTGAGGGCGGGGGACAGGGGAGGACGTTCTCCATAGAGGAACAGCACTTACAAAGGCCTGAGGAGGAGGTCTCACAGAAGCCACCAGGACCCCAGCACTGTCAGTAGGAAGCAGGGGGCGGGGGTTGGCTAGAGATGAGGCTGGAGGTGTGGACAGGGACAGATCAGGCAGGCGCCTATGCACCACATCAACAGTCCTACCCATGGTCTACTTTGTTGAAGAACTGTCATCAAACCAAGGGCACCAAGTGATTGTACCGTTTGTTATGTGCAAAAATGTGGTTGAAATCCAGAAATCTCATCATTCCCATTTCAGTCATTTGAACACACTGACTGGGTGCCTGCCATGGGCCACACATCATTGTAGGTATTGGGGACACAGCCCCATCCTCCCGGAGAGCATGCAGTTCACGACCAGGGACAGAGAACTGTCCGTCTCTCTCTCATTTACACTCCTTCACCAGCACTGTGCGTGGACTGGGGGCAGACATTGTGTCGGGTGTTCCGTGGAAGGGTCTGGTTCACCTTTTCATGACAAATGCAAGCCATGTTCCAAAAATCAAACCTAGAGCTTCTAGTAAGCAAATGGACATCTTTTTCTTTTTCTTTTTTTTAATTAACATATAATGTATTACTTGCCCCAGGGGTACAGGTCTGTGAATCATCAGGCTTACACATTTCACAGCACTCGCCATAGCACATACCTCCCCAGTGTCCATAACCCCACCACCCTCTCCCTCCCCCCTCCCCCCGGCAACCCTCAGTTTGTTTCCTGAGATTCAGAGTCTCTTATGGTTTTGTCTCCCTCCAGATCCCATCTCGTTTCATTTTTTCCTCCTTACCCCCTAAACCCCCCACCCAGCCTCTCAAATTCCTCATATCTGAGAGATCATATGATAATTGCCAAATGGACATCTCTTAACAATCTCATCAGCCTCTAACCATTCACGGGGTTTGAAGCATTTCTTGAGAAGCTGGCAGAGGGTAAATCATTTGGGGCCGTTCCATAAGGCAAACTTTGCTAATAGACTCTATTTCTATTGAAATGAGTGTCTACAGACCTGTAATTCATTCTGCATAACATTTACACATTCTACACAGCTGAAACCTTGTTAAATTACTTAAGTCAGCAAACCTCAACCTGAAACGGGGGTGGAGAACTCACCCAGATTGGTTCAACATGGCCTTCAGAGAGGGTTTTCAAAATCTGTCTGCATTGCCACTAGGTTTTCGTGCTTTTCTGTGGAATGAGACAAGTGGTATCATCGTGTGCATTGCCCTGACACTGTGACATCTTGGCTTCTCAACACTCGTGCGATAAATACCAACACCTTTACTTTTTCTATAAGGCCCTGTGGGACTTCATCGAGCCCCTTTGGTGATGCTACAACTTTCTCCTTTCTGACTTCTCCAATCCTAGCTTCTTTGTGCAACTCAAGTAAGCCAAGTTCATTCCTACCTCCGAGCCTTTTTTTGCCCCCTTGCTGTTCCTCCTCCCAAAGTGCTATTCCCTCAGATTCTCACACGGGTGACCTCTAATCTTCATTAATGTCACAACTCAAATGTCACCTCCCCAGAGAGTGACTCACTGATTACCTCCTGTTCCCCACCTTCAGCACTTGCCACTTTTGGAAATTATCTCGCTTTTAAAATGTCCTTGTTTTTTTCTTCAGTCTATCTCCCCTTGCTTTAATAAAAGCACCATGTTGAGCAAAGACCTTGACTTACCACCAGTGGAGCATGTTAACCTTGAAACCTACATGCATAGCTTTCTGAGTCCCGGAGTCACTGCTTGCAGGAGAGCTGCTATGTCATCATAAACAATCATTTCAGATTTTACATGAGATTTGGGGGCTATCTGTTACATTAGCAAGCATCCCTTAACTATCCAATACTTTGGGGCCATTTTCTACCAGATTCTTAGCACTTCTCTAATTGACTGCTAGGAATCTTTTATAACCTGGTTAGAAATCTTTTCTCTTGTTATACAATGCGCAAATATTTTTCTCCTGGTCTGTCCCTCATCTTATATCTGTGCTTATGGTGCCTTTTGTCATTCAGATATTCAAAATTTTTACTTCACCAAATCTGTCAGTCCTTCGTTTCATATCAGGGACTTCAGTATATTTTAAGAAAAGCTTCCTCCTGGGGCGCCTAGGTGGTTCAGTGGGCTGGGCCTCTGCCTTTGGCGCAGGTCATGATCTCAGGGTTCTGGGATGGAGTCCCACATTGGGTTCTCTACTCAGCAGGGAGCCTGCTTCCCCCTCTCTCTGCCTGCCTCTCTGCCTACTTGTGATCTCTCTCTCTCTGTCAAATAAATAAAATCTTTAAAAAAAAAAATAAAACCTTCCTCCATCCTAAGATTATAAAAACTACTCTCCAATATTTCCTTCAGGTTCTGTTTAGATTTTTTTTTTCTAAGTGGATAGATCATTGTTATAATGATATTTAAATTAACTATTCTTGTCACTGCTAACTTAAAATTCAGGAATTTGCTGAATTCCTATGTATATTCTCTATTCTGTTCCACTAGTCTAGCTCAGCCTGCACCAGAATCATACTGTTTAAAGCACAGGAAATTTATAGTTTGCGCTACTACCTGGTAATGGAAGTGTGATTTTTTTTTCTCAGAGTTTCTCAGCTGTTCTTTCATATTTACTCTTTCATCTTAATTTCAGAATTATCTGACTTCACCAAAAATAACCCATTGGGTTATTTATATTAAGTTAAGCTTACACACTAATTTGAGAATTATTATCTTTATAATGTTGAACCTTCCCACATAAAAATAGGGTGTGTTTTGCCATTTATTTAAACCTTCTCGTGCATACATAAAGGTCTATGATTTTCTTCAAGCTGGACTTGAAATTTTCCAGCCACAATTATTCCCAATTAATTCATAGATCATCTTGTTGTGAGAACATTTTCCCTATTGTGTTACCTAACTAAATCATACAAAGTGCATGCTGTTTCTATACTTCACTTGTACCTACCACTTCAACTAAAAATGTTTACAGATAAAAACTTCATAAATTTTTTTTACTAAAGTATAATGGATGTGTAAATATCCTATTCATTTCAGGTGTACATCCTAGTGATATTTTACACATTATAAAATGGCCCTCATGATAAGATTAGTTACCATCTGTCACCATATGAAGTTATTACCACTAAAAATTCTTAATAGCTGACTTTAGTTTCACCAATCTTCCTATGTTCAAATAATTATAATTTTGCCTCCTTTCCTCCAATATTGGTACCTTTCATTTCGTTCTCTTATCCTATTGCTTTGGCTAGGACTCCAACTCCAGTACCCTCCTGACTAATCCCAGAGGCAGGAGGTCTCTTACACTGCCCTTGTCTTTATGAAGATAGACCTCTATTGTTGTACCACCAAATGTGTTGCTTGCGGCTCATGTCTTATACTCTTTTCTATTTTAGAACTGCCTCTGCTTCAGAAGTTAAGTTTTAATTAGGAAAAGATGCTGAATTTTCTGAAGTATTTTTCAGCAGTCATAGAGAAAGTTATACGCTTCTTCTCCTTTAATCTGATTAGTAAAAATGAATTCATTAACGAATTTCTCTCATGTTAAACCATATTGTCTTCCCTGGAACAAAACCTTACTTTGTCGTGGTGGTTGTACTTTTAATGCTTTTCTGGGTTTGATTCTATAGAGAAGGATTTGCTTCTGCATTCGTAATCAGAGGTAGCCATTTGGGGCCAGTCCTCCTGAATGTTAGAAAAACATCACACGGAAAATTAGGGGTCTTTATGAATTCTATGGTTTGTTAAAAAGATACACAGAATAAAGTTACAACATTTGTAGGCCTATCGAGACAGTGGTCAAGCTCTCTGCCAAGCTCTCACTTTAGAGGTGTTACCCTGACCTGCTGAACCTCTGGGACTGGGAGAGAGAACGGGGAACATGTGAGAGATTTGAGGTCTGACGAATTTAATTTTGAAGGTGAAGAGGTATTCAATCACTTCAGTAAAAGCTAATAGAGGCTAACGTGACCAAAGAAAAACCCAGACGGTATCCACTTACCCAAGCAGCCCCACTCCGGCTGGGAATGGGCAGAAAAAGAAATTGCAGAAAAGGAAATTGTGGACAGTTTCTCTTTGGGATTTTATATACAAAAGGAATTTCCTTTTGAAATTTAATTTCTCAATGGAACCTTAAAGTGGAAGAGAGTGCGTGTTCAAACTTGGAATGGGTCCTATTATTTTGGTTCATTGTCTCTTTTTCTGCACTAGAGTAGATGACATAGCTGGGCAGAATTGGAGATGAAAAATATAAGAGCAAGTTTTTAGATAATGTGCACTTACTTGACATGCTCCTAAAAGTGAGCCCAAGTTAAGGAATGCTCAGCTTGGACCCATTTCAGAGGCTGCACTGCCCACCTGGTTCCAGCAGGACGGAACACAGGTGAGACCAAGGCTCCCCTGGGGGAGAAGAGCTCTGGCTGTCCCTGGGTCTGGCTGCTAAGACCAGTGGAGTAAGAAAGAACCAGAGGAGAGGAATGCAGAGGAAGGGGACACTTTGGTCCAAGTGTGCACGCATCCAGTCTCTGCCCACTCCCTTGTCAGCTTCACTACTGACTACCAGAGGGGCTGTCAATTGGTGAGTTAATGGGTCTGATTCCAGAATCTTCCATGTTACTTATCTTTAAGGATCAATAGCTATTTACAGAGTTTTTTCTTCTATTTCTCACCTCCAACTGGGGGCTTCCTATCTTGGGGGAAATCTGACCACGGCTTTCTTCCCCTCTATCTTCTCTGCACTGGCAAGAACAATTAGGGTAGAGTCCATTCTGCTGGCTGCTTGTTCTATCTAGCTATCCATCCACCCATCCATCCATCCATCCATCCATCTTTCTTTCTTTCTACCCACACAATTCAGCTTTTGCCACAAGGCTTATCTTTGAACACTTGCACAAATACTGGTAAGGTTATGCTTTGATTCTCATTCTTCTGTTTCCGGGCAGCACAGGTGTCCTCAGTTGCATAAACAGGGAGCCCTCTGTGGGGCTCAATGCCAGGACCCTGGGATCATAACCTGAGCCCAAGGCAGACCCTTAACTGACTGAGCCACGCAGGTGCCTCAGCTGGAGAGCTTCTCTGAGGGATTATTTTTAAAGGTTATTGTGGGTAGCAAGCGTACTTTCTGAGTCTGTCTTGTATACCTTTTTCTCATGCCTTCACATAAGAAATATTTGAGTGGTTATAGATAGGGTCCCTCTATTTCCCCCTCTAACTCATATTCGAGCATTTAATGTTAGAGATGAGAAATCCAATACTACTGTGACCTTTCCTCCAGGAGGGTAGAGGAAGATAGAGGGGAAGAAAGCCTCAATTTACTTTTCCCATTTTAAAGATTATAGGATTTTTCTCTTGGTTAGAATTCCAAAACTTCAGATATATGCCAGTTTGTGCCTTGATAAAATTGAGATTTCCCAATCTAGATTGATGTATTTCTTCTAATAGGATAACTTTGTTTTTCTGTTTCCTTGATTCACTCTATTTTCTACTTTAGTATTCTCGTTTTGTGACTCTTGGACCTGCTAGCTTTATTTTATATGTTTCTTACTGTTTATCATATAATCCCCATCTCTTTGTCTTCATGCTCTGCATTCTGGAAAATGTCTCCAAGTTGTCTTTGAATTGAACTAATCCTATTTTCAGTGGTAACCCCTTCTACTGGTCACTATTGACTTTTTTCTTTTTAATTGTTTTCTTAGAACACTCATGTTTTCTGATTTCCTCTTCATTTGACAGCCTTTTCTTTATTGATTTAGTATCTTTTAAAATGTCTCTGAGGGGGCAGCTGGGTGGCTCCGTGGGGTGGGCCTCTGCCTTCGGCTCAGGTCATGATCTCAGGTTCCTGGGATTCAGCCTCCGGCTCCCTGCTCAGCGGCGAGTCTTCTCCCTCTCTCTCTCTCTCTCTGCCTGCCTCTCTGCCTACTTGTGATCTCTCTCTCTCTCTCTCTCCCAGGGTCCTGGGATCAAGCCCCACATTAGGGGCCTGCTTCTGCTCTCTCTCTACTCTCTCTCTCTCTCTCTGTGTGTCAAATAAATAAATAAATAATCTCTATTTAAAAAAAAATAATAAAATGCCTCTGAGGCTATTCATTATACATTTAAATTTTTTGTTTCCTACATTAATTCTTTTTCAGTCAGAAATATTTGTTCTGAATCTTCAGCCTGATCTCCCTCTTCAGAGTTGCTGATTCTCCCTCCAGTTCCGATGTGCTCTTTGTCCTTTTTTTATAATTCTAATGAAGACCTATGCTGGTTAGGACTAGTAGTGGACATAGATTTTTGTGAACTACTGTCGAGATCACTACTTGTGTTCCTCTCCAAAGCCAGCTGGGTTGAGTTAGCAGGGAAGGATTTTACAGTAGGATGAGGGCAGGCTAATGGATAGATGACCCCCTTGAGGCTCACAAATGGCATCAGTGACTCCCACCAAGCCCCCCGCCAAAACAACAGAGTTCACACCTTGTACAACCTGGAGATGAAGCCTGCGGTCACGGCACACACCCCCAAATTCTTCAGCTTGGTCCCTATTTCTGCACAATGACACCCACGCGTTCCACTTCCCACACCTAATGCTTACCCTGAGTTTCCCTGTTACCCCACATCCACCCGCGATGAGTGCAAGCCCGTCAACATGGACAGCCCATCCGACTCATTCGGCAGCTGACAGACTTGAGAGGGAGCAGGAAGCCCAGAGGGAGATTCAGAACCTTCTCGTCCAGACAGTGGGTGTGTCCCCCCATAGACTGCGGGCTGATGGAGAGCAGAGATGGCATCTTCTCTCCCACCTGGGTCTACTACCTAGCACAGTGCCCCCACATGCTTGGTAAAGGACACTGGCTGAAGGGCATACAAGCCCATGGGTCTTTTGTCCCAGTTTCGCTGTTGTTGCCCATGTCCCTCCCACCGCACTGTTGCTCACGCTCAGGCCCAGGCTCAACCATCTTTGGTTCTGACTCCAAGGTTCAGCTCTAAGAATGCTTTGAAAGGACAGTGTCTCTGCCCCTTTCCCTGTGCCTCCATCTCTCCCATCACAGCACCTGTGGCTCTCTGTGCCTGTGACCACAAGTACTCAGGCTCGTGCTAGGTGCTACACAAATGTGTAAGGGAACAGATACACAAATAACTCAATCCGCAGTAAGCTGTGAGCCCAAGGCAGGGATCACATCTCATTCAAGTTCACCACTGGGGGGAGGGGCACCTGACACAAGAAGAGCCAAATATTGTGTCCTGGAACTGAATAATACCCAGAGGATTATTATCCTCAACGTGGGGTATTTCCACACGATTATCAGACTCTAGGAGATCAAAAATCACTAATGGTGGAATCACAGGCGCCATAATCCCCTTGGATTCAGAAAGGGGAACGGAAGGAAATTTGTCATGAAGCAACTTAAAATCTGCCGGGCACAGTAGCAGGTACTCTCATCATCATAAAACAGGACCTGATATTTACCAAGTGTTTACCTATTGCCAAACGATATTTTGAGTATTTTACACATGACAGTGTTATGAGATAGATAACAGTATTATCTCTACTTTCCAATAGAGTAACTCAAATCAGAAGGCAATTAACTTGCTCAAAACTGCAGAGCTAGTCGGGGGCAGAGCTTGGATTTAAACCCAAGAAGGCAGTCTGCTTCTAGAATCTGGCTGGGCTCCTGATCACTATGGTACATCAGTTTATTCATTTAGTGTCCACAGCAGCCCGGAAAAGTATATTCCGCTGATGCGTGGGTCAGGGGACTGAGGATTGCATGACATCCAGATGACATCTACTGAACTTAGACCTTGGCACACGGTGGGAAGCCAGGTCTCCCTGAGTTCTAAACCGATAACCACCTCCAATCCCAGCCTCCCGGAAACGGGGGTGCAGAGGACAGCTTCCTGGCTGAGCACCACACCACAATCCCCACATGCTTTCCGTGGGATAGTGCCAGTGGCATCCCTGTCTCCTTGGGAGTCCTGAGCGGGTGGAGCCCTGGGCACATAGACCCTTAGAAAACCAGGGAGCTGAAGATTTGGCCTCAAAAATGACTTCCATTTCCTGAGGGCTGGCTGTGAGCCTGAGACATTACTTACCTTTGGCATCTCTTAATTCTCTCTACAATCTGCAGAGACAAGTATTACAACCCTCCACCCCATTTCACAGCTAAAACTAGGGCGAGAAAAGAGGAAGTTCATGCCCAAGTTTACTTGGCCAGGGAGCAGAACTGGATTTTGATTCCAGGTGTGTCTGCTGCCAAAGTCGATGGTCCCGACCAGGAAATGTAGCCTGATTTCACCTGTACCCTAAAGACATTTCCCTGCAGACCTGGTTCAGAGCTGCCAAGTCTGTGTAAGTTGATGGGAAGCATGGGGAGGGGGGTTACGATGGCTCAAAGAGGAGTGAAAAGGACATCGCAGGCCAGGAGCAGGAAATGATGGGGCACAGGGAGAAGAGCTGGAGAGAGGCACAGAGTTCATAGGGAATGGTGTTCATGTGGGGGCTTCCCAGGGCCATCTGCCTAAGAGAGGTGAGCAAGGGAGCGAGATGGGACCAAGAGAGCCATGTTCTGGTGTCTTGAATACACAGCGAGAGCCTGCTCCTAGGTGCAGGTGGAGTCAGCGCCACCGGCCACAGGTCCCACCTTCGTGCTCTGTGCAGAAGGAACCTCCCAGGTCTTTCGGCTCAAGATCAGAAGTCAACAGCTGTTCAAGCTTCCAGCTTGTACCAGAGCATCTGCCACAGAGCCCATGAACTCTGTCCAAAGGCTGCCTCCCAGGGACCACAGTGGAGGCACTCTTGGTGGGGGCCCTGGCTGAGTCTTTGGCTCCTCCTGTCCTGGGGAATCATAGGCACACAGCTGCCGCCTGACCTCCAGCCAGATCAGCTTGTGCCCCGGGACCAAGAAAATAATCTGACAAAAGGATGGCCACTCTCCAGGAACTCTCTCACACTCTCCCTAGAGCAGACACCACACCCAGGCTGACCGTTTCCTCCCAGACGTCTCCACCCCCAGGCTTCACCTGGCATAAAGCTTACTTAAAATCAGCACACAGCGATTTACGCAGCCGTGCTGAAATGCCCAGCATTGTGCCACTTGCAATTGGGATAATGAGAGTTTAAGACATAATCCCTGCCCTCAAGGAATCTGCAAAGTCTTTGCACAAATAAAACCCTAAAAAAACAGCCACAACAATAGGAATAGTTACCATTCAGTTAGCGCCCATTCATCACACATTGGCACACATATTTAATCATTACAAAATTACAGCAGAGACAGTCACGGGGACTTCATGCCTCAGTGTTCCTGTCTGTAATGTGACTGTAAGACGTGCTCAGCTGACATTAGCGTTGCAAATTAATGAAGCATCCAGTCGCTAAGTGCCCTAGCAATCAAGAGATGGTAATCTGATAGAGGCCAAAACACTAAAAAATGAAAATCAACATAATTTAAAAATTAAAAACACCTGAAAGCCCTATCTACCCTAAATTAAGGTGAATCAGAAACCAAGGGATATAGAGAAGGTAAGTGGTATGTTAGTAAGAAATGCCTGAGTGAGACTCACGTCACAGCTGGGTGGCCCATTGCCTGAACAGATGCTCGGGACCCAAGAAAGACGAAGGGAGAGCCAACGCCAGGACATGAAGTGTCAGCCAACCTGGGCCATTGGGACCAGAGGGTTGTGGAGGCTCCTGCCAGCCCTGATCGGCATTGCTGAAAGCGGCTTAGAAAAGCACACCCCAGGGGCACCTGGGTGGCTCAGTGGGTTAAAGCCTCTGCCTTCAGCTCAGGTCATGATCCCGAGGTCCTGGGATCGAGCCCCCCATGGGGCTCTCTGCTCAGCGGGAGCCTGCTTCCTCCTCTCTCTCTGCCTACTTGTGATCTCTGCCTGTGAAATAAATAAATAAAATCTTAAAAAAAAAAGAAAGAAAGAAAAGAAAAGCACACCCCACGTATCAGCTCAGGGAAATCACAGAGGCAGCGGAGAATGTCAAGGGCTGATCCATGATGGCCCAGTGGCAGCACCTGGCCCCTGGAGCCCTGGCCCTGAAGCCCACCTCTGTGGGACCCTTTCTGGGCTTCAGTGTCTTCCTCTCTAGAACAAAGAACTAGACAACACCAACAGTTCTTTAACCACCGGGGGTGTACAGATCCTTCCAGTTACCTGAAAGATATGGATTTGCTCCTCAAGAAAAAAAATACACACACTTCTGGCATAAATTATCAGGAATGTTTCTGGCACCTACCGCCCTACCCCAGGAGCCCACGCAACAACCGTGGAGTTAGGAGATCTCTAATGGTGACTTGAAGTCTAGACAAAGTGAACTGAGGTTCTACTGCTAGTAGGCCTTGAATAACCAGGCTCAGGCTGGGGTTAGGGCACAAGCAGTAGTAAGCCAGGGAAGGTAATTACCAGGGAATAATGGGCTCAAAGTATACACCGATCCAAGTTCTATGTCTTCTTCACTAAGGACCCAGGACCAAGCAAGCTTCATTTACAACTGGTAGGAGACAGAGAGATGCCTGTTTGCTACGGAAGCAGGAAGAATTCTTTGTTGTTAATCCAAAGTGAACCACTGGGCCTGAATTCCCCCAGAAGAATCACATCTTTCCGACCCCACAACAGCAGGTAAATAACTCCAGCCCACAGCACTCACCAGCAAACACAGGCACCCTGCCCTTTAGATGCAAGATGCTTCTTGGTTCTCTGGGCAGCTTGGGGTTGCATATGCTTACCTGGCTGTCCTGCTCCAGAGACATCTGTCGCTCACCCCAGTCCAGGCTGCCAGCTGGCCTGAAGGGTTGGAACAGGAATTCAGGGCCCCGCTGACACCACGAATTAGGTTTTCCTTGCTTAAGACATCAAGTCAGAAATGAAGTCTTGTCTTCATGGAAATTCATCTCTCCTTTGGGGTCGTGAAGGAAAGGGGCCTATGGGCTTCAAGAACAGACTGTAAGAAAAATCCCATGTAAGGCGGGAGGAGGTCTCGGCCCGCAGCTCTCACCCCCCGGCTGGATGTTAGCGTTACCGGGAAAGCTCATAAATTATCCTGATGCTGAGCGCCATGGCCAGGTGAGTCTAACTCTCTCCAGGTGACTCTAATGGGCAGCCATGGCTGAGAACCACTGTCCTCGGCAACCCAAACATGGACTAAAGTGCCCGGAGGGAGAAGCAGGCAGGGGTGAAGAGCGCAAGCCCTGTGCAGTGCCCGGGGACAAGTTCACTTCCCACGTGTGAAGGGTAACAGAACGTTTTCTTGGAAACCTTTCCACAGGCAGATAAGGAGGGGGAGGGCACTGCAAACTGAGGGAACAGCTCGAGCAAAGATCCAAAATCGGGAGCCTACTGGGAATCAAGGCCCTTTGCTCTTTTTGGGTCTTCTCCCCAAATAAACTCTAAAATGCCTTGTGTCCTAAGCCTGTGACCCCACAAGCCTGTATTCTTCGAGGCAGAATGTTCCCACTTCTGTGCTTAATTCAAAGGACTGTTCTGGAATAGACTGGAGGTGGAGGAGGATGGGGTGGTGGATTCCTGGCTAAGTTTACAAGCATTTTCACATCGATTTTTTTTTTTTTCATCCACTCCTGGGAAATCCCTGGGGTGTGGGCGAGAGAATTATAACCAGCATTTCAGAAAATTACAGAAGAGGACAGGAGCAAAGTTCAGGTCCCCTGCTGAAGGCCACACAGGCAGCTGCCGAAAGAATAGGGTCCCGAGGGCACCTGAGTGGTTCAGTCGGTTAAGCGTCCGACTCTTGGTTTCAGCTCAGGCGTGACCTCAGGGTCATGAGATCGAGCCTGGCATTGGGCTCCACGCAGGGCATGGAACCTGCTTAAGACTCTCTCTCTCCCTCTTCCTTTGCCCCTCCCCCCACTCAAGCACTCTCTACATAAATAAAAATAAAATCATGCTTTTGAAGAACACTTACTGCCATTGACAAATGCTCCCTCTGTAATGGTAAATAAAATTAGATCTGAGTGCCTGGCATTATGAATTAAAATCCCTCATTCTACAAGTGTGCCAGGCACTGATCTGGGCACTAATGAATTAGCATGGAACAAAATGTGAAAGTCCCTCCTTCTGTCAACCTTCTTTTCTGGAAGGGGAGACAGACAATAACCACAAAAACAACAAAAAGATACAGGGCATCAGACAGTAAGAAGGGCAATCATGAAAAATTAATCAAGAAGGGGGGGGATGAATAAAAAATTAATAAATAAAAAAAGAAGGGGGGATGATGGGAGGGCATTTTTCCCTTTATATATATTCTCTTAATACGTTTTCTAACAAATATTGTATTTATGATCAGGAAAAAAACTTAAAGAAAAAGCAACACCAAAAAAGTGGTGGAGTTAGGAGCTGTTGTTAGCTCACAGCTTGGGCCTCAGCTGGGATTCAACCCCATGGCTGTGCTGGTAGACTGCTGGGTAGGGGAGACAGGCGCCAGCCAGCCAAAGAAGACAGGCATCTGGTCTGGGATGACCCAGGGTACAGGGCAGTTACTGAGGCAGCAGTGAAGTTTCTAGGGCCAGGCTTGGACTCAGGAATGTGACATTAGTAGAGTTCTCAGAATTGAGGGCAGTACTTGACACTAAGATGTCTCTGACGCCAATGCCCCCAAGCCCACCCCCACAATTTCAAATGTGCATGAATATTCTCCCCTAAGCGAGGCCAGGCTGGATTTCTGAGCCCCGGTGGAGCTGAGCCTACAGGGGACCGGGGGCGGCGGGTTCTAATCCGTGCTCCACCCCGGTGCTTCCAAGGAGACGTAAGTACTCCGCAGGTGGGTCATGAAATCATTGGCCCCCACGATGAGCGTGTGGAAGTTCCATACTAGTGTCTACGATCCTTCTTCCCATCTCTTTCTGCGACTGTCCTTCGCCGTGGCTCCAGTCCCCACACAGCAGATTAATTTCTGAGGCCACTGAACACAGAGTAAATGGGTACACAGGATGAAGACACTAGAGAAAAAATGAGGGCTTCAAGTGGGGCACAGCGCTCCCTGGGGACACGTCCAAGCAGGTGCTCTGCTCCCTACTTGCCCAGTCAGAGGGGCTCCTTATAGGCGTGTGTCCTTGGGATACCACCTCACTGAGAGGTTTCACTCCACCAGCACACTCACAAGCACCCTCACCGCAGACCTGCTTCTTGGCAGATCCTGCCTGGGATGCTGAATGGATGGAGCCAAGCGCCCATCATGTGGCTGAGTGCAGCGGCGTCCGTGGCCATCAGGAGAGAGGAAACGGCACCAAGACAGCAGTTGGCCTTCTCTCGGGCCCACAGAAACTCCCCCAGGACATCCTGACAGCATGTGCACCTTCCTGCCTCCTTCCTGGAAGGGCATCATAACCCAGAGGCTTGGACAGAGGAGAGTCCAAATGTTAGCTCATGTGATCTTGGGTAAGTTACTTAAGCCCTCCAGGTCCCTGTTTGGTCATCTGTGAGCTAGAGGTTCACCTACCTTGAGCAGTCATTGAGAAAGTGAGTGCAAACAGCAGGCACCGGGGCCTGACCCTGTGTAGGTGCTGAGTTACTGTCACTCCTTGTTTCTCATTCCTTCTCTCCTTCCCATCTCACAGCAGCTTGGCCTCCGACAGCGGTTTTTCTCCGCCTGAAGCACCAAGAAAGTCGAGCCTGGCATTGGGCCTTTCTTGATGTGCCCTTGGACCACATCACTATATGAATAACCGTTTCCACATTGTGAGTCCACAAGGATTCTCTTTCCAAGGGAGTAGAAGAAGAGTGGAGTGCTTCTCCTGGGACCTGGGCTGCCCAAGCCAGACGGGCTCTTCTCTGCTCTCTGCTGCCCCCTGTTGGTTCAGAGCCTGAAGAGCCAGTTCCCCACTGTGCCAGTGGGGTTATTTATACCTTTCAAGGAGATGATGATGATAGCAAGAAAACCCTGAGCAGTTAAAATAATAATAATAATAACAAATAAAAAACGCTCAAGGTTTGTAGACACGCATCTCAGAGCCAGTCCTGCCCAGTCCTGCCAGGCTGCTTTGGGGGTACTAACAGCTCAGGGATCCCTGTGATCTGAGGCTTTGACATAAGGAGGAAACCACTTTGCTGTACCACTTGGGGTTCCTCACTATATCTTCCAGAGAGAAGGAGTTGGAATAAGTTCTGCAAGAACCTGGCAGGAGCGTTGCCCTTTCCTCCATGGTCAGGTGTCTGTCAGATATTATCAACCAATCGTTTTCTTTCTTTCCTGCTAGGCACAGACCCAGCCTCAGGATCCTTCTTAACACAGCTATACTCCAGCAGCCAGTTCTCATCATTGCACAAGATTAAACCCATTTTACAGCTCTGGGTTTGGAGCTCAAGCCTGGGCCTTGCAGCCACAGAGCAGATATGGAACAGACTTCCTGCTGTGGGCTGCTCCTAAGTCACCTTTCTCCAAATGGTCTGGGTACTTTGTCCTCACACTAGAGCAGCCTTGAGCTTCTGTTGAAGCTTGAAATATACTTGAAATATACTAGCTTGAAATATAGTAGCTGTTTTATTTAGGAAATTTACTGTGGACAAAGTACTAGTAAACTGACGCTTAAAAGCATTACTGAGGGACGCCTAGGTGGCTCAGTTGGTTAAATGTCCAACTCTTGATTTTGACTGGAGTCATGATCTCCGGGTCATGAGAAAGCCCGGCTTTGGGCTCGTGCTCAGTAGGGAATCTGCTTGAGATTCTCATTCTCTCTCTCCCTCTGCCCCTTCCCAGCCCAAGCCCCCACCCTCCCAACCTCCCCCTACCCCTGCACCCTCATATGCACATACACCCTCTCTAACAAATATATAATTTTTTTAAAAAGTATTACTGAGTCTAGGAAGGCAAATAAGTGGCCATGTGGATGATATTGATGGATGGATTTTCCCAGTATTTCCAGCTATCCCCTTGGGGTAGCTAAACAGAAGCATGAGACACCTGTCGTCTCCTGGCCGGGTAACTACAGCAGAACAGAGAAGCAGAGCAGAACTCTAGAGCCAGATCCTTAGCGTTCGAGGTTTGAAAAGCCTTCAAGGCTCTTGAGTGATGAGATCTGGGCTCTTGAGCAACAGTTACCTGAGTCTTATAAGAGTCAGAGTGTAAAGTTTATTCTGTAAATGACAGATCTCGAAGAAAATGTGGTCAGCCCAAGCCACACCTTACCACTCCCCACCACTCCCCAGACTAAGTAATCTCATGTGCTATTATGAGAGGAAGAGGGAGAGGGTGAGCAGAGAGCTCAGATTTGGGGAGACCCCAGGAAGACCACCTGTGCCCTACTGCCCCCACATATGACCCAGGCCCCAGGGCAGGACAGGTCAGGCAAATGAGAGCAGAGACCCTGGGACTCGCCTTCCAGGTAAAGACCTGGGCAGGTGACAAGTCTGGCTTTGTTTTCCCCTCCCAGAACCAAGCAGGGAGGGGGAAATTAAGTAGAAATGGTTGTGAGAAATATAAGCTTCTGTGTTTTTCTGCACAATCTCAGTGAAATTGTATTCACTCTGGCATTTTCTTTAGTTCTTCTCCTCTAAGTTGTTTGTTGATTTTTGCGTGGGGGTACCGAAGCATGGGGGAAAGAGGTGTCTGTTCTCAGTCATCACCTGGCCCCCTGCCATCCACTGGGATGCTCCTGGGCCCGTCTGGTCTCTGGGTGTCAGTTCACACAAATGCCTGCCCTAGTGTCTTCAGCCCAAGGCCGCCTGGGTTTCCGTGTCCTGGTGTACAAGACCACATTCTACTGCATTCTGTGCCTTGTGTGAACATGTGAGGACCCCAAGGGGCTGTCTGTGACCACTTGCACCTAACACACACAGTGTGACCTAGTTTCCTCATCTGCGGAATGGGGATAACAATTGTATATATCTCATAGAGTCGCTGTGACAATCAAATGAACTAACACATTTTCGATGTCTACAGCCCTACAAATGTATCCATTCCCAGGATTATTTGCTACTCCTAATACAGGGATGATGTTGGAAAGGCTCTGAATACAAATAGCAAATATGCAATATTCATCACAGGCCTTCTGATGTGCTCCCTGGGTGGGAGAAAAAGTGGGAGGCTGGGCCAGGGCACTGGGAACAGCACATCACATCATACTGGAGAGTGCTGATAGTCCAAATCAGACCCAAGAGATCTGTCCTAGAGGCTGCCTCTGTGCCAGGCATGGCTTTCAGCTGCTGGATGCAGAAGAAGAAGTGGAGGTTCTGGTGTGTAGGGCAGGCAGCCACTGCAGAAGGAGGGGAAAGAAGAAGTGAGGACCAGGGCTTCGGGACACTGGCTCTTTGATCAACCAAGGCTAGACCCTTTCACTATTTTGAAGGAGCATGGCCTTACCTATGCCAGTTGGCTGGCTCCCTGGCCTGGCCCTGGGCCCACCCACAGGAGAGTCCCATGTTTATGAGTGCCATTGTCACAAGGCCAGACCCATCACAGAGAGTGGGAGGAACACAAGCTTGTTACACTGCCCCATGGCTGAATGCTCAGCCAGGGTACAAGGTAAAGAGAGGACACAGGCTTGAATCCAGGTGGCCCCAGATGTCAGTCAGACCAAGTACCACAAAGCCAGCTGAGTAGCCCCTTAACACAAGATCTGCACCCAACTTGAATAAACCGGAAATGGGGCATGTCCTAGATCAGCTGACTGGCTCTGTGGCTCCTGGATTGCACAATCTTTAAGCCCTGCCCTTGGCCCAATAGCCAGGGTGCTTCATCTGCTGAGTTTTACCTTCTGCACTCTGGTTTCCATTTGTGATTGTCCATTGGGTCACATCAGCTTCTGGAGGAATGCCCCAGTCCAAAGATGGTAAATAGGTATTTTTGTGCCAACTTGTACTGATTGATAGTACTTGCCTGGGATTCAGTGTTTGGACAGTGGCTAACACGGGGACACAGGATCATTTAGAACGGACTGTTCCGGGGTGGGGGAGTAAAGAGGCAGTAGGCGTGTGGTATGCTGGTCATTTCAGCCCCAGTCGCATCTTTCCAAATGAGGATTCTTCAACCCCTAGTGGATACATGAATAAAGAAAAGAGAAGGAGCAAAACTGGGCTCTGAGGGGCTCAGGTTGTTGCCAGAGGTGAGTTCACCAAAATCTAGATGCAATCACCAGAGCCTTTTGGGGGACGATGAGCAATTTATCAGGCAGTAGCCTAGGACTGCCTGTCTGGCCCCACTAGTCCTTAAAGGTGGGTTGACCAACTGCCCCAGTTGGCCTAGGATTGCTCTGGGCTGAACACTAAAAGTCTCACATACCAGGAAACTTCTCAGTTCCAAGCCAACCGGGACAACTGGTCAACCTACAGACAAGAGGTATAAAAGCTTTGCCTGTACCCCACAGAGCTGATTGGACAGCTTAGTAATCAGGAGCACACTCTCCTCTTTAGAAAGAAAGATGTGCCAGGTACCTTTCAAGAGCGTACACCTGGATGCATCCAGTGAGTCTTACATGAACTGTTTATCCAGGAACCTAAGGACTTTCAATTCCCCTGATGCTTCAGTGTGAATGAAGATGAAGTACAGGAGACCTTGGAAAGAAACCCATCTGAAGCCAGTGTGCTCAGGGACTCTTACCTTCTCCAGGAAACAAGACCTATGAGATGCACCACACAGCACCTCTGCTAGCGACTGACTCTTCACAGAGAGAACACAGATAAAACGCCAGGTACTCTGCTAAGTACTAATGGACCCCCCCAACCACTCACACCAACAAGTCAGCTGCAACTATCAAGAATGTTTTTCAGTGCTCAAAGAACTCTTTTGGTGGTGTCGAGGAAAGAGGAAAACATTCCTTCTTCCTCCTCTCTAAAAATGTACTTTTCGGGCGCCTGGGTGGCTCAGTGGGTTAAAGTGTCTGCCTTCGGCTCAGGTCATGATTCCAAGGGTCTTGGGATCGAGTCCCACATCGGGCTCTCTGCTCAGCGGGGAGCCTGCTTCCTCCTCTCTCTCTCTCTCTCTCTGCCTACTTGTGATCTCTGTCAAATAAATAAATAAAATCTTTTTAAAAAATGTACTTTTCAAAGCCAATAAAGAAGAAAGAGGGAGGGGGAGGGGCAAAATCAGAGTACAGAGTAAAATCATTTGCATTGGCCAAATGTTCAGAATTAGCTCTCAAAGGAAAGGAGGAAATTTGAAAAGTAACTATGGCTCCCTGGTTTGTGTCCTTTCCACCTGCAGCTTGCTGAGAAGAATCTGTATTTGCACTGGGCCATGTCTGCTCAGGGTGACATCTGTCAACCTGGGAGTTTAATTGTTGGTAATAGTATTTCCCTGTTATTCAGGCACCACACAAATAGCATAAATATGATTTAACCACCCTTGCCAGAAATCACAAATTTGTGTCGTGCATGCTGAACGCTAAGGCTGATTAGCACAAAATTTAATTTTCGTTAATATCAGCCCAAGACAAGTAGAGCATGAAATTAACCTGATGTGTTAATATTGTGCTTCACAGTTTCAACTATATCCTGTAGACACTCTCACTGGAGACAGGTGCCGCTCTGCATGGGGAAGAACCCTAGCAATCAGCGCTGTCTAGGGGGAGGGGAATGAGCTGACCCAGTGGGGGGTTTCCTGCAGCTGCAAGGAGCTCAGGAAGATGCTGGGTGACAACACAGGGAGGCACTAGAGGGCAGGCGGCTCTTATGGAGGAAATTAAGGACGGGGAGCCTCTGTGTTCCTTTCCAATACGGGGGCTCTGGGATTTTAAATCTTAAGAACTAGGGCACCTGGTTGGCTCAGTGGGTTAAAGCCTCTGCCTTTGGCTCAGGTCATGGTCCCAGGGTCCTTGGATGGAGCCCTGCATCGGGCTCTCCGCTCAGCAGGAAGCCTGCTTCCTCCTCTCTCTCTCTCTCTCTCTCTCTCTCTCTCGGCCAGCCTCTCCACGTACTTGAGATCTGTCTGTCAAATAAATAAATAAAATCTTTTTAAAAATAAATAAATCTTGAGAGAGCTTCCGCAGATGGGCTGTTAGTATCTAAGAAGGGAGTTGACAAACCGTAACCTACGGGCTAAATCCAACCTGTTGACTTTTCGCACAGCCCAGGAGCTAAGAATAATTTTTACATCTTTAAATAGTTGGGGAGGAGAGATCAAAAGAAAAGTTTGTCATGACGTGAAAGTTATATTAAAGTCAAAGTTCAGTGTCCATCCAGATGGTGGCTACATTTGCGGGCACAGTGTCACTTACAGAGAAGTGAATCACCGGCTGTACACCTGAAACTAATGTAACAGTGCGTGTCAACTATGGTGACACAAACACTTTCGAAACACAAAGTTCAGATCCATAAATTTTGTTTGGAGCTCAGCCGTGCCATTCCTTTTTCAGTAACGGCAGAGCTGAGTAGTTGCTGTAGAGATCACAGGACCTGGAAGGCTCCAAATATTTACTCTCTGGCTCACTACCGGAAAAGTTTGCCGACTCCTGATCTGAGACAACAATCCTTTGGATTGGGCTCTTTGGAGACTGGATCAAGGGCATCAGGGAGAAGTGGAGCTCCAGACTTTAGCTCTTTATCAGTTATACCCAACATGCTTTTGTTGGAAGAGAAGGATTATTAGCTGAAGATGGTTCAGAATACAGATGAGAGTTCCAAAATATTTTCCCTTTGGAGAAGCACATGATAGACTGTGAATTATGTATGGGCTGTAGGTAGATCTCCAGACCTGAGAAGATCCCAGACTAGGCCAAAGTTGTGTGTTTGTGTGTGTGTGTGAGTGTGTGTGCGTGCGTGTGCGTGTGTGTACATGCACATGTGCCCTCGTGTGTGGACATGTGCATGAATTCATGTGTTCCCAACCAAGGAGTTTGAAGTCAGGGGCAAATAAACAATGAAATATATTATAATCCTCATGAAGCACCTTCTAGGATTTCCCTGTATACACAGACTTCCCTTTCCCTGTACCTAGCAAAGACCTACTTAGTCATTTTTCATAAACTGGTATATATTATTAATTCAATTAACCCATTTGTGGTAGGCAAATATCTACATCAAATCCCTGGGACACGTGAATGTTGCCTTTTCTGGAAAAAGGGTCTTCGCAGATGTAACTAAATGAAGAATTTTGAGAAGAAGAGATAGTCCTGAATTATCCAGGTGGTCCCTAACTGCCGTTCCAAGTATCCTTATAAAAGAGAAGCACAGAGAAGAAGGCAATGTGACAACAGGAGCAGAAACTGGAATGTTGTGGCCACAAACCCAGGAGGGCCAAGCTACCAGAGCCTGCCTTTTCCTCAAGAAATTGCCAACGTCTTCAGCCCTCTGCCCCCCAAAACTGTTGGAGACTAAATCTGTGTTTCATTCAACTAGCAAGTTCCTGTTCATGTGTTACAACAGCCTCTGGAAACTAACACACCATTACAAAAGGGTTCTACTGTAAATGGTCCCACGGTCCTGAAATGATTCTTTTCCTTACTTTGCGTTGAATACCCACATGTCACTCAAAAGCCCATTCAAAGCTCTCCTGCCTTATGAATTATGGCATGGGAAGGGAAGGGCAGGATGAAATGAGGGAACTTACTTAACGCAGTTGGCACATACTAACACTGTGCATGCGAATTCCCTTCTTGCTGTTCTCCCAGCAGAATCCGTGGCCCCTTCCTCTGAGGTCCCATAGCACTGCATACAGATTTTGTTGAATTGAAGTATAGTTGACATACGATGCTGTATTAGTCCCACGTGTACGGTGCAGTGATTTGACAATTACCTACATTACAAAATGCTCAGCACGGTAAATGTAGTTACCATCGGTCGCCGTACAACAGTATTACAATATTATTGATGACGTTACCTATGCTGTACTTTTCATCTCTGTGACTTATTTATTTTATAGTTGGAAAGTTATACCTTTAATCCCTTTCATTTCCTGCTCCCTTCCCTCATCCACACCGATCCTCTGAACTGATGAGTCTGTTTGGGTTTTTTGTTTTGTTTTTTAGATTCTACATGTAAGTAACATAATACTGTATTTATCTTGGACTTACTTCACTTAGCATAATACATTCCAGGTGCTTCCAGGCTGTCACAAATGGTGAGATTTCATTCTTTTTTATGACTATTAGTCCATTATGTACACACACACACACATATTGTATATATAATATGTATGTATATATATATATATATATATATATATATAGCACATCTTTATCCATTCATCTATGGATGGGCACTTCATACTTATTTTAATTAGCATTTACCTTTCTCAAGTATATTTCTGTGGTTTTTGGTTTGTTTGTTTTTTTTTCTTTAAAGGCTCTACGCCCAGCATGGAGCCCACCACGGAGCTTGAACTCCTGACCCTGATATCAAGACCTGAGCTGAAATGAAGCCCCAGATGCTTATCCGACCAAGCCACCCAGAGGCCCCTATACTTCTGTGTTTTCAATGTCAGGCACTGCCTGGTGGGCTCTGAATGTCTTAGAAGCAATGTTCATACCTCATTCTTTTTTATTGTCTTTTATTAACTTTTTACTGAGGTTTAGCGTACATACAGTAAAGAGCCTATATCTTCAGTGCGTAGTTCCAAGAACATTTAGAAATGCCTACCCCTGAGGAGCCAGCACCCAGATCAAGAGATAAAACACTGCCCACACTTCCGTGCCCCTCCCTGCCAATACCTCCCAGAAGAACCGCCGCTATACTGACTTTTTTTAACCATAGATAACTTTTATCTATTCTTGAATATCTATAACTGAAATTATACAGTTCTGTTCTTTGGAAGATGGCCCCCCTCACACACCATAATGTCTCTGAGAGGCACCCATGCTGTTACATATGGCAATAACATTCTTTTTTTTTTTTTAAGATTTTATTTACTTATTTGACAGCTATCACAAGTAGGCAGAGAGGCAGGCAGAGAGAGAGGCGGAAGCAGGCTCCCCGCTGAGCAGAGAGGGACCCAGGACCCTGGGATCATGACCTGAGCACCTGAGCCGAAGGCAGAGGCTTAACCCACTGAGCCACCCAGGCGCCCCGGCAATAACATTCTTATCTGTTGTGTGAAATTACCACAACTTATGGGTTCGCTGTCCTGGGAACAGACTCCTGGGCATTGCGGGTGTGACTGTCACCAACAGGGCCACTAGGAGAAGATTCCTGTGCCCATCCTGTCATAGAAGCAAGCGTTTGTTTCTGGTGAGTATGAGCAGTATGAGCACAAGTAGAACTTCTGGATCACAGGGTAAGAGTATGGCCAGCTTTAGAAGATATTGCCTAATGGTTTTCTAACTTGCTGTGCAGATTTTCACTTACTCCAGAAAAATAGGAAATCTGGAGTGATGCATCAAATCCTCAATCCTTACCAAACTTTGTCAGTCTTTTTGATTTTAGTCATTCTGGTAGTAGCTACTTCTTCTTCTTTTTTCTGGCTTTACTGAGGTGATTGACATGCAAAATGGTAAGATTTGAAAATGTACATTGTGGTGATTTGATATATGTATACATTGTGAAAGACTTCCCTCATCTAGTTAATTAACACATCTCATCACCTTATATATTTATCTTTTGGGGAGGAGAGAATATCTATGTTCTATTCTGTCAATAAATTTCAATTATAAAATACAGTGTTATCAACTATCATCACATTATGCATTAGATCTTCAGACCTCATTCATCTGATAGCTGGAAGTTTGTACCCCTTTACCAAGCTCTGTCCCCCTGAGCATTCCTGGTTTCAGACAACCACTTTCCTACTTTCTGTTTCTATGAGTTTGACTTTCTTTCTTTCTTTGTCTCCTTCTCTATTCCATATATAAGTGAGGCCAAAATTTCTTCTGTGTGATCCTACCTTCCTTCCTGGCCAAAATTGGCCAGATACAAACATTTGGTGGAAATCCCAGTAAATCATCAGTCAACTACCAACTGACAAAATCTTGCATGAAAAAATTAGCTGGACCAATTAGATTCCCTCTTGCAGAGAGTAAAGTAACAAATAAAGAATAGAATATAACACAGTCTTCAACAGGAAAAAATAAGAAAAAGCTGGAATGGCTATGATGAATCAATACAAGCCAAAGATATGAGAAATTATGAGGAAGCAGAAACAATAACAGAGAGATGATATACGGTAGAGGGCGTGGGAGCCTGCTGAGACCAGGACAGAAAGAATCAGGTACTATGAGAACAAGCAGTGAACCAGAGCATAGAGCCCAAGGCCAAGTTCTGGGGTCACCGGAGTAGCCTTGGACCCAGAACCACCCTCCTGCCTGTAGCTCCATAATGCCCTGGGACGGGGCCCATTCTGGAATCCCTGGGGGGGCACCTGGGTGTCTCAGTCAGCTGAGCGTCTGATTTGCGATTTCTGCTCAGGTCATGATCTCCTGGATCGCGGGATCCAGCCCCAGGCGTGGGAAGTCTGCTTGAGATTCTCTCCCTCTGCCCCTTCTCAACTGGGGATTGTGCACACCCTCTAGCTCTCTCAAATAAATAAATCTTAAAAAAAAAAAGAAGAAGAAGAAGAAGAATCATCACCTCCAGGATTGTCTACCTCCCTTTTCTCACAATAAATACCCTTAGCATAAACCCCTCCTCACTGTAGTTGAACTAACATGAGTGAGTGTCTGCTTCTTGCAACCAAAACCATCCAACTGCTTCACCCAGTAGGGCACCGTCAGTGGTGTGCTTGGAAAAGTTTGACAGCCATTGCTCCAGGAAGGAAGAGCCCTGAGTTGAAATGCTTGCCCATATCTCTGGTGTAAATACTCTACATGCTTCTTCCAAGGCTAATTGCCAGCTACGAGTACGATAGCACTGAAAACAGAAGGCAAGAGATGGGAAAGCGCACACCATTAGACCATCCTTTCACCATGCATAGACAGTAGGAAAATAGTTTAGTATTGATACTCAATGTGAATGTCATTGTTACCTTTATTTTTAATACAGTTTATTTAGTTTTAAGTCTAAGTTTTTAGAAACGCCTGCTTTTAATAACTCATTTGCAAAGCTCCCCAAAATTTGAGTATTGAGCCAGCTCCAGCACATCCCTGAAATAGATGCTCAGTCAATGTTTGAATCTTTTCCTGCCTTCTGTGCAAAATGCATCCTAGCAGACTCCTGGCTGTGTAGGGTTCTGCCACCTGGCTCCCAAGCCACTGACGTAGCCAAACATGAGTAAAGCGAACCATGTGATAAAAGTGTTGTACTCAATTTTCCAGTGTAGATCTCCACCAGTGATACTCTAAACCATGGAAATAGACATGTCATGGCTATATTTACCCAGACAAAAGCGTCACAGCTTTCTGGTTCGGAAATCTGGTTTGTTTTGTTTGTGCTTTGCCTAACAGCAGGACCCAAGAAAGCATGTACCAGAGAATGGGAAACACACACAGGAACTTGGGACACATCAGAATGGCTCCTGGAGCAAAACCCAGCAAATAGCCAAGTTTCTACATGCCTACCACAGTGCAGGGCATCATGGTCATAGGAAGTAAAGTAAGAGCTGTAGTTTTGCTCTTAAAAAGGGCTTTCAACAATAATATTCTGATGATGAGAGTTAATATTTATTAAGTGCCCATCTATAACAAGATTCCTTTAACTCTTGTCATTTGCCACGACATGGATGGAACTAGAGAGTTTTATGCTAAGCGAAATAAATCAGTCAGAGAAAGATAAATACCATATGATTTCACTGATGCGTGGAATTTAAGAAACAAAATAGATGAACATAGTGGAAGGGAGGGAAAAATAAAATAAGATGCAATCAGAGAGTGAGACAAACTGCAGGAGACTTAACTACTAGAAACAAACTGAGGGTTGCTGGAGGGGAGGTGGGTGAGGGGAGGGGGTAACTGGGTGATGGACTTTGAGGAGGGCACTCTATGTAACGAGCACTAGGTGTTATATGTAACTGATGAATCATAGACCTACACTTCTGAAACTAGTAATATACTATATGTTAATTACTTGATTTTAAATAAAAAGAAAAAAAGATTCTTTTCTAAGTGCTTTATGTGGATAAATCCAATTAACCCACACAACCACCCTTTGTGGTAGGTGTTATATTATCTCCCCAATCTTACAGATAAAGAACATGAGGCATGGAGAGGTTCTGAAGAAGCCTGGAGTTAATGTCTGAACTCAAGTATCCAATTCCAGAGCTCATGCTGCTACCCACTGGGCCACCTCACCTTAGGAGAATAAGATACAAGCACTGTTGTACAAGTAAACAAAGAGGACTTCAAGAAGCTATTTCAAGTATATTAGTATCAGAAAAGCAAGTAGCAAGTGTAAGCTGGATTCTTCTCAAAGAATAACTTTTAAAGTCCCATTAGCTATTTGGGGAGTTAAAGGAGAGACTTGAAAGATAGGCCGGAAGTGGGCAGACCAAAAGGACAAGGTGGGTAGCTTTGCGGGAGGAAGACTTAAGAGTAGGAACAAGCGCCAGATGCCAGGGAAGGTGACAGGATCAGCAAGTGTGCCCAGGGCAGTCGGGGTGGGGGGTGGGGGGGCTGAGGAAGGGGCTGAGGCCAAATGACAGAAGGGAAGGATCACGAGGGAGTGTGAGGATACTTCACTTTTAGGGCAGTGGCTATGTGCCCTACCTTGATGTGGTGATGATACCAACAAATGTATACATATGTTAAAACTTACCAAATTGTATACTTTAAATATGTACAGTACATTGTATGTCAATTATACCTCAGTAACACTGCTTTTAAAACTGAAAAAAAAAAAGATTACGTACTATATGATTCGGTTTATAGGACATTCTGGAAAAGGCAAAGTAGAGGCAAAAAACAGACAATAGTTGTCAGGGGCCCAGGATGGGGGAAAGGGTCAGTGATGAAGAAGCAGGAGGGACTTTGGAGGAGGAAGGGTTAATAGATGGGAGAGCTGGTCTGTTCACCTCAGTGATCTTCCTCCCCAAAACCCATAACCCCAGTCTAAGCATCAGACAAACCCAAACGAAGGGCCATTCTCTTAAATACCAATACTCCCCAAAATGGTCAAGGTCATCAAAAACAAAAAAGACTGAGAAATCATCATACACCAGAGGAGACACAAGGACTAAATGTAATATGGTAACCTAGATGAAATTCTGGAGCAGAAAAAGGTCACAAAATGGACAAACTAATGAAATTTGAATAAAGACTTCAGTTAACACTAGCAATGTGCCAATGTTGGTGCCTTCCTTCCAATGAATGTTGTGAGATGTTCACAGCAGGAACACAGGACAGGAGCATATGAGAACTCTTCATACTATCTCTCATACTATCTTTTCTGAAAACTGAAATTATTCCAAAATTAAAAGCGTTATTTACAAACATCTTAGTGGAAGCAGTAGATGCTTTGGTTCTTCTTACTGAATCTTCACCCAAGCAGTAAAAAGCATAGTTTATTTTTCAGCCACCAATTAATTTCCAAGCCAAAGGTGGGAGTTTCTCTGCTCCATAGTTTCTAAAAACTCCACAGAGTTTCTAAAAACAGTTTCTAAAAACTCCACAGAGTTTCTAGCCTCCATAGGGAGGCCTAGCAGAGAGGGTCTTCCAACTCCTCCCCCACTCCCAGAACCCCTCTGCCTTCTCCCCCCTCCGCAGCCCCAGTGGCAGTGTGAACTCAACAAAGGCATCCTGGTCACCCATGGATCCAGACAGCCAAGGGTCAGAGGGCAGTGTGCATCCCCCCCCAACCCCTTGAAGCCCCACTGGTCAGATCTGGGCTGGGTGGCATGGCTGCTGCGGGGAAGGGGTATCCCAGATGAGGCCAGGGGATTTCCAGCACTCCCTGTGTATGTGTGTGTGAGAGACAGACAGACAGGCAGACAACAGACAGAGACAGGGAGACAGAGGAACTGAGAAAGGAGCGGGGAGGTTACAGCGAGTGACCTGAACCAGGCTCCTGGAAATAATCTCTCAGCAGGGAAGCAGTGAGTCCCTTTGGAAACCACTGAAGCAAGAAAGTGGTGTTGACCAGTCTATTGTGCAGGCCTTTTTTTATTATGTGTAAGTAAATGAAAGGCCGAAACTATCCTAATAATCTTCAGGATGCCCTGCCTCTCCCCGCCCCCAGCCTCGGCCAGCCCTTGGGGGACAGTCTTCCACCTGGCCTTCTGTAACACCTCTCCCCCCCACCCCCCCCTCGAAACTGTCATTTTTTACTCCAATGGTCACAGCATCTCTCCTCTCACAACCAGATTTCCTTCTTTCCTCTTCCTTCTCTCCACCCGCCCTCCCAGTGTGGTCCTTCACATCATTGCTTTAGCCCTGCTTGCCCCGGAGCAGCCCTGCCCCCATGGAGCACAGTCAGGACGCAAGTGATCTCTCAGGCAGCTGTTCTGCACAGGGCATCAGGACGAAGAGCAGACTCCTGGCATCCCTTGTTCAGGGCAACGCTGACATCTTTGTTCATAAAATGAAGGTGTCCCTCTCGAGTGACTCATTTAGGAAAAACCGAGTTCGTATGTAGTATTAGACAGGGTCTGGTAAAAAAAAAAATTAATAATTTTAGTAGAGATAACCTAGTACAAAAAATAGTCCTCAATCTATTGTGGTAATCACGGTAGAATATATACATGTATGTAACCATTACATTGTACACTTTAGGCTTGTACAATGTTGCATGTCAGTAATCTCGGGATAAAACTGGGGCAGTGGGGGTGGGGTGGGGAATTGTTCTGTTCACCGGGAACTGGAATATTGAGACAGCAAAGAGAGAATACGGACGTTTCCCCAAACTGGCTGCAGGAAGCAGCTCTGGCCACCAAGGCTGGAGGAGCAAGAGGAACAGGCTAGGGCTGTAGGACCCAGAAACAGGAAGGAGGTCCTCACAGACGGAACCCAGACCTCTGAGGAAGGTCTGCCGACTGGCTGGGGATAGGGTCTCCAAGGAGGGACAAGGAGACTGGTTTTGAGATTGTGAGAAAAAAAATGAAACCAGGATCAACTGCTATATTGACATCAACTGCCATTGTCAAGGTGAGTGGGGTGATGGTGGCAGGAACTGAGAGCAAACGGGAAGAAGTACTTTTTTCCCTCCTCCTTCTGCTTTCCAATCCCCAGCTAGCACCCCCTGCTGGCAGAGCCTAATACCGTTCCGCTCGACAAGGAGATAGGGGTTTACCAGTCCCAGCCCAGCATGCCAAAGCCAAATATAAAAGCAGCACTGAGACACAACAGCATTGTAATAGTAACAGAAGGAAGAAGAGATACAAACTGATACTTAATCAAGTGACTGTTCCGCACATCAACAGTGTGAATGTCCAAGCATGTGTGAGTATATGGGTAGAAAAAGTAGCTCTGATTATGAACCTCATATTTGACAGCAGCTTCCCATTTCTAATAATAGTATCTAATATTTACTAAGAGGTTGCCAGGTACAAGGCAAGTGCTAAACTGTTCACATCAGTGATCTAATTTAGCACTCACAAAAACCTAAGGAGGTCGATACCAAAAGAATTCTAATTTTGCAGATGTGAAAATTAAGGTGTAGAGAGGTTAAGTCGCTTTCTCATGAAGATCAGAAAGTAGCAGTTTCAAGACCTTGTTCCACAAAGCTCATGTGGTTAGTCCCTGTATCCCCTCTTATCCAATGGGCACCAGCACCGCAAAATCTACCCTCTCCTCTCCCCTCCCCTGACATTGTCAGGAGCTCTGGCAGGAAAGCAGGTAACAGATTCCTCAGTTCTCTTCTCTTAGATGCACGTACAACTCCAACCCTCTGGTTCATGAAAACACAGGATTAAAGCCTGTGCAGCCTTGAAGCACACACACTGTCACAAAACCAGAGGAACAGCAGAAAAGAGTGCTCACATCCCAGTATAATAGCGCCAGCACGGACAGTATAATTATGAGGTCAACACACACGTATTGACATGGAAAGGTAATAATAGCTAATATTTAATGAGAGTTTCCCATGTTCTGGGCACTGCATCATGGGCTTTTTTGCATGGACATATTTAATTCTCACAACTAGATGTAGCAGATTCCATCATTAACATGTCATTTTACAGATGAGGAAATTGAGGTACTGGAGAGGTTATATAACTTACCCAAGGCCCGTACAGCTAGTAATTGATAGAGTCAGTATTTGAAACGAGGCAGTCGAGCTTCAGAGGACATGATGTTGACCCCACACTATTCTGACTCCAGTAGAGTGTAAAAATGACATGACAAGCTATTCAGCCAAAAAGAAAACAGATTACAGACTAGTGTGTCTAGTATTTTGCCATATCTGTTCCATGTCTGTTTTATGTATTTATGTGTGTATATATATATATATATGAATTTTATATATAATATATTTTAAAAATTTTAGTCCATACGGGAAAGTGTGGAAGGGTTTATAATAATATATGAACAGTGATTACCTTGGAATGGTAGTTTGACTTTTTTGCCTTCTTATTTTTAAATAACTGTATGTTCTGGTTTTCCTACAATAAACATATTCTCTGTTGGAATAAACTTGCAATTTTCTTTAGGAAACGAGCGTCATTTCAGGGAAAACAATCTGGCAGTGTGAACAGCTTCCTAATATTTTGGGTGGATAAGGAAAGGAAACTTGGGCTCCCACCAGACTTGTATAAAAGGGAAGATTCCAAAGCATCTGCTTCATCCTGGCAAGGCAATCATATGCCCCCTGACAATCATCCCATACCTTAATAAGCCCAGGAGTCACGTCCATGCATTGTTTCCAGCATGTTCCCTTCTCCACTGCACTATAGGGAGGGCTTGCAAATGTATGGAGCATGGGCACGATTATTCCGCTTTGAAACTCCAGCTTCCTAGATCCTAATCAAGATGACTTGGTCCCTCTGAACATCCGACATTTGCACGCAGGATAGCATTGTTGTGGTAGCTGTGATGTTATCCCTTTGCATCAAGAGTATTCTCTCCCATTTCCCCAAGCCATGTGTTGCCTTGGAAACATCATGATTCTTATAGAGATCTAAGCAAAGGGAAATAATAAAAATAATAAAATCTTACAGTTGAAGTCTATCTTTCATGCCACCAAGGCGCGTTGCTAAACCCATCCTCTAGATAAAAAGACAGACAGGCAGAATGGATCATACCATGTGTCATCCCGATAATTAACAATTAGAGAAAACACATTGATCTCTGTTCTCTGGATAATTCAGGTCAAAGTAGTTTTCCACCTGAATTAAGCAGATTGTCAAGGCCAGAAACTTTATGAATAGGAAGATTGAGTCCCATATCTAAAGATGCTGGCCTGAGAGAGGTCTCTGAGATGGGAGACAACAAAGCCTCTTGCCAGCCTGGCACCAGCTCACGTGGGAGAAAGGTCTGAAGCCATGCGGAGAATCTTTCCTTATAGAGCAGTGGTTGGCAAACTTTTCTGCGAAGGCCCAACTGGTAAAAACATTCCGTGTTTTAGGCCCTCTGGTGTGATTCACCAACTTAACTCTATTGTAGGGTGCAAATAGCCATAGAAAATATGGCAAGGAATGAGCACAGCCACGTTCAATAAAATGGATTTACAAAAACAGATGGTGGGTTAGATATGACCCAGGAGCCATAATTTTGCAGACCCTTGTTCTAGAATATAGACTGAGGATCTTCAAGGTGTGCCTGTAATAGTTAAGGATCTCAGAAGAAGTAGGAAGTTGGCAAAGTTATTCTCATTCATTTATTCAATGGATGTGTATTATATTCCTTTAGTGAGCCAGGCTCCAGATTAAGTACTGCAAGTCAGAAGTGGGAAAGCAAATAAAGTCCCTAGAGTTTGCAGTTGATGGAGGAAGACATACTAAGTCAGTAAATAAGCAAATGAGAAAATTCCTAGTATTGATGAGTTATATGGATATAATAAATAAAACAAATAGTGAGAGAGGGAAGAGCCCAATTTACCTAGAGTGGTCAGAGAAGGCCTCCTAAGGAAGGTGCTGTCTAGCTCACCTTTGTCTGCAGAGAAGGAGGTCACATGCAAAGACCTGGACAAAGAACAGGCCATCAATGTAATAAACAAGGAGAGTATTGTTTGGGATGAGGCTAACAGGTGGGCAAGGGTCATAGCAGACATAGTGTTCTGAGGCCTTCTGAGCCATAGGGCCTGAACTTGACCTCGCCTTGCCATTGTCCAGGAGTCCTGGCTCTTGCTGAAACCTCACCTGGACACTCACAGCTTCTGGGCCTCGCTCAGGTCCACTGCATTTGTAGTGGGCTCGGAGGTATTCTAAAACTAGTACGAGCAGGCTCTCCTGCCAAAGAAAACACACCTATTTTCATTGGCACCAGTAAAAGACTGATTAAAGCAACATAAATATCATGCAGTAGTAAGATTTTCGGCACCTGATCAAGTGACTTCTTAGCTTCCCCTTTTCTTAAAATCAGTGTTCAGACCAGGAAGAATAAGGCGGTGACTGCTGAGTGTGTCAGGGCACATTCACAGATGAGGAAAAAAAAAAAAAGCAAAATCTACTTACCTCCTTTAGCTCTATCAAGGACAAAAATCTTCACACTAGAAAGCATAGACTATATGCTTAGGAAGGCACTTGAACACAAAGTAAAGAGAGCTAGTAAGACAGGTCTTCGGCTGTTTTAAATGAGCGGGAGGCACCAAGCCCACACCAATGAACCCAGGGTAGAGAGGCATGTCCTGTCCCAGGGTTATAATATACTGGGATCTGTAAGACCAGGAGAAAAGCCAGAAAAGGCAGTGTTATTCTTTTGAGAAGGTGTAAAGAGGCATATTCCAAAAGCATAACCCATGACTTGAATATCCTTCCCTACAAAAATCCTATAAGGGATAATTAAATAATAACATTTCATGAGTGAGAGGAAAGTGGTGAGCATTACACCTAGAGAGGTTTCCTGGAAACAAATCTCACAGGATCACCCTCATTTCTTTTCTTTGATGTGATGGTTACATCCATCCAATGTTCATTATATAACAATTAAGTTCTCACGCATGGGCTGTAGCATGAACAAGACAGACACAGTGCCTAACCCATCAGTGGAGTCTTTAGGAATATGCCACTGGTCTTTCTTCTGGATCCTAGCTTATGCAACCTTTTTATCTATTAGTTGGATGAAGATCTGGGACACATGACACAGTAGAATCCAAAATGGGTTAAATCTAATGAAAAATGAATAAATATTCAACGTTGTACAAGTTCATTCTGAAAGTACAGAGTGTAGACTTCTGGTTAAAAATGATCCATTGATTATAAACATTTATCTGCTTTCCCTCCCAGGCAAAGAGAATGGGAAAGGGGGCTTCAGCAGACAAGAGATTTCATTAAATTTTTGAAAGGGGAGAAGTTATTGAAAGAGTATTGAATGATGGAGCAGAGCAGAGAAAGACACAAATTAATTTGCAGAGTAGGCTAAGGGCAAAGATCCCCAGTTCGCCTCACAGAACCCTAGAGAAGCTCTAGACTTGATTATAACTGCCTTGGAGGGGCGCCTGGGTGGCTCAGTCGGTTAAGCCTCTGCCTTCCACTCAGGTCATGATGCCAGGGTCCTGGGATGGAGCCTACCTGGGCTCCCTGCTCAGTGGGGAATCTGCTTCCCCTGTCTCCCCACCCACCAGCCCTGACCCTCCACTCCCCACTCCTGCACTCACTCATGCTCTCTTTCTCTCTCTCTCACAAAAATAAATAAATCTTTTTTAAAAATAAGAAGTGAAGCTGCCATGGAGAAGGCAGGGGCAGTGCAAAACTACAGACCTACTGTATCTGAACACTGAAATCCCTCATCCTTCTTTCCCACTGGATGTGTCTTCCCCCAAGAAAGACATCAGGAAATTCTTCTCTGGGAAATCCAAACAGTCCCAAGGAAAAAAATTTCCCAGTCCCAGCCTCCCACCCAATTGCCCACATGAGGTCTGTAAACTGACAAACCCCTATAACCATACTCATACACAGAGCTGTCCATCAGCTTTGTAATGTCTTACAATTAGATAGGAATGGACAGCCAACATCTTTGACAATGTGAAGAGAGGCTGAGGTCAATGAATAGAGAAAAGGAAACTGAAGGAAACAGATTTCATGCAGGAAACAAAGACGTAGCAAAAAAAAAAAAAAATCTGGTCAGTATCCTCAAAATAAGTGATTATTACATACCCCCCCCAAGAAAGCAAAACAACCAAGAAGAGAATATTATGAAAAAGAGGCAACCAAAAGGTAAGAGTGAGTTTTTGAAATTAAAACAATGATAGTATAGAAGTGCTGGCCAGTCAGTAGAGTGTGTGACTCTTGATCTCGGGGTTGGAGGGTTGATTCCCATGTTGGAGGTAGAGATTACTTAAAAATAAAATCTATAGTATACATAAACGATAAATTATAGCCTAAATAAATAAATGAAAGCATTGGAAAATAAAGTTGAAGATTCTTCTAGGAAGTAAAACAAAAAGAACAGACTGAAAATAGGGGGACAAATAAAAAATTCAACATACGAAGCAGGGGGACCAATATCCTAAAAAGAACTCCAGAAAAAGAAAACAGAGTAAAAGGAGGGGGAAAAAATTAATATGAATGAATGAATGAATCTCCAGGTTAAAGGACCCATAGCAGGCCCGGCGCAATAAGTGAAAAGAGGCCGTCACTAAGACTTCTCATAGTGAAATTCTGAACCTTAGAGATAAGGAGGAAACCCTAAAAGCTTCAGAGAGAAAAACTCACTGCTTAGAAAATACCAAGGTCATGGGACACCTTAATGGCTCAGTCCATTGAGCATCTGCCTTCCGCTCAGGTCATGATCCCAGGGTCTTGGGATTGCATCTTGCATTGGGCTCCTTGCTTGGCAGGGAGTGAGTTCCCCTCACTGCCTGCTGCTCCCCCTGCTTGTTCTCGCTCTCTCTCTCTCTCTCTCTCTCTCTCTCTCTCATAAATATTAAAGAAAAAAAGAAAAGACAAGACAAGACTGAGATCAGACTGACAAAGGACTTCTCAAGAACAATACAGTAACCTAGAACAATGCTTCTCAAAGTATTAGGTGGAGATTTTACTGTTTTCTCTGTCATTGATTGCTACTTTCATAAAACAGAGTAGAAATAACTTCTACTCAAAAAATTCCAAATTAAAAGCCAAATTAAAGCGTTATCATCAGAGATGCCTGGGTGGCTCAATTAGGTGTCTGCCTTTGACTCAGGTCATGATCCCGGGGTCCTGGGATGGAGCCCCGCATTCGGTTCCCTGCTCAGCGAGAAGCCTGCTTCTCCCTCTTGCTCTGACTCTCCCCTCTGCTCCTGCGTGCTCTCTCTCTCTCTCTCTCTCAAATAAATACAGTCTTGAAAAAATATTAAAAAATAAAACTGATCATCAACTTCAAAAGACATGAAATGCTGTGGTTAAATTTCTGTATTTAGCTCATCACAGATGAATGGCAAACAGTTTGCAGACTGACACCGGTCCGTGGCCACACTTTGAGTAGCAGTGTGGGACAAGAAATGCCTTCAAGATTGTAGCTCTCAACCCAGAATTATATACCCAAACTATAACTATGAGAAAGCAGAACAATGGAATGTTGAGGCTAGAAAAAAAATAAAGACAATTTATCCTCTTGGATCCTTCTGTATAAAGCTACTAAGAAGTGTTCAAGCAAAATGAAGGAGTAAATGCAGAAAGTGTAAGACAAGTCCAGGGGAGGGGGTCGAAGGATGGGGTCCTACCCATGCCCACCTGGACCGCTGGGATCAGTGACACCCACCCTGCACCCCACCCTGCACCCCCCCTTCCCAAGCCACTCTCTTCCCTGTCTCTTGGCAAGCATCTCCTTTAGCCTGCCGAGTTTAAGTCCTTGAACCTGTGAGGGGCTGAAGTATTCATACACATATCAGAGAGAAACTATGACAACCAAGCAAGAAAAGTGCCAGGAAAAGCAAGGACCTCGACTTCACCTGTGCCTTTTTGACCTGTGAGTGTCCACAGTGATTCCCACGGGCTGCCGCCCTCTCACTACCACCCAGACTCAAACCCAGAGGTGGCTTCTCCTGGAGACGGTCAGAGGGGCCGGTTCTTGGTGCCTGCTCTCTCCTAATGTCTGCTGGGGTTTATTTCACCCTCTTCCTTCCACTCTGGCGGTCCTGGGAAATAATTAAAAAAATCAAAAATATTTGCATTCCATCCGAGTTAACACCACATCTTCTGTAATTATCCCTGCTGCTGAAATCATTTTCTCATGTGCTTTTTGAGCAAAAAGGGAGGGGCAAGGGAAGCAAATTAATTCCTTGGCAACAAAAATCTAATTAATCAAAAACAGGTCTGAGAGAATCAGAGCTTCTTCCGCCCATGAAAGCAGCAGCCATAAGGGGAGCAGGAACACTTAGCTTAGTAGTAAGAAAAAAAAAAAGTAGGCAGATTTTGTGAATGTGCAAATGAGAGGCAAGGCAGCATGAGAGGTAAAGCAGGGAGTTGGAGTCAGTTTGAGTTGGGCTGGAATCCCAGCTCTGCTGTTTCGTGCTGCATCACCTTGAGCAAGTTACCTAGTCCCGTGGAGCCTCAGTTCTCCCATCTGTAAAGTGGGGATAACAACACTGTCTCATGAAGGCAGTGGGGAAACTGAGATGATGTCTATAAAACCCTCACACAAAGCTGTCATCATCAAGACAGCATGGTACTGGCACAAAAACAGACACATAGATCAATGGAACAGAAAAGAGAACCCAGAAATAGACCCTCAACTCCATGGTCAACTAAAGAATGTCCAATGAAAACAGACAGCCTCTTCAACAAATGGTGTTGGGAAAATTGGACAGCCACGTGCAGAAAAATGAAATTGGACCATTTCCTTATACTACACACAAAAATAGACTCAAAATGGATGAAGGACCTCAATGTGAGAAAGGAATCCATCAAAATCCTTGAGGAGAACACAGGCAGCAACCTCTTCGACCTCAGCCACAGCAACTTCTTCCTAGGAACATCGCCAAAAACAAGGGAAGCAAAGGCAAAAATGAACTATTGGGATTTCATCAAGATCAAAAGCTTTTGCACAGCAAAGGAAACAGTTAACAAAACTAAAAGACAACTGACAGAATGGGAGAAGATATTTGCAAACAACATATCAGATTAAGGGCTAGTATCCAAAATTTATAAAGAACTTATCAAACTCAACACTCAAAAAACAAATAATCCAATCAAGAAATGGGCAGAGGACATGAACAGACATTTCCGCAAAGAAGACATCCAGATGGCCAACAGACACGTGAAAAAAAAATCCTCCACATCACTCGGCATCAGGGAAATACAAATCAAAACCACAATGAGATATCACCTCACACTAGGCAGAATGGCTAAAATAAACAAGTCAGGAAATGACAGATGCTGGTGAGGATTCGGAGAAAAGGGAACCCTGCTACACTGTTGGTGGGAATGCAAGCTGGTGCAACCACTCTGGAAAACAGCATGGAGGTTCCTCAAAAAGTTGAAAATAGAGCTACCCTATGACCCAGCAATTGCACTACTGGGTATTTATCCTAAAGATACAAACGAAGTGATCCAAAGGAGCACATGCACCTGGATGTTTATAGCAGCAGTGTCCACAATAGCCAAACTATGGAAAGAACCTAGATATCCATCAACAGATGAATGAATAAAGAAGATGTGGTATATATACACAATGGAATACTATGCAGCCATCAAAAGAAATTAAATCCTGCCATTTGCGACAACATGGATGGAACTAGAGGGTATTATGCTTGGCAAAATAAGTCAATCAGAGAAAGACAACTATCATATGATCTCCCTGACATGAGAAAGTGGAGATGCAACGTGGGGGGTTGGGGGGTAACAAAAGAATAAATGAAACAAGATGGGATCAGGAGGGAAACAAACCGTAAGATACTCTTAATCTCACAAAACCAACTGAAGGTTGCTGAGGGGAGGGGGGTAGGGAGAGGGTGGTTGGGTTATGGACATTGGGGAGGGTATGTGCTATGGTGAGTGCTGTGAAGTGTGTAAACCTGGCGATTCACAGACCTGTACCCCTGGGGCTAATAATACATTATATGATTATAAAAAAATTAAAAATTTTTTTTACAAACCCTCGCAATGTTTGTCACACAGAAAACACTAAGTGTCAGTGATGAATTATTAGCAACCTCAAGCACCAACCCTGTTATATAAATTGCAAACTTTCAGGAGACATTTTTTTCAGCTTTTTCAAAAGCTGTTTTTAAAGAGCTTCAACTAAAGGTATTATATTTTCCAGAAGACATACTAAAGAAATAATAAGAGAAGTATGAAGACATTTAGTTGTAGGAATGCCCATCAAGCTGTTCATTCTAATAGAAAAAAGAAAACTGTCTAAATGCCCTGAGATGGGAGTTAGTAAAATAAATCATGGTACACCCATAAAATGAAAAATCAATCTTCAAAGTGGGTATCAAAAGAGAACGCTGATGGATGGAGATGTGGGGGTTAGGGTGTAGGAAGGTGTAGGAAGCCAGTTACCAGTTTGTAAAGTATAAACCACATTTATTTACTTCAACACATTTTCCACCTGTGTGTGTATATGTACAGAAAAGAATTTCTGAAAGGATGACCAAGGCTTTGTTGTTTTGTTTTTGTTTTGAGTATTTGCTCTCTTCTTTAAACCATCTGTATTTTTTAGGGGCGCCTGGATGGCTCAGTGGGTTAAGCCGCTGCCTTTGGCTCGGGTCATGGTCTCAGGGTCCTGGGATCGAGTCCCACATCGGGCTCTCTGCTCGGCGGGGAGCCTGCTTCCTCCTCTCTCTCTCTCTGCCTACTTGTGATCTCTCTCTCTGTTGAATAAATAATAATAAAAAAAAACCATCTGTATTTTTTAAAATTCTTTTATTGTGAGCATACTCTGTGATTTCAAAAAAATTTGAACTTTTACTTTTTATAGAGAACCATAGATTTCCTTATTCTACCCTCAACTGTAGAGCTCTCTGGACATGACCCTTGGATGAATTAAAGGCCGCCTGTACAAACTCAGTGTCACCAAGGACGACAACCTCCTTCTCCCCTCTGGTCCTCGCCAACCTGTGCCCTGTGCTCTGTTGAGGAACGAGCAGGCCTTTTCCTGCCCTCTTCCCATGAAAACACACACCCATTCTTGCCTGGGAGAAAAATAGCTGTGACATCCATCACTCAGAGCCACTACTGCAGTCTCGGGGGCAGCAACGGGAGAAACATAAGGCCATATATACCACCGGCCCTCAGATGTCCCAAGACAAGCCTCAAGACTTGGGTCTCAGGTTCCCTGTCATCTCCTTGTACAGTCTGTGGAAAGCTCAAGGGGGAAAAAAAAATCCCCAGGCTTTGAGCATGGCTGGGCAAGGCAGAAAGGCGATGTTGTCCTAAGAGTTGAAGGCTCTGCTGAAAGTTCCATGACATGCATCCAAGGCTTTCAAGAGCTTTCCCCCAGAAATCCCCGCAAGGTATGAAGCAGATGCCCGTGATGCAATGGCACCCTAGAACCTCTGACAGAAGAAACAAACCTTGAGGGAAAACAATGAAATAAAACATTTTGGCTGCAGACGTTAAAGAGAAAACAGTAAAAGGAAAATTGGAAGAATAAACCCTCAAAACAGCTTGACTTGGATTTTTTTATTTATTCACCCAATTCAACAAACATGATGTGGTGTCTCCATTTGTTGGGTCCAAGCATTACAAAGATTGGGACAAAGTCTCCCTGGTGAGCCCCCCATCTCCTGGATGCATTCCTTCAGGGTCCATTATGTGGCTGGTTGCATTGTCCAAAAGTAGCCAGCCAGAGCAGTGTGTCTGGTCATATGTTTCCTTTCCAAACCTTGATACCCCTCCATCCAAATGGGGAGCCGATTTTCCCTTGGCAGGGGTTCACACAGTCCCCTGTGACGGCCTTGACAAGTACGACCCAGCAGATGTGATACTGCTCCTTTTGGAGGAGAACTCATAAAAGCAGATATGATGTCTGCTTGGTTCTCTCTCTTCTTTCTGGACCCTCAAATGTGGGGGCCGCCATATTGGAAGGAAGCCCAAGTTCGTCCACGTAGAGAGCAAGAGAGCAAGAGCAAGAGAGAGGAGAGGATCAGAGAATTCAGAGCTCTTACAAAGGAAGAGCCCAGAAATAGACCCTGTCCACATGGAGAGGAACTAAGGCCCCCAGCTTCAAGGCAGCCTCAATGGGCAGAGTGGGGCAAGTGAGCCTTCCAAAGAGCACAGTCTCCAGGCTTCGAGTCCTCCAGCTGAAACTCTAGACACCGTAAATTGGAAGCAAGCCCTCCGTGCTGTGCCCTCTCTGCATTTATACATGAGCCCAAAAGACGGTTGTCTTATGCCACTAAATTTTGTGAAACGTGTTCCTCAGTCATAGGGACTGGAATACCTTGTTTTCTTGAACAGAGCTTGGGTTTCCAGAGCTGGGCTGGCCCATTTTTAAATCCCAGCCCTGCCATGTCCCAGTTAAGGGATGCAGGCAAAGTCACTTAAAGCCCCTCTGTAATATGGGAATAATACCAAGACCACTAGCGAGAGCAGAGACTGTGGAGAGAGACCCAAGGAGTAGAGGAAGGGGAGTTTGAAAGTCTCCAATCACAAAGGTTAGAAGTGGCATTGAAACAAATGAGGCCAAGAGTCTAGAAGGAAAGGAGAGGTTGCTCAGGGAATAGAGAGCAAGCAAGGAAGAGCTAGACGGTTGTCTGGGAGAGGAGCTCAAAACACCAGAGTGGGCCTGTGGCCACGAAAGGAATAGGAGCAGGGAGATAAAACCACAGGGCTGCCGATTTTCACTCAGCAGCAAATATTTTTCACACCCAAAGATGGGATAGAGTAATGGAGAAGATGGGCGTTTCCGTCAGCTGGGGTATTTGACCCAAGGCAGGATGCCCTTGGAACAGACCTGCAGAGTACGCTGAATCTTCACCAAGGGCACTGGATCCAAGGAATTTTAGAGTCCGGCTCACCCTGAGACACCAACTGTCACCACGCCAGCCTGTCACTCTTTAGTATGGGGCCCTTTATTCATGCTCAGCACCACCTTGTCACCAGTCGATATATTCTTTCCGCACTTATATCTATTCTTTTCTTTTCTATTCTATTCTATTCTACTATGTTAACAGTTTATCATCCTCTCTCTCTACTACATATCAAATTGTCCCAGAGTTCAGAGGCTTGCAAACAACGTTTACTATCTCACAGTTTCTGCAGGTCAGGAATCCGGGGAGGGCTGGAGCCTCCAGCTTTGAGATTCACAGGCTGCAGTCACGGTGTCGGGCAGGCCAGGTGACCCTCAAGGTCAAGCTTGGCGGGTCGGCAAACCGGCTCACTCGCAGAGTCGTTGGCAGCATCCAGTTCCTCCCGGCGGGGAACTGAGGCTCCAGTTTCTCAGAAGCCGTCAGTCAGAGGCCACCCTTGGTTCCCTGCCAGGTAGGTGTCTCCATAGAGCGTCTCACAGCCCAGCTGCTTGCTTCAGCTGAGGGAGGGAGGGGGAGAGAAAGAGCCAACAAGACCAAAGTCGCGGTCTTTGTAACAGAATCAGAAGTAACCCCCCTCCATCACTGTGGCTATATTCCCTGTCTTAGAAGTGACTCACTGGGTCCAGCCCACACTCAGGAGTGGGGATTTATACAGAGCTGTGACTTCCCAGAGTCACGGCTGCCATCCCCCTTCATCCAAACCCCGCAAAGGTCCATGACAGCGGGAACCTCGCCCGCCTTTTTCACCTCCATATGCTGGCACCTGAGACATAGATGTTCGATGCACATTTTTAACGGAGTGAACAAGGTGAACCATAAGCCCCAAGAGCTCCAGGTGCTGCCCTGTAGAATACATGCTCGTTGAATGGGTGAACAAATGCGTGGATGAATGAGCTAAATGTCCCTCAGCAAACATTTGACCCAGTCCCCAAATCACAATTAAAAAATAGATTTCGAAGACTGAGTGGCTTAGTAGGACCCATGAATAAAGAGGGGTTTTCAGGCGGAATTACGCATAGATCCGTTTCCAAACCGTGTGTCCACGAGGCCATCTTGAAGATGCGTAAATAACATAGGAATCCCTCCAGAAGACATGCGGCAAGAAGGCTACTGCCTCCAGGGAGGAGGATGGCAAGCAGACCTTTATCCTCTTGCCAGGTCATGGCAGGGGCTCTGGAGAATTTACATTTGCATAATTGTTTCCCCCTGACTGGCTCCCCTCCCTGCTAAGTCTGATGTCCTGGAGACGCCTTTCCAAGTGACAAGTGTATTGTCAACGCAGAGCAGATCCATGCACCAGGCTTCCTGACTGGCAGGCCCATCAAATCACAGAGGAGGCCCCAAATGGGGAACCTGGGGGACCAGACCTGCAAGAGGAGGCGGGTGAGAACATGTTCTCCCCGCCCCCCACCCTTACCCCTACTATGGCTGTTAATTGAGAAGGGGAGCCTCAATAAATTATATTGAAAACAGATAAACAACTCAAGCTGTGTTTATTAAAGAAATAGCAAATGGCACAGTGCCAGCATGAATGAGCTTTGCTGTAATCAGTGTATTTATTTCACCAAAAAGAAGCCTGTCTGGGCTTCTTTTAAGCCTGATAAATTCATTATGCTAAGTTTCAGCCTCCATAGAACTGAGGCTTTTCTATATGTTAATTCATTTTAGTAAATAATTATTCTGTTTGGCTGAGGGAATGCATGTCTCTATAATTTAATAATTGGGAGGGTTATTACATGTGATTAATAGGAATCATAAGCAAATACTGAGAGTATAATAAAGAAGGTCAGTGGGGAGGAAAGTGGGAAAGATGCTCCCTCCCCCACCCTTCTCCCCTGGCGGAGTTAGGGATTCAGTACTTGGAGGAGAGATTGCCTTCTTATCCATCCAAGAGCCATTTCCAATACATGCTACATTTCTCTTTGGAGCTTTGCAGTGTGTTTCCATGTGTCTGTATGTCAGAGGTGAGAAAGGAGGAGAGAGAAGACCTGGAGAGAGAAACAGGGCCGTAAGTGGCTGGAATCTCCAGACCAGAGCCTCCCAGATGCCCAAGGGAGCCCCACCCTGTCCCTTCAAGGCTAACCAGAGACGTTTTCAACAAACCTCAGTGAAATGAGAACAACCGACACTATGTGATGGCTTTTACAATTTTTTTCAAAATTCTGGAATCAGAATTTTTAAAATGTCCTTTTGTGAAATAAGAATGACCAGTAACCTCTTTCTCTTTCTTCTTACTTGGAAAAATGAAAATCTGGCAATTTTGGACCTCTTCCCGCCAATGGGTTTTGGCATTTTTAGTTCAGAAATGTACCAGTCTGGTGAAACCCCGAAGTCTTAGAACCTCTGCTTTAGGCCACTTTAGAGTCCTCTGGCCTCCAGAGTGAGACCATCCTGGGATGAGAGTCCCATATCTGATTTTCCTGGGCTATTTCCTCATTTATTAAATGGAGAAATTGATTCACCTACATAGAAGTCCAGCAATTGAAACATATTAATTGGGCATCTATGTGACAAGTGCTCTTCTTAGCACTGATGATAAAGCACCTGATGTCTTTTAGCAAATAAGGGTTTAGTTGAAGAACTGTTACCCCCATCAATGTAGAGATTTGTACATGACCAAGGTAACAAGTGCAATGTGCGGCTCTTAGTAAGGGATTAATAGTGCTTGTTGACCATACGAATGACTGAACTACATTCATAGTTGTTACAAGATCATAGATACCAAGGTTCTTTACATATTTCAATATTGTTGTGTTGTTCTTATTCTGCGGAAAAAAAAAAAAAAAGCAATGGATCTTCCGGGACCAGCCAGGCCAGTTGGGAAGTCCTAAGGAATCGATGGGTACTAGGAGACGCATGAGCAAGCTCCCCATGATCCTTCCAGACACAGCTACTGTGCTGCCCTGTCCGTTGTCTCCTCACAACTGCTTCTGCTGACCTACACACAAGACCTGCTCTCCAACCCCTGCTGTCCTGATCTTGACCCCAGCCTCTCTCAGTCCTGATCTTCCCCAGCCCTGCCCTCCTGTGCCTGCTCTGGCTGATGGGTCCACATCCAGCCTCAGGGAGCTTCCGCCCCTGCCCCCACTGCTGCTTCCCAGACTGAGACATGATGGTCCCGGCGGTTTCTGGGGCTGAGGCTGCCACTTGCCAAACATGTCTCCTCTCTCCAGGGGACCAGTGAACCTCATAAGGTACAAGTCCTACTGCCTCGTAGGTACCGGCGAGCTAGGCCCAGATCAGTGTTCCTGGAACGTGGCGCACCTGAAGCCATGGAGAGGCCAGAGCTTCAAAATGTATTAATTCCTTCAAGAAATAAGTTGAACTTGCACCTAGTGTATGCCAGTCATTGTACAAGATGCTGAGCAGACAGCAATGAACAAACAGGCAAAAGTCCCTGGCCCTGTGAGGCTTAATTTTTGGCAAACAGATGCAAATATATGTGATAAAATTCTAGAGAACGATCAATGTTACAAAGAAAAATAAAGCAGGACAATGGGATAAGGGGAAAGAAAGGGCCTCTTTGAGGAGGTGACATTTGAGGTGGATTGCATAACATCCAGGAGAAAGGCCTCTGGGGCAGAGAGAACAGCAAGTGCAAAGGCCCTGAGGCCTAATACTGGAATGTTTTAGAAATGGCCAAGAAGGTTAATATAATAAGAACTGGAAGGGTTATAGACTGAGAGAAGAGAAGATAATGGGCAGCCACGTCCTATGGCACTTAAAGACAATTGTGAGGACTCTGGATTTACTCTAAGCATTTAAGAAACTACTAAGAAACTTTCTGATAAATGGAAAGTAAGGGGAGGCCCAAGATGAGGTCTGGCCTGGCTAACTGCATAGTCATTAAAAAGGGTACCTGCCTTCAGAGAATTCCTTCAAGCCTTTTAGTCCTCCTATACCCTCCAGCCCTACCTGATACCCCTCATAATACTACCAGCCCCCATACCAGATCTTTTGTCATCTCTCATCCCCATTACTCATTTTGGTCCCTGGCTCATCAACAAACAATCCTGACGGTGGGGATGGCCACCATGTGCTGAGAATCAGGACATGCCCAGGGTTGGTGGCCCAGATGAACACTACAGGCTAGATGAACACTACCAGAAGATTAGCCTGCTCTGATAGACTGTACCAGACATGGGATCAGAGGTGTCGGGTCCAGTCCAGCTTTGCCATTTAGTAGCTGTGTGATCTTGCACAAGTTACCTAACCTCTCTGGTCTTTGTCTTTAAATGACAATTATAATAACTGCTCTGCTAACCTCCTGTGGTGGCAAGAACCCAGTGCTTCAAGTAAACTGTTGAGCAATGTACCCTTGTCAGCTGTGCCTGCAAGCCGATTATCAGCATTCAACCCTGAGCCTGCCTATAGGCTCGGGCCCTCATGGCTAAATGGCTTTCAAACACCATCCTCCCTGACTTCCCCGGGTCCCGGGCCCCAGAGCCATCTCATCTCCATTCCGTCCTTCAAATAAAACATTTCATTGTTCCTCGGCTCTCTAGGAAATAGTGACCCTTGAGATCGCGAAGGGCCCAGAAAACACATTTGGCACAGGCAGGGCATGGCTTCATGTCTGACACACACAGTGCTGGGCCAGGATCCCCTCCGGAGACCTCCCTCAACAGCCTCCCCTACAGACACTCACACACGCACAAGTCAAGAGAGCCGTGGATCACACTCCTGTCGGGGATGATGGGAGATCCTTGGTTTGCTCGTTCACTCAGTCTGGTGGTCAGGCAGGCAGTCACCAAGCATGTGTTCTGGGCCACACTCCATGCTAGGCCCCGAGGCCCCACAGTGAACTAGGCAGGCCTGGCCCTGGCCTGAGGGGAGCTTAGGCCAAGCTGTGGTCAGTCTACCAGCACCCAGGGAGCTACAAGGGACTGCATCCATCCAAGGGTTCAGGGTGGGGGGTTCCTCTGAGGAAATGCCTGTGTTACCTCTCTCAAAACCGTGCTGACCACTTTGTGGAGCGGTCCTCGGGGCAAACAGCCTTTATCCAGAGAAGTGGCTGCCATGCAGCCCGGCGGAGACCGTGGATTCTGTCCTGGCTCCAACATGCCAGGTCCGTTTATAACTTTGGACACATCCCTTCTGCTCTCTGGGCCACCGGGTGCCCCGTCTGTCATAGGAAGGGCTACAGCCACCAAAATTGCTCACAAACTTCAGTTGTCCTGCAACCCTCCTTGTCATTTCTGTCCCATACACCCCTGCCACCTCCAATCCACTCACGTTTATGAACGGTGACTTAGACCATGCTTAGTACGCACTGGGAAATGCTGTAAGAGCTTTATATGTATTCACTCATTTAACGGTCTAGATACCCTTCTGAGGTGGCTGCTGTTTTACAGATAAGGACACAGAGCATAGCAAAGTGTTTGCCTGTCTCATCATGGCTCCTAAAGGTGGGGCTGGGAATGCCACTTGGGCAATACGGCTTCGGAGCTCATTCTCTTCACGCTTGTAGTATGCTACTTACTGCTCTTAATATCTTTCTTTCAACTGATCCACTTTTTAATGTCAGTTTCTTTTTTTTTTAAAGACTTGCAATCATGTCCATCAAGTGAAGAAGTATGTGACTTGTCATAAATAGAAGAGACCCGTTAAAAATGCATGACTACTCCATTGCGAACTCTCCATGCAACTCATCAGATCAGCTCTCAGACCACCAGGGGACACTTGAGGACACCTGGAGAGGACATGCTGAGGGCTTTTCCAGTCCGGTTACACCGTGACTTTCTGTCACTTCCAGGCACCTGCAGGCTTCCAGGGGAGGAAAGCCTCACAGCTCTCTGACCCCACCCCACCCCACCCCAACCCCAGGATTGCCACTCCTTGCACACCTCAAGGACTTCCAGGGGATTCAGCTCCTGCCAGCCTGGGGCTCCCATGACTCACCCACCTCCTCCCTTGTGGGTAAAACTTCCACACTGGGGCTAATGATGCCCCCAGCTGAGGCTCCTTGGTCCTTTGCTTTTTCCAAAGACAACCCACTGGAGGCGTGTTCCACCTCCTGCCAGAGTAAATAGATGATTTTCCATTGCCCTGGGTCCAGCGGGACCTCCTGGGGAACATCAGCAACAATTGTGGGGGGCTGGGGGGGAGCCTAGATGCCCAGGCCCCTTCCTGAGGGGGATTTGCAGGGTAACAGGCGTTAATCACACCTCTGCTGCTCCAGCACTTTCCAGACCAGCATGTCTCCCACCGCTCATCCCCCTCCCCCCGCACCAGTTTCTTTATAAAACCACACGTTTTCCTACACTGACCATGGAAGGGAAAAGCAGAAAATTGACGGCCCAGGACAAAATGCCTCCCCTCACCTTGAATACTTTTCTTTAACTCAGAATACAACTTCACTTAGAGAAGATGGATCGCTTAGGAGAGCCCAGTCCTGCAAATACTCACAGGGCCCAGCTTGCCCATCACTCCAGGGCAGAGCTGAGTCACAGAGAGAAGAGAAATGAACTTGGAACCACTGCCACCCCCACTAAAGTTTGAGTCCTCTCTCTACCACCCTGGCAGGTGGGAGTGTGTACTTGGGCTAGTCATTTAACTACCCTCTTTTGGGCCCCACCTCGTCATCTTCAAAACAGGGATAATATCTGGGGGTCTGCCCAGCTCAAGGGGCCATGTGGGGACAGAATGAGAGGTGGCTCTGAATGTGTGGTACAAGCAAGGAAACCCAGTGTGGATGTGGGAGTATGACATGACGAGGTGTTAGCCACCGTCAGCTGCTGACAGGAAACCTAGTGCCAGGGCAGGGGGTGTTGGTTTGAGATGTGTCCTCTGAAAATGAAAGTACAGTCCTCCCCACCTCCGTGGCTATAGGAATTTGTCAAATGAGGCATCGTTTAACCCATAAGACAACCAGACTCGGAGAGCAGGATGCTAATGAAATGGAGTCTTAACCACTTTCAGGGTTGAAACCACTTTCAACCTCCTTCTTTTGTTCTAGAATGAAATGAAGATTTGATTCCCATTGAATCTAGTTTACCAAGTAATATTTGGCTTGGGCAAGAGGGAACAAATTTAGTTCAGTTGGAAATTCCAAGAGATGGCAGATACTTGGGTTAGGTTTAGGTTCCAAGCAGGAGGGCTGTTTGCCCTCATTTGAGTTTTGAGTCTGTTACAACGTGGGTTCCCCGGCCTTTCATAACAGGGTCTGGCTGGGCAAATGACATTCATCACCCTGTGCTTTTCTAGTATGTTTGTGAGTCAGAAGCCGTCTGATAGATGGCATCAGATTTGGCTATCCCCACTAAGAGAATAAGCTGTCCCAGCTGCTTACCCAGACAGAGGAATTCTGTCTTTATTCATTCATTCACTCATGCATTCATTCAACAAACATGTATTAAACTCCTCCTGTGCCATGCCCTCTCCAGAATGCTAGGGGAAAATAAAGATAGGACTTAGTCTCTGACCTCAAGAAGCCCATAGTCAGGTGAGAAACGAGCTTGCAGGGAAATACATTACAATGTTGCGTGTCAAGAGCTAGCATCCAGAACACAGAACACAGGAAGAAGACAAGAACGAATGATTAAAGCAGCAGTGCGGGCCAGGGCTCCTGGATAAGGTGGACCCTGAAAGATGAATAGAAATTCACCAGCTGCATGACATTACTGCATTCTGATTTGTATTTATTTTCATGGATGTGTTTATTTCTGCACAAGAGTACACACACACACACACACACACACACACACTCCACTACCTCGATCCTCAGCACCATGAAGGCAGGGAGCTGGTCTTGTTCATGGCTGCATCCCCAGCACCTAGACAATGAGTGGCACGTTTTAGTTAAGTGAATAATACGTAAGAGGTATTCTAATCAAAGAGCAGAGCATTTTCCAAAGGGACATTAAGAGGAACCAAGTTAAAAAGGAGAGAGAAGACAATTTTCCACTGATGGTGGAAAAGAAAACTGGGGTTGGCTCAGGATTATTCAGGATTACAGTTACTCAAACACTCCACCATGGGCAGCTATTTGCAAAGAAGGGAGTGAACCAACAAGGACTAGGTGGATATGACTGTGGCCTTCAAAGTGGCTGTATATTTTTCAGAAGGGTTCAGGGACCCCACACTACCCACCCACCCACAAACTCCATTTCTGCACGAAATTTGCCTGGAAATAGGCAGGTAGAGGAGGGTGACACCAGCGGGGGGCAAGAGCATTAACCAGTGAGCAAAAGAACGATTGCTGGTCCCTAATCATCCTTCCTCCCCTGACAAGCCAAAGCCCTGTGTGGGCCAAGGTGACAGCCACAGAGCTAAGGTGGTCTCTCTCGCCTAGGTACTGCTTGGAATGGCAGCAACATGAGCCCCAAGAAGTTCACTTCCAGTTCTGCAGGCTGAGGACTGGCGGCCTCCCAACAAAGGAACAGCTAGGACTTGGAGGGAAAGCAGAGTCTAGACTTGAATGCCCCGTTTATTTATCATTTACAACCGAGCCAGAAAGGTCTTCAGGGCGTTTTGTCCACAAGTGCCAACAGCAAACTAACGCCTGACCTTGCCCAAAAGTGCAGATCAAGACAGGAGGACGTGTTACCGCCCCCCCCCCACCCCCACACACGAGTTTGGCTTGCAGGGATCAGAGGGGAGGGAAAGGAAGGAACTTCATTCTTCAAGAGGAGAGGCGCGCAGAGGCCCCCACGTCGGCTGTCGGGTGGCCCGATTGCTCAGTACAAAGCCCAAGTCCCCAGGAAGCCTCCCTTCCCGCGGCGCCCTCAGGAGAAGGAAAAATGCTGGCGAAAAGGAGCACATTGCAAGGGAGAAGGAAGCCCCCGGCGCTATTCACAAAGGCAGGCAAGAGCCTCCAGCCAGAAGACAAGCCTGTGCGGCAAGGACAGAGGGCTGAAAGTCACCTGCGCTGCGGACGTTAAAGGAGGGGTGATGCTCGGAGGAGGTGAAGCCTCGGGCGGCAGCATTGGGATGGAGTTATCTCACCCACCGCCAAGATATGCCTACTGAGGGAATGAGGTCACCCACCCCACCCCACCCCGCACACGCCGCTTCCTTTCACGGGGTCGCACACCTCCACCTGGCAGGGGCTGGATGGCCCTGGAAACCACCTGCTCACCTTATCCCAGGGACCTTGGTGATGCAGGAGGAGGAGCCCCGCGCTGGGAGTCCTGAGCTCTTCTGGAAGCTGCAGTTTCCACCTCCATAAAGCCTGTCCCATGAGTGTTGTGAACTCACATGGCAGGGGTGAGGTCGCCCAGAGACGGCAGGCCTTTGCCTGTATTTTCAGCAGGTGAAGGCACCGGGCTTCCCCAGGGTGAAGAGATTTAAGCCCAAGAAATCAGCAAGTGGAAAGCCAAGCTAAAATTCCTGTGTGAAAGAACAAAAATTCAACTGGGTAAATCTGAAGATTTAATTGGCTTTATTAAGCCATTTGCAAAGCAGGTAGCATCTTCCCATCTAGCAAGAGGGAGCTCCAGAAGAGCTGAATACAAAGGGAGACTTTTTTTTTTTTTTTAATAGGAATAAGGGTAGAACAAGGAGTTACAAAAAAAAAAAAAAAGCAAGGATCTTTTCAGGCAAGTTCAGCTTCCCTTGGGGTTCTTATTAGGAGGATGACCTCATCTTCTTTTGGAGGATGGAGAGGGCCCATTGGGACAGATTACCTCATTGAGGCTCATCAGAAAATTCCTGACTGACCAGCTAAAACTACGTTCCAGGGGGGAGATTGTGAACTATGATTAGGTTAGGTATTAAGTCATGGGTTTGTGACTTGGCCTAAGTGACCCCATTTCAGGCCTGAGATTTTAACACCAAACTGCTCGTTCAGTGCTCTTTCTCCAAAGCCACGCCTACCCACAGGTAAAGAGTTTTAATTATTTTGTGGGTCCACATCTTGTCTCCTCAGTAAGTTTCCCTGGGATGAGGATTATGTACTCTACATAGTTCCTGATACTTCACAACAGCAGCCAACATCTATGGCGTCATTACAGGCACTGGGCTTTATTCTAAGTGATTTTCCTGTCTGAACTGCTTTTATCCACACATGAGATCTACAGGGTTAATTATTATGATCTCTGTCATTACAGAGGAGGAGGCAGCAGTGCGCAGGTTAAGAAATCAGCCCACGGTCATCCAACCAGTGGGTTGGTGATATTTCCTGACGAATCAAGGCAGTCTGACTGGAAGGCTCGGCTCAACCACCAAAAGCAGAAACACGGGTGTCACAAAGAGTTGGCAGTTACCCAGGGACGTGTGTGAGTGCCAGGGACTGGGACAATGGTGGTTTCCCTTGACCTGAAGAAAATCTTGTGATAAAATGATTTGCCATGTGCAGGCCTGGTGCTGGCTTCCTGCCATCAGGAGGACCAGGAGGCACCTCCATCTTTCCTTCCTCTCACAAAGGACACGAGGAGATTTGTACTGAAATGTGACCATGACCAAGAGATGTCAACAAGTAAGGAGAAAACTTCAGCCTCACCAGGAGTAAAAACAAAAACAAACAAACAAACCAAATTAGAATTAGGTACTCTTTCATCCATCAAATTAGAAAGTATTTTTCTATTTTTTTCTTTTTTTTTTAGACTTTATTTCTTTGTAGAGAGAGAGAGTGAGCACAAGACTGTGGGGTGAGGATGGGGTGGGCAGAGGCAGAGGGAGAAGCAGGCACTCCCCATGCAGCAGGGACCCTGATGCGGGACTCGATCCCAGGACCCCAGATCACGACCTGGCCGAAGGCAGCTGCTTTACCAATGGAGCCACCCAGGTGCCCCAGAAAATATTTTTTTAAGTGATCAAACCTAATGCTGCCAGATGTGGAGTAACACATGCTTTCTCATACTCTGCTAGTAACAGTGCACATAGGTTGTACTTCTCTGGGAAATTACATTTCATAAAGTCACTACAAACGCTGCATTAGCAAATACTGAACCCTTGTTCCTGGGGGAAGGACAAGGTTAGACTACTGTGAGCCTCTCATCCAAGCAGTTTGGTCCACCAATCAATACCTGCCTCGTTTTACATGTTTCTATTTAAAGACACCTTACTCAATATACTGTATGCCGACCAACTAACTCCTGAACTCATAGCCAACAGCACTGTAGCCCAGGCCTGAGCAAAGCTTATTGAACACAAGAATTTTCTCCATAAGGCACATCACAGACTTCTTGTGCTTAGAAACACCAGCCAGCACTTTTGCACTGTGGTTGGAAGACATGTTGTGTTGTTGTTGTGTTGCTTGCTTCTCCTCTGCTCACCAGAAGACACATTTTCAGGACTACTCACTTCGATTGAGATCAGTGGAAGATTGGGGGGTGGGGGGGAGCTTCTCCTTTTTCTCTAAAACTTTAAACAAAATTTCATTGAAGTATAATTGGCAAATAACATTGTATTAGTTTCAGGTGTACCCATTTCAAAATTTATATACATTGCAAAATGATCACCATTGTATACACTGCATGCTAAGTCAAAGTAACCTCCATCACCACGCAGAGTTACAATTTTTTTTTCTCATGATGAGAACTTTTTAGATCTACCCTCTTAGCCCCTCTCAAATATAAGATATGGTATTCCTCACTATATTCACTGTGAAGGTAGTTTTAAAATAGAAACTATTGTGCTTTCTATTTGAAAACTATTTCTCTTGTTAACTCTAATTTTAAAAATTTTAGAAAAAAAAATAACAAAAAACCATTAGGAAAATGGCAGAGAAATGCTTCAACTTTTTGATTAGTCATGTAGCTACTCTTGTTCCCACCTAATGCTAGGCATTCTTAAGGCCTATCCTCCAAGAGCTTTTGTATAAAGGGGATAAACTATGGGCACTGTCCAGGTGTTGCCCCCTCCAAGAGTTCCGGGTTTTGGGGAAGCACAAGGTGAGGGGAGTAAGGGGGAATGAAGCTGCTGAGGTTAGTCCATCAGATTCACTGGTGCCACTGAACCCCTCATCTTTAAAACTACTGGAAATAAATGAAGGATTTTAAACTGAGTCAATTACGTGATCATATTCATCCCTTAGAAATATCATTCAGAAATCACAAAGGAAGATTAGTGAGAGAAGACTGATGGTTGAGAAATCAATTTTTAATATTTGCATCCTTTTGAAGAAGTGCTATTTCAATAGAAGATATTCTCTGTTCTCTAATTATAGTGTGTAAAACGAATATAAGGTTTTTTTCTTTCAACCTTTGACACCCTTTGCCCATTTCTCCCACCCCCAGACTCTAGCAACCACCACTCTGTTCTGAGGCTGTGAGCTTGGTTTGGGGTTGTTTGTTTGTTTGTTTGTTTTTTGGTTTTTGGGGTTTTTCTCCTGATTCCATATCTAAGGGATCATATAGCATTTGTCTCCCTCTGTCTGACTTATTCACATGGTGTAGTACCCTTGAGCTCCATCCACATTGTAGCCCATGGCAGGATTTCATTCTTTTTATGGCTGGATAATATTCCATTTATATATACACAATTTCTTTATCCATTTGTCTATCAATAGACAGTTTGTTTCCATATCTTGGCTATTGTAAATACTGTTGCAATAAACATTGGGGTACACATATCTTTTTGAGTTGTTTTCATTTTTCTTTGAATAAATACCTAGAAGGGGAATTTCTGCATCAAGGGTACTTCTATTTTTATCTTGAGGAACTTCCATACTCTTTTCCATGGCAGTTGCTACAGTTTGCATTCCCAACAGCGCAGGAGGGTTGCCCTTCCTCCACACCCTCACCAACACTTGTTATTTCTTGTCTTTTTGGTTCTACCCATTATGGCAGGTGTACGGTAGTATCTGATTTTAGTTTTGATTTGCATTTTCCTGATGATGGGTGGTGTTGATCATCTTTTTCTGTACCTGTTGTCCATCTGTAGGTCTTTTTTGGAAAGATGCCTATTCAGATCCTCCAAGAGGATCTGAATATTTAAGGAGATCGTTCAGTGGTTTTTTTGTTTGTTTGTTTTTTGCTTTTGAGTTGGAATTCTTTTTATTTTGGATATTACCCCTTTATCAGATATATGATTTGCAAATACCTTCTCCCATTCAGGAGGTTGCTTTCCCATTTCATTGATGCTTTCCTTTGCTGTGTAGAAGCAAAGCAACATTTGTTAGATTCAAAAAACCTTCACCAAGACCAATGTCAATGAGCTTACCACCTGTGTTTTCTTCTAAGAGTTTTATGGGTTCAGGTCTTACATTCAGGTCTTTATCCATTTTGAGTTCATTATCGTGTATGGTGTAAGAAAGTGGTCTAGTTTCATTCTTCTGCATGTGGTTGTCCAGTTTTCCCAACACCACTTACTGAAGACACAGTTTAAGCAGGAAAATCACCAAAAAAGCACAAAAATGCAAAATGCAAAACATGGAGTCCTGAGTAGACTATAACAGGATACTTGCTCATGGTGTAACTGAAACAACAAGGCAGGGCATTACCTTGTTCCACCTCACTGGGAATAGGCATGATGGCCAACTGCACCACACAGGCACCCCATTTTTTAAAAAATTTTCATTGAAACTCAATTTAATTAACATTATCGTGTATTACTAATTTTAGGGGTAGGATTTAGTGATCCATCAGTTGCATAAAAGACCCAGTGCTCATTATATCAAGTGCCCTCCTTAATGCCCATCACCCAGTTACCCCATCCCCCTCTTAGCTCCCCTCCAGCAACCCTCAGTTTGTTTCCTAGAGTTAACAGTCTCTTGTGATTTGCCTCTGTTTTTGTCTTATTTTTCCTTCCCTTCCACTATGTTCATCTGTTTTGTTTCTTAAATTCCACATGAGTGAAATCATGTGGTATTTGTCTTTCTCTGAATGACTTATTTCACTTAACATAATACCCTCTAGTTCCATCCACATCATAGCAAATGGCAAGGTTTCACTCTTTTTGATGGCTGAGTAAGGCAACCTCTCTGACCTCGGCTGCAGCAACTTCTTGCTAGACATGTCTGCAAAGACAAGGGAAACAAAAGCAAAAATGAGCTATTGGGACTTTATCAGGATAAAAAGCTTTTGCACAGCAAACAATCAACACAACTAAAAGGCAACCTACAGAATGGGAGAAGATATTCACAAATGACGTATCAGATAAAGGGTTAGTACCCAAAATCTATGAAGAACTTACCAAACTCAACACCCAAAATACAAAAAATCCAGACAAGAAATGGGCAGAAGACATGAACAGACATTTCTGCAAAGACGACATCCAGATGGCTAACAGACACATGAAAAAGTGCTCAACCTCACTCAGCATCAGGGAAATACAAATGAAATCCGCAATGAGATACCACCTCACACTAGGCAGAATGGCTAAAATTAGAAAGTCAGGAAATAACAGATGCTGGCGAGGATGAGGAGAAAGGGGAACCCCCCTATACTGTTGGTGGGAATGCAAGCTGGTGCAACCACTCTGGAAAACAGCATGGAGGTTCCTCAAAGAGTTGAAAATAGAGCTACCCTATGACCCAGAAATTACACTACTAGGTCTTTATCCAAAGGATACAAACATAGTGATTGGAAGGGGCACATGCACACCAGTGTTTATAGCAGCAATGTCCACAAGAGCTAAACTATGGAAAGAACCTAGATGTCCTCGACAGATGAATGGATAAAGAAGATGGGTTATGCCCATTTCATTGATGAAGGCACCAAGACATAGGGAAATTTTACAATGTAATTAAGGTCAACCAGGTAGAAAGAGATTGAGCCTCATTAAATCCCAGATTTTTCTGATTCTATAGCTCCTATGCCAATGCTTCTCAATCTACCTGGTGGGGAAAGGCCAGTGGGTGATAACAGAAAAACAAAATGGGAAAAAAATTATAAAATACCATATGTGCTTAGATGTCATGCCAATATCAGAATTTTCAAACACTTGCAGCATTTGTACTTGTCTCACACAGCCTGGCAGAAACACTTCTGTCTAGACCGGACTCTAGAATAGCTCTGCATTATCCCCCAAAAAGAGTTGGGTATTCCTGACTTTCTAGGTGGTCTGGGGACTGGCGTTGAGGCTCCATGAGAAAAGTTCATAATCTCTTTCACCCGCAGGGAACTTGATAATTTCACAAATCAACTTTCCATTGATTTGACCCCTTAAAGTTCTGGGAGGTGGGGGTTCGTTTTCTAACCCCCTCCTCCACCCCCACCTTGTCTTCAGATAAGAAAACCTACTTTTCCCTATGGCCAGGACACCCCTTCCCTGGGGTCCTCACTAGGCTGACTCCTCATCAGCCTTGGGGTCTCTACTCAGCATCACTTCCTCAGAATGGCCCTTCCTGACCACCTCATCTCGATAGCACCTCTGACCCTTCTGCTCACCATGCCGTTTCACTCCATCACCATCAAAAATTGTCTCTTTGTCTGTTTACCAGTTTTTCTCTTCCCTTTTTATAAGACCAAGTCCAGAAGGGCACAAACCTCTCAGTTCATCGGCTTTCTCCCCAGTACCTGGCAGAGTCAGGCTCCCTGAAGGATTTGTTGAATGAATGCAGTAAGAGCACAGAACCACAGAGTGGTAAAAGATAGCTTACCTCGGGTCAAAATCAAGTACATGCAGGAGCTGGAAATCAAATCCAGTCAGCGATTCCCCAGATAATGTTTATGTGTCTCCTTCTCTGAGTCAGGCATCAAGCTGGGCCCTAGGGGGCTGGTGGTGGGAGAGAGAGGTCAGCTCCCATCCTGCTGGGGGCTTACAGATCCAGTGCCAAACCGAGGGGCTCCTCTCTGCCTTTCTGCCTCTTTCTGGTCTCTTCCATTTGTATGTAATCTTCTGCCTACGATGAACAGTTTCTCACAAACAACTGTGTTATCTTGTAAGTAGGGATTATTATTACAACTCTTTCTAGGGTTGCCAGTTAAAACACAGTTCTATTTGAATTGCAAATGAACAATGAGCAATTCTTCAGGATCTGTGTGTCCCATGCAAATACCCAGGACATATTTATATTGAGAAATTATTCGTCGTTATCTGAAATTTAAATTTAACTAGATGCTCTGAGTTTTTTCTTTCTTTTTTTCTTTTTAGTCTGGTAATGCTACACATTTATAGACAAGGAGACTGGGGCTCAGTGAGAGCACGCTGACTTAAAAAGTTTGTCCCTGGGGCACACCACCAGTAGGAGAGTCACCACCAGCCTGTCCGAAATTGGCTGACTCCTCATTCTCTCTCAAATACCCTGTGCTTCTGTGGCCAAGCCAGCTCCTGCTGTCCAAATCCACGTACTCTGAAGATCAGCTTGAAGTTGAAATACCTCCTTCACCTCCAGTAAAAAAAGCAGTTTTCATGTCTATATTTTATTATTTTTAGTGAATCTTTTCTGATTATAGAAACATACCTGTAATACATTCACACGATGGAATACTACACCTCAGTGAAAAAGAATGGGTTTCTGCTACACACAACCACCCAATCAGTGAGTTTGGGGGTATTTATACATATCGACTTAAACAAATGATATTGAACAGGAGTCCAGATAGGGAGGAGATCCTGTCTAACTCCATAAAAATGAAGTCCCAAAATAGGCAAAACCAACCTGTGGGGACAGAATAATGATTCCTGGGGGGGATCGAGGGTGAATAAGAAGAGACATGAGGGACTTTTTGGGCTTTTGGTAATGCAGATCTTAATCTTAGTGAAGGTTACACACATGTATAAATATATGAATCCAAACTATTTGGTTGAGATTTGCACACTTTCCCATTTGTATGTTATGTGTCCATGAAAAACTTAAAAAGTAATAATATTACATGCTCACTGTTAAAAATGAATTAAGCATGGACAAATCTAAAAGAAAAAAAGAAGTCTGTATGTACCACTGGGAGACTGCACAAGCAACATCTTAAAGTGTATCCGTCCAGATATTTTCCCAGAAGCATTAAATTTTGACGAGCATTTCTTACAAAAGGATTTCAGGATCTACTACCAATCACCAGAGATGCTAATTTATTTAGGAGTCTAAATTTCTGGACAAGTCTTTCACTTACCCAGAAAGCCCTGACACAACTAGATTTAATTTGAACATTTTTAAAAGAGCATGGAACAATTAACATCAAATAAATGGAATTAAAATCAAATTGAACACAGTCTTTCAATGATATGACTTAGAATTTGATTTTAAGTACAGTAATGAATATAAAATGAAAGCGTGAAGGCAGAAAAGAGCTCAGGGGGCCTCCTGGGACCCAGAGTGCCACCTGCCGGTCATGGTCTGCAATGACATCCCACCATCCTCAGGTGAAAGCATGGTCTCCCTATTTATAAGCCCCAAATTTTATTCCCCCTTTTCTTGTATAATTTGTACCTGTCCCAAGAGTTTCCCAGAAATCTTTGCTTCCCTGATGTATTTCACATCTCCTAAAACAGAGGAGTAAGTTAATAAATATTTGTTAAAGAATAAATGAAAGGATGGATGAATGGACGGATGGACAGACAAAATAGACGGGCGTTCTTGAGCGTCATTGTGAAACAAGGGAGCAACCTCTGCCTTACCCATTCTCTTTGTTTTTCTTTTTAATAAAAATGAAGATCTGATATCCCAAAATACAGTAAAATGATTAGTAGCCAAACTAATACACATCTTCACATAGTTACCTTTTAGTGATGAGAGCACCTGCATTCCACTCTCTTAGCGTATTTCCATCTGCATATTAGGGATTTGGAGACGGTCATCCTTCATTACTGCAACTTTGCGCTCTTTGACCAACATTTCCCCCATTCCCCAGCACCCGTGAACCATGGTTCTCCAGCGTGGCTTCTATACGTTTGACTTCTTTAGATTCCATATTTAAGCGAGAGCATGTGGGGTTTTTCGTTCTTTTTCTTCATGGGCTTTTTTGGGAAAGAAGATAACCACTGGGTGAGACCAGATGAATGTGAAGGATTATTATGACACCCAAAGCAGGGGGTGGAGGAGTCAAATGGTGACCAGGGTAAGTGGCGAGGCTGTAGAAACAGGCACCGTGTAAATAACAGGAAACAAATATATGTGAAAAGTCTTGAGCCCGAACTTAATAGGCATCTGACAGGTGTCACCTCTTTCCCTTTTCCTCTTCCTCCTTTGCAGGCTGGCTCATAAATCCTTTCTGCAAGGACCCACTGAACTAAGGATGGAAATTTGTCCTCTCCTGGGCTCACTCACAGGTGAGGTGATGTTCGAGGTCTGTCTGGTACCAGTTCTGAAACAGGCCAGGGTCCCCACGCCTGCAGGTGTGAGCTGGCCTGTCAAAGCCCTCCTGAATTAGGAAATGTGGTTCCTATGACATTGCTGTCGGGCCATCTGATAGCGAGGTGCCCATGAGTGTGTCCACTGTTGACAGCCCCTGACAAGCACCACACTGGTCCTGCTTTTAGATGCCGCACAGTGGGTCTCTGGCCTGCAGCGGAAAGAGTGTGGACAAGGTGTCAGAAGGCTGGGCTCTGCCACTCGCTAGCTAAGTGACCGTGAGCACATTGGGTTGCCTTTGCCAGGATATAAGGATATAAGCCTCATCAGGACAGTGTAATGAGATGATGCCTGGGAAAACACTATGTAGAAGGGTGTGGCTGTTAATAAAACCCCAAATGAACATTATACCCCAGATGTGACCTGAGTGAGCTCAGAAACTACGGGAACCGTCGCCTGCTTTGGTCCGGATCCAGCTTCCCTTTATGGAATTGCTTCCGTTTTAGCAGTTACATCACCATCTTAATCACGTGGAGCTTCTGGCCCACCAAGACCTGCTGGCTTCTTAAAATCTGGGTTGTGCCCCCATAGACCACCCTTCATTGGGGCAACCGAACTTTCCGAAACTAAATGGGAGACTTTGTGCTCCATTTGCACTGGGTAACCTTGATCTTGCTGCTCTGGACCATCTATACAGGCTGTTAAAATGTTTTTCATAGAACTTTGGCAATTCCATACGTTCTGTCTCCCTGCCATCTTGATGATAGCCGCACATTTCAACAGTGTACAATCCGGGCATTCGTTCATTCAATATACATTCACTGAGCACCCACTGTTGCCTAGACACTGTGGCAGGAGCTGGCAGACACAAGGGGTCTATCTGACAAAGGGTGGCAGGCACCAGGGTAGTAATCGCAGTGCTGTGGCCGCTGGGGGCTCAGAGAGTGGGGCATTCCCAGGGCTACCAGTAGCAGGGGGAAGGTTTCCCAGTTCAGAAGATGGGGCAGTGGTCAGTGGCCGTTCTCCTTTCTTTCTTTCTTTTTTTTTTTTCTTTTAAGATTTTACTTATTTATTTGAGAAAGAGGGCATGAGCAGAGGGGGAGAGATAGAGGGAGAGAGAGAAGCAGACTCCCTGCAGAGCAAGGAGCCGAATGCAAGACTCGATCCCAGTACCCTGGGATAACGACTTGAGCCCAAGGCAGACACCCACCTGGTGGAGCCACCCAGGCACCCTTTCCTCTTCTTTCTGAGCACACCCCTGGACTCTGCTTTCCAGCCCTGATAGTTCTTGGTGCTCCCACAGGAATGACCAGATCTTTCTTCCTGGGCAGGTGAGGACAGGCAGTCCACTGTGATGCATCCCTCATGATTTCCTCTACCTTCCCAGCAAAGAAACTGCAGGTAGCAATGGCCTCCTCTTAGCTTTCTAACCTCCCCACCCCAACCCCCCGCCAGTGCACACGCTCATTCTGCAAATATTGGCAGATTGCCCCCTTTGGACCAGAACCGTGTTGGGTTCCATGGCGTTCTCTTAAATCCTCTCTGAGTTCAGAATCTCCACGATGGGGAGCAGGGTGACCCTTCTCCACAGGGAGAACCGTTTCCCTAGCCCTTTCATCCCAGCCAGGATGAAGATCTGAGTCTCTGCATCCCTACCCCCCTGGCTTAGCGCTCCCAGGCAGTGTGTAAAGGTGCCAAGGGAGGGAGGTGTGAGGTGTCACTGCACACCTTATGCTCTTGGTCCCTTCCTTAGCAGACTGCTGTGATGAGAAAAACCTGAACTCTGAGTAAGGCGACATAGACTTGTATCCCACCCCTGCCACCAATCGATGCTGTGACTTTAGGTACAGCCCATAGAGCCAGCTTCGTAGACCAGACCTTTGGGTCCCCATTCATCTCGAGTATTTTGATTCTTTCTATGCTAATCCCTAATTCCTGGCTGGATCTTTCACTCTCTTCTTGTCTAGCTTTATAGAGGAATAAAAAAAAGTCTTACAAAAAAGAGGCAGAAGGAAGGGAAAAGAGGTTAGCCAGCCTTCCTTACAACGGAACCCGTGCTGGCAATAAGCAGTCCAGGAGTGAAAAACAATCGCAAAAGGCTATAACCTCAGAATATCCCCAGTCTTCCTTGCCAGAAACTTGATTTCTTTTAGGCCTGGCCTCATCTTGGCCAGACTCATGTTCCATGCTAATTGTCAAGACGGCTCAAATTATTCATGGAATTTCTCCGCTGGAATGGTTTGGGGGGGCTCTCCTTTGCAGATGCATTCCTCCTTCCCTGCCTTCAAGCCTTCCTAGGACTGAGCTAGCTGGACAGGAATCCCTTCACTTTCTCGGGTCTTGTTTCCTCAACTGTAAGCCAGGAAGCTGGTTCCTCCCAGCTCTCGAAGGTCTTGGTGCTGATGACAGGTGCCTCAGCCGGCGTTTTCACACGCAGTTCCCCACCAGCAGCAAACCGCGGAGACGCACACATACATATGCAGAAAGGATGCCATCCGCCGATTAAATGCAAAAGGAATTATGCGATTAGCAAAGGACGTGGATCACACACATGAGTCTAACTGCAGCACCTGTGAACGTTCCCTAAATTAGATAAATATGGGCTTCCAGTCACTCCGGTACACAGACTGAATGGTAAAGTTGAGCCAAGTATAGAAGTTGATTATGAGATAGGAGTGATAAACACGGGATGTGCACGAAGCCAATCAAGATTATTAGCCATTAGTAATCATCTCACGCCTAAGGTGGCGTGTTCTAGGAGGCCCGGGCCCTAGAGTTGACAACTGTGTAATGAAGTTACCATGTGTCCCAAAACACGAAACACATTCCTTCATTTTTACATCGCACCTGTCACCTGGGGAACTCCAGCACCTGGGACTGGTGACACTGGCTCGTCGACTGGCCCGGTGCACGTTGCTGAAGTGGGCAAGACGTCACGTACTGACCTAGAAAAGGAAGCCTGGGTCCTACCATTCTCAGACTCTCCTGAACCTGTCACCCACGATAAATCTTTAAGTCTGTGAGGTAGCTCCTGCATCAGGACCATCCACGGAGAGTGACACGGTGAGAATCTAGGTGCTGGAGACAAACTCTGTGAATTTGAATCCTGTTCTATCATTAATTCTTTGACAAATCAGTTGAATTCATTGGGCCCTGGTTTCCTCATCTCTGTCACGGGGACAATAGTATCACCTATCTTCTGGGGTACATGCAAGGAGTAAAGGAATCATTATCTGTAAAAGTACTCAGAACACTGTCTGGTACAGAGTACACACCCAAAAAGTGGCTTATTTCCTCCCATTTAGTTTCCCCTCTTCATTAATTCATTTATTCAGCCAAGTAAGGGCCCACCATGTACAACGCACCACGCTCATGACCATGTCTATAGCAGGGAACGCACGCACGCATGCACGCACGCGTCCCACCATTACACTGGGATTAAAGAGGAAGTGTTACGTATTTACAGAATGCTCCAGGGTGCGTTATTCCATCAAGGCAACCGGAGAAGTCTTCATTGAAGACAGGCCAGGACGAGATTTTAGCAGAGGGGAAACGGAGTAGAAAAATGTGCAACAGGGACGCCTGGGTGGCTCAGTGGGTTAAGCCTCTGCCTTCGGCTCAGGTAATGATCTACAGGGTCCTGGGATCAAGCCCTGCTTCGGGCTCCTTGCTCAGCAGGGAGCCTGCTTCTCCCTCTGCCTGCTCTGCCTTTTCTGCCTACAGTTCTCCATACTTCTGCTATCTCTCTGACAAATAAACAAATAAATAAAATCTTAAAAAAAAAAAATATGTGTAACATTCTAGGCAGAAGGTGCAAAGATGCTTAGTCAGAAGATCCAAGGCAGGGGCACCTGGGTGGCACAGTCAATAGGGCCTCCGACTCTCGGTTTCAGCTCAGGTCATGATCTCAGGGTGGTAGGATGGAGCCTTGCCTCAGCTCCACACACAGTGTGGAGTCTGCTTGGGATTTCCCTCTGCCTCAACGCCTCTTGCTCTTGCTGTCTGGGTGGGAGGGATGGGGTGGCTGAGTGATAGACATTGGGGAGGATGTGTGTTGTGGTGAACGCTGCGTATTGTGTAAGACTGATGACTCACAGACCTCTATCCCTGAAACAAATAATACATTATATGTTAATTTAAAGAAAAAAAGGAAAGCATGTTTATGGAGAGGATAAATGACAAGTAGGTATTATATTATAAAAACCAAAGTTTAAAAAAAAACTGTGAATATGAATCGAAAAAACATTGAAAGAAAATGTGTCGTGACATTCATAGGTGATATTTTATATCTGTATCAATATATCTATATTTGTGTATTTATATAAAATACATAAATAAATCTTTAAAAAAAGATAACACTAAAAAAATAAATATCCAAGGCAACAAACATCAAGTTATTGCCGGAAGTGATGGGTGAAGTTGGAAATCCGCTTTTTGGTCATTTGTGGCTGGGGGTGGGAAGTAGAGGGGTGGGTCTCAATTTCAAGCCCTGAGTATTAATTTTATCCTGTAAGTCACAGAAATCCCTGGAACATTTCAAATGACACACTTTAGGACAAAGAGGTTAAAGGAAGATGACTGTGGCAGGTGAGCAAAAAGGATGGACAAGGAAAAGACTAGTAACAATGTGAGCTACGATGCTACTGCAACAGTCCAAGCATGCTGTAATGGGGGTGAGAATGAAAAGAAAGGCAAGGGACATTGGGAAAGACAAATGACAGGACTCCGTGACTTATGAGCTCACTCAGTGAGGATATACAGAGCAAGGATAAAGAGGAGGAGGAGATGACGTTATGGTTTTGAATGTGAGTAGCATGGACAGAATAGGAAGCTTGCTGGTCAGCAAGATTCTGATTCCCAGTTGCACAGAGCAGAAGTTCAGAACATGGGCTTAAGAGCAGAACAGTTAAGGATACCTGCTATGCTATCTGCTAGCTGCGTTATTCCAGCCAGTTTTAACCTCCCAGAGCTTTTCTCATTTGCAAAATAGGGATTAAAACAACATACTTCTCACGGACGGACGTGAAGATTAAGAAAGAGAATAATGTGATGAAAACGTCAAGCACCTGCAAAGTACCCGCCCGAAGAGAGCACAAAGTCAATGCCAAACGGAAGAATGCCAGGGCCCCCAGAGGATACAAAAGTATTTAATGATACCCTGCACTCGTATACTACTGCACAAATATTCATGTTTCGATGATTTGGAAGCTCTTTCCAGATCTGGCAGAACCTCCAATATCATAACATACTGTCAACGTACTGTCGGTTAAAGCCCCGAAAGCACCAGTTGGCACATGCTTGGGTCAGGTTAAAAACAAACCAGCTCACTGTACGGCTTGAGCCACAGGGAGACAGAGGAAGGAGCAGAGGGGAAGAATCCTTGCTAATGGAACTGGACCATGAATTTGGGTAAATTCCTCCCATATTCTCATCAAGGACCCTATCGTTTTCCTTCTCACGCCTCTCGGGCAACACCAGCTTCCACAAACCTTTCCTGATTTCCTGTGACAGACGTAGTGGTGAAGATCCCAGGGGCTGCTGACCAGTCAGCTGTGGTGTGTGAACTTCAAAGGCCCTATTGACACAGCTGCAGGCCCCTGGGCCAGGGGCCGGCGGGGGCGGGGGCAGGCCTGTCTGAAATGCTTGAGCCATACCTCGAGAGCAGCAAAACAGCAAAGGGACCCATAAACTATCCCCAGTTCTCAGAGGGAGCTCTGTTATTTAGGCAACAAAAAGTCACTGGGCCAAAGCAACCTGGTTCTGTCAAACGGCCCCCTGGAGTTTGGAAATTACAGGCCTAAATCTAGATCTAATCCATTTTCTCTCACTGCAGAGCTCTGCTCACAGCTAATGTCTTATTACAAGCAAAACTGCCCTTCAGCCAAAGCTGTGAAGTTTTCAAAAGTACCGGGACCCTCTGTTTAAAAATAAAACAAAAAGAGAGCAAGCCGTGAAGCAGTCTGTTGGTCTGCCTGTCATATCTCAAAGCCTGTGCCTCTTCCAGTCTCCAAGGGGGACTCAGCGTCAGCATTGAATCATACTATGTTGGAAGATTCAAGGAAGCAAGTCTGCCACCACCACCACCACCCCACACCTGCAAATCACAAGGGAGATGCCTGCAGCCCAGGAATTGTGTGGCATGTCTACGATCACGCAGCACGTGACAGTTCCTATGGTGGAAATCCATAAGTTAGCATTATTAAAAAGACGATTTCCTTATAATCAATAAAAATTAATGTTTTCAAACATTTTTTTATTTTACATTTGTTGACTCCGTTGGTCCCACACCATCAATGAAGTCTTTATGTCACTGGCATTTCCAGCCCCTTTCACAGAAAAGGAATCTGAGGTTCAGAGAGGTACATGGCTTGCCCTAGGTCACAGAGCTGGCAGGTACCACAGCCAGGCTTAGAACCAGAGTCCCCAGGTTCTAAGCCAGTCAGCCAGTATTAACCAAATCCAGTTTTATGCCCCAAGCCATGCTTAGAGATAACCATGGGAGAAGAGATACAGACAGCAGAGAACAGGAGAGGACATATGTACTAATAGAGCGAAAAACTAGACAAGAAACCTTAAATTATGATGCACTTATTAATTCTACTAAGAGATAAGAGTATGTTATCTTAGAAAATTTTTTCTTGTTCAATGTATTTTTCTCAAGCATTCTATAAATTAAGTCCAAAAAAGAGCTAAGGCAGACCGCAGGTTCCAAAGACCTGCCCCCACAGCTAAGCACTGAGCACAGCTGCCCTGTAGCAGGGGGTGGAGGGAGGCAGCTGAAGGGGACAGAGGATACAGACCCAGGCAGTCAGGAGGTATGATTTCCTGCCCCAACGGTCTGCCTCCTGGGAATCTCTTTCCCCAGAGCGATTACAACCAGAAAAAATAAAAACAAAAATGAATATTGATTTGTCTGGGTTATAACAATGTATAGTAAATAGTACCTACCCAAATGTGTAAATGTCATGCTCAGTCCTTTGTGTCCATTATTCCATCTCACCCCCACGGCAACCCTTCAAGCTGGGTATTTCAGTGAGGAGGAGAATGTAGGGCTCAGAGAGGTTAAGTAACTTACCTATGGTCACACAGATATCATGATGAGGTGACTTTGAACCAAGGCCTATTTCTCTACACAGGCCTGACTTGTATCCACATCCTATCCTTGTTCCAAGAAGATAACAGACTAGAAGATGACTCTCCTTCTCCCTTCTCCAAACCCTAAGTTTCCCTCAGAGGCGACCATCTAGGATATGACACAGACAGGACATTTTCACAATGACATCAAGATAACGAATACCTAAAAATTTTGGTTAACCAGTATCTTTCCCTTTTCCTTAAAAAAAAGATCATTTTGCATTATTCAAACCAATTTAAAAATAATTCTCATTTCAGAGATTGAGTTAGGAATGAAGCTTAGCGCTATTTAAAAAGCACATGTAAAACTATCCATTTTGTGGGCGGATTCTAAAGCAATTACTGCAACTGATTTCCGCACTGAAAAACACTGTGTGTTTTTATTGAGCATTTGCAGTTAAAGCTGAGAAGGAAGCTATCTCTTTCTTTTCAGAAGATCCTAAGTATTTTGTCAGCAAAATGAATTACGTATGTCTTAAATAATCTCTGTACTGTATGATAAAGCTACACAGTGGGATTCTACCACAGTAGAATAGTGGTAGTGGAATTCTACCACAGTATCATGGGCTACATAAGGTCAGACCAGATCCTGGAAACCAGGAGCTTACGGGGAACTCACAAGTGACAAGGAGGCAGAAGACACCTGCTGGGGAAGAAGTGGGATGCTGGAGGGCTCAGTGACTACTTGTAACCCTGTTGGGGGTGCCGCCGACCCTGGCCTGCCTTGGCTCATCAGGAACCTTCTGTCTTCCGGGCTCCCTGCTCCCGAACACAACAGCGAGCCAGCCAAGGTTTAACTGACTTACTGAAGCGGACCTCAGTGATCATTCCAGGAGAAAGCAGGCCTCCTCCTGGGATTCTGCAGCAGCAGTTAGACAGGATCAGAAAAGCAAGCAACTTCTTCAAATGAAGGCCATGTCCCTGGAAAAGAGAAAGAGAGAAAGAAGAGTGGTAAGTGAAACGCGGGCCTTGCTGCTGTGATCTGAGGGGAGCTACTGTGCCCCGTGGCTGGTGCCAGCGCTCCCTGGGCTCAGAGGAAGTGACCCATACATGTGGCTGAAAGGAAGAAAAAAAAGAATGTGCGTTCTTAGGGAAGAAAGATGCCTACCTAAAACTAACTAAATAAGTACAATAGAAGAAGAACATAGAAAAAAGTCATGTTTGCTAAATTGAGGAGTAGCAGAGAGGTCTCATATATAGGAGAAAAATAAAATAGTAACAACAACAACAACAATGTGTAGTAGTAGTAGCTAACACTTTGTGCCAGACACTGTCCTACTGCATGACTGTAAATTCCAAAAGGGCAAGGACCTTGCCTCTTTTGCTCACCTGTACACACAAAGCACCTCATTTGGGGCTTGAGAGTATAGTAGGCATTCAGGATACTGTGCTTTAGTAAATGAATAGAGCAAACAGAGTTATGAGTATGGGAGGGGGGTAGAAATACTATTTAGCTAAAGTAAAAAAAAAAATTTTTTTTAATTTTATTTATTTATTTGACAGAGATCACAAGTAGGCAGAGAGGCAGGTGGGGCAGGGGGGTAAAGGAAGCAGGCTCCCCGCTGAGCAGAGAGCCCGATGCAGGGCTCCATTCCAGGACCCTGCGATCATGACCTGAGCCGAAGGCAGAGGCTTTAACCCACTGAGCCACCCAGGTGCCCCTAAAGTAAAAAAAATGTTAAAGCGTGATAATTATGAGTTCATTTTTTCCAACACTAAGAACCAACTAGGTGTCAGGCATTGAACTTGGCCCTGATGATAAAGAGGTTAAAGGTAAGGTATCTTCTGGGCTTGGTGAGATGGCACTCAAAACTAGGGCCTTATTCAATGAACCAACATTTATCAAGCCCCTGCTCTGGGCCAGGCACCCAGCTGGGCACCTGGGGGAGAGAGAGATAAGGAAGTCCCCTTCACTGCCCTCCAGGAACTCACAGAGGTAGAGGAGGAGTGTCTGTAACAGGGATAGATGTACAGGGCTGCGATCAAGACAGGACTTGAGAAATCTGCCCTCTGAAGGGGATCAGAACAGTTACCCTTGATTACCAGACTTCAAACAAAGGGTAATAATTGCTGATCAGGGAGGTTATGGGATTCCTCCACTGACTGGGACTTTTTCATGTAATAAATTCCTGCCCCCAACTCCCAGGAATCTGTATATATACTTTGTTTTGGTGCATATATATATATATATATATATATATATATATATATATATTTTTTTTTTTTTTTTAATGTTCTAGAACCTGGAGGAAAAGGGGTTTTTCCAATCTACAAATAAGCACTGAGACTACATGATCCTTAGCTCTATGTCAACTTTAAGATCAGATGATACAGTAATAGAATGAGGACAGAACAACTCAGACTTGAATTCTATAAAAGGGTATTTGGTGTTCAGTTATCCCCAAAGCATTTAAAAAATTTAGATGCCGTAACTGCTCGATACATGGCAGCAACTGTTGCTGCTGCAGCTGAGTCCAGGGCTACAAATATCCATCCAGGGCTCATTGAGTGAGGTTTCCCAAAGGAAGTCAAGGAGAGCTGAAGGGGACTTCTTACCCAGCCGCCTACCACTGCCAGCAGGCTCTGACCAAATCTAGCTCCACAGTGGGCACAAGCCAGCTCCAGGCTGTCCCACCTCCTGCATCCCTTCCACTCACCTGCCTTAAACCCTGCCCAGATCCAACCCAGCACAATTCATTTGGGGGCAGAGTAAATAACTAGTTAAAAGAACCTGGGAGGACTGAGATCTGGTAGTGAGCAGCTGTGACCTAAGCCAGCACATGGGGACTTGTGACGATTTAAGCTCTAGACAGCTGTTTTGCGGTGGCTATGCCAACTCATTTTGCCGAAAAAGCCCAATGCTGCATTGCCCCACCTGGTCGAACTTGGGAGGTGGAGGAGCAAGACAAAAAAAAGGTCTAAGAGCCCAAGAGATAGAGCACCTCCCTTTCTAGCCCTGGGCCCGCCTGGTTGGGGGCGGGGAGCTGCTCTTTTCACACCCCTCCCCCCAACACCCCCTGGGAGGCTCTGGTGATGATGAAAAAACAGGTCTAACTTCAGTGAGACACAGATTATACAACATGGTGAACCTGAAAAAAAATGAATGAATGAATATTCCCTTGGATTTTATAACTAGTAAATGGGAAACATGTTGGATGGGAAAGTAACAAAAAAGGTTTCAAACCTGTCCCCTCCTCCTTCCTTCTGAGCTATGCAGTAAACATTAAAGTTTTCAGTGGTCTTATAGCTTCCCTTTATATTTGTGCCGAATTTCACATCAACATGAGACAGCGCCGAGTGGAAATGCCTTAGCTTGCTTTTATTAGGTTTACATAAACGACCTGTTACAACTTTTAAAGTAGTTCATTTCACTCTTAGTAGAGCTACTTTTTTTCTTTTCTTTTTTTTTTTTAGTAGAGCTACTTTTCATCAGTGACTTGGATTTTTATTTTACATGCTTCAATAAGATATGACAATTGTCATTCAAACTAGAATTACTATACCCCACTTTTCCTACTGTTTGCTTATGCTGGGATACCAGGAGGGGTGGAAGCTTACAGACCTGAAGAACATAGCTTTCAGTGGAAAGCCCTTAGGAGTAAACAGATTGGCTTCCAATCTGAGCCCTGCCACTTAGGGACTGTTCTGTTAAAATGCTCTTCTTCACTTTCGTGACACCTGGTGAACACCTTTGCTGAGTATTAATGAGATGCCTTCTGTGCAGGGTCACCAGAGGTGGCTGCTCCTTGTACTGTTTGCCTTACAGGTCCTTGGCACTCAGACACCTGGGGCATCAGTGGCCATATAGAGATGCGAACTCGTGAGTCAACGCCTCTGAACACAGGAGAGCGGGAGCACTCCTATAAGCGCTGGGGATGGGGAGTGGAGAGAGGGGGCAATAATCTGAAACAGATAGTGGCAAAAGCAGAAACACCATCGGCCCCCTTCTGCTGATGCATGTGTAAGCACACCTTTATCCAGAAAAGAAGAACCTCAAGAAGAACCAGTTGTTTAGTGCTGTCGGTGGTGACTTCTGCCCAATGACCTTCGCTTTAGTTTAAATCTGAGACTTTCTGCACAGAACCCCGAAAGGCGGGCTTTCAGGTGGAAGTGCCCTCCTGAGCAACACCTGCCTGAAGTAAATGCGGCCCGTGCCCCCCCCCCTACGCTGGCGGCAAGGGGAGGACAGGGGCACCACAGCCCCTGCGCACCCCAGGATCGCAATCCACTGTTCACAACGCGGGCCCCCGGCCCTACGGTCGGTCGCTGCAGCACTGCGACCCCAGCCTCTGGATGACAACATCCCCGCCTTTAAACAGCGTTCTCGGGACTATGGGAATGTCCCGCGCTGTAAGTCAGCCCTGGTGATTCACTGACACATGCGTGAGCCTAGGAGATCATGGACAAGGGCCTTGCTGGAACTTAGAGACGCGAGAATACAAAAGAGAGGGAAGAACTCACACCAAACCGTCGGGAGATGGGCGCCCTGATCTAGGCGCGGTTGGGCAATACACGCTGTACCGCAACTCCCGCGCAGGTCCCCAGAAAAGGGGAAACGCTTTAAGGCAGAGAACCGCGGGGCGAGCCAACACCGGCGCACACAATCCAGGCACAGGCAAGGCAGCTCTGCCGCCCTGGGCCTCGGTTTCCCTGTCTACAAAACGAGAGCTTTGGACTAGAGCGTCTCCCAATCCTGCTATTAATCTAGAACTCTACAATATTCCATTCTGAAGCTGTCCGAGGCTCGGAAACCGGAAAAAAGAGGGGAAAGTGAGGGAACACGACAAGGGAGGGGAAAGGGAGGAGCGGGTGGGAGATCACGAGAGGGAAGACGACAGTCGCCCGGAAAACGCTTGGCGGGTTTTCAACCTTCCTACACCTCCTCCCACACCTGAGTTCTCACGTCTCGGCCGAGGCCCCACGCCCGTCGAGTTTGGGCACCAGTTAGCCAGGCTTCTCCCTCTGCACACCAGTTCCTAGAAGCCACGGGGCAGGTGGTGGGCAGCACAATGATGCACGCCAGAAATGCAAGGGGGAATGGTCCCGGCTGGGGTCCGGAGGGCAGGTGAGCGGATCCAGAGCTGGGCAGGGAGTGGGACCGCCAGCCTGGGAATCGCAGAGCGCCCGCATCTCAGCCCCCATGCTCCGGGAGGGCCAAACTTCATTCCCCAACTTTAACAAGGGGAGGGGGGGTGTTCGGGGGGGAAAAAAAGGAAAAAAAAAAAGTTGCTGAACTTTTCCCCCAACTCTGTCGTGGAGGCGGGACCGGAGGGCGGTCCCTACACCCTGATTCGCCGCCGCCTCCTGTCTGGAGGCTCCGATTGGCGCGCGGGGTCCGGGGCCGGGAAGAGCGGGCGTGGGGGAGGGGAGCGGCCCTCCTAGTCCGCGGGATCGGCTCGCGCCGGGAGCGGGTTAATTTCAAATCGGGGGCTTGGCTGCTCCTGGACGGTCACGCTCCCTCTGCCCGCCCGCCGGCCCGCCAGTCCCGGTCCCGGCGTTTCCCTCCGCGGCACCCACCTCGGCGCGGCGTGAGGACCGACTGACGGCCCGACACGCGGGCTCCCGGACCTGAGCGGGGAAGGGGCGCTGAAGAGTCCCCGCTCAGCCCCCGCCGGCTCCAACCGTGAGGTGAACTGACAGGTCAGCGGGACGCAGAGGGATGCGGCGCCCGGCCCGCCCGGCACCGGGAGAGGGCTCGGGAGGGCAGCGGCGGAGACGGCCGTTTCCCGCCTCTCGCTCCGCCGGGGGCCGTAGAGGGAGGAGCTGAGCTCCCGCGCAGAGGGGAGGGGGCGAGCGAGGGGGAGGGGCGGGGATACCGCGGTTCCGGGCGCGGGTTTGCCCGCGCTCAAGCCCCGCGCAGCTAAGGGGCGGTGCCGGCCACGGTCCGACTTTCCGCGCCAAATTTTTAAATCGAAGGCGGAAGGTCCGGACCCGCCCCTGGAGCCGCCAACCAATCGCAGGCCCGCACCCAGCTCCCTGATTGGTTAGGAATCGTTGCCCTGGGAACCGCGGAGATGCTGTCCGGGAACCGCGGGGCTGGTGGCGCGCGGACAGGGCCCTGGGGGAGGGGTAGTAAGCCGGGCGGAGGGGGAAGTGCGCCGGGCGCGGAGCGGGTGGCGGCAGGGGTACGCTACCTGGTTGCTATACTGAACAAATGCAGACTCTTCGGTAAGATCCAACATCGTGGCGTGAACTGGCCACACGAACTCAGAGTACACAGAGCTCTGCATCTATAAGAATGCCTTAAAAGAAAAAGTCTTAATCATAAGGCGCTCTTTAAATACCCAGAGTACTTTTGGAGCTTAAGGACTGAATTTGGGAGTTTCCTATCAAGCTATTTCCCGAGACTTTCCTGCTGACCCCGTGCACGTGTGTATCAGGGGAAAAATACAGGCATCTAGATGCAGACTTTTGTCGAGATGCTTGGGGTCGTGTCTGCTCTGCCGGAACCAGGGCTGGGGCGCTGAGTCCCGAGCCCTGACCTGTGAACAGGTGGGTGCTTGTGCTTACGACGGTCCTTTTGGTGGGGTCCGGAGAATGGCGCGCCTTCTCTCAAGGTGGGAGCGGACTGTCACTGGAAGTTCTGTCGTTTGTTTAAGTCTCCTGACAGCAGATCGGTTTGCTGAAGGAATTTATTGGCATTTGATGAAGTTCTCTGTCCAGTAGGGCTATCTCTGGTCGGGAATAAAATGTAAATGTAATTTGTCATTTTTCGTTAGTCTTTGTTTAAGTGGCCTGTGGTGTCCATGAGGGAATATTCAACGAATCTCCTGGTTTTGTTTTTTTTAACTTTTTCTATTTCCTTTTCTTTTTAAGGAAAATAAACTTTTTAATAGAATTGATTGGACTACTTAAACCATCAGGGTGTTGGGAGAAACTCCAGATTTTTCATTTTTAAAGAAACTCTAAATGTATGAAAAATTTACAGAATGGAGAATGAAAAGGTACCTTTTTAACTTTAGTATTCATCCTCTCAGTTTTAAATGCAATATCCTGATTTAACCCCATAATTTTCCATATCCAATATCTTATTAATGCCACCTCCCATTTTAGTTAGCTTCTGTAAAAACCTAGAAGGAAGGCAAATTTAATTTTTAAAGAGGTGAAGAGTTTGGCCAGAGGTAAAGTAATCTAAAGTTTTTGATGCTTTGATTTCAAATGGAAGTCTCAAAGAGATAAGCAGAGAGAAAGGTAATAATAAAATTTGAGAATAATAAAATTTGTTAGCTCCTTTATGATATTTCTAAGAATTCTTGAAGGATTAGAATTCTGAGAAGGTATTTGACATGATTTGAATTTAAGATGATTTTCTACCAAATCGGGAGCTTCTTAAACTTGGGGGCCACAACACTGGATTTGTGAGCTAGACATTTTGTAAAATAACCAAAGAATTGTCAGTAGGGGTGTCTTGACTGATGTCCAACAGTAGTTGGTTAAAAAATGAAAAATGCAAAGTTCCTCAAAGGTTTCGATATCAGTCAAGTAAGAGAACTGCTATCTTTTCTGATAATCTGAGGCAAAGGACAGCAGCCTTTAGAGAGATGGCAATCTTGGGTAGCCACCGTGGCATATACTTAAGAGGGTCCCCCTCGTATCCATCATACTGATTTCCATGTAAGAACACCATAGTTGGACTGAGGATGTTTGGGGTCAAGTCCTGTGCAACCTCTCTCAGCCGGGGTCTCATCTTCTGCAGAGGAGGACTACAAGATTTGGTAAAAATTACAAATAATAAATCCCAAGGAGTCAAAGACATGTTAAACAGTCCCATTAATCAAAGTCACCGAGGAATTAGTAAGTCTCTGTGTTCTTTCACTTTATGGCCATTCCAAGATCTTCTCTAAAATAGCTATAGGTGGTAAGAATGTGTGAAGTCCCCCAGTGGCTAGAAGTAGAACAAACATAGTATCCATTCATATTTGTGCTGCTATTAACTTACCCTCATGTCTCAGTGGCAGTCCTGCCTCTGCCAGGAACTAGCTTTATGACTTTGAATAACTAATTTTCTTTTTCTGGGCCCCATTTTTCCTTCTATAAAGTGAAAGGGGTAGGGGCGCCTGGGTGGCTCAGTCAATTAGGCATCTGCCTCCGGCTCAGGTCATCATTTAGGGGTCCTGGGATAGAGCCCTGTATTGGGCTCCCTGCTCAGCGGGAAGCCTGCCTCTCCCTCTCCCTCAGCTCTTCACCCTGCTTGTGCTCTCTCCCTCTCTCTCTCAAATACATAAAATCTTAGAAAAAATAGTAAAGCAGCAGAGGTAAATATTGAAAGAGCAGACTTTCCTTTGCTCTTAGGCACTCTGGATTTTGCTTCCTACTACGTTTTGCCTCTAAGTATGACCATAGGCTAGCTCTCACCCTTATCTTCTTGGCTTTCTGACTTCTACATCAATGGTGTTTTACTGAGCATTCAGTGCATGCTGCCATTGGGCCAGGTGGACACACACAGAGGAATGGGACGTGGTTTCTGCCATATAGGCTTTTACTTACTGCAGTGTCATGTGTAAAAGTCATTTCTAGGAGTTTTGGATCACTTAAGTCATCAGTCCCGTTAGGAGAAGATGAGTGAAAGGTATATGAAAACTCTCTATACTGCCTCCAACACTTCTTTACATCAAAAATTATGTCAAGTGGTGCCTGGGTGGCTCAGTGGGTTAAAGTCTCTGTCTTCAGCTTGGGTCATGATCCCAGGGTCCTGGGATGGAGCCCCGCAGTAGGCTCTCTGCTCAGCAGGGAGCCTGCTTCCTCCTCTCTGCCTCTCTGCCTCTCTGCCTCTCTGCCTCTCTGCCTCCTTGTAGATCTCTGTCTGTCAAATAAATAAATAAAATCTTTAAAAAAAAAATTATGTCAAAAATGTTTTAAAATTAGGTCTTCAAAGTCTTTGTTTTTTTTTTTAATTCTTGGAACATAAAAATAAAAATGTAAGTCTGTGCTTTACTGCAAGATTTAAATGGAATTTAGCTAGTAAAAAGATAGTAAGTGTCACGTGATCATTAGAAGACAGTTACTAATTTAATCAACTCTCCAACCTCATTAGGCATGTTTTCCTTAGCAATATTCTATTTATTGTACAATTTCTGAAGTCTAAAGCTGTCTGATAAGTCCTGTTTTATAGTGGGTTTCATTGTTTACTTGTTTTAAACCAGGAAAATCTCTTTTTTGAGCCACATAAAAGAGGACTCATGAAAACACCTCTGAAGGAATCCACGGCAGCAAATACAGTGTTGACAGAGATCCAGCCTGACTTTGGCCCTTTGACCACACCCACCAAGCCCAAGGAAATCTCCCAGGGAGAACCGTGGACACCAACAGCAAACCTGAAAATGCTCATCAGTGCCGTGAGCCCCGAGATCCGAAACAGAGATCAGAAGAGGGGGTTGTTTGACAGCAGGAATGGATTACCTGAGACCAAAGATTGTTTACATGTAGGTTTGCAGAAGACTGGGTGGACACTGGTGGGCGTGTGTGTGTGTGTATGTGAGAGAGAGAAAGCATTGCCACCTACAGATTGTTATTCGCCTGCTTCCAAGCATGGGAAAGGTTGGACTCCATCAAATATATAACACCAGGAATTCTGAAGCCTTTGACTTATTTTCAGTTTAATCTTCCTTTTTAGATCTGCCAAGCAGTTTCATACTGGTTCCCACCTGTTTCCCCCCAATTCTGCCGCTGTCGAAGTTAAGCGTGTTAGCCCTCGAGTGCAGAGGACCCTAATAAACCTGTCAACTTGATTTCCGGCTCAGACGTTATTTACCTCTTCTTTTGCAGGAACACTTATCCGGAGATGAATATGAGAAATCCCAGCCCAGTCGAAAAGAGAAAAGTTTAGGATTGCTGTGTCATAAGTTCTTAGCACGCTATCCTAACTATCCCAACCCCGCTGTGAATAACGACATCTGTCTTGATGAAGTTGCCGAGGAACTGAGTAAGTACACAGAGGGTTCAGGGAGAGGGTTAGTAAATAAAGTGACTCCGTGGACTTGCTCCCTCGGACCCACGCTCATCTAGCCAGTGTGTGTAATGACACAGTCGTGCCATGTGGAGATGATAAATCCCCAAAGCCCTATTAATTTAAGAAGGAACGCAGAGAGTTTCCAATTTCAGCTTGTCTTCAAACAGAAGGACAAAATGACAATGGAGATTTGCTTCTGATTGCATTTCAAAAGCTCAGAAGCTGTAAAGGAAGGCAACATTGTTTTAGGAGTTGTTTCATAAACAGCTACAACTTTGAACCTCTGTGTCTGTTCTCTCCTCAAAGAGCTGGGCTGAGGAATGGGATTTTCATGGTTTCAGATGGGCACGCGCTTCTGTGAACAGAAGCTGGGCTTTAGCGCGCCCTGCCACTCAGCTATGTGTTCGTGTCTGGCAAAAGTTAACTGTGTTTCTCCTGCTCCTTGACTCCTTTCTTCAGATACTTGAATCTAGTGACAGCTACAAAGGGGTCTGTGGCCAACTGGGGATATCTCTGGAGTCATGAAAATATCACAATCTGAACCTGAAGAGAGGATGCAGGATATTTTAACGTAGCACCATCACTTCCTCAAAGGAATTTTATTCTTCAGATACATGTTTATAAATATCAACTTGATTTCCCATTTTAAGAATATGCCTTTCAGATTCATCTATTCGCATATCCTTAATTAGAGCTACGTAGGCTGTACCTTTAATCTAGCGGGTAGCTGTTGACCCCCTACTGTGTGCCAGGCAACGGTTGTTAAAGCTTGGGATGCCATCCATGAATGGCAGGAATAAAGTCTTCCCTCCTGTGGAACCTACTTCCCAGTGGGGCCTAATAGATAAGTATGCAAGGGACAGACAATAAGGAGAGACGATGACAGGTATTATACAAGGCACATAGTAAGCAAGTAAGAATGATGCCTGTTGGAAGGTAATACATGCTGTGGAAAAAATAAAAGGTAGAACAGGGCAAAGGGGAACCAGGAGTGCTGGGAGAGTGCTTTGCAACATTAAGTGAGGTGGTCAGGTCAGACCTCCTTGAGAAGACGACATCTAAGCAAGAACTTGAAAGAATGGGGAGGGGTCTGGGGTGGGGAGTGGGGAGGGCTTCAGGAATGGCAGTTCCAGGCAGAAGGAATAGCTCATTCCAAAGGCCTTCAGACAAGGGCATATCTGGCTGTTTCCAGGAACAGCAAGAAATCTCGGTGCTTTGTGCCTATCATATGACAGCTGTGTGTGTGTATGTGTCTGCGCGCGCACGCGTGCACACGTGTGCACATTCACATACTTTGACAAATAATATAAAAAAAACAGGTAATGTGTGGAATTTCGATCTTAAAGATTTATTTTTGCCACTTACTGGCTCTATATCTTGGGGTGAGCTACTTAGCCAGCCTGAGCTACTGTTTCCTCCTCCGGAAACTGAATAATAATACCGGCCTCACCAGTTGACCATAGACATTTCCTCTGGCTGCATGGCCCATAGTGGGCCCTCAATGAATGCTTCCTCTCTAAGTCATATTCTTGGTACCCTGTGAGATCAGAAACATGTCTTCCTCGTCCTCACAGTCTTTGTCAAGTGTAATTAAATTCCCTCATCCAGACCCACTGATCAACAGACAGTGGGAGAAAAAGTTATTCTGTTCTATCCACATTACAAAGTCTGATCCTAGGGGCGCCTGGGTGGCTCAGTGGGTTAAAGCCTCTGCCTTCGGCTCAGGTCATGATCTCAGGGTCCTGAGATCAAGCCCCGAATTGGGCTCTCTGCTCGGCAGGGAGCCTGCCTCCCCCTCTCGCTCTGCCTGCTTCTCTGCCTACTTGTGATTTCTGTCTGTCAAATAAATAAATTTTAAAAAAGAAAAAAAAAAACAAAGTCTGATCCTAGTACGTATAATTGCTCATTCTTTGCAGATGTCGAGCGGCGACGCATTTACGATATTGTGAATGTCCTAGAGAGTTTACACATGGTGAGCCGCCTGGCCAAAAACAGGTACACTTGGCACGGGCGACATAATCTCAACAAAACCCTTGGGACTCTGAAAAGTGTCGGGGAGGAGAACAAGTACGCCGAGCAGATCATGATGATCAAAAAGAAAGAATATGAACAAGAGTTCGATTTTAGTAAGACTTACAGTATAGAGGATCATATCATCAAATCAAACACGGGCCAGAACGGACACCCAGACATGTGTTTCGTCGAACTCCCTGGAGTGGAGTTTCGGGCAGGTAAGGGATGGTTGGAGACGCCGGGCTGCACTTCTCAAAGGCCTAGAGGCAAACGTTTCTTCTAGAATACTGTTCTAACACTGCTGTGGTGGCTATGGCTGCATTTTTTTTTTTTCTCAGTGTTCCAAGATCCATTGTTTATGCACCACACCCAGTGCTCCATGCAATTCGTGCCCTCCTTAATACCCACCACCAGGCTCACCCATCCCCTCACCCCCTCCCAAACCCTCAGTTTGTTTCTCAGAGTCCACAGTCTCTCATGGTTCGTCTCCCCCACTCCGATGTCCCCCAATTCATAAGATGTTAAAATGCAGCAGTTGTCAACTGTCTGATCAGGTTGTGGTATTTTTAGCCTTGTTACTTGAGAAATTACTTGTCCCTTCATGAATTTTAATTCTCTAATCCTCCTCCTCCTTCTCCAAAGCTTCTGTAAACAGCCGCAAAGACAAGTCTTTAAGAGTGATGAGCCAGAAATTTGTGATGCTGTTTTTGGTGTCAACGCCTCAGATAGTCAGCCTAGAAATTGCTGCCAAGATTTTAATTGGGGAAGACCACGTGGAGGACCTGGATAGAAGCAAGTTTAAAAGTAAGTGTCATGAGCGCCGTGGACTTTTGGGCCACTTCGTAAACCATAAAATCTTACCTATGAACCGACTGCCAAATACATTTGCTATACTGACATCATCTCTAATTACACTTTTGTGCCTTCACTTCATCTCAGAAACCATGATTATACTGTCTTTCGCTAACTTGTAGGCTTCAAAGATATGTATATAAGTACTCTTTATATGTCTGGCACTCTAGCTTATAAACAGTTCCTTAAAAGTTAACTCCTTGGGTGCTGTAACTTTGTCCCCACTTTGCACATGCGGACTCTGTGTTGCCCAAAGTCTAAACGAGCCAGTAAAATGTAAAGTGGGTCCAGACCCAGGTCTCTGCTCTCGGATGTAAGCGTGTAAATAACTCTCCTAAAATCGTTCCCTAGAAGTGACCTATCTGCAGAGCCCTTGGTTTGCCATTTTGAAAGAATGGTTTTAGTTAGATCCGCTCAGAGCAGGAAAAAGGCTTGGACAGGTTTCTGATGCTGAGCTCTGCCCACCCGGCAGGGACAGGCTTTGCAGGAGCCTCTAGGAAGAGAAGCATGTGGAAAGTGGGGCTCAGCAGAGGGCGCCTGGGTGGCTCAGTGGAAGAAGGCCTCTGCCTTTGGCTCAGGTCATGACCCCAGGGTCCTGGGATCGAGCCTCTCCCTGCTGAGCAGAGAGCCTGCTTCCCTTCCCCTTTCTCTGCCTGCCTCTCTGCCTATTTGTGAACTGTCTGTCAAATAAATAAAATCTTAAAAGAAAAAAAAAAGAGAGAAGACCTTTCTTTTAAAAAAGGCTCAGCAGATGGGAAGAGCCTGTTGCGTGCCCACCTTTCCTGGGACCACATCCAGGCAGGACATGAGGCTAGCCTAAACGGGGCGCATAGTGAGGAGTGCCCAAGAGCTCAGACTCCTTTCCCATCCCTGTAAAGCTGCACTAGTCCCGCGAGATTATAGTCAGACATTCCCAGCTTGATAGTGTCTCTATAAAGACAAAATTAAATCAAGGGTAAAGGCAATAATACCAGCAATTGGCTTGGGAGATGTGCAATTTCAGAAAACAGTCCCCGTATTACTGATGGGCCGCCTGCTTTTTCTGACTCACCAGGCTGCTTTCAGCTCTCCATTTCACTGGTTAGTCACGGCATCAGAAACCATTCTGGGAACTGCAAATGTGTCATTTGCCAAATCGCCAGGGAATTCAGAACCTTCTGGCCTGGCTTTGAAGAAGGAGCCCAATTTGTGATTTTGTACTATCAAGCCAGAAGTAGAGACAGAATTCTCATAACAAAACTTTTTAAGATGCATTATGTAAGATTTGTAGATTTCACAAATCTCTGCTTTGCATATAATATAAAGACAGTATAAAAATTTACAAATTTTATGGGTATAGAATCTCCCATGCTTATGATCCTAAATAAATCTCATTGTTATAAACTGTCACAAGCATAAAAACAGTACATTTATCATCGGTGCTTTATCTATTCATAAAACTCTTCTGAATCCTCATTAGAAGATGACCAGCAATGGAAAATTTTTATTAAAAAATTTGTAACGTAGCTCCCAATAGAAGGATCTCATGAAGGTTTTTTGCAACTGTTGTCATTTCAAAATTCAGTACCTACAGCAGCTGAAGTCTTTTCCATATTTAAAACTATTTTTTGTTTGAATTAAAGCAGTAGCACCAGAATAACTTAAAAGAGTTACATTTTCCTCTGTCTGTCGTTGATGGCTAGGATAGCTCTCTGAATATACATGAAGTCCTTATGAAGCAAAGTCCTTTGATCTTTCATTATTCCATTAAGTGGTATATATACCTTTTATTTTCCAGCAAAAATTAGGAGGTTGTATGATATAGCTAATGTTCTCAGTAGCCTGAATCTTATCAAGAAAGTTCATGTTACAGAAGAAAGAGGCCGAAAACCAGCTTTTAAATGGACAGGCCCAGAAATCAGTCCGAGTCCCAGTGGTACGTATTTGCTTCCCTTTACTCCTTGCTTCGTTGTTCTGAATTAAGGCACATTGGGAGATATTCTCTCTTCCCCTCCCTGCCTACCTTCCCACATGGAAAGAACGTATATAAGTTGTTGGAAAGACAAAGATGGTGCCACTAGGGAAAGTTTGGCTATGGGCTCCATCAGCAACCTGCAGTATAAAACACCACCTGCCAAGAGGCAGAATCTGTGTGTCTAAAAGAGCCTGCACACACTGAGAATATGAAATGAATTCATTCCAGTATTAATATTCTAGTCTCCATCTTGACTCCGGGGCTCTGACATTTTACATTCCACCAAGGATCCCACGCCGAAATGTTTAAAGTGACAAGAACACAGGCCATGGAGGCAGAGGGGAGCTTAGCCACTTATTAGTTCTGTGGCCTTGAGCAAGTTGTATCTCCAAGGCTGTTCCCTCGCCTGCAAAATGGGAAGAGTAGTGGTACCTTTGCAGTGTTACCACAATTCTGAATATGCATTGACTCTTGAACAGAACAGTGTTTAGGAGCGCCGTCAAAATATGCATATGACTTTGACTCCCCCCAAACGTAACTACTAATAACCTATCACTGACCAGAAGACTTAGCAATAACATAAAGTCGCTTAGCAAATACTTTGTATGTTATATGTATCATGTACCATATTCTTACAATGAAGTAAGGTAGAAGACAGAAAATGTTACTAAGAAAATCATAAGGAAAAGAAAACACATTTATAATACCTCACTATAAAAAATCCACGTAGTCATTGCCGTTCAAGAGTCTACTGTAATCTCAGAGAGAGGTCCCTTGGTGCAGGGATTCAGAGTGTCGGTTCAGGGGCCAGACTGATGGGTTCATATCCCAGGTCCATGTTCACCTGAGAGACCAAGGTCACAGTGTGTTAATATCTCTGAGATGGGGATGCATTTCCTAAGAAGTTGTTGAGAATGTCTTACTCCATTTAGGCTGCTATAATCAAATGCCATAGACGATGGGGGCTTATAAACAACAGAAGTTTATTTCTCAAGTTCTGGAGTTTGGCAAGTCCGAGATCATGGCACCAACAAATTCATTGTCTTGCCAGAGCCTGCTTTCTAGACTGCTTTTTGTCATAACCTCACAAAGGTAGAAGGGACTAGAGAGCACTGTGGGGCCTCTTTCATAAGAGCCCTAATTCTATTCAAGAGGGCTCCACCCTCCTGACCCAAGCACCTCCCAAAGGCCCCACCTCCTAACAGCATCCCATGGAGGGTTGGGATTTCAGCCTGTGAACTTGAGGGGCCCAAATAGTCCATCCATCACCGTGAGGGTTGCCATATTTTATCGGGTTAGGACTCCACAGATTAGAAGATGCCCAGTTTGGAGTGTGTATCTGTAAGAAAGAGAAACCATAGTGCTTACACTAGCACATCACTGGTTGGCTATAAGACGCAAGGGATTTCAGCGATGTTAACGTGTGAAATCTTACCTCAGAATTCGGTTAAAATTAGATTAACAGGGTTTTGTGCCCAAAGACTTTCAGATAGCATCTGCTCCAGGCCCAGTGCTCTGTTACTGTTGACACTTACATTCCTAAAATCGATCTTGACTACACTTGGGCTTCAGCACCCACAAGGAACCCAAGCCGGCTGGGTTTTGACCCCCTGCCTTCTCTCTTTCAGGCCGTGGCCCCGTATTTCCTCTCCCCTGCTCCGATCTGGAAGCAAAGCGTCCTTCGAAAGACAACTGTGCTAAAAACCTCTTCTCCACACGTGGGAAACCGAACTTCACTCGACACCCATCTCTTATCAAACTGGTAAAGAGCATAGAAAGTGACCGGAGGAAGATAAATTCTGCTCCCAGCAGCCCCATCAAGACCAACAAAGGTATATTTTCAGGCGCTGCTCAGAAGAATTCCTTTTTATCGCTTCTTCAGCTGACTTGATCCCTACGGTACTTGTTAGAGAACCGTTTCAATACCCTTAGACCCGGACCCACTTGAAGCCTAACCCATGTCTGAATGAAAGGGTAAAAAGTAATTGGTGGGTTTTATTGTTGCATTGCTATGTGATTTGTGGGGGAGGTGCGTGTGCTCTGTTCCTTTGGCTTCAGTCATGTTTCATCTGTGTGAGCATTCATTGTTTTTCCTTGACCAGTGTCCCCCCCAACCCCCTTTCTGTTTCACCAGCTGAGAGTTCTCGGGACCTGGCGCCCTTCCCAAGTAAAATGGCTCAGCTCGCGGCTATTTGCAAAATGCAGTTAGAAGAGCAGTCAAGGTAGGTTAGTAATACTTTTTAGTGGCAGGATGAATTATTTCTACATTGCATCATTAGGATTACTTATTTTATGTACGGATACGCGCCAGCCTTGGAAACCGGGAAGATAATCTTTTCCATGACTCTTAGGCAGTCATTACAGACACTATCTGCTGGTTTCATAAGCGCACGGTTTCAATGTGGGCCAGTCTAAAGCGATAGAACATTTTAGAGAAAATGTGTTTCCATTGTCTCATGCCTTGAAATCTTGTCCCTTAGTGAACCCAGAAAGAAAGTGAAGGTACAGCTGGCAAGATCCGGGCAGTGCAAACCCGTGGCCCCCCTGGACACCCCAGCAAGTGCTGAGCTGGACCTGACGGCACCGTCCCTCATCCAGCCCCTGGGGGTGGTCCCCCTCCTCCCCAGCCCGCTGTCGCCGGCGGTGCCAGTGATCCTACCTCAGGCCCCTTCGGGCCCATCCTATGCCATCTACCTGCAGCCTGCCCACGCCCAGACTGTGACACCACCCCAAGGCCTGAGCCCCACCCCATCTTGTAAAGCCACAAAATCAAAAGACGCCGCAGATGCCACCACTGAGAAGGCATCCAGTGACGCCACCAAGTCCGGGGCCTCCACGAGGCCTGGAAGCTTGCTGCCAGTGCCGGAGAGACCAGGTGCCAAGAACCGAGACAAGGAGCCTGCTGGAGAAAGAGGCTCCAAGAGGGCAAGCCTGCTCGAGGACAGTGGTTCCAAAAAGAAATTTAAAGAGGACCTAAAAGGACTTGAAAATGTCTCCGCAGTAAGTACAGCCTTGACCTGTATGAAGCTTTGGGAAGTCCACAGTTGATCAGAGGATAATGCAGCAGCTCGTGAAATTTACCAGAGCAAAGGGCAGTTTCTCAGAAGACAAGAAACCGTTCCTTAGCATCCCATAATCCAAACAAAGCCCCAGACAGCTAATCCCCTGACTGGGATGACGGCAGGGACATTTTTAACCTTTGGAGGAAGGGATTATTTGCTCTCTTTTTAAAGCACCACGGGTGGTTGTCCTTAAGTCCATTTCTCTGTCACATACGGGAATGCAGACACCTGTCATGAAAGTCTTAAGTAATTTACAAGCAGACGTAACCCCAAATGAATGGATGGATGCATAGGGTTCTTGTAACTCCTGCTCTCTGAGTCACTACCTAATGTTCGCTTGATGTCGTGTACCTGGCATCAGTCGCCTGGATGAGAAATTGTTCCCTCTGTTTTTACTTTCCCCCTAAAATTTAACCCTAGATTTCTGTTTTGTATAATAGAAAGGTCAGGCTTATCCTGGCAGATTATTGGTATATTGGCTGCATTGGCTTGTAGGGATTGTGATGTTCCAGATCATTTTTCTTCCTAGGTGGAGTTAAGTTCAGGAAGAAATTAACATTTATCAGTTGCCTACCAGAAGTATTAGGCAGTTTTATATACATTATCTCATTTTTCTCCATCAGGACAATTATATATGGAGGACATTATCACCAAACAAACACCACTAACCATGGAGGCTGAAGTTAGTCTCCCATTTTGTCCCTGCTATTAACAAGCTATTTTACTTCTCTGCATCTTGTTTTTCCACATCTATCAAGAATTTATTCCCCCAGTTCTTCCTGATCATCTCCTGGGTATAAAGCTCTGTGCTCTGGATCCGCTCAAACCCAGCACCTGCCCTTGATGACTGTTGCTTTTGAATTCTTGCCCCAGGGCCCCATTACAGTTTTTGTGAGGTTAAGTGCATTTATTACATGATAATATACAAAAAGGGGCTTGTGATCCCTTTAAGGCACCGTATAAGCTGAAGTGTATTATCTGTAACTGTTGTTATTAAAGTGGCTTTAGAGTTTATAAAATCTTCCCGGAGGATGGCCTCCTGGTAACCGTTCAAAACATCTTTCAAAACATTCAAAACGTTATCTTAGCATAGCATCATTTTGCATTTAATATACATGCTAAGGGGGAAATCACCAGCCTTTGGCTTGATTCTATTTTCTGGGAGGTCCATAATCTCTTTGGGCCAATGGATATGATTTAATAATGGTCTCCTGTTGCTTACATCGTGATTTAGGATTAGGATTTTCAGGAGATAGATTTTTCCATGTCCCTCTGCTTCTTTTCTCGTCTCTATGACTTCGTTTGGACCACTTCTCTTTAGTATGGACTGAGCTGAACAGAGAAGAAGAGAGATTCATGTGCCAATTCATTCATCAAACATTACTTAGAACCTACACTTCCCACGGGTAATAGACAAATGAGAGAAGGCAGTCCACAACGTGTACACTTCCCACGGGTAGTACATAAATGAGAGAAGGCGGTATACAACGTGTACACAAATGAACACAGATACATAAGGTAGTGCTTTTTTACTGCTTTTTTAGTGCTTTTTTACTGCTTTACATAAGCAGTAAAAATGAAACAGGCTGACGGAACAGGAAGGATGGGATAAGTCCTAATGTAGGACTAGATGAGAAACATGCAAGCGGAAACATACCAAATTCATTCATCCGGCTAATTAGTACTTATGATTAAAACAAAAAACAAAAACAGAAAGGAATCGGCATTTTAGGTTAAAAGATTTTGTGAAGAATGTAGTTTGTAGGAAATGGAAAAATAATTATTATCAGGGTACTATAGGTTTTGCCGAAGATTTGAAACAATTAAACCAGCAACCAGAGTAACTTGTACCATGAGAGAGTATGATTAATGGTTAGCAAAGAGCAGCTCTTTGTAAAATGCCTAAATCCATCCATTAAGTTTCTGTTCCTGTAGCTTTCAAGGAACCCAACCAGCAAAGCTAGGGAAGCAGCACCAAACCTTTAAGAAACGAAATAAAGAAAGAAATAACCGTGTCATGGAACAGTGTGAGCATTAAGGATTCTGAATTCACTGGTTCCCAAGGAAAAGATGGGACCTACTAACAGCTAAATCAAAGCTTAGACTGTTGTTTGGACAATGGTGAGAAGAAAGATCTGGAGGAAGATAAAAGGAGGGCCCCCAGGTTACAAGAGCTGCTTTTAGCTTTTGCCAGGCCTGCTCGTGGTAAGGCGGAAACGGACTTTTCAGGCAGCTCAGCCACCCGTGCAGGCTCTCTGGTGAAACGCAGAGACCAAGCAGGCTTGGTGAGCGATTCACCCACCCAACGCTGGCCATTTCTGTTGCAAATAGAACTTTACTGCTTGAAGCATTTGCTCCATGGCATTGGGTCCACGATATGAATCAATCAGTTCTCTTTCTGATCTCCAGTTTTTGAACTCTGGTGCCCTGACCTTTAGTTTGTATGTTAAGAACATTACCACTGGAAGCTAAAGCACTAGGGGGGAAAAAATGCATAGTTGTATAATTACTTAGTTCTCAATGAGGGGTCAGCAAACTTTCTGGAAAGGACCAGATAATAAGTATTTTTGGCTTTGCGGGCCGTATGGTCTCTGTGCTGACTATTAACTCTGCCATTGTCAGAATAGAAGCAAGCAGCTATAGACAGAACATAAATGAATGGGCATGGCTGGGTTCCAATGCAATTTCATTCACCCAGCTAGCCTGGAGGCCGCATTTTGGCCTGTGATTTGGCAACCCCTTTCTTTTTTTTTTTTTTAAAGATTTTATTTATTTATTTGACAGAAAGAAATCACAAGTAGATGGAGAGGCAGGCAGAGAGAGAGAGAGAGAGGAAAGCAGGCTCCCTGCCGAGCAGAGAGCCCGATGCGGGACTCGATCCCAGGACCCTGAGATCATGACCCGAGCCGAAGGCAGTGGCTTAACCCACTGAGCCACCCAGGCGCCCTGGCAACCCCTTTCTTAAAGGGGTTTTCACCATTTCTTAAAATGTTTCCCTTGAATACCAATACTACCAAAAATTTAGCTGCCAAATCGCCCAGGAAATGCTACATGCTGGATGCCCCCTGGAGATTTACAATGCGTGCCATCATCAAAGCCCCTGAGAAATTCTCTAATAAAGACAGCATTTTCCTTTGTTTGATTCAGCATTCCCAAGACCTGTTCCACCAGGACTCGGGCCAACTTGCATCCCATGGAACCAGAGTTCCTCAGAACACTCGGAACACTTTGGGAAATGACCATCCTAACATGATTTAAGAACAATCCTATAATAATATGACAGGGCCTTTATGGTGTCCAACTGCATTAAACATGGTTCTGACAGCACCACATCATACCAAAAATTCTCCTGGGGGGACTTGGGATGTCCATGTGAGGGGGGTGTGTTGGGCAAATTCTACCCTTAAGCAGGCTCACTTCTGGCTTTAGGACACTTCCTAAGACCACCACATCTAGGAAACCAATAGCTTATGATATTCAGGACAAGTGTTAGATGAGGAGAGAGGGCTATTGTCTTCTGCTAGCCCTATGGCTGGCCCACCCATAGCCCATACTGTTGGATGCACTGATAAACCACCACAGAGGGATACAGCACAGGCACATAGCCATTGTCCTTCCACATTTGTGTGTAAAATAAATCCTTCCTTGTTTTCTAGACCCTGTTCCCATCGGGATACCTAATCCCTCTCACCCAGTGCTCATCCCTGGGGGCAGAGTCCATTCTATCCAGTAAAGAAAACTCAAGTACACTGTCCCCAAACCACAGGATCTACAGCTCCCCAATCACAGGTGAGTGTACCTAAAACACTATTCAAATGTGGGTCAGGCTGAAGTTCACGTAAGCCTTGTAAGCTTCCAGGACAAATGCCTGTGCTTTTAAGATATCTTCCCCCACTTTTCTTTCCAGGTGTTATTCCAGTGACATCATCCGAACTCACTGCTGTTAATTTTCCCTCTTTCCATGTAACACCTCTGAAGCTAATGGTCTCACCAACTTCTGTGGCAGCCGTCCCTGTTGGGAACAGCCCGGCTCTCACTTCGAGCCACCCCGTTCCCGTCCAGAACCCAAGCTCAGCCATTGTAAACTTCACCTTGCAGCACCTGGGACTCCTCTCCCCCAGTGTGCAGGTGTCTGCCAGCCCAGGAGCTGTTCCCGTGTCTCCAAGAATAGAGGCTGTTAGTGTCATATCAGATAATGCAGGCACTCAGCAAGGAAGGGCCTCCAGGTACGACTCTCCTGTCCCAGGCCAGAACCAACCAAATGGACAATCAGTTGCTGTGATGGGGACACAACAGGTGAGAGCATTTCCATTTAATGGACTTTTTTCCCTCCTTGGGTTATTAAGGCCCAAATATCAGTATCATGGAAGACTCGCGTTTGCTTCTCTTCCCTGGAGAGGGAAAGGATAGGAGGAGGAGGAGGAGGGGGAAACTGAAGGCCTAACTGCCTTCCAAACCCTGGAGAAGTACCAAGGAGTCCACAGTCCTCCCGGCCAATTGCAGAAGATGCCAGCTTCCTTTTCTGTGCCCTGCCCTTCCAGTTCCGGCCTCCGAGGCTAGTAGGCTGTACCTATCTGTGCAGACTTGACATCTTTTTCCTATTCTCTCTTTCTGATCAGCCTGTTCCCGTCACACCCAAAGGGTCACAGTCAGTGGCCGAAAGTTTCTTCCGGACCCCAGGTGGACCAGGGAAGCCGACCGGCCCATCCTGTGTGGATTTCGATGGTGCTAATAAAACCTCCGTAGGAACTCTGTTTGTCCCACAGCGAAAACTGGAAGTCTCCACGGAGGATGTCCACTAATTTACAGACTGGACTCCATTTAATTTTCTTAAAGAGTTGTTCAATAGAGAAGATGTGATCAGACTTATTTGGAGAATATATTCTCTGAAAATACTGTAAATATGTTGGGGGTTTACTTAATTTCAAAGCAGACACTTGTTTTCCTACTTATATACATACACACACACACACACACACACACACACATATTTGTACTAAGTTAATTTCAGCCGTCATTCCGACCGGATAAAAGCAAAATGTTTTTAGTATATGTGCTGCCGAAGCGAGCACTAAAAGCAAAATGTTGAACTAAGGTGTATTAACTTCCAGAGGAAAGGATTTATCGTCTCAGTTGTGCCTATACTATTATGCAATTAACCTTATTCAAGTTTACTTTCCTTTGAGTGACTACGTGACCTGCGCAATGCACCATTCTCCTCACCTTTGCACAATGAAAACGCTGTGATGTATAATGTTGTATTTTTAAATGGGAGGCTATAGCTATATTTTTTGTAATTCCTTTAAACTGTTTCTTGTTGCCATGTGACCTTTTGTAAAGTTTGCAAGAATCCTCAATCAAGTCTATGGAAAAATTATTTATAAACATATTTTTAATCATAAGTTGTTCAAATTAAAACTTCTCTAAAATGTATTTCACATTTTCATGTGGCTGGTTCGGGCATTGTTGGGAGGAAATGAAAGCCTCACTAGCCGGGGAGGCGGGTCCTTGGTAAAGGGCAGTACCTCCGAGGTTCCCGTAGATGCCCCACGTTTATAAAATGGCCCTACATTCCTTCCCCCCTTTTGATCCTCCCTATGGCTCTACTTTTCAGCAGTGAAAATGGCTTTGGCTGTTGCTTGGCCATGGACACCCAGCTGAGTCTCCTGTACTTTCCACCATGCCTGGGGAGATTAGAAATGAAAGACAGGAACAGGGGTGCTCCCTCTGTGGGCCTGACCCGACCGGCATCCAGCCCCGTCTCTGGGTCTCCAGCCACATACAGAGGACGGACTGCAGTTCTGGTCCTCCCACCACACTTTCCAAACAGCTGGGCTTTGGGGATGGAAAAGCAGCAGTGGGGATTCTCATTTACTCAAGGAACTACCACACTAAAGCCTCAGGAGCTCCAGACTAAAGCTGGGAGGGGTTAAGAGTGCATCTCCTTGGCCCCCTTGTTGTGGGATGAACTAACTGCACCTTCACAGTTGACGTGGGCCTTCACTGATCAGGGTCTTAGAGGATCCTCATGCTATTTACTATAGGCTAGCCACTGTGCTATGCATTTTAATGGCATTATCTCCATATGCTAAAACTATGAGGTCACCCAGGCGCACAGGGATTAAAGCACTAAGTCCAGAATCACACTGCTAGAATATGGAATGACTCAAGGGTCCTGGTTTTTCCACTGTCACCCAGCGGCTAACACACGCCTGCCTAGCTGCCTAAGAACCAAGCACACTCGGGGTAATCTAAGATCATCCCCTTCAAATACACGTTTTGTTTGCACAGCCAAGTACAGCCAAGAGCAGATTTTCACATTGACCTAGAGCCTCCCTTTCCTTCACCGTAGAGAACCAATAGGAGCTACTTCTTCCAAAGTACCTCTGCCTTTCCTTTCCCATACTTGGATGAGTTCCTGATGTATGGTTGAATGTATGGATGAATGGTTCCTGATGTAAGAAAGGCCTTTAAGGTGCTTGTAATAGAGTTGAGGAAGACAGTACGTACGCGTGCATAAGTTAAAGCAGTAAAGAGATAGTAACTTGCTAAACGGTAAATATCAGCAAAGGATACCGTTCAGTGGAGGCCACCAGCTTCCACTACACACATATGACCCAGAAAAACCAGCCCAGTCATAGTAGCTCTGAGGCAATGACGCTCCTTACATCCCCCCGCCCATCCCTAAAGCTGAGCTAGAGGGATTGGAAGCTAAGATTTGGTTTTGCGCCCCCCTCTATCGGTTCACACGAAGAAGCACCTTCCCACCACTGAGGTTTGGGGAAATCAGGTGCATAGAAAGAATGAGCTATGTTTGACTTCAAGACAGCTCTGGAGATCATCCCACTCAGTTCTTCTACTCGGACAGGTTCATGAGGTTGCCCCCAAAATCCCCACTTGCTGATGTTCATGTCTTGTGCGACCCCCTTCCCTTCAGTGTGGGTGGGACCTATGTCCTCCTTCTACCTAACATATTGCAGTAAAGGGGATGGTGTATGTGTAGTTATGTGTCCATGGTTATGTGCTTACACCACACAAGATTGTAGTATAATCCAGTTAGGGGAACCCCTACACAGCCAGGGTCCGTGGGCAGTATTCTTGGAGCTTAGGGAGCCCGCAGTTGAAACTAACAAGAAACCGAAATCCTCAGTCCTACTTAGGGCTGCAAGGAAATGAATTCTACCAACAACCTGAGTGAGCTTGCACACGGATCTTTCCCCAGGTAGACCTCAGATGAGACAGCAACTCTAAATGACACCATGAACATAGCCCTAGGACACTTCCAGCAGAAAACCCAACTAAGCCGCTCCCGAGCTCCTGACCCATAGGAACTGTGAGATGGGAAATCTGTAATGTTTTAAGATGCTATTTGTGGGCCACCTGGGTGGCTCAGTCAATTAAGTGTCTGCCTTCAGCTCAGGTCGTGATCCCAGGGTCCTGGGATCAAGCTCACATCAGGCTCTCTGCTCAGCAGGGAGCCTGCTTCTCCCACTCCCTCTGTCCCTCTGCCTGCTGCTCACTCTCTTGCTCTGTCTCTCTCAAATAAATAAACACAATCTAAAAAAAAAAAAAAAAAAAGATGCTATTTGTGGTAACATGTTACACAGCAATAGCTAACAGATACAACCACTACTACACAGTGAAGTCACCACTACTACTAACCCACTTATTCTCCTCTCTTCTTCCTGTTTGTCTTATTATTGTTCATTGGTTTTACAGACATTCATAGAAGCAAAGAGCACAGGGACGCCATAACCTGAAAGGTTTTCATAGGAGAAGGACCCTCCGTTCATTTTAAAGCAGGAATCAACTTACCTGTTCGGCTTTCAACTTCTTTTCCTCAGCAGCCCCCTGATTTCCTCTTAAGGAATGAGTAAGTGGAGCCCATTGGCTGTACCTGGGGGCCCCTCCCATATCTAGCAGGAGTGGGCGTGTCACCCAGCCTCAGCCAACCCCCCTGGGATTTGATGTTCCATTTCACCCTAGCGGGGACCTCTCTCCTCATGCCTTTCCAACTGCAAGACTGTATTCCTGGGGCTTCTGTGTCCCAGCTTCTGGAAAGGCCATGGCACCTGCTCCTGTTCCAGCCTGATTTTTAGCCATCCACTGATTCTGCAGGCCTTTGGTGTCCTTCCAATAAGTTTCCTTGGCTTAAAGTTGCCAAGCATTTCCACGCCTGGTAGCTAAAGGGCTCTTACCAAATCACAAAGGGAACCCCAGAGCAGAGCCAAGGCCTCCCAATTCTCAGAGCAGGCAGCTCCCTGTTCTCTGGGCCTGGCCGAATCCGGCTGAGTAGTGAATAGGTAAGGTGCTTTTCTTACCAGCAAGGCAAGCAACTCACGTGTTCAAGTGAAAGCAAAGTACCACTTAAAATACCTGAAAGAGAACTAGTTGAAAGAAGAGATGCAAGGAACCCAGGAAACTGATAGAATTTGATACAAAAAAAAAATTCTGTTAAACTTGGCTTTGAAACAACTTCCTTCAGCCCAGTCCTTTTCAGGCGATTAGTGTTCCTGCGGATAAAGGATAAAGAGATTTTCAGAACTTAAGCAGATAAGCTGTCTGAGCAATCCTATTAATTATATCGAGGAGTGTGGGTGGACTGCAGATTCCCTACAGTGTGTATCATCGACTGGTAGTTTTCAAATCTTGTGGGCCTAAAATAAGAGATAAATTGGAAGGAAAAGGGTCATCATTTTAGGTTAAAAAAAAAAAACTATCCACTTTTTTAAAAAGATTTTATTTATTTACTTGACAGAGCGAGAACACAAGCAGGGGGAGTGGCTCCCCCTGAGCAGGGAGTCAGACATGGGGCTCTGATCCCAGGGTCTTGGAAACATGACCTGAGTCAAAGACAGCCGCTTTAAAACTGAGCCACCCAGGTGCCCCCAAAAAACTATCCATTTTTAAATAAACCTTTAAATAAGTGATTTTACATCTAAATGGCCTATGAGTACATTCAGGTCAATTATTTGCTCAAACAGATCAGTAACTAAGTGAAGACCTGTCAAAACAGCCAACAATTTGTAGGAAAATAAAGGTAGGGAGAATGTTATCAGTGTCCTCTGACAGTCAAGCAATTAACTGCATTTTTGAAAGGCTACAGGAGAATCTTCCATATTCCATGAGTTAGGCTCAAAGTCTGATTTGCCCTGTATAAACCGAATTCTATTTAAAAAGTATTTTTCCCAGTTTTTTATCATTCACCTACCACTGTTACGCAAAACAGTGCCTATTATCCTACTTTGGATAAGAAAAGATCCTCTGTGTGTGAATCTACTAGAAGTTTATCCTGAATGAAAACTTCTAGTTACTGTGAACTGAAATCTTTCTAAAATGATAACATCGCCCCCTAGATTCCTAAATAGAGGACTTGTAAATCAAATTATTCTTCATGTTTCAGAAACTCTTGAGCACTATTTTGTTAAATTCAAAGTCAACCTGGGGCGCTTGGGTGACTCAGTGGGTTAAGGTTAAGCCTCTGCCTTCAGCTCAGGTCATGATCTCAAGGTCCTGGGGTCCTGGGATGGAGCCCCTAGTGGGGCTCTCTGCTCAGCAGGGACCCTGCTTCCCCCTCTCTCTCTTCCTGCCTCTCTGCCTACTTGTGATCTCTGTCTGTCAAATAAATAAATAAAATCTTTTTTAAAAAATTTTAAAAATTCAAAGTCAACCAACAATATAGACCAGCTATGATACAATAATACCCTTGGGGCTATTTGACATGTAGGTCTATATGCTCCTAAAATAAATGGCTCCAGAGTATTATGCCTTTCAAGCTCTATTTTTATGGTTCTCTCTCTCCGAATTGGATATCAGCTTTCATTTGCCTCTTCCCTCTACCCTCAGGATAAATCTCTTTTCTAACCCAAAGAAAACCGGAGGATTCCAGAGGAACTGAAGTCACCACAATTGCTTTTATAAACCATTCCAAGTTGATGGATTTCTAACTACTTAAGGAAAGCTCTTCCTTTCTCCTGGGGGGGAAGGCCATGAGCTTCATCTTGGGTGTCCCCCTTGCTAATCCATTGTCTTTCTTACTGTCCACATGAATCCAAACTTGTTGATACTGAGAATCTGGGACCATGATGGAATTCCAGGAATGTTGAATATAAATTATATATTTTTCTTCATTATCAAAATCCAGTCCTTAGACAATGAGGGCATTTCTGCATGAAGATATTCTTAAGAAATGGACATGTCCTAGATGTACTAAGGGAAAGAGTGGGATTCAAGAGTTAAAAGGAATCATTTTTATTGAGTATCTACCATTATACCTACTTCAGAATATTATCAGGTGCTTACTACTGACCCCATTTTGCAAATGAGGAAGCTAATTGCAGAAAGCAGGAAGAACGTGCCCCAAGTCGCAGCCCAAGGGTGCAGAGCCAGCAAGGACCTGCAGGTCCGTCTGCCAACCACGCGGCACCGATTCCAGAACACCGCACTCCTGAGTGCCACCATACTAAAGCCGCCACACACTTCCAGACTGTGGAAGATGGGCTGTTTCCAGACTATTCACCAGCAAAGGAGGACTGAACTTCAAGAGCATTACTCCTGAGGCGTCTCTGTTTTTCAGGCTTCCACCTGTAATGCTTTACACTGTACTGAGTTACGTAAGCCAGAAGAACATTTCACAAAACCCCTTCATGTTATTACAGTTGTGCTTTTTGAGTTGGCCAACAGCGGAATGCTTGGTTCCTCGGACTGAGGGGTTGGTGACCGCTCTGATTCTCCAACTCACCCTCTCAAACCTTTACTTCCCCAGCTCCTCCTCCAACTGACCACGGTCCAGCTCCTACAAGACTTCCCTTACATCATAACTCACCATGGTTCTGCTTCCCTGATTAAACCCTGACTCCACAGGGGCATTTTGGGGAAGAAATGGGATAGGTGATGTTCCAGAGGAGGCCAGGGGCTGTCAGCTTCCCAGTGCCCAGAGAATAGGAACCGGCCAGCAAGTTGGTACTTTACAAGCTGTGGTCATTTTGGTTGCCAATATTTTCATGGCCGCAAACCTAGGAGCTAAACCATTTTTAGGTCATAGTGTCCTTTACAAATGCACTGCATGGAACCCTGCCACTGCCCAGTACAGCTAACTGACTCAGCTCGGAGATAAGCCCAGGACATTCCCCTTCCAAGGACTCACCTGACTCAGTTCAGTCAGACAGAAAACTCATGGCCGAGGAGCCAAAGGCTCTGACCCTCCCCACCGCCCAAACAAGACCCTTCACTTCTCAGGTCTGGTTTCTTCTTTCACAGGTGTGAGCTCAAGGAAATAATTTCTGAGTTCTCTTAGAAATATATTTTCACGAAAAGCAAATTTAAACTCACCAGTGATTCCTGTCACATAAGAAGAAACTGCACTCGACTGAAAGAATTTTGTCAAATATATGGGAAGGAATTCATCCTAGGGAGGAAAGTAGTTACCTAATGAAACCACTAATCCTCAGACTAGCGTATATCCTGGATTCTCCCTGGCTAATGGCAAATAAAGCAGGCTTCGAATTCATTGCTGCTATTATTCCAAGAAGTTGTAATTGCCACAAAACTAGTCTTACAGTTTGGGAGTCCATTTGGTCTGTTGGTTTTACTGTCTTGACTTTGCCTTTTAGTTCTATTTATGTTTTTGTCTACACTGTGACATTATTTGGGATGTCCTGTATCATCTAAGCTTCAGTTAAAAACTTGAGGGAAGCAAGCAGACTGGCAACTCACTTAAAAGCAGCTTCATGAATGGACTCTTCTGAATATAGAACTTGGGCATCTCAGGGTTAGAAAGAAACCTGGAGATCATCTCATCCAGGGGTTCCCAAACTTCTAGCACCCCTAATCTGGTGCCAAGTGGCTATGTCAGAAACCCAGAAGCATTTTCTATAGATTCTTGGGTTCCTATCGTCAGAGATGAGTCTGAGATAGGACCCTGGGATCGTTGGGTTTTTTAAGTTTCCCAGTTAATTCAAATAAGTTGCTAGTTTTGAGAATAACAATCTAGAAGAATCTTCAACCAGATTTAGATTTTCATTACAGGACTTCTGGTAGGAATCAATATAGAGTAAGCCCATTACAACCTATCTCTCCCATTGATTATAAACAAAACCTCTGGACAGAATATAAAAGCAATTAGCTGAGGACTCCGAAAAGTAAAGAGTAGCAAATAAATTGAGAGGGGACGTCAAAACTTGAAGGACAACTTGTATGGCAGTTGACTGAACTTGGTTTTTCTTTCCTTCTTTATTTCTTGGCTTTAGTCAGAGGGCGGGCTGAGCCCTGGAACTGAGTCATAGTATGACAGCAAAAAAATCTGAAAGATACCCCCTTTTCTAGCCAGAGGATCAGGAAAGGGATCCCTTAATCTGAAGATGGGGAGAAACACTTTAATTTTTTTATTTTTATTCTTCTTTTTCCCCTCCCAGTCCAGTCCTAAAGTGGCACTGTCATGGTGACGGCAGCTGGGATATGGAGACTTAAAACCTTAAGACAACCATCCCTCAGTGCACAGGGATTGGAAAAAGGAGTCTCAAGGGTCCAGAGATGATGGGATTCCTATTACTTTCTTCTTTTTCCTCTTCAGGGTGCCCTGAGGCACTCCAAGTGTTCAGAATTGTGCCCAAGGGCATCAGCTAAAATTCTGAGAGAAATGCTGGCTTTCTAGTCAGAGGGCTAGGAAAAAGGAGTCCTGGGAACCAAAGAGTCAGGGAAATTCCAAGGATGAGAAACTTGGAGAAGGAAATCCCTTAGGGGTGACTCTGACATAATAAGGTAGAAACTTTAGATCTTTTTTTAAAAGGTTTTATTTATCCATTTGACACAACGAGATAGAAAGTGCACACAAGCAGGGGGAGCAGCAGAGGGAGAGGAAGAAGCAGACTCCCTGCTAAGCAGGGACCTTGACATGATGCTTGATCCCAGGACCCCAGAATCAAAACCTGAGCCAAAGGCAGACACTTAACTAACTGAACCACCCAAGCACCCCAGAAACTTTAGATCTTAAAAATATAGTTTCTGAAATAAAAAGAAATTCATTGAATGGACTCAATAGTGCAAACAAAAAATGAACATTCTCCAGAGATTTTACTGAGATCAAGAATCAATAGAGAGTCCAGAAATAGACCCATGCAAAAACAGTCATTGGGTTTTGTTTTGTCTTGTTTTGTTTGTTTTGTAAAGGGACTTCAATGGAAAAGGAGCAGTCATTTCAGCAAATAGTGCTAACACAGTTAGACATCAATATCCACACAAAACTAAACACCAACATACACTTCCACCTTACACAAAAATAAACTCAAGATGCATAGTATGACTGAATGTAAAAAGTAAACTATCAAACATTTTAAAGAAAAGAGGAGAAAAATCTTTGTTACTTAGAGCTAGGCAAAAAGTTCTTGGATACAACACTGAAAGCATGATTCATGAAAAACAAAAAATTTTTTTACTTTTACTTATTTATATTTTTAAGTAATCTCTATGCCCAACATGGGGCTCAAACTCACAAACCCAAGATCAAGAGTCTCATGTTCCTCCAACTGAGTTAGCTGGGCACCGCAAAAGACACAATTATTAAATAGTACTTTATCAAACTGAATAATGCGTACCCTTAAACAGGTTTTAAAAATATTTTTAAAATGAAAAGACCAGCTGCAGGCTGGCAAAAATATTTGCAAATTACACATCTAACAAAGCCCTGGTATTCTAGATACATAAAGAATGCTCAAAAATCAACAATAAAAAACAACCCCCGGTTTTTTTTTAGCTTTATTTCTTTTTAATTTTTATTTATGTTTTTTAGATAATTTCTAACCCAACATGGGAGTTGAACTCATGACCCTGAGATCAAGAGTCACATGTTCCACTGACTGAGCCAGCAGGTACCCCAAAAAGATCTGATTTTTTTTTTAAGTGAGCAAAAGATCGGAAAAGTTGGTTTATGATAGAAAATACATAAATGGCACACAAGAAGATTCTCAGCATCACTGTTCATTGAAGAAATGCAAATTTAAGCCACACTAAAATACCACTGTAGGCTCAAATTTCAAAAACAAAAAATTGATCATGTTAAATGCTGGTGAGGGTGCAGAGCAACTGGAACTCTCATTCATTGCTGATGGGAATGCAAAATGATCCACATGCTTTGGAAAACAAATTGATCGTTCCTTATGAAGTTAAATACGAACTTATCTTATGATTCACACATTCCACTCTGAAGTATTTACTTCAAAAAATGAAGAGTTATGTTCACACAAAAACCTTTATATTAATATTTGTGGCATATTTATTCCTATTCACTCAAAACTAGAAACAGCCCAAATATTCTTGGCATTTATCTTTCATGGTGTTCTCTGAGCTTCCTAGATGTGTGGTTCGGTGTCTGACATTAATTTGGGAATTCTGCCATACTTCTTTCAAATATTTCTTCTGTTCCTTTCTCTCTTCTCTAGGCATTCTCATTATGTATATGTTGCAGCTTTTATAGTTGTCCCGCAGTTCTTGGGTATACTGTTCCACTTTTTCCAGTGATTATTCCCTTTGCTTTTCGGTTTTGGAAATTTCTACTGACATAGCCTCATGCTCACTGATTATTTCCTCAGTGTGTCCAGTCCACTAATGAACCCACCAAAGGTATTCTTTATTTCCCTACAGTATATTTGATTTCCAGCATTTCTTCTTCATTCTTTCTTAGAATTTCCATCTCTTGGAGGTAACCCTCTTACACTGTTGGTGGGAATGCAAACTAGTGCAGCCACTTGATAAACAGTATGGAGGTTCCTCAAAAAGCTGAACATAGGGTCCCTGGGTGGCTCAGTTGGTTAAGCGACTGCCTTCAGCTCAGTCATGATCCCGGAGTCCCAGTATCAAGTCCCACATTCCCACACTGGATTCCCTGCTCAGTAGGGAGTCTGCTTCTCCCTCTGACCCTCTCCCCTCTCACACTCTCTCTCATTCACTCTCTTTCTCTCAAATAAATAAATAAAAACTTTTCAAAAAGTTGAACATAGGGGTGCCTGGGTGGCTCAGTGGGTTAAAGCCTCTGCCTTTGGCTCAGGTCATGATTCCAGGATCCTGGGATCGAGACCCGTATAGGGCTCTCTGCTCAGCAGGGAGCCTGTTTCCCTCTCTCTCTGTCCCTGGCTGCCTCTCTGCCTACTTGAGATCTTTGTCTGTCAAATGAATAAATAAAATCTTTTTTAAAATTAAAAAAAAAAAAAAAGTTGAACATAGAGCTACCCTACCACTCAGCAATTACACTACTAGGTATTTACCCCAAAGATACAAATGTAGTGATCCGAAGGTGCACCTGCACCCCAGTGTTTATAGCAGCAATGTCCATAATAGCCAAACTCTGGAAAGATATCCATTGACAGATGAATGCATAAAAAAAGATGCAACATCAGCAAAGGAAACAGACAACAAAACCAAAAGACAACCGACAGAATGGGAGAAGATATTTGCAAATGACATATCAGATAAAGGGCTAGTATCCAAAATATATAAAGAACTTATCAAACTCAACACCCAAAGAACAAATAATCTAATCAATAAATGAGCAGAGGACATGAACAGACATTTCTGCAAAGAAGACATCCAGATGGACAACAGACACATGAAAAAATGCTCAACATCACTTGGCATCAGGGAAATACAAATCAGAACCACAATGTGATACCACCTCACACCATTCAGAATGGCTCAAATGAACAACTCAGGAAACGACAAATGTTGGAGAGGATGCGGAGAAAGGGGAACCCTCCTACACTGTTGGTGGGAATGCAAGCTGGTGCAGCTACTCTGGAAAACAGCATGGAGGTTCCTCAAAAAGTTAAAAATAGAGCTACCCTATGACCCAGCAATCACACTACTGGGTATTTACCCTAGAGATACAAATGTAGTGATCCGAAGGGGCACATGAACCTGAATGTTTATAGCAGCAATGTCCACAATACCCAAACTATGGAAAGAACCTAGACATCCATCAACAGATGAATGGATAAACAAGATGTGGTATATATCTACAAGATAATACTATGCAGCCATCAAAAGAAATGAAATCTTGCCATCTGCAATGACATGGATGGAACTAGAGGGTATTATGCTGAGCGAAATAAGCCAACCAGAGAAAGACAGTTATCATATGACATCAGTTATCCCTGATATGAGGAATTTGAGAGGCAGAGGGAGGGTTTGGGGGGTAGGGAAGGAAAAAATGAAACAAGATGGGATTGGGAGGGAGACAAACCATAAGAGACTCTTAATCTCACAAAACAAACTGAGAGTTGCTGGGAGAGGCTGGTTGGGTTATGGACATTGGGGAGGGTATATGAAATGGTGAGTGCTGTGAGTGATGATTCACAGACCTGTACCCCTGGGGCAAATAATATGTTAATAAAAATAATTAATAACTAATCTTTAAAAGGTGTGGCATATATATGATGGAAAACTACTCTGCCATCAAAAAAAGAGAACGTTATCATTTGCAATGATGTGGATGGAACTAGAAGGTATTATGTGAAGCAAAATAAGTCAATCAAAGAAAGACAATTATATGATTTCATTCAGACATAGAACTTAAAAAACAAACAGAGGAGTGTAGGGGAAGGGAGGAAAAAATAAAACAAGATGAAATCAGAGAAACAAACCATAAGAGACTCCTTTTTTTTTTTTTTAAAGATGTTATTTTTTGACAGACAGATCACAAGTAGGCAGAGAGAGAGAGGGGAGGAAGCAGGCTCCCTGCTGAGCAGAGACCCTGATGTGGGGCTCCATCCCAGGACCCTGAGATCATGACCTGAGCCCTGAGCCAAAGGCAGAAGCTTTAACCCACTGAGCCACCCAGGTGCCCCCCATAAGAGACTCTTAATCACAGGAAACAACTGAGGGCTACTGGAGGGGAGGGGATGGGATAACTGGGTGATGGATATTAAAGAGGGCACATGACATAATGAGGACTGAATGTTACATAAGACTGACAAATCGGGGTGCCTGGGTGGCTCAATGGGTTAAGCCTCTGCCTTTGGCTCAGGTCATGACCTCAGGGTCCTGGGATCGAGTCCCCGCATCGGGCTCTCTGCTCAGCAGGGAGCCTGCTTCCCCCCCTCTCTCTGCCTGTTTCTCTGCCTGCTCATGATATCTCTCTCTCTGTCAAATAAATAAATAAAATATTTTTTAAAAAAAGACTGATGAATCACTGAACTCTGTTCTGAAACTAATAATACTCAATATGTTAATTGATTTAATTTAAATTGTAAAATGAAAATAAAAAGAATTTCCATCTCTCTGCTTACATTACCATGAGTATTTTTTTTTCTTGCCTATACTTTACTTTTTCCATGAACGCTCTTAGTATATTTACCATAGTTATTTTAAATTCCTGGGCAGATAACTCCAACTCCCTTGTCATATTGTAGTCTTCAAATTCTCCTTTTTGCCTACTGATATGTCTTCTAATTTTTTGTTGAAAGCTGGACATGATACACTGGGTAATGGAAATCCAGTACTGGTTTACATGGATGTTCCTATTCTAGTAAATTGTGATTCTCCATATCCAACTAACTGCATCTCCAATTTGGGGGGCAGCAGTTCTGTGATCTTGATTCTCTAGCAGATCTAAGAAAAATTGCTGATTTTAGTTTCTTAAGCTTTGTACTTGCTGTTAGAATGAAGTGATGACTTCCAAATTCCTTATGTGCTGTACTAGAAACCAGAGGTCCCTCAAATATTCTTCAACTAGTGAATGGATGGACACTATGGTAGATCTATACAACGGAATATTATTCAACAATAAAAAAGAAAAACCATGGATGAGTCAACAACATGGATGAATCTCAAGTACACACTGCAAACTGAAAGATACTTAACTCAAAAAGCTGGATACTGTGTAATTCTGTTTACACAACATACTCAAATAGGGCAAAACTATAGAGACAGAGAACAGATAGGTTAAGTTCTGTTAACCAGTGGTTAAGGATGGAAGTGGATTTGACTAAAGGGGAAGTACAAAAGTTCTTCTGTATCTTCACTGTGGTAGTGGTTATGGGAGTCTATGTATTTCTCAAAATCCACAAGCTATTCAATAAAAAGCATATACATTTTAAAGAACTTTTTTAAAATGCCATCACAACACTCCATCTGAGTTGTTTCCTAAATCTACTTGAAGATTTCCTGTGATGGGGAATTTACTCTTTTCAGAGACCACTGATGCTATTATCACAGAGCCTCCCAATCACTGTGCTGTGAAAGGGTCACAGCTGGCTAAGATATTACATATCTCAGTCTTCAGGCATGTCAGAGTCATTGGACTACTCTTATCCACAGTGGGCTGTAGAATTCTTCCATTTTCTATTATTGCCATGAAGTGAAAAAGGAAGCATTATGTTGTTAGATAACTCAGATTTTCTTATATGTTGAAACAGTATCAGTCTATCTGCAAGGTGTACCCTCATTAGTCCCAGTTTTTCCTTTTCTTGGAACAAATTATATATAGGACAGGTTTTCAGGTATTTGAAGATTTGCTATCCATTTTCACATTCCCACCATCATCAACTCTTCTCTGAGTGAAATGTGTCTGGTTCTTTGAGCTGTTCCTCTCATGGCATGTTTTTAAGATTCTCTATTGTCCCTGAAACATGATCTTTATGTTCAGTATTTCTTCTCAGTCTCCAGAATAGAAAATGATATTTAATTTTCAACTATCATAGGATCTACAAAGAAAACATTTTTATTGAAAACGGCCCCAAGATTTCTGCCTTCACACATTCAACAGAGAATGTATAATGCCATCTTTCTTTGAAGACTGAAAATATCACAGGGTCTCATGCTCATCAAGTTCTATGGTCCCACTCAATGGCCTCTATACCCTCTCACAGTTCTTGGAGCACTTTCAAATTCTAGTGTTTGGGGACAGCCTGGTAGAAGGAATTCATAGACTTAAAATATCACCAAACGAGTCAACAATAACTACAACACAACCACGAGTACCATATCTCAGCATCTATAAAAGGATCCACATCTATAAAAAGATCCACAGTTGTCACCTTCTTGGCCCCCTCCAGCAACATGTCATTCTGTGACTAGAGATCCTTATTGCCCTGATCACATTCTCGCAAATACTCATGAGGCCAAGTCCTCCCATCCTCCAGGAAATAGGAGGCATTTCTTAGGTTCCAGCAAATCTGAGGAAATTGTTCCTCACTTACAAGGCATTTCACCCTCTCCTTTCAGGGGACAGACATTGCTACAACAGTATGTATAGTGAGTGAGAAAAACATTCTATCTCCTATGGGTTTATCACACATTAGATGAAATCTTTTGGTCAATGACCTCAGATGTGACAAAAACTGGTTTAGGAAATTGGGTTGAAGTCAGCCAATCCCAGACATCCCCTCAATGGATATTTGAAACACATATGGCAAGTTATATCTCAAATTTGACCACAGATGATTTTTCCAAATTCTGTCTCTATTCATTCCTAAGTCAAGGAAATAGAAGTAAAACAAAGCCTACTTCTATAGCCTAGAAAGAAATTTCTGGTTGAATGGTATTTCTGCTAAAACAGTTTAAAAGTAGAATTTTGTTTAAGTGTGTCTGTGAAGAATGAGAAGAACAGCTCTGTGAAAGATACTGATGAGAGAATGAGAAGACAAACCAGAGACGGGGAGAAAATACTTGAAAAAGACATCTGATAAAGGACTGTTTATCTGGTCCTGATAAAGGACTGTTTATTATCCAAAATATACAAATAAATCATCAAATAATAGGAAAACGAATCTTTCAATTAATATTGTTAGATGCTCAAAAGAAATGAGCTATCAAACTATGAAAAGAAATGGAGGAAACCTGACTGCATCTTACTAAGTGAAAGAAACTAATCATGAAAGGCTACAAACTGTCAGATTCTAATGATACGACTTTCCAGGAAAAGCAAAACTATGAAGACAATAAGGTGGTGCCAGTGTGGTTCAGTCAGTTAAGCATCCAGCTTTGACTCAGTGCATCTTAGGGTTCTGGGATCAAGGCAAGCGTTGGGCTCACCCCACTCCGTGAGAAGTCTGCTTGTCCCTCTGCTCCTCCCCCTACTCATGGTCTCTCTCTCTCTCTCTCTCTCAAATAAATGAATAAAATCTTAAAAAAAAAAAAAAACCACACACAACTACGAAGACAATAAAAAGATCAGTGGTTTCCAGAGGTTAAGGGACAAGGAAGGATGAACAGACAGAGCACAGAGAATTTTTAGTACATTGACCCTATTTTGTATGACCCTTTGATGGTGGATACAGGTCATTATACATTTGTCAAAGTTCAGAGAATGTAAAACACCAACAGTGAGCCCTAATGTAAACTATGGAATCTGGATGATAATGATGTGTCAGTGTAGGTTCAATTGCAACAAAGGTACCCCTCTGGTGCAGGATACTGATACTGGGGGGGGGGGTGTGCACCTGTAGGGGCAGGGAACTCTCTCCACCTTCTGCTCATTTTGTTGTAAACCTAAAATTGATTTTGAAAAAATAAAGCTTATTTTTAAAAATGGTAGAACAGCATTTCAGAAAATAGGGTGCTTTTCAGGTGATGCCAAAGGAAATTGTCATAGTCTCTAGCAGGAGTCGGTGATATAGCCAGACTCACCATCCTTAAGACTTCCACTCCTCTCTGTACCTGTGACATATTAAGGAATGCCTTCCCTAAAAACCTGAGTTTAAAACTCAACATCCAAGTACCTTCTCCTCCCTTTGCAAACCATCTCCATGTATGACTTGACCACTTTATTCCCTCCCTCATATTTATGAACCCAAGATTAGATCAACTCATCTTTCTGAGGTCTTTTACCCTGATGTATGGTCTTTCAAACTTAAACGGGCAGAACCCTGAAGCTTTAGCAGTAAGGAGTTTTTTATTTGTTGTTTTTGCTTTGATTTTTTTTTAAATTTTTTAAAAACATTTATTTATTTATTTGAGAGAGTGTGTGTGAGTGGGGGGAGGGACAGAGGGAGAGGATCTTCAAGCCAACACCCTGATGAGTGTGGAGACTGAGATCATGATCTGACTTGAAATCAAGAGTTGGATGCTCGACAGAATGAGGCACCTAGGTGCCCCGATTTTGAATTATTTCTAATATCCAATTTTCATGTAATGGGGCCATAGTCAAGTAAGAGTGTTTTTATGACACTATAGAATACCTCCTCTTATTGCTAAGGGACCATCACACTCAAAGGGAAATAAAGACTTGGTTTTCCTAACTAGAAAATAAGCATCATCAAATTTTAGAATTAGAAGACATCTTGAAAGTCATCTTGTTCAGCATGAACATTTTACAGATAAAGAAATCAGAAAGAGGTACTGACCTGTCAAAGGGCACACAGCAGTTAATAGCAGAGCTGAGACTAGAAAGACACCCGTATCTATCCTTTCCACCCCGTTGCTATTTCCACTTTAGGCACGGCATGAACATTTTGGGGCAGTCAATAAAAAGCTTCCAACGACTCTAAAAATGCCTCCAATCCTTATTTTTAAATTTTAGATGGAGTGGACATAAGGGGAAATAAGTAATTTCTTCTTGCTGAATTTGTGCTTTCTCTTTTGCTGCTTGTTCAGATCTGATAGAAATGTAGCCCTCGTGAGATCTCTCAAAACCACTCAGTTATATAAATAAATTCAACCCAAAATTTTCAAATGGCTACTGGGTGCCAACACCAAGGACACAAAAATAAATAAGACACTCTCTGTTGCCTTCAGGAGTCCACCAGCTAATGAGCCAAAAGGACACGTGAACAACCAGCCAAAGTTTCTTGTAATGAGAAGCGTGAAGTGTTTGGGGGGCCCGGCACAGAGAGGGGCACATCCCTCCTGGAAAAGGGTGGGTGTGGAGGCCTGCACTCAAGAGACAGCATCTGACCTGCTTACAAAAGGATAAGGAAGATTCCCCCCAGAGGGGGCAGGTTAAGGAGGCGGAGGACATTCCAGGCAGAGGACAGAACATGAGCAAAGCAGAGAGGCATGAAAGTGCTGGCTATTTTTAAAGAACAGTGATTAGATTGGAGAGGCTGGAAGATAGGATAAATGAAAGTGGGGTGGTGGGAGAAAAAGGTGGAAAGTTAATTGGGGCAAGATGAAGAAACTTGAATGCCATGTCAAAATTGTTCAACCTGATCTTATAGTGACGGGATGCTAAGGCCAGTCTTCAGGCTCAAGGTGCCATCATCAGATGCAGTAGCAGTGGGAGAGATGGAGAAGAGGAGGAGAAGTCTACGTGGTTGGAGGCGCCTGAAAAAGTCTAGGCAGGACCTCTGAACCTGGACAATAAGAGGGGCAGGGATAAGAAGAAGGGCTGGATTCAAAGGCATCGTTTCAATATCTGTTGTTCACACAGGTGAACAGTCATCGACTCTGCTCAATCCGTGGAAGTCATCTCCTGACAAGACCATCCTACCGATCCACTTCTGAACCTCTGTGAGATGATTCTCAAATTTGTCCATTTGCAGGAGCTTGTACTGCTTCCGGCTTTGTACTAGCAGAGTAGCAAATGTAGGAACAGCAGCTACCGACCCCGAGGGACCACTGAGACAAAGCCCGACTGATCTCTCAGAGCAGGGGGAAGCGGAGGAGCTGGGACTTGGGCTCTGGAAGTCCTCAGACCTACAGGGTTGTCTCTTCCAACAATACACAGCCAACCAGATTAGTTAAAATTTCCCTCAGAGCATAGGCTCTAGATTAGAGAACATGGTTTAGGTCCTGACTTTGCCATATTACCATCCATGTGACCTAACCCTTCAAGCTGGGTTCTTCATCTGGAAAGTGGGATGATAATACCTATGTCCTCCCACTGCTCGCGAGAGAGACAGAAACAGAGAGAGAGAGAGAGAGAGGAAAGAGATCGCTCCCAAGAGAATCAAACACATGGTAGTGCTTTTAAGCTGAAAAGCATTATGTGGGGAACAGTTACTACTATAATCAGCAAGTGATAAATGGCTATAAAAACCAGAAGACCAATAAAAAAAAATCTGGGTGATACAAGTAAATCAAATATTTGTTTCACTACATCTCACTTCATTTCAGTGAAGATGATAATATTTTTTTTTTCCTCTCTTGGGAAAAAAAAGGCACCATTTTGACACGCTCAAGTGTTGCTTTGTGCATTTCTTTGCCTTTCATGGATGGGACACATGGCCAGGAGCAGCTTTTGAATGGTAGTTTAAAATTAATTCTCTTTGAAATAAGAACCAATGACAAATGTCAGACCACTGGTGCATAGAAATAGTGAAAAGCCCTAGTTACTCCAAGAATGTGGCTGACATTGAATACATTATGGTCCAATTATGTTTCTTTTCAGAGTAGTTTGGATGAAGCAGATGAAAGTGGAGACTCCGAGGCCTGTAATTTCTTCCACAGTATATTTTCTCTTTGTGTGGCATGATTCAGAGCAGGGGCTTCCGAAGTGGAAGGCAGGCCTGGGAACATGCAAAATAATACTGGAATATAAGAAAAAGAATCAGGGCTTTTATTACGTTAATTATTATCTTTTTTAGTGTGTACTCTGAGATATGTTTCATAAGTACACATTATTACAGTAATGTAGTTAATAATTTATAAATACACACATGTGCACACATATGCATATTTACTTATGAGCGTGTGTATATGCATGTGTGTGTTGCTCAAACTTGTTTACTGAGGGACCAAGAGCAAACAAATTTGGCAATCACTATTGTAGAAGGGTTTTGGAGTTAGATCTGGGTTTGAATTTCTTAGTGATCTGTATTTCTTAGTGATCTATATTTCCCCATGACTTACCAGCTTTTAGTATTCTAGAGCAAAGAAGAGCAGGAAGCAGTAGATTCTAGTCCTGACATTGCCATTGACTCATTGTTGACCCAACTGTGCAGCTTTGGAGGAGTCACTGAGCTTTCATGAGCTGCATTTACTTCATTCCTCACTCAGACAATGGGTATAATAATACCTTCTTTACAAAGCTTTTTTATTTTATTTTATTTATTTATTTGACAGAGAGAGAGATCACAAGTAGGCAGAGAGGCAGGCAAAGAGAGAGGAAGGGAAGCAGCCTCCCTGCTGAGCAGAGAGCCCAATGCAGGGACTCGATTCCAGGACCCTGAGATCATGACCTGAGCTAAAGGCAGAGGTTTAAGACACTGAGCCACGCAGGCGCCCCTCTTTACAAAGTTGTTGAGAGGATTAAATAGAATAATGTTTATTCTGATTTGGGGTATAAAGGTAGTGGTTTAAGGCATGTGTTTGATATTGTCCCCATTGTCCCACCTCACTCTTGCCCAGTTGTCTTCATGTCCTAGATTTCACGAGGGTTACTCATCTATGGCTATTCTGGGGGAACAAGGGGGTGGGGACAGCAGGTCTTAGTCCTAATATTACTACTGAGTTAACATTCAGGAAGTATTGACCGAGCGCTCTGGTACCTGTCCAACACATGCTTAATATTATCTATTCTTCGCAGAATGCAAGAGAAATGTGCTTCATTTTTCAGATGAAGAAACTGCAGAGCACTGCTATCCAGTCGAACTTCAACAATGATGGAAACATGTTATATCTATGCCACATATGGGTATTGAGCATTTGAAACATGGATACTGTGACTGAGGAACTCAACTGCTAATTTCATCTTAATTAATTTCAATTTAGGGGTACCTGTGTGGCTCAGTCAGTTAAGTATCTACCTTTGGCTTAGGTCATGATCCCAGGGTCCTGGGATTGAGCCTCATGTCCAGCTTCCTGCTCGGCAGGAGTCTGCTTCTCCCTCTCACTCTCCCCCCCCAACCCCACTCAAGCTCTCTTTCTCTCAAATAAATAAATTTTTAAAAATCTTTTTAAAAATTAAAAATAATTTCAATTTAAATAGCCCCATGTGACTAGGGCTACTATATTGTACAGTACAACTCTAGAGGTTGCTGAATTAGCATTGAAGCATAAGGATGAATTATGTCTCCAAATTCCTATGTTGAAGTCCTAACCTCCAGTACTTCACACTATGACTATATTTGAAGGTAGAGCATTTAAAAATAAAATAAGATTGTATGAGTGTGCCCTTGTCAAATATGATTTGTGTCCTTATACATAGAGGAGATTGGGACACAGACACACATGGGGGGAGACCATGGATGCATGTGGAGAAGATAACCATCTACAACCCAAAAGGAGAGATCTCAGAAGAAAGCAACCCTGCTAACACCTTGATCTTGGACTTCAAGTCTCCAGAACTGTGAAAAAATAAATATCTGTTGTTGAAGCCACCCAGTGTAGAGTATTTCTTAAAGTAGTTCTAGCAATCTAATACAAAGGGCTTTTAAATTAGGTGAGAATTTACTTAATTTACAACAGATTTCCTCAATGAATTAATCAAGAATGCATTCTATCACACATATACTCATAGAATTAAAAATGGAGGATACAAAAAAACATGCAAGAAACAGTAGTTGAATGAAGAAAGCAGCAATATTTATAACTAGGTTTAAACAACTACTGATGCATAATGAACAAAACTAATTACAACCTGGAAGTAAAATCCCAAATGATTTACACACGGGATGTGGTAGGCAGATATGTAAACACAAGACCCATGTGAAGGGAGAGGGCAAGGTGGTGATAGTGAACGTGTGATGAGGTTCTTATAAGTTTCTCATCTCATTGGAAAAAAGCAGAATAGAGCCAGAAATAAAAGTAACATTATAGAAATAAAACATAAAAGAAGATTAAGGGGATAAGTCCATATATATATATATATATATATATATATATATATATATATATAATCTCCAAAAATCACAATAAATGTGAATGGGCTAAAATCTCCTTTTAAAAGATGACTCAAATTAGGTAAAACTAAAAATACTGTTAGTCATTCACTCGGCGGGGAGGGGAAAAGTAGGATTGTGGGAGGACACTTTTACATTTTATCTTAAATACAAACTTCTTGTTTAGTCTTTCACAATAAACATGCATTTCTGTGTTATTTATGTAACTAAAAATATTTTATTTAAGGGTCAGAAGCATTAACCTCGATCCCAGATTTTCTGGCTTTGGAAATAATTTGACTATATATATTGCATTTCACTGTGAACAGACAGATCCCTCCTTTGGCCCTTAATATCTGTATCTATAAAATGAAAGTGGTGGGCCACACTTGTGACTTTTAAATTTTGCCCAAACAAGTATTTTATGTGTATGTATGTATTACGTATTTTAGATTTTATTTTTAAATAATCTCTGCACCCAACATGGGGCTCGATCTCACAACCCCAAGATCACTGTAATCACAGTAATCAAGATTACTGATTGAGCCAACCAGGCATCCACAAAGAAGTATTTTATTTATTTTTTAAAGACTTATTTATTCACTTGAGAGAGAAAGACAGAGTGAGCAGGGGAAGGAGCAGAGGGAGAGGGAAACAAGCAAACTCTCTGCAAAACCGGGAGCCCATAATGGGGCTCAATCCCAGGACCCCAACATTATGACCTGAGCTGAAATCAAGAATCAGTTGCCCAACCAACTGAACCACCCAGGCACCCCACCAAAGAAGTATTTTAGAAGCCTTAGGGGATTCAGGGAAAAGTTATGTGAGTGAGACTTTAAGACCACCTACTTATTTCAAGCAAAGAAGTTTTTTTATCTGCTTTATATATTGATGTTCCATTTAAGATTATCTATAGAAAAAGTATTATTATTCTTAAAAACCTACAAATGTTTGTAAGCTGCTATCTTAGAAGACTTCTAAAATTCCTTCTGACTTTAACATTTTGGAGTACTTGCCCTTTCCCCATTTCTATGATGAATACTTCTACCTATAAATGTAGATCAAGGACATCTCATATGGGGTTGTGCTGTGTCCATATTTACAAAATTACCCCAAACTTCCTTACGGGGAAATATTCAATCACACAACCAACTGCTTTGTGAGCATGTAACCAAAGGGCTAATATGGCCGTTTCGGAGGGCTGGATTTCACATACCTCTTGGTTGGATACTACCTACACCTAACCTCAACGTCCAGGTTAATGCTAGAGTATCAAGTACCTTTGCCTGAGAGGTGGATGGCCTGGATTTCAATCTGGACCCCGCCAACCTGCCTAGAACCTGGCCTGGGCAAGTGAGGTGCCTCAGTTTCCTCAGAGACAACATGAAAAACAAGTTTCTTAAATCCCGAACTTCTTGTCACCTATCAAATTCTATAAGTCATATGTGTCCTTGATGCTTGATCAAAGCCAAAAATATGAAAAAAGAAAACCAAAATTATGTACACATCAGGCAAAGAGAAACTAGGCCTCCAAAGAAAACCTAGTTTCATAGAGGCTTATTTATGACAAGGTTTGTCATAAATATGACACACTGCCCATTAAATTCTTAAGTAGAAAAAGATGATGAATGCAGCGATTCAAAACCTTTGAGAGAAAACTTTTCTTCATAGGATGGCAGGCCGTGGAGGGCCAGGACCCTGATGATTAGCTGACCTTTTTTCCTCCAAGCTTCTTTGGAGAGATTATCTAAGTATCATTTCAGACACCCATCACTCTTATTTTTAGCCCTGAGTTCTCTTCACGAGCGCCGTGACCTGTGTCTCGGAGTTCCAGAGGCCTTCCAGATATGGTTCATGATTCATTTGCAGGTACCCTGCATTGATTTCCAGGAAGGTCAGGGGAGTCGGAGCCTGGAAAAATGATTTTCAATAGAAAATCCTTCTTTGCTGTTCTGACCCCTTGATCAGAAATTTACATTCCGCAGATTGATCCCTTAGTGCCATGGGCAGCTGGCAGTTAAAACAGAACCCAAGCAATATTGTTCTCTAAGGGCTCACAGCTGGCGTGAGGGGGACAAAACTCAGGGCTTTGGTCACAGGCTATTTTCAGCGTCTGATAGCAGTTGTGTTACTCATGTCTCATTCACCCTCTCCCCTCGGCCTCCCTCCCACCCTTCCCTCCACGGGCCAATGCTGGGGACGGCCTCCATGTATTTAAAGAGGACGAGAGCCCCCATACTCAGTTGAGCCGACAGAGACCGCACAGGCAGGTACGTGGAGCAACACAGACACTTGGGCTGGGGGTAGGCTGGCTGGGTGGCTGGGTGGGATTCGGAAGAGTCCTCTAGAGTTAAGGGTGTGTTTTGCGTCCCAGGTGCCAGTGTCTACTCTGGTTCTGTGTGAGGAGGGCTCAAGCTGTTCTGCTGTGGACCCAGCAGTTGTTTAACAGAACTCCCCAAAGCGAGATGAGTATTGCGGGGTTCAAGGGAACCTCACAGAGAAATGAGTAAGGGATAATGTTTGGCCTAAGACTATTTCCACGTTGGAATGTTTCCCAGTGTCTTAATCAAAACACCATACCAGTCCCAGAACTACTATATGACGACTGGACGTGGATCTCCGGAAAACTTCCTGCCTTCAGGTCTTCTCTGTGAGGGTGATATTGTCCTAAACAGTTACAAAGTGTACAATACCGCCGAAGCCAGCTTTCCAATGCTCAGACAACAAGAGATCGTGCTATTCAGAAGGTGTGGGCGAAGGACAGGTTTCTATCATTCACCATACCTGCCTTGCGCACGGGCAATGCTCAGTGAAATTTGCTGGTTTAAAATAGATGTTATAGGGCGCCTGGGTGGCTCAGTGGGTTAAGCCACTGCCTTCGGCTCAGGTCATGATCTCAGGGTCCTGGGATCGAGTCCCGCATCGGGCTCTCTGCTCGGCAGAGAGCCTGCTTCCTCCCCTCTCTCTCTGCCTGCCTCTCTGCCTACTTGTGATCTCTCTCTGTCAAGTAAATAAATAAAATCTTAAAAAAAAAAAAAATAGATGTTATATCCCAAGAAGGTACAGCAACAGGCTTGCTTCTAGTAACTTAAAATTAAATCAACCTCCCCCAAAAAAGGTCCCCCAAAAGACATTGCTACACTGAAAAATCCATTAAAACTCTATTTCATGGGAGGAGAATGCCCTGTGGAGGGGGAGGGGTGATTCCCAGCGTTTGCTCCCCGTTTCAGTCAAGCGTTTGAATGACAGGCGTGAGTGTGACGGAGAATGAATGAGAAGTGGTTTTAAGCAATAGTCTGAGTGGAGATGCTGACCAAAGATCAGAGCCGCCACCTCTAATTTCTGTTCCCATCCCTGTGCTGGGCCAGTGACAACCCCAAGAAGGAGCTGGGTGACAGATCTGAGGAACTCCGCCTTTCTGAATGAGCTTGTGGTGACCATCTTGTGTGTTGGAGCTGGGGTTGGGGGTGGGGAGGCAGCACCAAGGCAGGCGAGGGTGGGGAAATAGAGAGAGCCTTTGTCCTCGGTTCACTTTGGGGACCAAAATCTCAATGCTGGGTACCTCCAAGTCATCACAAAGTATATATGACCCAGAAAATGTAAGGAATTCCTCTGACCTGGTTTTGGTTCCATTCTGATCAAGCTGGTCATTAAAATGAGCCTGACTATTGTCAGAGAGGGCAGTTGACCCCCAGGGCCCGGTGCTCGCTCTGCTCAGGCAGACAGGTGCTTGGCAGCCCAAGCACACAAGCCATCCTTTAGAGACAGAGGAAAGAACCCAGGCAGGGGAAGGAGACAGACAGAGATACAGAGACAGAGATGGGGAGAAAGAGAGGAAAGTGAACATGATCACTCAGCAGGCCAATCACCATAATCCTCCTGAAAGAGGTAGAGACAGAATCTTGGAAGAACACAGACTCAGAAATCTTGGGAATCTGAAGAAGGAAATAGAAGAAAATAGCATCTGTTACTGAGATGGTTCAGAACCCAGTTCTGGACATTATTTAACTTCTCTAGAGTTTCTATGTTCTGCCCAGTCAGATTAAGCTAAGGCCATCTATCTGCGAGGGATTTGTTAGCATCCAAGGAGACGGACTATAGGAAGTACTTTGTAAAGTCACGTAAGACCATGCAAATACGCGTGCCTTTTCAGAAAAGGCCCCAGGCCAAGGCCGGTGGGCTGTAGGAGGATTTCCTACTAAGTGCAAGTGTAAAGAAGAAAGCCCAGAGGTCAGGGTAGATAAAAAGGTGCCTGGGAGTTAGAAGATGATTAATTTGCTTTATAAGAGGAAGGACACAGACAGGGAATATACTACACAGGAAACACAACTCCGTGGCAGGCAGACTTCCCGGTAGAAGCAAGCTGCTCAGATGTCTGGGTGTACCATAGCCAGGGCTGGGCTTCGCAGCCAAAGAGAAGTGTGACGGCTTCGAACGTGAAAAGCTACAGTTATTTGCCGCAGTGGAGAAAAGCAGGAGGAGACAGGGAGGGTCACAAGGGCCACGCGCGGGAGCCTTTTCTGAGCCTCAGCGTGGACCTCGTGGTGGGAAAGGATTGAGCTGATATGGTTTGTGGGCTGTTTACTGCCCTGTGCAGGCACGGAACGCTATTTCACTGTCACAGAAAGTCCCATGAGAAGTCATTCTTCAGAGGAAGAAATGAAAGCTCAAGGAAGCAAAGTAATTAACTTAGACGCGGCCAGGAAGCGGCCGAGCCAGGATCTAAACCAGGGTGCACTGTGCTCTTTAAAAACACGTGTCAGGGCCAACGTAGAGCAAAGTGAGTTTCTGAAAGTCAAATTCGGCCACACATCAGAGGTGATTTCAGAAAAGGTGCAAGGTAAGCTGCGTGTCACAGCTGTGGTTTGTCGCGGGCAGGTGTGTCTTCTCAGAGTTCTCAGAGACAAGAGCCAACACTTGGGCTTACTTCTGTGCTGGGAGTAAGCAACATCGGCTTCCCAGGCTTGGCGAAAGGGCCTCTGGAGAGGGGACTTCATTCATCTGCTCAAACTATAGGACGAAGCCAGTGACCTTGAGTATCCCACACGGGGAAGCTGAAGGGCATGGTCTCCCCGGGCCATGAGGACTCTGCTGGGGCTGGCTGCATCCCTTCCATGTCCCCATCGCCAGCGAGGTCAGCTGGTGTTGGGCACCGGGGCTGCCAAAGCAAGGAAGCAGCTGTCCTGGGGCACAGGCTTAGGACTTTGCCTGGCATGCCGTGTCTGGCACCGGGCACCCGGATCCCCACCCGCGAGGGAGCTCTCTCCCCGGCCGGGCTGCATGTGCGCCTTGGGGCAGCACGCTTTAAAAGCTAAGAAACAAGAGTGGGTTCACAGTCTGAGCCACAGGGGCCACGGAGAAGAAGCCAGAAAAGATTTGCTTGTTTTAAGAAAATGGATTTAAAAGCTGGATATCATATAATAATAGTAAGAATAATAATAGTAATAAGGAAAGCAACAAAATGATTAGACACCTGCCATGTATTATGCATTTGTGTATGTAGTGCCTTAGATATTAGAATGATCCTCTCTAACCTGGAAACCTCTGAAGACAAGCCTTCTCGTCTGTCCTCACATGCATGAGAACAGGACAGTGGGGCTCACAGACTTAGAGCATTTTGTTCAGGGTCTGGCAGACAGCTTTTTTTGAGCCCTGGCCGGGTTCTTTGCAAAGCCCGTGCTGTTCCACTATGCCATCTCACCTACCTGGATTAAGACCGTAGAGAAGAGGCAGTGATTGAGAGGGGACTGTCACTGGGCAGCATTTCTGCAACGTGAGGCTCTAGTCGCTTTTCAGATCCCTACACCTGTCTCAGGGCCTGAAGGAGCCTTGAAGGGGCTTCACAACCCAGTAGTCATGTGGGCAGCTATGCCCCGCTGGGCTAAAGTCAACGGTGAAAGGGAACTCGCCAGCCTCGAAGGAGTTCTCTCCGTGTCTGAATGGCAATGACTCTTAGGGAGGCTTTTATTTTACTGAATTAAATTCAGGCTCCCTGATCCTCCCACCCATGTGTACACTCTGGCCCGTGCGGTGACAAGGGGGTCGGTCAGATCTCAGTTCCCATCAGCTGGGAAGTTTGGTTCATGGAGGTGCTGACCCTATGCTCTCTCCAGTGTGCTGGAAGCAGAGACATGGGATATAGAACGGGCTTCATTCGGGTCTGAATTGCAGCCCTGCTGCTTGTGGGCTGTGTGATCTCAGAGAAGTCACTCAAGTTCTCTGAGTCTCAGTTTTCTCCTCGGCAAAATGGAGATGACAGAATTTGCTCTGTGGGGCTGTTGTATTGAAGATAGTACACACAAAGCAACCAACGTGGAGGAAACAATAAAGAGTAGCTAATTTTTGTTGACTTTTTTAAAGATTTTTTTTATTCACTTGAGAGAGAGAGAGAGAGCACAAGCAGGGGGAGGGGGAGAAGTAGGGGAGAAGCAGGCTCCCCAGATCAGTAGGGTCAGTCCCCTCGATCCCAGGACCTGAAGATCATGACCTGAGCTGAAAGCAGACGCTTAACCTTCTGAGACACCAAGACGCCCCACTAATGTTAATATAAGAATACAGCTTTGGAGTCAGAGACCTAAATTCCTATCTCACCATGTGACCGTGGGCAACATAATTTCTCTAAGACTCCATTTCCCCAAAAGTTACCAAAGGCAACTTTTGTAATAGTGTCTACCTTGAAGACAGAGTGAGCTAATCCACAGTGCCTGGCCGAAGGGACACCACACACTTCAGCTTCAATAGTAATATTATTAGATTGATAGTTATTGCTTACATTCCAGATATACGCTCCCATGATACAAAATCTTGGCTTGAGCCAGTCTGGACAATTTAACTCACTATGCAGAATCAGGCTTCTAAAAGGGTGACCACATGAACCCACGCTGAGCCAGAAATGGCATTGTCGCTAATAGTTTCTGCTCGAAGTCATGGCCTAAGGTTCCCTTCCCTCCAACATTCTTTAGCAGACCTCTATAAAGAAGAAACTGAGTCACTCCATGCCTGTTTTGTCTCCCCCACCCACTTCTACTCTAAGGATCACTTTTCAGATCCACAGCTGATAACAGACGAACGGTGAGCGCTGGAGTAGGAAGACGGTGCCATGGCGCATAGCGCGGTTACTCGTTTAAAAGTTCAAATTGAGATGTGACAGTTCAGAGTTACTGCAAATCTAATTAGTTCACACATTTTATTTTTGATGATTTTATTTATTTATTTATTTATTTGAGAGAGAGAGAGAGAGAGCACGCATGAGAGGGGAGAGGGTGAGAGGGAGAAGCAGACTCCCTGCTGAGCAGGAAGCCCGATGCCAGACTCGATCCCTGGACTCCGGGATCATGACCGGAGCTGAAGGCAGTTGCTTAACCAACTGAACCCCTAATTCACACATTTTAGAATACTTGATGGTTTACAAAGGGATTTGAGGTACTTGAACTGTTTCAATCCTCCCAGCAAGAGTGGAACAGATGAGACTCTCGTGCCCATTTTAGAGAAAGTTTCCTGAAGTTCAGAGAGCTTTGCTGGTTTCCCCAGATCACACAGCTTTGAGGAGGTGGGATGGAGCTAGAACTCCAGCCTCCTGCATCTGATCCAGTGCTTTCCCAGGGCGCACTGTGGCATATCCCTGGTATCACAGTTCCCACAGTATTATTTGTGAGGAAACTGACACAGGTATCACCAGGATCTGGGTAGCTAAAAGTTTGGAGCTCACCCTCTTCCTAGCCAATGTAGCAAAACTTGCAATCTATCTTATCTTCAGGAGCCCCAGATTGTCCCCCATTTCAATCCTGACCCTCGACTTCTTCTGTGACAGCACAGCCATCTCCGGGACTGGCTCTGGGGAGTAATGCCAGGTGATATGATGGAGACTGTGACCCAGGTGGCAGATGGGGCTGAGTGACAGGCAAGCCTATATTTAGCATCCTACCTTCAATGACCCTCGCCTGTGCCAGGCAACGCTGATAAACAAATGAACCATCCCTTGGTATCTTGCCAGTATAAACTCACATTCTGGGCCTGGTTAGCAGAGTGTTGAGACACAGGAATTCCAAAGCAATGTGGGAGGCTGAAAAGGTTATGTTTATGAGCCAGGACTTAAATGTGCTTTCAAATCACGGTGATTTAATTAGCAGATTGGTGCTATTTGAATAGCCTGAAGTAAAGGGGGTAACGATGCCTTGCCTGTGACTAGCTCAATACTGCTTTCAGTTCCATCATATTTCACCCAAGTTCAAGGCCACAAGGTCAAGACTAGGACCCATGTCTTCCGAGGTGCTTTACAACACCCTCTGCCTTTTGGCCTTTGAGCACTGGAAGAAGAAATCAGAGATGTCTTCTGTGTTTAATCTTCATAGCTACATTTCCAACTTTTAAAAATGGAACTCAGCACCTGTTTAGTAAAATGCTTACAGATTTCTATTCTGGGTTTCAAGTCCTAATACATGTATGTCAGATATTTTATGATCACTTAAAAAAATAACCTGTGCTAGGATCCATTACGTTCTTAAGAAGGTATTATCTGTAATCTTATCCTCACTTTGAAAAGTATTATGTGTGGACAATTACTGAATGCGCCAGCCTACATCCTCCCAAGGGCTGTCTCTGGCTACCATGAACTTGCAGGCCATGCCAATGAGATTTCCACCAAAGATTTGAGACAAGAAATGTGACCTAGGCTTGTTTTCATTGAAATTTTCCGTCTCATTAATTTCACTAGTGTCACTGTCTCATTTCCAGATCTGTATTACATTTCTCTTCTATTTTATATTATGTTACAATCCAGGATCAAAATGAACATGAACAGAAAACTATGTGATTCTACTCTTTTCCAAAGAATGTATCATCTTTAATTAGAGAAGGGTGAATCTTAGTAAAAGAAATTAGCTAAGAAAATATTCCCAAATGTTTCTTTCTTTCACCTTACCTGGTTTGTAAATAAGGGGTTGGTCAATCCTTGAAGATCTATACCAACCGTAGAGACCTAAATTTTTTTTTAAGATTTTATTTATTTGTTTATTTGACAGATCAGAAGTAGACAGAGAGAGAGAGAGAGAGTGGGGGAAGCAGTCTCCCAGCTGAGCAGAGAGCCCGATGCGGGGCTAGATCCCAGGACCCTGAGATCATGACCTGAGCTGAAGGCAGAAGCTTTAATCCACTGAGCCACCCAAGCGCCCGAGACCTAAAATTTTTAATGGAGTCAAAAATAAGCAATTTGGGCTCTTTTAGAAGATATTAAGATATGCCTTTCTGTGTGCTCTTTTCTCTACCTGAAATGTCCTTCCTCCTTTTCTCTATCTGGTAAACTCGTATTCACCATACAAAAGGTCAACATGGACTCCTCCAACAACTCGTGTCTTTCACCCCCAGTCTAAACGTGGGTAGCCATAGTCTCCTTTGAGTTTGCATGGTGCTCTCATAAGGTTCTTCTTTGGTACAGGGTATTCTGGCTCCTGCTTCTTCCTCTAGAATGTGGTCTTCTCATTCTAGGTGACACAAATTATTTATTTTTATACGTTTTCTTCCCCTTGATCCATCACCAAGTTCCTAGTACAGTGCTTGACACATGATAGGTAGGTAGTAAATACATGGTAAGCAAAGGCATGTAGATTGGATTCCAAGCCTTTCATTTCAAAATCCATTGTTCTTTCCTCCAAAAATCTGAACTACAGAAATAGATGCACTAGATGTTTCCTCTAAAAAAAAGTTTAAAGAGTATTTTCTAAAATTCTATTGAATAAAAAGAAGGGCCTGCTCCTATGAGAGGAAGGGTAGGATGTTCCTGGCTAACCTCATGCTGTTCTTGGTAAATGGGAAAGCTCTTTACAGGGACATTTAGGTAGAGATGTTTCCTTTGGTTCTGGTATCAGGTTTAGTGGCCTGTTTGCTATTTGCCTTCTATTTCTTAGCAAAATCTGTCTTTGTTGGACCGTTGACTTGGGAGGGCTTAGCATTAATCACCAACTATTATAAGAAGGTGACTGGCTTCCCAGAAGGGAAAGAGAAGGTCAGAAGCAGCCACTTGGAAGGGCCTGATAGTGCTTGGTGTCAATGACAAGATGACATACCAGGCTTCTTAGAAACCAAAGGATCTCAGAGAAAATTCAGCCCCGCAGAGCTGGCAGGATTTCAGAAATTTCACTGACTATGGATGGCTGATTTTAGTTCTGCTCTGGGAAAAGTAACAACTGGATGCATACTTATGCATAGATGCAGAAAGAAAGGGAAAGTTGTTTTTTGATGCCCCTACTTGTCTGGTATCTCTCACTCAAATGCTATGGTGAGGAGACAACGAGGACCTGGGGCTGTGACTAGCAGCTGCTCCTTGCAGCAGAACATCCTGGAAGGGTGTGGGAGGACACGTGGCACTATCACCCAGCTCCTGGGATCACACCTGGCACCATGAGTTCTGCCAAGTCCCTTCCTTTGGTGCTATATACACACCAAATGGGGTGTGTATATAGGGGGGGAAGAATGACTCTCTTCATAACACAGGTGGGGAGCCATGCAGTTCATCTCACTGCCCACGGCCACCGGCGGAAGCTCTGAGAGCGAAGGCAGGTGTTCAGACTACTCAGCTAGTGTAGTGCTTCCTGCTTGGGTCTAAGGGATAGGAGGAATAAATCTGAATGGGAGAGCTTCTCTGTCATAGATTTTTATCAGCAAGATTAGCTAAGGCTTTGCTGCCCAAACAATGGTCCACTATGAGTAGCATCAGCACTGCCTGGACGTGGTTAGGAATGCAGAATTCCCTGCCTCACCCACATCTATCTACCAAACCAACATCTGCAGAGTAGCAAGATCTGATGTGATCTGAGAAGCACCAAGCTAGGTAAGAAGATATGCCATTTTCATAGATTATCCCCACTTCCACTGGAATGTTTAAAATTTCAGATACAAAAAATTATATTCAGTATTTGTTTACAATTTTATATATGCAAAATTAGCTCATCTATTCCTTCCAAGAACCTTGAGAGGTATCTAGGGGCAGGTGCTACTGAAATTTAACAGAAGAGGAAACTGAGTCCTAAAGTAGTAAAGTGACTGGCTCAGAGCCATCTGAGTGTCCAAGCCCATTCAGAGACATGCACACAGTATTTGCTCAACGCATGGATGCATGCGTACACAAACCACCAAACACACTGGGGCTGGATCTGGTCTTCAGACCACAGTACCACCAGGCACTAGTGCACTCCTGAGATTACCAACATTCAGAGTACATTTCCTTTATATCCTGTTAGACTTGACCTTGGTCAGAAGGTCTTCAAGATGCCAAACTGGGGCGGAGGAGCAAAATGCGGTGCCTGCGAAAAGACAGTCTACCACGCAGAAGAAATCCAGTGCAACGGAAGGAGTTTTCACAAGACCTGCTTCCACTGCAGTGAGTCGGGTGAACAGCACGAGGGCCCCATAGCACCCAGAGGGCATTTCAAAGTTCACATTTAGCCACAGATACTGTGTATCAGTGGTCCTCAGGCTCTGGTCCAAGGACCAAAAGCAGCAGCAGTACCTGGGAACTTAATAGAAATATCACTTTGGGAGCATCTGGGTGGCTCAGTCAGTTAAGTGTCTGACTCTTGATCTCAGGGTCATGAGTTCAAGCCCCACATCGGGCATGGGGTTTGGAGTTTATTTTTATAAAATAGAAATATCACTTTGGGTCCCCACCTAAATGGATGGTATTCTCCTGAGCACCGTCTTGCCAACTGCTTGCCCAGCTCGGAGGCCATTTCCCTGCTGCTCAAAGTCAGAACAAGCTAGCCTGCTGCTGCCACCATGCTGAGAACCTTGACCCAGGAGCAACATTTACAAAGTGTGACTTGGCAGAGAGAGGAAGCCATTGCTTATCTGGAGCCAGGATGGATCTGGCTCTAGGTTGTTCCCACTGGCCAGTGTTTTGAAGCCGGCTATGACTGGTCTTTCCGAAAGAAAGAACCTGTGTCAGGTGAGGGGCAATGCAGCCAATTCTAGAACAGTCCAGAAGGGAAGAGTTTGGGGCCTAGGCACCAGTAGGCTGACAAAGGATATCTTTATCATCATCAGCTGGATACAGATGCACAAATGCCAAAACTGGGGGGAATACAAATCCCGGGGTCCATCTGGAAGTCTGGCCCAGACTGACCCATGACTTTGGACAAATCACTTCTCATCTCTAAACAGCTGCAGCAGAGCCTGGAGTAGAACCTGTACCTTCAGACCCTCAGTCCTGTCCCTTCGACATGACTTCATTCTAGAGGTTTCAATGGCTAGTCCAGTTCTAGGAGAACAGTCTTTTTTGGCTACCTACCTTCCTTGCTTTGCACCTGTATGTCTGGCTTAAGGGCTAACTTTGCTGGACATTTGGTAGACGCCCCCCATAAACGTGGCTCCCCACACGACCTCCACAATCTAGCCCAGTAGCCATAAAGCATCACATTGCCCCAAACTCTTTAACACAGAACTTCAAGGACTGGAGGCACTTTGTCCTTAAGCTGCCAGAAATAATACTGGTTTACCCACTGCAGGAGTTCCCATGATCTCTTATCTTTTGTGGCAAACCGAGTTCTCACTGAAGAATAGGGGATACACAGCTCTCAGTGTCTGTGTATCCATTGCCTTGGGTTCTAGCAATGGGTAATTTTTTTGAGGTGGGGAAGGGCAGAGGGAGAGGGAAAGCATAAATATTAAGCAGGCTCCATGCCCAGCATGGCAGACCCTGACACAGGGCTCAGTCCCACAACCCCGAGATCATGACCTGAGCAGAAATCAAGAGTCCAACGCTTAGCTGACTAAACCACCCTGCCCAGCGGCCCCAATGAGTAATTATTTTAAGTCATCATACACACCCATCAGACTCAACATTATTATTCCAGCTACCCAGAAGTCATTGCTCAAGAGTGGTTCTATGACCTTCTGGCTTTTGTCCAAAAATACCTAGTGTTCTTTAAGAAGAGGCGGTTCGAGGAATAACAGAAAGTTCCCTGGAATTAGAGTACAAATGACTAGGTCTTGAGTCTGGGTTCTGCCATGTAGAAGTGCGTGACCTTGAGCAAGTGATTCCACCATCGTGAGCCTCACTTTCCCCGTCTATAAAACAGAGACGACAGCACCCACCATACCTGTGTTGTCACAAGATGAAAACTAGGTTCCCGATCAGGCCTCTGTTCTCCTCTGATCCACTTTACTGAGTGAGAACAGGACATGGTAGGGAAGCTTTCCATGGTCAGGGGTATCTTGTTTTCCTCAAGTGGCAGGAAGATGTCTTGTTCAACAGAGCCGTGATGGAAGGGATGTGAGCATTTGCTGGTACAGCCCTTCTAACGCTTTGATATTGTCCTTAGAACTCACGGGTGGGATGAGGACCGGAGCAGCACACATTTCTGTGGGAGTGGACAGAAGGATCCTGGGGAGGAGCATGCTTTTCTCTTTTACCACCCCATGACGTGCCTGTCTGCAGGCCAACCTGTTGTTGTCATGAATAGGATTCTGAAAAGCAGAGCCTACCTTAGCTTGTCCTCTGGCCAGTGTTCTCCAAACTTCTAGACAACCTTCATCCTTCTTACCAGTGTTGTCCGAAAGAAATGTCATGCAAGCCACACATATACATTTAATGTTTCTAGTAGGTATATTTTTAGAAAGGTATAAAGAAGTGACATTAATTTTAAAACATTTTATTTAACCTAATATGTCCAAAAATTATAATTTCTACATGTAATCAACAGACACATCATTCATGGGTTATTTTATATTCTTCTTTGCTTGTAATTAGTGATAGAAATAGGTGTGTCTTGCACTGACCGCCCATCACATACACAGAGGGAGCAGCTGCGGTGGCACCTGGGTGCAGAAGCTAGTCAGGCCCCAGGGGGTGTGGCTATAGGAAGGATGCAGGCATGATGGGGTATACACAATCCTGGAGGGATGGACTGGAGCAGAGGTCAGAGGCCCTGAGGCCAGTCATGGCTTTGCTACTTACATGCTGAGAATCATGGACAAGTCACTGACCATGATTCCCATGGGCCTGTGTGCATTCATCTACTCACTCACTCATTCATTCAACAAACGTTCACAGCGGACTAACTCCGTGCGGGCCCCATGCTATGTTCTGAGGATATCAAAGTAAAAGTGTTTTGCTCAAGGAACTCAGAGTCTAGAACACCACTGAATACTGGAGATGCTTTTCTGGAGACTTGCAGCTGACAGTAATAAGAAGGGTAGAGATAGACAGTATATATATTTAAATGCAAGGCATTTTTCTTCCAAAAATTATTCCTCATAAGAAGGGTTTGCCTTGTCTTCAAAACCTTATGAAGTATCTCATGCTGTAGGATAGTCTCTCGATTTTCTGTTTTACAGGGAATTTTTAACACATACAATGTTGACTTAATTGTTCAATGAATTTCCATAGACTCATTTCCCCATCCATACAACCACCAGCCCCTTGTCCACAACTTTGTGCTTCCTCACTCTCATATTCAGTTACTATGTTCTTAAATAAAATACAGTTTGGGGAAGGCATAGTACTCTGCAACAGCTTCATTCAAAGCTGGACAGCCTTTGAAGGTCACTTGAACGGCTTAAAAACAAAAAAGGAATTAAGTAAATGAATGCACATGTTAATTCATTCTTGGGGCTACAACGTCACTATGACAAGCAGTGAGTACAACCTTAAACAACCTTTAAGGATCACTGTTATAAGCAATGCAGCGACTTATTAAGTTACAAAAATCCTACATTCTTTAAAATATTTTATTTATTTATTGAGAGGGAGAGAGTGTGCCAGTGAGGCTAGTGGCAGAGGGAGAGAGGGAATCACAAGTAGACTCCACGGCAGGCACCAAGCCTGATGCAGGGCTCGATCCCACAACCCTGAGATCATGACCTGAGCCAAAATCAAGAGTCAGACACTTAACTGACTGAACCACCCAGTGCCCTCTACATGTTCTTTAAAGCTGTTTGAATGTGATGCTGATAGGAAGTTCTGGTTGAGACACAAATTGCAGGTGACAGCCTCCCGCTCAAGTATAAACAGGGTTGGCCCTGAAAGATGCAGGCAGAAGCGGGGAGCTGGAGAGCTGAGTCAGCTGCCTCAAAAAGATACCAGTGATAGGGAGACCCTGACGGTGAAGGTGCGGAGAAAGAATTTGGATACACTCATTTCCTGAATTTGTGGAAGATTTGAAAAAGGAAACTCTCCAAATCAACCTATTATTGATTGATATTATTAAATATTAGGAGGTTTTAACACTTTCATTGTCATCCTTGAAAGTTTATTTTTAAATATTTTATTTATTTATTTGACAGACACAGATCACAAGTAGGCAGAGAGGCAGGCAGAGAAGGTGGGGGAAGCAGGCTCCCCGCTGAGCAGAGAGCCCAATGCGGGGCTTGATCCCAGAACCCTGAGATCATGACCTGAGCCAAAGGCAGAGGCTTAACCCACTGAGCCACCCAGGTGCCCCCTCTTTTTTTTTTTTTAATTTTAATTCAATTAGCCAACATATAGTATATCATTAGTTTTAGATGGAAAGAGTTTATTTTTTCAAATTGGCAAAACAAACAAACAAACAAAAAAACCCAAAAAATTTCTCTCTATATATCTTCTTTTTGGAAAATGGAGGCTTGTCTTATATCCTTTCTATTATGGGGGATACTTTATACTGGGTAATGTACGGTGACCTGGGGCTAAGCCAATATAAGCTGAAGGTCTACCCCTTCACCACCTCCTGCTTCCAGAACTGGATGAAAAGTAGCCTCAGTGGTAGCTATCTCCTTGCATAACAAAGGCCATGGTAAGTAGAGAAACTGCTGGACCCTGATTCTGATATAATTAAGGGGAAATAAACTCACCCCCAGTCTCAGCCCCTTATCCCCTACCCACCCCTGCACACATGCAGACACACACTCTCCTGGTGTCATCTGGGCTGAGACACTCAAGGATTCAGCTTGTTCGGATTCAGGGACAATATTCTCAGCTGGTCCAAGACCACACAAGCCCATTGCAATCCTGGCCTCCCCCTCTGTCTAGATGGTCTCCACTGAGCACATTCTGTCCCTTCTCTGCTTCCCAGTTTCCTCACCTATGAAATCAGGGGTGCCGTGGGGTCCACAGCTCAGAGTGCTCTGGGTCAGGATATCAGAGCTGTGCTCTTGGCCAGAGGGCCCCTCTCGCGGGGTCTCTTGGCCCTGAGTATGGCATCAGGGCTTCAGGGAAGGCGGGGAGGAACCATGGCCCCAGCCCCCCTGACCTCCCTTTCCCGGCAGTGGCCTGCAGAAAGGCTCTCGACAGCACCACGGTTGCAGCTCACGAGTCCGAGATCTACTGTAAGGTCTGCTATGGGCGCAGGTACGGCCCCAAGGGGATCGGGTACGGACAAGGCGCTGGCTGCCTCAGCACGGACACAGGCGAACATCTGGGCCTCCAGTTCCAACAGTGAGTTATTGCCCTGTTTCTCCCAGCCCGGTAGAGCCCCAGCTATCGGGACAGTTCATTCTGTTCCCATAGCAACGTTTTCTGGAAGTGGGAGAATGGTCTCAGTTGTTGACTTGCCAACAATAGGAATACTCAGTCTGACCAAGTTTTAACAATGTGTCATCTCTCCCAAGGCTCTCTTCAAATTATCTGCCTTTCTAAAGAGCAATTACTTTTACACCATGGCTCTTGGTTTGCATGTCAAGAGAAACCCAGAAAGTACAGCTTTTCCATTGTTTGACCTTTGCCAAAACTGCATGGAGTCTCGTTTCTTCCTCTTTGAGTGTTTCGGTGCAAATCACATACCTATGGCCCGGAAGCAGTGGACATTCACTGTGCGCTTGTCACTAAAAAGATTTCTTCCCTCGGGCTGTAATATGATTAACATCCACATCACAGGGAGGGTGGGTCTGCAGGAAGGGCAGTGGGCCCCCCCTAGCTGCCCACTGACCACACAGTGCTGACGTTCCCCCGGCCTGATCAAGGGAAGCCGGACTATCACCCTGTACAAGCGCCATCTACCAGGCTGGCCTACGATCTTGATGATGACGCTGCCTTCCAGCCCGGAACTGAGTACAGACCGACAGACACTCACCCACAGTGCTGTCTGGCCAGCTGGTGTCCAGGCTCAGCTCCACAGTGGGACTAGACAGAAAGGGTCACCCGAGACAGTGGCCCATGGAGGGCCTCCCCCAGAGAGCAGAGTTAGACCATCTAAACTGTCATCTGGCCCCTTCCAAAGAGGTTAGGCCATGGTAGAGCCTGGGAAAATAGTGCAGGGATGTATGACCAGTCATTTGAATTTTTCTCATCACTCAGTGAACAACTGAACACTGTTTAGTGAAGACAGGTACCGACCACGTTCTTGGCCACACGTTGTTTGAAACCCACTCTTCTCTGTTAGGGCTTCCTTGTGATGCTACACCAAGAGGGACAAGAGTCCACAGACCTGGGTTTCATCCCAGTCCACCAGTCATGAGCTGCCTGACCTTGGTATATGTGCTGCCGAAGCGAGCACGAGCTGCCTGACCTTGGGCTGGTGCCCCTGGAACCCTTGCTCTCCCCCAACCAGCCCTGCCTGTCTTAGAGGTTATGATGAGAAGCAAGTGGTAAATATACAAGGAAACGCCAACAGAGATGGAAATGAGGTGGGGGTTTTCTGCGCTTCTTAGATGTCGCTCACACTGGGCAAGGTCACCCTTTGAGGCAGGATGACTACCTGAACCGTGACAAGGACACATCGGTGTATTGGGCTGAGGTTTGCTTATGATCAACTGTCAAGATCCCAACTTGCTCTGTAGTATCTTCGGAGCTCACTCCATAAAGTAGACCAGTAGGCTTTGAGATGGTACAGAAAAATCTAAACACTGGCAGCAATGCTAACATGACAACAACAACACAAGCTAATGCACATGGAACCCTTACTAAAGGCTTTACAAGGGAAAGGAAAAATTTAAGCCAATGACAGCAAGGTTTGTTAGCCCTTACTACCTCCCAGGAGTCACTCAGACTTCTAGGAGCTCTCCTCATGTCCCCTCATGAACCCTCCTCAACAACCCTGTAAGGAAGGCACCATGATTACTCCCCTTTCCCAGACGAGGAGTCTGAAGCACAGAGAAGTTAAGTAACTTGCACAAGGTCACACAGCTAAGCCCCCTTTGCCAACAAGGTCTATAGGTTTCATTTATTTTTCTGTTCCCACCAGGTCCCCAAAGCCTGCACGCTCAGCCACCACCAGCAACCCTTCCAAGTTCACCGCGAAGTTTGGAGAGTCAGAGAAGTGCCCCCGATGCGGAAAGTCAGTCTATGCTGCTGAGAAGGTGATGGGAGGTGGCAAGGTAAGGACTGCCGTGGGAGCCAAATGGGACTTGCTCATCTGCACAGGAGGAATGAGAGAGGAGAGTAGGAACTGTGCGCAGGTGGGAGCCAGGCCCTTTATCCTCCTTTGCTCCCGGGAGCCATGTTAGGAGCCACCCATCCTCACCCACTTTCCTGGGCTGTGGCCGCCACTCGGCAGAGCCCTTGGAAACTAGAACTGGTGCAACTCGATGCAACAAGTTTCAGTCCACTGGGCAGAAGGTGCCCAGCTAGAAGGTTGGAGATACAAAGGTGCATGAGCCCCCTTGTCCTTCTGTGTCCAAAATCCTTCCAGAAAGGTGTCAGCCCTGTGAGCCCATCATCACTGTGTAACTCAGTCGCCACAGATGGATAGAGCAGACCCCTCAGGGCAGTGAGAAGCATCTTTGTTCACAAGGGTCTTGGCAATTAGGGAAGTCACCCCATGTCTGAGACATTACCGCACACTTGCCCTACAAGCTCTGGTTTCAGGGTATTCGCCGAAGGGTTTGGGCCTGATGGAGGAAAACAAAAACCCATTTATACTGAAGCGGAGAGGGATGGGTGGAAACAAGGGTCCTGGAGTGTCTGATCTCAAATATGAGGGCAGTCTCCACCCTAAGACTGGCTCCTTGAAGATGTATGAGAACCCAAGGCTGTGCCTGGGGGACAGGCAGGCGTGCGGAAGGAAGCCATCTTGTGAAGATCCGAGCCCTGCGACTCTCTTCCATGGGAAACACACAGAGTTCAAGCAAAGCTGAATTCCTGGTTAATTGCCTTCTTTCTTCACTTCTTTTCTTCTTTAACTTTATATTCAGTGTAAATGAACGTATTCAGTGCCCCCAAGTTCCTTTCTCTGTACTTTATACCTTGATCTTCTAGAAGGAGGAAGCCCTTTTCTATTTAGTGTGTTCTGAAGGAATACACACAGTGATCACTTTGATAAATTTATTTGTAGGGGTTCTGAGAATTGCTGGCCAAATCCATTTTCTCTGAACCCCTGGAAAAATTATTCTGGGGTCAATGAGACGTGTGAGAGGTTAAGATAGTGGCACTCCTTTATATGCTGCTGGTGAGTTCTCACACGGAAACAGAACGTGCTGCCCCCCACACTAACGCAGCGCTCCCACTCTTCTGCACCCCTCAGCCTTGGCACAAGACCTGCTTTCGCTGCGCCATCTGTGGGAAGAGTCTAGAGTCCACGAACGTCACTGACAAAGATGGGGAACTTTACTGCAAAGGTGAGTGGTTCCAGGGACTCTCATGTTTTCCCAAGGAGGATTCTCAGAGGATAAGTTGTGTCCAGCCAAGAGGCTTGTGTTTGCCAGGAGGCACGGTTGCTCAGCCTGGGCAGTTTGGGTTCTCAGGATGGGAAGCAAAATCCCCAGAGGGAAAGAATTCTACACCCCCTGACCCAGCTCTGGCCCTCTCCATTGGAGCATGTGGTGGGAGAGACCAGATGCTTTCAGATGCTCAGTGGTTCAAAGCAGCCTGAAGGGGGAGGGGACATGGAGAAACAAGGTCCTCACTCTGGTCCTGCAAGAGGCCACAGGCCTCAATAAACAGCATCACATTCCCTTCTGAAAACCCAAACGCCCTCTACCTACCTGAGCGGTGGTTACGGGTGACTAAGGGAGAATGAACTCTCTTTAGTTCATTAGACTAAATAACAGTTCATTAGTTTAGAGAGTCTGACTTCTCTTGGGTTCATCAAGACAGACTATATCCTTCCCTCCCTCCCACTCTTGCTCTCTCTCTCCTTCCTTCCTGGCGTTTCTCTTTCTAATGTTGCGTATCACTTAGTGATCACAGGGACAGAACTGAGGAACAGGTTTTCCTTCCTGTCCCCCCTGCTCTACCCCCAGATGCCTCCAACGGTCCCTTTGTCTTGCAGAGAGGAAGAGAGGCTAACTCTCTTCTGATGCTAAGAAAAGGGAGGGACGCATTAGGGGCAAGGAGCTGTCCCCTCAGCCCCAGAGCCACAGTTTCTCAGTGGGGAATCTCCCACCCTTGCACAGAATGATGGTGTCCCTCGGTCTCCAAGTGCGCGTGGTAGAATGAAGTGAGAGGAGCGATGGGGAAGAGCAGTGGGAGGCCATTCCTCATCAAGACCGCGGGATGCCAAAGCTTTGCTCTTGGGGAGATGGAATGCAAAGGAACGCACTATCCCACGGGAGGTGCCTTCTTCCGACAGTGGAGAGCACAGAGGGTCCTTAGCATTCGCAGGCCAAAACCCCTAAAATGTTGCTGCAGTCAGCTGACAGAGTGACACGTAGACAACCTTGCTGCCAAGGGAACATAGCCCCAGTACCACACAGTGCGGCAGCACCCAGAGGCGAGTGAGCAGCTTGGGGCGTTAGGGGAAGCTTCTTGGAAGACGAGCCTCCTCGGGTCTTGGAGGGTGAATGGTGGGGGGACATTGGTGGGGGGCATTCCAGGAACGGGGAGCAGTGCGTGCACCGGCACCCAGGCCAGGGCACTGCGGTTCATTCCAGGGACCCTGGGTCGTTCCGTGTGCCTGGGGTGTCAGGAAGGAGGCAGAGGCAGGAGGGGACCAGGCTGGCAGGCAAGCAGGGGCCACTTCACGTTCACGCAAATGATTAAATGCCTGTGAACGCTGAATCCTAAGTGCCCAGAAGTATCAACCATCTTTATCAGCAGATTGAAAGTCCGTGCAGTTCAACGTACTCCCAAGTTAACTTGGGAATCCGTGTGTCACAAGGATGCCTCTCAGAGCTGGAAGGCCTGCATCAGACCCCAGGAAGCGTGATGATGGTCTAACCAACCCTTTCTCTCTCCCTTTTACCCCCTCCCTTCTCGTTCACAGTTTGCTATGCCAAAAATTTTGGCCCTACAGGTATTGGGTTTGGAGGCCTCACACAACAAGTGGAGAAGAAAGAGTGAAAAGTGCGTGTATCTCCACCAGTCTTTCACAGTTGCCGAGTCCTCCTGCCAGACGGGAAGCCTGGCCCCATCATCCCCTTGTTGGGGCCCGGGCAGTATTTCTCTTCAGAAGTGATCATAGTCTTTACCCAAAGTTAGGAAACACTTTTGGAAGAAGAGTATTAGCAGTTTAACCTGTAACAAATGCGTTATTATTTCTGACACCTGGGGGTGGGAGAGGCAATAAATGCTTTGGCGGCACCTTGTGTCTCTGTATCTTTTCTGTAGAATAGAGGGCGAGTTTCAGGGAAAAAGAGAGGGGTTTCAAAAAACTCACTGTAAGGATGTCATGAATCTCGGTGTCCCCTGGGGACGGTGTGAGCAGGAGGAACAAGAGGCAAAGGAGAGAGGGCTTCCAGAATCTGCCCGCGGAGCTGCTTTCTCGCTGCTGGCAGAGAAGGAAACGGGGTTCCGGAGGAAGCAGACAACATGAGACCGAATTCTGGAAGGAACATCAAAACCAAAAAACTGCTGAAGCGTCAGTCCTTTTGTCCTACGAGGGGCTTCGCAATCTTCACACATTTCATGAAAACCCGGAAATGGCAACAGACTGAGGAGTTTGCTTCTGTGTTATAAACAACGGGAGGATGATTTTCTTTTATTCTGGGACAATTCCCTAGGGTTTAGCAATTTTCTGAAACCCTCTCCTACGTCAAATTGCCGGCCTCACCCATGAAATGCAGCCAATTAATGTCTCTGCCTCCTCAGCAAGTTCTCAGCAGCCCAGGCGTGCATATTTTCTTGGGGCTCTGCTTTTAACGACGACTGCATCTCGCCCGCCCCCGGGAGAATTCTGATTTCTGGGAGGAAATGAAAGCAAGTGAGTGTCTAGACGAAATCATGGGTTCATCTCTGCTCCAAGGCTCAAGAAGACTTTCTTTTAAAAGGAGCTCTTACTTCGGGGCTGACGACACACGTTATCGTATAGACAAAGCCCCTCACTGACTTGGTTACCTACTAGTTTTTGGATACTCAAAATGCAATTACATTTTATCATGTTCTCTGTTGGATTGGTATGGATAGAATGGCAGGGGTTGTGTCTCATTCTACCTTCAAAGAGGTAAGGTAGAAGTACGCTTTATTTGTCCAGAGACCCCATGCTGGGGTAACTCAGCCATGGAGTTCCAGTAAAATGAGCCGAGGATGGAAATCCCGTACATTTTACATTCTCTGGGGAAGGCAGGGTACCGCGATTATTTCTAACTTGTAAGCTTTTGACCAGAGTTGTCTGGGATCCCATCAATGTCAATCCAACAGTTAATAACATCAGTGATAAATAAGTCAATCAAGTCCCCTTTAACCTGCACGGATTTTAAATGCAATAAATATAGTCCCTAGGCCTTCACTAGGAAGTTCCCTGCCCTAGAGACTTCCAGGCTTGCAGAGGGGTAGGATACACACACGAAATGATCACCGGATTGTGCAGTGTTCTCTCCGCCACCACGTCTCACAGTTCCCAGCCCCACCATCCATCCACCTGCGAGACTGAGCCCAAAACTCAAGTCATCCATGGCTTTGCCCGTTCCCCCACCCTCCCTTGCTTCACTCCCCAAGCCTCCTTGATTGTGAGTCCAAAATGTCTCTAGAATGCATCCCTTCCATTCCTACCCTTTGGAATACGTAGCAGTCAGCTAGGGCTTCCATTACAAAGGACCATGGACTGGGCGGCTCAAACAGCAGAAATTACATTTGCACACTTGCAGCGGCTACACGTTGGAGATTAAGGAGTCAGCAGAGTTGGTTTCTTCTGAGGACCTCTCCCCTCGTCTATGGCCACCCTCTCCCTGTGTTGTCACATGGCCTTCCCTCCGTGCATGTCTGTGTCCTAATTTCTTCTTCTTATAAGGACACCCGTCTTATTGCATCAGGGACCTTGAAAGGCCTCATCTTAACTTAATTACCTCTCTAAGACCCTATCTTCAGATCCTCATCAGACCCTATCTTCAGATCTTCAGACCCCTATCCTCAGATTGAATACAATCCCATTCTGAGGTTCTGGGAGTTTGGACTTCAACATATAGATGTGGGGCCAAGCGGAGGGACAGAATTTGGCCCATATGCCATATGTCATATACGGACTTTTACAAAGTCCATAAAGGACTTTGGACTTACCCTTCAACTTTAGGTTTAGACCTTCCAGACGAGCTTCAGCTACAGCCAAAGACTTGACGCTTTCCAAATAGGCCAAGTATCCTCACGCCATCACACTTTTGCTAATGCTGCTTTTTTTGCCTGAAATGTCTAGAAGGTAGAGCCCCCTCCATCTTTACCACCTCACCCAACTTCTCAGCCTGGCGAGCTCCTATAATCAAGTCAAGGGTCAAAAGCCATCTCCTCTGCAAAAGCTTTCCTGAACTTCCCGAGCAGAATTAATCCACCTCCGTGTTTCCACAGCCAGCATGTAAGTGACACAGCATTGCTCTCTGCACAGTGCAATTCTGAACTCCCATCTGCTGCTTTGTTAGAATGTGACGTGTATGTATTCATAGTGCTCTAGAACAGTAGGCACTTTGTAAACATTTGTTAAGCGAGGGGAGCGGGAGAGCCTGTAGGCTGGACCATGAGCAAATTCTGCTAGAATGTGAAAGAAGAGATTATTATACATGGAGTGAAGGAGTTTGGAAACGGAAAAACAAACAAACAAACAAAAACAAAGCAAAACAAAGAAAGCAGCCTATTGTGTGTTAGCCGTCTTTGTGTTTCTGCTCAACTTCCTGGGCAATGTCCTACTTTTTCCAGGCTTGCCTGTCATTCGCTGGGATGTGGGACTGAGACTGGCCAATGGAGGCCAGGCCCCCAAGACCTCTAGGACAGTCTCTGTTCTCTTTCCACATCTGTGGATGCAGAAGGGCCACGGGGCGCCAAAGCTCTAGGAAATGGTGGAAGGCAGGGAGTGTGGGTTCCCGCAGGCAAGAGTGTCTGCAAACAGCTAACCAGGCTGTAACAAGAGGGGGAAATTAGCCTCACGTTGTGTTAAGACAGTGAGATGTGAGGGGCGGTTACGAACGGGTGAACTCCCCGCAGCTGCACTACCGAACGGGCCACGTCCAAGATGTCCCACTTCTCACTGCCCTGTGTCCAGCCCATCTGCTAAGTCACAGGGAGCATCCTCAGGAGTGTGCCTAACAGTTGTGCAAGGGATTAAATGCAGTCTCTGATGTGACTACACAGACATTTAGGGAAAGGATTGAGGTTCTGGCCTCACACTGTTAAGAGTCTCACTCCCCTGGCCCCGACAAACCAAACAAGCCCAAACCTGGCCACTTTGCCCCCAAGCTATTGCCTTCTCCCGGCTCGGCTTGTCTCGAAGCCATCACCGGTAAGACTCCATGCCATCTTACTGCCTGAGCATCAGGCATCCAAGTGTCTTGAATTCCAGGCTGTCCTCCCCTCCAACCCCCTCCCTGGTCCCTCCTCCTCATCTCCAGCTCCCTAAATCCACGTTCTATAAGACTGTGTTCCGCTCCCTCCTCCCTCATATTTTCTTTGTTTGCGTGGGTTGTCGTCTTTGGTCTCTTCCTAGGATTGATTTTCCCATTTCAGGTGGACAACTCCCTGTTTCATTTGCATCTTGTTTTTCTACTTTTTTCCTGTGACAACCTCATCTATGTTCATGCCTCCCATGCATGCCATGATCTCTTTACAGCGGCCTTCCAGACTTTTCTACCGCACAGCCTGTGATACCTCAAACTTAGTAGCCCCCAACCACCAAACTCATCACCTGGTCTCTCCACAGTTTTCTTTACTCCTCAGAAGAGCATTGCCACCCTCTCATTCACTGGGTCCAAAGTCATCGCTGACTTTCCCTTCTCTCCCTCCACATTCAATCAACAATCCGGGCCTTCATTACTTCTTGCCTAGGACATTGTTAAAAGCTTATCTCTAGGGGCGCCTGGGTGGCTCGGTGGGATAAAGCCTCTGCCTTCAGCTCAGGTCGTAATCTCAGGGTCCTGGGACGGAGCCCTGCATTGGGCTCTCTGCTTGGCAGGGAGCCTGCTTCCTCCTCTCTCTCTGCCTGCCTCTCTGCCTACTTGTGATCTCTCTGTCAAATAAATAAAATCTTTAAAAAAAAAAAAAAAAAAAAGCTTATCTCTAACATTCTCTGTCAGGTTCCAGTCACAAAAACAGAAACTACACTAGGCTTTCTGGTTTTGTTTTGTTACTGTTTTTTAACAGAGAGAAAATAACAGAGGGAATTGACTAAGCAGGTGCTAATACTTTTCAAAAAGTAAAGAGGAGCACACTGATTTAGCACAGAGATGGGACCTGCAGGAAGCAGCCACAATGCCTGGGGCTGGGAAGAGATGGGAGCATCCTAATTCAGATGCCTCCGGGACAGGTATCCCCAGGCTGGGAGTCAGACCTCCCTGCAAAGAGCCTTGTCTGTTCTCACTGGGGCTTCTAAGGAAGAGGGGGGTGACTTGGAATGTGGGAGAAAAGCTAGACCCTGATTCCAACTGTCACCATCAGGGTGAAAGGCCACTTCACAACAACAACACTGAGAGGATGCGCTAACAAGAGGAATGGAATTAAGTCTCTTCTCCCCTCCTCCTCCTCTACTGGCAGAACGTAATGGAAACTCAGCTGACAAGGAAAACTATAGTTTTGAGAATCCTAGTCCCCAGACACGGGGTATGGAAGAGTGAATATGGCACATTTCCTTACCTCTAGTCAATTTTCCAAAGATTTCTGAATGAATAGCATTTCTTGAGCATTTTTATGGGCCAAGTAGAATTCTAAGCACTTTCTATGTTATTACACATTTAATCCTCATCACAACTTTTGGAGAGATCTACTATACCACATCATACAAATGAGGAAACTGGAGCAGTATAGAGGTAAGTCATTTGTTTAGAGGTAAAATGCACATATAACGGGCAATTCCAGGACTCAAACCCAGGGTGTCTAGTTATTAAACATCAACTCTCAAACTTTCTTTTTTTTTTTCTTTTCAAACTTTCCCACCAACATGAACCTGAGGAAAACACCACAATGGAATGGTGGGGACAAGAGTCCCTACATAAATGATTCTCAAACTGTATCGTGTAAATGTAAGAATCACTTGGGGAGATAAACCGTAAGAGACTCTCAACCTCAGGAAACAAACTGAGGGCTGCTGGAGGGGAAGTGGGAGGGAGGGAGTGGCTGGGGAATGGACATTGAGGAGGGTATGTGCTATGGTGAATGCTGTGAATTGCTGTGAATAAAAATATAAATGAATCATGGACCTATACCCCTGAAACAAATAATACATTGTATGTTTAAAAAAAAAAGTCACTTGGGGAACCTGATAAAAACTGAGATTCCAAGACTCACTCGAGGAATCTGAATTTTATTTTATGTTTTTAAGGATTTTATTTATTTGCCAGAGAGAGCAAGCAAGAGTGCGAGCAAACGCACAAGCACGGGGAATGGCAGGCAAAGGGATGGCTGAGCAAGGAGCTGGTTGTGGGACTCTATCCCTGGGTCCTGGAATCATGACCTGAGTCGAAGGCAGACGCTTAACCCACTGAGCCACCCAGGTGGTCCAGGAATTTGAATTTTAAACAAGTGATCCCCAGACACTACCCCCATCACTATCACAGGCCTGTTATTCTGATGTAAATCGTCTATGGACCCCAATTTGAGAGCAATTACTTGGCAGGAGTTGGTGATACTAGACAAGACGATATAAAAAGACTCTTTATTGACAAGTGAGTAAAGAAATAGCTCCTTATTGCTCACTTAATACAGCTCATTAGCTTAACATTCAGGGTCCCTGGAGATCTAGTCCAAATCAACGAGTCCAATTTACTGGCCAAGCTCCCCACTTTAAACATCCTGTCATGGTTCTAACCATATTTTAAACTCTCCCATTGTCTTCACTACGTGAGAAGGCCTTTCACTTCCAACTCTGTATTTCCCAACTAAATATCACTAAAAGACCCTTTCTAATGCCATATTGTCCATAAACACTTGACCACATCTACTGAGACTCTCTCCAACCTCTACACTCTAACAATATTTTATTTGTACCCCTCTTATGGCTTTTCATATTTTCTACATTATACTATAGGCTCATTTATCTTAGCTTTCCCTCGAGACTGCAAGCTCTGTGATTAGTATGCCCAATTACATGTTTTATGGTCAGAAAGACCTATCATGGTATGCAATATATATATCTATGGAATAATTTAAATTAATGAAATGTGTTTTCCTTATTATATATCAATTGTAAAGACTGAAATATAGTAGTTTGGAAGGTGTGAGGCAGGGTATTTGAATTTTAAACAAGTGAGCCCCTGCCCCATCCCTATAATTCTGATTAAATGCTGTATGGACCACAATTTGAGAATACTTGGTAGAGTTTGAAGAGAGAGAGAAAGGGAAAGGGTATAGCTTGAGAAAGTCCTTCTGTCCCCCCAGCTAAGAATCAGCCTTCAAACAATTATGATCACACCATATCCTGCTTAAAAACCATTCATTCATTCAATGAATTTGAATGTTTATTGAACACATACAATGTGTCAGACAGTACTTGAGGTGACTGGTGCTCTAGAGTGGTGACCCCATTTAGTATCTAAGTGACCCTGGAGAACACAGGAACTTCTTTAGGCTTTAGTTTCCTTATTTGCAAAGGCTCTATAGAGGAAAGAACAGATCCTTGAAAAACTGAAAGGTCAATGTGGTTAGAGTATAAAGTGTGGTCCAGAGTTAAGACTGGTAAACCAAGTAAGGTCGTATTATTCAATACTTCCAATTCAATTGGAGGTCATGATGAGAGCCTTTATCCCAAGAGCAACAGAACCTTAAGGAATGGTTTTCAGCAGGAAGGGGCCATGCCCAGGAGCATTTATATACAAACCAAGAGTTAAAGTTGAATTCATTTCTCCTCCAGAATAAGGGAAATCAGCAATTACAATCACATCAGTCCAATATTTGAGGATTCTAAGTAAAAGCAGTAATTAATCTTTAAGACTTCCTCTGTTCAATTTTCTAAGTTTTTTAAGATGGAAAACTAAATTAGATCTTGCTTACTGGTGTTAACAGTGAGTTCAACTCATTCCTGGAACTGTGAATCAGTTTCTTTATGTCCTATATACACCTTTTCTCATTTTAAGATTCTAAAAGTGTTAAGTGTCAGAAAGGAAATCTCAACTACAAAAAAAAAAAATTTATTAAGTGTGAAAGCATAACAGGTACATCTATTTAAATATTTTTTACATATTTATAGATAAAACACACAAATAATTTATCAAAAATTACAAGTTTAAAGAATAGTACTACTTTGAAACAACCAATAAAGTATTTGAAAATACCACATTTTATCCATAATTAATGAATATTATCTCCAAAAAAATGTAACTTGTGTTTTCTTGTGAAAAATATAAGTTTTTTTAGATGTCTGCCAAGATTGTTCAGGAACAGTCCATCTTGCTAAATCCAAAAGTGTAATGCCTTTATTGAGAACTTCTGTTTTTACCAAATAGCTTTAAAAAAACCACCTGCATTTTCCTTTGGACTTAGGTGAACTCTGAATCAGCACTTCACTTGCAGACCAAAGGGCATCAACATAAACACAAGTAGGTCAGAGTGAGAGTCTGGGATGGCTTTTCTTAAACGGAGCGAAGGACCTTCTCCTTCGCTGGGTGGAAGACCATGGTGTATTGTGACGTCCAGTCCACGGCACAGGGCTTCACCAAGCCAAAGCAGCCACACTGAAAGAAATCTGCGAGGTTCTGCGTGAACCCAAGGCTGCCAAGGAAGGAAGAGAACACATCTTACTACATTTCCTGTTTGGACATTCATTCAGACCAGAAACATTCACTGAGAATTTATAACAGACAAGGTGCTTTGAAGATCCTGAAGCAGGAATCCAGAGGTGAATCAGACAGTTCCCTGGCTAAAACTGAAGCCCGCGTCCATTTCCGGACCTCAGTCCTGACTGAGATTCCCTGGCTTCTGTCCAGCAACTTGATTTCCTTCTGAGTCCCCCACTCACTGGAATGGTGGGGCCATCAATAAGTGCTTTCCATTCCCACTATCCTGATTCACATTTTGATGATCTCAAAGGCCAGATAGGCCCAAAGAATATAGTCAACAAACTGTTTTTTTTTTTTCTAAACTTTTTAAGTAAAATAGGGCCCTGTCTCGATTCCTAGCAATTATTCTTTTTTTTTGTTTTGTTTTGTTTTAATAGTCCAAAGGTCCTTCGTCTTTTCTTAGACCTATTATACCAAGAATTCAGAGGGAATGGGTTCCAGAAGCTCATGCTCCTTTCCATCAGTTCTTAGCAAGTACAGCACTGGCTGGAGCAGGCTAGCCCTTCAGCTGAACCCAAGTACCTTTCTCCTTGGCTTCCTTCTTCTGATCAGTTTCCTCCACATGCTTCAGGAAGCTATCTTAGCTCTTTGAGTGCCTCAGAACTCAGTACATACGTTAGTTCTCTTGGCAAGAATCTGGCCCTTGTGTGTGTACACTAACAGCTGGGGGATGCCGTAGACTCCTGCAGTTCTGCTGAGGTCACATTTGTTGGGCATCGCTTTCTGAATGGTCCCACTGCCTTGATGTCTACAGTAACACTTTTTTTTTGTAGATTCGCATGTATGTGGCCAAAGGAACACCTCTGTGTTTTCTAAAAGGTCTAGAGAACATACAGTGGGTGTTTCTCCTTTTTCCCTTGGTGCTGGTCATTTTGGCAAACTGCTGGAAGGTGGCATTTCCAGCCAAAGGGAAAGAGCTCCTTCCCAATTAATCTTACCTATTGGACACTGTCTGGTCCTCCAAAAACCTTATCAAAACCCAACCCCCGGGCGCCTGGGTGGCTCGGTTGGTTGAGCAACTGCCTTCGGCTGAGGTCATGATCCCGGAGTCCTGGGATGGAGCCCGGCATCAGGATCCTTGTTCCACGGGGAGTCTGCTTCTTCCTCTGACCTTCCCCCCTTCTCAGGCTCTCTCTCAAGTGGATAAATAAAACGTTTTTTTAAAAAAACAAAACCTATGGGCACCTGGGTGGCTCAGTGGGTTAAGCCGCTGCCTTCGGCTCAGGTCATGATCTCAGGGTCCTGGGATCGAGTCCCGCATCGGGCTCTCTGCTCAGCGGGGAGCCTGCTTTCCTCTCTCTCTCTCTGCCTGCCTCTCTGCCTACTTGTGATCTTTCTCTGTCAAATAAATATATAAAATCTTTAAAAACAAAACAAAACAAAACCTAACCCCTGATACACATTAGAATTTATTTGTGCATGAGGATGACTGGGCCATTGCTGCTGCTGGGAGAGCTATCAGGATTGTATCATCACCACTCCTCGACAGAGCGGCTCCAAAGCTAGTTAATGAGCAAAAGTTAACTTGGGCAGGTTTTTGGAAGCAAGGCGCAAAGTAGCTCTTAGGCTTTCCCATTAGTTCCTCCAGCATATGTTGCCATTACTCAGTAATTCCCACACATGCCCCAGTTCTCTCAACTCAGGACCTTGGGCTCTTAAGGGCTTAAAATCCCTGTCGGTCCTTCTCCATCAGGCCCCACCCCACGTCTTTCAAGGCTCAGCTGAAAATTCTACCTCGGTCACAAAAGGCTTTCATCCTCTAGTGGAGTCAGTATTTATTCCTCGGGTCAACTACTGGGAAAGGGACTTTACTATCATTGCCAGTCTGAACTGATCGCCACAAGCTTGGCACCACCGGCCACCCTCCATCACCTTAGCCATCTCTTCCCAATTAAGTCAATTCCTCTCCTCTCTAAACAGAGATCATAGTCCCTTCCAGGCTCTGATCTCCTTGTCTAACAGCCTAACAGTTTCATCTTGTACCACGAGTGTGCTTTAAAATAGACTGCTCATGAGATATGCAAGTGAGCATTAAATCCCCCGAGGGCTCAGGGTGACCTCTGCAGCACTCCCAGCCTCCAAGACCCTGATATATATGACAGGAAGATAAGCTTCAAAGCCCAATCGTTCATATCGTAGGATGACAGCCTTCCTACAAACACTCGCATTTTCAATTGAGGACAGGTTTTATATAACCGATGCTATGGAGAAATCACGCCCCAAACCTGAAGCAGCAGCTTCCGCCTGACACAGATGGGCTCGTTAAACACAAGGCTAAAAGAATTACGGGTGAGAGAAAGGCAGGTGGAAAATCTTGGCAAACCTCACAACCTAATGCTTTCCGCAGAGAGCCCTGTGGCTGGAATTCTCAGCCACATGCTTGGTTATCTCACATTGACTTCATGCCAGCAAAACTCAATCTTGTGACCATGTGGCTTGACTGGAGAGATTCCCCACCTTGGCAAAACTTCAAAGTCACTTAACTATTTGTGCTGAGTCCAACAGACCACGTCCCAAATTCTTAGCACCTGGGGGCTCATGACCTTACCACAAACCTCTGGTCACTAAGACTTCCAAGAAAGAAGAGGGTCAACTCCGCCAGACAGCAAGTTAGGGGAGAGCAGCTTGCCTGCGTGGTGGCAGGAGGCTGGCAAACCAATGACTAGACTAGCATCTTCCTCAGGATGCAGTGGCCAAAAAATAGATTTGACTTACTTGTATGGGGTCCTCCTGAGGGATAATGTCTGTTTCATATGCCTGCTTTGCTTCAGCAGGCTGGTTCTCTCGTGGGAGGTCAGGCCCAGGAAAGCAATCTGCAAAAGAAGATTGGAAGGTACATAAAAATTCCATTATGTTGAGGTTCTGTTGCTCTTAGTGCATCTCAGGACAGCAGTAAACATTCAGTACGTCCCTGAATACAGTATAACCTAGCCTTCTAACCAAGGATCACGGTGACGACAACAACTCAACAGCTCTAAATGAGACTAAGTAAATCTAGCAGCTGAGTTGTTTGTTTTTTTAAGTTTGTTTATTTTTCAGTAATCTCTATACCCAACGTGGGGCTTGGACTCACCACCCCGAGGTTAAGAGACCTCACTCTTTCGACTGAGCCAGCCAGGTGCCCCTGAGCATTCATTTTTTTGAGTGTCTGTTTTTATTAACATTCAACAAAGCACAGTCATGAAGTAATTGCTTTAGTAATTCAAGCCGTGGCCTACAAGCCTTTTTAGATTCTCAGCACAGGCAGCATGTAAGTTTTAGCTGAATAAAACTAAATAAGGTCAAGATTACTGCAAGGATCTCACCTTGTGTATGCTTCTTAGCATCTCTTTGGAAAGGACCAACTGAAAGAGTCAATCTGAAGTGAAGGATATTCAAATCCATAATTTGGGGAAGGGCAAGAGCTGAGGTAACTTAAAAACCCCCCAAATCATTAAAACCCTACTATTCATTGAGGGATTCCATTTAATCCTCAAAATAATTCAAATATCCAAGTCCTTATCTGTGAAACAGAGATTATCACACCATCCTCCCTCATCAGGTTGTTGAAGGATTTGACATAATATATTTAAAATACCCTGTCAAGAGGCTGTCAGAGGTGGAGTAACTGGTCCAAGGTCACACAGTTTAGAAAGTAGCAGAACTGAGACAGACACTTCAGTCAGTGTGAGAATAAAGTTCATGGTCCTTACCAGAGTCTGTGCTATGTCTTATTACAGTCAAACCCGTGACTCACTAGAGCAGTCAGCAAATGAAAGGCTTCAAACAACTGAATTGTTTTATTAAGAAAACAACTTTACCATGAATTCCTCTATTTGAAACCCATCTAAAACTTTGAGTCCATTTTCTTGCCTTAGAAACTGTAAGAAATATTAACCTTTAAAAAGAAAAAAAAAAAAAAAAACTGGGGATGCCTAGTTGGCTCAGTGGGTTAAGCCTTTGCCCTTGGCTCAGGTCATGATCTCAGGGTCCTGGGATCGAGCCTTACATCAGGCTCTCTGCTCGGCAGGGAGCCTGCTTCCCCCTTTCTCTCTCTCTGCCTGCCTCTCTGCCTACTTGGGATCTCTTTCTCTGTCAAATAAATAAATATAATCTTAAAAAAAAAAACAACTAATATTATAGTCTCACATATATCTGTACTTGTCCTCAGAGTCCAGAAAAGAAGAAAGAATTAGAACTGAGGTCTCAAATCTTCGGTTCTACTTCTCATTCCCCTCACCAGCCACATGGCCAAAACAAGGCACTTAACCTCTCAGGGGCTTAGTTTTCTCATCTATAAAATGGAGACACTGCTATGGAACAGTCTAGGACTCAACTCTTTTTTTTTTTTTTTTTGGAGATTTTATTTATTTGTCAGAGAAAAAGAGCACAAGCAGGAGGAGCAACAGGCAGAGGGAGAAGCAGGCTTCCTGTTGAGCAAGGAGCCTGATGCAAGACTCAATCCCAGGATCCTAGAATCATGACCTGAGCTGAAGGGAGACACTTAACCGACTGAGCCACCCAGGCATCCCTAGGACTCAACTCTTTGTCAGGAAAGAGACAGGAAGTGCTTTGGAATATGGAAAACATATATAAATATTAGGTGTTTTAAGGTATTAACAATCATCGATATTCATTCCTCCTGCCTGAGTGTGTAGATACCAGAGAGGCAGGAGATGAAGATGAACATTCAGAAGCCTCAGTTCAGTGTTACCAGCTTCATTCCCTTCCTTGGCATTTCTCCCCTTTGTCTGTCTTTCTTTCTTTCTCCTTATTACTGTAGAATTGGTTACTTCCCTGTAAAAGTGGAATGCATTGTGCTTTTGATGAGTAATGCTCGAATTATCTGAGGTCTGACGGTAATTGGCTCAGACTGATCACGGCTGTCTGTTCCACGAGGGCAGGCCATAGCAACAACACGAATTAGGTTATGCTCAGAGGGAAGGCAGGCAGCAGGAAAAGGAGAGTAGCTTCACAGGAAGCTGAATATGGCTACTGCCCTGGAGCATGAACTTTGTAATGGCTGTGACCTTCCCTGGAAGTGTAATTACTGTGTCCACTGGTTGGTGATGGATCTTGCATTTCTCCCCCCTTCTATCCACTTAAGCACTGATTAATGAACAGGATAACAAACAGGGTTGGAAAAAATGAGGGCAGGGAATTATCTCGCAACTGTTTCGAAGTATCTCACAATGCTGTTTGTATTTTATGTTTTCACACACTTTACGATTTAACTATATGATGAAAAAAGCCTTTGAAGAGGCTGTCAGAAGACCTAGGTCTCCAGTTCTGATTTCGCTACTCACTGAGTGACCCTGAGCAAGTCAATTCACCTCTCTGTAACTCTATCCATAAAATAAAAAGGTCAGATTAGATCATTCCTAGGGACAAGCTAACAACTTACTATTCTAACCTTTACGCGATCCTATGAGTGTAGCACTATCAACTCCATTTTACACACAAGGAAATTGAAATTCAAGAGTCAAATGACATGGAAAATTGACATTCCAGAGTCAAATGACATGCCTACAACCAGAGAGTAAGCAACAAGACCCAAAAACCTTCTGATTTAAAATTTAGTTTCGAACTTATTACAGGCTATTGGAAATTTTACTCAAATGCATTATAAAAAGAGAAATAAATACCTGAAAGAGTTGATTTAATAATAAAAATGTTGACCATGAGAAATGGAAAGCTGCTAGCATGAAGATATATAAAACCCAAGGGGAACAGGCCACAATCTGATTGAGGTAGGTCCATAGTCCATCTTCTCTGAATGTTGTGGCACAATGATTTGACCAATCTGTGAATTCACAAGAAATGGAACTCATTATTTAAAAAGGCAACAAACTAGTGATCATTCTTCATGAAGATAAAATCGCTGCACTTTTATTCAGGGAGAAGAGAAAGTAAGACATGGTAACACAGACTAGAACCCAACTTTAAAAATTTATTTTCCAAATGCCAGCTTAACTAACAAAGATGATAAATTAGTACCTCACTGCTCATGAAGACTATGACAGCATTGCATTGGTGGTTGGTAGGCAAGGAATAAAAATAAAAAAGGTCTGTAACACCACCACTAAAACCATCATATATTCAGCATAAAATAAACTGGCTTGAAGTTAACTCTTCAAGGACTTGACAATGGAGAACAGCTGTGTTTAATAAATATCTGCTTAGAAAACTCTTCATATTGTCCAGGATACACAGCAAGACATGAGTCTGTAGGGTTCAGATCCATAGGCCACTGCTGTAGGCACAAGAAATCCCATGAGCACCCAGATACCACTGGAACACGACCTAACAGCTTGAGGTTATTGGGGGTACAGAAGTACCATGATGCACTGGCACCATGATTCGTAGGGGGAGAAAGTTCAGGTAAGGGAATCATGAGAGATGCCCTAGGAAAAGGCAGAACTTCACCATGGCCCTGGTGACCCCATAAGCCATGCAGCTAAAGGTAGCAGTAAGGAGAATGTAGGTAGGCAGCAGCAGGAACAAGGGAACAAGTCTGCAAGATTTTGTAAAGCCAATGACTTGTGTAGGCACCAGGACTGTGTATTAAGGGCAAATCATTTTTAAAATAAGAACTCTGCAAATTTGGGGTGCCTGGGTGGCTCAGTTGGTTAAGCAACTGCCTTCAGCTCAGGTCATGATCCTAGAGTCTCAGGATCAAGTCCTGCATTAGGCTCCCAGCTCCATGGGGAATCTGCTTCTCCTTCTGACCTTCTCCCCTTTCATGCTCTCTCTCATTGTCTCTCCAAAAAAAAAAAAAAAAGAAGAGAAAAGAAAAAAAAATCTTAAAAAAATAAATAAAAGAACTCTGCAAATTTGCACCTTGAGGTTTCATAAATGCCTCCAACAATTTGATAAGTAGTTTCGGACATTTTCCCAAAGCAGCACTTAAGAGCTTCTAGGATGGAAAGAAAATGAATCCCTAACTTTACTACTACCCATCTTAAAAATTTTAGTCTTAAAAATTTTTATAATTTTATATTATATATATATATATATATGTGTGTGTGTGTGTGTGTGTGTGTGTGTGTGTGTATACATATATATATATTAGTCTTAAAATCTATTTTTCGCCCTTTTGAGTCTCATTTGGTTCCTAACCATTTTTCATGACTATATGTCACAAGCATTCTAAGGGCAATCATCACAGAGTAACGATCAAGGCAACAAGTTAAGGCAAATTATGCTCTCTTTTCGAGCTGCTCAAAGATGCGATCCATGCACCTGATATGACAAAAAAAAAAAAAAAAGAATGTAATTCCCAACAGCAGGTAGAGGAAACAGCTGCTGCATGGAAAAGAATACCTACTTTCTTTGAGCTTATGGATTTCTACTGCTCTCTTCTGGGAATTTTTTGAATAATACAGCATGACCTCAAACTGAAATTTTCATAGGATTGACTTTAGAATTAATGTCAAAGATATGGCTACAAATGGGACATACATTATCTTATGCACTACAAAACTTTCATATGTAATAATAATACATTCTTATCAGGTGGTCATTGGCTAATGACAGGGGACTCCTACTGTTCCCAACTAATCATTTTCGTCTTTAGATATCTCTGAGAGTTATGTTCTTTCTAACAATGATCTAAAATCTTTCAGGGTGCCTGGTGGCTCAGTTGGTTGGGTGTCTGCCTTTGGCTCAGGTCATGATCCCAGGTGCTGGAATTGAGCCCTGCGTCTGGTTCCCTGCTTAGTGGGGAGTCTGCTTCTCCCTTTGCCTCCTTCTCTCTCTCTTTCATGAATAAATAAATAAAATCTTTAACACAAAATGAAATAAATTTAAAAAAAATCTTTCTCCCTGTAACATGTAGGAGACTGACACTTCTGAGTATCCACCCTGCGAGCAGACCTCACGGAAGATGAAATAGATGTAGCTACTTCTGCAGGGAACCCAAAGCAGCTGCCACTGGCTCACACGAGGAGGGTGCACGTCAAGGCCCTAGCAATAGGAATTTCCATGGAAAACCACGAGGGTGGGATGATAGTGAGACCTCGCTAGAAAAGTGAAGCACAAGTTCATTTTTTCCATCTGTGAAATAATGATAAATACTACAATGTCCTCATTCTGTGTAAAGAAATACTGTTTGAATACCAATGGGATAAAAGTAACCAAATACGTTCAGCTAGCCTACATGGTTGCAAGCGAATATAAAATGTGACCGTTCCTAAGAAACAAAATATAGAAATTGGATCAGAGCCAGGGAATAAAAACAAAGTAGAGGGAAGGACCAATGCATGTAATAAGAAAGCAACTTGGAAAGAACTAGTGATGGAAAATTACTTCTGTCCTTATCAATACAGTCTTATGCTAGACACAGACACCAAACAAAGGTGACTATTTTTAGTGAAGAGAGAAGCAGGAGAGACAAGAGTGGTGTAAAATCTGGCTCGTGTCCCTTAGGATCAAGTCCAAGGGACAAGTTGGTCCATGGGCCAGCTTAGAAAGGTTTTCCAGGAATATGTCTTATTGTTAGGTCTTAAAAGGGCAGTTCTTTCAATAGGACTGTCAAGAAATCTTTCATTTCTTACACCACAGGACATAATTTAAGAGGTTTTTGGATTCCAATCTCAGGATTACTGATGGCCTTTGATAAGAAATGAGACCAGAGATCACAACCTTCTGACTATTTGCTCCATTTGAGATGGTGACGGTCACATTGAGCTACAAAAGCAGTTCCCTACTGATCACAGACATCCAAGGTGTCAGAGGGGAAAGGAGCCAACAAGGTAATTGAAGCCCTTTCCATGCCTATGCTGTGGCAAAAAAGACACCATTTCACATAGATATTAAGAATCTCGAAAAATGAAACCCCAAACAAACCAAAATTTGTAATACTGGATGTTTCTGGGGAAGGGGACTGGGAGGCTTAGGGACAGAGTAGGAAGATTTCTTTTTCAAGAACTAAACAAAATTTAAAGAAAACTGGAGTGGGGGAAGGGGAAGGTAGGGAGGGGTGGTACTTGGGATGTTAAGGAAAAAAGAAAATAAAGTAGAAAAAACATTCCTAACATCTTCCTGCATCATTCCACATTTCAGCTCAGGAAATAAACTTGTGTTCTATTGGCAAAAGACCTGAGCATGAATATAACAGGAGGCTGGGTGGAAACAGATTCGTAGTGAGGCCAGATTCTCCCAAAGTCTTCAAAACAAATAAATAACAAACAAGACCAAAATAAACTACAAGAGCTATAGGTTTTCCCAGTTAGGTAACCTACTCTAAGGTTTGCGAAGCATAGCCATACAATTGGTGAGAGTTAACCCAAATCCTTCTTGCTTCAACTTAAACCCTGTTCTTCTTGGTTAATCACCTTGGAATAGCCGGATGTCACTCCCTACATGAGCTCCCTCCATGCGTGTTCACACTGCTACTGAAAAGTTACTTTCCCTTCTCAGGGATGCAGAATAAATGGTCTAAGGTTTTCTTCCAAGTCATGATTTCCAAACTTGCAATGACTATTAGTTGTCCCATTAGCTCTGTGACTTGACATTTACCAAATAGCACGGGTGGTCAGACTTTTGTTCCTTCTCTACTGTGGTCACTTCCGCCCCCCCTAACCTCTCCGCCGCCAACCTGTCCTTTTTCCTCTTTTATTTACTTCTCACTTCCCTAGCTTTGTTCCTGAGCAGCTAATTTTTCTTCACTTCACTAGGTGATCAATCTACACTTTGCCTTAAATGAATTTGTATTGTTGACCACTTCTCAAATTCACCAAGGTCACTTTAGGAGAGGTCCAATCTCTTGCCAAGTGCTAACAACTAATCGCTCTGAGCATTTCTTGAAGCTTCCCAATGCTGAGTCTCAGAGGCAGCCGTTTCATTTTTATTAGGAGTATGGTTTATCGTCACCGAGTCAGAATGGGATATACAGGAATTTACCAAGAAAAGTGCGTGTGGGTATGAGTTCATGAGCTTGTTTTAAGAAAAACTTATACTTACAGATGAAAGATTCATATATAATCCAGTCACAAACGATGGAAAGAAAAAGTAAGAAGAATATGTAATAGCGATGGTTGCCAAAACCTAGATCAAAAAGAAAAACCATAGTTAATACTTTCTTACAATGATTTTCCATATCAAAACCTTATTAGCCACTTTCTTGTCAAAAGCCTTCACTAAAGTAAAAAATAAATAAGCTTAGGCTTTGCTTTGAAATACCATTAAACCAAAACCAAACAGCTCTGATATGTCATGGGCAACTGTCCATGTTAACTGAACTAATATTTATTTGTTGCTTACCTAAAAGACATCGTTTTCTGGACAGAACAAGATCTACTACACACATGTAGCACTAGGAGGGCCTACGACTGTGCTAGAGCAAGGGGAGACAGCAGGACTTTGGGCAGACATACCCTATTCCTTCCTTCCTTCCACGTGATGAGTTTAAGAAGTGCAATTTCAGAACATCAGAGATCCACTGGATCGGAGGAATACAGAAAATGAATCTGAAGAGCAGCAGATAGATATGTTGCAGGAGACTAAACACAGGAGAAGAGGGCAACCTGCAGCCTGAGAAAGGTCTACAGAAGTGAAGTAGGGGCAAGGGGGCCAAGCAACCAAGCTCCACTCTCGTGTATGTTGCTCTCTTGATGCTGCAGTTGGGAGCACGCTGATGCTAATGACACTAAATTACTACCACATCCCCAGTTCTCTGAAGGAAGCACAGTCCAGGAGGAGGAATGCCCACTGCAATGGAGAGACCTAGGTTCACAGATCAGCAGCTGCGTGAATGTAGGCAAGTCATTTAACTTCTCTGGTCTAGTGTCCTTGCTTTTAATATGGGGATAAGATCTCTTCTGTCTGCTTCATAGGCCTATGGCAACCAAACAAGAGGATGCCCATGAGATCACTATGTCGAATGCATGTAATCAAAATATATGGGCTCATGACTGTTGTTTTCCCACTTCCATTCAAAGCTACCTGCTATAATGCTAGCCATCCCCTCTTTACAGTGGGATGGCATCTATGAAGCTTGGGGCCCTAAGAATTACCTCTTCACCTATTCTCTAGGAATACAAGAGAACATCAAAATGCACCAAAGAAACCTAACTGTGAAGCAGCCTTTTGTTCAGGATTTTAAAAGCATTTCCTTGGGGCGCCTGGGTGGCTCAGTGGGTTAAGCCGCTGCCTTCGGCTCAGGTCATGATCTCAGGGTCCTGGGATCGAGTCCCGCATCGGGCTCTCTGCTCAGCAGGGAGCCTGCTTCCCTCTCTCTCTCTCTCTCTCTGGCTGCCTCTCTGTCTACTTGTGATTTCTCTCTGTCAAATTAATAAATAAAATCTTTTAAAAAATAAAATAAAATAAAATAAAAGCATTTCCTCTGCTGGAGACAAATGACCATAGTTCCTCTGCAGTTCCTCATAATAAACCCCTGGTTTTTATGGGGCCAGGACAAGGAACAGTACTCAACACCTCTGGGTCTGGCTTCTACCTGAGCTTTGAAGGAGGCAAGTGGAGGAGTAAAGGAGAGACTCAAGTCACAAAACATGCTAAGAACCTGGTAATTTGGTATAGAAGACTGGTATTCCTAAAACAACCTCAAGCAAATAATTTACCTTTAATATTTTTTCACGTCTAAAACAGAGGTAGTAATAACCAACCTCGGGATGTGCCCTGATGATCGAATAGGATACTATATTCAAAAGTGCTTTATAAACTCTAAAATACTATACAAACCACATTAATTATTATCAACATGGACAGTTTTCCAAGAGCATTACACTATGAAAGGATTCTCAATAAGGAAGAGCCACAAAATGGACCCTTTAGATGCCCTTCTACTTTTTTCTATGAATCACACACACATAGCTAAATATATGCTTTTTAGAGTTAACTAAAAAAATTCCATCTCTCACCTATGCACCGTCCAGTCCACAGACAATGCTGATCATATCGAGCGACACAGGAGTTACACACGTGGCAATGAAGTGACCTTAAAGGCTTCCTTATCTAAGTGGGCAATTAAGACAGGTCTAAGCAAAAATATCAGTGTCTTAAAGTGGTAACAAATCACAAGCAAAATCTTACTCCTGAATCCTAAAGACACAGGCACAGATAATCCTAAGTAGACCCTCAGTTCATGTTGAGGCTCTGGAATGCCTTATTAATATTTCCTTCGAGATATCTATTTTGATTAGGCCATCACTAAAAGGGATTTGACTTCCAGAGCCCTTTCACACTGATGAAAGGGAAGTGAGGGAGCACTAGGAAGGGAAGGGCAGCAGAATGAGCACTGGATTAAGAAAAAGGAAAAAGGAAATGCAAGTTACATTTCCAGGTCTGCCAATAATTTGGGGGAAGTTACTTCCTCCCTCTAGGCCTTGATTCTCAACTGCAAAATGAGAGGTTTCACTAAGTGGTTTCTAGGGTCATCATGAGCCTGTGAGTTCAAGTTAGTTCTACTATATGCTTCGTGGTAGAAAAAGGCAATCCAAACATACTACAGATCATTCAGAGAGATTTAACCACAGGCAACTTGAAGAAACTATAAACACTCCCTCATACACTCAAGGCAGAAAACTATTCTAATAGTAATATAAAATTGGAAGCTGGTAAAAATGCAGATGTACAAATATACCATGAAGATTTAACGAAGGCTTACATGAGAAATGTTACCAAGAATTTGCTTTCTTACTACAGTGGGGAAAGAAAAAAAGACTCACAAGACATGATGTACAAAATGTTCTGAAGTCCAGACAGCCAGTCTCTGCAAGGGTGATGATATTCTGAAAGGCATGAAATTTGACCTTATGATTATGTGTTACTAGGGAATGTATAATGCATGTTATAGACCATTCTCCCAGCTCTCTCTCCAAACTGAGGCAGCCAGAAGAGCAATCTGGAATACCTGCCACAAAATCATCCTGTACCTGAAAATAATGTGACTTTTCAAGGCTGCACTTTCAAGCACAGCCAATAAATTAGAAAGCACAAAATTACACCTTCCCTTCTCTCCATGAAAGGCAAGCATCCCCGACTTATAATCTGTTAGAGAAAAAGACATATACATATATACACTTATAAAAAAGAAACAAAACTCATCAGTAGACATCAGGACTGATGGTTATAAGCACCATGGCTTATCTTTCAGGAACACTGGATAGAAGTAACACAAACAATGATACTCTCCCCGACTTCTAAACATTCACAAGCAAAGGAAGCCATGCAGGTTAACTGACAGCTTCACATCTAAGGAAGAGAAGGGCATCTCTTGTCATTGAGGACTCCCCCCTTGCCCCTGCCTACTTACTCTCCATGTATTAAATTGGGAGAACTTAAGCTAAATGATCATTATCTATATGTTACTGTAAAGAAAACGAGATCAGGTTTGCTGACAGAAATTACATTTGAAAAAGTCTTGGTGGGTATGACTTTAAGAGAAAATAAAAATATTTTTTAAGACTTTTACATAAATAAATGAAAGCATGACCTGGAGAAATCTCAACTTTGTTGATTTATGTCGCATCTATTACTTGCCAGGCACTAGAGATGCAGCCATGACAAACACCAACATTGCTATGAACTTCTTATTTAAAAAATAAAAATAAAAAAGGTAACATTGTAAAGAAAGCTCACCGTTTTCCTTTCTTCTTCAGAAGATTTAGTGAAGCCTGGATCAGTTGCCCAAGTCTTGTAGAAAAAGTAGAGGAAGCCTATTATGCTGAGAAGGAAAGCAAAATAGAAAGGGCTGCCTGCTCGATGTGAAAGCCACGTTAAGGAATGTATCAACTTCCACTAAGAACGGCATGATTATGACATAAGCAAATTCCATCACTGGTGCCTGAAAATCTCTCTGCATTCTATCCTCACTTTCTGTTACATATACATATCCCTGCCCCTAGGCCTGGCCCCATCCTATGTTCTAATACTACAGGAATTTGTTCATAGTTGCTAATAATTAATCCCTCCCGATTAGTTGAAACTCATGAAATATTGATAGAAATAATTGTAATGTATGAGGAAAATCCTGAGGACTGAAAAACATTTCAGATCCAATAAGTTAATCTCTCATGGTGTAACTATAGCTCTCCTGTAAGTATCAAAAAGAATATTTATTGATCATTTAAACAAAATCAAAGAAAAAAAACCCCTTGATTCAGAGATTCCAACTAAAAATATTTCTTTAAGGACACCTGGGTGGCTCAGTTGGTTAAGCAGCTGCCTTTGGCTCAGGTCATGATCCCAGCGTCCTGGGATGGAGTCCCACATTGGGCTCCTTGCTCAGCGGGGAGCCTGCTTCTCCCTCTGCCTCTGCTGCCACTCTGTCTGCCTGTGCTCGCTCTCCCCCCACCCGATAAATAAATAAAATCTTAAAAAAAAAAAAATTTCTTTATATATTAGATAAATGCTTGCAAAAATTTCCTAATGGAAAGTTTAATAATGAATCCCTGTGATGTATTAGGTTGTATTAATTTAGAAATACACAAAAAAATTTGCTCTCTGTGCAAGGTAATTACAAATCAAATGCTATTTTGGGAAAAGAACATATTACAGACACATTAAGCTAAAAGGTATTTCAAGGATAAACATTACCCATTTTGAAATGGTACAAATTCCTTGTATAAAAAGCAAAATTTTGCTCTTTAGGGAAAGATGAATGAAGATGCACCAAGTAATAAGCCAATACACCAGTAGTAACCATTTCTCCTTGCCCAATTTAAATCATCATGGACACAGAAACTGTATCTGCCTTCCAAGGTATTATCAAGCTTTTTAAAAAGATTTTATTTATTTATTTCAAGGGGGAGAGAGAGAGAATGAGTAAGCACTAGTGGGGGTCGAGGGAAGAGGGCAGAGGGAGTGGGAGAAGCAGACGCCTGGGTGAGCAGGAAGCCTGAGACAGGGCTCAATCCCAGGACCCTGAGATCATGACCTGAGCTGAAGGCAGACACTTAACCAAATGAGCCACCCAGGCACCCCTCAAGCTGTCCTGTGCCAAACTTTGGAGTGGAAAAGATGGCCATAAAATAGACTCTAACCCTTGCTATTTAAAGTGTGGTCCATAGACCCACAGCAATGGCTTTCCCTGGGAGCTTGTTAGAAAGGCACTCGAGCTTCAGACCTCAGCCCAGATTTGCAGAATCAGATTCTGGATTTTAACAAGATCCTTAGGGGGTCCACATGCACAGAACAGTTCGAGAAGCACTGCTCCAAGCCACAAAACCCAGCAGCAACCACATCTGGTTGCGGTAGGCAGGAACAAACTTTGGTGGTTAAATGTATCCGTTTGTCTGCAGAAGGGCCTGGCTTTAAGAAAGATATAGGATCTGGAAGAGTTGCATGAAGTGGGATTCCGACAAATAAAGTTTACTTAGAATGAATTAACAGCATTGTTTCAGAGTACATAAGTCAAGACCTTTAGTTACAGAAACACATCCTGCTTTTTCCCACTGGAACTTTTATCGGCACACATGACACATTCTCAAAAATACATTCAGCTGAAGCATAGGATTCCGCATACGGACCTGCCTGAACTCTGGGCTCCTGTTCTGAATAACTTTCAGAACAAATAGCAGGAGAATCACTGGAGCCCTTCTCTCCAAGTAAAATGAATGTGTTCTATCCCCTCACCTAAAAGCCAGATGTTCCTTGCTTCCATGCCCTTGCTTTGTGTGGTTCAGTAACCTCAAATGTTCCCCACTGTCCCCAGCTACTTCCAAAAGCACCCTTTGAGGATGTCCAAGACCTAACACACTCTCCTTTCCCTTGAAGGCCGTTCTTGATTGCCTACAGAGAAGAATTCTTGCCCTTCCCTGAATCTAAAGATGCCTGTTCTGGTACTCAGACCTTATACACACCTCAGCCTTGTCACTTAGCCGGTGACTCTTGGCAGTTAAAAAGTCTCTCAATATGGAAATGAAATTTGCCTTTCTGTAACTTGGACTGTTTTTCATTCCTTAGATCCTTTAGTTTTACACTACAGACCTACACTATAGCTGTCCTTCGACCTATAACCTACAGAAGCTTACTCCTCCTTTGTTCAATACAGTTTTATTCAATGTCCATTCCATACAATGCATTGGCTTCCGAGTGACAGACTTCCGAACACGTGATACCGGATGGCAGCACTCACACCTCCAGGATAAGCAGCAACCTTGTTCCTTGTACAGCAACAGTCTTCTGGTCATGTTCTGCTTTACGCGGTTTGTCCATGTGTCCCTCAAAAGAACAGAATTCCACACAGAGCAAACACACTTCAGGGTTGTCCTGACCAGTGCTAGGGACAGTGCGACTGTTGTTGTCCTTTGCAGGGACACTCACATCCTTGTACTATTTATTACTGGAGAACACAGCAGCTTCCTTGGCAGCTAGGTCACTCCCTACATGGGGCTTTTAGTCAAAGCTCTTACTCTTTCACCTGATCTGAAGCTGGGTCACTCCTTCCACAACAAGTCAGAGGCATAGACATAACATTCTGTGCGTCATCATTTCTGGGTCTTAATCTTACCTCCAAATGCATCAGTAAGGTCCTATTTTTTCCATTTGATCCTGCTTCATAAAAGCCATATACATTAATGCTGAACATATAAAAGGCACCAAAAGGAAGTGATTTTCTGAGGAACCAATCTAGAGCTTCCCTTAAAATTAATTTCAACATGCAGCCTTCCACTCAGATTTTATTCATAAGAGTAATTAATAATGAAGTAAGTATTATTTAGAAAATGCCGATTACGCAATGGGGTCAGCATTTTACAGACACCACAGCACAGTAATCCTTGCAGCCGTCCCATGAACTTGGTACTCTTATCCTTCAGGAATTTTTTTAATGGCAAAACTGAGATTCAGAGAAATTAAATAATGTGCCCAATGGTACATGATGAGTCAGAAAAAGAACCAAACTCAAACTCATTCTGTCTGATTCCAAAGACAGTACTCCTTCCACAGTGCCCCAGACACTTTCCCATAATGGACTGTGCGAGGGGACACTCCCTCACGATCCAGACTTGGCATTCTGAGACAAGATCAGTCTAACTAGTCAGGATGGGTCTTTACAGGGTAGCACAGTCAAGTCATACCCAGAGCAGTTTCAAAGAGCATTTTACATTCAGCTCTCAAAACACTGATCTGCCGGCGAAGTCTGCCACCTACTGACTGACACTCACCAGTAGCAGGTTCACACTGGCATGTGGATCAAAGGGCTTTTGGCGGCACAGGCAAGGAAAATATCCCATCCTGTCCACTCTGACATCCTAAGAATCTGTCTAGCTTTGGAAATCAATTCTTCTGATTAATGGCATCGTCACAGATGGTGAACTGCTTGTAATGAAACTCACCTGAACACTAAGTTCTGTAGTTGAGACTCTCAAACTACAGTGGAGCCACATTCTTATTGATATTCAGCAAAGTTGAAATAATTCAATATAAACAGTATCTCACTTTTTGTGCCAAAAGCGAAATACTGTGAACTGCTGAAATTTTAAAAATTCATCAAGAAACACAATTTTAAAACTGTGTTTACTCCACCGCTACTTGGGCTGGTAAGCAAAAATGCCAGCCACCCCTTAGAATGATGTCAATTATCCTAGAATTTACCAGCCTTGGGATTTCTCCAAGTGATTCTGGGTGTATATTGTGCTATTGTTTAATACGCTCATTTCTTATAATGTATTTTTATATTACATAATATCATCCAAGCCTCCATTAAGCAGTGGTCAGGAGACTAGTGCTTACAAAGCTGCCCCCACATTAGTAATCATGAGACAAAGGCTATATGTAATAACTTCTTTGATAAAAGCCAAATGAACTCCACGGTATGCTGTACCACTCATTTACATTAAAGGAATCTGAAGAATATTAGAGATAAGGCTCAGAAACAAAAAGCATCATTGAAGTATAAACATACTATGATGAAAGGAAACGTATGCACACTGAGAACTCATCTGCCTGCCTCATTTCATATTGTTTCCCATGGAAAAAATATTCCTGAATTGAGTCTATGCATCTCTCTCACAAACACCATTCTTTCTTTTCAAAGATGCCATTACCAAAAAGAGACAACACAGAAGCTGAAGGAGTATGTTTATAGGTACATTACTATCTATCACATTCCTTCTTCCCCTACCCTATAAAGAAAGCAAGGTTATAATGACTTCCTAGTCTCTGCAGGGGAAATAGGAACCTGGAAAGAGGTGGGAAGATAAAAATCAGACAAAAATACCTCCCTCCTACTGAGAGCTATACATAGCTGTAAACCAGGAAGTATGCCGTATCTCCACTTCTACGCGACGAGGCTCAGTCAACCCCAAGAGCACACAACACACCCCCAGCTGGCCTTGGCCTGAGCCCAGCTCCTCAACAGATAAACCTATTCCTTAGAGGAGTTCTTTTGGTTTGAAAACAGCTGTCATCTGTTAGCAGGCCATGAAAGAATTAAGTGCACTGTGACCAGCATTTTTTAAAAAGGAAATAGAACATCATAAAGTAACAAAATTTCAGAGTAAAGCACATATCAGGAATATCAATTTTCTGTTTCACGTACATTTTGGGTGGCAATGTAAATATATTTTTAGTGTGGATTGAGAATCACGGCTATAGACGGCAACACTGTGCTGACCACAGCTGAGGAGGACACATTTCCCCCAAATACCCCTCCCATACAGGCCATCTTGATACCCAGAAGATTTATTAATCAACTGTCACTGCGAACCAAGTTAAAAGAACCATCTGACCTTGAAGAGAGTATCTCAAGGCAATACAACAAATGTATACGGGTCCAAGTAAAATAATAATTCATTCTACTGTTTCTTTCCTGTGAGTAATGAATACTAGACCCCTACCGGTTCCATGGTGTGCTCTAAGATTATTTCCAGAACTGAGAAGATTTTCAACACTACACCTCATCAACCAGAATAATTAAAATGACTACAAATAGGAGTTGCATTCCCTGGATCTCTCCTATTATCTAAATTTCTAACACTGGCATTACTACTGTTGAAAGGTAAAATGAGATAAACATTTAAATTTCAGCTTTAAGGATATGAGGAAAGAATAAGGTGAACCAAGTCACAAATATCCAAAAAATGGAACTTAGCAGGAAGACCGTTGGTAAGTATATGAAGCTCTTATACCCGACCAAGAACCTGAAAGAGAAAGGGGATATACACAGGATATTAGTGAAAACAAGTATGGTCCATATTAATTTTAGTTCTACGTCCCGTTAAATAACAGTAATAATAACAATCCCCTCAAGTAACGGCAGCAAGCAATGGCTTTCAGCACCCAGCACTTCCAGTGTGAAACTTCCCACCCAGTAACTGAACATTTGCTGCCACCTCACCCCATTTTCCATGAGAAAAGTAAAGCAGAGATGCACGTTCTAGTTCTTGTAACTAACTTCTACAGGATTTCATTCCCCGTAACTTTCTATTTGCAATGATTCTTCAGTTCTATTGTGACGTATCACACATGTATTTCTTTTTGGTATTTCATATTTTCAAATGTTCCAAAATGCAAAAATTGTAAATACTTGGGAAATTCACCTTCATGTTTAATATGCTTCCTTCTGGAGGACAGGAGCCTATTTTTAAAAACAAAACAGATGCACACAACCCTAAGCAGTTTCATCCCACAACCAGCCTGAAAAGCAGACAAGCCACATAAAAAAAGATCTATAAAGGCTAAAAGTGGCACCAGTGGTCAGAACGCAAACACTCTTGCTTGAGTAAAAAGCAACAAGGAAGGCTACATATCACTTACTCAACTGTTGCTATTGGAGTTTCAAAAGGAAAAAAATCTGTCTTTTGTGTTAAATACTCAATATACTAAATCTGTGCATAAACAGAGTTTACCTGGATCTGTTTTACAATGTTATACCAGGAAAAAACAATGGTTGATGACAGGTAGGGAAAGGACTTTTTAAAAAGCTCTCAAGATATGAGCATCATCGTGATAAAATATTTCAGAAAAACTAAAGATCCCAAACTGCAGGCTCATAAAATGCTGCCAGAATAGGCCAAACAGAACCCATGGAACTTCCACAGCATGACCTGAGATCCTGCAGCACGAAGGTGTTTGATGTTTGACTGAATTAAGCAGTGCAGTGAACTACCTAATTTGTAAGTCTGCGACCATGACCTACCTACTTCTAACAGGCACCACAGAGCAGCCTGGATTGATAAGCAACTGCCCCTGGAGCCTAAATAGTAGTAGAAGTTTGCAGCTGCCTATGCTCCATGAAACTGGGTCTCTACAGAAGAATAAGTCAGAAATAAAAGCAGGATGGATAAAGGTGCCATATACATTTGTCTCCCATTTGAACTGTGTCCATATGCCAAGCCCTCGACACACTGTCAGCAGAAACAAAAGTTTCATATGATTTTTGCATACTGCTGGTTTCTACCAGAACAGACAAAATCTCAAATGCTCCTATCCTAGGTGAGTAGATACTGCCAGGTCTGGCTTTCTCTCTGAAAAAGCCAAAGCAAAAACAAAAACCCCAAAGCAATGATTGAAATGCCTGGTGATTTGGCTTAAAATGTCTTTGGCAACGGAGTCAATCTAATTAGTGGAAAATGAATAAATATCTCTAAGTTACAAGTTTTCTGAATAGCAGGCAATTTTAGGCATTCTGGTATTTTTCAGAAACGTAAGTTTTTACTTTGCATCTATATTCTAATTAATTCCCCACCAACTGTCCTATTCTTACATGACCAAGAGTAAGCTTCCTCTAATACTTTGTTTTTTCTTATGACTCAAGTGGCTCATGCTTATTCCGGAAAATGCTGGCAAGCAAAAAAGGGCATAGGAATACTGAACACCACACTCTGAAGAGAGCAACACTGTATTTCCTTTTAGATCCTTTTCTATGGATCATCATCATTACATTTTTCTTTCATTCACTAAGTGAAAATATTGAGCAGGAGAACAAGTTTCCTGCTTATAGGGGCCTTAACACTCCAGGAAACGGTGATGAAGTGCTATGAAGGAAATCAAACAGTGATGCAGAGAGTTAGGGACAGCCTAAGGAAGTGACCCTGCTCTACAACAATATGGCACTGGAACTCTTCAGACAAAGACAGAAGCAAAAGCCAAGGCCCAGGGCTAGAGGGGAGGCTGGGCATGAGCTCAACAATGTGTTCTAGAAACAGAAAGAAGGTAGAAGAGCAAAGAAGGGAAGAGAGGAAAGAGATGAAATCAGAGGGGAGACTGAATCACGTAATACCTCACAGGCAAGGAGTCTGGATTTTATTTTGAAGACACAGAAAAGGAACCAGAGGGCTTTAAGCAGGGAGAAAAAGCAGAAAATGATTTATTTGCCTTTTTAAAAGACCGCGCTGATTGCTAAATGGGGATGAACTATAAAGGGATAAGAGCTGAAGTTAAGACCAGTTAGGGACGTCAGTCTGGGGTCCTGGTCAAGGAGATGGAGAGAATAAACTGGACAAAGGGCAGGAAGGACTTGGTGATGAGCTGGTGGAAAGGGATGAACCAAAGATCAAAGTAATCCAAGGATGACACTCATTATTCACACAGGGAACCGGATGCCATTTTACTGAAAAATGGAAGTGAGAAAAGACTGGGGTGTGGTATGGTTACTGAGTGATATATGTCAGCCATGGTTCTAACCACTGTATATACATTAACCGTGAAGCAGGGATTGTCACAATTATTATCCACATTTTATAGATGAACAAAGTGAGGCGTGGAGAGGTAAAGCAACTTAATCAATGTCAGAATGCTGTGTGGTAAAGCCTGACTTGAACCCAGGCAACCTGACTCTTAACCATGACTATATATAATCCTGCATAATATTTTCCTAAAAACAGAACCATACCATAGCTACTATTTTAACTACAATTTAGCTACTAATTTCCTACAATTTAATTAGGTTGTTTCAACTATAAAGCATTAAGAGCAAAAACAATGAGCTTAAAATGAGTTTAGATTAAGGAAAAAAACATTTCTGAAAAATGGGCAAAAATGTTTCATGATATAAAAACAGTTACAAAAATCTTCTCATTATTTATCCAAATCAACAATTCAAAAAGTGAGCTAGGACCTTTATTTTCCACCAATTGCCAATTCAGTCAGAATATTGGGTTGACCAATTTGCTTTTAGCTAAATAATATACTATCGAAGCCCTTCCCTCCCACCACCCTGAAGAATTTTCTGTGTGGTAAGTAACATTCATAGCTCAATAAAAACCTATGATTCTAGCTGATCAACAACAGAAATAAGCAATCAAATGGAAATGCAATAACCAGCCTTGCAAAGACTAATATACACACCTTGGAAGCAAAGATGTCAGAAAAAACAATGTTAATAGAAGACATCCTTTTAAAAGCCAAGAATCTGAATTGAAGTCCAGTATGATTCCAACAGCCCACATGGTAATCACAGAAAGCATCAGCAGCAGGAAGAGCTATTAAGAGATTGAGAATTTTAGAACCTTATGGATTTTACATCCTAAGTTTCTAACAATGATTAGTACAACAAAAGAACTACTTCCTAAATGATAACAATTAATACAATAGCAGAATACAGAGTTTTTTCCTTGAAATTGCTGACTGATAAATATGAAGTCTGAGAAACCACAAATCTTGGAAACAATCTTTTAAAAAACTTCAATGTTATAAAATATTGCTTAAACATATTTTCTTTCGCTTTCTTCCCCTCTAAGAAATGGTGGTCTTTTAGAAAAGTGTTCATGAGAGCTGACATTTCTAAAAATAATTCCTTTCTAACAGTAACTACAGGTCAGAAAGCATAAAGCAAAACAAAGGAACCACACAAAAATCAATACACTCAAGACTCAATGAGGAGAGTACAGGAGTTCCAGCCTGGACACCAGATGGTGCCATCCCCTAATAAAGAAGGTCAGAGGGAACAAGCCTGCAGAAAAGATGATAGTTTAGGGCATGTGGAATTTCAGATGTCTGTGGGCATCTAGGAGATACCCAAGAGGCAGACAGGAAAAGCAGGTCTATCACCCAGGAGAACATTTTGTACTCATCAGTATATAGGCTGGAAAGCCAAGAATGAACAACATCCCAAGGACGTACAGGTAGAAAGGGGCAGAATCTTGACTAACACAAACATTTAAGGGGGAAAAAGCTAAGTCGTCAGAGGTAACCAAGAAAGACTGACTGGTGTGACCAGAAAGGCAGGATGAAAACCAAGAGAAAGGTCCCATGAAGCCAGAGAAGAGAGTTTTAAGAAAGGAGTAGGTCTCTGTTGTCAAGTGACATACAAAGGCCAAAGACTGAAATAAATCCTCAGGATGCTAATCCTTCCGATCTATTGGTTCAGTCTATGAACCAACAGTGCAGGTGACTGTGGCGCCGAAGCCGGGCATCACACTGCTGCATTGCAGTCCCCTAACTGCAATACATGTGACCTTTGTAACAGCAAAGAGAGAAACTATATTCTGCCCTATTTTCTTCGATTTTTACTTCTCTAAGTATTCTGGGGATGAATAGTTTCCAATGCTATCAAATCTTTAAAATCCTCAATCTAGGAGTTCCTGGGTGGCTCAGTCGTTAAGCGTCTGCCTTCAGCTCACGTCATGATCCCAGGGTCCTGGGATCGAGCCCCGCGTCAGGCTCCCTGCTCAGCAGGAAGTCTGCTTCTTCCTCTCCCACTTCCCCTGCTTATGTTCCCTCTCTCACTGTCTCTCTCTCTCTGTCAAATAAATAAATAAACTCTTTCTTAATAAATAAATAAAAATAAAATCTTAAATCTAATTTGCATGGCAACATAAAATTAGCAAGTTTAGATTTTTAAAAATGTAGTAAACTTAGAATCTACAGGCAACATAATCTCAGAATAAAAATATGAATTAAATACAGATCTCAAATTTTAACCCCAGACATTAACACTCATAGACGAGTCACAGTATTTATTCACTCAATAACTATTCCAGTGCAAACTGTATGCTGGGTACTGTTCTAGGTACCTGGGACAGATCACGACTTAAGGCCTTTCTCCCATGGAGCTTAAATTCTAGCAGAAGATGACAAGATAAATGTACTAAGTGATTTAATAGTACATAAAAGCTGGATCACATAGAGCCTTATAAGTCACGGTAAGGACTTTGGTTTTTATTCTGTGACACAGGGGGAGGTATCACAGGATTCTGAGCAGAGGAATGACAGGACCTGCCCTACATTTCAAAAGATTCATCTGCCTGCTCCGCTGACAATGGACTAGAGGTGAGTGGGGCAAGGAGATGTGAGACAACTGCAATAATCCGCATGGAAGATAATGGTGGCTGGACCAAAATGCCACCGGTGGAACAGTGAGAAGGGTCAGACTCTGGAAATACACTGAGGACAGAATTAGCCAATATGTTTTGCTAATGGACTAGATACATGGTGTGACAGAGAAAAGGCAAAAATGGCTGGGAGGCCAGAGCTGCCACCTACTAAGGGAAAGGCTGTGGATGGAATACTTAGGGAGGAGTGGGGCAAAGATAAGGAGTTCAGTTTTGGATATGTTATGCTGGAGCTGCCTATCAGACACTGAACTGGGTAATTCAAGTAGGTAATTTGATATAGGAGTCTGGAAAGATCTGAACTAGAAATAACTTTGGAAGCGGTCAACATATACATGGCATGTAAAGCCATGGAAGTGCACTGGGGGTGCCTGGGTGGCTCAGCTGGGGAGTCTGTTTCTCCCTCTCTTTCTGCCCCTACTTCTCATTCATGCTCTTTTTCTCCCTCTCTCAAATAAATAAATAAAACCGTAAAAAAAAAAAAAAAAAAAAGAATAAAGCCATGGAAGTGTATGAAATCACCAAGGGAATGAATGGATTAAAAAAGAGGTCCAAGAACAAAATCCTGGGGCACCCTACCAATATGGGGGTAGGAGAGAAGCAGAGGGGCTGGCAAAGGATACTGAGGAGTGACAGTTACTCCTTCCTCTCTCCCTCCATACATCTGAATGCAAAATTGGTGCGATATTTGTGATGACCCTCTGCACAGAAATCTGGTGCCCGTGAATTTAGAATCGATGTAAGGATAAAATTACTAATCATTATTAGCTAAGATGATGTCATCTGTCTTATTTGAAAACATTAAAAAAGTAGAATCAACTCAGTATCTTGTTTTTAACAATTTGAATTATATTCACTAGTATGACTTAGATTTGGGGGGCCATTCACAAGAACAAGCTGAACTTCCTAACTTTCTCTATCAATTAAGTTTAGAAGAACATCACTCAGAACTGCCAACTTAAACCAAGAGTAAACTCGGGGTACATCTGTAGAAATTCCAGATGTTTTTATTTTGTGAGGAGCCATCACATGCTTGAAGTCTGCAACACTTATTTTTAAAGTCTAACTCCTCTGTGTTGAATGTTACTATTTTCCTCTTGAAAAAAATTTAAATAAAAACAAGTTCTATAAGAAAATCTTCTTATAGAAGAAGCAGTAGCACCTGGGTGGCTCAGGGGGTTCAAGCCTCTGCTTTCAGCTCAGGCCATGATCTCAGGGTCCTGGGACCAAGCCCTGCATCGGGCTCTCTGCTCAGCAGAGAGCCTGCTTCCCCCTCTGTCTCTGTCTGCCTCTCTGCCTATTTGTGACCTCTATCAAATAAATAAATAAAAATCTTTAAAAAAAAAGAAAAAGAAAAAGAAAAAAAACTTCTATAAATTTTCTCTCAACAAGGTATTTCTCCTTTTGTTTCTTTAAAAATCAGTCTGTTTTCAATTCATTCATTAAATGTGGAAGTATGCTATGACATTCACAAGATAACACACAGCTTTAGAGCCATCTAGCTGAGGATCACCAGTAAATTGCTAACAAAATGCCAAATTTCCAACTCTGGGCCATGTGATGTGTGGAAATATGTAATTAGCAGATGTAATGTAGCACTAAGCTAATTTCCTGGTTTCGCCCTGGTTTCCTCCCTGATTTACCTTCAAAAACAAACACAAATGAACAAAACAGTCCTTTTTATGGCCCATAGAACAGAACCCATATGAAAATACCTCACATTTCTGCAGCCACCTCCAAAGTCTGAACTTCTTGTTGGCTCTCATTTTTGCCTCTGTTTTTAGCATGTGAATAATGAGGCGATTTTTATTCTGTAAAGCTATGTCAAGAGGTGTTTCACCCTTAATAAGAGAGAGAGAGAATATTCAATTATATTTTCTACAGAGTATGGGTGCTAAACATTTGATAAGAAATCAGCAGAATCATAGACTCAAATATATTCATTCTGAAAGTAGCCAGCTACAGTTCGTGGTTATTTATCCTGTGGTTAATTGAAAATATATGCGTAGCTTATGTTTACGTTGATGTACTAATATCCTCACTGAAGACATAATAAACTAAGGGCGATAAATACCTGGTCATACCTTAACATTTCGGATATCCAGGCTAGAACCAGCTTCCAAAAGTTTATCGACCGCATTAACATTTCCTGCTGCAACTGCCCAGTGGAGGGGAGTGTTCTGGTGTATTTTATCAACCACAGTGAGAGAAGGATTAAACTTTAAAAGAAATCCAGTTGGTTCTGGTCTGTTTCAAAACAATAAAATACCCAGGAGTTTTAGAGAGATGAGTGATTTCAAGGGTAAATGCAAAATTATGGATCTTTTAAGCTAACATATAAATTGATCAATCAGTTAAGTATTCTGAAAACCAATAAACTTCTTTCTGCAGAGTTCTATTCCAGGGGTTAATAGGAGAGATGCACCTTTCAAAAAGACATCCAGGAAGTGACAGTCTGCTACACAGATAATTTAATTTCACAACATCAGTACAATGAAATAACTTCTTTTGTTTTTAACCTTTTATTTTCATATTGTTGTTCTCTTGGTTAACATTTTTTCTTAAATTGTGAATTTAACTTCGGCCAATGTTATGTTATTTACCTAATTAAAACTAAATGTACAACATTCTATCTGAGGCGATAAACCAAAAGCTAACTTTTCACGTTCCCTTTAACCAATTATTAAATAAAACAGGTAGAAATAATGTCCTAAATTATTTATTTATCTTAGAAACCTATGGAATAGCAGGCAGCATTCAATATTTTTACTTTACCATCAATATCTTCCCTTCTTTCATGACTACTCAAGAGATTCTTTTAATAAAACAGTATTCTACTTACTTATTCTATCAATATCTTTAAACACTATTATCTGACTTTAGTGTTATCACCAGAAAAGAAGAAATGCTTTTTAATAAAACTCAGCTCCCAGCCCCCAGCATGAATAAAATGTAATGGCATCACAACTAACTCAGTTCCTAGGAGAGAGGTCCTAAGTAAAAGCAGAATCAGAAATTAAGTATAACACTGGAAACAAATTCATAAAGGTAAAACTGTAGCAAGTATTTGGACAGAAAGAATACCAGACATTGACTATCTGGTGGTCATTAATCACATGTGTTTATATAATACATAGAAAAACTTAAATATGTAAATACTTGATATAAACACATCAATAGACTATATTCGTAGATCAGTTACAATTAATATTTTCAGAGCAGTCAACAATGTCAGAGAGCCTCAAAACGTATTGTTTTCTGAAAAGATTTTATCAACCAGATTTCAAATTATAAGAAGATTTAAACTTGAAGCCAATTTTTAAAAAATGCAAAGTCAGAAATATAAGTCATATTAGTAAGTATATGCTATGGATTCTCTACCTGTTCTATAAGGAAATTTTTTTCTTATTAGTAGCTTTCAAACTATCAGGAAAAAACTATTGTGAAAAAGAAAATTTATTTCAGTGGTACTTAACCACAACTACATTAAAAGTTCCTAGCAGTCACAGGGTGGAAAATCTTCCTTTCCTCTTCAGACGGTATTATCATCTCAACATAGATTAAGATATTTAAAATTACATACAGAGAAATTAGAACCAAGAATCAAAATGAGGCAATTCAATTAAATATACTTACCCAAGTACTTTGTGAGCTGATAACATCAGAGGTGTCTGCCCATTTAAATCTGTCATATTCACACTCTGTCCAAAAGGAAGAGTCAATCAGACTTACTGTAAACGCCGTCAAAATTCTCTCTTCTCTTAATGGAAGTAGCTCTCTAATACATTCAACATTACAAGAAGGGTTTACAAGAAGGGTTGTGTTTACAAGAAGGGTTCAAATATCATTTGAACAAAAGAATATTCTGCTTCAAATCCATAGGATAAAAATTCACCGTTTTCTACAAAATATTCTTAAAGGGAAAACGTGAATATATAGTTTAAAGTATATGATGTGAATGGAAGAGAGCTAAGGGACGGGGGAGAACGCTAATAATCACCATCAAATATAAGAGACTCAGAGACCTTAGGAATCATCTAGGTTACAACTTAACTGACACACTATTTCAAACCATCGTGTCTTATGTAACAGCACCCAGTCTTTACATAAACATACTTCAAGGGATGGTGAAATGTCCATCTTTTCTGAGGCAACTCACCATATTTTTGGACTTACGTTTCAAAGAGTAAAAGCATGAAAAATTCTTTTCTCTTTTCCAGGATAGAGGGGGGAAAAAAGGAAACCCTATCTCCACGAGGATATGCTCCTTTTAATAAGATGGCCCAGGCTTGAGGCACACAATAATGATTCCATCCAAGTCAAAGAAAGAGTTTCAGTTACCAAAGAATCTCTTGGGCCTTGGAGGAATACAACTCAGGAAAGAGCCGAAAGAGAGGCAGACAGGGCTCCTCCTCATACGTCTTCCCAAAATGAGACCCAAGAGGTTATAATTATTCTACTTCAGTTGGCTAAGTCTGAGAGAAAGTGCTTATTTAAAAAGAACACAATCATTCCAAGAGCATTTGTGCAAACATGTTTCCACGCCTGTTACAGGCAAGTCTGCTGATACATAAACTACTTCGCAACCAGAAAGCAGATCCCAGACAAGAACAGCTGACAGTGAAACTCCCACCGCCAATACCCTATAATTTAACCTGTGCCATAAATGGATGCCTCTTAAGGCAAGTCATTTTTCATGGAATTACTTTAGAGAACAATAAGAAGCACATATTCAAATTGGTCTCCCATTTGGACTCAAATAATGAAAGCAAATGATGGGTTAATTTAGTGATCTGACTACCATTCCTATATTCAACCAGAAGAAAAATACAGGTTTTGAAGTCATGTTTTTGAAAAACTCTGCAAATTACTGGGATCATAAGGAAAACTATTATAGGCTTACACGTTTCAAAAATATCTATTACATGTTACTGTGCTAAATGATCTGTCCTTTTTGCTCCAATGAAGCTAGAAAACTAGCACAGCTACACTTACTGAGGCTAATATTTGACTATCCGGATATCTTTAACTTCTACTTTAAAAATGAGGACAGAGTATTACTAATCATCCTTCCAATCTCTTCAGCTTCACAACAGCTGGAGTATAAGATAGGTTTCAAAACATACCTGTCCTTTGGAGATGAGATATGCTATAATGGGCATGTGTTGAAATAATACTGCCAGGTGGATGCTGCTGAAGCCCTCCCCATCAATGAGAGTGGGGTCTGCTCCATACTGTAGTAGTAATATGACCATAGGCAAATGCCCTTGTCTGTAAAGAGAGGATAAAAATTATACAGTTTTCTGTAGCATGTAGAAAAACTTAAGGGAAAAACTGATATCCCTAAGACATGAGAGCTTTTGGTTCAATATAAACAGTATTTCCTAATAGACTTTTATTTTTTTTTATTTTTATTTTTTTTAAGATTTTATTTATTTATTTGACAGAGAGAAATCACAAGTAGATGAAGAGGCAGGCAGAGAGAGAGAGGGAAGCAGGCTCCCTGCTGAGCAGAGAGCCCGATGCTGGACTCGATCCCAGGACCCTGAGATCATGACCTGAGCCGAAGGCAGCGGCTTAACCCACTGAGCCACCCAGGCGCCCCCCTAATAGACACTGGAGATTCTCTAGACATATTTCACTTTAAGGCTCCAAACTTAGAGCTATCTATAAAGTCCTTCTTGAGTGCTGGTAATACACTTAATAACCTCCCAATCTACTATAAATCTTATGTTGCTACCACATATAAATAATAACTTTACATGACTAATGCCCAAAATGAAAACTTTAAAATCACTTAAACTGCATTGCTGCTATTTTAAAAATCAAGAAATAATCGTGAGTCAGATACAATGAAGTACAACATTCACAAACTACAGAAATACTGTGATAATATTATTTATTCTTGGAAACTACATACTTTTACACTTGATTGTGGCTCATTTTCCATGTAAAGCACTGTATCTTGCTAACTTAAAAGGGATGAGTTAACCTAGATTCTTCAAAATTCTTGGATATGGAAAAAAGATTTCACTCCTTTTCTTAAATGTACAATTATTCATTTTAGTTTGGGGTTCATGCCAACCCCACCAACCAGAGACTGGGATTAAAGTGACAGATGAAGAAATTATTAAGTATCAAGACACAGCGTCTGGGTGGTTCAGTCGTTAAGCATCTGACTTTGACTCAGGTCATGATCCATGGGTTCTGGGATCGAGCCCTGCATCGGGCTCCCTCCTCAGCAGGAAGCCTGCGTCTTCCTCTCCCACTCCCTCTGCTTGTGTTCTCTCTCTCACTGTCTCTCTGTCTCTCTCTCTGTCAAATAAATAAATAAAATCTTTAAGAAAAAAAAAAAAGAAAGAAACCTCCCTTAAAAAAAAAAAGTTATCAAGATAGGCACATATCAACTACAGCTTCAAAAGGCCAATATATAGCAGAGAAAAGAACTGACTGAGATGGATATTAAGGAGGGCACGTGTTATGATGAGCCCTGGGTGTTGTATGTAAGTGATGAATCACTGAATTCTACTCCTGAAACCAATATTACACTGCATGTTAATTAACTGGAATTTAAATAAAAATTTGAAAAAAAAAAAAAAAGAAGTGAGTTTACAGTTCTCTGAACTATAGCTTTATCCATGTGATCAGATATAAAGATACTTATTTTGATTATAAGGAAATATAACACACATACTTGAGTTTAAGCATCATAGTAGAAACTTAAATTAAACACAAAAACATACTATCTCTGGAAACTCTTTGAAACTGTACCTTTTTTTTTTAATGAAGAAAGGGAAAAAAGGGAAAGAAAGCCTTTCAAATGGTCTATAACAGCAGTTTCCAATGGTAGTTACTAGCCACATGTGGCTATTTAAATTAGTTAAAATTAAATAAAATTAAAAATTCATTTCCTTACTTGCATTAGCCACATTGGCTAGCACAAAACAAAACACTTCCATTATCACAGAAAAGTCACTTTGATTCTGAATAGCACTTTCAGTATTCAAAAAATTCATTACCTGATGGCCCAGTGAAGAGGAGTTGAATTTAAATCTCCACCCAACTGATCTACTACAGCACCTTTTGAAATATAAAACCTATTAAGAGCAGACATAAATGAAAATAAGACTTAAAACTAAAAATTCATGATGAGAAAGAAAACATTAGTTTTTCGTTGTTATATACATGAAAACAAATTATAATAACCCTCTCTAGAAGCACTCAGACCTACATGAGATTCAAGGGATTCACACATAGCATCAAACAGATCCCTGGTGAAATATTCTCGGCATTTCAGTAATGATTCCTGCAGTCAGGAACATTCCATTAGAACTGACACACCAAACGCACGTTAACTACTCACTACATACTCTAATTACCCGGAACTCTTAAAATGGTTTATATTCAAAACAATTAGGATCACACATTCTACTTAACTTGCAAGAAGAAAGGTGAAATTATGTCACTTTTAACGGTTTAGAATTAGAATTACTAGGTGGGATTGAATTCTAAAAATAAGTAGTAAAAAATTAATTCAAAATCCTTTCAGAAAAGTTAGACATTTTGAGTATTTGGCTTTCTATTTCGGGGTCACAGGTGTGATACAGTGTATTAAATAAACCTATAAGGTAAAGAGACTTTATTTTGTGGTTTACAGGAATTATAATATTTATAATTATTATAATTGTATTTTATAATATTTATTTTTATTTTATATCCATATTGTATATAAAACACATTATATAATATATAATTTTGTATATTTTTTCTATATATAGTATATAAATGTTATATATTTTTCTATATGTAATTTTATACTTATTTTCTCTATATTTATATATATTTAATTTTATATATTATATTTATTTTATTTTATAATATAATATAGTAGCAAATTAAAATATACAGATTAAAATAATTTTATTATATTTTATATAAAATATAGCTTTTATTTATATATATTTTATATATTATATAATATATATTTATTGTGATATAATAATTATAATATTTATAATTATAATTTATAATATTTTAAAGTTGTGCTTCATATATCATATTATCCAAATAGTATTCTAGTTTATTTCCACAGAAAAGGTATTTGCCTGTGAGTATAAAGTGTGTTTATTTTAGTATATTTTAAATGTTAGCCCATTTTTATTTTCTTAAATGCCAGGGTTTTTAAATATTATATCATACAAAAATATACACACATTCACATGCACACATATATTTTACACACTAAAGCATAAAATTAAGAGACAAACCAAAAAACTCTGGGTAGACAGCACCACTCTATGAAGGGGAAATACTTTTTACAACTTAATACATGTCTACTTAAAAATGTATTCTGTATGTAGTTTAAAAAACGGTTAAATCATTCCCCTACTGATCGACTCCTACTGGAATTATGACAAAGTACAATATGTTAATGTTTCTTCTAAACTAGAAGAAACTTTCTGTTCTAGTCTGAGACAGTTTGTTATGCTTTTCCCTTTCAAAAAATGATGGGGGTGGGGTACCTGGATAGCTTAGTCAATTGAACACCCAACACTTGGTTTCGGTGAAGGTCATGATCTCAGCATCATGAGACTGAGACCCGCATCAGGCTCTGAGCTCAGTGTGGGGTCTGCTTGAGACTCTCTCTCCCTCTGCCCCTCCCTCTAAAATAAATAAATCCTAACCAAAAAAAAAAAAAAAAAATTGGGGGAGGTGGGTGCCTGGCTGGCTCAGTCAAAGGCATGCAATCCCTGATCTTGAGGTTGTGAGTTCAAGCCCCACGCTGGGTCTAGAGCTTACTTAGAAAAGAAAAACAAACACAGAAAAATGTTAAATTTCACTGCCAGAACTTTATCTTTACAATGGGCCCCTTGGCTTTATCTTCAATTTTTCTTTTAGGGTCCAGTGAGAGTCCTAAAATGGATGATCACTAAGGTTCTTTTCAACACTATGATAACTGATGTGTGGGGCACAAAGTTTCAGGTATTCATTCACAATAAAAGATGACAGATGGCACAACATTCATACTTGTACTTGAAGAAAAAAATGAAGAGAGATCTAGAATAACAAATACACACTTAATTAACACACATATATCCCATCTTACCTTACAAGATCCAGCCTGTTGTTTATAGCAGCCCAATGAAGAAGTGACACATTTTCTTTGTCTGGTTGCCTGACATCATATCCTGCTTCTACCAATTCTTTACAACGTTCAAAAATCCCGTATCTCAAATTTTTAAAAAAAGCACAATTAATACCATTAAAATAATTTCGAATACCAAAACTTCTTCCTTTTACCATGCCTTTATTTAACCTTTCAGTTGACACAGGAATACAGTAATTAACAAAGACATACACAGAGGGCATACTGTTAAGCCAAACAACAAAAGTAAACCTTATTTACTAACTGACCAGATCAACCTACTTGGGAGTTGAACTTGATTTTCCTAATTAAGCTTCAACATTCACATTTCCCCTCCCTTCAGTAAATTTCATATTATCCTCTACTATATGCTAGAAATGTATAGTGCTGATCCCTGACTACAATCCTCTCCCTTAATAAGGGAGACAGACAACAGCAAACTTGGAATGGGATAAATTTAACAATACAATGTAGATATGGTATAGTTACAGCAAAGAAAGGAAGGATCTCCTTCCTGGAGATGAAGCATGATATATGTGAACTGCTTCACAGGTTGAAGGAAGGCATCTGAGGCTAAGGAAACAGACTGGACAAAAATCAGAGATGAGAAACTGCATGATGTTCAGAGAAATATAAGTGAGTTAGCACAGCAGAAACATAAAGCATTAAAAAAAGGGAATGGCAAGAGACAAGGCTAGAAGAGGTACGCAGAGACTGCGGGGGCCTTCTAGGCCATGCTACGCAGTTTAGACTGCTTAGCTTAAAAGGAAGCCACTGAAGGTTTTAAAGAGGAAAGCACATACACTTTGAGTTTCAAGTAGATCGCATTAGTGGTAGAATGGAAGTTAATTAGAAGAGAGTGACTCAGGGCGCCTGGGTGGCTCAGTCGTTAAGCAACTGCCTTTGGGTCAGGTCATGATCCCAGGGTCCTGGGATTGAACCCCGCATTGGGCTCCCTGCTCAGCGGAAAGCCTGCTTCTCCCTCTCCCACTTCCGTGCTTGTGTTCCCTCTCTTACTGCCTCTCTCTCTCTCTCTTTGTGTCAAATAAATAAATAAATAATATTTTAAAAAAGAAGAGGGTGACTCTTATACAGAAATACAGGTGAGAGCCAAAGAGAACCTAAACTAAGAGATGGAAAAGGAGGGATGGACTTGAGGAATATTTAAGAGTGTTATTAAATTATCAGAATGAGAAATGACTCTTCTTAATGTTACAGTAATTTTTAAAATCATTCATTAGCTTTATTTCTTTCTAACTGTAACTATTAAGTCTCCAACAGACCATTTAGCCTTTCTTTCAGACTTCTTTCCATTTAGAAGGACCTGAATGTTTCAATAGGCCCTCGAGGGCCAAAATCACATTTTAGATTAAATAATTTCTGCCTTACCAAAATATGTAGGCTTATCAGTCTGACTTTATGGCACTTTTTAAAAGACAGAGATACCTGTTTGACAATGCTAAGTGAAAAGAGAAGTAAGAAAGTGAACTGTTGACAATGATACATATATTCATATTCTCCAAGTTTTAAATATCAACTTTAACATTTCACTGAAAAATACTTCCCTTATGTGAGAAATATAAGAGTAAACACTAATGAGGCTTTTAGTGATTTAGACAATGTACATATCCTAGTTCTCTTTGGCCCTTTCCAAATACTACCTAATTATATTCCCACAACCATTTAAGAAGGTCCAAGACCTGGAGGAAATTTCAGGAAAGATATAAAATGCGAGTTTTTACTGAGATTCCCTGTGAATGTTACCTAATTTCTTACATTCATCATAACAGAGCTTTACTGACAGCAGATAAATATTTAAATGCTTCTATGCTAATTAAAGCAAATATTTACCTTAAGAACATTCTTACCTTCATATAAAAATCAGAATAGCAAATAATATTCACCTAAAGGAGCAGTTCCAAGGGTCTCTAGAGTTCATATAAATCAGTAATCAGAATACTAAAATAATCATCGATTATTTTTAAACATAAATAACACATTAGTCTTTGTTAATGTTAACAGGCTTATTAATCACCAAACATCTTTGCTTTTAATAGAAATTATATCAAGTTAATGTGATAACATTAGTTCCTTAATGTTGATTGAAAGCTCTGATGGACAGACTTGTATTTGATTACAGTAGTCAATTAATGAAGTCTGACAGACAAAGTATTTCAAAATATGTTCAATGGCAAGAGGCGGGTTGGTTGTTAATGAACAGTGAGATCCATGAGGATAAAAATGTTAGAAATGAAAAAAAAATGTTAGAAATGATTTAATGCAAGTACCCACATATGGAAATCTTAAGGGGAAACTTTCAAAACCTACTTTCCATTTTCAGTGCAAGCAAATAACCTGCTGTATGTTTCAAGCGGTCGGAAAACCTATTTTACTTTACTAGCGTTCTTCCAGTGCCTCTAATACAATAGGTGCATAGAAAGTACTCAATAAATAACTGTTTAAAATATCCATAAATGTGTGAGCTGATATTTTTCCCATCCCACTGACCTATTTAGGTTGTAGTACCTTTTTAAACACTCAGATTTGTGTTTCAAACTTATACTTTCAAACTTTAATATCATTTATAATCATTCATCCACTCAACAAAGGTTTATCCAGCACCTGATACAAGACAAGAACTATGCAAAAGCACTGGGATGACAAGGATGAAAACGGCATGCTTTTGCTAAGAAGCTGCTCTTGACTTAATGGGAGAGACGGGTAATCAAGAGTGAATCAGGTGCACTGCATCAAATGCTCTGATGCTGGCAGGACAAACATGTTAGTGCTGAAGTATGAAGTGAGGAAGGTATATACTGGGCTGCCATGAAATGTACAAATATTATTATGATTCAACAGAACACAGGACAAAAGGAAACACTGGGGAGACTTACTGGGTAGCTTTTACAATGTCACAGTTACTAGAGTCCTCTATAAGAGGAAGAGCTTCTCTCGCTTTAGCAAGTTCTTTGCTTTCAGATGCGCAGATTCCATGTCGACCAAATCCTGGACGGTGGGGGCCATGGCTGTGATTCCTGCACTGAAGAATAAGAGTAATTTGACATAGCATAGTAGGAGAATTAATGTCACATTCAATTACATAATGAAGCATCTACTACTGTCAATAGTATCTATATCCTTAAATGAGAATTTCTTCCAGTCTTACAGGCATATCCTAGGAAAGATTTTCATCTTAATCATATCCACTAAGATGAGATGCTCATTTTGAGAAAATTCCAAATTATATATTTTGTCATAAAACAAAAGTCATTTGCAAAGGCACAAATATACAAAGATAAGAATGAATTCAGACTTCTTACCTGTAAGCGCAGGCAAGAACACAAAACACAGTTTTAAAGAGCTGAGAGAACTGCAAACCTGAAACACCAGCAAAACTATTCTTCAAAAATGGGGGTGAAATACATACTTTTTGAGACAAACAAAAGATGAGAAAGTTGCCAGAAAACTTATACTAAAAGAAATGATAAGAGAATTTCTTTAGGCTTAAATGAAAATAATACCATATGGCAATCTAAAACAATACAAAGGAACAGAGTACCAGACCACACGAGTAGCTATGTATAATTATGTGGGTAAACATAAGGGACATTTTCTTATTTTTTGATTTCTTGGTAATTGTAGAAAAGTGGATGTATACTTGCCAGTATACTCGTAAAAGATGTTAAAACAGTTATAAGAGATACTATAATAGTATTTGCAGGTATGCAGTGATAAGGAGTATAATGGTAACCCAAGGGCAACCTCTAAATAAAAAGGTATAATAAGGGGCACCTGGGTGGCTCAGTGGGTTAAAGCCTCTGCCTTCGGCTCAGGTCATGATCACAGGGTCCTCGGATTAAGCCCCGCATCAGGCTCTCTGCTCTGGGGGAGCCTGCTTTCCCCTCTCTCTCGGCCTGCCTCTCTGCCTACCTGTGATCTCTGTCAAGTGAATAAATGAAATCTTTAAAAAAAAAAAAAAAAAAAGGTATAATAAGCCAAGAGCAGAGACAAAATAAAATATATTAAAGACACCCAATTATTATTTTTTTAAAAGGCAAGAAAAGGGGTTCCTGGGGGGCTCAGTCAGTTAAGCATCTGACTTACACTCAGGTCATGATCCCAGGGTCCTGGAATAGAGCCCGACATTGGGCTCCCTGCTCAGCAGAGGGTATACTTCTCCTTCTCCCTCCTACCCCATTTGTGCTCCCTCAAATAAATAAATAAAATCTTAAAATTAAATAAATAAATAAATAAAAGGCAAGAAAAGTAGGAAAAAATGAACAAAGAACAGAGAAGAAAAAAGAAAAAACATACAAGATGATATATTTTCACCTAACCACCATATTGAAACTCCACTGGGATACTGCTTTATGGTCACACCCTCCCCCTACCTCAACTTCTGCCAATCACCAATACATTCTTCATCACTAGTTTCATCTTTCCCAGAATGTCATGTAATGGAATTCTAAAGCATATAATCTTCTAAGATTGGCTTCTTTCACTCAACATAATGCTTTCTGAGACTCAATCCAGTGGTTCTGTCTTATTAATAGTTCTTTCCCTGCTGTATAGTATTCCATTATATGAAAGTATCACAGTTTATCCATTCAAATAATCCAGGCAAGTTGTTTCCAGTTTTTGGCAATTTTAAGTAGAGCTGCTAAACATTCATGTACAAAGCTTTTGTATGAACATACATTTTTGCTTCTGTAAGAGTGAGATTGCTTGGCCATCCGGTGATCTATGTTAAATTTACAAGAAATCGTCAAACTATTCTCCAGAGTGGCTGTACCACTTTGCATTGCCACTAGCAATGTATGAGAGTTCCAACTGCTCTACATGCTCACTGGCATCTGGTATGATCAGTGTAACAGATAGGTAGCAGTAAAGCATCATGGTCTTAATTTGCATATCCCTAATGGCTGAAGTTGAGTATCTTCTCATGTGCTTATTTGCCATCTGTATATCTTCTTTGGAGAATTGTATTTTACCCATTTTTTAATTGGGCTGTTTGTTTTCTCACTGTTAAGTTTGGAGAGCTCTTAACATTATACATTCCAGACACAAGTCCTTTGTGTCTCGATTTGCAAATATTTTCTCCCAGCCTGAAGCTTATTTTCCTATTTCTTAGAAGTCTCTTTCATATGGCAAACATTTTAATTTTGATGAAGTCCAAGTTATCAATTATTTTCTTTTATGTATCATGCCTTGGGTGTCACTTCTAAGAACAGCTATCTTGGCACCACAACTCCTTGGTTCAAAGAGGAAGTTCTCCTCCCCCCGAGTTTCAGGCACCTGTGCTGCCAGGAGACCTCCTTCTAGTTCCTTGAACTTGAACTAGAGGGTTTCTCCTAGAGTGCCGTCTCACTAATCCTTACTTCCATGGTTCAAGTTTAGGCATGGCAGGGAACAGGGAAGGAGACCCAGTTGGCAGGGAGGGGGAGAATATGTAAATTAGCTCCTGGTTCAGTGGTTTCTTGAACTCTCCCCATCTACCTGTTACGATTTACTTCTCAGAATCCTTAAATAGCTGCTACTTACATTCTGCCCAGTGCCTTCAAAGGGACAGGCAAATGCTTACTCCATCTTACTCAGAACCAGAACCACAAATGCTCTTTTGAATAGTGAGTTCTGCTTTATCTGATGAATTCAACCTCCCTACTTCATACTCCTTATAAGCAAGCATACTTGCACACAGCTAAAAATAAACATATAGGTAGTTAGATTAAAACATAAATAAGAGGGACGCCTGAGTGGCTCAGTTGGTAGGACAACTGCCTTCGGCTCAGGTCATGATCCCGGAGTCCCGGAATCGAGTCCCGCATCAGGCTCCCAGCTCCACGGGGAGTCTGCTTCTCCCTCTGACCTTCTCCTTGCTCATGCTCTCTCTCTCACTGTCTCTCTCTCAAATAAGTAAATAAAATCTTTAAAAAAAAAAAAAACATAAATAAGAACATTACTTTAGGATTCTTTTCATCATGTCATAGCAATTATAATTATATCCGATTGGAAGAAGACAAGCTGTTAAGGAAGAGTTGAACTACAGTCAGAATTACTACAGTTTAGTCATCCCCCCCCACCTCTTGTGACAATTCAACTTTTTTTTTTAATTAAATTCTTAAATTTCTACCTTGAGGATGAAGGACAACCTATTTTTTAATAAAGGTCTGGGTAGTCCTGAACTTAAATCAGGACCCTGACATTAACGTGTCAGTAAACTGCAGATTAGTTAAAATTGACAGAGTCAATTTTAGACTCTGTCCAGAGTCAGTCTAACTTTCACATCAAAGTTTTTTTTGTTTTTGTTTTTGTTTTTTAATTATAAACTGAATCACATTCATTTTAAAGATCTGGCAATATAAAACTGAACAAAGGATAAGCAAACCTGGACTATTTTCTTTCCAATCTTGTAGCAACAGAGATACTATTATTAGGAGTTTGGTATGTCCGTACCTCACTGTGTATATAGTTGACCCTTAAACAACAAGGTTTGAATTACACGGGCCCGCGTACATACAGATGTTTGTTGATAAATCCAGTATAGTACTGAAATGTTTTTCCTCTTCCTTATGATTTTCTTACCATTTTCTTTTCTCTAGCTTACTTTATGGTAAGAATACAGAACATAACACATATAACATACAAAATATGTGTTAATCAACTGTTCTTGTTATCAGTAAGGCTTCTAGTCAAAAGCAGGCTATTAGTAGTTGAGTTTTTAGGGAGCAAAAGTAACATATGATTTTTTTAAGTGTGTGGGGGTGGTCAGCACCCCTAAACCTGATAGTGTTGCAGAGATGTAGACTGATTTCATCCTTCACTTCTATAAAGAATGTTACAATGAAGAGCATGTTTTTCCAGCAATAAATTATTGTGTATATATGGCATACAAAGTGTTATGCTAGAGGCATGAAAACCATCAGTGTCTACCTTCCAGGAGTTTAAGTCTAATAGAATCTAATAAAGACAAACAGAGTAAAATGATAATGGAAGTCAACATAAGATTAAGTGGCAAAATTGGGTGGTAAGGACTAAGGGACAGGAGGTACCTCCTGTTCACATCATTTTTTGCCAAAATCCAAAGCAGAGTAAAACCCAAGAAATGATTATATAAACTCAAAGCCTGTTTTTGAAGTCAGTGGTCTCTGAAGTCAGGCAAGGCCACTCAAGGCCATATATGCAGTGATCCACTGGGTAATGGGAGAACACGGTAAGGCTTCTATTATAATAACTTCTGTCTTTCTTTAAAAAAGAGCACATCACAAGTATTTACAAATCCGGTTCTTTAAGCTTTACTAATTTTAGCACTGCCAGCCTCTTTTGATTTGTACATCAAGCAAGTCATCCTTACAGTCTATTTACAAGGTGACTTGGAAGTGGAGTAAAAGTTCCACCACCCAGAGGGCTTGACAGGGTGAAGTGAATGCGGGAAGAAACGGCACTGGACAGAAAGCCCACGGCTTCTAACACTGTCCCAGATGACTGCAGCCTGTTCGCGGGGGTTGTGAAAGCAAGGGAAAGTTCCGTGTAGTGCAGAGAGTACCCTGGTCAGCTGTGTGGGGGAGTCTAAGGTACGTATCATAGACCTGTCCCAAACGACAACACGGTGGAGGAACTGGCCTTCACGCCCACCTGTGCTCCCCATTCCTTAGAAGGGCAAAGGCGCAAAGGGTGTGGCAGGGGTGGGGAGGCAGATCTTCAGCATTCTGCAATATACATCAGGTTAAGTTAATTTTCAAGTAAAATCATCTAATTTTAACTAAGTTACCCCTCCCAAAATAAGCATGTGGCCTACACTGATTCCCTCAAAGAGGCCATAAAGTAGGACAACAATAATAGCGGAAGTCTAAGCAAACAAGAAAAGGCAAAGCTGACACTTCTATGCATAATATCTTCAGTACGGCCTGAAGTAACAACAAAGACAATCTAACGTGATTTAACAAAAAGCCAGCCTCCCTCCAAAAAAAAAAAATCAAAATTATCAAAAAGGCTAATTTGAAACAGGTTTTTTTTTAAGATTTTATTTATTTATTTGACAGAAAGAGAGAGACAAAGATCACAAGTAGGCAAAGAGCTCGGCAGAGAGAGAGGGAGAAGGAGGCTCTCTGCTGAGCTGAGAGACCGATGTGGGGCTCGATCCCAGGACCCCGAAGATCATGACCTCAGCCGAAGGCAGAGGCTTAACCCACTAAGCCACCCAGGTACGCCGAAACAGGTTTCTGTTTATCTTTAATTCAAAACCTTACCACAAATATATACTGAGTTATCAATCAATGAATAGAATTCAGAAACATATTGTCAAATCTTACAATAACTTGCCCCGGGACGATACAAATTCAGCAAGGAGCATTTGCCCCAGTCCCATGTACCTCGAACAGATGGAAGCAGGACTTGTAAAGTCCCAGCCGACCACACGACACAAAGTCAGCCCATCAGTGGAGTGATCAGAGTGATCAACTGCCAACACGTGAGGACAAACTGCAGTCAGTACCTGAGTGATTTGGACTGTGCGTCCGGAGCCAAGCTCCTGGCCAGCTTGGGGCGCGGCTTCATTTATCATTCCACTAATCTTACCATACATGATGCTTTACAAAAATGACTATTTACGATCCCACTTTTCACATTATGGTAGGGTTTTACTTTAAAGGTGCAGGCTCAAAACTGTCACTGATTGGAACGCATGATCAAAACAGCTTAGAGACCACAGCTCCTTTGCTCTAGACATCACACTTCCCAAAATTTTACAAGAGCTACAGGTGAGGAAAGGAATGTCCTGCTTTCAGGGAGGTCAACTTTGGAGATAGTCACATAGAATTGTTTAAGGAAAACCACCATATGTTCCTATTGCCAAGACTGAAGCAAAGTTTATGTCAATATACTAAATACTTTTTAGAAATTAAGTCTCCAGTTACCAAAAAAATTTTTTTATTTTTTGTTTTTTTTCTCAGTATTCTCTAGTTGTTTCATTTTTACCACATTGAAATGTGAACCCCTTGAGAATAAGGCCAAAGTCTCAGATTTCATGCGGGCTGAATGATGGTGGCTGATCATCTACCCTGTTTTTGGCTTCGGTTTTTACATTTGTAAAATGGAAGGAGAAGGTCAATAAGGCTATGAAGTTCCTTCCACGTTGATGCTGTATGGGTCAAAGAGGAGCTGTTACAAAAGTCATTATTAAAATGTGCACTGACAGAGCCTTCACATAAACAAACACCCTTTATGGTGGTGGAAGCTCAACTGCCACATGGCTACCTACAATGTTAAGATAACAGAAGAGGGGGGCGCCTGGGTGGCTCAGTGGGTTAAGCCTCTGACTTCAGCGCAGGTCATGATCTCAGGGTCCTGCGATGGAGCTCCATGTCAGGCTCCCCACTCAGCAGGTAGGGGAAGCAAAGTCTGCTTCCTGTCTCCCTCTTTTTTTGCCCCTCTCCCCACACATCTTCTCTCTCAAGCAAATGGATTTAAATTAAAAAAAAAAAAAAAGATAACAGAAGAGACTAAGCAAATTCTCAAATTCTCATGATGCTAGCAAACTGATAAGAGTTTTCATTACACATTCATTCAGGGAAATGTAAAGAACACCTGCTGATCACAATACAATCCCCAACTTACAATAATTCAACTTGGGATTTTTCAATTTTATGATGGTGTAGAAAAAATATGCATTCAATCAAAATCATACTTTGAATTTTGGTCTTTTCCAGGTCAAGTGATATGTTGTAGGACACTTTTGGTGCTAGGCCACTGAAGTGAGCTCCCACTCAGCCATGCACTCACAAGGGGTGAATAAGCAATACGCTTTCAAGCACTGTACACACAATACAACCATTCTATCACTTTCAATACTGTATTCAATAAATTACATGAGATACTCAATACTTTAATAACAGGCTTTGTGTTAGATGGATTTGCTTAACTGTAGGCTCATGTAAGTGTTCTGAACACATTTAAATAGCTAGGCCAAGGGGCGCCTGGGTGGCTCAGTGGGTTAAAGCCTCTGCCTTCGGCTCGGGTCATGATTCCAGGGTCCTGGGATCAAGCCCTGCATCAGGCTCTCTGCTCGGCGGGGAGCCTGCTTCCCTTCCTCTATCTCTGCCTGCCTCTCTGCCTACTTGTGATCTCGTCTGTCAAATAAATAACAAATAAAATCTTTAATAAATAAATAAATAGGCCAAGCTATGATGTTCAGTAGGTTGGGGTATTAAATGCATTCTCAATTTATGATGGGTTTATTAGATGTAATCTCTTTGTAACTCGATGAAGATCTGTATGAGGTAATTAGGGAATAAGACACAATTCCTGCTGCAATCCATCCATCCATCCATCCTTGCATCCATCCATCTGGTATTTACTGAATGCCCTCTATGTGCCAGACACTGCTCTTGACACAGGTATATGACAGTGAACAAAACAGGCAAGATTCAAAAAAAAGTAAAAAGGATACCAAGAAAGAAACATGTAGCTAGCTTAATACCCTCCTTCAAAGGGGAGAACAAGATACTATGAAAATTATATAAGAGATGTGTGGATACATCTGGGGTGATTTTTACAACAGAGTCCCTAAATTCTTTGATACTTCTCCATTAAGAGGAGAGGTTCTGTGTCCCTTCCTCTCAAATCTGAGCTCTGTGACTGCCTCACTAATAAAATCCCACCAAAGTGACATTCCACCAGTTTGTGGGCCCAAGCCTGAGAAACTGGCAGCTTCCTCTTTCTGTCTCTTGAGATGCTCACCCTTGGAACCCAGCCACCATGCTGTGCAGAGGCCCAGGCCACATGTAGGTGTCCCTGCTAAAAGTCAACATCAACTACCAGATATGTGAGTGAAGACATCACTAGATGATACCAAACCCAGATGTTAAGTATCCCAGTTTATGAGTCTTTCTAGCAAAGGCTCCAAACACAGTGGAACAGAAACAAACCATCCCTGCTATGCCCTGTCCAAATTCCTGACACAGTCCATGAACATGACAATGGCTGTTTTACACCTCTACGTTTTGGGGTGGTTTTTACATAGCAACAGAAAACTAGAACAATTTAAGAAAAAAGAAAAGAGAAAGAAAGAAAAGAGAAGAAAACAAAACAAAATTCTAACAATTTTAAGATATAAGGGGTCATGCAATACTTTTCACATGGAGATATCACATGGAATCATAGGATTTTTCTTTTTTTTTTTTAAGACTTTATTTATTTGACAGAGAGATCACAAGTAGACAGAGAGGCAGGCAGAGAGAGAGAGGGAAGCAGGCTCCCCGCTGAGCAGAGAGCCCGAAGTGACACTTGATCCCAGGACCCTGGGATCATGACCTAAGCCGAAGGCAGGGCTTAACCCACTGAACCACCCAGGTGCCCTCACATGATTTTTCTAAATAGTAAATAAGTACCATTAAAGTTACAGTGGGCATTAACTAAAGAGAAACTCCAGATCTAGAAATCATATTCAAACTCTGATAAGGGTCACTATCCTGCCAGATTATCGAATAAAACAAAGAGATAATGGATAACCATTAAAATTTCTCATGACACTAACAGAAGTACCAGAGCTCAGTTTCCGAGTTCATAGATTGGACAATTGTTTGCAGAGTACCCACCAATGCTAGGCACTGTTCTAGATGCCAGGCACAGAGCAGTCAACAAAACTGATAATCACTGCCCTCACAGAACTCACGTTCAGTGGAAGGAAGGAGACAACAAACAAAACAAAGTATGTTAAACGGTATTAAATGCTGAGGAGAAATTTAAAAGAAAGGAGACTAGGGAATGTTGCTAGTAGGGGTAACGATGAGGAGGGGTTGCGCACTGAGCTGACATTTACATCAAAACCTTCAAGTGGTGGGGAATTAAACCACGTGGGTATTTGAGGAAAGAGCACTCTAGACAGAGTGAAGACTAAGTACAAAGGTCCTGAGACCAATGTGGTTTGGCAAGCAAGAAAGCAGCTAAAAAATGAGGTGAGAGAGGAAACTGATGGCCAGATGGCATAAGCAAATGCCCACAAAATCCAACAACACTGAAATTGGAATCAGGAGAAGCAAATTCAACCACAGTAGGAATGTTTTTGTCTGTTTTGTTCACTGATTTATCTCCAGCACCTGTAACAGGGCCTAAGACCTAGTAGAATGAATGAAGTCTTAGCTCGATCACTTAGCAGCTATTTGACTTTTAACAAATGATGCCGACTTTTTGAGCCTCCGTTCTAGAGTAACAATCCCTCCCCACCTCACAGGTCACAGTGATCAAGAATGGGGAAATATTTTGTAAACTGCAGAGCACCATATACAGATGAACTCTTTATTACGGAAAAACAATTATTATCATTATGTTACTATTATTAAACAACAATTATTATGAACAATGACTACTCTACCTTGCCCCATTAATTTCAACCTCTGAATCATTCTCTTCCTCCATCTGTCATGAAATTGGGGCAGGGCTATCTTCCCTTCAGCACGAGGGAGTGAACTTCAAGTACTTGAAGGCTTTTGAAAATAAGTGGCAGTAATTAAGATATAAGAGTTTCTCCTACCAACTTTTCCTTGAGAGTCTCTGAGAAAAAAAAATGAGACATAGTTTTCATGAGAAGATTCTACACCTTTTGTAAAATCCAGTCAGCTTGCAAAATTGCTTTGCTGTCAAAGTGCAAGGATACCTAATATGAAAAGAACAACTTAAATTCTCCACATGTTTTATTCTTTCTCTTACACCTACACCAGACTGTTGAAAGGACAGGAAGGCAGAGCATGAAAAGCACTCTAAGAATTGGAAAGAGTTTTTTGTTTTTGTTTTTGTTTTTTTTTGAGAACCCAACTCCTCTAGTCATCTCGAACGGCTTGGATCCCATTAGGGACAGAAAATCTACTACCGAAGTCATTCCAACTGAAGACAGCTTCAGTTTGCCCATCAGTAAAAAGGAGATCCTATCATCTTCTTAAGGATGCTTCAATTCCAAAATAAAGTAATGCATATAAAAGCATCTGGTGTAAGCTCAGCACTCACTACCTGTTGGCAGAATCTGGATATTCTTCCTTTATTCAACAAATATTAAGTGAACAGCTACAACACGCCTGTCAGCAGTCTAGGAACTGGAAAGGGGGCATCAGGAAAAAGGACAAAAATCTTTTTCTCTTGGAACAGCCTCCTGTTATCTGCTGTAACGTCCCCCACTGGCCCGTCCGGTCCTCTGGAACTACAACTGGCCTCTGGTAGTATCCCCTCCACAGAACAGCGTCCTTTGAGGTTCCGCGGAGAGCTGAGACCCACCTCTTTTCACCCACCTTTCCCCAGCCTAAACTAACAGCCTCGGTTCTTTGAAGGAGTACGCAAGGATGTGGGAACAAGAACCAGAAGAGGGCTGGGTGGGGCCGAGGCAGGTGTCCAGGCAACTCCTCCGAAGAAAGAAATCAAGAGACCCGCACGGATTCCAGGCCAAGGTCAAGACAGGCTGGTCCCTCTCAGGTGTGTCACCTGACACCTCTCCCAGGAACGGCCACACTCCCTTCCCAGGCCCCTCAGCGGTCCCCGCCAGGCACGGGAGTACCGGACCCAGGGGGCGCCCTGGGCCACCGAGGAGGATGGAGGGCCCGTAGGGTACCCCCCCGCACGTCCTCGCCTTTTCTTTCCAGTCGTCTCGGAGAAAATTCCCAGCATCATTCTCGGGGTCTCCATGCTTCCTCCTCCCCAACCCAGGCCCCTCCGCTCCCCGGAGGCCCCTCCTGGGAGCCGCCTCACACCTACGCCCTCCCTCTCCCTACGGCCGCCGCCGCCGCTCTCCCCGCCCCAAGACTGCCCGCGCCCGGCCGCACTCACCTGCGAACCCAGCCCCGGCCCCTCCATCTCGCCACTGGCGGCCGCGACACGGCAAAGTGGCCGCAGCAACCCGCGAGCCAGCTCGCCTCGAGCCGCCTTTACACCCACTTCCTGCTTGAGGCTCCGCCTCCGCCGCGGCCCCGGTCGAGCCCCGTGCTGCCAATCGCCTTCGGGAGAGCCAATCCCTGAGCTTCTTTAGGCTGAGGGCGGGACTTTTCGGCTGAAGCTAATGGGAAACCGTGAGTCATAAGCCCCGCCCCTGGCCCGTCCCCGCCTTGTGGTTGGCGACACAGGTCTAGGATCAGGCTGTTATTCCAAAGTCACCCCACCACCTACTGAGAGCAAATGCAGACTTGGCTACTAAATAGCTAGATCACCTTGTGAAAGTTTCTTATTTTACTTCATTTCCTCATCTGTGAATGGGGGAAAATAAGGGTACTTAAACTTAACAAGATTGTCAGGAGGATTAAATGAGAGAAAATGTGCAAAGCTCCTCACTGAATGTTTGACATACATCAAGGCGTCAATAAATGTTAACTATTAAGACATTTGCCGCTCTCCACTTCGGTGATCTTGAGTGAGCCACTGCCACCATCTGGGCCTGTTTTCTTCATACAAAAGAGAAAATACTTGAGTTTCACTGCTCAGGCTAGGGAAAGATTAAGCAAGAACCCCCACTTGCATTCTCCACATCCTTTTGTGGACTGAAGGCGCTGGCATCTAAACTGTTTAGCTTCCAGCCCTTGGGTAGTTCCAGCAGAACAATGGGGCTCTCCTACCTCAGACCCCGGAAAACACTGGAGTTTTCTAGCCCAGCTCTTACTACAATCTTTGTAATTATTCCTTAATGTGTCTGTTGCCAAACCAAAGCGGGTTAAGACCTCTAAAAGCTAAACTGTAAAGGAACGGAAAACATTATGACTCCCTTATTCTATAAAAATAGTGTTAATCATTAAGTGTCTAGAAATCCAACAAAGTGCTGGGTTTTTCCAGAATAGATACCATGATACAATATAATTGTAAAAATGTTTTAAACTCTGTCATTATTATTATTATTATTATTTCCTTCCTATTGGGCACAGCAGTCCTGAGTCACCCCAAAAGCCCAACCTCTCTGGGGCCATAAATAAAACAGACAAAAACCTTGTCCTCTTGGAACATCCTCCTGTTATCTTCACTAATGTGTCCCCCTCGCCTGTTCCATCCTCTGGAACTACATCCCTCTTTTGGTAGTATGTCCTCCACAGAGTAGTGTCCTTTGGGATTTTGCAGAGAGCTGTCACGTATCTCTCTTTCACCCACCTTTCCCCACCCTAAACTAGAGCCTCAGTTCTTTGAAGGAGTGAGAAGGATGAGGTAATAAGAGACAAAACAGGGTTGGTTAGGGCAAAAGTGGGTGCCCAGGCATCCATCTCTGAACTCTCAATGCCCAGCACAGCACTAGGATATGGACAGTGGTTAGTGTAATTTTACTGAGTGAATAGACAGATGGATAGGTGCGTCATCAACTTCTATGATACAAGGAAGGACAAAAAGAAGTGTAATCAACTTCCCGTGAGAGTCAGAGCAGTGAGCAATTAATTTGGACAGGCCAGGATGAGACATTGGGCAAGGCTTACACAGGAGAAAGCCTTTGGATATGGTCAACTTTGTTTAACTAACAAGAGCTGTGTTTATTGATCACTTACTATGTATTGGCACCCTGTGACAGTGTTTTTGCATTTATTTGCGTGTCATCCTTGCGCAGGGGCCATGCTAATCTTCTCTGTATCGTTCCAATTTTAGTATATGTGCTGCCGAAGCGAGCACAGTGTTTTTGCATTTATTATGTCTAATCCATGAGAGGAGTGTTAGTTTCCACATCTCCCAGAAGAAAAAACTGAGCTTCCAACTGAGTATATAAACCCCAAGTCACACAGACGGTAAGTGTTTGAGAGGGGACTCAAAACCAGGTCTCGGGGCGCCTGGGTGGCTCAGTGGGTTAAAGCCTCTGCCTTCGGCTCGGGTCATGATCCCGAGCTCCTGGGATCGAGCCCCACATCGGGCTCTCTGCTCAGAGGGGAGCCTGCTTCCTCCTCTCTCTCTCTGCCTGCCTCTGCCTACTTGGGATCTGTCTGTCAAATAAATAAATAAATAAATCTTAAAAAAAAAAAAACATAACCAGGTCTCTTACTGAAAAGTGCTTTCACTGAAGCAGTTTGGTCGTTTCACTTTCAAAGACTGAATTACGAGATAGTTTTTAAACCTGCGGGATGGTTGAAGTCTGCTATTTCAGTGCTTCTGCATCAATAGCTTAGTACAAGAAGATTCTGGAACAAATAAATGCTAACACTGTACTCTTTAGTAAGGTTCCTGCTCCACTCTGCTCATTTGTTTGATGCCTGCACTGAACCACTTCAGACTGGGATCAGGGTAGCCACCACTGATGGCTCTAGGAGAGCCAACCCAACAAGGCCCACAGGGCAACCATCACCTCCCATCTTTGAAAACGTCTTTGTTGTGGAGACGTACCACAGTAGAACAGCATGATGGGTAGGAGCAGGCTATGGAGCAGCCTGCCTGAGTAGATGTCTGCTCTTGGGCCAGGTGCTCAATCTTTTCATGCTTCAGTTTGCTCGTCTGTACAAGTGGGACAATAATCATACTTACTTGCCAGCAGTGCTGAGTGAATTAAATGAGTTAATGTATGTGAAGTATACAGAAGAGTGCCTGGTACATGTCTTTACAAGGTCTCCCCTTTCTATATATCTGTGTTCTAACCCTCTCGTCCCACAAGGACACTAGTCATATAGATTAAGGCCAACCCACATGACTGCATTTTAATTTACTTGCTTCTTTAAAGACCTTACTTACAAATGTTGTCACATTCTGAGGTACTGGGTGTTGAGACTTCAACATATGAATGGGAAGGAAGCAATTATATGACCTTGGGCAAATCATTTTCTCTCTCTATGACACTTTGTTTATTTGTAAAATGGGACTGGGATGCTGCAGGAAACACTAACCTCAATGGTCCCTCTCAGTTTCGCTCAGGGAATTTCCCCTGCTGAGACTAAGCTCTACCTCTCCAATCCCTATAGCACTTTTGGGATCTCTTTTAGAGGACACTATTTCCCTCATTCTGCAACTGTATACTGAGTTCCTACTAGGTACCAAGCACCATTAACTAGTGAGCAAGACCCCCCCCCCAAAAAAAATTAGTCTCTGATTTCCTGGGGCTTAGTAGTTTAGTAGCAAGAGACAGACTTTAATCAAATGCGCTCACACATACTGACCTCTTAGATCAGCCTAGAAGTTCTTGGGTGGATGTTCTTCCCTCTCCTTGGCCATGGACTCTTGGCACACATCCATCTTTATACCCCTCACCATGATCTGCTCAAGGTCTGGCACACAGAGCCTAAAAAGGTGCTGTCCAAACAAATGAACAAATGAATGGATACAACAAAGGTCATGGTTTACACAAGGAAATCAAAGGTGGTTCAGCTCCATAAATCACTGTAGGGAGTGCTGGTTTCACAATGCTTAACAACTCTTGGCTTTGAAGAAAAATTCCACATTAGAGTTTGCTGTTCTCCACTGTCACACGATGGGTGGCAACTGACTTCATTCTGACTGAACTTTTGACTCTGGTCTCATTTCTGCCGTGGCCTTAGAAAGGACAGGAGCATTTGGGGGATCAGGGCTTGGGTTTGTAATTATTTCAAAGGCACTGTCATGATCCTTTGGAATGTCACAAAGCTCCACACATCTGTCAGCACACAGATTTTCCCGGACCCCAGTTAGAAAACCCGAGTGCTCACTGGTATTGAGTCAGCAGGAATGGGGTGGGGATGAGTGCTTCCTGTGAACATTCAGGTAACAAATGTTTATTGAGCTCCTACTGTGTGCCAGGTACAGGCTAAAACATATGGAGTGCAGTGGCGACAGCAGAGTCTCTGCTCTCCTCAAGGTCAAGTCTTTGGGGGAGGGCAAACACTGATATATATATATATATATATATATATTTTTTTTTTAAGAGAAAAAGTAGAAACAAGAATAAGTGCTAACAAGGAAATATAACAAAGGGACCTGCATTAGCCTGGGGAGATAAAAAGTTCTTTTCACAAATTCATAAAACTAAAAGGACTTTCCCAATTTCCTCTATTTATAGATGGGGAAACTGAGGCTTGGGGAGGGAAGTGACTTCCTCAGGACCATTCTACAAGTTAGTGGAGAAGATAGGGTTAGGGCAGCTCTTCTGGTCCTGCTCCCAAGGCTATCTTGCCAACTCCCAAAGAGCCTCAGTTTCTAACTGTAACCAATCTCACAGATTCTCAGGGCTAGGAGTTGCAGGAAGGGGCAGTGATTACTTAGAAGCCTGGCTCAGTCTCTTGCCTTCTATGCATGAAAAGCTTCACGGTTAAAAAGTGAAAGTGACTTTTCCCCTTTATTTTGTATATAATTCATCAAGATCTGGTAATGAGATCTTCTAAGTCACTAGGGTCTGGGTTAGGAGACCATGGTGTACATCTTATATTTTACTTGCCAGATTAACCAGGTGTGTGTGTGTGTGTGTGAGAGAGAGAGAGAGAGAGAGGAGGTAAAGCAGGAAGTATTCCTACTATTTTTTGGTTGGTTGCTATTTTGAGTCTTAGTCACGAACTTACAGTCACATATTTAAATATCCATTCCTATGGAAATTTTTCTGGATGTTTCCAAACCGTGACAGCAACATTCAGGATTGGGTAATAAATCCACCTTGACTTTAATACAGGTAAGACTTGCCGCTCTACCTTCTCTAGCCATCTATCATAGCTCTGTATTTATAGATTTATATACCCACGCCCCCCCCCCCAGTCTCTGTGCCCCTACAGGACACTTATATATGACTACCTCGGGGAGGGTGGAGTCCGAGATCAAGTTCAGACTCCTCCTTGAATGCTCCCATAGCACCTATAGTTCTCCTAACAGGACTCAAGGAACATTAATTTTTTTAAAGATTTCATTTATTCACTTGACAGAGATCACAGGTAGGCAGAGAGGCAAGCCGAGAGAGAGGAAGCAGGCTCCCTGCCAAGCCCGATGCGGGACTCCATCCCAGGACCCTGAGATCATGACCTGAGCCTAAGGCAGAGGTTTAACCCACTGAGCCACCTAGGCGCTCCCCCATAGGAACATTATTAAATTCATGTTTTGAACAGCTATCTTCTCTGCACACCATGAGAAGTTCTTTGAACATAGAACCTGGCCTTGATTCAGACACAGGTGTGTTCCCAGTGCATAGCACGGTACCTAGCCCATGGGAACTCAGCTTAATAATCAGTTGTTGAGTAACAAATAATCCTGTATTAATTCATTTTTATTTATATCCCTGGCATCTAGCACATTTCCCAACCCAGGCTGTACGTTCAGAAAATGCTGCCTTGAGTTGAAGAATCCCATCTATGGCTTTATATAGTTTGCAAAAACACTTTTGCTTTTACTTATATTGAGACTCATAACATCCCTGTGAAGTGAGCAGAGTGGGGATTAGCACTCCTCTTGATAGCCTGTGAATCCAGGAAGCTTCTGTGGTTTCCCCAGGGTGTCAGCCTAGAGACTGTGGAAGAGCCCAGACTCAGGGCTTCAGGTGACGAGGGTAGGGCTGTCTCCTGTGTGACAAGGCTGTGACCTTGACAATACAGTCATTGACAAGAAATAAGTTCTGGGGGGGGCACCTGGGTGGCTTAGTGGGTTAAAGCCTCTGCCTTCAGCTCGGGTCATGATCCCAGGGTCCCGGGATCTAGCCCCGAGTCGGGCTCTCTGCTCAGCAGGGAGCCGGCTTCCTCCTCCTCTCCCTCTCTCTCTCTCTCTCTCTCTGCCTGATTCTCTGCCTACTTGTGATCTCTATCTGTCAAATAAATAATAAAAATCTTTAAAAATAAAAAGAAATAAGTTCAGGGCCTAGGGACTATCTATTGGTTCAGAAACTTTCAAAACTTCATACAGGATTTTTTTCAAAAGTATTTCCAAACTTCCCACCTACCTGGGGGGATCAAGGTGGGACATGAGTTTAAGAGCTACATTTTTTGTGTGCTTTTAGCAAGAGACCTTACCTCTTTGAGCCTATATGCTTTCATCTATGAAATGGCAATGGTAAAAGAACCTACTTCATAGAGTAGTTATCTGGAGTAAATGAAAGAATGTATGTCATGTACATACAATAAGTGGTTTGTAAATGTGGATCATTACTAGATACTCAAGACTATTGAGAAAAGCTGAGATCTTCGGAAAACTCAGCCTTAACACTGATTACGATGCAACTCTGAAATATTCATGACTTCATAGCAAATACGATGACCACAATTCCACTGGTCAAAATCCATTCCTTGTTTTGACAAGGACATTAGTTTGTGACATTTTAAAGGAGTAATCATTCTTCTTTTTCCACCACCACTCTGCCCTACACACTAAACTATTTGCCGTGATGAGAGGAGCTGCATTCCCACCAGCTCTGCCTTCAACTAGAAGACAAGAAACTGGTTACATCTGCTGTTCACCGCTGCCCAGCAGGCTCCAATTAGAGCGACAGTGGTGTCCATGGTAACCGGCCAAGCTGGCTTGCTGTGGTGCAAGATGTTCAAGAATATAGAAGGGACGAGAGGAGGCCTAATTGGTCAACTATCATCTCAGTTTCTAAATGAAAGAATTCCACACTGTGCTTTGGAGAGATGCTGAATCCAGACAAAAAATCTGAATTTCCCAAGCGGAAGGCACTGAGGTCATTCCCAACGCCACTCACGGAGTTCCTGATGAATCTGACCACTGAAAGTATGGTTTATCAGCAAGGGCAGTAGGTGAGATGGCAGGAGAGGCAGAACATGAGATAAAATGATTACACGAAATTCTGCCATTCCCTTGAACCTTCTGTGGCTCCCTTTTTCCTGTGGCCAAGTCCCTTGTAGAACTGGAATTGAACAGTGAGGCACCCTCAAGAACCAAGGTCACCATGGTCATTAGTTTCTCTCTCATCTCTGTGCCTCTGGACATCTGTCCTGCTCTCACTGTAGATAGGGGCCCTCTGTGTACTCTGTACTCACAACTCCTGCTTTCCCACAATTTCTCCTTATGTGGGACACTGACTCCAGCTCTGACTCTACAAGATCTTATAGGCCCGGCACAAGCTACCTGCTCATCGCTGACCAGGAAGAGTTCTCGAGGCTGGAATATACCCAGGGTGGAGAGAGTACAGATCAAAAAGGAGAATCAAGATGGGTGACTTGAGTACAGGGTGCCAGAAGCCAGGGCTCCAGCTGTGATCAGAGCTGGGTCACAGACCCACAGAAATCCTGAAGCAAGGGCCAAGCCTTTCTCTGGCTTAGCTTTGCCCTCCATCAGCCATGCGTTTGAACAGCCTGTGAAGGAGATGTTGGGGCATGGGGAGAAACCAGGCCAGCAGTATAGAGGGTTAGCTTTCAAGTGGCCAATTATTGGCTGCATTTTCTCTGGCGAGACATCGAACCTCCATGGGTTTCCTCCCCTGCAAATGGAACTTTGGCCACAGCATGACTGAGCAACACTTGCAAGTATGTGTTGTGGAAACAGCTACAGAACTTGTCCTATGCATAGACAGGAAGGAAGGGAGTCCTGAGCTCCAAGACCAGGTTAGTTTGATTCCAGTCCCTTGGGACTGTGGACACTTACAGGTGATTCTCCTTGCAGTGAAGGACAAGCCAGACACCTGTCTCGGGAAGGGAGAAACAATACCACATCATTATATTAGTGCAGAGCTGGGTTAATGGACCCAGGAGCAGAGGGACACAGAAGGAAGTGTGTTGAGATGCTTCTCAGACAAGACACAGACCAGACACCTCTCACTCTTGTCAGCCCCGTCTCAACATCTCAGCCCCATTGGTTCTGTTCTCAGGCAATTCACGTAGAGTCTGAGCTAGAGTATTAAAATCGGTAAAAATTTTTGCAAACAAGCCGTCTAGCCTTAACTGGATAAGCCCGGAGTACTTTGTAAATGATAAAATGAAACTAAAAAGTCTGGAGACGTCTCAGGCAGACTAAAATGCTTAAAGTTGCATGAAAATTTGCAAAAATCCCTATGGTGTGTCTATATTATCAATACATGGTTTCGTGATTTGGTTTTGTTTTTTAAACAACCAGTGCGTCCTTTTTCCTTTTGAGTTACTTGAGTTTGTTTTTGTTTGTTTGTTTGTTTTTCACCAATTTACCATCTGGAGTCAACCCAGAATCTTGGGAGTAGCCTTGTAAGAATTGTGAATTCAGGAAATGGGGTGATCCGAAAGCAAGGAGTGGTTTCATGGTTGTAGGACTTTTAAAAACACTCCACCCAATCTGCTCCCTGAGTCAGGATTTTCTCACTCTTCCACATCTCTCAAAAGCTGCCCCATCACCATCTCCTTGGATACCCACACTGCCTTCTACCATTTGGGTTATGCGGTACAGAGCTTGATCTCACTCTAATTACCTCGTGGGCACTGTTTCTGGCTCTTGGAACACAAAAATTCCAATAAGCTCTCTCTTCTACCTCGCAGCCCATTGGATATTTGGATGAATAATGCCACCCCAGTGTGTGTTGTCCTGCTGGTTAAATATCCCCAGCTCTTTCGCCATCCCTCCATGGGCATGAAGACAACATAGGGGAAATGTTGATTTTGGAGGAGCCAGACTGAAATAGCTTCCTGTCCTATGACAAGTCACACAATCTTTCCGGGACACCAATGCTGTATTTTAAGGTCATAAAGTAGAGTAAATGAGAGAATGTGTGTGAAACACCCGGTATGGTGTCTGCCTCGCGGTGGACGCTTTGTATGTGCACGGTTGTTATGAGACTTGCTTGTAATCACTCCAACTTCAGGAGGATTTTGCATCAGAAAGGAATGGAGCTGAGATATTTAGAAGTAGAAAGAAATCAAGGGCTGTGGCCAAGGGAGCTGGGCAGATGAGGCTTTGAGCTGAAAAGGAAAGAACAGACCCGCCACAGGAGGCCAAAGAAGATTCCATAACATGAAGATGAAAATACCTATTTCGCAGTGGCTGGCATCATCAGGAACAAATTATAGAGCGATTGTGAATGTGTTTTGTAGAGTAAATCCTCCCCTGTGCTCCTAGAACACGGGCGCTTCACCTCATCATATGATAATCACTTGTCAGTATGTCTATTTCCCCCTGAAGATTGTAAAGTTATCATGGTGGGAATATGTTGGGGTTCTTTTTCTGCCCAGCTCCCTCTTTCATTGGAGAAGCACATCTCCCTTACTCCAAGTCATTCAGATGGGACAGCCCACGTCAGTACCCTGCCTGCTGTGAACTACAGGGCTGAGTCCATGAGCCCCCATTAGGGTCTGGAGAGATTGGTCCAAGGCATGGAGGTGCATGTGGCCCAACGAGGTCCCACTGGAGTCCTTCCATGTAATTTGATCTTTGGGTGCTGGAAAAGATGTTTCTTTCTTTAGAATTATGAGCTCTAAGACATTAGCTTGGCAATAGAATTTATTCATTCAACAAGTATTTATTCAGGACCAAAATATCAGTCCAAGTTGAGAGGACCCAGTCATGAGACATATACCTCTCTGGATTTTTTTTTTAAGATTTTATATATTTAGGGACGCCTGGGTGGCTCAGTTGGTTAAGCAGCTGCCTTCGACTCAGGTCATGATCCCAGCGTCCTGGGTATCGAGTCCCACATCGGGCTCCTTGCTCTGCAGGGAGCCTGCTTCTCCCTCTGACTCTGCCTTCCACTCTGTCTGCCTATGCTCGCTCTCACTCTCTCTCTTACAAATAAATAAATAAAATCTTAAAAAAAAAAGATTTTATATATTTATTTGAGAGAGAGAGCATGAGCAGTGGGGCCAAATGGGAGGGGTAAAGGGAGAGGGAGAAGCAAGCTCCTCACTGAGCAGGGAGCCCAATGCGGGGCTTAATCCCAGGATCCTGGGATCATGAACTGAGCCGAAAGCAGACGCCTAACAACTGAGCCACCCAGGGGCCCCCTCTGGATATTTTAAACAGAGGGAATTTAATATAGGAAAGTGACTACATAGTGTTGGAAGGGCTGAGGATGAAAAAAAAAAAAAAAAGAGGGATTTTCTCTTTTTTTTTAAGATTTTACTTATTTATTTGTCTCAGAGAGAGAGAGCGCGCGCACAAGCAGGGGGAACAGCAGGCAGAGGGAGCAGCAGGCTCCCTGCTGAGCAAGGATCCTGATGCAGGACTCCATCCCAGGACCCTAAAATCATGACCTGAGCTGAAGGCAGATGCTTAATAGACTGAGCCACCCAGGAGTCCCAAAAAGAGGGACTTTGAGTTAACCCAGATCTTAGTGATGCAGGAAGAAGCCACCATCCCTAATAGTGAGAGAACCGCAGGGTAGAGGCGGCACCACCAGAGTCCAGCACCTGGGAAGAAGGGGGGCGGGACTGGTGCTCTGAGCCATAGAGGTTTCCCGAAGGTGTCCAGAACTGAGACCACGATGGGATACACAGCAGGTGGTGCCAGGCCATGTTGGAGAGCTACTCGGGCTCTGAGGAAGAAACTTCACAGGCAGGAACTGGAAGTGCCAGAAACTACCTGTTGCTCTCTGTGCCTGCCGAGGAGACGCTAACCCTAGTCCAAAGCAGGAAAAGAGCCTCCCCTGTCTCCTCCTTTCTGCTAACTCCTCACCATTGCCTAATTGATAGAGCCTATCTGAAAGGCTCTTGGCGAGAAGTCTGGAAAACACAGCTACGGAGTCCAAGCCTCCCTGCAATACATAGCAGAACAAAGCAGAGTAGAAATAGAGGCTGGGAACAACCAGGCAAAACACTGGCCAAGGTGCTCTGTGCTAGGTCTTGTTCTAGGGACTGGGGTTAGAACTGTAAGCAAGACAGAAAATACCCTGCTCTCCAGGAACTTAATTCTGGAGGGGGAGGGTAGACAATACAATGGCAAACCCCAGACAAACAAGGGAGGGAAGCAAGACACAAAGCTTCAGTTGGTTTTAGTGCAGGTTCCTTAGAAGCTGAGTATGAGATGAGGATTAATATAAAAGTGATTTATTAAGCATGTGTTCTCAGGAACACCTTTAAGGGGAAGGGACATAATGCTTAATTTCATGTGTCCCCTTGGCTTCACTATGGTGACCAGTTGTTTTGCCGAGCACTAGTCTAGATGTTTCTATAAAGGTCTATGTTTAGCTATGATTAACATTTATGATCTGTTGACTTTTAAGTAAAACAGATGATCCTATATAGTGTGGGTGGCCTCATCTAATCAGTGGAAGGCCTTAAGAGCAAAGACTGAGTTTTCCTGAAGAAGAAGGAAATCTGCCTCCAGATTGAAACAGAAATTCTGACTCTTGGACACAAGACTGCAACCTCAACTCACCTGAATCTCCAACCTGCTGGCTTACCCCACTGATGTCAGAGTGCCAACCCTAACAATCATAAGCCAATCCCTTAAAATCTCTCTCTTTCTCACCCTCTCACTCTCAGATTTGTTTCTCTGAAGAACTCTGATTATTATGGCAGGGGAGATGAAGACAAGCAGAGCAAGGATGTGGTCTCAGCCTGATGCCATGGGGAGCTCTGGAATGTAAACCACAGAGTTTGCCCTGCCTCAAGGCAAAGGTGTTGGGTTTTGTGCACCTGCATCAGTCAATTCCCAGGCAACCCTTCAGAGAAGGTTGCGGGTATAAGTTATACACATACTTCAACTCTTGGGAGTTTCTTTTCTCTATTTGTTAAGGTCATGGTATTTTAATTCCAGAGGGTAACAAAGACTCCTGGGAGGAATACTATACTATTCCTCTATTGTCCATTGACAAACTAAAAGGGATTTCTTTAATTAGGAAACTACCATTGGGTTTTGTGGGACGTAGAAAGTCTGGTTTCAGGTTCCAGCTTGGCGAACTCACTGTATGATCTTAAAAAAAAAAAAAAAAAAAAAGTGGGTGGCTCAGTCGGTAAAGCATCTGCCTTTGGCTTCGGTTGTGATCTCAGGATCCTGGGAAGGGTCTTAGAATTGAGCCATGCATCAGCTCAGCAGGGAATCTGCTTCTCCCTTTCCCTCTGCCCTTCCACCTCACGCTCTCTCTCACTCTTCTTTGAACGATACCAGAGAGCTAGCCAAGACAACAAAAAATCTCTGCTCACACCCTCCATATCTCTACCCTCTGCCACTACCAGATAAACAGCACTTCTAGAAGCTTCCCTGATCTCTCCAGGAGGGCAGCTCAAGCGGGGTTCCTTTTGGGTTTCTGAGTATAAGGACAGCACTGATTTGCGGTTACATGAAGCAGGAGAAGATTTGGTTCAGCGAAAGGGCTACTGAAGTCCTGCTCATTCCCAGTTAGCCAGATGTCCCCACACAGTTTGAACCTTGTTTCCCAAGAATAACGGAGGCAGGCCCCCAATGGACTAGATCAGCACACTTGAAACAGTATTTTTTTCTTTTCCGATCAAATATAAAGTGACCAGTTTCTCCATCGTGCCCAACCAATGCCTGTTACAGATTAACCCAATTCCGTAGGTATATGAGGAAGGCAGGAGCTGGGGTCCACCTTGGCTTTAACAAGGCAAGCAGAGTATGTGTCTGGGGAGGTGATGTGGTCAGCAGGGAGGGGCGTAGGCCTAGGAGGATGGTTTCTATAACACCCTGTAACTCACTGTAGACCACCGAACTTGGGTTCTCTAAGCCTCAGGCTCCTCATCTGTGAAATGGGGTCGGGGGAGGGCTGGGTCAAATATGATCAGCCCAGGAGAGCACCCAGAACTACGGCCTGGACATCCTGTGGGCTTCACTAAGGCCCTTTTGATAACAATTTTCCTGATGGCTCTTCTGTGTTTTCTAGCAGCAGGTGTTTTCTCCTAAGTGTGGTGTGTGTAGAATATTTAAAAAAAAAAAAAAAAAAAAGGTGGCATGGTGGGTGACTCATATTTTAATATTTACACTGCGATTATTTGTGACAGCCATCTTCTGAATCCTCAGATATTAACATTCTGAACCTCTCCCAACTCAGATTGCATAGCCTCCCCAACACAGATCCATCCGTGAATAAGATTTCATTATTAAGAATTTCATTCCTCAGAATGGATTTTTTTTTTTTTTCTTATTTGGGCTCCGTGGGCAAGGCACCGAGATGACATGATTTATTGCTTCTGGTTTGTTGGCCTTGGTTACTGATTCTGCCTGTGTACTCATTTTATGGCAGGCTGAACTTCTGCTTCTTTGTCCGCTTCATCCCAAAGGAGGATAAACTGCAGCCCCAATACCTTCCAAACAAACAAACCAAAATCACCCCCAGAAGGTAGCGGTGCACCTTTCCCTTGGAACAAAGGCTCCCGTTTGCTCAGAGGGCTATTTTCCCACCCATGGACCCTCAAAGATGGATTGAAAAAACAGCAGACAAGTAACTGTTCTGGTAGGAAATGGAACAGACTGATTACTTCTTAATTAGTATCCATGCAGAGTAAACATCCTTGTGCAGGAAATATCTAAGCACGGTCCTCATCATCATTAGATTCTGCCTTGAACAAGTTTCCTCATAATGGAGGTCTTTCCTCCTGCCGATGAAATATATGTGGAAATACACGTTACTTATTAGATCATACATGGGCATTTGTGTTTTCCAGAGCTCAGAAGGACTTCGAAGAGAAGGAAAATTCATACTTACTGAGTATATTAGTTTCCCGGGGCTGCTGTAACAAACCAACGCAAACTTCACGGCTTAAGATGACAGAAATGTATTCTCCCGACAGCTCTAGAGGCCAGACATTCGAAATCAGTGTCATTGGCGCCCAGACTGAGGTGTTGACAGGGCTGCACACCCTCCAGAACCTCTAGGGAAGAATCCATTCCCGGTTGCCTCCAGCTGCTGGTGGCTGTCCGTGTTCCTTGGGTTGTGGACTCATCTCAAATTTCCCTAAGCTCTATCTTCACATCACCCTCTCCTCGGTGTGAAATCTCTCTCTCTCTCTCTCTCTGCCTCCCTCTTATAAGTACATACATGATTGCATTTAGGACCCACTTGGATAACACAGAATAATCCCCTCACTTCAAAATACTTAACTTAATCACATCAGCAGGGACTACACCTTTCCGCCGTTTTTTGTTGTTGTTGTTTGTTTTTTGGGTTTTGTTGGGGGGTTTTTTTGTTTTGTTTTTTTTTGTTTTTTGTGGGGTTTTTGGCCACATAAGGTAATACTCACCGGTTCTAGGGGTTAGGGCATGGAAATCTTTTGGAAGGCCATTTCCAGCCTACCCGCTGAGCATTTACTCTGTACCATTTCCTACCTGTGTCTGGATACTTGCATCTCCTTCCACAAGCCCTCTGTAGGAACGTGCCGCAGGGAAAGAACCTGGGGCTGAGAACCAGGAAACCTGAGTTTGTTTGTTTGTTTAGTTTGCTTTGGGGGCTCTGCTTTTGTTTTGTTTTTGTCTTTTAGAGAAGGAGAGGGAGAGGGCTCAAGTACATGCTTGTGCGTGCAGGCAGAGGCAGAGGCAGAGAGCAGAGCAGAAAAGGGGCAGAGGGAGAGAGGGGGAGAGAATCTTAAGCAGATTCTATGCCCAGCATTGGGCCTCTCATGGGGCTCTGTCTCACCACCCTGAGATCATGACTTGAGCTGAAATCAAGAGTCAGACACTTAACCAACTAAGCCACCCAGGTGCCCAGGAAATCTCACTTCTTTCACTCACCAGCACAGGTGTCATCACCTTCCTTTTCAGTGGCCAGGGCAGACATTACTAGTTGATCACAGCACTAATTTTTGCCAAACCCTTGGACTTTTTCTTTTTTATAAGATTTTATTTATTCATCAGAGAGAGACACAGTGGGAGAAGGAGCACAAGCAGGGGGAGTGGGAGAGGTAGAAAAGTAGGCCTCCCGACGAGCAGGGAGCCCTCCCGAGGCAGGGCTCCAACCCAGGACCTGGGACCTTCACCTGAGCCAAAAGCAGACATTCAGTGACTGAGCCACCCAGGCACCCAGCATTTTTTTTTTAAATATTCTTTTTATTTGTCAGAGAGAGAGAGAGAAACAGAGCACAAGCAAGGGGAGCTATGGGCAGAGGGAGAGGAAGAAGCAGGCTCCTCGCTGAGCAAGGAGCTGGATGCAGAACTCGATCCCAGGACCCGGGGATCATGACCTGAGCCAACGGCAGACATTTAACCAACTGAGCCACCCAGGCGTCTCCAAACCTTTGGATTAACTTCAGAATCTGTAATACAATGTTGCAAAAAGTCAAAGTGAATTGAAACCTCTTTGCCATCCCTATCTTGAACCCTCGGTTTCCTCATGTGTGAAATGAAAATATTCTCTGCACATCTACTTTCTAAGGACAGTGTACGGATCAAATGACATAATAGATGAGAAAGCACTTATAAATGTTTAGAGTAGGTGACTAAAGAAGATATGTCCCCAAGAGGAACTCATGGGGAGACTGTCGAGGACAGCCTTGCCTAGAAAGATAGAGAGCTCTCAGTGCAAGGAGATTTTGGAGGTCAGGTTCGGGGGTAGTGAGGATAGATGATCATTCTTTTTCAGCCAATAAAATAACATAAGCAAAGAGAGCCCATGCATTTAGTAAGGATAGCTTTAAAATAACATCATCAAGCATATAAATCTTACACTAGTGGTTGCTTGGCTCACCACAGCCATCTGGTATGTGTCAGCCTAAACCCAGGACTATACACTTGCTAGGCATCCAGCACCACAAACTCTGTTCAAATTATATGAATCCTTAAGAGACTATTAAGAATGCACTCCTCCAGGGAGTCTTCCCTGATAGGGCAGAAGGGGCTCTCTCCCAACTCCATATGCATTTTTGTCGCTTTGCATATGCATTTCAAGGTTCCCTTGGATGGAGAAAAAGACAACTCACTCTTGTCTGCATAGATGTTTCATGGGCTCTTGTCAAAAAACTTTTAAGTGAATATCCTAAATCCCCAGCCAAGATATCAAAGTGCCTCTCCTTCCTTTCCATTTTTGGAGTCAGAAAACTACCTCTAAACATTTTGGTGACCCCTTTGGATGCTGGTTCCAGCTGGACTGTTTTCCCTGGGATCTGGTTCTAAGCTTCATTCTGCTATAGACCAGCTGTGTGATCTTGATAAGTTCTGAGCCTCAGCTAGCTCTTCTGTAAAATGAGAAGGGTGTTGGACACTGCCCTCTCTGCCTCTCAGGATTGTCGGCAATGGCTAAGAACGTAGGCTTTGTTGCAGACAGACTAGTTCAAACCCCAGCTCATTTACATTCTAGTTGTGTGACCTTGGGAAAGTTGCTAAACCTCCAGGAGCCAGTTTTTCACCCATAAAATGGGAATGCCTACCTTCTAGGATCATTAGCGAGGATAATATCTGTTCAATGCTTAGTATAGCACTTGACATCTAGTAAGTGCTCAGTGCATGTTAGCAAGCCTTGTTAATTTAAAGAAACTGCTTTAGATGGAAGAAGTGGTATTGTCAAACTAGGTACAATTAGGCAGAACAGAGGTATCTGGGACTTAGGGAGCTTAGGATCAGGCAGGTCTAGGAAGGGGGATCTTGAGTCTGAGGTTCAAGATCAGGCAGTTTGTGTTGAAGTCATCGTAATGGTAACAATCAACATAGATGATGGAATTGTCCTAGGCTCTGGCAACTCTCTTCCTGTTCCACTTACCCCTCCACTCAAGACTCCAGGTGTTTCTGGACCTAGCCTGATAGGAACTGAGAGTATGCATAGCATGTTTATCAAGTACAAGATGAAGACCCTAACTGTGAAAGTCAGCAAGGACTTTTTCTTAGGAGCTAAACAGGACCCTGGTTATACTCCCAAAAGTCCAAGTTCAGCCCCTTCCTTGCATTAAGGCAGCAATCCCCTGGTGAAAGTCAGGCATGTTATAACATGTCTACCTGGATGTGTCTGAGAGATAACTGTTCTAACAGAAGTTGAATCTATTTTACAGATGAAGAAATTGAGACTCAGAGAGGTTAAGTGATTTCCTGAAGGTCCCACAACATTTAAGCAGCAGAGCCATCCATCATGTCCAGGTCTTTGGGGAGTCTCATCCATGGCTCTCTCTGCTACATGATGCTATTCTGAGATTCCAGGAAAGAAAGCGGTAGACCCACTCCACCTTCTCCCCTTCCCTAGAGTTTTCTGTCTCTATTGGATTGACTGCACTGGTATCACTGGTCACTAGTATCTCTGTGGGGGAGCCTCACCTCCCCATGAGAGTCCTCTCTGCTCACCTGGAAGCTGAGTGAGGAGGGGAGCAGTTTGGGGGCCAGTAGGAAAATTGAGGGTTACATTACTGGAGGTGTATAAATTGGTACATGTTTTCTGGAGAGTTGGTAGCAATATGCATCAAAAGTCTTAGTATGGGTATGCTTTGATGCAGCAATTCCACTCTTCAAATTTATCCCGAGGAATATCCAACAAATATATAAAAATACAAGCAAAGTTCAAAAAAAAAGAAAAAGAAAACAAATTCTAAAAAGTCTTAGTAAGGGATTAGGCAAAGGTAGTATATCTGTACAGTGAAATACTATGCAATCATTAAAAGGGATGAGGTTGGACTGTATTTATTGTTATGTAAATAAACATGATAAAAAAATAGGTCGTATGTGTAGTGTGATCTCATCTTCTGTAAATAAATTATATTCATACCTGTATACAGTGTGATCTTTCCTAACTGGCATCCAACAACTTAGCTGACTACCAGTTGAGTCAACCCTCCCCTTCCACCTAAAAACCGAGAGAAATGATTCTCATATCCACAGAAGGCTCTGGATGGAAGGCTGTGCCTTTTTAATACACCACTTCTTTTTTTTTTTAAGATTTTATTTATTTATTTGACAGAGAGAGATCACAAGCAGGCATGGAGGCAGGTAGAGGGAAGAAGGATCCCCGCCAAGCAGAGAGCCCAACACAGGGCTTGATCTCAGGACATCAAGATCACAACCCGAGCCGAAGGCAGAGGCTCAACCCACTGAGCCACCGAGGTGCCCCTAATGCCCCACTTCTGCTCCCACCAGAAAGCTCACGTGGTCAGCAGGCATCCGTTGAAAACTTCTCCAGCCTCTTTATCCCAAAGTCCTTGTTAGTTTAATTTCATAGTTAAATATTATATGAACTGAAAAAAAAATGAGAGAAAACAGGGAAAAAACTCCTTTAAAAAAACTAAATTGAATGTTTTGAAGAATTCAACTGCTATTGTAGTAATGTAGTTACAATAGATTGGCAAGGGGGAATGTGGTTTGGAAAAATTCAAGATCCTGCTCTCAGAATGCTTTCTTCTTCAAAGAAGAAAAACAGGAATTTGAAGACTGACTATCATGGTATCTATAAAAAAAAAGACAAAGATGGACTCCTTTCAGCAGAGTGATAGTAACATAAAAGGTTATATTAAAATACTGATACATTTTAAGTTAAAAATAAAAGGTTTAAAGTGTGCATAGATTTTATGGTTGTTATCACTCATTATTTTAACTAACTTTTTTGCTTAACCCACTAAGCACTGTCCCAATAATATCCGATAAAAAGGCTTCTGCTCCACAGGTCTCGAAAAAGGAAGGATATAATGAAATATCTGGAAGATTATAGTGAGATTATAGTTATTTTTATTCTCTGTGCCTTTCTACACTTTAAAAAAAGAAAAGCATCTCTTGTTTTAAAATCAGAAAAGACCATAAAGCCATCACTATTTGGAGAAAGGAAAACAGAAAAAGAAACTTCAGGATGCGGGAACAATGTGCTGATGCTTGCAAGGTGCCCTGGAGAGACCCCGTCTGTCTTCTTCGGAAGACTGGAACTGGTAGGATTATTTTCTTGTAAATCATAATAGTGATCATGAATTTAACTCCTTGGTTTCACCCTATCCTGAGGGTCAAGTTGACATCAGCACTCAGACAACTCAATATACTTAATTGCCACAGGAAAGGGGCACAGGAACTCAGGCAGAACAGGTCTGGGGAGGAGAGATGGACATCCCCAGGTTACACAAGCAGGGGGCGGGGGCAAAGGGGGCCAGAGGCGGGATGTGAATAAGCCAGATCAGAATCAGGCTGCAAAACGGAGGGCAACAGTTCTGAGCACGCTGGGGTTACTGTCATTCACAGAGGTTACACCAAGTTGCTTAAGGTCACCCACCAGCAGAAATAGCCTTGCACAAAGATGGGTGCAATTTCCTCATATATATATGTGTATATATATATATGTATATATATATATATATTTTTAAGCACAATCCTCATTTTTTTTTACAAATATAAATTTCTTTCCACAGAACCTTTTAAATAATTCTTCATTCTTATTGAATTATTTGTTGGAAATCAACTACTTTTTTTGAAAGGTTTTATTTATTTATTTATTTATTTGAGAAAGAAAGCACAAAAGGGAGAGGGAGGAAAAACTTCTGGCTATCATACTATTAAAAAGGAAATCATAGGCCCCAAAATGGCATTATTTGGGCCAAGTCACCAAATCGGGGCTTAAGACCTAAACTAATTGTACTTTTAAGCTTCCACAGAAATTTAGTCTTAACTGGTCCATCAGGGATTTTCTGGCAAGCACCAACACGGTAATCTGTCACATGGGCCCTCTCTGTCCCCAAAAGGAAGATGAGATAATCCCACCTATGAAGATCCTTTGGTCCCCAGATGAAGGTGACATCACCTGAAATACTCCATTTTCTGTTTATGACGTCCTTGTCCTGCTCTAGGAAACCTTTTCCTTTCTGTAGCTCTTTGGAGTTCCCCTCTATGTGCTGGAAGGGACGTCTCCCAGTTCATCAACTGTTTCATAAAGCCAACAGATCTTCAAGTTCACTCCATTGAACTTTGTTTTTAGCAGTGACTGATTTTAAAATTATAATAAAGTTGTTCAAAGTCTTGCAATTTGAAAAAAATGCCAACAACCAAATGGAAATATAAATTTATTCTCAAGGCGCGCAGGTGGCTCAGTGGTTAGGCCTCTGCCTTTGGCTCATGTCATGATCTCAGGGTCCGGGGATCGAGCCCCACATCAGGCTCTCTGCTCGGCAGGGAGCCTGCTTCCCCCTCTCTCTCTGCCTGCCCCTTTGCCTACTTATGATCTCTCTCCTCTGTCAAATAAATAAATAAAAATCTTAAAAAAAAAAAAATACACTGTGCTCTAGTCCTGGCAAGGCCGGGACCATGGGGCAGACAAAAGAAAATCTGACAAATTTGCCTTCCTGCCCTTGGCAGTAGGATTCTCAATTGTGCAAGGACATTCTGGGGAGATGGAACTCAGCAGCAGCTCAAAGAGAAAAGATTCAGGGCTCGTCTTGGAACGGATGGTCAAGGCAGGGGTCCCATACAAAAGCACATGACAATCATCATTGCATGCAGTCTAGCTGTAATGGGCACAGGCACACGCAGAGTAGAGGTGAGGCTGGAGATCACCTGCCTTTCCAGTCCGCTGTTAGGAGAAGCAGCATCTCTCAGTTTGGGATCAGAGCCCCCAATTGCAATCCCATTCCAGGCACTACTGGGTGAGTTAACTTCACTCTAATGCTGAGCAATGGGCTTTGGGGTCAGCCAGACCTGGATTCATATCCTGACTCTACCACACAAGACTTCTTTAACAGTTTTTTAAACCAGTTCAAAATAGAGGGCGTGTTGGAGTGCACTATGTGCTAAAATTCAGTCACTATATCTGCCAGCTTATGTAATTGACACGTCCCTGCACAGTGACACGCAGACCAAGGGCTGAGTTAAATGCATGACATGCACAACCCCCCTTCTCTCATATTCACACACACACACGCACACACACACACAATCAATGCAACCCATAAGGCTCAAATAGAAGCATCACTTTTTCAACTTTCTCAATCAACTCAACATTTGCTCAGCTCCCACCTATCTGGTTGGCAGAGCCAGGAGATTTAATCATGGTCTTTTGGAAGCTTGTGCCCAGGAATTCTGAGGAGACACCAAGATTCTCACATAGCCATGCGGACGGTGACGACCAACCCCATGTGTGTGGTCTGTTTCAGGGCGGTGGCCCCACTGGTGGCTATCCACGTGGCATCTCAGGCACCCTTGGCCACTGGGTCTTCATATAGCTCCAAAGGCATAGTGCTTTGTGATTAGTACTCAGGCAGCCTTCCTTGCCTGACAGAAATCCTGCTACCTCCAGGGATGTGGGAAGAAGGGGCTCGGGGACTTCTCTCAGCCCTCCATTATGCCGATCCTATCATCCCAGCTCCCCCAGGCTGGGCCACACTCCTCCTACTTTTGCTCCCTCAAAGCTTCTAGCCCCTCTCTTATGGACTCCACATCTTGGGGTTGAAACAGAAAAGCCATCACCTCCCCACAACCAGGTCAGTAGAGCGAAAGGAGTACCTGAGGTAACTTCCTAGGAGGAGAAAAGGCCTTTCTTTTTCAAGCTTCCTTTCTTTCTTACTGATGAGTTCAGAAAGACCTTTTTCTGAAAGCAAATCTTTTGTCAGACAAGTAATTTGTAGATATTTTCTCCCAGGTGATACTTAGCATCTCATCTCTCAACTAAGTCTTTACATTTTTCATTTTAATCAAGTCCAGCTAGTTGATGCTTTTCTTTTGTGGATTGTGCTTTTTGTACTGTATCTTGGAGCTCTTCTTGGAGCTCATTTTTTTAAAGATTTTATTTATTTATTTCACAGAGAGAGAGATCACAAGTAGGCAGAGAGGCAGCCAGAGAGCAGGGCACAGGGAGCAGGCTCCCTGCTGAGCAGAGAGCCCAACATGGGGCTCAATCCCAGGACTCTGAGATCATGACCTGAGCCGAAGGCAGAGGCTTAACCCACTGACCCACCCAGGCCTCCTATGTTCTCTTCTAGAAGTGTTACAGTGTTACATTTTACATTTAGATCGATGATCCATGCTGAGTTTATTTTGTGTAAGGTGTGAGGTGTAGGCTAAGGTTCATGTTATCGGCTACTGATGTTCTATTTGTTTCTACCAAGTGAGATAACAGCGCCAGGTTCTGCAGGAGTCACAGGAGTAAGATGATACCCAGGGAGGTGGGCTGTCTGGACACAAACCTTTCCAGGAATTAATCACCCTCCCACATGTGTCTAGAGTGAGCTTGGTGCTATGGAAGCCAAACACTTCACTTGTGAGTCTTCAGAAACCTTGGTGTTGTGCAACCAAATACCATTCATACTGGATCCCTGAGGAGAGTCCTGCTGTGCCTTGCATCCCAGCCTAGAGCATATTCCTGTTTGAAGCAGGAAGTAAACATTCCTGTTTGCAAATTACTATTGCACCTGATAACATCATGTGTCAGGACAGGAAAGGGCATGTCTTACAGAAGCTTGGTCCCAGAGGTGGGAAGGGCCGGAAGTAGGAAATCCCTTCTATAGCCTCTTGGAAAGGACAATCGTTCACTCAACAAATATACGTAGAGCAGCTACTATGTGAGCAGCTACACAGTAACGATGCAGAGTGAACAAAATAGATACGGTCCCTGCCCTCTGGTGGGGGACAAGAGGGGAGGGGAGTGTAAGTGATTATGTATACATACACAGTCCTGCATGCCAAAAACCAGTGAAAGGATGCAGAAGTTATCAGTGGCAGGGGCCTCTAACCTAGACTTGGGGAGCCCGACAATGCTTCTTGGCAGAAGTGACATTGAACATAAGACCTAATAAATGAATAGCAGGTAGAATGGAATTGATGGGGGGAGGGGTGGTTGTGAGAAAGAAGAGTCTTCCCGGTGAGGGAGAGCAGCACATGCAAAGGTACAGATGTGGGAGTGAGTGTGGTGGGCGTGGATCCAAAGCATGCGGTATTGCTGGTGTTTAAGGTACAAGCCTGTGTCAGACTACAGAGCACCTTGAAAGTCACAGTAAGGGATCCAGCCATTTCAGGAGGATACCAGGAATCCACCGGAAGGAGTGCAACAGGCGTGTAATAGATGCACATCTGTAATTTACAAGTCTCACTCCGGCAACACGGAAGCAGGAGGCCAGCTGGGACATTAGTTAGGAGAACATTGCAAGAGATAATGAGACCAGAACGGGGGCAGTGAAGAATGTTCCATACATTTACATCGGAGTAGGATCTGAAGATCAAGGACCAAAGATGAAGTTTTAAAGATCACTTTGAGAAATGAGGAAAAAGAGTTGTTCAGAGAAACAGAAGTTGAGTGGCTGAGTTGAGAATCAGTCGAGGAGGAAACTTGGCATGGAGGCTCCTAGTCAGGAAAGCCAACGGATTGTTCCCTACCCTTTTGAGACCCTTCCATGTTGAACAGTCCGGCTTGAGCAGAACTCTGCGTCCCTGTCACTTCCCTGTCCTGGTCCAACTTCAGCCCTGAGGGGCCACACAGAATGAGTGTATCTCCACTAGTCCACGTCAGGCCTTTGACCATTTTAGATGTGAGTCACATTCTCTCAAGTTTTCTTTTCTCCCACTCATGCTTAGTTCTTCCAACTGCTTCCCATTTGGCATGGGTTCTCACCCCTCCTCTTCCTGGTCATCCTCTACCTCCTGCCTTTTATTTAATCATGTGATGTTCAAACTCTTGATAGAGTCTGGTCAGCCAGAAAACAGTAATCATTGCCTTCTGGAGCCTGGACATTCCCCTCCTGGCATCCCACACACTTCTGTCCTTGTTGGGAAAGTTGCCTCCCTTTCTTGAACATTTGATCCAATATCCCCCAGTGAGATCTGTGGTCACCATGGGCACAGGGCTCAGGCCTGAATCCAGAGCCTCAGCTGGGGAAGTAGGTTTAATTAGGCCCTCACTGGCTCACCTCCAAGAGCAGGCAAATTGGGTCTGGAAGCATGTGACCCAGCCTCACCCAGAAATGGATTTCCTGTCTCTTCTCCTCTACCGAGAATCAAGGCACCAGCAACAATTCACTGACCATTTTTTGGTGTGTAGCTTGGTGAGGAAAACAGATGTGGAATAACAGCTCTGGCTTCAGAAACCATGCAGCTTTGTTGGAAGCAAGGATATAGCATGGGCAGTCATAGGAGACCTTTTAGAGAGGAGATGGGACCACGGATAGACCTTGAAGGACAGGAGAAAATCTGCTGATGGGGAAAAAAAGGCAGTACACTAAGATGGGAAGGAGAAATGCAGAGGTCAAAGTGTCTAAGGTGGATCTGACGGGAAAAAAGATACTGTGGTCTGAGCAGAGACTCTATGTATGTGAACACTGTGAGAAAATACTGCAAAAATAAGTTGGAGCCATATTGGGATGCCAGCTAGAGAGGCTGGTCTCTCCACCGGGCAGGGAGCTGCCAAGGACTTTTGAACCAGAGAAGGAGATGAGTGAAAGACTGGTGGTTTGGTTTCTGATCTGGCGAAGCTGGATAGATAAATCCATACTTTGCAGATGTGACCCAGAAGGACAGAGCTTCATGATGTCTGAGGAGGATAAAACCCTTCCAGGAAGTGGTCTGGAGAATGCAGAGAAGCACCTAGGTGGCCTAGTTTTAGCTTGCCTTCAGGTAATCTTTCCAATGGCCCTTCCTGGGGAGGTAAGGACAGAGATTCATATGAGTGAGACCCATATGTAGCACACCTTTGCTTACAAATTACTAAGAACTTCAAAAATGGCAACAATTAAACCAAATGTGGGGTCCTTCTAAGCATAGAGTTCTGTGCAACTTTGCAGGTTGGATGCCTATGATGTCCAATCTCTGTCTGAGATAAAGATGTGGGCAGGTTCTTACCCAAATGCATGCAGTGGGTTTACAAGAGGTTCCCATAGTCAGAAGGCCCACAGCCAGTCATTTCCCTCTCTTTCCTGGGCGGGTAATAGCCTAGCATTCTAGCTCAGGCAGTCAACTTATAGCTATTAATTTCATGAAAAGAACAATAGACAAGGAACATGAAATCTGAGTTCTAATCCTGATTTTGCTTCAAAATTGATGTGAGTCACTTTTGGACCTTAGTTTTGTAGCTTATATTAAGTGTTCAGTAAGTATTGTTTTTCTTTCTTTCCATAAAGAAATCTCAATTGTGGGAGTATTTGAAAGAAGATACAGGCTCCAAGGATGGGTCTTGGGTTGCAGAAAAATCTCAGTGAAATGCATTTGTATCTCAGCGCAAACTCCAGATACCTTTTGGTATCCTAGTACCTTCCTACCTCACTAGAAAAGGGACTTTTGGCCATTCTCTGACAAGGATATAATTTAAGAGACTTCAAGTCTACCCTTAACTATTGTGCCAACTCTCTGTGGAACCACAGACAACTGATTTCTTCTCCTTATATCTTAGTTTCCCCTTCTCTAAATGGTGAGGATTGACAAGGTGGTCTCCAAGATCCTTTTCTGCTCTCAGTGTTCTATTTCCTTGAAACTGTGTAGTAACTAGTCCAGCATTTATCATCACCTGGTGTTGAGATGAATTTATCTGTCCCCATCAATAGAAAGTAAGCTCACTGAGGTCAAGAATGATTGCAGTTCATCTTTGAATCTCCATTTCCTGGCACAGCACCTTACACTACAATTAAGTATTGAATGAACAGAGATATCAGTAGAGGGATAAGGTGGGCTGGAGGGAAACTTAAAACAAACGAGCTGAGGAAGTGAAACCACAGATATAATCAGAAGAATCAGAAGAATGTGCAAAGGGAAGAAAGAGAATTAGAGCAATATCATATCAAAAGAGAGTGAATACAAGGTGGCCAACATCTCAAATAATATAAAGGAAATTTTAAAATTTTAGATTAAAGAAATACACCAGGGACAACTGGATAGCACAGTTGGTTAGGCATCTGACTCCTGATTTTGGCTTAGGTCATGATCTTAGATAGTGAGATCAAGTCCCATGTCAGGCTCCATGCTCTGCATGGAGTCTGCTTGGCATTCTCTCTCCCTCTCCCTCTGCTCCTCCTGTGCATGCTGCCTCTCTCTCTCTCTCTCATATAAATAAATAAATAAATCTTTTTTTAAGACACCAGATTTCGTAATTAGGATGTCATTGGTGAGGCTGCTGAAAATTAAGAAGTGGGTGGATCATGAAGTGTGGACAGCCAGCATAAAGCAGTCAAGAAATTTGGTAGGAGAACAGAAAAAGGTAAAGTCTCTAGGCATGTGGCAACCTTGAAAGAAGAATCATTGCTTATTTATTGGTTTATTTGCTTAAAGAGAACATCCAAAATATTTGTTAACCAAGACCAAGGAGTGAAGGAGAAAGAGACTAAAGATTTTAGAAAGGGATTGAGGAGGCCATTGATAGATTGATGTCCTGGAGGAGTCAGAAGAGGCGACTGAGGCCCCAACTTCCTCTCCAACTCTGCCACCTATAAAGATATATGGCAGGTGTATTACTAGGGACTATAGAAGAAGTCCAAATGTCAGAAGGGGGTTGGGCAACTCAACTTTTAAGATCCCTTCCCACAGGGGCTCCTGAGTGGCTAGGTGGATTAAGCTTCTGTCTTCGGCTCAGGTCATGATCTTGGGGTCCTGGGATCGAGCCCCACATCGGGCTCTCTGCTCAGTAGGGAGCCTGCTTCCCCCTCTCTCTCTGCCTGCCTCTCTGCCTACTTGTGATCGCTGTCTATTGAATAAATAAATAAAATCTTAAAAAAAAAAGGACCCCTTCCCACAAATTCTGTGACTACCATGTCCATCCATCCTTATTGTACCATGTGGCCCATAGGCAGATGATAGGAGACAATGTGAAATAATCTTTGAAATGTAGTCCAGTGCCTGCAGTATTTCTCAATTTACCAATGCTAATAACTGATCAAAGAGCAAATGAGCCCTTTGAGACAAACTCTATCTGCTTTGGACTGTGCCCCAAGGAGGGAGAGTAGCATAGTAGAAAAAGAACCAGATTGGGAGTCAGGAATTTGGATCTAGTCTCTCCTTGTAATTCTTTATATGCCCCTGTCCTTTGGGCACAGCCCATCTTTTCTGAGTTGCAGTTTTTCATGGAAAATGGGAATTCAAGATAGGAAATTGATGTTTTTCTACATGTTCCTGACTCTTGAACAAAGTTCTTCTGAAAGAGTAGGCACTTGTCTCCGTGGTTCTTGAACAGCTCTGTGTTTAATGTGGCCTCTGTGGTACAGGGAGCAAAAATGAAGCTAGAGCAAGTAAGTCCTCTTTGGTAATTCACAATGACATCACCAGAGAGCTCAAAGTATTGCCATCAGCTCCAACAGGAAAACCCACATGCTTGTCAATGACACTCTGGACTTTCTTGTTTGGGCTGTGGCACCAGCGTGACTGAATCATATTTAGAAGGGTCACGTCTGGCTGTGTGCTGATGACACTGATGAAACTTAGCACTCCCTAGGAAGACTGAGTTCCTGACTGAATTCCAAGTTCTAAGTTCAAAACTTGGTTTGCACTTTGTTGACCAATCTCCACAAGGATTAAAGGGACATGGATGTATCATTGTCATCAAATACGTCATGATAATTGGCCATTTGTTAATTCATATAAAAATGAATGTGCAGGGCACTTGGGTGGCTCAGGTGGGTTAAGCCTCTGCCTTCAGTTCAGGTCATGGTCTCAGGTTCCTGGGATCAAGCCCCGCATCAGGCTCTCTGCTCGGCGGGGAGGCTGCTTTTCCTTCCTCTCTCTCTGCCTCCCTCTCTGCCTACTTATGATCTCTCTCTGTCTATCAAATAAATAAATAAAATCTTTTAAAAAAATTTTAAAAATGCATGTGCAACTGCTTTATTCATTAAATGTATGTTTATTGGATGGATGGATGGATGGATGGATAGATGATAGAATAATGGTTGATGAATGGGTGGACAGGTGGATGAATGGATGATGGATGGGTGATATGTTGATGGATGATGGATGAGAAGACCCAGGATCTGGTTCAAAATATCACTCACCAGATGGGCATATGAACAAGGATTTTTCAATTACAAGTGATAGAAACCTTAATCTAAGTGGCTTAAGAGGAAATTTTAAAAAGAAATATGTTCACTTACATATCTGAAAAATTACCAACAGTACCAAAGCCCCATTTATCTTGCAGCTCTGGTTTCTTCTGTTCTAATTTCATCTTTCAACGGTCTTTTCCCACCTGGAAGCCAGTTTCACAGTCAGCAGCTCCGTGCTTACATTCTTCTAGCTTTATAACCCCAAAAGAAAGAGTGTCTTTCCTCAGGAGTTCTACCACAAGTCCCACTTTGGGTCATGTGGTCATCCCTGAGCAAATTCCGTGGCCAGGAGGGTGCAGATTTCTCATTGGCTGGGTCTGAGTCTAGAGGTGATGGCAGCTCCGACAAAACTCATAGACTGAGAGTGAAAACAAGGTGTCATTCCCAGAAGAAAAGGGAATGGACACTGGGCAGCCAAAACACAGCAAGATGTCCTCTCACTGGATAACTATGCTCCCTGATTATCCTTACCGCACAGGCGTCATGTGATGGGAAAACCCTTTGACAAGGTGGGTGGCTATTCTTTTCACTCATCATTTATCAGTAAGCACTGTGGCTCCTCCTCCTTCTTGAAGCCTTCCCCGGCATCTTGGCCTCCAAGTTCCTCCCTTTTCTGATCTAGGCCATTTAACCTTTCATGCCATCCAAAATGACAGCTAATCATCAAGTGTATCTGGTACATTCTGTACTTTGTAAAAAGTACCTACAACTTCATCAAGCCCAGCAAGAAATGGGGCAATGAATAAGACTCCCTCTCTCCATGGGAAACTCCCAATCCCAGTCAGTGATAAATCTCCCCACATGGTTCTCTAATAGCTTTGTGTGCAAATCTAATCTCCCAAACAAAACTCCTGCTCTCAGGTCACTCACATACCTCCAAGCCGTATCATCCTGAGAGTATCTGTAATGGGCCCTTGGAGCTCCCATCAGTAAAAGCCTTACCAAAAAGCCTTACCCATAAGTCTAAACCTTCTTGGTAAAGGATCCCCATGCTCTCAGCAGCCAGGTCAGTCCTTCTCTTTGCTACCTCACACCAGGTGCCTTGCTTCCCACAGCATGTCACCCCAGGGTCCTTAGTACCCACGTCACTGGGATCCTCACCCTCAGCTTAACAGTGTCTTTCTTTTTTTTTTTTTAATATATATATATTTTTATTTTCAGTATAACAGTATTCATTGTTTTTGCACCACACCCAGTGCTCCATGCAATCCGTGCCCTCTCTAATACCCACCACCTGGTTCCCCCAACCTCCTCACCCCCCGCCCCTTCAAAACCCTCAGATTGTTTTTCAGAGTCCATAGTCTCTCATGGTCCACCTCCCCTTCCAATTTCCCCCAACTCCCTTCTCCTCTCTAACTCCCCTTGTCCTCCATGCTATTTGTTATGCTCCACAAGTAAGTGTCTTCTGTCTTTGCCTTCTTTAAAATCACCAGAGCTGCAAGGCCCTGACAGTCCTTTGGATCTGGCTATTGCAAGCTGAGGAGGGAATGGATCCTGCTCTAACCTCTATGAGACCATCCTGCGAGGCTAGAAACAAGGTAACACCTTCGTGATCTGCTCTATTAGTCAACAAATATGTGCTGAGCCTCTACTACTCTGTGCCCAGAACATGTACAAAGAAAATTGGCGAATAGGCAGGCAGGGTTCTGTCCTCTAGGAGCCCACAGACCCAATCCTGGGAGAGTGAAGCTTCTTACGATTCATGGTGATCTCTTCTATTTATCTATCTATCGGAATCGGCATGAAAGGAACTTGGTACGAGTACCCCATGTGACTTGGTTATAGTGCAGGGGAGTGGGGAAGGAAAAGAAGAGTGGCCTTCATGATGAGCTACTCAAAATGGTCCTTCTATGTCCTTTGTCAGTCAGGTCCCTGGACTTAGCATAAGGACCCAGACTCATTCTCCCCCACCAGCGGCCAAGGGGGCATGGGGGCAGCAGCTGGCCACAGGCTGGGGCGTCTTAGCTTTGGCTTCAGCCATTCATTTAAGTCAATAAACCAGGGCTCTCTTGTGCTTGTACCAGTGTGCCCAAATCTGCATTGGGTCCACTCTGAAACCTTGCTTCGCTTACATTCTGCCACCACTGAGTGCAGGCCTGTGTGCTGGGGACCAGCTCGAAAGACAACTGATGAAAAAGTCTAAAGTAAAATGAAGCAAATCCAGCTGAACCAGGCCAAATTGCATGGCCCTCTCTAAGGCACTCACAAGGCTGAAGTTGATCTTTGAAAAAGGAGGAACGTGTCCTGATCCATCTGCTCTTCATGGAATAGCCCTCGAAGTCCTTCTTGAAAGGGAACATTTCTCTGGCACACGTCTCTTCCCTCCTTTGAACTCAGAGGTGAAATGGCTCCCAGGACCTCAGTCCCTTTCTCTCTGCCCCCACCTCTTCTTTCTGACATTAAAATCAGTCGCTGCCTTTCATATCCACACGGGAGGGGGTGGGGCTCCACTAATGAATGTTTGAGAAACCCTTTGAGATCTTGGATGAAAGGCACCTTATAAAATACAATTAAAAATAATAGGGGTAATTACTAGCTGGGTTAGTCCCTGTAGGTTAATTAGAGAGGTTTCCTCTGGCAGATTCCGAATCTGTGCAGAAACACATGGGTTCAAAAGGCGAAACTGATTTGAGATTTCAGGGGCCACGGTTATGTCCCTTTCATTCCAGGACCATGCACTGACATCTTTGTTGAAAAGATCTTTCAGATGATCTAACTTTCTTGGTTTGCTGATAAAGTCAGTGAGGCCCAGAGAGGTGATGTGACTGGCTCAAAATTGCACAGCAAGTATAACACAACCACAGCTCTGAAGGTCCAGTCCCTGGCCATCCCCATTAGGGTTGGGGTGGGGAACTCCCATCACCACTCCTAATCAATAATGTACTCTATCCAACCTGTGCATGCTGGTGACCTTCTATTGCATAGGAGAGCATTGGAATAAGAGTCAGACAGATCTGAGTTCAAATCCCAGCTCTGACATATATGACAGACAGTGCCTAGCAAGTGAGTCTCAGTTTCCTCTTGTGTAAAATGGGACTAATAACTGCCTCAAAGGACTGCTGTGAGGAACCAAGGAGCACTGCACACCAAAGCCCCTGCTGCGGAGCCTGTGTACAGTCAATGCTGCTTGAGTGAGTGCTGCGGGGATGAATCTTCACCTACAGTTCTTGCTTTACACACCTGTGTTCAGCTAGATTTAATGAGCCCCTATTAAGTGCTGAACACTGGGCAAAGCTCTCCAGTACTTTATTTCACTGAATCACCACCACATCTCCAAGAGGTTAGCTGTGTGAACTTGAGATTCAAGGAAGTTAGCTAAGTCATCCAAGACCGCACAGCTGAAGAGGAGGCAGGACTTGAACCCATACTCTCTGCCATTGTGAACACTGCCGCTGCCTTCCTTTGTGAAAAGAAGCATGAACCATGTTATAAGCACAATAGAGCCTCCAGAGGTTTCCTGCTGTGAGGCTGGACAGAACTGATGGTGGACATCAGGGAATAGGTATAGCCCAAAATGATCCACTGAAGCATTTTTGTTTTCAAGGTTATGAAAATTAAACTCTTCTCCTTATCTAATATTTACATATTTGGGGCATCTGCATCGATGCAAGAAGTCAAATGATCTCCCTCAAGAAAAACAGTAACTGGAACTGAATTTAGAATCAAGAAATCTAGACTCAGCTGTTGGATCCACTCCTTGGAAACCATGTGCTTTTGGTCAAGTTTCTTAACTTCTCCATCTTCGGAGTCTTGCCGGTCCTGGTCTGTTTAATGGGCCTGACACTGCCCTCTTTACCCCTCACATGGAATCTTCAGAGGCCCAAGGGGCACAAACACAGATATATTTTGCCAGTTGCAACCTCCTTTACAATGTAAATTGTTACTGTTACTATTCACAGTTTGGAAGGTTTTCTCAGTGATAGAAGAGATGGCTACAAGCCCCAGGCCTGTGGATTTCAGGAAAACGGACTCAGCACTTTTCTCCAAAGGACAGGTCAGAGCATTCATCCTCTAAAGCTCTAAACTCAGATTATTTGGTCAGAAGAGAGCATTTTAGGGGACCAGTCCTTTGAAATTTAATTGTAAATCATGGTAGGCTCCATTTTTTTGAGATTTCAGTTTTTTCCCAGCTGAGTCCCAAGATCAGAACCTGTTATGTCACATTTTCTACTTCTAGCCCCTATGAAAAGTTTCTGGGTAAGGCCAGCGAAGTAGGGAAGAAGCTGACCTTAAGTTGTTCTGCGCATGATTTCCTCATCTATCCAACATTTTCCAAATACCTTCTAGAAACTAGAACAAGCAGGACTATATCTTCTGAACTATTCTTTCAGAATGGATGGCTCTGAGTCATCCTCTCCAGGGATTTCAGAGTTGACCAAGAGAACAATAGTGCCTCAAACCACAGAGCTAAAGGGAACCCGGGTCTTCTTCTGCCAGTGTTCAGGCCTTCTGGAGAGACAGTCAACCAACACCCGCAGTGATGGGGCACACACTCCCTCACTTTGTCAGACACTTGCTAAAAGTTGTTCCCTATCTTTGGCCATCGTCTGCCACCATCTCACTCACTGTGCAAGGGTCTGTCCTTTGGAGCCATCCAGAGAAATATACCCCTCTCCAACACCACTGGCAATGTGTCAACTCTGAGACACCCCTTCCCAAGACTAGATTGCCCATGTTAGAGGGATGGGGTGATACAGACAAAAATGCATGGCTCTAGGCATCAGAAGGAAAGGCTTAAGTCCTTCTTAATCCCAGTTCAACAACTCATTAGCTACATGACTTTGGGAAATTTACTTCACCTCTCTGAACTTTATTGTCTTACCTTAAAACAAATAATTATCAACACCTCTCTGGATTCTTATAAGGATTTGAACTAACATACAGAAAGTGTTCACACATAGTAGGCATTCAACAAGCAGTAGTCTTTATTTGGCAAGATGCATTCATATTTAAAATATTTATTGAGGCACTTTCCTGGGTACTGTCCAAAAGGGACCAGAAAGAGAATGGTGTTTTGGTGTCAAAGACCTGGGTTCTAATCCAAGCTCTACCATTTACCAGTCCCATGACCTTAGACAATGGACTGAGTCTCATCATCTCATCCTTACATGGGTATTCCTGAACCTTACCTGTCTCATCTCTATGAAGGGAAGTTGAGGGGATTACAGGAGATGATGCCCACCAAGCACTGAGCCCAGCACTTGGTTCAACATGAGGGCTCAAACCGTGACCACCATATTGAAAGAGTCAAGGATACTGAATACATGATGGAGTTAATGCAGGGCTCAGCTCAAGCATGGCAATGGATATTTTCTTGTATGGAGTTTAAAGTAATCTTCTCTAATTTTATGGTTCCTAACAATGAACCCTGGACTGCTTCCTCTTTCCACTAATTTTCCCAGGGGGATAGATTCTTGAATATACAGGGACAAAGTCCTTTAGCTTTGTTGTGTTGTTGACACCCATGGGAAACTTTTATATAAGGCTGAAAACACTGCCGATTAGCCAGACATAGTCCTAGCCATGTCTCTGACTCCGAAGAATTTCATTACATTAAGGTATGCATGGCTGGTAGCTGAAGGTTTCCAGAGAGAAAGTTCCCAACATGCAGTAAGAAGTACGGTGACAAATTCTAGCCACCTTTGAGATTAGAATTCGAATTAGAGATTAGATTAGGGTATAGCACCAGCTGTAGTGGTCCGTGGTGGGCCGCAGTTGGGGAGCAGACAATGCTTTCCAGGTCGGGTCGGGTCAGTGGGGGCCTAACATGACGTCATGAGACCTATGCCATTGTTCACCTCTTTCATCTCATCACGTAGACGTTTTATCATCAAATCATCATAAGAAGAGAGCTGAGTATGGTAACAAGATATTTTGAAAGAGAGAGATCAAGGTCACACAACTTTTACTACTGTATAGTGTTATGATTGTTCTATTTTATTATTGTTATTAATCTCTTACCATGTGCAGTTTATAAATTGAACTTTATCATAAGTATGTAGGTATATATAGGAAAAACATAGTATATATAGGGTTCAATACTATCCACAGTTTCAGGCATCCACTGGGGGTCTTGGGATGTGTTACCGCAGATAAGGGAGGGGACTACTATATAAAAATGAACAGGTAGATTTGAAAAAATTATCAAAATGCCTGCTAATGATAAATCATTATTCCTAGATTCCTATATTAAAGCCAACACACTTCCTATTAGAAAAGCATTGGCAGGGGCGGGGGCACCAGGGTAAGTGTGATTAGACTCTAAATAGCTTAAAATATAAATTCTGCATTTTGTATAGTATTAATATTTGTGTTTTTAATATCTGTGGATTTTAGGGGTGCCTGGGTGGCTCAGTGGGTTAAGCCTCTGCCTTCAGCTCAGGTCATGATTTCAGGGTCCTGGGATCGAGCCCCACATCAGACTCTCTGCTCAGCGGGGAGCCTGCTTGCCCCCCTCTCTCTGCCTGCCTCTCTGCCTACTTGTGATCTCTCTCTCTTCAAATAAATAAATAAAATCATAAAAAAGAAAAGAAAAGCATTTGGAATTTTGTACCATCCCTAACCATTAAGCACCTTGTCCATAGCTTCCCAGTGTCGCTGCAGGGAATGTTATAAAAAATACCATCCCTTTGCCTGGCTCATCTTGTGCTGCTTCTCCTAGCTCTGGGGTGCTCTGGCTTTATTCCCCAGTTCCCAGTTCCTGGCTTTCCTCCTTATTTAAGTGACATATCCAGACCCTCCCCTCTCACTGGTACCTGAGTACCTGTTTCACGATAGCACCTTCACTCTTAAGTGTAAGGGGGTCTCGGGTATGACCATGTCAGCAGCGGTTATAATTATGCCCCATTCTACTATCACAACCCGCATACTGGTTTACAAAGCACCTTTCATGTTTGCTAGAGCACGGTCATCCCCAGACAGAGGAGACAATCTCAGAGTTACTGTCATTCAGCTAGAAAGCTACTGAACCAGAGCTCCAAACAGGACTCACGGCCATGCCTCCACCACCGCCCAGTGCTTGTTCTAGTCCAAGGTTACATCCAAGGTTAGAGCAACGTTCAATAACCAACCAGCACTTTCTGTTCCTTTATTATGATAAACCCTTACCAGCCTTCCTCAAACTGAATTGACATCTTCTTAGTATTACCCAATTGATTGGGAAATCTCTGGGTCATTGCCAAATGCAGGCTTATGCTCAAGGAAATGTTAACTTATGTTCCATATGTCTGAAAATATTCTATCTCTGGTTATAGTCAGTAGAGACATAAGTAGAGGTTCTCTCCAACAAAAGTCCCCCTAAGCACAACAGAGGGGGAAGACAGGGTCCCCAGATATCTCCCCTCCTACTTTCAGAGAAACATTTTTAACTCTCAAGAACTTGAAAAACCACAAAACATGTGTGCTTAGGAGTTTTCGTCAGTTAAACACCTGCCTTTATAAATAAATAAAATTCTAAAAAAAAAAAAAAAAGGGCACCAGACTCTTGATTTTGCCTGAGCTCATGATCTCAGTGTCCTGAGATCAAGCCCCATGTCGGGCTCTGCACTGGGCCTGAAGCCTACTTAAGATTCTTTCTCTCCTGGGATGCCTGAGTGGCTCAGTCCCTTAGTTTCAGGTTGTGATCTCGGGGTCATGAGGTTGAGCCCTGAGCAAGTTCCAGGCTCAGCGTTGAGCCTGCTTGAGATTCTCTCTCTGCTCCTTCCCCTGCTCATGCTCTCCCTCTAAATAAATAATTTCTTTAAAAAAAAAAAAATTCTCTCTCTCCCTTTCTACCCTCCCAAAAAAAGAAAAAACATAAATCATGACTGTACATGGTAGGCCCAATAGGAGGACAGGTCAGCAAAGGCCTGGCTCACAGGGCATCTGGGCATCCTTGCAAAGGTTCCTAAGTGTGTTGGAAATCTTTTATGCCCCCACTTCACATATCCTAGGCTCACCTTTTAAATGAGCCATTGCTGTGGCGACCTGCTGTACCCAAGCTGCACAAAATAGCTCCTGCTTTCTGACAGCTACTGAAAGAAATCAGTGATCTGATCACTGGGCAATGATCCTGGGCAATGATCACTGGGCACAATGATCTCTGTGCCCAGGTTCCTCCTCTGGTATGGGGGGATGAAAATGGCACATACTTCATATGGTTGTAGTGAGGATAATATGAGTTAATAAATGCAAAGTAGGTATAATAGTGCCTGGCACAAAGTCAGAATTACAAAAAAGATCGACATTTACTGTTATTATAAGTATTATCATTATTTCATTTTTATTCTTACTCTATCTAGGGCTGGGTGCCAGAAGAAGAAGACTGGGCTTCTTAGCTCTGAGTTTGCCAAGTTGGAGTCTGACTTGCCTCAGACGGGTGTTGACTTGAGCCCTCGGGTCTCAGGGGTGGGAGGAGTGGGGCAGGAAGGGTAAGAATCCCATTTACGGAAGGCGCAGAGTCTCCGAGAATTCTTACGACAAATCAGGGAGAAGGTACTCATATTACCTCTTTTATAGATAAGAGGAAACCAAGGTTTAGAGAGGTTAGTGAGGTCACATGGCCAGGAGTGGCTCATCAGGCCTGAGTCCTGGAGCCTGGGGCTGGTTCTTGGGGCCACCATGTCAGGCTGCAGAGGTGGTAAAGGGAAGCGCATGTTTTAATTGTTACCTGATTGATACTGTCCAGGAAGAAGAGGGAGGTAGCAGAGATGTGCCTCCCAGCCCCCTGAACCTGCTCACAAATGCCCCAGGGGATCATCTGTCAGAGCTGTGAGAGGAAGGGGGGCCCCTGAGCGCTGCTTCCCTAAAGTACAACTAGGTGCTGGGCTCCAGGTGAGGCAGGAGGGGGCGCCGGGGGTCTGTTGGAAATAGCCCTGGGCCAGGAGTCAGGACCTGAATTTCAGGCCTGGCTCCCTGGGCAAATTCTAGCACCCAATCCAGGACCTGCCAGGCAATGGGAGTTCCATGATTATTGGCGAACAAATGAGTGAATGAGCCAATGAATGAATAACAAGGTCCCAGCTCTCAGAGTTTCCAACCTGGAGGATGCACTCATAAGCCTCCGCAGAGAGCAGCATGTGCTGTGTCAGGCTTGTAGGGAGAACACAGGGGCTGTGGAGTCAGCCTGGGAAAGTGCCCCTGCGGACTGGGATATATTCCAAAAGGGGGAACTCAACTGGGCCAAAAGGATAAAGGGGCTTCCAGGAGGCAGAGAAGGGGGAAGAACACAGAGCATGAGGCCTGCTTGCACAGAGGCTTCGAGGGAGGGGCAGTTTAGTATCAGAAAGATCCTTATGTACTGTTCTAGCCCTTTCCCTTCATTTTCCCAAAGCAGAACTCCAAACTGTACAGTTATCCGTAAACTGGCCTAGCTCCCCAGCACGGGTTTTCTTTCTTTTTTTTTTTTGACATTTTAATTTTGTTTTTATTTTTTTTTAATTTTTTATTTTTTATAAACATATATTTTTATCCCCAGGGGTACAGGTCTGTGAATCACCAGGTTTACACACTTCACAGCCCTCACCAAAGCACATACCCTTCCCAATGTCCATAATCCCCACCCCCTCTCCCAAACTCCCTCCCCCCAGCAACTCTCAGTTTGTTTTGTGAGATTAAGAGTCACTTATGGTTTGTCTCCCTCCCAATTCCATCTTGTTTTATTGATTCTTCTTCTACCCACTTAAGCCTCCATGTCAGCACGGGTTTTCTAGTCTGGCCTCATTCAAGGAGCTGTTTTAAAACAGAGATCTGTCAGCTCCCAAGGCCCAAGGTTCGACTGAACCCAGCAACTATAACAAGGCCTAGGACCAACCCAGCCCTCAGGGAAGTCTGGGCCTGCACCTCTGTCCTCCTCCTCGGCTGCCCACTCCCTTACCACGGTGTTTACAGATCGCCTCCCCACTCCCCTGCTCCTACCTGGCTGAGTGCCACCGCCTCTCCCCACTCCACCCTGGCCAAACACTGGCAGAGGAAACTGGAGAAAACCAAACCAGCAGGCCTCAACAGGTGACAGCCCGTCTGTAAGGAGCCCAGGAAGAAGAGGGTGACATGGAGGTCACTGGGGTTCCCCGAAGCCGGAAAGACTTGGAGAGGAGCCGCTCTCTGCTGGAAGGTAAAGAGCAGGGAGTCTGACCCTTTTAGCTCCCTGACAAACGTTCCTGTGAGGGTGAAGAGAATTAAGCAGCCATCATGGGTCTTTGCATCTTTTATAGTGCCTTGTGGTTTATAGTCCGCGCTTACACGAGGTATCTACTCTAACAGAGACACAGCAACAGGAGTGGAAACAGAGTTCACCTGCTGTCACACAGCGGCAGGTGGAAGGGCCCCCATCCAGGCCACAGCTCCACCCCCGGGACTCGCAGTGGCTGACGTGTACAAAGTAGCTTCAGACCCTGCTGGCCTGGGGTACTTGGATGTCGGACCAAGCCTCAGAGGCCTTGTGGGATTCCAGGGGAGGAATGGGCTAATAAAAGTGATGACCGTCATGAGCACATTCTTGACAGTCATAGAGCTTTTACCGCACTCTAAGCACTCACTGGTGTCTTCGAGTAGCACACGGCAGCTCTATAGGCAGCCATCACCATTTCACTGAGGTAACCGAGGGTTAGTGAGATTAAGCAATTTAACTATCAGTAAGGTTCGGTTAATTAGTAATCCTGTCAGAACCAGGATCTGAGATCAGGAATGATCATACAAACTTTGATTTCACAGACACTGCGCTACACTGCCACCGGTGAATAACCATCCAGAAATAATATGGCTCCCCTTCACTGGCCCACTTTAAGTGGGACCTCTTCCCAAACTTCACTGACTGGGCCCCCTGCTGGCCAGCCATGGGTTATATGATCCCCACAATAATCATTGACTACCACCTAGTGGCACCACATGGAATGTCACATTTCTATCCTTTCATTGGATTTTTGTAATGTTCACACCTTATCCCAGTGCCTGCAACATTACCTGGCACAAAGTAGACATTCAATAAATATTTGTTGAATGAACTCAAGTGATTCTTAGAGGAAAAAGAAGTTTTTCTTTTCAACTAGGAAAACTAGAGCTTTGGTCGTCCCAACTTTTTATTCCTAGAAGCTTCCCAGGCCCATGTTTTATGTTCCCTGACAGCTGATTTGAAGAAACAAAGAATCAGGTGGAGAAGAAGCTGGCTCTCCTCAGTCAGATGAAGGTGGCGGCACGCTTCCCTGATCCCCCCCCCCAGCTACTCAAAGCCCTAAACTCCTATCTCCATGAGGCCCTGACTTTCTGGGGAACTAGATCTTGTTTGAGCAAGAGTAGTTTGACCTAACAAGGCAACAGAATGGAAAGGAAAGAATTCAATAAGCCTTTACTTTCCTTCTCCTCTACTTCCCATAGAGAATCAGCTCTGAGCTTCCTTGAAGTAGCAGGTCCTTCCTGGAGCTCCTGACTCTGAAATGGCTGGAGAAAGCCCTGTAGACAAGGCTGCCTGATTTGGTGTTATCAAGAGCCCGAGAAGCCATGTGATTTCCTATGCAAGGTCTATGAACGACCATAACTGGATGAGAAAAGCTCAGCACTCTCATAAGGGAGTTTCCTACTTCCGGTCCTCCCCTCCTCTCCCCAGACTGATTTCTCTTTCCTGCTCTAAAGTCTTGTGACTGCTCTTCCCCCCAATCCAGCCAGTTCAGATTAATCTTGATCCATTTCCTCCCACAGCCCCTGTCGGGGCCACTGGAAGTCAGCCATCATTCTGATGACTCAGCTGTGGTCTTCCAGCGTGGTCATAAAGACCCAAGAGATCAGTGGAGCCCACTCTCCGGTGGGGTTATTATAGAAAGGATCCTGTAACCCAGTGACTTTTCTGTCCCCACTGCTTGATCCAGCTTATTCTGCTTCTACATTCCTGGACTCCCCTGTGATTTTCTAGGTCACAGTGGCCTGCTCCCCCATTTCTTCAAAACACCACTCCCCGACTTGTACGGTGATGAATACTGAATCTAAGCCAACTACAGATGACTTCCATTTCCCACAAGGACTGGGCTTCTTAAATATTGTGTTAAGTTTTAAAGCGGACTACCCTGTCAAATATTCTTTGTCTCCATTTTGCTTTGTTCTTCTATGCCCATGTCTTTCTCACAGTTAGTTAGGCCTTAAAATTCTCTGCCTAGAAGGACTTCCCCATCCTCACTTTTCCAAGTCATTTGTTCAATCACTAAGTCACTCATGCTTGCAGACACAAGTGTATATGCTTAAAATTTTTCTTTTGCTGAGCACTGGGTCAGGCATTGTCCCAGGCACTGGGACTCAAAGACAGGGTCATTATTCTCAAAGCACTCACAGCACAATAGGAGAGAAATACATCCTCAGATGCTTAAAGTACTATGTGATCAATGTTTTCATGTGGACATATTTGTGGCTGCATGAGCAAAAGATATGTCCAGATTAAATTAGTTTTAGCATAAATAGATATTTTTGGTTCAAACAGCTGAGATGCAGCAAGATGACATGGCTCCAGGCATAGTGGGATTCAGAGTTCAGATGATAACATCAGGATGCAACACCACCACCACCCCCGCCCGATCCTGGCCTTGGTTTTATTGCATGCGCTTGGCTTTCGGCTGTTGGTGATATCCACATGGAGTAGAATGAGAAGAATGAGAAGAAGAGGTTCAGATATAGCGATGAGCCACACCCTCCCAAAATTATAACTGCAAATTCGCATAGTAAAATTAGCTACACATACATTCTCACATATACTTTTATACACACACACACACACCATGCAACAAAACTATTTTTTATAGGGACTTCCTAAATGCCACCTAAATGACTAAATGACTCTAATGAAAAGAATTTGTAACACAAAATTTTGGGTCATGCAGGGCGCCTAGACTCATGAGTATATCACAGGGATGAAAGGGGAGCCTCTGGGAACCATTAAGGACCTGATGAGAGTCACTTTGGGATCAAGTTTGGCTTTGGGAGAGAGCTCTGTTTGAGGTCTCCCTTCTCTTTGGTACAGAACAGATCCAAGGCAGGGAGGCAGGGAGGGCACAGGAGGAAGAAAGGGCTCCATAGGCACCAGTCTTAAAACTTAGTTTTAGACTCATCACAGCTGGAAAGCATCTCACTTTACAGAGAAGGAACAGAGACCAAATTCCACAATTAATTATTAAATTGGAAATATACTATACATTACAAAACAGTGTATTAGATTTATCGTGCGCATATACCAAAGTATTTGTGCAATTGTTTCCATTATAGAAGTATGACTAGAGATTTATATTTTCATTTATATTCTATCTATTCTCCCTGTGACAGCCTGAGAGACGTTTCTAAAGCACAGAACTGATAAAGTTTCTTCCTTTAATGGAATCCCCCTTGCAAATATGAAGGAGATTCATATTTCCTATTCGGCTTCTAGAAGACAGAACTTTGGGACAAACCAAAGATCAGAAATCAAAAGTTGGGCGCTCCAAAGACTAAACCTTTGGTGTATTTCTCATTAGTGAGATCACTAATGAGAAATAAACTACCAAGAAATTGCTTAATCAAGCTTGGCTCTGAGTGAAGAAACATTCTCTCTCGGGAGAATTTATAGCCACAAGTCAGTATCACCTTGTGATCCTAACACTTCAAATGACAAATGAGATCTCTGGCGACACCCTGAAAAATGAATAATGCTGGGATGGTCCCACAGGTAACTAGCAAAAGAAAAAGAAGACCTCTCTGGAGGAGCTCAGCTGTAATTCAGGCCTCAGAGGATTCCCACAGATAAAGTCCCAGCGAAAGGGAGCAGCTTAGGACGCCTGGGTGGCTCAGTCAGTTAAGCACCTGCCTTCGGTTCAGGTCATGATCCCAGGGTCCTGAGATGGAACCCAGCATCGAGCTCCCTGCTCAACAGGGAGGCTGCTTCTCCCTCTACCTGCTGCTCCCCACCCCGCCCCGCTCGTGTGCACTCCCTCTCTCTCTCTGACAAACAAATAAATAAAATCTTAAAAAAAAAAAAAATGTGAGTTACTCAGAGTCAAAAATCACAAAGACAGAAAGTAAAAAAACACTGCGTGAAAGTGATGGAAGACATAATGGGCAGTAAAATCAGACATACATAGACTTCAGCACTGGAATTATTGGAGAAATATAATATGGCCATGCCAAATAAGGTTAAAGACATAAAAGAGAGAATTGACAGTGTGAGGCAGCAACAAGAGATAAATCTCAAGTAGAACTTCTAGAAATTAGGGATGCCTGGGTGGCTCAGTTGGTTAAGCAACTGCCTTTGGCTCAGGTCATGATCCTAGGGTCTTGGGATTAAGTCCCACATCGAGCTTCTTGCTCAGCGGGGAGCCTGCTTCTCCTTCTGCGTCTGCCCCTCTCCCTGCTTGTGCACTCTCTCTCTCTCTCTCTAACAGACAAATAAGTAAATAAATCTTTTTTAAAAAGAACTTCTAGAAATTAATACCATAAAAAGTAAATTTAAAATTCAGTGGATGATGCAACAGATTAGACACAGTGCAAAAGAGACTAGTCACCTAGAAGGTACATCTATAGAAATTACCCAGAAAGCTAACCAGGACACAAAGAGATGGAAAATAAGAAAGAATTTAAATGATATGGAAAAATAGGAAAAGAAACTTTAATGTATATTGAATTAGACTTCTGGAAAGAGATAGTAAAAAAAAATCATGGTAAGAATTAGCAAGTATATAGGACTTACTATGAGTTCCTATTCTAAGCTGTTACATAATTAATCCATTAATCTTCATAACAAAGCTATAGTTTTGGATCAATGAATAAGTGAGTAAAAAAGTTTTTCTGATTGTTTTCACAGTGAAGCTTTTAAAGGTGGTGGCAAGAAACTCAATTTGGCCTCAGCATGGGCACATGAGAGGAAGTCATAGGAGCTAAGGCCAAAAATGTTAGCCATCTCTAGCTGATCTGAAAATAAGCTAGCTAACAAATATCGTGATGTAGAGGGAGAACGGTGACCATGTGTGCAGTGCACTAAATTCCCTATCTTTTATAAGGGAACTCAATATTTCTTGCTGTTGTTATTGACAAATCAAAAGCAGAACTGTAGTGTTATTATACAAAGAAATAATATTAGCATCTGGAAGCATTTAGAATGGAAACTGGAAGTACTGGTTGCTATTGAGAAATGAGAGTAGGAGAGACCTCGTTTTTCACTTTATACACCCTGGCATCATTTGAAGTAAAACTAATGTGCACAAAATGCTTCTGTGATTAAATTTAAAAAGATTAAGTGAGCCAAGACATGCAGGGCCTTGAACGTCAAGCCAGATTGTGACGTCAAGCCAACAATTCTTTAGCTATGGAAGCTCACACAGCTTGGTGGATGGTTTATTGCCCAGGTTTACAGAGGGTGGCAAAAGGCCCTAGGACAGCCATTCCTCACAGGGAGGGAGACCGGATAGGGTAGAACAGGGAGAGGCCAAGATAAGTGACTGGAGTCAGGGCACATGAAAACATCTCGTGAAGTTTCTTGCTTGACACATCTCCAGGATTTCATTTGCTGGTGCCCTTTGGGCAGGAAATCACAGGGGCTGTCCAACATCTTGATAAACCTCAGGCAGTCACCAGATTCCACGCCTGTGGCCTTGGACCCCTTGCCACCCACAGAGTAGAGAAGTCCTCTCTGCTATTTCTCAATCTCAGGAAAGCTCTTCCTTTCCTAGTTTCTACCCCCAGCAAGAAGAATGGTGCTCAGGTAAGCATTTGATCAAGAACTATCTTCTTTCAGAGACAGTTCCATTTTCTTCCTCTTTATCTGCTTGCTTGTGAATTCATTTTAAGGGGGGGGAGGCGGGGCGTGCCGGAAGCCGGGGTACCCCACTGCAAATGGGGAGACATGAAACTTCCTCATGGAGCCTTTGGGTGCTGGTGACTTGGACTATGGGAGAGCCAAACGGTCCCCACCAGGCTCTTGTGACTTTTCTCCTGTCTCCTTATACTCCCTCTTTCTCTCCAGTCAAATCTGCAACCATGGAGAGACGTATTGTGCTCAGGGACCAAGGCGGCATCCTACCACGACATTCCAAAGCTAAATTGTTTTAGTAACATCAGGTTTCACAGATTTTCTTGCTGTTCAAAAGTTGGGTTTTTTTCCCCCTTTGTACCCTTGTATCTGACATTGTCCTAACAGAAAATACAGGGCCCGAACAGGTACAGGTAATGGAGGAGAGTAATGAAAGGACAGGTCACACGGGTATAGGCAGGGCTAAAGGAAATCTTTAAAGGACGCTAACTGAAGACCCCAGAGACAAGGACTGAAAGGGAAAGGGAAGAAGTTACCAGAACTCAGGAGGGCTGTGCGTATAGGAAAGGACCACCAGACAGGGGCGCAGTCCTTAGACAGAGTAACATGCCCACTGCTAATTCACAGCCTGGCAGAGAGTCAGAAAGTCACAAACCCCCAATCACCCTCCTCCCAAACCCCAGCTCCTGTCCGTGTCTCGCTTTCACTAAAAGCAACCAGAAGCCAGAGAAAGGGGGAAACCTTCGAAGAGGATGATGAAGACACCCAGAGGAGGGTAGAAAAGATGGAAATGAGATTTGATGGCAAATGGAGAAAATCCATTTCTCTCTCTCTCTTTTTTTAAAGATGCTATTTATTTGAGAGAAAGAGAGAGAGAATGAGTTGGGGGAAGGACAAGTTGGGGGAAGGACAGAGGGAGAAGCAGACTCCCCACTGAGCAGGGAGCCCAACGAAGGGCTCGATCCCAGGACACTGAGATCACGTCCTGAGCTGAAGGCAGCTGCTTAACTGACTGAGCCCCCTAGCGACCCCCAAACCCATCTCCTCTGATAGCCTTCTCACAGTTGGTATTTCCTGGGACTTTCTCTCTCTGTGTGATTGGATCAATTTCTCATGGTACTCCTCAAGATGTATTTGACTGTCTGCACCTATCTGCTGTCACTCTTTCAGAATAGTCTCTCATTATCATCATAAATGCCTTGAGAATGGGGGCACCTGAGTGGTTTGGTTGGTTAAGCGCCTGCCTTCAGCTCAGGTCATGATCCAAGGGTCCTGGATGCAGCCCTGTGTCCTCCCTGCTCAGCGGAGAGCCTGCTTCTCCTTCTCCCTCTGACCGCCCCCCACCCCTTGCTTGTGTGCACTCTTTTTCTCTCTCAAATAAATAAAAAAAGTCTTTTAAAAAAATAAGTGTTTTGAGAATGGGATGTAGTTTTGTGAGAGGTTTTTGTTTTTTTTAAGGTGGGGTACACACATACTTGTAAATATTTTAAGTTTATTATTTTGACTGCTCTAGAAAGAAAGCCATTGTAAGAGTGACTTAGACTGTGTCCCTCGCAATAGAGTAGACATTAGGGGGACACACTAATGGCCAGGAGGAAAGTATCTCCTGTCCTCATAAAGCCGACACGCTGGGACATTTCTGGCCAAGAGGTTTGTCCATACTTATACCAGTCATTGCGACAGTTCACATTCTCTTCGTGACCTTAAATCATGAATTCCCTCCTGGTAGATGGACCACCTTTAGTCACTGAGATTGTCCAAAGGTCATGGCAGGGTCTTCCAACTTCCTGGCCCCTAAGAGGAATTCTCAGTCCCGGGAGAAGGAATCCCGAGCTCAGGGTCCTGCTGTCACCACACATAACCTGTACAGACTTTTTTCCTATTGCCTCCTACAGACCTGACATGGTCTGGGAGGTTAAGAAGAGGTGTGTGAACCCTGGAATATTCCCACCTTAGTATAAGGTCGGTGTTGCTATAGAGAGAATCCAAGCGTTAGCATCAGAGATAACTGGTCTGAATCCAGGTTCCAGAACTCCAAAGCAGTGCAGTGTTTGGTGAGTATCTTAACCTTTGCAAGCCTCCTTTTTCCTCCTCCGTAACATGGACACAGTAATCCCCCAGTAGCAGGCTGGCCCTGAGGACGAGTGAGCCTCCAGCAGGTGCTCCGTCTTGTTTGTGTTCCCAGGAATACCAGCGGAGGGTTTCTGAGCCTGGATCCCACCGCCCCAGCCTGGGAGAGCACACTCGCACCGGTGAATGGAAGTGACCACGCCTTTCTGCAGACTTTCCCCTTGGGGATCCTGATCGTGTCCTTGCTGAGCCTGGCCTTTGCCCTCGGTGGGCTGGTGGGAAACCTGATCGTGCTGTGGCTCCTGGGCTTCCGCGTGCGGAGGAACACCTTCTCCGTCTACATCCTCAACCTGGCAGGAGCCGACTTCCTCTTCCTCTCCTTCCAGGTTGTCTATATCCTAGTGAAGCTTGTCAACTTCCATTCCGTGTCCCTTTCCATCCCCAGGTTTTTCGTCTTCGCGTGGACCTTTGCCTACATCGCAAGCCTGAGCCTTCTCAGTGCTATTAGCACAGAGCGGTGCCTGTCAGTCCTGTGTCCCATCTGGTACCGCTGCCACCGCCCAAGACACACATCAGCTATGACGTGCGCCCTGCTCTGGGCCCTCTCCTTGCTGCTGAGCATCCTGGAAGGGGAGTACTGTGGCTTCCTGTTTCGGGGTTTCAATGACAATTGGTGTCGGGCGTTTGATTTCATTGCTGCCACCTGGCTAATTCTCTTATTTGTGCTTCTCTCTGGGTCCAGCCTGGCCCTGCTCAGCCGATCGCTGTGTGGCCGCCATCGGCTGCGGCTGACCAGGCTGTATGCCACCGTGGCGCTCACAGTGCTGGTCTTCCTCCTCTGTGGCCTGCCCTTTGGCATCCACTGGTTCCTCTTACACTGGATTCTGGTACAGTCCTCGGATACAGTCCTCAAGCATCTTTATCTGGTTTCTGTTCTCCTGTCCTGCATCAACAGCTGTGCCAACCCCATCATTTACTTCTTCGTTGGCTCCTGTAGACAGCGGTGGGCTCAGCGGCACAGGACCCTCAGGATGGTCCTCCAGAGGGCTCTGCAGGATGTATCAGGAGGGGATGAGAGTGAAGCCAGACTTCCTCAGGAAACTCTGGGGATGGCCGGAAGAAGTGTGGTATTCTGAGTCAGTCTGTCTCCCTCAGACAAATGTGCCTTTGAGAGCCAACTCTCTCCCCAACAGTTTGGGAGGTTTTCTTGACTTCTCTCAGCCTCTGGGTGCCCTGGTCTTAAAGCCTTCAAGTTTTAAGATAAAGCTGAAGGTTGAGATAACAATCCTCCTCGTGAGGACTGAGACAGAGCCTGTCAGGCAGACACTGAAGTCCAGTGCCCCAAGGACAGCCTCCCCCAGGACCTTCACACCATCCCCAGCTTTGCCAACTCTCAGGTCCCCTTCTGAACAGTCCCACCTTCAACAGAGGCTGAACGAGATACAGGAAAAGTCGACATTTTCTTTGGTCACTGCGCTCAAGAGGGACTAGAAGAACATTCCCTCACAACCTTCTATGGTCACCCTCCTGCCATCTGTCTCCATAAAATTAAAATAATTGAAGTGCTCTCTAGTCCCAAAGAGCTATCGTCTTTGATTTTGGAAGGCCCTGGAATATCTCCCTAGCTTAATGGATGTCTGTTGAATAAATGACTTAATGAATAAATATACTTAATGAATAAATAAATGATAAATTTTTACACCAAGCCTGTACTAAATGTCCATTTACCAGATTCAAGTCACCATCTGTTTCTTTCTGTCACCATTGTCAGTTTGTGCAAGCACAAAGTTGAGTTTTATAACTGGGCAAATCGAAGTCAAAGCGTGCTTAAGGTCTAAGGTAGGTCGTCTTACTGTAACTTCCTGTCCCTTGCCCTCCAGAGGAACCCCATGTATGTACCTTCTCATTCCCGTCTCTGTGCCTCTGCCTGGCTCTCCCTCTCTGGAGCTCTCTGATCCTTCGTGGCATGTTTCTTTTTTTTTTTTTTAAGATTTTATTTATGTATTTGAGAGACAGAGAGAGCAGAGCAAGAGAGAGAGAGAGAAAGAGAGCGTGAGTGCACGAGCTGGGGGGAGGGAGAAGCAGACTCCTGGCTGAGCAGTGAGCCTGATGTGGGGCCTGTGGGGCTCGATCCCAGGACCCTGGGATCATGACCTGAGCCAAAGGCAGACTCTTAACCAACTGAGCCACCCCCTTTATGGCACATTTCCAATGTGTCTTACCAGACTCTGTATTCTCTGAGGACAGGATCTTCTTCAGATTTACCTTCTCTTCCACAGAGCTCGCAACGTTCATTTTATTAATTCAATTACAGAAAAACATTTCTAAAATGATATGTTCTGTAAAAATTATAATATGTTAAGTTTAAACATTGCATTGTCTCATAATTTTTCAGTTCTTTAATTGAGGTACAATTAGGAGAGAGCAATGGCACGGATCATAAGTGAATGGTGCGGTGAGTTATGGCAACAGTACGCCTACGTGACTCAAACCCCAAGCAAAGCACAACACATTTTCTTCACCTCAGAAAGTTCCCTCACATCCCTCCCAGACATTCCTCCTGCCCCAGAGGAAATGATCATTCCTGCTTTTAACACCAAAAATGAGGTTTCCCTGACCTTTGATTTCATATATTTAGGATGATTCAATGTACTCTTTTGTTCCTATCTTGTATCACTCAGCATAATATTTTTAGGATTTATGCAGTCCATGACATTGCATGTCAGTAGTTTGTCATTTTAATAAAGCTGAGTACTATTTCATTGTACAGATATTCCACCATTTATTTTCATATTGATAGATACCTATGTGGTATTCCATTACTGGTTATTGTGAATAAAGCTACTGTGAACATTCTTCTACAAGGCTTTTTCTGGATATATGTTTTTATGTCTCTTGGATAAATAACCTTAAGTGATATTGTCGGGTCACGGAAAGATGTATGCTCGACTCTGAGAAATTTCCAAGCTCTTTTCTAAAGTGGTTGTGTTATTGCACATCTCCACCAGCAATGTCTAAAAGTGCCAGTTGCTCCAAATCCTTCTTAACAAACATTGCCAGTCTTTTGAATTTTAGTCATTCTAATGAGTATAAAGTGGCATCTCATTGTGTATTAATTTGCATTTCCAAATGACTTATGAAATTGGCATCTTTCCATGTGCTTATTGGCTACTTGTATTTTTTTTGAAGTGTCTTAAGTTTTGCCCGTTTTTATTAAGTGTTTCCCTTTTTTGTTATTTATTTGTAGGAGTTTCTATTTATGCCAATGAGTCTTTCCTTAGTTATGTGTGTTATAAATATTCATCCAGTTGGTGGTTTGCCTATTCATTTTTAATGAATTTTGCATTTTAGAGCACTTTTAGATTTATGGAAAATTTTCGCAGAAAGTACAGAGGGTTCCCACATACTCCCTCTCCCCATCCCCACTCCCCCTGCCACAGCTTCTCCTATTGCTAACATCTTCATTTAATGTGCCACACTTATTAAAATTGATGCACCAATACAGAGGCATTATTATAAAGTGAAGTCCATCATTTACTCAGGGTTCCTTATATAACTCAATGGATTTGGCCAATACAGGGTATCACACGTCTGCCATGACAGTATCATATGGAGTGGTTTTGCTGCCCCAGAAACTGAATATGCAAATACAGGGGTCTTTAAAAAATTATTATTATTCATCCTAGTTCAGGTTCTCTGAACTACCTGGATCTGTGGTTTGGTGCCTGCAAATAATTGAAAAGCTCTTGGCCATTATTACTTCAAATAGATCTTCTGTTCCTTTTCTTCTTTGCTTTTCAATATCCCTGTTCTATGTATTCTATACCTTTTGTTGTCATCCCACTACTCTTGAATACTCGGTTCCCTTTTTTCAGTCAGTTTGGGAAAATTCTAGTAATTTATCTTGAGGCTCACTCACTGATCCTTTGAAAAGCAGTTAGCTAGTCTACTGATGAACCTGTCAAGGGCCGAGGGGAAGCGATAGGAGTAGAGCAAATCAAATGTTGAGAAACATCTCATGAGGAGTGGTGACTCAGAGAACTCCACATTCTCAGTTGCCAGAAGATCCCTGTACAGTAAATCACAGGGGCTGTCCAGCATATTGAACAGTCTTACTCCGTCACCAGGCTTCACCCCTGCTCCTGAGCAGAGAAGTGTCCTGTAGCAGCGGTCAGTCCCAGGAGGCTTTCTCTTCAGCACAGGTCAGCTTGTCGCCTCCTGCTGAAACAGTGGAGGAAAGACACCTTGATGGAGTATTTATTTCCAAAGCCACCGTTGGGTTTTTCCTTCCAGTGCACATCCATGTAACTTGATCTGGGGATGCAGTATTCAGGGGCTCCTGCAGGAAAAGACAGCAGGCATGGAGAACCTTCCGGCCATGTTGGGTGCTGGCAGCCTTGACTATGGAAATCTGAATTGGCAAATCCAGTTCATCCCCCTCTCCCCCATTAGAGCCTTGTCCCACTTGCCCCTCCATCCCAGCCATTCAAACTGTGCTGTCATGGTGAGAAATCTGTTGCTTTCCTTAATTTAGGGAGCAAGATTGGGAACATGCACGCATCCCAAAGCTTAAGTACTGTGAATAACCCAGTCATCTGTTTGACTTGCTTTTTGAAATTTACTTTCCTTTCAGTATCTCTCAGGATGCCAGCAGAAAACAGATGGCCTAAAATGGGATAATTCAGAAGAGTTTAATTAAGGTACAATCCACCAATATGGGCAGATTTAGAGAAAATTACATGGGATGGTGACCACTACCCCTTAAGGAAAGTAATAGCAGGGTCCTTAAGATCACTAGGCTTGAAAGACAAGGGGAAGAAGTTACCAGAACTCAGCAAGGCCGTGGTTGTAGGAAAGGACCACCAAACAGGAGTGGAGTCCTTAGGCAGAGCAACACGTCCATGCTAACTCACAGCCTGTCAGAGGACAGCCAGAAAGTCACAAACCCCCAGTTGCCCTCCTCCCACCCTCCAGCTCCTGTCTGCCCTATCTCCCTTTCCACTGAAAGCAACCAGGACCCAGAGAGAGAGGGAGCCCATCCATGAGGATGATGAGGACAAAGAGGAGAGTAGAGAAGTTGGAAATGAGATTTGATGGCAAATGGAGGAAATCCATCTCTTCTTATGGCCTCCTCACAGTTGGCATGTCCTGGGACTTTCTGTGTGTGATTGGATCGATTTCTCTTTGTATTTCCTCAGAGACTGGTTGTCTGCACATCTCCATCTAACATCACTTCTTGGGACTAATCTCTCATTACCAACACAGATGCCTTGAGAATAGAATGTAGTGGGTTGTTTTTTTTTTTTTTAGAAGATAGGGGTACACAGGTGTTTATAAGTGTTTTAAGTTTATTATTTGTGTTGCTTTAGGAAGATATCCATTATGATCTTGACTTAAACAAGAGAGAAGTTACCAGGACTGAAATGGTGACTCCATGGCATTAGACACACTGCGCTTTCCACTTGATGCTCCCATCCCCCGGGGTGACTTCATCCAAGATGGCTCTACATGGGCCCTTAAGACTTTAGCTCTCCTTCCAGCAGTGAAGAGAAGGAAAGACACAATTCAGAAGTTGGCTACATTGCTTCTGCTCACTTCCCATTGGCCAAAATCAAATTACATGGTGCATCCAGCATTAAGGTGGGTTGGGAATAGGATTTTTTTTCCTGGTCTAAAACTCAAGGAATTATTATGTAAGAGAGGAGGGAGATGGATATTGGATCAACTAGCCATTTCTATAACCCTGAATCTCTCTCACATTCTGAGCTCACATGAGGATTTTTTGGGGGGGGAGCTTTTCTCATGATGGATGATGTGGCAGAGAACAGTGGGATAGCCTCAGGCAGGACTCCAGGAGACCAAGGCCCTTGGGCACTGGACCTGCTATTCACAATGGGATCTCAGGAAAATCCCTTTGACTCTTTAAGCCTCAACTTTTTCCTGTGTTAAATGAAGATATTATAAAAGATGATCTCTAAGGGACTTGTGCTAAATGCTGGGGACATGATGGTAAACAACATCAACCCAAAAACCCCAAGCAGATCTAGGCATTGTAAGCTTTGAGTTTAATAGGAGACCAAGAAAGGAAAAAGACAAACACAAATTAGAGCTTCAAACTGTGTTCAGTTCCATGAGTGAAAATGCCATGTCGCCCTGAGGGAGGACAGCAGAGTTTGTGGATTTCCTCCATCTCCTCAGGGCATCCAGGACTGCAGGAACTGAGAGTGATGGATAATTCAGGCCATGATGCTAACTGTGGGGTCAGTAGGTTCTAGTTTCTTCCATACTGATACTCCTGCCCTGTGTGAGCCCCTGGCCAGTTGGACTGATGGGGTCTTTTTAGAGGCAAGAAGGGGCTGCTGGGTGTTGTGGTTGGTCTTCAGCTGTCCTATACCCACTCTTCCTTCTTCCATATTGGATGGACTTCACTTCTTTGCTGTTTACACAATTTGCCTTTCTCGTTTAAGAAAACACACAAGTGGTCGCCATTCTAGATTTGTTCCTGAGAGTCACCTGATTCCTCCCGAAACCACCTTCCACGTGCAGTGGACACACCACCCTGGGAGTGGGGCTGCAGGGCTTGGGAAGGGTGAGGACTCTGACACAGACCTCTGCCTGGGCTTGTTACCGAAATCCAAGTTGAGCAGCTCACTGCTGGAAAGCCAATACTCAAGAGACAGTTGTTGGTTGAAAAGGAAAGGCTGCTTTATTCAGGTGGCCAGCAACCTGGAGAGACTGAGAGCTGATGTCCAAAGACCATCTCTGAGATTCTGGGTTAAGGATCAAGTGGGCCTATTTATTTATTTATTTATTTGTTTTTAAGAGTGAGAGAGAGAGCACATATGAGTGGTGTAGGGAGCAGGGGAGGGGCAGAGAGAGGAGGAGAGCACAGAGCCCTATGCGGGGCCAATTCCCTGATCCAGAGACCTTGACCTGAGCTGAAATTAAGAGTCTGATGCTCAATGGCCGACCCACCCAGGTGCTCCTCCAGTAGGGTTTTTAAAGGGCAAATTCAGGGTAGGAGCTGACATATTGATGGAAATGGGTGGGGAAACTCACAACTATTCACAGGGAAAGGTAGAGCATCCACACTGACCAAACATACATCTCACATTCACTTTGGATCAGAGACAGTGCCAGAAAGAGGCAAAATGCAGCCCGACGTCAGGAGGTTATCCCAGGTCAAGAGGAGTGGGCTATGGGTGTGCTCGGAGAGCCAATCTAAACTAGATGTGGTTTGGGGCTCCTTATCTCAGGGAAGGAATCCAGTGCCTTGCTTGTTCCTAGGCTGGAACTCTATCTGCTGACCTTGAGTCTAAGCTTCCGCAGAGAGAGCTGGTGGGTTTGTTACTGAGGTCTGAAAGGACAATAGCTGATTAGGAGGAAACAGTTCCCTGAAAAACAGTTCTCTGCTGCTTTCAACCTCATTCATCTTATGGGGCACAGTTTCAATCCTCCCTCGAGTCATGATCATTCCTCAGTCTTGAGGAATGGGGATGGTGACCAGTCTGGCTACTTGCTTATCTATTTGGGGGAGATGGATTTGGGGTAAACATCAGTTTTTGCAAATCTTAGCTGTAACATGCTTACACGCAGGGACTAAGCAGAAGTTTCTAAGCTATAGGTCACAGCAGCAAGGGAAATAGAAGGAATATAGAGTCGGACATGCTAAGTTTCTCCCTGCTGAAGATTCAAGTCCAGACCCTACCACTTTTGGGCATGAGACCTGGAGCCTATCACGCTACCTCCTTGTGCTTCTGTTTCCTCATGTGCAAGATGGGAATAATAATAATACTTGCTTCACATGGCTATTTAAAGTTCATGACAAGTAAACACTCAACTGCTACATTCACCTACAAGTGAGTTGCTCCTTGTTTTTTATCTGGAATCTGTGAGAGCAGCCCTCTTTTCAACCAAAACCCTTCATAAAGTGGAAATAAGTACTTTTTTAAAAAGCCCCCTTACCGGGCGCCTGGGTGGCTCAGTGGGTTAAGCCACTGCCTTCGGCTCAGGTCATGATCTCAGGGTCCTGGGATCGAGTCCTGCATCGGGCTCTCTGCCCAGCAGGGAGCCTGCTTCCTTCTCTCTCTCTCTCTCTGCCTGCCTCTCAGTGTACTTGTAATTTCTCTCTGTCAAATAAATAAATAAATAAAAATCTTAAAAAAAAAAAAAAAGCCCCCTTACCTCCCCAAATTTTCTTATATGAGTGTTTTGATCTGCAAAGAAAACTGTACTCAGAATCACATGTGGGGACAATGAGTGGGTTTTGTACTACGTATCTCTTAGGAAAATCACTTAATGTATTTCTGTATTTCTTTGCCTCTGGCTCTCTCTTTCTTCTGGCTCTCTCTTTCCCTAGCCTAGCCTCTTATTCCTCTGAAGTGCAGAGAAATTCCGTTAAGCTCTGAACCCTCTCCCTAAATTATGTGCTTAAATCTTCCAGGTGCTCACTGAAGCCATATGCTGGCCCTCCCTGGGTTGGTAACCTCACAGCAGCCATCGTTAGTTCCTTGTGCAAGCATTAGGAATTCTTTCAAACACACACCAGAACATTCCACAGAAGGAATAATAAGAACTGAAATTTTCTTCATTTCCTTATGTGTGTGTCCCTGGGTAACTAATTTCATTAAGGACTTTTTTTATGTTACATTGAATCTAAATTTTCCCTTAGTACCCTTAGACTTCTCATTCATTCATTCATTCATTCATCGACTAAAAATTCCTTGACTACCCATTGTGTCACTCCAACAGAGTTAGGCTTTGGGGACACAGCAATGGATGAGAGTAAATCCATCTCTGTCCTCATAAAGCTGACACCTTGAGCTACTTCTGGCCCAACAGCCTAAGGTGTCCTCACAGTGTCATAGCAAGAAGTCATGTTCCCTTCATGACCTAAGCATGACCTCCTCTCTCTTGGTGGGTGGACCTCTCTCAGTCACTGAAATTATCCATTGTTCATGCCTAAACCTTCTGACTTCCTGCCCCTGAGCAGAAACCACTGTCGCAGAGGAGAAGTAATGTTCTTGTCCTGTTGTCATCCCACACAGCCTATCCAGACATATCTCCTCTTGCCTCTAGGGACCATGTGATGGCCTCAGACAGTCAGTGGGAATATTTGGATCACAGAACATTCCCATGTCAGTAGATGGTCTGTGTTGCAGTAGAGAAAGCCCAGGTTTTAAAGATGGAGAGAACTGGGTTTGAATCCAGGTTCCAGGACTCCAAAGCTGTGTGGCCTTCAGTAAGTATTATAGTCTCTGCAAACCTCCCTTTCCTTCCTCTGTAATATGGAAACAGTAATTTCCATGTTGCAGACTAGCCCTGAGTGAGCATACGGCAGGTGCTCAAGTCTTGTTTGTGTTCCCAGGGACACCAGTGGAGGATAACCCTGGGAATACATTCAGATCAGAGATTAAGTCTTAGAAATTTGAGAGTCAACACTGCCTCAACAGCCTTGGCAATCATCTACTCTTCTCTCAACCTCGTGCCTCCAAAATGTCTCAGTGATTCCCCAAAGTCTTCAAATTGTTTTTAATCTGGCTTTTCCAGTTTTTCCTCAGAGAAATCACTGATCTTCTGAATCTTCTTTATCAAATGTTTGCTCGCTCTGTCTCCTCCTCCTCCTCCTCCTCCTCCTTCTTCTTCTTTTGCAAATTTTCATAGCAATAGAAGGACTCACTGTCCAAAAACCATAAAACCCGTGTTCATAATTATTCTCTGTCTATGGCATAGGAAGAGAAAATCCCTTATTTTCTCCCCAGACTACGTTCCCCTAAGAATCAAGTTTGGTCCCATGACTGGGGGCATCCTGCATATATAAAGCTTGAATAAGTGAATTCTGCTACTTTAAATCTCATTGGGTTCTCTGAGTTTGGGAAAAATGATGTCCTTTGAGACATACTCTCTACCCGCAAAAGACTAGTCCAGGTAATTCAGTCTATGAAAATTCTTCAGGTGGCATTTGTCCATGGCATGGTGAGAGCTGGCTTTAGGGTCTAATAAAGAGAACCATGCTTTTGCCCTTGAGAATTGGTAAATGGCTATTCAGCTCTGGCCTCCACCAGTATAGAGTCAAGAAATATGGCCCACCAGTTCTAATTTGGCCATTGCAACCTGTATTGATTTCAAAATACTAATCTGGCCATTGCAACCTGTACTGATTTCAAAATAGAAATTATCTTGGAAACCACTTATTATTAGCTCACAGATACTAGGTTTGGGAACACTCTGTAAGCCTCAAGATTTTGTACCACTTGTTCTAGCTATGACTTTCAGTCGGTTCCATGGCCAGTCCCCATAAGGAGCAGGATTGGAAACATCTGATCCTTTCATAGTTATGCCAGTCATATTGATAAAAACTTAGAGTCGGTACAGAATTCTGGACTGTTCTCTGCTAGTGGTTACTCACTCCTCACAGAACTCAGCAGACAAGGAGGGACCACCATGAGATGGTGTGACACCACCGCAGGCTGTCTGCTCCTCACAGACTGTGAGACTGCCTTCAGATTGACCTTCAGAGAGAGGAGCTAATGAATGAACAGAGTCCTCAGGAGACGACACAAGGTAGCTACGAAAATGATGCCAACCACAATTTTCTATTTTTCCAAACAAATATATCAGTCATTGCTGTAACACAGTTCAGTACTCTGAACTCTGGTTCCCGGACTCCAGATCCAGTGCTCTTTTCTGTCCAGCACTCTGCTGATTCTGCATCCTATGGGCATTTCTTGATTTCCAAGTGTTGCAGTAGGGCTTGGATATGTAGGTTTGGCTCATCTAGAGTGCAGGGTAGTGGGAGGAGGCAGGATTAGATGGCTGTAGCCTCTGCACCAGACAGGTGTCACTGTGATGCCACTGACTTAGACTGAGGATTCCTATGACAGTCAGCCCTGGGAGTCTGGTGATAGCCTCAACTGTACAGCTTTGGTTGAATACATCCATCATGAGGAGGTCTGTGGAGAAGTTTCACTTGTGTGTGAATGGAACACTGTCGGGCTTCACCCAAGCAACTGGTTCTTTTGATGTCAGTGGTGTTCGTCTTCATATTGGCCACAAGGAGACAGAGTTCCTGGATGCTTAAACTTAGCCACTGCAGCCCACATTGAACTTGCTCGACCCTGACATCCCTCTATTACAGCATTTACCACGTTGTGCCATAATGACTCATTTGTATGTCTCTTCCTCCACCACAAGGAGAAGTCCTTATGAACAGATAGCATGTCTTCGAATCCCTAGCACATGGGACTTGTCCTGCCATTATGAAGGTGCTTGGCAATTATTTTTCTCAAGCAAGCCCTACACGAAGATCATGGTGTGTCCAGCTCCTTCCAGAGAAGACTGGCTCTGTCACCAGGCACTACCGTAGCTCTTGCAAGTATCTCCCACTCAGGGGAAGAGAAAGTGTCCTCTGGAGTCAGTCAGTCTGAGGAAGGCTCTTCTCTTTCATTGCAGGTCTGCTTGCTGCCTCTGGGGGCAAAGAAGAAGGGAAGGAAAGTATCTGTTTGTGAGCCCCTTCTTCCTAAAACTACTGATGATGTCCTTGTAACTTCACCTTGGGGTGGATCGTGCAGGACATCCAGGAGTTTCCTTCAAGGATAGAGAAAAGGTTTGAAAGTCCCTTATGTCACCTTTTGGGAGCTGACATCCACAACTATTTATTTATGCATGAATTCAACAAACATTATTTAAACCTCTTTTATCAAGCACTTTGCTATTTCTGTGTGGAGTAGACAGCTTTTAAGTAAGTCTCTGGTTAACAGACTCTATCTTTTTCACCAACCCTGTTCATTCCATCCCGAACATGTATTGATTGATGTCCAGTAAACGCTGAGCCCTCAGGGCCATTCACTTGTTCTCTAGTACACCTGGAAAGGAGAGCACTGATTTACCTGCTTCCTGAGAAACAGCTGGGTCTGTTTCCAATCCTACTTATGCTGGTCAGACTTTTTCATGTAATTACCTAACTTAACAAAATACGATGTAAATCAATGTAACAAGAGAATGAAAGGAGAATTATAATTTCAATGAAAATTAATATAAAAGTTTAAAGGGGCCATAAAAGCTAGTTTCAAAATCATTGTTATTGAATTAGCCTGACAACTCTACTAGATTGAAAAAAATCCTAACAATTGTGAAAAATATCCTCATGCAGAATGCTATACATAGGATATTATGCTCTCCACTTTACTAAATGCAACTGCAAATCACAGACAATGCTTAATGGATGTGCTTTCTGCAAGAAAGAGTAGAATTCTATCTGCTAATCCGTATTCAAAGGGAAGTCCTTCTCTCCCCTGCATTTTTGGTGAATGAACTCTAGGTAAAAATAAAATATTTATACAAATGTACCCTTTTTTCTAATTGCCATTTAACAGATCTTTGCAATTAACTATCCACGTGTAGGCTTGAATATATCATTGAGTGGGCTTTTCATAGCAAAGTCTCTCAGTCATTCTTCTGTTGGTTCTATAAATAATAACTGAACATCTTCTATGTTCTAGCCCCTGTGCCAGGCACTGGCGATCCAAAGGCAACACACGCATCTTCAAGGAACTCACAGTCTGTGGAAGGAAGGAGCCTGCTGCAAGACAGACTGCGGCACAATGTGGGGGACACGGTTCAGTCTGTAACAAGAACCTTATTCAATATTTGCTGAACAAATCCATTGAAGAAATTTTCTGACTATCTGAAATAGTTTCTAATTCAAATGACATTTTTAAAAAAAGACAAGTAGCTTAATTTGACTGTAGCACGAGACCCATGAAAAGAAATCATAGGACATAAGACTTAAATTTTTTAATATCTACACCAAATATTAAAAAATAAATAAATAATTTAATGGAGGGGAGGAAGAATGTTATATGTGCTGAACTCTTTACATTTTATAAGAGAAGTCACTCGAGGGGCGCCTGGGTGGCTCAGTCAGTTAAGTGTCTGCTTTCAGCTCAGGTCCTGATCTCAGGGTTGTAGGGTTGATCCCCACGTTGGGCTCCCTGCTCAGGAGGAAGACTGCTTCCCCCTCTGCTCCTCCCCTGTCCCTCTGCTCATGCTCTCTCTCTTGCTTGCTCTTTCTCTCAAATAAATAAATAAAATCTTTTTTAAAAATTAAAAAAAAAAGAGGGGCGCCTGGGTGGCTCGGTGGATTAAGCCTATGCCTTCAACTCAGGTCACGATCCCAGGGTCCTGGGATTAAGCCCCGAATGGGGATCCCTGCTCAGCGGGGAGCCTGTTTCCCCCTCTCTCTCTGCCTGCCTCTCTGCCTACTAGTTATCTCCGTCTGTCAAATTAATAAATAAAATCTTTAAGAAAAAATTTTTTAAAAAAGAAGTCACTTGATCCACTTGTTGATGCAGATAAACTAAAAATAGAAATATAAGCTTACTATTCCGAGTTAATAATAGTAAAAGAAACAGGAATGGAAATTTTAATAACTGGTGGCCTCTGGAGAATAGGACTCAGGGATACTGTCACTTTATACACCGTTTCTCCACCATTTGCAAAGAAGTTATACAAATGAATGCATCACTACTACGATAAAGAAAACAAACACCACAAAAGAAATGGGGTCAAGCCATGGTGAATTTTTGATCACTCTATGATATACTTTAGCTCACAAGAACCACACAAGGCAAGCACACATTGCCTAATGTTGCTACCCAGTTTATTTGCCCTGACCTGAATACTCCAAGGCCTTCAGACTCCAGCCTCCTTTCCAACTTGCTGCTCCTGTCTCCCCTAGAGGCCTTATGATCCTACATGGCTCCCCACCACATCAGCATTCAGCCCCATTCAGCCCAGGATGGGAACTGTGGGTGGGGGGAAGCCATGTTCCTTCTACTGAAGCCCTAACCCTGGAGTTTGTTACACGGTGCCTCCCACATCGAAGAGGTTGGGAGATGGGGTCCTTTCTCTGTTCTGAAACTCTCAGAATTCTTACCTGACCAAGGAGGAAAATGGATACTTTGGGTGGCCTCTGCACCTCTTGACCATCTCTAACATTCTATTATTGAGTTGAATCTATTCATTTATTTGGAAATAATTGACATCTTAGAATAAAGTGTCTTTAAATTCATACACATGGTATCACTGGCTATTTACTTAGGCCTCCCTTAATTTTTCTCAGCAACTTTTTGTAGCTTCCAGCACATAAGTCTCGCACATCTTTTGTCAAGATCGTATTTTATGTTTTCTAATGCTGCTGTACATGATATTTTTTACCTCATTTTCTGGTTGCTCATTGCTAGAATACAGATATACAATTAAGAGGAAAATGGCTGGATAGGAGGCTTCTGACTCGCCCTCCTCCCATGGAGGATCAATTCTCTTTGAGAGAAATCCAGAAAGGAGTTGACTGACTCCTACACATCAGGCAACGGAGAAAGTGTGAAGAATTTATTTCTGTTTATGAAAAGAAGGAAAGAAACAGAGAAGAAAGAGGAAGAGGGGAATTAGCAAGACGGCAGATGGCTGGCTGGATACCAGGTAAGACAAAGGGCTGGTGAGGAACCTCTCATGAGGGAAAACAGAAATGTGTGATATTTATACATAGATTATTTGTATACATATGACCTCTTCTCATGACCCTCAAATCTTCAGTGAAGTCTACATCACACTTAGGAATAACGTGGGTAAGTTGGTGAAGGGAGGAGGAGTTGTATGTGCAAATGTGTGTAAATCAATTTAGATGAGCTTTCTTCTGGAACGATATATCAGAGGGAAAAGAGCTCAGGTATAAAATAGATCCTGGAGACAGAGGTGAGGAAGAATGCAAGGCCCTCAATGACATCTGGGTTATCCATGACAGTATGAATTAAACATGGGGCAAAAAAAATAAAAGAAAAACACTCAGGCTTGGGGACAAAATGATGTCAGGAATGAGACTGAAGTGCCCAACAGCAAACCCCTTAGGGCCCTGCATTCTCCAACAGTCTTGTCAGTTCTACATTCATGATATATATAAATAGGCCAATAGCCCAGGAGAACCACTATTGTGGTTTGTCTCAAGATCAGAATGGACTCTGCCCCCAAGACTCTCTCATAACTCAACATTCTCAAGTCCACCCTGACAGAAGACACAAACGTGAGCCTCTGCAATGACTTCAGACACCAACTCTCTGGAGTGGAGCCAAACATCCAAGGTGAAGGGCACAGTCCTCACGAGACGGCCTTCACCTCAGACACCACCAGTTGAACCTCTGGTCAACGTCACTTCTAAGCAGCCAGCTATTAATTCAGTGGTTTGCACTATCCCCTCAGGTTCCATAATTCTCTAGAATGACTCACAAAACTCAGAAAAGCAATACACTTATGATTACAGTTTTATTGTAGCAAAAGAATACAAATCAGAATCAGGCAAAAAAAAAAGAGAAATATAGGGCAAGGTCTGGGACATGAAGTTTCCATTACCCTCAGGAATGTGTCATTCCCCTGGCACAGCAGTATATGGCAATATGCAGAAGACTGCCAACTAGGGAAGCTTACTTTGAGCTTCGGGATCCAGAGTTTATATTGAAGTTCTATTATGCAGGCATGATTTATTGACTCATTGGCCATGTGGTCTTGGTGGACCCAACCCTCCCCAGGACTCAAAGCCCCAATGCTCTCTCCACATGTTTGGTCCTTCTAACATTGATAGCCCCCATTCTCAGTCATCTAGTCGTATCCATTGTTTAGAGCCTACCATGAGTCACGCCATTACCATAAACTATCAGGTGTGGTCTAGAAGGCCCACCATGAATAACAAATACTCTCCTGTCATTCAGGAGATTCCAAGAGTTTGGTCCTACCTCCCAAGAACCAGGGACAAAGGGCAGCCAAATTCTTTATTACACAGCCTCTCACTAGTTGCTTCTAACAGCAGCCCTCAAACTAGAAATGGTAGCATGGGGGACACCTGAGTGGCTCAATTGGTTGAGCATCTGCTTCAGCTCAGGTCATGATCTCAGGTTCCTGGGATCAAGTCCCACTTCAGGCTCCCTGCTCAGCTCTTAACTGAGAACTGTAGCTGGCTGTTTATGGTGGAACGATAACTTCTCTCAAAATTCTGGGAAGGGATCTTTTCCCAGCCCCAGGACAGCATCCTAAAAAAGAAGCAGGAACAGGATTTAAAGTTAGCTCAGTGCAAAGCGCACTAAGATCAAGTATGGTCTCCTCATCCATCAATTTCTTGTGCAAACTTGGGCTCACCCTTCCCCTCTCTGGCCTCAGCATCCCCAACCATAGAAGGAGGGGTTCAGATGACATAGCCTCCACACACCTTCCACTCAGGGATTTGATGGTTCTTTACTCTCAAGACTGGCAGACAGCAGGATCTTAGAATACCTGGGTAGCTTAGACCTTCTGTCCCTTTCCCTGCTCCCCAAGAATCAGATTTCCTCTCACTTGCTTCCCACTCAATTCTAGGCAGTGCCCTCCTTCTACATACACTTATTCTTCTGGTTACTGAGAGTAATTTTCTTTCTGGGTGGGTTCTCCTGGTTCTAGATTTTAACCCACAAAGTCAAGCTGGGTTGCCATTAGGCATCATTCTCAGAATGCCATTGGAAGGCTCCATAGTTGGGTCTCCCCAGCTTCCAGTCCTGTATCCATACCTCAGCCCACTCAGCCATGACCTGAAATATCTAATTCCCTTCTCTCATCTCTACCTCAAATGAAATTTAATCTGCCTTCATCTTTTATTTTACTACAGGAGCCAAGAAACATTTTTTGCAGACAGCCAGATAAAAAATATTTTAGGCTTTGTAGACCATAGGTCTCTACAGAAATGACTCAACTCTGCCATTATAGTGTGAAAGAAGCCATAGACATTAGCAAACGAAAGGGTGTGCCTGGGTTCCCACAAGACTTTATTTACAAATTTGCTTGTAGGCCGGATTTGGCCCCTGGGGCAGAACCCTTCTTAGGGGAAGTAGGTCCTGGGAGGAGCATGGAATATACATTTGTTTAGAGGGAGATAATACTAAGAGTTGGCACTTACTCAGATGAAGTATGAGATGCATTGCCTCACTGAACCCTCACAAGCACTCTGAGACCGGAAGGAGAAAAGGCATTGAACGCTATTACCAGGTTGGTATGAGTGACAGACCTGAGTGCAGGTAGATCCAGGAGCCCAACGGCAAGGACACAGCTGGCACTTGGACTAAGAGTATCAGCTAATATGATGGAGAACCCAATAGATGCCAGGCACTGGGTACATTTTTCTCATTCGATGTTCAAAATAATCTTAAGAGGTGAGTACTAACATGATCACCTCTTCTCAGACAAGGAATGGAGGCACAAACCACTCGAGGAGGCATGAGGTCACTAAGCATTAGGTTCTGAGCTCAGATTTATTCCCAGACAACCTATCTACAGAATTTCCAACTGTAGGGGCTATGCTCTCCCACTTCCCCAGCTAAGTTTCCACTGGGCGACATGTAAAGAAAAAAAGTTCTTATTTCTAATCCACAATAAAACAAAATAGACAACCTGAAGCCATATGAGTGTGTGTTCTCATGTGAATTAATATTTATGTGAGTGTCTATGTGTGAGTGTAGGTGACCACATAGAGAAGCGAGGATGTCAAGCCTACCAGGAGGCAAATTTCAGAAACACCACAAGAGAATGGTCAGTAAAATCTGGAACTAGAAACAAGAGGGTGAAAGCCATTGCTGAAAGGAAAAGTGGCCTGGACTCTTTTTCTCCCCCAGAAAAGCAGCCCCTGAGGCAATCGGCAAGGGACTGTCATAGGAAGGAGGACTGGGCTAGAAAGAACAGAGTCTGAGAGGCAAAAGTTGGCAGAAACACCGAAGGGCACGCGATGAGATCTCTCCGTAAGGCAGGGTCGTTCCTTGGAGGACTGACCTGCTCACTTCCATTTCAGAGTGTGAAGTTAGTCACCCAGTTTGAGAGTGTCGTACACATGCTCAGAAGCATTCTGAGGTCCCTGTGAGCATGAATGACGGTTGGCCATCTGCTGGATGAAATATTGTCCATTTATTGCCCCCATTTCACAGATTTGAACTTTCGGAGGGAACAAACCAATAGGGAAAGGTGGACCAGAGGAGGAAAACTCCCAAATACCATAGTCGGATCTCCCACAGCTGACTTTGCCAGCACCCAAAGCTGTCAGGTGGACATTTCCTACCTCCTGCCTCTTCATGGGGGAGCCCCACACATACCCACCCCAAGGTGGAGTCAGAGATATGAACTAGTGGGAAAAACTATCACTGGCTTTGAAAGTAAGATCAATCCTTAAGTAAATCCTTACCTTTCCTCCATTCTTTTCACCAGAGAGGGTGGGTGGACCATGCGGAAAGGAAGAGTTTTTCTGTTCATGCTTTGCCTTGTCAGAGGGTGACTGCAGGAGCTCCAGTGGAAACTGGTGCCCAAGGAGGTCTTATCAAGATGCCAGACAGCTCCTGTGACTTCCTTTCCAGGGGCCTGCTGGCCGCTGGAGTCCCAGATTCCTCGGATACACAAAACCTCACAAGATGTTAATCAACCTCAGCCTCTGCCCATCCCCACCCATCCAGCATTCTTCCTGAAGAAAATCACTGTTCCAAAACCTTCACAGTCCAGAGCAGCAAGTCTGGACACCACTGCCAAGCAGCATGAGCCCACACTAGGAGGCTTTATAATTAAAGAATAAAGTGCACTGACCTTTGTTCAGCATTCAATGCCTCCATGGCCCGGTCCACCCTATCTTTTGTTTTCTTTTGTTAAACCTTTTTAATCATAGGAGTAACATACACACAGATTTTAAGTATTTTCTTCAAATGAGACCGGACTGCATAAAATAAAAGATAAAAGCCCTCCCATTCCATTACCTGGGGGGGGGGGGCAGATCACTGTTTAGAGTTTCTATTCTTAATTGTATCTTTAGAAATTTATCTTTTTATCTTTATAATTTTATAAATTTATCTTTATAATTTTAAATTATAAATTTATATGTTAAGATTATAAATTATAAATTTACAGGGTGAGATCACACTCTCTACATCAGGCACAGTCTACTGACTTCTTTATGAAAGAGAAGGGATTTAGCACATACTTCTTCCAACTCATGATTCTTGTCAGCAGTACATTTTCAGTTTGTCAAGCGCCAGGAAACATTTTCAGTTTTATGTCCCGGGTCTTCCTTTTAAGAGGTTCCTGTTGCAGCCAAGTCAAGCTACTTGTCATCTTTTTAAAAAATGACTTAACAATTAAATATATCAAAGTTCAAGAAAATTTCATTCAAGTTCGACAAGCTAGACCTTATCCAGGATCATGATACTTAGAGTCCCAATCAATTTATTTTTAAAATTTTTTTATAGCTGAATTTCTATTTTTATCTTTATTTTTTAAATTTTTGGTAACTTTTGCAATGTTTAAATTTATTTAGCATAAGCACATATTTTACAACAACACATTTGGAAAACCACATATGAGGTTGCTAAAAACATAAATTAGTTTCAGTCTAAAATTCCTCAAGATTACATAAAATATGTATCCATCAATCAAGTATACAAACATTCCAAGGTAAATTTTTTAATTTAAATTTAATTAATTAACATATAGTGTACTGCTAGTTTCAGAGGTCGAGTTTAGTGATTCATCAGTCTTGTATAATACAAAGTGCTCACTACATCACATGCCCCATTTAATGTCCAGTACCCTGTTACCCCATCCCCCCATCCCCATCCCCTCCAGCAACCCTCAGTTTGTTTCCTATGATTAAGAGTCTCTTATGGTTTTGTAAGGGCCTGCTTAGCCAGAGCTAAGTTTATGCAATAAACTTAGATTGACCCTGCCCCCCAGAGGAACTTACTTAGAAACAATTCTGGGAAACCAGAAAAATATGACTGACCAGCCCCTGATAACAGAACCCATATACCAGGACGTGTCAGGTCAGGGGGAGGTAACAGAGCCCAAAATACAAGGATGAGCCAAGCCAGGTGGAGACATCCGATTAGGAGAGCACCTTCCTAACCACCCAAGAATGTGGGCCCTGCCTTTTGGGCGCCAATTCTGACCAGAGTGATAGGCTAGTTCAAATAACTACTATAGGGTGAAATATAATTCAATTGGCCACCTGTGTGTGGCCAGGCTCAACCACAACCACATGGCCTTTACTCTATTAAAGTTAGTCAGTGAGGCTGGGAGGGGTCATCTCTTTGCAAGAGACAGCCCTGGCTGGTCAGTTTGATTTTCGATGCTTGGCGTGAAATAAAGGTTTGCTTGACCTTTGCTTTGTATCATTGTCACTCCTTTGACCATGGACGCAACAGTTTCTCTCCTTCTCTGATTTCATCTCGTTTTATTTTTCCTTCCCCTCCCCTATGATCCTCTGTTTCATTTCTTAAACTCCATATATGAGTGAGATTGTATGATGATTGTCTTTCTCTGATTGACTTACTTCTCTTAGCATAATACCCTCTAGTTCCATCCATGTCATTCAAATGGTAAGATTTCATATTTTTCAATGACTGAGTAATACTCCACTGTATATATATATATACCACATCTTCTTTATCCATTCATCTGTCGATGGACATCTGTTGATGGATATCTGTTTCCATGATTTGGCTATTGTGGACATTGCTGCTATAAACATTGGGGCACAGGTGCCCTTTCAGATCACTACATTTGTATCTTTGAGGTAAATACCTAGTAGTGCAATTCCTGGGTCATAGGAATTGGTCTATTTTCAACTTTCTGAGGAATCTCCACACTGTTTTCCAGGGTTGCTGCACCAGCTTGCATTCCCACTAACAGCATAGGAGGGTTCCCCTTTCTCCATTTATCCTCACCATCTGTCCTTTCCTGACTTGTTAATTTTAGCCATTCTGACAGGTTTGAAGTAGTATCTCATTGTGATTTTGGTTTGTAGTTCCCTGATGCCGAGTGATGCTGAGCAATTTTGGGGGTGTCTGTTGTCCATCCTCTAACTTCTTCTAATGTCTTCTTTGGAGAAATGTTTGTTCGTGTCTTCTGCCCAGTTCTTGATTGAATTATTTGTTCTTTGGGTGTTGAGTTTGATAAGATCTTTATAGGTTTTGAATACTAACTAGTCCCTTAACTGATAAGACAGTTGCAAATATCTTCTCTCATTCTGTTGGTTGTCTTTTGGTTTTGTCATTAAGTCCCAATCAATTTAAAAGGATCCAAAGTATACAGTCTATTTTCTCTGAACAGAAAAAAAAATTAAATATCAATAACTAAAAGGTATTTGGGAAGTACCCAATATTTGGGTATTAAGCCATGTGGTTCTAAATAAACCATGCTCAGGATGTCTGGGTAGCTCAGTCAGTTAAGCATCTGCTTTCAGTCAAGTCATAATCTTGGGGTCCTGGTTCTTCCTCTCTTCCCTGCTCATGCTTTCTCTTGCTATCTGTCTCTCTCTCAAATAAATGAATAAAATCTTTTAAGAAAAATAACCCACACTTGAAGAAGAAGAAGGAGAAGAAGAAGAAAACTAGGGAAATTAGAGAATTATCCAAAGAGAATGGAAACATGAAGGGTTAAAATTTGGAATAAGTGGAGCCCTTATGTATTATTGGTGGGGATGTAACATGGTACAACTACTTTGGAGAAAGGGGCTGACATGATTTTATTAAGTTAAACATATACTTTTCCACATGGTCCTACACTCCCACTCCTAGGTATTTATCCAAGAGATGTAAAAATGTACTTACAAACAAAGACTTGTTCATGAATGTTCACAGCAGCTTTATTCATGATATCTAAAGATTGAAACAGTCCAAATATTCTACAACAAGCGAATGGATAAATGAATTTTGGCAAATTCATGCCATGAGGTACATTCAGCAATAAAAAGAAGGAAGTCTGGACCCATGCAAGAAAGAAACAGAACAGGGGTGACTGGGTGTCTCAATGGGTTAAACATCTGGCTCTGGTTTTTGGCTCAGGTCACGGCCTCAGGGTTGTGAGATGGAGCCGCATGTCAGGCTCCACGCTCAGTGGGGCATCCGCTTCTCTGTCTCCCTCTGCTAATCCCCCTGCTAGTGTTCTCCTTCTCTCTCTCAAGTAAATAAATCTTTTTTAAAAAAGAAAGAAACAGTACACAAAAGATGAGATAATATACTAGTCCATCCTAAATCAGGAAAAATTACTCTTTAGTATCTTGACTGCTGGTTATGGTTATAAGGACGTATGTATTTTTCAAAAATCACTTTAACTATACATTGTGCACACAAAATGGGCACATGTTATAAAATGTGATATGTAAATTTTAGATCAATAAAGTTGATTAGAAAAATATGGAGAGGACATGGAGTACCAGAGTGGCTCAGTTGACTGAGCATCTGACTCTAGATTTCGGCTCAGGTCATGATCTCAGGGCTGTGAGATCAGGCTCCGTGATCAGTGGGGAGGATGTTTAAAGAGTCTCTCCCTCTGCTCCTTCTCCCTCTCTTTCTCTTTCTCTCTTTCAAATAAATAAATAAATCTTTTTAAAAAGAACAATATGGAGAGGATAAACTCAAAGGATAAAAATGGCCTTTACATCCAACATTATGAATAACAAAGATTATAATGGCACAGACTTTTAACTCATGTTGATACTAGCTCAGAAGGTTGTTTGGGAACCAAGTGTATTTATATATAGGGTCATTAGAACTGCTAGTGATGCACAAGTGTTAGTAATTATTATTATTATCTAGTTACATGGTTCTGATGAACCATGGGGTGAATTCCCATGGACACCAAAACTTAATTAAAGTTTATTACACTAAGAAAGACTGTATATGAGTTTTGGTACAAATGAGTTGGTGTGAAAAATCACATGAAAAAAGAAAGCAAGGACCAGGGAATAGAAGTGACAATGAGAACAAAAATCTACTGTGACTCAGAAATTAAAAGTGCACCAAGAAGGGGGCAACCGGGGTTGCTCTGCTGGTTATGTGTCCAACTCTTGATCTCAGGTCAGGTGTTGATCTTGGGGTTGTGAGTTCCAGCCCCATAAAGAAAAAAAGTTCAACAAGAGACAGAAAGACGGAAGAACAAAGGTGTGGTCCAAGGTAAGCCAGGTATACTCTTAAAATTAAGACCAAGATTCTTGTCCTGCTGTGGGGCTGTTTCACATTTTCCCTCTAAGCACACACACAGACCATATGAACACAGAAGTCTCATCAGAAACACAAATCCCATTCACCATAACATTAAAAAAATTTTTTTAAAGATTTTATTTATTTATTTGACAGAGAGAGATACAGTGAGAGAGGGAACATGAGCAGGGGGAGTAGGAGAATGAGAAGCAAAGGAGGGAGCCCAATGCAGGGCTGGATCCCAGAACTATGGGTTCTGGGATCCTGAAGCTGAGCCGAAGGCAGACACTTAACACCTGAGCTACCCAAGTGCCCCTCACCATAACATTTTCTAAAGTCCCTCAAAATCTTGCAACAGATGGAAATAACTCTTATCTCCTTGGTCTCTGGGGATAAACTATCCTCCCTTGATCTTCTCTAGAGGCCCCATATAAAAAGGAAATTTCCTTACTACCTCCAGTTAGAAAACAACAACAACAATAAAGCAAACAATAACAACAAAAACAAACCAACAAAAAACCTCAGTGGATGACATTCCCTGGTCCAGAACTGGTCACATGACTACCTGGTCCAACTGCTACAGACAAGGCTGTAGCAGGCTCCCGTTAACTCATAATCCATCATCCCTTTTCAGGAAAGTGGGATCTGTCACTAGCAAAGGGGGAAAGTTGTAGAATGAAACATGGGCACTAAAGAATTTGTGATCCAGCCAGCCACACAAATCAGTGTCCAACACAGCCTGCTTTTTTTCCAACCCACTCTGCTGCACTGCCTTCTGGTATTCACAGCCTGCTTGGAATCTGAGCTGATGCCATGGTGCACATTCTGCCGACGGACGGCCATTTCTGTTCAGTCATCAGGTGATTCATAAATAAATATCAAGTATCAACACTGGCAAAGCGCTCTGACCCTGTGGGAGCTGTAGAATGGACAAGATATTTCACTAGGCTGTGCTTTCACGATGGCGGGCATGTTGGCTACTAGGAACTACCATCTCCGGGCTAGCGGAGCACAGAGGGGAGGTCGCAAACATGGTGCAGCTTCAGGGAAGGACCTTTCTACATCTTTTTCATCTTTTGATTCACAGTGCTGGGTGGTACGTAAGTTTAAGACAAGACAATTTATGATAGGAAGAGATGGTGACAGGCAAAGCCGGAAGACATGAGATAATTTCAGAAAAGCACAAAAGTAACTCGGGGAGCATTGAACAAGGTGCAGGTTTCCTCCTCAGGTTAACATTGATTGATTGGTAGAGTCTATTGAGTGCTGTCTTCAGGGGATATTCTCCAATTCTAACCACACTCAGTGTGACAGTGTTCTGGGATCCATTAATTATGCCTTTTATGGACGAGGCTTTCAAGGATGTTGCTAGAAAATAGGAGAGGGATAATAGTAATAAATGTGGACAGAAGGGTGAATAGAAGCTAGAATGTTAAATGTCAGAGAGTCTAGAAAGTTGGTTAAACATTGTTTTCCCTAGTTGCCAGAGGGACCAAAAAAAAAAAATCATGTTTATTTGGGTGACACCAAACTGTGGGACCTGTCCATTCAAGTGTGTGAGACTCCTACATCTCTAACAAGTAAAATGAAAAGTCAGCCAGCCCTATTTTCATAACCACTGCACTCCCCTGGTGTCCCCATAGACTTATGCTCTCAGCCCCCCTTCCTGGAAAATCTGAAGCTTGGCATCACAGCAAGTGTGCAAAGAATGGCTGTACTTGTCCCACAACCACATGACTGCAGTCATGACACCCCAGGGAGGTATCCTCTTCTCCTCACTGCTCTCTGGGGGCTTCCATAAGCAGAGGGCACAAGAGCCCAGTGTTGGGTCCTCACTGTAAATGTTGACCAACACAACCACCCTGACGGAGATAGGATCAATTATTTTAGTCATGCTCCCCACAGGAAGACAACTTGGAGCTACCCAAAAGTCACAGTCACAACAGTCCTCAGAACAGTATGGATGTGCACAGAGTCATCCCAGACTAAAGAACACAGTCAACAAGCAGGAACGGGCGCCCAAGACAACTCCTCTCCATAGTCTCTGCTTCACCCCTGGGGGAACAACATATCTTTTAGATCGCCAGCAGGGCAAACCGCTATCATTTTATAAACACAGACAGGCACAGTCTTCAGTTGAAACCCCAGGAGCCAAATATGATCCCATATGAAAGATCCAATGTGCCTCCGTGGCATCTTTGTGAGATCCTGCCCTCCCACCCCAGGGCAGAGGACCCAGCTGAGCCATGCCCTGACTCTTGACCCACATAAACTCTGAAACAGTATATGTGTGCTTCTTGAAGCCTCTAAATGAGTAGTAATTTGCTATGCAACAATAGGTAGACTAATTTGACAAGAAACTAGTTATAGAAGTCTGGAATTAAGAGGTTCCAGTGGAGACATAAATTTGGAAATCTATCAGTATATCGATCACTTTGTGCTGGTTATGGTCTATGTCCCCCCACCTCAACCAATTCTCCACCCATCTCCACCTTCCTCTGTGCCCCCAGGAGGCTACCTTCTACTGATTCCAACACCTAGGCTTCCTTGGTTCAGCCAACAGGAGGCACCAGCAGGAGATCAAAGTGGTTAGCGTAAGTCTTACCCTGCCATAGCCCTCACACTTGGATCAGAGTGTCCCTGGGCAGGCCAGCCTTGCCATCTGGGTGGAGTGTCACCCTCCAACCTCCTACTCCTACCACACACAGTTGGCCTCAGTAGGAATAGTGACAGTTGACCTACAGTAACAGCAGAGAAGGGATGGTTCACCCACAGTAACAAAAGGAAGGAGGAGGAGGTACATAGTTAAAGATGCAGGTAGGTGACAGATATGGAGGTGGAAAATTGAGCACTCTCTCTTCTGATTGTTTTCATTGTCCTTATTCAGGTCATCCGTTGACAGTGAGGATGATGGTAAAGGTGTCAGAGGCTTAAGGAAAGAAGTGGTCATGGAACAGTCATGTAGGAGAACCAGAGATGAATGGACTGGGGAAATGCCCCCAATCCTGGGGAAGATAAGCAGATTCAGTTACCTGTGGTTGAGGCCTGTCCAGGTAGAGCAGACACTGTCCAGATCCCTGAAACTCTCTGTGTTGGTTTTGTTCCATCTGTCCATCCACCAGCTAGTGCAGGAGCCACTGCTAATAGCTCAAACCTACAACCACCTCCAGAGGCTGGTGCTTGGGTAAAGACAGCCTGCTCACCCTGAGATGCCTAATCATGCGGGATCAAAGTTTCAAAATCCCCTCCTTCTTGTCTCAAGATGGGAAGGACTCCATGTTACTCAAGGTCAAGAAGACACTTGATTTTACCTGGAACCATTTCCATGCTTAGCTCTGCTCCTTCCCTATTCCGTTTTCCTCATTCTCTCATGGGTTTCTCTCATACTCCATTATCTAATCACTTGTGTCATAATTCCCTGTTCAGGCTCTGCACCCCAGAACAGCCCAGAGGACACTCCCCCTACCAAGGTGAGAAGGAATGAATGATGAGGGGGCTGTCAGCACGATGGAGAAGCCCCGTCAGGCTGTCCTCTGCAGGCTGAAACTGGCAGCAGGAGATGCTGTTACATAGCTGGGTTCTCTGGTTTCAGAAGGGATGATAGCATTCTGGAGTAGTAGAGGCCAGATGGTGGCATTAATCATCAATGACAAGATGACCCTAATCCTCACAGGGGGTGGCGACATCAGAATGGCAGTCAGGCCGCCTGACCTGGAGGAGTCTGTGGTAATGGAAAGTGGGGCACGGTATTCTTCGGGGCAATAAATGTTTGCAGGCATCAAAGATATCACTTAATACATATAATCAAAGAAATCAAGAATGAATGAGCTGAAGGTTGAAGTCAGTCACCCCAACAGACAGTCTTGATGCATTACCCAGTTTTTAGACCTGAGCCAGGTCTCAGACCTAACACCCATCAATTGAAAGGGAGGCTGACAAGGAGGACATCAGAGCTGGGGTGAGGCAGACCATCAGAGCAGGATCAGGGCCTGCATGAGGAGGGCATCCAAGCAGGATGCTCGCCTAGTGCGGTCAGGGTACTTGTCCGACTGGGGGGGATTCAGCAATAAATATATTGCGCATAATGGAAGCCAGATTTCTCACAGTTGGAAAAAGCAAATACAGGGAAAGTTATACCCAACCCCATTGGATTGGTGTCAAATTGGAATTAGAGGTATAGGTGTATGTTAATGGCTTTTAATATATATGTAGATACAGAAATATCTATATTAATCTCTATATGGAAACACACAGAGATACATATACATATATGCACGCACATATATGCTCTAGCTCTGACAACTGGTGGTGCGGGATCAGGGCTCTCAACAGCAATACTCCAATGGATTTTAGTTTCTAGATACCCTTCTCCATTTAAAGAAAGTAAATCTACTTGAAAAAACATGGCTGACCCCAGGATTGATGCAAGAAAAAACCAAAGATGACTTAGAAAAGTTATAGTACTCGAGAAAGTAAGGAAACACTCAAAGAATGATGGAGATGTAGAAAACAAACACAGAAGGGTGCCTGGGTGGCTCAGTCAGTTAAGCGTCCAACTCCTGATTTTGGCCCAGGTCATGATCTCTGGGTCGTGATATTGAGCCCTGTGTTAGACTCCACAATCCGTGAAGAGTCTGCTTCAGATTCTCTTTCTCCCTCTGCCTTTCTCCCTGTTCATGCTTGTGTGCTCATTCTCTCTCTCTCTCTCTCTCTCTCTCACACTCTAAAATAAATAAATAAATCTTAAAAACAAACAAACACAGAAACCAGCTTGAAGGGACTCTTACTGGAAATATCTGGGATAATATGAGCACCAAAATAAGTCCTGGTAGTACTAGATTATAACTCATGAAACTGTAGAAATCAGTGATTCCATAATGACAAAAATGTGTAAGTGGAAAAATAAATGGGGAACAGAAAGTGTTTCCTTATAGTAGAATGCCAAATGAAGATTGATGGAATTAGGAAATCAACATTTAGCAACCATTCAAGTAATAATTAATTCAGGCAAGAAATATCAATGGATGCTAAAGCTAGAGGACTAAAATAAGAATTTATTTATGTATTTAAATATTTTATTTATTTATTTGACAGGGAGAGACAGAGGGAGAGAGGCAACACAAGCAGAGGCAGTGAGAAAGGCAGAAGCAGGCTTCCCGCGGAGCAGGGAGCCCAATGCGGGGCTCGATCCCAGGACCCTGGGATTATGCCCTGAGCTAAAGGCAGACACCTAACAACTGAGCCACCTGGCACCCCAAGATGAGGAACTTAACATAGCTTCAAAGTATTTCCCCACAAAATTCATACTATTTTACAAGGGGGAGAAAAGTAACTATAGTGGAGAAAGATGGCAGACACTATTTTGGTCAAGTGATCAAATTAATATCACCAGTCATAGGACAAATCCATGTAGGATTGCAGTGAGAAGGATACAGCATCACATCTGTGGTGTTCTGACCAAAATTATAATCCAGGGCTAATCATGAGGAAATCCCTGACACGACCATGCTGAAGAACATTCTACAACATAACTGGCCTGTGATCTTCAAAGCCATGTACAAATCATGAAAGTTGCAGATTGAAGGAAACCAGGAAGGCATGACACGTGATCCTGGACCAGATGCAAAAAAGACATTCTTTTTTTTTTTTTTTTTTAATTTTAAAGAGAGGAAGGGGGGATGGGACAGAGGGAGAGAATATCTTAAGCAGACTTTATGCCCAGTGTGGAGCTTTCTCATCACGGAGCTCCATCTCACAACCCTGAGATCATGACCTGAGCTGAAATCAAGAGCTAGATGCTGGGGGAGGAGCAAGATGGCAGAGGAATAGGAGACCTAAATATTGTGGGGTTCCAGGAGTTCAGCTAGATAGTTATCAAACCATTCTGAAGACCTACAAACTCAACGGGAGAAGGAACTACAGCAGAAGAAGGAACTTCTGTTCCTACAGCAATTGTAGGAACAGAAAAGCGACCACTTTCCAGAAGGTAGGACATGCGGAGAAGTGAGTCTGAAAGGATGGGAAGATAGACCACGGGGGTGGGGGGGGCAGCCCCCGGCAAGTGATAGAGCTACGGAGAACAAATTCGGAACTTTTAGAAGTCTGCTCCACTGAGGGACGTCGCTCCAGAGGCTAAGCAGGGGTGAAGCCCTCACAGGGACAGCATGGTCTCTGCACCATCGGAGTCACAGAAAGACGGGGGTATCTGAGTGTGGTGGAGCTCCTGGGTATTGGAGCAGGGAAGCCTGCTGCAGAGACAGAGCCAGGGAGTGCGCTCTCAGCTGGGGGTCACCTTAAACTGTGATCTGTGGCACCATGGGGCCACTGCTCTTCCACAGGCGGCAGATCTGGGGAGACTCACCTTCCTCCCTGGAGAGAAGTGGCATGGGAGCGCTAGCAGGAATCTGCTGGATTTGGAGACTCCAAACAGGACCATGCACCAGAGACAGAAATGCTCAGACACAGATCAGGTGAGCATGGAATGCAGCTGGAGAACAGGGAGGCGGGAGTGATTGACTGCTTTTCTCTGAGGGTGCACTGAGGAGTGGAGCCCCGACTCTCGGCTGCTCCAGGCTGGAGATTGGGAGGCCACCATCTTCATTCCCATCCTCCAGAGCTCTACGGAAAGCATTCAGGGAACAAAAGTCCCTGAGAACGAACACTGGGCAGATTTCTTAGGATGACCCCTGGTAAGGGCAGTGCAATTCCGCCTTGGGCAAAGACATCTGAGAATCAGTGCAACAGAACCTTCCCCAGAAGATCAGCAAGAACATCCAGCCAAGACCACGTTCACTGATTAATGAGAAATGCGGAAATCCAGAGCTAGGGGAAAGCAATGCATGGCATTCGTGGCTTTTTCCTCATGATCCTTTAGTCTTTCAAAGTTAAATTTTTTTAATTTTATTTTTTCTTATTCTAGTCTTTAAATTTTTCCTCTTTCCTATTTTAGCCTTTTTAAACTATTTTAGCTTATCAATACCTTTTTAAAAAATCTTTTTAAATTTTAATTGTTATAGTCATATTCTCTCCCTTCATTGTATTTAAGCTTATTTTTTGTGAAGATATAGGTTTTTCTTTCTTTAAAATTTTGGGATACAGTTTCTTCTAACAGATCAAAATATACCCTAAATCTAGTGCATGGCTTTGTTCTAGTCTCCAGCCTGATCACATTCTTTCCTCTTTTTTTTTTTTCTTTCTTCAACCAACTGCTTATCTTATCAATTCCTTTTTTGGAATCTTTTTTAATTTTCGTCTTTACAGTCATTTTCCATCTCCTCCTCGTGTTTACCCTTAGTTATATATATATATATATATATATATATATATATATATTATATATATATTTTAAAGGAAGAAAAAAATATATATATATTACATATATATATATAATTTTTTCTTCCTTTAAAATTTTGGGAGGCAGTTTCTTCTAACAGGCCATGGGAGAGTTAGGCAATTCCTCCAAATGCTAAGCATAGAGTTACTATCTGACCTAGCAATTCCACTTTTCTACCCAAGAAAAATGAAAATCCATGTCTACTCAAAAAGCTGTGCACAAACATTCATAGCAGCATTACTCATAACAGCAAAAAAGTGCAAACAACTTAAACATGCATCAATTGATGAATGGTTAAAAAAATGTATATCCATACAATGGTCTATCATTTGGCAATAAAAATCAGGAAGTACTAACACATGCTACCACATGGATGAATCTTGAAAATATTATGTTCAGTGAAAGAAACCAGACACAAAAGAGCACACACATTATATGACTCCATTTATGTGGAATGCCCAGGAGAGACCAGTCCATAGAGACAGAAAGTAGATGAGTGGTTGCCTGGGGCTGGGACAGGGGAGAAGGGGAGAGGAGCAGGAATGGGGAATAATTGCTAAAGGGTGCAGGGTTTCTTTCTCAGGTAATGAAATGTTCTAAAATTGGATTGTAGTGGTGTTTGCCCAGCTCTGTGAATGTACCCAGAACCACGGAACTGTATGCCATGTATCACATGTTAATGGCCACCAGGGGGCATCCTCTGCAGAAGCAGCGTTAGAACAACCAAGTGGACAGGATCCAATAGATGTCAGCCAGCCCCCGTCCTTGGACACCTGAGTGTTGGTGAAATGGGATCATGAGTGGAACAACTATGGTGACAGAGATGGAGGTTATGCCTGGGTCCTGCAGCACCATTTCTTCTCACCAAGATTGATCTAGATACTGTTGCTCCCGATGTCCAATGCATCACAGCAACAAAGACCAACACTCAGACCCACAAGGAGGACGACAAGAACCTATTGATACATGGGCTATAATGGGAAACGTCCACCCTGGAAATGGCAGCAACTCATCCTGACTAACACTGACACATATTCTTGGCATTTCCATTTCCCTTTCCTGCCTGGAATGACTCTACCAGTGCTGCAATCCAAGGGCTCAGAGAGTCAGGGCCAGGACCAAGATGAGGCAAGTGAGGCATCTGGAGTAGCAAAGAGTGAGTGTCATCTTCAACTCAGCCTCCTAAGCACCCCACTCGCCTCCCTCCAGTCCTCTCCCTGTACAGTATCTCATTTACCAACGTGAAACTACAGATAAAACATGGCTCTGGGCCAAGGAACCTTATCAATGGTGAAACAAAAACAATGGGCATGTGGAATCCATTGTTCTCACCACATTAATCCCAAAGCTGCCTATCTGATGGTGGTGAACGTCCCTCTTAAAGACACAGCTGAGAAGCCATGGATTCCCAAACCAATGGCCACTAGAGGGGGAACGTCCTCCGTAGGTGGAATACTTGGGTCCAGGATGAAGAGATTAAAGTAAGAGCAGCCCCACTTAGCTTTAGTCCCAGTGACCCTCTAGGGAATTTGTGCTTCCCATGCCCATGCCCCTGGACTCTGGCAGTCTAGAGGTCCTGGTCCCCAGAAGGAGCATGCTTACACCACGGAATAAAAAATAAGAAGCCCGGGCGCCTGGATGGCTCAGTGGGTTAAAGCCTCTGCCTTTGGCTCAGGTCATGATCCCAGTGTCCTGGGATTGAGCCCCGCATCGGGCTGTCTGCTCCGCAGAGAGCCCGCTTCCTCCTCTCTCTCTCTCTGCCTGCTCTCTGCCTACTTGTGATCTCTGTCTGTCAAATAAATAAAATCTTCAAAAAAATAAAATAAAAATAAGCCCACTGAACTTAAAACCAACTCTGGCTGCCTCCTAGACATTTCGTGTTCTTCGTGCCAGCACACCACCAGTCAAAGAAAGGCACTTCCATACTTCCAGGAATAATTAGTCCTTATCATGAGGACGTAGGGTTGCTAACATATATTGGGAGTAATATGTGTACCATTGGATATCCTAAAGCAACCATTGAACTATTGGAGTATCCCTTCCTATTCCCATGCCAAGGTTATTTGTTCATGGAAAAATTATAGTAACCATGGCCTCATAAGAACATGATAAAAACATGTGTGTCTAGGTCATTCTACCATCAAGCCACCTAGACCAGCAGAAATGCCAGCAGAGCTGAAGAGAAGCTGTCATGGAGGGGGGGGGGGTACAGAAAGGAGACGGTAAGCATCCATTGCAGCCTTGGGGCCAACCACAGAACTGGATGCTACAACTCATCCCATATTCCTCTCTTATAACTTTCACTTCACACTGTGGCCATCCAGAATCCCAGAGAAGCTGAGATAAGGTAGAGAGAAGCCAGTGGATCTAAGTGGTGCTAGAGCTGGACCAGAGCAGATGCTGTTGGCGCCCCCAGGATGCCTTTTCCCAATCTGCTATGCTTATCCCCCAGCTGCCAGCTGAATTCCTGCTAACAGCTTACACTTGCTACTCTATCAGGAAGTTGTCCTTGGCTGATTGGATCCACCTCACAGCTTATATTACCTGTAGTCCAGGCTGCCTGTGACGAATGATTGCCCATCGTTGGGGTGGGGAGGGGTACAGAAGCCCAGCTCCCTTGGCTCAAGGTGGAGCAACTCTGGGGAGCCGTTTATACTCCAGAGCTCCTGCAAGTTCATGGGGAGGCTAGGCTTTGCTGACGTCATCCTCTGGCTCAGCTGCTGCTTCTTCCCTGTTAGACTTTCCTCATTGCCTTATAGGCTTTTCCGGAGGGCATGCCTTACACATCATGTGCATGGGAATGCCCGCCTTGGATTCCAATTTGAGAGAACCGGACACGGAAATACAAAAGTGATTTCAGTTTCAAAATGAATACAAAATTTAAATGAAACTTAAATTGACGGACAAATGCAGTTTGAAGTCAGCCTCTCGACCATTCCCTGACCAGGGATTGAAATCACATGGCAGATTTCTTAAAATGCCGTTTGCTGGGTCCTGTATGAGGCCTCCTTCACCAGAATCCACAGGTGAGACTGAGAAGTCCCACTTTTTGTAAAGTTCTCCTGGTACTACTGGTTATTAAGGTTTTGGAATCCATTAGTTTGGACAATTCATTTGTGCTGGATGGTTTGATACGCCTTTCTATGAACCCATAGAATGTGCCAGATGCCAGTTTGAGCTCCCTCCTAATACTCCAAGTCGGCAATTCATAAACTAGTCATTACACATCAATATTCCTTAACTGAAAGAAAAAATTATCTCGATTTTAAATCAAACTTAGGATGATTATTCACTACAAAAATAATGTGAAATTTGACATGGATAGTCCTGAATATTGTATGTGTCATTGACTATATTTTACAAAATGATAACGATTCTTTTTACTTTATAAGCTGACATGTATCACTGTACTGGTCATTGTAGACTTGGGAATGCACCACCAAATGTCAGTGACGTCACAGAGGAAAAGGGTATCTCTTTGTCGTACCAAGCCCACAGCCTGTCTGGGCACCTCCTCAGAGAGGTCACCCTCCAGCAGCACAGGAAACTCCCAGCTTAAGGTACTTCCATCTCATCCCAAGGCTTAGTGTTCACTGCTGCTGCAGAGACTCGCACGGGAAATCGAATGCTGAAGCCCTAAGGTGACCTGTCACCATTTCCATTGATTACACAGGTCACAACCTATTGGGAGAATGATGAGTACACCAAAGGAGAGTAATCCCCAAGAAAGGGGAATCCGGCTGTATGCCCAAAATAAGAGAGGAACTGCATATTGGGAAGACTAGCAATATCTACAACCATTATTAAACAAAATGCAGATGATTCATGAAAGTAGAAAAAATATATATGCATATATGTATGTGTATATGTATACACATATTCCACCACTGCTATCAGATTTTGGTTTATTTCCCTTGAATCACTGAAAATACAAGTTCTTTTGAATAATGTTTATTTTGTTTTATAAATATACACCCTACTGTGGAATATTTTGAAAGTACATCAATGTGTGCCCCCCAAATTAAAACCCTTATGATCCCACCTCCAAAATATAACCACATATGATTTTTTAAAAAATTTTATTTATTTATTTGACAGAGATCACAAGTAGGCAGAGAGGCAGGCAGAGAGAGGGGGGGAAGCAGGCTCCCTGCTAAGCAGAGAGCCCGATGCTGGGCTTGATCCCAGGATCCTGGGACCACGACCTGAGCCAGAGGCAGAGGCTTTAACCCACTGAGCCACCCAGGCACCCCCATATATGATTTTTAATCAAAATTGGAATCATACTGTTTAAACTTAGTTGTAATATGTTTGTTTTCCTTATCAATTTATACAAATTCAATTTTTAATCTCACATCATGGTCATTAATTCTGCAATTTCAAGCAAGGCCCTCCTCTCTGGGTCTGTTACCCTGTTAGAAGAGATTATCTCTAAGATGGTCTTCCAGCTCTGGTGATTTTGAATATATGCAACTTCTGATGTTTGTATACCTTCCTCTTTCTCTTCTCCTCTCATCTACAGGCTACTCCGGACTAATCATACCTGGGAGAATGAAGACCTTGAACCAGCCTCCTTCAGATTCCATTTTCAGGACCCAGAATAGCTTCCGGGGTAGGGCTTCTGTCTGTCAGCGTTATGCCCTGAGGCCTCTGTTGCTTTCAGCCTGACACACTAAATCTTCTTAGGCTGAGTCCCTGGCCACATCATTGTCACAAATTTTTGCCAGAGCAGACGACCATGACTTGCAACCAATGAATCTTCACATCTCTGATTAGAAAAGAATATAAACCCCTCACCAATAAAATGTAAACTCATAAAACAAGGTCTTCGTTTTGTTCACAACTTGTACACCTGTTACTTGGGAACTTTCTGGAACATAGTAGGTGCTCAGTATTTGATCATTTGAATAAGTGAATCTAACATTACCCCTACCTTTTTCTAGCAGGACTAAGAACTCCTGTAAATTGTGTTTCTACATCTCCAACCTGATTCTGTCCCACAATAACCAGTCCCACCACAGCACCAAGAAACAGGAGTAACTGGAGGTTGGCAGTGCGAGACTCAACACATCCACTACCCCAACTGTTAAGTCAAGAACTGAGGAACACTGAAGGTGGACATGTCACGTGGGCAAATGTTGGCTCTGGGAGTGGACATACAACCTTCAGAAACAGTAACTTTCCTATCTGTAGGCTGTAGATTACTTTATAAGACTTTCATGCCCTTCCTAAAAATCTTACCTTGAGGGTTAGGCAGAGGCTGGATTTAAATTCAGGATTTGTTGAACTGTGGAGCCTTTCTGCGATTTTTTACATCGGTCACCAGGGGGTGCACTTGTTGCTTAAATCGTTTCTATCATCCCTGTGGCTTGGGACCTGCAGTCTGAGCGCTATATCGGACTTGGAGAATTAATTACAGACATTTAGGTCCTACAACAAAGGAATGATGCTAAAAGAAAGATTACCTAGCAAGACAGGTGCTGGGAGCACATCATATCTACTAAGAAGGGTGAATAGAAATCCTTCCTTTACCACTGATTAAATCTGGAGTTGGGTGCCTGGCTGGCTCAGTCAGAGGAACACGAGACTCTTGATCTTGGGTCGTGAGTTCGAGCCCCATGTTGGGTGTAGAGATCATTTAAATAAAAACAAACAAACAACTCTAAATTTCTGGCAGTCTCCTAAAATGTTAGGGCCATAAGGAAATGCAACAGCATCCAAGCATTTCCTCCAACCTTCCATTTTATAGATGGGAAAACCAAAGCCCAGAGAAAAGTAAATTACTTTCCCAAGATGAACCAACTATCTAATAACAGAGCCAGAATTAAAACTCAAGAGTTCATTTCGTTGAGTATTTGATAGTTTGGCTGGGGAGGGGATGGTCTTTAGAAACAACCCTTTGGATTCAAGGGCAACCTAAACTCTATTTTTTTTTTTTTTAAGATTTCATTTATTTATTTATTTATTTATTTGTCAGAGAGAGAGAGAGAGTGATTGAGCGCACAAGCAGGCAGAGTGGCAGGCAGAGGCGGAGAGAGAAGCAGGCTCCCTGCCGAGCAAGGAGCCTGATTCTGGACTCCATCCTAGGACTCCGGGATCATGACCTGAGCTGAAGGCAGTGGCTTAACCCACTGAGCCACCCGGGCATCCCCACCCTAAACTCTATTGGGCATAAGACTGGTCTTTTTAGGAAAGGTTTTTGATTATGACATCTTTGCTCAAAGGAGAAAAGAGAGAGGAGAGAGGGAAGGATGGGGGAAGGGATGGGGAAAGACAGGAAGGGAAGAGAAAGAAAGGGAGGGAAGGAGAGGGGAGAAGAAGCCAAGGGGGGGGAGGGGAAGGCAAGGGAAGAGGAAGAAAGACCAGAGTTTTCTGCTGCCTTCGTCTCCAGACAGCCTCCGGCGCTGCTCTGCTCGCTTCCGAGCCCCCGCAGCGATGCTGCATTGTTTGAAGTACTCATTTTTTTCAAAATCGAAAGATGAAGGATAAACTCCCAAAACAAAAGGGATTTTTCTTCCAAGGGCTTAGATAAATCATAATTCAAGAACAAAAGAGTCAAGGGTGAGCAATCCCTCAAAAACCATCTGCAGAACAATTACACATTGCCAATAGCACATCTCCTTTCTGAAGTGCACCTTGGAGCCGCGCCCCCCCACCCCCCCACCCCCCCCCACCCCCGCCCAGAAGCATATTCAAATACCTCGCTTTACAGAAGAGGAATGTGTGGTTCACAGAGAGGAAGGGGTAGGGTCATCCCTCAAATGCTTTCAGAAGCCAGGGCAATGAAGCAAGCTGGGGACAGATAAGTGATATTTTAGTTATGATACCAAAAATAGGGGACTTTGCTCTTTAAGAAAAACAACAGAGCAGGCCTGTTGACAAGTGGCAAATAGCACATGCCCTCGGTGATGGGGAAAAGAGTGGGGACTGTGACAAACTGGACACGTCCCGCTTCAAGGGAGCCGCTGCTCCCCAGCGTCATTGGTCACTGTCATGTAGCCATGGGAGCCTGAGGTTGCCAGATCTTGTTATTTTTTTTTTAAATATGGATTTGTACTTGAAATGTTCTCATCTTTTTTTTTAAGATTTTATTTATTTATTTGACAGAGAGAGACACATCGAGAGAGGGAACACAGCAGAGGAAGTGGGAGAGGAAGTGGAGCAGGGAGCCCGCCCGATGTGGGACTGGATCCCAGGACCCCGGGATCGTGACCTGAGCTGAAGGCAGACGCTAAACAACTGAGCCACCCAGGCACCCCTGAAATGTTCTAATCTTTTCTTAACAGTGACAACTAGTTTGAGGCCAAACTGAACCCTTCTGGAGTCTGGCTTCTGCTGTGAAGTGTCTGGTACATGCCCTCTGGACTAGGGTCCTGTGGGAGGATAGGGAACAGGCCTTCCGGGAAGCCCTTCTGGTTTTAGTTCAACCATCCCCTTGCTATGGGATCTTCCAGGAACCACGTTTCTCTGGCCTCTGTTTTCTCATGTGAAATGAAGTAGGAGATCTCCAAGGTTTATCTGACAGTCTCAGTTTCTGAGTGTTCTTCACAGATGGAGATTCTCACATTAGCAAGGCATTCTGGGAAGATCACAGGGTCTGGAGGCAAAAGATCTACAAACTTCTCTATCCCTCCCTGTCTCTGTCATACTGAAACTTCAAATACCACATGTCCAAAACCAACTTATCCTCTCCCACACCCGAACGGTTCCTCAGGGGGACCTCACCGACAGTATAAGGCACCACACCTCACCCAGCTGCCCAAGCCAGAAACCCTGGCCTCATCCTCAAACCCACCCTCACCCCCCAGCCTCAGCCAACCAGCAAGTCCTGTCAATTCCACTTTTTAATCTGTCAACTCTGTTCACGTCCTTCCGTCTCCAGTGCCAACATCCTAATCTGGGCAGTCATGCTTTCTCACCCCACTTACCCCACAACTGTCTCCCTACCTTCATTCTTACCCTCTAGTCCATTCCTCATACTGCAGTCAGAGTTGTCTGCTTAAGACACATATTCCCAGCTTCAAATCCTTCTGCGGTTGCCCTCAAGACAAAATCCAAACCCTTTAACAAGAGGCCCTAGGTTTTGTTTTCGTTTTTATTTTTCCTGGGCCAGCCTCACATTCTAGACTCTTCTCTCACTACTGCCCCAAATACTACACCGGGGGTTGGTGAACTCCTGGAGAGAAGAAACTGCAGCTTATTAACCAGTGCATTCCCAGAACCTGACAGTTGCTTGTTGCCTGATGAATGAATAAGCGAGTGAATGGATGGATGGATGGATGGATGGACGGACAGACGGACGATGGGTGGGTGAGTGGATGAATGAATGAGTGAATGTATGAATCCAAGGACTCCCCTACTTACTAACTAGATCCTACAGCATGTTCACTCTCACTTTCTCCACTGTAAAAATACCTGCCCTCACAAGTTAAAAATGAGAAGCGTATTAAGCAACAGGTATAAATGACCATTGGAGCCTTTAAAAGCAGAATCTAGACATTAGTTGCTACCTACCTTCTCTGTACTTCAGTTTCCCAGCTCAGCACTTACTTCAGTACCTGCCTCATAGCCTTAAAGTGTGAGTTAAAATAGCTCATATATGTACCATGCTTTGAATAGTACCTGGTAAGTAAGTAAGTGTTACTATAATGATGGGAATGATGCTAGTGATTAGTGATCTTTATGACCCTGTGTGGTTCCGCATGTAGTGCACATTTGTGGCTGCTCTTTATGTAACAGACCCCTGGTTTCCTTTTGGAAGAAGTTTTGAGTGAAGTCTGAATAGGACTATCAATCAGGGTGTGCCCTCCCTTAGCCAGTCAGGGGAGTCCACAGCCAGAACCCAGCCAATCAGTCTCTGGCTCTCCCAGAAGTTGGAGTCTTGAGTGGTAGGAAGGAAGAAAACCAAGTTAGGTGCTCATGCATCTCTATGGGGACACGTGGATTTGGGACGCTGGAGATGTCCCAACCCTGGAAACTTACAAGCCTGACTCTCACCTTTCCAGGCATGGTTCTTCAGCCATCTCTTCCAACCGTGAGCTGCCCCCACTGCCTTCCAATAAATTCCCCTTTGCCTATGTTAGCCAATAGTCACTCCTGTGGCTTTTTGCCAGACACCCCTGGCCCTCAGTGCTCCAGGGTCAGCACACCCCCTGTGGGGCCTCAGACAAGGCATTTCTCCTTCTTGTACCTCCATATAGTCTCCCTAAAGGGGGTGGGGGGGGGACCTTGGCCAGCTACTTGTTCCCAGCTGATCAGTGGCAGCATCTTAAGATAGAGCCTTGCCCAATCCTACTGAGTCAGACTTTCTAGAGGGTGGGGGGAGCCTGAGAATCTATATTTTTTAAATAGTTCTCCCTAGTGATTCTGAGATGCAACCAACTTGGGAAGCACGGGATGGGAGGTCTTCTGGGGGCCCTCTGGGAGCAGAGGGCTGGGATTCTCAGTGCTTCTCTGCTGCTGCTACTCTCTCCCATTCCAGATTCGGGGTCAAGCCCCATCACTCTCCCCACAGAGGAACTTTCTGTCACTTCCTAGCACACCAGAATAAAACACAAACTCCCCCAGCCTCCTCTCCCACCTCATCTGTCCCTGGCCTTTCTGCTGTGCCTAGAAGAGAAAGTTTTACCTACAAAGCTCTTCCTTACTCTGCGTGGCCATTTTCTTCTAACTCAAAGTTCTGTTCAGATGTTATCTCCTCCGAGAGGCCCTCCCTGATCACACAGTCAGAAACATCCTCTCTCTACCTTCATGCTTCATCGCCCCGTTCTTTTTTCCTTTACTGCACTTATCCCTGTATGAAATTATCTTTTTTATTCATTATTTTAACCTGGTTCATTGGCAGTGTGTCCCCCTAGAATGTATGTTCCATGAGAGCAGGGAAGATGAGTGTCTTGTTTTCTAATAGGTACCCAGCTTCTGGAATAGGGACCAGCCCAGAGGAGGCCCTCTATAAAATATTTTTTTTGAGCGAATCTGCTTCATAAGATCCTAGAGGAGTGATCAAAGTTCCGACTCTCGCTCCTCCTGAGATGGTGTTTCAGATGTTTCTCCCTGGGATTGGCAGCCAGGTGCCCTTGGCTTTCACCTTGAGTTGACAGGCTGGTGTCTGCGGCTCTCAGAGGCTTGGCCCGGATATGAGGCCAGCTCCTACAGAAAGATCACATCACACCCCCAGCCCGCATCCACCCCAGCTCAGCGTCTCCTCTGACAAACCTTGTTAATGTCCTTGGCTTTTCACTCTTCAGGCTTGCAGCCAGGAAATACGACTCCGGAGGTGAGCTTTTAGGAACACAAAGATGTCCTCTCCTTTTAAGTCAATTATTTCACACAAATGCTCTGCTTTTCATTTCCCCATCTCCCATCCCACAGCATCTGCTCCAAATCCCAAGTCCTTGGGAAAGATATTGGGACACTATTCCTCGACCCCTAAATGAATTACCTTTGCCAATTTAGGTGTAGGATGATGCCCAGCTTTTGTTGAGAGACCTCATCTAAATTGGCTTCATGAAACCCATTTATACATTTTCTATAACAATGAGACTAAGGTCATTGGCCACAGGGACCCTAAGGGTCTACCATCGGAAAAATCCTCCCGAAACTGTGCTCTGAGAGCTTAGTGTTAGAGCTGCCTCCAATTCTTTATGGGAATGAACAGGAGAAAAAGAAAGAAGAAAAGAAAGGAGGAAGAAGAAGGAGAAGATAATGTAAACTAGCAAAAAAGGTGAACTACTTTGCCACTTTCGACATATTGGTCTGTTTCTTCCTCGCTGAAATAATCATCCAAGCATGCAACAAAAATTTATTGAGTACCTACTACACACCAGGCATTATGATGCTTGGGATATATCAGTGATCCAAACAGATGACAATGTCTGCCCGTGTGGAACCTGTATTCTAGCAGAAGACGACGGACACTGAAACAGTGACCCTATTAGCCACATACGTTAATCTAAAATTTACAAATAAATGTATTAATAAAGAATATATTGAAGAGTGCTTTATGTTACAACAAATGTACACTATAGCTTGTATATTACCCAGGGTGTTAGAAGGCAAAATGTGACATCATAAAGGAAAAGGTAAAGAGGGACTAGGCAGCAGCAAGGAGAAGGCAGAGGCAAGCTCCCCTATTTAAAGGAGTGCTCAGGGTGGGCTTCATTGAGGAAGTGACCTTGAACAAAGACTTGTACGGTGTGAGGGCATTAGTTCCATGTACTATTTCCCTTTCTTTTTGCCATCCAAGATGATCAGAACTGAATTTGAGGCTCAAGCCCAGCGCTCTGGAGGCCTCTGTGGTCTGCATATTTGTAGTCTTTTTTCTACTGGGGAGGCAGGGCAGGACAGCGGTGAAGGGCACGAGTTCCAAAGTCAAACCAGATATGGGTTCTATGGCTCACCAGTTATGGGACTTTGGGCATCATGGTTCATCTCTCTGGCCCTCAGTTCTCTGTGCCTCAAAAGGAAGAAAATAATAGCACTTACCTCACAGGGCTCTTTTTACGGATTAAATAAAGTGATGTATACAAATTCCTTTGCATTCAGGAAGAACTCGATAAAAATCAGCTGTAATTATCAAGCTTTGGTCTTGTCTCTCAAAGTTTATTTACATCTTCCTTGGTCCTGATTCTCTATCCTTATTGATATTTTAATATTGTTTTATGGTTTCTGTTCCTGCGGTAAGCTACCTCAAATCCTTTGTGGATTGGGGTGGGTTATAAATAAGTAAGTAAATAAATAAAATCTGGATAGGGGAACATTTTCACTGAAGCAAAACATTTCATTATTAGTAGCGTGAATTCCAAGTGAGACCAAAAGCAAGAAATATCGACTCTAATCTCTAAAAGCCCATCAAAAACCACCAGCAAGTTGCTCTCTGGTTAGTCAGGTCCTCTTTCTCTCTCCCCCCCCCTCTCTCTCCTCTTTCCCAAACCCCTCTTCCTCCCTTCCTGAAAAGAGGCTACATGAGTCACACGAAATGGCCCCAGTAAGCCTAACCCCTGCCAACCCCCAAAGGATGACTCCATTGTCATGGGACTCACAGAATTCTTCTTCCCCATCAGAGAAGAGAAAGGAAATTGGTGGGCTCACTCTGCATGCTGAAGAGGTAAACAGATGGGCGCTGCTCAGGGCACTGAGTCAGACACCGGTCAGAATCTCATTCCTGCCATTCATTAGAGAGTACTGTGGCCAACAGGAAGCCATGGTCACAGTACTGGGCCTCAGCTTCCTCACTGGTAATAACAATACTCATGCAGATGAAAGGGGAGAATAGAGGGAAGCAACATGGATAGCTTGTTTTTAAAGCCCTTCATAAAAGTTGGACTTTCCTTCCTTAACTACACCCCATGGTAACACTTACCAGACAATGGGAATTTAAACCTCTTTAATAAGAGGATGTACAGGGCAGGAAAGGGGTAGGAAGACTAGGTTAGCTCTATCCCTATGGGACAGCAATATCCTACGAGAAGCAAAGGAAACAGATCATTTTTTGAGTCTCTACTACATTGTAGGTCCAGTCACACAGGTATGTATCATGCAGGTGTCTTACCATGTATGTCATTACAGATCCTTACTGTAACCCCTGGAGATGGACATTGTACATCACATCTGACAACGAGGGCTGGGTTTGGAACCCACAGCACACAGCTGGGAATGTCTTTGAGGCAGTCCTGGCCTTCCGGTATTGTCTTCACAAAGGATGACAACTCACCTTCCCCATAGGACATCACAGGCATCCCTGACAGAAGCCAGCAAGTCCCCAGACCTGCTGGAGTGCCAAGCCTCTGTGACTCCCTGAGCTGGCTTCCAAAAGAATCTGGGCCAGGCTGACCTTGCTGAATCTCTCTGAGCCCTCCTCCTCCCCTCCCCTCCTCTCCATCAGCCTCCAGGGCCTTTGCCGGTAAGGCACCCCTGCTCTATGAACTCCGGCTTTGGATTTAGCTAGATCTGAATTTGAAACACACACCCCTCACATATCAACTGCAGGACCTTAAGCATGAGTCACTTTTCCCTTCTGGTTTCTATTCTGAAAATGAGAATATCAAAATGCCTACCTCCCAAAGTTATCATGAAGATGAATAGAACGATGTATTGAAAATACACGGAACGGTGCCTGGAGCATACTCAACATTCATTTATGGTCGCTGCTATTGTTACACTGATGCCATTAGTGAAAATCAACCTTATGCTGAAGGACAGAGATGATGCTCTCAGGGGGGGAGAACAAGTCCTTGAGCAGTAACTGACATGTCTACCCACATTTCCGTACAGACCAAGCAGCACGACCTGATTATCTGATACTGGATCCACAGACAACTACCTGAGGATAATGAGAAGACCTAGCTGGGCTCTGTGCCTCTCCTAGGGGGAAAAAAGACTAATCAAGATCCTGTCCTTCCAAATCATGGCCCTTAATCCACAAGCATGCAATGATGGTCCCTCCGTGCTGGGAACTGGGGAGAGATAAGAGACCCATCCCTAGCCCAGGAGTTTATAGTGCACTTAGAAGAAAAAAAGAAAGAAAGAAAAAAAAGAAAGAAACTGCTATCATAGCAGACAGAAAGGAATGAGTGCTTAGTTTCCAGGTGGGATATGAGTGAAAGCCCTATGGAGAAGGATGTATTTGAACTGGACCTTACAAATGAGGTCAAACAGAGGGGCCTGGCTTTCCAGGCTGAAAGCACTGGATGAACGAAGGATAGAAACCAGAAAAATATAGTTTGTTTAGAGAACAAAATTTTGGGGAGCCTGGGGAACTGGAATGCCACAGACTGAGGTGAGAGCTGACAGTGAAGGGCCAATGAGCCACAGGAGACACACAAAAAGGTCATCACTACCACGAAGAAAATAGGAAGAGTGGGCTTCCAATTTAAAAGAGGATGGTCACAGAAGACCTCTTTGAGGTGACACATTTAAGATGTAAAGGAGCAACATGTGACTCTCTGGGGGCAGTTCCCAGGCAGAGCGGTGCAAAGGTCCTAAGGCCACAGGATAGCTGCCATGTGGCCAGTGCATTAAAAGAGACCACTGCGAAAAGAGTGTTAGGAAGTGAGGTTAGAGACTTCAAAGGGAGCCAGTTCAGGAGAGGCCTTGCAGCTGGTTAAGGGGCTTTAGCTTTCACTTGCCTAAAATGAAGAGCCATTGTAGGATTGAAGACTTACGTTTTAAAAGGATCTCTTACTGCTGTGTGGCAAATCAACTGCAGGGGGCCAAGGCTGGAAGCAGGAAGACCAGTCTGGTGGCTATAGCAGAATTCCGGGTGAAAGAGGATAGAGGCTGGAACGAGGGTGATAGCTGTGTGGTGTCTCGCCTCGGTTACTCCATGAAAAAATGGAGCTTAGGTTCCCTGCTCTGTGTGCAGCCTGATACCTGAAAAAGCTCCCCCCCCTCACCCCCCCCCCCGTCAATCAGGAATATGAGGAACCTCTAACTAGCGGGGTGCCAGCCTGGGAAAATGTGAGATTGTGGGGCCATGGGCAGCTCCTTGCACGTCCCGGCCCCTGGTGCCCAGGAGAAAGCCAAGACAGGTGCGTGCCCCACCGCGAGCATCATCAGGCCGGAGAGACCGGGCGGAGCGAGGTCTTGCTCCCCAGAAACTGAAGAAAGAAGAGTGGGAAGGCTGGTGCCTCCTCCGAGCCCTGGAGCAGGTCCTGGGCACCCAGCACTGTGTGCGCCCGGGTATGCAACCACTCCGTGCAGATGTTGGCATCTTGCGGGCAACATCGGGAAGCGGCACAGCACCCTCTCCAGGCACCCTCCGCCCACCCCCACGCCCCCAGGACTGACCCTTTTGTCTTGCTCTCCTTTACCCCCATCTGTCTGCCTGTACGTGTCCCGCACTGGGTTCGCAGCGCACAACCCCGCTGGGGTCCCTCTGGCGGTCGCCGTATCGGCGCAGCCCGGGCCTGGGGCTCCCGTGAAGAGAAAATCATGAATGAAATGCAGGCGGTTCTTTCGCTCCCCCGCCCTCGCTGTCCAGGCAACCTCCGCGCGGGGGCGGCGCGCGCGGGGACTCCGCGCAGAGTAGGGGGAGGGGGCGCCTGAGAGCAGGGTCAGGGACTAAGGCTCGGGGATCCGGCCCCACTCGGGCCCCTGGGCGCTGTCGGAGCTCCCACGCCCCGCCCGCCAGCCCCGCGGGCCCTGCGCAATTCCCGGCGAGCGGCGCCAGGCCGCCCGGGGGCGGGGCGGAGCCCGGGCCGGGGGGTGCCAAGCCGACCCGGCGCTGCGCCCGCGACTCCGCAGCCCGAGCGCATTTGGTGGGGTGGCCGGGCAAGGGAGCGCGCACGGAGCGCGGGACGGAGCGCCGGGCGGACGGACCGACGGACGGACGCCCCCGCACACGCAGACGCACAGAGCTCGGCGCGGCCCCCGTCACACACACACACTCGCGCAGACACACACAGGAACACACGCAGACACACGTACACTCGGGCGCGCACATCCTCCCGCCAGCCTGCCCGCCCGCCCGCTCGCCGGCGCCCGGAGCCCGCTCTGGCCGGTAAGTGCGGCGCCTCTGTGGGCGCCTTTGTGTGGGGAGCCGGGAGGTGGAAGGCGCGGGGTCCCTGCCGGGGCCGCCCCGCGAGTGAGACCTCCTCCAACCCCCAGGGCCGAGAAGCCAGAGCCCGCCACCGCCACGCCCCCATGGGGCTCCCTGCGCCCCCGGACTGGGGGAGGGGGACCCGCGTCGGGAGGGGGCTCGGCGCTGGGTACCGGGGAGAGAGCGGCAGCCACTCCCCACGAAGCTCGTGCACGGTTGCGGGGAAGGATGGAGGAGGTGGTCCCGGGTCCGAGCCTCCGCGACCGAGGCTGGTGCGCGGCTCTTGGCTTCATCGCCTCTCCGGGGTCTGAAGCTCCGGAGGGAGGCAGGAGATCGCCGCTAGCCTGCTGGCCTGTAAAACGAACTCCCAGCCTTCCCTTCGCTTCGCCTCCCCCGGACCGACAGTGTAGCTTAAATCACCGGCTACCCACCCACCCTCAAAATAAAAGCCCAGCGCGTTCCCCTCCCCCAGCATGCCCTTTTTTCCTAGATGAGGCCCAGACTCCTGCAAAATCTGGAGATTGTCCTGATCAGAGCCCTGAGGGGCTTACCTGACCAAGGATCACGTGGCTTAGAGGGTCAGAACCAGATGAGCCCTTGGAACTCACTTAACCCTCTCACTGTACAAATGGGGAAACTGAGGTCCAGTGAGGTGGCTTGACCAAGGTCACCAGAGTTAGTGACAAAGCCTGCCTTAGAATTTAGGGTCTTTGGCTTTCCTTTTCATTTTTTTCCTACATGATTCAATTCTATAGCCACTGGAACCCCAAAATTCATCTGAGTGTACCAGCAAAGTCTTTGTAATTCCAGCCCTGCCCCCACTTGGAGCGGCAGGTGCCATTCATTTGCTACCATCCTTACTGTGGGGGGAAAAGGGTGGCCTTTAGTTTGCTTCAGTCAGCCTCAAAGGAGAGAGCTCTCTTATGCAAGCAAGCACTCCAGGTTTGGGGATTTGATTGGCAAGAATGAAGCAGCCCTGGGCAGAAGATCAGATTCTAGGATGTTGGGCTCTCCCAGAAGTCATTGAGTCTGTGTCCTCAGTTGGACCAGTTGCTGTGGCATTCAAGAAGCAACCCCTTCCCTCACCTTGACCTGACTATATGGCTTCCCAGTCACGCTCCCCTCCTTCTTAATGGCCTGCATCTTATACCCAGGCCCCTTGCGTCATCATTTGTGGAGGTCCCCAAATCCTTCACATCCGGCTGCCCCTTCCTCCTTGATGTCTGTTGAGTATGGCCTCTTGGTGTTGCTGACAAAGCTGCTGGGGAAGCTTGAGTTACAGCTTCATCAGACTCAGGTGGTAGCTCAGGGCAAGGCTCTCTCAAGGGCAGCTGGGTGTCTCCAGAGCTGAGCCTGATGCCTGGTGCAGACAGGGTGCCCCGAGAGGTATGTCGAAGGAGTACAAGCTGGGTGGTGAGTGCATGAAGTCAGTCACTCTTGAGGAGACTCAAGACGTAGACAGCATAGTTGGCAAGGAGGGCAGTGTTCAGTCTGTAGGGGCCTGAGGCTCTTGTCTCAAGAGTTTCCTTCTTGAGTGGGGTGAGCAGCCTGGCAAGGTGACTAGGTGTCCTAACTTCAGGGACGACCACTCAGGCCGTAGGCCCTAGAAATGGCATTGCACTCCAGAAGCGCCATTTACGTAGACTTCCTAATGCTTGGTGCCCCTTGGCTTTTTGTGGAGCAGTGGCTTCTACCCTGAAAGTGGAGAGATCTGGGTTCCAGGCCCAACCTCCTCCTTGCTGGCTGGACAGCTTCAATGAATGCTCATAACCTCTCTGGGTCTGAGATTCTCCATCTGAAAGATAAGATCATGGTATTGGAAATTTGCAGGGTACCTTTCAGGGCTGAGCCAGGGAGAAGGGTGGGGGGAAGGGGAGCACTTATTTATATAACTACTGTGGGCCTGCTTTTCCTCTTCTATTACTCTGTGAGGGAATACAATGAGGTGAGATAATTTATGTAGGGTACTTAGCACAGTGCCTGGGGCATAGAAGGAGCTCCAGAATAGGTAACTATTAATACAGTTAGAGCCCGGGCTTTTTGGGTATACCCTCCACGTCTTCCCTCTTCCATTGCCCAAAGACATGGGATTTTAGGGCCCCAGAGTCCCTCTCTCCCCAAAATTCCCTTCCCCACCTGACTTAGGGCTCAGCTGGCATAAGACATCCATGAAACCTCCCTGGGACAAGGAACGCTTCTCTTCATCCATTGTTTCACAGCTAATTGTGACAGAATTTAGAAATTGATGTAGTGTCAAAGCTTTTCTTACACTGTCCTTACATTTAATTCTCTAACACACCCATGATAGCCACAGTATTACCATTCCCATTTTATTAACGGGGAAGCTAAGACTTGGAGTCGATCTTACCTAAGGGTGCATAATTTTTTTTTTTAAAGATTTTTATTTATTTGTTAGAGAGAGAGAGAGAGATACAGAGCGCAAGCACAGGCAGACAGAGTGGCAGACTAGAGGCAGAGTGAGAAGCAGGCTCCCTGCGGAGCAAGGAGCCCGATGCGGGACTCCATCCCAGGACGCTGGGATCATGACCTGAGCCGAAGGCAGCCGCTTAACCATCTGAGCCACCCAGGCGTCCCAAGGGTGCATAATTTAAAAGTCTCATCCAGAGAGCTGTACCTCGAGCTCAGATCATCTGAATCCAGATTCTGAACTCTTCCCTGTCATGTCACCGGTCTCTTCCCAACACCTGCCCTAAAAGAGATACAGATGACCTTTGGGGAAGAGTTGAGAAGAAGGATGGATTTTATTCTTCAGAAAATCAGGAGTCACTTCTTGGAGAAGCTGTGTAACATGTGAGTTGGGTCTACATGATTAGTACACTAGAAGAAAGAAAGGGCATTATTTCAAGTATTACAGGGAGCATGAACAGAGAACAGGCAGCGGGGCCTTCTCGGGCGTGTGTAGAAACTGGGAAGTGTTTCATTCCAACTGGAGCAGAAAGCATAACCGAGGAGTTGCGAGAAGGAAGACTGGGTAGGAAGGTGGAGGCAGTTTCTGGGAGCATTGAATGCCAAGCTAAGAGACTGGTCTTTAGTTTCTGAGTAGGGGAGAGACCTGATCCAGCCTGGCCAATAGGAATCTCATCCTGGCTGCTGTGTGGAGAACAGATTGGAGGTGAGAACCCACTGGCAGGGGGCCCAGGTAAGACACAATGACAGTGTCTAAGTGAGAGATAAGGAGTGGGGGTGGTCGTAAGAATGAAGACAGAAAGGAGTTGATGCAGGAGGCCAGCGTGTCACCGAAATGGGCAGGGGTTTGGATGTGGGTGCTAGAGGGAGGGAGGAATGAGAAGTGGTGGCAAGGGTTTTGAGCCTGAGTTGCTAAGGATGCCATTCACAGAAAGAGCCCGGTAGGAAGGAGAATAGGGAGGCCTGCCCGTGGGGGCTGTGGGTCTGACAGGACGCCATCATGACTCCTGCAAAGCTGGCTCACTGAGCACCCCGAACTGTCAAGAGTCAATTCGTTCATCCATTCATTAAATCTCCAGATACATATAAACATCTGTTATGTGCCAGGTTGTTCTGGGCTCTGGGGATACATTGCTGAAAAAGATGAACTTCCTGCCCAAGCTCTACCAAGGGAGACAGAAAATAAAACATAAGCAGAGATATGACATTTCAAGGGGTGAGAAGTGCTCTGGAGAAAAATAAAACAGGGTGGGGAGGGGAAAGAGTGAAGGAAGAGATTTGCCTTTAAACAGAACTATCTTTGAGGAGGTGAGAGTTGACCAAAGACCTGAATGAAGTGAGGAAATCAGGGAGAAGAGCATTCTAAGAAGAGGAGACCACCAGTGCAAAGGCCCTGGGGTAAGAATACCTTGGTGTTTTCAGGGAGCAACAAGTATGGCTATAAGAGATGGGCAGAGAGGAAGGGTGGTAAGGAAAAAGGTAGAAAAGAGGGGCAGGGCCAGATCGTGTAGGTGTTTATAGGCCTGAGGAATAAGAAATCACAGTGTTAAGGAGTCCCAAGAGAACCAGAGTCCTATTCTCCTTGTATTTTTAGTGACTAGCAAACCAAACCTGATACTCAGCACTAGCTCACTAAATAGTTGTTGAATGCATGAATGTTAGAAATGACTATTTATGTATGAAGCTGCATACTTTGGAATTATATGAACCACTAAGTATATTACGACAGAGTAAGGTGTAGTAGGATCAAAATGATAAAGCTCAGATGATTTGAATGTGATGTCATTCAAGTATGAAAAGTCCACAGTTTGCAGATTTGTTGGAGAGCAAGGATCTGAGAATGTCTAACTTTGGGCTAATGTAGAGGCTAAACCGTTCATGGCCAAATCTCCTGGTCAGTGTGATGGTCAAAGAAATACCCTAAATTGCCCTTCCTTTGCTTGGTGAGGTGTTTTGTTGAAGTCATTAGAGAGGCTTCAAGTCAGATGTTCCTCTGCCCCAGAACTCTCTGGAAGTCACTCAGAAGGACTTGTGGACTTCAGCAATGGGCAGCTTGTGGAGTCAGCCGCAGAGATTGTATGTTTCATCATCAGCCTAAGGGTGTTGCCTGGCCTCAAAAAATAAATTACATTATAAAAATAAAATGACCGCACTGTAAAGCATATGTAAGATGAACCATGATCTTGAACATCCTGTTCTGTTTCTTCTGAAAATCTTTTTTTCTTCCTGCAGTTTATTATTTTTTTTATTTAAATTTCAGTTAGTTAACATAGAGTGTAATGTTAATTTCAGGTGTACCATATAGTGATGCAACACTTCCCTATATCACCAGGTGCTCATCACAATTAAGGACTCCTTAATCCCTATCTGCCTCCTCTCACCTACCTCCTCTCCAGTAACCATCAATTTGTTCCCTGTATCAAGAGTCTGTTTCTTGATTGTCTCTAAAGGTCTGTATTTTTTAATGGATGAAATCAGTCTACACCTAGCTTTAGTATCTTGTGTTTTTCACTTAACACTTTATCATGACTTCCATGTTCCATCCTGATCTTTATTCATCCTCAGTAGCTTTACTCTGTTTTGGTTAACCATTTCCTTGTCGGTGGATCCCATAGTGAACATCCTCAACCGCAGCTTTTCTATCTCAGGTTCTCGAGGCTTCCGTTTTGAGCATCCTCAAGGGGGTATGACGGGGCCATGGAGGGGTTAAAGAGGGGCCGAAGGGATGGAAAGGAGTGACTGTGGACAGGGGCAGGGTGATTTCATGGAAATAAATGATGTGGCCATGGGTCCTGGCACAGAAAGAGAACGGGGGACCCCAGAGCGAGAGCCAAGGAGGGAATGGATGGAGAGATCTCAGATCAGGAGGCCAGAGGCAAAAGAGCACTGAAGGTATGCCAGAGTGGTATCCAGCTCTGTCTGATTCGAGATGGGGTCCCTCCAGCATTTCATTTGTTCTGTAGGGGGTGCTTTTTTAAAATTGGGAAGTACCTGAAATTTGCTATGTTATTCATTTCTAAGTGTACATTTCTGGGGGCGTTTAAGTACATTCGCAATATTTTCCTAATATTGCACTACCATCACCATCCCCCACCCAGAGAACTCTCTTCGTCATGCAAAACTGAAATTCTGTATCCGTTAAACAATAAGCCCTCATTCCCACCCAGCCTCTGGTGGCCTGTATTCCACTTTCTTTCTCTATGAATTCACCTATCCTGGGCCCCTCGCACAAGTGCAATCATACAGTTCTTGCCTTTTTTGTGTCTGGCTTGCTTCCCTTAGCACAGTGTCTTCAGGATGCTTCCAGGTTGTAGAGTGGGCCAGAATTTCCTTCCTTTTTAAGGCTGAGTAATATTCTGTTGTCTGCATGACCACACTTGGTTTATCCGTTCATCCATTGAGGAGCTCTTGGTTTGCTTCCGGCTTCGGGCTATTGTGGACTTTGTTCCAGTGAATACTGATGTATGTATCTGAGCCCCTGCTTTCGGTTTTTTTGGACCTAGAAATGGAATTGCTGGATCATAGGGTCACTGTGTGTTTAACTTTGTGAGAAACCATTGGGGCTTTCTTTTAAGAGGATTTTTGTGGGCCTAGCATGAGAAAGGCCACTGAAGGAAGTCTTGGGAGTTTGGAGTCTGGGAACAAGCCATTAGTTTAAAAACAAAAAAAAAGATGCTTGGGGCACTTGGATGTCTCAGTTGTTTAAGTGGCCAACTCTTGGTTTCGGCTCAGGTTGTGATCTCACAGTCATGAGATCGAGCCCCTCATTGTGCTCTGCGCTCAGCACAGAGTCTGCTCCAGATTCTCTCTCCCTTTCCCCCAAGCTCCTGTGCTTTCTCTCTCTCTCAAATAAATAAAATCTTCAAAAAAAAAAAAAAGAAGAAGAAGAAGTAGTTTGTGGCTTTTTCATGGCCTTGGAGCTAATAGAAGAGAGAACAGAGTAAAAGTGAATCCAGCCTCCATTTGTGAAGAATTATTGTGATTTAGAAGCCTTGTGGGTGGAAAAGAAAGCTCTCCGGAGAGGTCTTAGAGGACACAGTTCATTCATGCATGCAAGTATTTACTGTGCCAGGAAATCCACACGGCCACAAGGCCCCTGCCCACAACGAGCTTATGTCTCTTGGGGGTGCCAGTCGAGTAACCCAGCAACAGTGCTCCATCCTGACGTGTGCTCTGATAATAATGATAATAATAATGAGCACTAACTTTTTCTGGGTGTTTATGACATGATCTCACCCGACCCTCATGATGGTTCTGTACAGAAGGCTTTCATGGTCCTCAGTGTACAGGCTCAGAGAGCTTGAGGAACTTGCCAAGGTCACACAGCAGGGGAGTGGCAGAGCCAGAATGCAGACCTAGGCTGTAACATCCTCTAGTGCTGGGCAGAGGGCTGCAGGAACACAGGAGACACGTGTGCATGGTGTGGAGATCCGAGGTGAGGCCGGCATTTTAGTGTAAGTCAGCTGTGTTCTGCTTTCGCCCATGGTTTCAGAAAATGATTTTCTGTAGCAGCAGCAGGAGCAGCCTCCAGACCTGATGCCAGGGACTCTGACCTCCAAGGGTGCCCTGCCTCGCTGAGACTCGTATCAGAGGAAGAAGCTCATTCATCATCCCCCAGAGCTTATCATAAGCAGAGAGGCCTGCAGGGGCCATTTCCTTTTCCCTCTGGCTTCCTTGCCTGACCTCCTTCTAGACCATCCTGGGGTGCCACAGAGGGACATCCAGGGCTCCTCCTGGGCCTGAGCAGCTTCAGGACAGAGGGCCAGAATTGACAAAACCCAAAACCCAGGAGTGTCCATGGAGGTCCCATGTACACCTTCTGTGCCACTTTGGTGCCCTGAGATGCCCGGACCTCGTGGGCTTCCATCATGGCCAAAACTCTATCTTCCCCAAACCCAGATGTAGTCCGTCTCCTCAGCTCCTTAAAGCCTGGGTGAGGCCCATGGCCTGCAGCCCTGCTTCCTACCAGGGACCCTCCTGGCCTTTGAGTGGGAGAACTCTTCATTGTGAAAGGCTTCCCGGCCCCATCCCGTAAATACTGCCAGCTGCACCTTCAGCCATGACCTCCAGGAATGAGGGACCTGCCCTCCAAGGTAACCGGTGTTCCCGGTTCTACCTTTGCGGATGTCTTGTCTGCTCTTGATCTTCATAGGAATGGCGTCATCGCGTGGGGTCATTCGGGGCACAAGGCAGTTGGGGGATCCATCCCCGTTGTGTCCCCAGCTCACTGGCACAAATTTCTACATCCTGCTAGACTGGCAAGACCTGCCTTCATGCCGCCAAGAAAAAGCAGCCTCAAGTTCAAGTGTGGATGCCTTAGCCGGCTGCCAAGCAGGCCTCCATGCCGCAGGAGTCCCCTCTCCCGTGGCATGCACCCAGCTGCACCCACATGTCGTCTTTCTCCCCCTCCCCTACTCCTGCATGTCTGCACGTCTTTGCCCCAGCGCAGTCCTCTACCTGGCACGCCCTCCCCATTGCCCGCTGGACGCCTGCTTGTCCCAGAGGTGCTCGTCCTCGCTCCATGCAGCTTCCCAGCCCCTCTGCTCGTGTCCTCCTGGACACTCCCATAAGATGGGAGTTGATATTTAACACATTCTTTGTTTCTTTTTTTTATTAGTTTCACAGGTAGAGTTCAGTGATTCATCAGTTGCATATAACACCCAGTGTTCGTTACATCACGTGCCCTCCTTAATGCCCGTCACCCAGTTACCCCATCCCCCCAACAACCCCTCCAGCAACCCTTCTTTTGTTTCCTAGAGTTTATTGTCTCTCATGTTTTCCTCCCTCTCAATTTTCACCTTATTTTACTTTCCCTTCCCTTCCCCCGTGTTCAGGGAAACACACCTGTGCGTGTGTGTTAAATTCCACATATGAGTGAGATCATACGATAATTGTCTTTCACTCATTAACTTATTTTGCTTCGCATAATACCCTCTAGTTCCATCCCCCTTGTTGCAAATGGCAAGATCTCATTCTTTCTGACGGATGCGTAATATTCTATGGTGTGTATGTACCGCGTCTGCTTTATCCATTCATCTGTCAATGGACAGCTGGGCTCTTTCCATATTTTGGCCATTTCTGACTCTGTGCACTAAGCTGGATGCTGGTTGACGGCAGGCACTGGGTTTCGGGCCCAACAGAGCTGACAGAAAAGAATCATATAAGAATATAAGATAACAGGCCTTGTCTCAAGATTGTGTTGGAGGCAAACTGGATTTAAAGAGACCGTGCAGGGGTTCCTGGGTGGCTCAGTCAGTTAAGCATCTGCTTTCAGCTCAGGTCATGATCTCAGGGTCCTGGGATCAAGTCCTGCATCAGACTCCTTACTCAGCGAGGAGCCTGCTTTGCCCTCTGCCTGCCATTCCCCCACTTGTAGGTGCGTGCGCTCTCTCGCTCGCTCTCTCTCTCACAAATAAATTTAAAAATCTTTAAAAAAAAAAAAAAACCAACCATGCAAAATAAATCTCACCCACCCTCTGAAGCCAATAAAAGAGACAGTGTAAAATATCTCTGACTACAGATGATAAATGGAGAATAAGACTCGCCCCCAGTGAAGCAGAGACGCCCCAGCCCTTCCCCAGAGGACCTAGCATCATGGGAAATGGCATCAATGAGTACAAAGTAGTACAGCTCAGGGAGCCAAGGAAGAGATCCAAGTCAATCAGGGAAGGCTGCCTGGAGTAGGTAAAGTTCCAAATGCTTTCAAAGAGGAGTCTATTAAGGCAGGGAGTTACATAACCAGGGGGCAATTCACAGAGGGCCTTAACGCACGATCCAAAGCAGCCGGGATCTGTCCTCTTGTGACCTGTGACCTGTTCTTGAGTCTCACACGGATGTTCTTCCCCTTCACTTCTGTTCACTCACCTCTTCCTTCTTTTTCTCCCACTTAGTCACTCCTTCCTGTCTTCTTTTCAAATCTGAGTGTACAGGAAAATGCTGGGTGCACATTGTCTGGCTATCCATCCCCATTCCTCTGCACTGGGCTCCCCGTCATGGGCCTTATAGCAGGAGGCCCGTCCTTTACCGCTTCTCAGCCTGGGCAGCTCACAGAAGCCCAGATTCTGAACAAGAGAGCCAGGAAGCAGCCCCGGGTGGGGTGCAGTCTTTTGCCAGATTCCAAGTCACAAGTTAAATGGTGGGAGAATAATTTAGCCAGAGGGACAGTAAGCATGCCCTGGGCTCACCACAAAGGCTTCCTGGAGGACGCATGGTGCTGAGGCAGAGGTTCCAAGGGCAGAATGGCCCAAAGCCACAGCTCAGAGAGGAGGAGCAGAGAGTCCTCTGCAGGAAGGAAGAACAGGAGAGACAAAGGCTGCGAATAAAAAATGAGCGTGGCTAGAAGGTGGGGCAGTGTTCATGGTGCAGGAAGATTTGGGGAATCCAGTGATGTCCCGTTTCCGGTTCTTTGACCCATCTTTCCAAGGGCTCTGTGTCTGATGGGGGAACCTGGCAACAGCCCAGGGCTCTCCAGAAGGGAGAAGAGCCAGATCTGCTGGGGAGGCCCTGTGTTGTTCTCGTTAGCTCCAGGAACACCTGACAGAGCCCAAGGAAAAAGGAAACAGACCTTCGGAGCTGATGGCTCTGCCTGGTCCAAAGAACAGGAGCATCTCCGCTGCGGAGCTGACTTCGAGGGAGCCAGGAAATGAAGCTTTGAGCCTGGTCAGCTGTCATCAGGAGGAAGCTGTCTGCCTCAGGTTGCCTGGTGCCTTCTTTACTGCGGTCACTTCCACAGCCCATACCACAACCGTGTTGCAGGCAGCTCTGTTGCTCCTGCAGCCCAGAGGAAGAAACTGAGGTTCAGAGAGGTCCAGACACCAACCAAGGATCCCATAGGGAGAAGGTGGCAAAGCACAGTGTTTCAACCAGGTCTCTCTGCCTCTAAATCCATCCTTGTTTCCAGAGTGCTACAGTTCCATTGAGGTGTGTGACCTCAGAATGGTCAGCTGTCATGTTTTGAGGGATTGTGCCATAACTGAGGACCTCTGTTGACAACCTGCCCTGGGTCCCAGGTCTCCAGCTGTACAGTTGCATGAGGCATGGAGAAGACCGCCCATCCTTGGCTCAGGACCAGGTTGTGTCCTGTCTTTTCCATGGGTCACCTGAGCAGGACTAGAGTGACACTTAACCTGTGCTCTTGCCAAGCTCTAACCCTTCCAAGTGCCTATTAGCTCCTAGACAAAATGAGCTTATGATGTCTTTTTCACAAGTTGTTGCAAGGGTCTCATTAGATAAGGCATGGGAAAGCATGGGGCATATCGGAGGCAAGCAGCTGACAGTACATCTGAATACAGGAGGTCAGACCCTTTTGAACTTTGATTCCTGGCCCCATCTGTTGTTTTTTTTTTTTTTTCTTTTTCCTTCCCATTCTAATTGATACTCTTGTCTCTTCTCGGACCCAACCAAGGTTTTCTTTTTTTTTTTTTTAATTTTATTTATTTATTTGATAGATATCACAAGTAGGCAGAGAGGCAGGCAGAGAGAGAGAGGGGGGAAGCAGGCTTCCTGCTGAGCAGAGAGCCTGGTGCGGGGCTAGATCCCAGGACCCTGAGATCATGACCTGAGCTGAAGACAGAGGCTTTAACCCACTGAGCCACCCAGGCGCCCCCCAACCAAGGTTTTCAAAGGTAGCCTCTGCCTTTCCTCTCCCAGTCTCTGCCTCTGACTCGGTTTGTCTGAGTCTTTTCACCAAATCCTAAAGTGCCAGGGTCTTCCCAGCCCGGGCTGGCACTGCTTGGGCCAGGCCTTCGCACCAAAGGGCTAAACCAGAGGCAGAGGGTGGGGACTCAGGCCAGGACTAGACTTCGTGATGTGGAGAGGCAGGAGCTAGAACCTTCCCTGGCTGCAGGGGGAACAACCGTGGTTCTGAGCCCCAACTCTCCACTCTGTAAGCACACACAAGCTCTGGGAGAAGAGGTTTCATAAGCGTGAAGGGCGGAGCAGAGGCCAAATGGGACCATTGTGGGTGATCCAGAGCAAAGCAGAGGCACAGGTAGTCCAAGCCAACGGGTGGCATCAGGGACACTGAAGTTGAAACCAGAGGCCCATAGACACCAGCTGCATGAAACCATTTGTGGTCAGTGTGTGTGTGTGACCAACATAGGCCAAGTCAGAATGCTCGTTGCATGTGGACTGGGGTGAGCTACAAGAGTGGACAAGGCCTTAGTCCTAGAAGTCCAAGAAGTCCAAGACAGAGACTCTGCCAGGGCCTTCGGTGAAGGGCCAGGTGCTGAGGCTAGGCCAGTGTCCAAGCCGGACAAGCAGCCCTGAGATGGAGTGTTGTTACCACTGTCTGCCACCGTTGTGCGAGCTCACACGTCCATAGTGGGCTCTGTGCCCTGAACTTCTCCATCATTCCTCTAGGAGCTGGATGTTTACTCATCCCCACAATGGCATGTTAAAGATGAGGAAACAGGCTCAGAGAGTTGGAGTAACACTCCTGATCTCCTCCACAACTGGCAGCCTGACCCTCCCATTTGTCAGTCAGTAAATGGTGGAACCATTTACACCATGGAAATTGGCAGGTGCCACTAATCATGGTTTTTCCATTTATTTATTTATATTTCTGAGAACCAATTTACCGGCACATCATAAGACTCATTCTAGAGTCTCCATAGACCTCATCTGTGTGGGGAAAGAAGAGCTGTATTCACTGAGAAACAGGCAACGCCTGACATAGAAGATAAGGTATGTGTACAAGACAAACAGCTAACGTTTTTAGGTTTTTTTTTTTTTTTTTTAAGATTTTACTTATTTGTTTGACACAGAGAGAGAGAGATCACAAGTAGGCAGAGAGGCAGGCAGAGAGAGAGGGGGAAGAAGACTCCCACTGAGCAGAGAGCCTGATGCGGGGCTCTGAGATCATGACCTGAGCCAAAGGCAGAAGCTTAATCCACTGAGCTACCCAGGCACTCCAGGGTTGTTTTTTGTTTTTTGTTTTTGCTTTTGTTTTTTAAGATTTTATTTGAGAAAGCATATGCGCACGAGTGAGGGGGGACTGGGTGGGGGATGACTTCCAGCAAAGCAGGGATCCTAGGGCCCTGGGATCATGACCTGAGCCAAAGGCAGATGCTCACAGACTGAGCCCCCAGGCATCCCTCACTTAAGATCCTTAAGAATCCTTTGATGTCTAGATGATTTTCTCCATTTCACAGGTAAGGAAACTGAGGCATAGAGAATCCAAGTATCTTTTGCAAGACTGAGCAACCACTGGGGGAATCCTTTGTTCATACTCAGGATGCCCAATCCCACAGCCTGTGCTTTTTTGGTTTTTAATGAGCCATTTATTCATACTCAGTCTCTAACCTGCTTTTAATTGATCTTTCCAAGAAATAAGTCTTGAATCTATCTGCCAGGTGTCAGATCGAGTATAGGTATGGCAAACAGGAGAGTCCGTGCCAGAAGCTGCACACTTCATGGTTTAAATAAAGCCTGGGCCTGGGGTTGAGGCAAACTGAGCTGGAAGCCTGGTTCTGCCACTTACCAACTGTGTGACCTTGAACAATGACTCAGTCCCTCCAAATCCCAATCTCCGCGTGTGTGGGAGGAGGAGGAGCACTGTGTTTCGTTGATGGGGTTACAGCGAGAGATGAAGGATGGAGAATGTGCCCAGCAGTTGGCATGGTCTCCAGCACACAGCGAGCACTCAATTGGGGGAGGTGGCAGGGGGCTGGGGGGTCGTGGGAATTCCAGTCCACAGGTTTGTGTACAGATGCTCCGTGGGAACTGGGTATACAGGCATCAATAGATCATTTCTGAACAGAGAGGTGAGAAAGGAAGAGGGGACATTGGAACAAGAGCTTTAAAGGGTCTTCAAGAGTTTTCCATGCTGGGAAGGCGAAAGGGGGCTTTTCCAGTGAAGGGAAAATTACATTCCAAGGTGTTACAGGTAGAAGTGGACATTAACCGAATGGAGATAGCAGTAGACCCTCACAAGAGATGTGATCGTGCCTTCACGTTTGTGAGGGTCTGTTTTCTCCTTGTACACGGGACTCTGTACCTGGGTCTCAGGAGATGTTGAGAGAGGGAACGGAATGAGTGTTTTCAGAGTGTTGGAACACAGGGTTGAACCAGATGACCTATGAACGCTGAGATCCTGCTCTTGGATTGATCTTTCTGGGGGCTCACCATACAAATAGGACTATCCGCAACAGATACTAATCATCAGAAGTGAACTTGGCCTCTGTCAGTGACTGACTGGGGTGGGATCCTCTCCATTGACCAAAGCCTTGGCTCCCTGCTGCTGGGAGCGCCCTCTGCTGGTTCCCTACCCCTCCACCACCCCCCCTCATTAAATCCATTGACAGCCCTGAAGTTGAGGCTTGACCTTAAGGAAAGGCCCTTAAAATTCATTAAGTTCAAGTCTCTTGATTTTAGCTGGTGCTACTGAGACTTGGACTAGAGGAAAGGACCAGCCCGAAGTCACAGGGTGGCTTTGGACAAGAGTCCTGGGCTGCTGGCCAGAGAGTATGTTTGTTGCTCCGGGACTGGAACGCAGCTGCCATCATAGACACCCCCACCCAAACCAGTCTCCCAAGGAGGACTCTCTGGGCTGATTACTCACGTGGAGGAACCTGAGACCATCGTCCAGGGCAGGATTTCCAGTCATTCCTGGCCTGGGGAGGGCGCAAAAAGCGAATGGCCCTACAGCAAGGAGCTCCTTTGAGGTCCTGGGCAGGAAGACAGGCATGCCAGAATCCGCCTCTGGCTCCTTCACTCATCTGCCCACTGCGTGAGCCTGGTAGAGTCTCTTCACCCCCAAGCCTTAGTTTCTTCATCTGCGAAATGGGACGCAGCCTAATAGACCTACAGTGAGGAATTTTTTAAAAGAACCATTGCAGCACAGCCGCTGTAGTCTGCTGATTCATTCATGTTCACTCTCTTCCTACCTTCAGAGCACTGTTTTCAACCAAGGTAGAAAGCCAGAAGAGAAGAGAGCTTAGGAACATGGGCAGTGAGGGGCAGATCTGTCATTACTAGCTGTGTGGCCTGGGGCGGGTCACTTCACGTTTCTGAATCTCCATCTTTTCATCTAGAAAACACAGGAAATTAAACTATGTTCCTCCTAGGGCTGTTTGAAGAATGAAGGTCTGTTTCACCTTGGGAGAGAGGGGAGGGAGATGGAAAACAAGAAATAAGAGGATCACAAATGAGCATCTCCATCAGCGTCCCTGTCCCGCATTGTTCCCTTTTCACTCTCCCCTTGTCAGACTGAATTTCTTCCCATCTCTTGAACATGCCCTGCTTTCTCTTAACTCCAGGCCCGTTCCCATGCCCTCCTTCTGCCTGGAAGGGCCCACCTGCCCCTGTCATTCCGTAGCTGCTGACCTCAGCTCCTCCTTCATGGCACACCATAGATTCCTTCCCTGGAAGTTTCCCGACTTCTCTGCCTCATTAGGGACCTCACTGGTGCCCCCACAGTACCCTGAGCGTCTCCATCAGACTGGCCTTTTGCTGTCCTGCATTCACTCCCCCACAAGGCCGTGAACTAGAGTTCACACGGTGGCCTGCACATAGGAGCTGTTCAGTAAACACTAGTTGAGCAAACGAACGTTCCAATCCTGGATCTGATTCACATGGAAAATGGGAAACTTTGTGTTGCATGAGCCCCTCTGCAGGCTGGGCCTCTCCAGGATCTTTCCACCTTCTCTTCCACTGGGTTTTTGCCACACCCATGCCCTGGTTTCCCACCAATGGAGCAGGATGTAGAAGTCATCATTTATCTGGGCACATCCCAAGCAGGGAACACTCAGACCCTGTGTTTGGGAACCCGAACACTCCAAGTTTGCAGTCTGCTCTGACGTGAGGACAGATGGCCGGACAGTGGACAGCTGGGCAGGGAGGGTAGGCAGCTTGGCAAGATGGAAATAGCAGTGAACTAAACATTGAGAGCTTGGGGTTCAGAGCCTGTCTGTTCCCCAGCTTTGCTGCGCACATCAGCCTGAGTCCTCTGGTAACCAGCAACAGAAACTGACTGAGTCATTCAGGCAGAAAGGTCTAACACAGAATAACACAGGATAGACCTCTGGTCTTGGGGCTTCCGTGTGGCGGCGGACAAGCAGGGCACCTGGGGAAAAAGAGAGTTAACTCCCCAAGGAAATTTGGATTTTCGTTAACTATCTGAAAACCGCTGTCCATGCTGTGTGATGTGAGGCAAGGCACCTGACCTCTCTTGCCTGAGTCTCCCATCTGAGTGTTCTAAAGTTGGCCTCTCTCCATTCGCATCTCCAGTGTGCTTTTTGCTGAGAAGCTTCCGGCCCTGGCCCCCGATGGCGCCTTTCCTCATCTGGACACCTTGGGAATGAATTATGAGGAAGCCAGGTGAGTGGTGTGTGTGGGTGTCCCTGCCGCTCACCGCATGGAGGGCAAGCCTTCTCCCTGTGCATGTGTGGGGACACATGACTCATTTGCATGAAGTAGCCAGCTTCATCCTTTGTCTTCCGTGAAACCAGCATGTCCTTGGCCCCTGCCTGCTGAACATGCGGATGAAAATCGAGACCACATTATGGGCCTCTTTCTGATCCTGGCCAGGCCATCTTATCCAGGCTGGGAGGTTCCCAGCTAGAGTCTGTTCTCCCATAGCCCCCCAGAGCCACGACCCCTAAGACCCTGCGACTTGACCTCTAACGTGTACAACAGCAGGCTTACGTCCTGAAGAGTTGGGATGCCGAGGTGGCTGTGAGGGCAGGGATGCTCTCAAGGGACTGGAAACCTGATTGGGGAGGCAGTTGTCTAAACAGCTAACTATAGCAACAGAACAAAGCAAGAGGCAGAGAGAAGTAGTGAGCCAGGGGTGTGGGGAGCCTGGGGATGGGAGAGCTTGGTTCTCCCCAGGAGATCATGGAGGGCTCCATGGAAGAGGAAATGTTGGATGAGTAAGATTTGGCAGGAGGGAGAAAGGACATTTCAGGTAGAGGTAGCAGCATGAACAAAGACCTAGAAATAGAGGAGCATACGTGTTTGATTAAGGGAAGAGTGATGTTTGGTAGGATCAGAGCTCTGGGAGGGTAGAAGGAGCTCCATGGTGACAGTGGAGAGATGTCTCAGGTGCTCAGAGCCCCAGGAGTGTGAAGCCCAAGGTAGAGGACATGTCAGCCTGGGGTTGGGTCAGGAGGTTGCTGGGGGCTCAGGCTCACACCCAGAAATAAGGCTTCAGCATCCTAACCCCTCCTAGCCCCTCACCTGCCCAGGAAGAGGGCACAGGCTCCTTGGCCTCCCTACCAAAACCTTTAACCAATTCTCTATACTAGTCCTAGGCAAAACTGGTATCATCTCCTCACAGCACCCACCTGTCCCCCTCCCCCACCCTCCAGGGAGAGGTGAGGTGCTCCCAGTCTATCCCAGATGGGGCTCTGCTACAATGCTGAGTCAGCCAGCTTGCAGCCTATACCTGTCCTCTGACACCCTCCCCCACCCAACACTAGCCATGAGTTCTGGAAAGATGAGGCAGACTGGTCCAGGCCCAGTGTCCAGCAACCAGCAATGGTGGAAAAGCTGCAGGGTCCACCTTACCTACACACACACGCATGTCTGTGAACAAGTGATAGAGATGCCATTCAGGCTGTGAGGGGTCTGACCACCATATTTGATAGATGAGGCTTCAGGGGCCTGGGGTGAGAAAAGATTACCCAGTCATGAAAATGCTGGGGGCAGAGTTTAAAGGAGAGGTTGGTTGGCTGCAGCTATGTTCATAATAGCCAGAAGGTGGAAGCAACCTAGACATCCATGGCTTGATGAATGGATAAAATGTAGTCTATCCACCCAGCCAAATGCTGTCGAGCCATAAAAAGGAACGGAGCACTGATGTGTGCTCCAACCCGGATGCACCTAGAAAACATGCTGAAGTGAAAGAAGCCAGACACAAAGACCACGTGGCATATGATTCCGTTTCTATGAAATATCCAGAACTGGCTGATCCGTGTGGACAGGAAGCAGATGAATGACTGCCAGAGGCTAGGGGAGGGGACAGTGAGCAGGGGCTCCCTTATGGGTCCGAGGCTTCCTTTTGGGTCGATAAAAGTGCTCTGGAACCCGAGAGTGGGGGCAGTGGTGCCCCGTTGTGAATGTGTTAAATACCGTAAGATTTTGCACTCTCATGATGGTTAAAATAGTGGATTTTTCTCTTCGGTGAATTTTACCACAATTTAGGAAAAGGAGTAGTTTGGGACCAGACCCCATGCCACTGGCCAGGTCTAGTGTCCATTCCTCAAACACATGATACTGGCCTCCCCTTCCTATAATAGACCTCTCCCACCCAGGCCACTGGTGAGGGGCCTGTGCCACCCCCATTCAAGGCAAGCCCCATGGTCCAGTGGAAGAAAGCTACCACACTGGGGAAGGCAGGATTCCTGGCAGTGAGGCCTAGCCCCCTCGCTTCCCACTGACTGACCAGCCTGCTCCCCCAGTTGGCGCCAAATGTTCCATACATCTCAGATCTCTCCATTGCTCTCTCTGTCTGCCCTGTGAAGGAGAGTCTTTCTCTTGTGACCCCTTATCCATCTAGAAACACCCTTTAAGAACCAGCTCTTATCCTCCCCTTGCAGAAGACCCCCCCATACCCTGCCCACTCACCACAATCTGAGCTGAGAACCCCAAGGTATTGCATGAAGACGTCGATTAAAGCAGGTGTGGGAGCAGCCTTATGTGTGTGCGTGTGTGTGTGTGCGCGTGTGCACATGCAAATGTGTGTGTGCGCGCGTGTCTTCCTTAGACAACTGGAAGCCATGCAGGGAGGGGCCTGGCTGGTTCGTCACTGTATTCCTAGGACAGCTCCGGTGCCTTGCTCACAAACGCTTGTTGAATGAGGCAATGGCTTTGGGAAGGTTCTGTTCCCGCCCATAGTCTCCATCAGTGAGGGGGGGACAGGCTGGGTGATCTCCAAGTCTTCTCATCTCTGGGGTTCTCTGGTTCTAAGAATAGCAGTGGGGGGCCAGCCCAGCAAGTTGCTGCATTTTCTGCTCCCGTCACCCAGCTCCTAGAAATCGAGGAGAAGGAGTGAGCCTGCAGGAATTGTCAGCAAACAGCTATTTCTGCTCTTGGCGGGGAGGAGAGAGTGGTGTCCAGAGACTGGGCTTCTCCATCCAGCCTGAATGGACCATCTCTTCTCTTCGGAGAGCTCATCAAAGACCTTCCCTGAACAGCCCAACCATGCAGATTTGGACTCGGGTTGCCTGGAGTCCTTCAACTACAAGGCTGAGCGGTGGGCTCTTGCTCCATTTTCCTCTACAGATGAGAGGTGCTACTCTTTCTGCTTTTCTGATTATGAAATTAGTCATTTTCTAGGAAGCTTATTTATAGAGTCCGCCGCACACATGCAGTGCTGAGCTATTCTGAACACGGCTTGGGGCCTGGGAGGCTTAAGGTGTGAAAGCAGCTGTGAGTCACACATGGGTCCCCTTCCAGAGGTACCTAGATACCTTGGTCACCTTTCTGCACCCAGCCAGGAGCCAGCCTTCAGGGGCTGCCCTCCAGCTGGGCTGCTCTTTATGATAGAAAAAGCCCAGCGTCCCAATCCCCGTGGCCACCAGCTCAATATGGTGCCTGGAGCAGGGCAGACCTCCATTCTGTCCCTCTCCACCTATCCTCCTCTCCTTTCTAAAAGAGGGGCCTTGCAGATGTGTGATTCTGTGCCTGCCCCAGACAACAACTGTGGAGGAGGGCTCCAGGGGGCTTCACAAAGGCCTGCCCGCAGGGCAGCTCAGAGAGTGACCATGTTTGAGGTTCCTGATGTTTCTTTCAAGAAGGTCAGGACAACATTAAAGGATTGAATGAGTATTTATTTGTTTATTCATTTATTTAACACCTACTTTGAGCCAGGCACTGTGTAAGGCTTTGAAGGTACAGTGGTGAATAAAACAGAAATGGAGCTTGTAGTCTAATGTTAATCAAACAATGGCATACATGAAAATGAAACTTCAAACTGTGTCCAGTGCTCTGAGTAAAAAGTACTTAGGAAGTAGAGCTGGAGAGGCTCTCTAGGCAGAGAGAAAAGCATGTGCAGGGGCACTGTGGAGAAAAGAGCCTGTCCATTGCAGCTAGGGTGCTGAGCACAGAGGGGTATGAAATAAGATTGGAGGGATATACCGGGGTCAAATCATGCAAGACCTAGTAAAGCATGTTAGAGCATTTCTGTCTTTGTTCTAAGTGCAGTAGGATGCCACTTAAAGTATTTTTTACTTAAAGTATTTTTTTAAAGAAAGTTATTTGATAAACGGCGAGTTTTTGAAGCCATCATCTCTAGCTCAGGCCTGTCCCATCCAGTTGTGCAAGTTGTAAACTGCACAACCTATGAAGCCGTATGTGTTAGAACCAGATGGAGAATGTTTTAGGGGCCAGCCTGAGTGAATGCCAGAGACCAGTTAAAAGACTGCCAGAATAATCTAGGCAGGAGAGGCTGGTGTGGACCAAGATGTAGGTGGTGGAGAGGGAGAAAAGTGGAAGGATTCAGGAGACATTTAAAGGGCCTTGAAGATAGCAGCCTTCTCTCTGCAAGAGCTGGGCTCCAGGGTTTGGGATCCTCAGAGTCCCTGCCAGTTGGCGTGAGGAAAAGATAAAATAATGCAATGCCAGTTGAGAGCAGAAGATGTCAGGATATAAAAAGTCCCCCTTAACCCTGCTTGTCTATCCTTAATTGTTTCAGGTCTGCAGCTGGGTCTAACAGGGCCTTAGGACCAGTCTGAGAGGCAGGATGGCAGAAATAGTGGGTTGACCTACCCAAGAGGTAGTTGACCTCTTAGACTTCATGGAAGTATTATGCTGGCAGTGCCGTATTCAAGTTTCTTTGGGTTACTGATTTCAGAGATCAGATCCCACTGGCATAAGCTAAAATGTTGAAATTTATTGGCAGGATCCTGGGGCATCTCAGACTCAAGATTCAGGATGGGCAGGAATGAAGTAGCCCCAAGGCCCATAGCAGCAGATATTTTTGGACCTTCTCTCCAGGACACTGTGGCTACCACGATTTACAGCCAGCAACCACAGACTACAGGCCCTCCAGAATGCATTTGAAAAGTACAGGGGAGAGGATCTGCTTGCCGTGGCCTGGTTGGTGTGTCTAGCCCTTGATCGGTCAGCTTGTGCCAGGAGTGAGAACGTGAAGGGAATGCAGGGCCACTGGAACCCACATTTGCACATCAGGCCATTTCCAAAGTAGGGGAACCCTGTGAGCTACCCCAGTTTCTCCCAGGGTGTGTCTATTCTGCTGACACTTCCTGGGGTCTGGCTGATCTCCAGCAACCTTTTTCCAGCTTCGGGGTAAAGGAGAAAAGCTAGACCCTGTTCCAGTCCTGGAAGGTGCCCTGATTGGATAGAAAGGGGGCTTTCTGATGTCAGAAAGAAATAGAACATTTAGAATACACACACACACACACACACACATATACGTTTTCTAACTATTTCGGTAAAAGAGTTTTGCAGGCCACTTTCTATTACCCGAAGCACAAGGTACTTGCAGGCCTCGAGGAGCTGGGCACAGACTGTGTGTGACCCAGACCTCTCTTCTTGCTCACCTATGATTCAAACCCTCCAGTAGTAGGAGGCAGAATAACACAACAGTGAGCGCATACGCCTGGAGTCCTAGACTGTAATTTCATACCCAGCTCTGCCCTAATGAGCTGTGTGACCTTAGGCAAGTTATTTAACTCCTCTGAGCCTGTTGATTGATCCCTGATCCGTGGGGTCACCGTGAAGTCTTAAAGTGATAAAGTGTGTAAGTGCTTTGCACATAGTAAGCCCTCCCTCCTGGCAGAGGAGATGATGGTGATGACAGGGTGGCTGCTATTGCATGGGGAAAACCCTTGCAGGATCCTGCTCCTGCCTCTGCAACTTGACCTTCCTCTAGGTTGTTCCTTCTCCTCGCCCCCTCCCCCCACCATGGGGTAGGGTTATTCCAAGAGACACAGTGTGAACAAGAAGACTTTTTATCCTTCTTCAGCTTTCTTCCTTGAACCCTGCTGCCCAGGGTCATCTGGCATTTTTCATCTGCAGGAGCGAGAGAGAGAAGTCCCCAGCCGATGACTCCGAGGGAGGGGCCCTGGACATGTGCTGCAGCGAGAGGCTGCCGGGTGAGTCTGCCGGGCACCCAGGGTCCCCAGAGTTCCCCGTGCACAGAGAGAGCCCCAGATGCCGCCAGCCGAAGTCGAGCCCGCTTAACTATGAACTTGCTCCGGAGGGGTGACTTGGCTGCTCACAAGGTCTCCATTTAAATGAGGATTTGTTTTTCTAATCCCTGGTGTCTTTCATCATCTTTCATGACCTGTTGTCATTTGATGCTGCTCTGGGCTCCCACGGAGGGAAGAGCCGGCAGCTGGGGGCATGCTGGGAGGATAGAGAGAGGGTTGAGGAGCTGGGGAGTCCAGCGATGCTGGGGCCCTGGCCACGAACAAGCAGTGTGTTGGGCAGACTTTAAGAGGTAAGGCAGGGGGGAAAAAAAAAAAGGAAGGAAGGCGAGGGGACATGGACAACCCAAATGTGACAGGAACCAAGGGTGGGTGGGCGATGAGGAGAAAGCGCCTGGCCTGTTGAGAACCCTGTGAGGGTCTGAGGGGACTGCGTGAGGCTGATTGGTTGCGCTCATGGGGAGCCTGGCTGGCCGTGAGTCACCACAGAGATGTTACCGCTCTGCCTCTGCCCCTGGGGTGGCAGTGTGTCCTAGCTGTAGACCAGGTACCCTGCTAGTATTCATTCTCTTTTCATAAAACTTTTTTTCTTATCACAGATATTCACTGCAGAATGATAGATATAAGACAAATGAAAAAAATTGCCGTGATCCCGTGACACAATATTCCTTTCCCTCTTTCCTTCCAATCCTTTTGGTTCAGAAACAGCCCTGTGAATGCGGCCTTTAAAGTCCCAAGGTTAGCTTGTCAGAAACCTCATGACTGGCAAGGAAGCTTCGAGTGACGTTTTCAGGGACACTCTTTGAGACAGACATTGAAAACAAGTAGGTGTGACTCTAAAGCGATGACTCTTTAAAATAAATGGTTATGTGGCTTGCACCATGAGCCAGTGCTCCAGCTGCTGATGAAGCTTTCTCCCGCCTCCAGGTAGGGATGGAGCCCTTTGGTGCAGTTCACGCCATATCCAGTAGGGGGTACCATTGCTCAAAAACGCTTTGGAAGGCCTATCTAGCTGGTCTAGGATGGGTGTCATCTTTTAGGTCCCTGGTGGGGACGGGAAAGAGCTAGCTTCAAGAACAGAATTCTCCAAAGGGATGTGAGAGCTGTCTGTGAATACATGAAAGACTGTCCTGTGGAGAGGGCAGCAGATTTGTTCTGTGTCTCTTAAGAGTCTGGCATAAACCTGATACATAGAAATTAAAAAGAGGACTGTTGGCGCGAGGGATCCAGAACTTTCTTTCTTTTTTTTAAGATTTTATTTGTTTGTTTATGTATTTCCCTTTGGTTGGCTTGGACGCAACCACTTATTTTGACATAGAGAAAGGGAGCATGAACGGGGTGTGGGAAGCAGACTCCCACTTAGCAGGGAGCCTGACAAACGCAGGGGCTCCACCCCAGGACCCTGGGATCATGCCCTGAGCCAAAGGCAGATGCTTAACTGACTGAGCCACCCAGGAGCCCCCGAAATTTTCTTTCTGAATCTGAAAGTGGTCCAGTCATGGTACTGGATAATTCAAAAGGAAAAAAATGAGTGTTCCATCACTGGAGGCATTCAAATATTATCTGGATAGACAGTAGAGAGGAAATTTCCACAATGGGTAGGAGGTCGAAATGACATCAAAAGTCCCTTTCAACTATTAAACGTTCCGTGATTCAGATATGAGTCATAGAATTCAGAGATGATTCTATGACCGGGGATGGCCCAGTGGCTAGAAAAAACCCACGGGAAATAGGACATGATGTATAGGAGTGCGGGGAGTAGCACAGTGTGAAGGAAAGAGCACTGGCTTTGGCATCGGAGTCTGGCTTAGAGGCACTGTGTTTATGGACAGGTCGCTTACCCCTGCTGGGCCTCTAATCCTTATCTGTAAACTGAAACAGCAATATGAGTATTTATCCTTACAAGGATTGGATATAATTACACAGACATTCATTCCACAAACACTTTTTGAGTCCCTACTATGTGTTCGGTATTATACTAGGTGCTAGGAATCTAGTGGTAAATAAAACAGATGTCCTGCCCTGCTTTGAGCTGCTTCTGAAAAAATGCATGGAACCACAAGGAGAGAGACTACGGTAATAATATATGAAATCTCAACCCTCCCTGAAAACCAGCAACCAGCTTAGAATGGAAGAGGAATATTGGTTATCTCCAGTGGGGCGCGGACACGTTGCCTTCGTTGTGCTTGGCACTGTTCTAAATACTCACATGTACCTCTCACAGACTCCTGTTGAGACGATTTCTGGTCCCCATCTTCTAAATGAGAGGACTGAGGCCCAGGGAAGTGAGGGAGTCTGTCCAAGGTCACTTCACTGGTGTTTGGATGAGTGAGGACTCCGTTCGTGCCCCCATTGTCGCCGAGGAGCCACTATCAGTTTCTGGCACTGTGTGAACAGAGGCAAGAGCTGTCTGCCCCAGGGAGGGGTCTGGAGGAGATGGGCAATGTCACCCTGCCTGTCTCCTTCTGTGTCCTTCCTCCGGAAAGCCCTGCTTGCCAGAGGTTAGGCAAGTTAGACACCCCACTGTACTCCCACGCATGATGCCATCGCAGTGTGATCTCGTAATCACATTTTGTCTGTTTCGTCTGCGGGACCGCGCCTTCTTTAAAGGCGAGTGCCTATTTTGTCCTGCATGTCCAGGGGAGTCTTTCACTCATTTCTTTATTCCCTGGATGACTGTTCATGGAGGGAATCCCCTCACAGGACGCTCATGCAAGCACTGAAGATTCAGCAGTGAGCCGAACTGAGAAAATGTCCACCTTCCCAGGGCAGTGTGGTGCACTGATAAAGAACAGGGACTCTGGACCTGGGCTGGGTTCTACCATTTACCCCTGGGAGTGATCATGGGCAAGCGACTCAACCTTTCTGTGCCTCCCAGTTACAAGAGACAAGCATGAATACTATTTACAACCACGTGGAGTTGTTGGAGGAGCACATGGATGGATGGGAAGCTCAGAACGGTCCCTGGAGTTTGATCCGTAGGCATTTGCTTTGTAGAGAAAGCTAGATAATGAATAAATAAATAGATAAAATGTTTAGGATGGTAGATGGGGTACGTGCTGTGGAGGAAATTAAAGCTGAGGAGGGATGAGAAAGGACGGGGGTGGGGGGTGGGGGGGTGGAGGGAGGTGGTTTTGTGTTGTAAATAGGGCGGTTCTAGAAGCTGGTAAGGACACTTCCATAAATTCTCATCAGCCAGAACCACCGATCTGAGCAGCAACTTAGACATAAAAGGGGGTATAAAGGCCGAGAGAATTGGGGAGCAGGACCTTTAGAATGAGCCCAAGGGCACTGCAAGCAATTGCGTAAGGATAGTGTAAAAATACAGCCATCAAGTCATGTCTTTTCCTCCCAGCTGTCTTCCCGCCAGGCGAGACGAGGTGGAGTGAGGGCTAGCCTTGCCTGAGTGACTCACGCATTCCCACACGCCCTGCCAGGCAGGGGCGGTGTGGCCAACACACGCGGCCATGGTCACCTGGGCCTGAACCAGCACGTCTAGTTGTGTAGACCTCCCAGCTTGAGATATCTGGGTGAAAACCGCCTCCAGCAGCCAACAGCCCCCGAAGGCCTCCAGCTCCAGGGGACAGGTGCGCTCACTCGTATCCCAGGGCGCCGCCCGCCTGTGCTCACAGGCTCATCTCCATTCTCACTTGTCCCAGCCCCGTGCGCACATACGCACATGCACAGACCCACACACCCAGCTACCCAGGCACACGCCCTGTCTCTCTCTGCCTCATGCAGCCCCACGGGTGCACACCCACTTGAAGCCCATGCACCTGCAAGCCTCCTTCCGCTTGCGTGCTCTGCATCGCTTTGCTTTATGGTGCCATCTTCCAGGCCCATCTGCCTTCTCCATCATTCGGGCTTTAGGTCTCTTTCTCTTCCGCGGCCAGGCCCCTTCTCACGTACACATACACACCAGCGAGCACACTCCTTCCCTCCCATTCTCTCTCCTTTCCCCAGGCCATCAGAAGCATGCAGTCTCCATGCACCCCACTCTGTGCACACGCACACATACATTTTCCTTCTTCCTCGTGCACTCGCCCTCGTGCACGGGGTCACTCTCTTTTTCTTCTCTTTCATTCCCCAGTGCTTGCTCATTTCCTTGCTCGCAGTCACCCAAACACATTTATACATTCAAACTCACACTCCCCCCGCCTCTGTGTGTAGGTGTTCATATTTGCAAGAAACCAGGCAACCCTGCTGATGCTGTGGCCTCCGCTCCCTCCCCAGCCAGCACCACTGCAGGCCCAGCCTGGAAGCAGCAGCTTTCTTTGGGGTATGGGTCAGAGGAAGGAGGTGCTGGGAATGGATGGCATGACGTCATCAGTGTCACTCCGACGGTCTCCAGTGGGCAGGCTCACAGGCTAGCCCGCTCCTAACATGGGCAGGGACCAAGGCCAGGCTGTGAACGATGATGATGAGTCGTCATCATCGCGTCGTCATGGCCCTGGTGACATGCCACCCTCTGCTGAGTCCTGCACTTCGAGGGCCCTTGTGTGCACACATGCAGGCACGTCGGTCTGTGGGTCCACATGTGCTCCTCATCCCACCCCAGTTTCTGCCCCTCAAATCTAAAGGTACCCCAGCAGAAGGCCGCATCCACCCTCAGAAGGGTGTACCCGTACCCATGCAGGCTCTGGGACATCTAGAATCCCAGTCATCAGAGCGTGTCCTGAAAAGTAGAGCATGGGCATAACTCCTGGTCCTATGGACTCCTTGCCCCGGAGGGAGTGGTGGTGTGGCCAGAGGAGAAGGAGCTTGGTGCTGGGGTAAGGACAACTCGAGTCTTAGGAACAGGTGCTCCTACAGCATCCTACAGCCAACAGCTGCCTGGAGCCACGAGGGTCACCGCCACCCTGAGATGTAAGAGCGTCGTGATTAGCCAGCTCTGTGCAAGGTTGTAAGCAGCTACTGAAGGCCTAAGGAGGCCATTGCCCATTTGGTAGGAGCAATTGGCCTCCTGGTGACTCCCCTACTCACTCCCACCTAAGTCCCAGCACCTTCAAAGCTACCCTCTGCCCAGCCCTAGGTTCTAAATCATCATGGTTATCAAGCTGACCCTCTTTTGAGGGGGACAAGGTCTAGGTCTCAGCAAGATACCATTGACCATCCTGGGTGGCCTTTTATGAAGTAAAGGGGATGCCATTTTTTAAAGATTTTATTTATTTATTTGTCAGAAAGAGAGAGAGCGTGTGCACAAGCAGGAGGAGTGCAGGCAGAGGAAGCAGCGGACAGAGGGAGAGGCAGGCTCCCCATTGAGCAGGAAGCCCGACGTGGGACTCGATCCCAGGATCCTGAGATCATGACCTGAGCCAAAGCAGATTCTTAACCGACTGAGCTGCCCAGGTGTCCCAAGGGGATGCATTACTGAGGAAGTCTTTGTTCCTCTAATCCCACAGGAACTAATCCTGGCCATGACAGAGGGTCAGATCACAGCTTCCCTAGCTGTCCCTTCATGACAAAGACAAGATTTTGGGCCAGAAGCCAGCAAGGGCCAATTGAAAAGTGCTTTTATCAATTTGACAAACTTTTATTGAGCATCCACTCTGTGCCCACAGCTGGGCCAGGCTATGGTGACACAGGGAAGAGCAGTACAGACCCTGGAGCCTGCTCTCAGGGAGGCCAGAGCACCAGCGAAGGGTGCACCCTTAATCAGCCTTATCTTGGGGGCAGTCAGGGAAGACTTCCTGGAAGAAATGGCCTTTCACCTGTGACCTGAAGGATGAGTAGGGCTCTGGCTCATCTTTAGGAATCAGCTACCAAAGCATTTTAAGGAATAGGTTAACCTCCTAATGGACTTTGTCCCCCATCTACTAACCCTCATTCTCACAAAGACTCTGGTCTGGGTCTGGTACCTAGCTCTGGTTCAGGCTGGTCTCGGAGCAAGTGCAGGAGCCAGGATAGACATGGCCTGGATATAGTTGTATTGATTAGGAGTCCCTTGTCCCTGTTGACACTGAGCAGCTTAGGTTCTGTTGACTTCTCTTTCTTTGTATCATTCGAGTTCTGTTTTCATTCAAAATTTCCAGTGCATTTAGGAAAGTTTATTGCAGCTAGCGGTGTAGTGAAGTGTCTTTGTCTTGAGTCTGCAGAGTGTAAATTAAAGAAAAAGAAAAATGAAACACCATTTGGATGTGCTAAGAACCCTAATTGGAGAGCATTCTGTAATGATACCTTTGTATTAAGAAGTACCAACCCAGGTATCCACTGATCAGTGATGGTAGAGGTTAACTCTTCCCAGATACTAGAGTAGATATGGAGGGATGAGCCCATTTAGCTGAGTCTTAGGATGCTGTGAGGAGGCAGACCAATCTGGGTTCAAATCCCATCTCTGCCACAGATCAGCAGCATGACCTCAGGTAACTTATCTGAGTGCTCTGAGTTCCACCTTCTTCACTCTAAAATGAGGTGGTACCATGATAAGATCTTTACAGAGATTTTGTGAAGATTAAATGAGTTGATGTAAGCTAAGTGCTTCTTCCACAATGCTCCATACATGCTAGCTAGCAATGATGGTAAGGATTGCTACAGAAAAGCCTTCAAATATTCCAAAGGGCCCAGGCATCAAGTCGCAGCCCAGTCCTTCAGCAGTGGGGTGGAGGGTATAGTTTTGTGAAGTATCTAGAAGTAGATAGTTTCTTGATGCCCTGCCACAGACCTGGCACCTCACAGAACCAGCACAGACACAGGCAAGAGTGTTGTCTACGTGCTGAGTCAGGCGGCAGAACAGGAAGAGGGTCATTCATTTTCCTTCACCAGGGTAGAAATGGTTCTGATATGCACCAGGGTGGAAATGGTCCTGATACTCACCAGGATGGAAATGGTTCTGATACTCACCAGGATGGAAATGGTTCTGATATTCTAGGGAGTTACCTGGATGTGTGATGTGACCAAAGAGTCTTCACAAGGGGAAGAAAGGCTGTCTACCTTGACACAGGTTGATGCTAAAGGTCTTTCAGACAAATGGACATCTGGTATATCCCTAAGATATGCAGTGGCAGACGCTGTCCCCTTTCACATTGCCTGGCCCAGGGACCCTCCAAAAAAATCTCATCTTGGGGTGCCTCGGTGGCTTAGTCAGTTAAGTGTCCAGTTCTTGTTTTCTGCTGGGGTCATGATCTCGGGATTATGGGCTCAAGCCCCACATTGAGCTGCTGGACACGGTGTCTACTTGTGATTCTCTCTCCTCTGCCTCTGTCCCTCCCCGCCCCTGCTCTTGCTCCCTTTCAAAATAAATAAATGAATAAGTTTTTAAAAAAGAATATTTCAGCCACTAAAACAAAAATCTCATCTTTCCATTTGAGCTCATTTCTTCCTTTCAAGTCCCAACGTCGTCTTTTAGTTAATCTGTTCACTACCTAATAGTTTTAAAACTTAGGGAGTGAAAACAGCAGCCTCTTATTTGCTCATGATTCAGAGGGTCCTGGAAGTCTCTCCTGGGAGATTCTTCTGTTTATGTGGCTTCAGTTGAGGTCACTCACTTAGCTGTATTCACCTGGTGCTGGGCTGGGATAGGAAGCCCAAGAAAGCTTTTCTTACATGTGTGGCAGCAGAGTGTGAACACCACAGGGGGTGGAAGTGGGGGTGGGGAGGAGGAATCATTAGAGCACCTTGGAGGCCACCTGCCATGCTGCTGAAAAGTTGAGCCCTTGAAATCCAGAGAGACATATTCTAAGGATACGTCTATACACAGAATGATTTATGAGGGAAAAAAATCCACCCACAAAGAAAGAAAAAATACCAGAAAATATGTCAAAAGGAAACCAGTGTCTTTCTCAGTGTGGTAGGATTATGGATGACTTGAGTTTCCTTTATGCTTTTATGAGGGGTTTTTTCCCTCATATTTTCCAAAATCATTTAAAAAATGATTAGCCATCCTAAAATATTAATCAGTCCTTGCCAGGCAAGAGTGGTAGTTGGGGGTAATGGAGGCCTTCTGGGGTCAGTCACATTCCTCCAGATTGGGTGGCCCATCCTGGCAGACCCGGAATTTCAGGGTCACCCAACCCCCAGGATCTTAATGGGGTTAGTTAGTCCTGTGAGGGCACCTGTGGAGACAGTTACCAAGCTCTGGAATCCCCTTCACTCCCTGGAGAAAGCCAACACAATGACTCAGATATCATGTTGGTGAAGTTGCTCAGAAAAGAGAAGATTCGGGTGGGGGTGGAGGGTTCTCCTTGGCAGTTGGCTCCCTCTGCTTCAGCCAAGACGATGAGCCTTTCCCCCTACAGGGGGTGCTGACTCCCAAGCCACCAGAGCCTGCCCTAGGGTCAGAAGAGCCATGTCCCTCTCTCCAGCACTCCCAGGTCTGGGACCAGACAAGATAATAGGCCTTCCCTTGGCTGTTGGTCTTTCGCCATCAGGTCTTGACCAAACTTACAACTTGGTGGCTTTGTTTCCTGTTTCCTTGGGAGGCAGGGTAATGATCCTTTGAGGTATTCATGTGCATGGTCCCATTATCCCCACTGGTCTACAAGAGGCCCCTCTCTGGGTTTGTTCGCTTATTCATTTTCTTTTCTCTGCCACTGCCATACTGCTCCTCCCCATAGTTAATGGATTCTAAGGTATTTAGTGTATGTTTTTTGTTCATCTCCGTGAGCTCTTGCAGAAGGGGTGGTGAGATTTTGTGTGCATGTATTTTAATTTGTACTTTTGATCCCCCCACTTCTCCCACGCCCACCACAGACAGCATGGACTTCCGTACCCCCTTAGGGACTGTGTGAGAATTTCTTGGTACAGAACCACTGGTTTCCAGATTTCTGCTTCCCAGGCCAGTTCCCACAGAAGATCTGGAAGAAGCTGGAACAGAGAGAAATAGGAGTAAGGTGGTGTGCGCAGAGGCTACAGAGATAAGCAGGGGCCAGCGTGTGCTGGGTCTTCACTGCTGATCATGACAAAGAGTTTGGTTTTTATCCTAAGAACAAGGGGAGACCACTGAATTAAATTTTTTTAATTTTTTTTTTAATAGGTGTGTCTTTAGCACCAGAAGGGCCCTTAGAGACCCCTGGTCACAGTCTGAATTTACAGAAGGCCCAGGGCCCCACAGCTTAGGAGAGGCAGACCTAGGACTATGATTGCTGTCTCCTTACACTTTACCAACATCATGATCCTCCCCGGTTGCAGAGGGCCTACCTGGGATGGCGGCCTCTGGAGGCGTGAGATGGGAGGGCGCTGCTGTCCTGGGGAGTCTGGGGTTGCTCCCGCTCCCTTCCTACCACTGGACTTGCCTATACTTCTGGGGGCACTGACCAGGGCCCACCAAAGAACCCCAAGCCAAGACTCAGGCCTTTGGCTTCAGCCCTTCAGATGCCCACTGGCAGCCCCTGGGAAGCTTCCCATGCTGGTGTAATGAGAAAGAACTGAATGAGAGGGTTAAAGACATGTGTGCCAGTCCTGGTTCTGCCTCTCACCCTTTGAACCTCAGTTTCCTCATCTGTAAAATGGGCGGTAGACCAAATGATCTCTCAAGTCTAACCTTTCCTCCCCATGCATTTGCTCTAATAAGGCACTTAGACTTCTCATACCCCCTCACTCTAAGGCCTCTCTGTCTGTTCTTTTAATTCTGAGCATGGGAAGCCAGGGTGGGTGGGTGGGGGAGGTGTACCTTCAGAGTTTCACTGACCCTTTTCACCCTTGTACTTCTGGACCTCTGCTTTGGAGAGGCATGAAAAACTAAGCCATTGTTTGCAGCCACAAAGCTGTTTGCAATTTCAGATAGAACCATTTTATTATATCCCATCCAAAGATTATTTGAGTTGTGTTTTGTTTTGAATGCTTGTTAGCATTCTGGATTTAATTAACTGGCAGAGACAACACTACTCCTCTCCCCCTTCCTGCCACCCTCAGCCCATGCCCACTCCATCTTCCAACCCCAGCTGCCAACCTACAGCTCACAGCCTCTGCCCACATGGGGTCAGGGCATCCATTGTTTTCCTGGGGGACTCACCTGGCAGATGAAAGGGAAGTCCTGCCTGCTGCTTCTCCCTCGCTCTCCCCTCCCTTCCCCTCTTCCTCCTCCTCTCTAAATTGTGCTACTGTTTATGGAGCATTCACCATGTGTCGGGCACCAGACCCAGCACCTTGTATGTCTTACTTTATGGTATCCTCAATATCCAACAAACAAGTCTTAACATATCTGTCATCCAGAGAAGAGAACAAGTCACTTATCCAAGGTCACAGAAGTAGTGAACAGCAGAGTCTGGCCTCAAACTGAAGTTTGTGTGACTCTTAAACTTTTGCCAAGAGCCCACTACAAAAAACTACCTTCCTGGAAACAGAGCCACTTTGGGAGATGGGAAGATAGCACCCAAGAGTCAGGTTCTAGAGAGATTTCTTATTACTTAAGTCGACCTACTGAGAGCATTCACACGTGGGTTCCGTTCTTGCCTCTTGCCACGCCCCCTTCCCCAGCACAGCCTCTCAGCGGTCTGTACACAGCCTCCAGCACCCCCTGCCCACCCCGCGTTCACCATGTCCTCTCCAGACTGAGCGTGGGACACCTGAGTTCCCAGACTTCTCATCTGCATCCCAAGCCTACTTTTCTCTGCCCACCCTGCCCTTAGAAGAGCCTCCCCCCGCCCTGCCACAATGCTGGGGTGTGATGGTGCTGATGGGAGGCCTGTCCCCTCCATTCCGGGGTCACCCCTGTCCCCTGTGTTCTAGAATGGGCCGCAGCTCTTTCCCAAACTGACTTTCCCTGATAGGCAGGAGGAGGAAGTATTGGAGATCCAGCCAGGGATGGGCTACAGAGGGTCTGGTTAGGAGCCCAGCTGCCTGGGTCTGAGGCCTGGCTGGGCCTTCCACAAGCCGTGATGGCCTTGGGCAAGTCACTTAACCTCCTAAATTCCTGTTTTCCTGTCTGTGAAAGAGGACTGTCCCCTTACCTACCTCCTGTGATGGTTATAAGGCCTGAATGAGTTGGTGTCGGTAAAGCAGTCGTGGGGGTGCTTGGCGCCGTGTCTTGTAGGCTGGTTAAGAGAATTGGCTTGGAGGAAGCAGAGCTTGTGTGACCCAAACCTCACACCCACGAGCTCGCACTCTGCGGCAGTCTGAGAACCAGGGTCCCTAGCTTGAAGCAAGTCACTGAGGAAAGTTCTGGAGAATTCTGCATCAGACAGAAAGGAGCAGAATAGAGCTGCCCCTCACCTCTTTTTTAGTACAGATTTCTCACCTTGCTTGAGGGGCGCTCACAGAACATCAGCTTGAAACACAAAAGTCCCTTACATGTGATAGTTCATTTATCCCGTGGGGCCTCCGGCGCAGGTCCCCTCCTACTGCATTGACCTGTGTGCTGAGTTGAGGGCTGCTTTTCAGTCTGCAGTTTTCCTGAGCACCTACTAGGTCTGATGCGTTCACTCTCTCTCAGTCGCGTGCTCTGTTGCTCTCTTCACAAGTCAGCCTCAGGGCAGCTAGATGTTTTCCTATGACTGCTGAAGGTCTCCAGAGCAGGCATCCAGAGAGAAGCCACAGAAGCTAAATGGACTTTTCTAACCTAGTCTCATGGGTCAGAGATCATCATCTCCCACATTCCCATCTTCAGGGCAATCATCCAATCTGGGGATAGTAGGCGGGGGAAGGGGACGTTCGGTCTACTACCCAGCAACAGGAGATTGTGGAGGAATTCACAGACACATTTGAAAACCACCATAGAATCACGTTATATAGAGAGTAAGCCGCCCACCTAAGTCAGGTAGCTGATAAACGGTGATAAATGGTGGGTACCCAGGTCCTAGTCCAGCATCTTCGTATGCCAGAGTCAGTCTCCTGTTCGCAAGCCATCCTGCCAGGGGAGTGCAGCGGCTCGGAAGACTCGGGCCTTACCCTCAGCCAGCTTACCATGCAAGAGCAGGTATTCGAGGCCAGCCCGGTTCTTGCCATCTCTCTGCCTCTTTCTGTGAGTGTGGCAGCCTGCTCGCTTGCTGATCAGCAGGACTGAGGAGGCAGAGGGCTTGTAGGGAGCCAGTGCCCACTTCCAGAACCCCACATCCACCATCAGTTTACCTTTGCCCGGTGGGGCTAGATTTGTGTGTGCACATGGGTGTGGGTGTGTGTGTGTGCCCGCATGTGCACATGTCAGGGCTATTCTCACACCTAGGAGTCCTGCTGGTCACCATTAGTATCAAGATACAAAACACCCCAAGAGCGTGGAACAGGTGCTTGGTGAATGTTTGTGAAAAATGAAAACATTATTTTGGGGAATCTCCTTACCCCCCAACACATCCCCTCTGACTCCTAGTTTGCCTGCTACATACCTTCCAAAAGGTAGCAGAAAATGGAGGCCACCCTCTAGCCTCCCAGGGAAGACAGAATTCTGGCCCATTGAGGCCAGGCTGTCTCTTTCCCGGGGGAATGGCTGAGGAGTGTGATCACTGTGGTGGCATAAATGGCTGATTGGGCCTCTTCCTTCTAGATTCTTCTATCCCTTCGCAAATCACCTGGGGGCCCCTACTTTCCTTGGTTCTATAGTCGGGGCTTACCCAAGCAAAACCTCAGGATAGGCTTGCTTGGCCTGCCCTGACTTATCCTCTGTAGGGCTTCCAGATCCTTCTGTGGAATAACAGAAAGATCCTCGATAGTAGAAGCCCACAGACCTGGGTTCAGATCCCAGTTCTACTGCTTCCCAGCTCTGTGACCTAAGTAAGCCCCTTCCCCTCTCTGGTCCTGAGTTTCTCCCCCTGAAATTAGCAGACTAGACTAGATGCCCCTCGGGGCCTGTCAGACTCTTGACTGTCACTGATTCCAGAGGCCAGGCTGGGACTGAGTGGGCTGCTCTATTGGTCAGCTCCCCCCCCCCCCCCCAGAGTCTGTGGGCATGGCTGGGAGGTCATTCCTGGCCGTGTTTGGGAAAGGAAGAAAAGCTGAATGGGACAGAACCTCCTTTGTCATGTAAACAGGAACAGGCTGAGCCAGCCTTCTGCTCCAGTTCCGGTGGGCTGGCAGCCCATGAGCTCCAAGGATGAGTCACTGACAGGAGCAGCCTCGGTTCCGGAGCTCTGGCGGCGCCAGCCCCAGGGCACACCGTAGCTGCAGAGTTTAATGGTGGGATTCAGGTGCTAGGTGACAGGAGGGGGATCACAGTGCTTCCACATGCCCCAGGTAAAATCTGAAGGCTATTTGCTTGCAGGCCTTCCCCGGAGTCCCTAGAGTTTAGGCCAGGATCCCAAACACCTGCCTTCCAGGCTTCCTCCCTCCACAACTCTGTAGCCTTTGAGGAGCCATCAGCCCCGGAGGAGGGGGTGGTGAGGCACAAATGCTGCACTACCACCCCCACCCCTGCAGCCGATGAGGGTTCAGGAGTCCCCCAGACGCGGGGACTTCCTCCCTCCCTCCCAGGCTCTCACAGCCTCCCTCCTACGCTGCAGTGACCCCTCCAGATAAGCAGTATGGCAAATGGGCAAGCCTGGAAAGATCACTCTGTGTCCAGAAGCCTTGGGTTTGAATCCCAGGTCTTGGCTTCCTTGGGCAAGCCATCTGACCTCTCTCAGCCTCCGTTTGCCAGCCTGGAAACTCCCCTCCACCCTGCGCAGGAGGCAAGTCCGGGAGGAGCCCTGCCTAACAGCGTCGTCAGCGAGCTGCCTCTGAGTCAGGGCTTCACGCGTGGCAAGGCAGCTACCTCGCTGTGAACTATTGAAAAGCCAGCCTTTGACACAAGCAGCCGCCTCTCACCGACAAAACGGGGCTGATGATGCTAATGTCTGCCTCACGGGGCTGCCGAGGGAAGCCAACGCAACTGCGTGTGCAGCAGCACTTTGTGAACCATGCGGAGCCTGCCCGGGGAGGGGTACCGCTCCCACCACAGGATAGCGAGTAGCAGGGTGGGCAGGGCAAGGGCGAGAGCTGACATCATAATCTCTAGGAGCGGGACCGGAAGCCGAAAGGACAAACGTGGCCAGGACCACTGTGGTGCCTGCAGGTAGAGACTGTTTTGTTCACTGTTGTGTCTTGGGACCCTGGCCCAGGGCTCGGAGAAGTATACAGTTGGTGCCCAATCTGTGTGTATTGGGCTCATGCCTGAATGAACAGAGACTAAAAGAGAGACAGTTCCTGAGCCTGTTCTCCACCTCCCCTGCTTCCACTGCTTTCTCTCACAGACGTCTGCTCCCCACACCCGAGATCACAGGTGCTTAACTCAATCTGTGGACCCCCTCCAAAATGACATGCACAATATACGGTGTTTTTGAAAACGTATCTTCCTGAATCAAGCCTCCGCGTTCTGCCCAGAACAGTTTTTCAGTAAAGCCTGCTCTGAAGGGTAACATCTCCCAGGTGCTTAGTGAATACCCATCAGTTGGATTCACTGCCAGGTGCCCTCTGGATTTCAAAACAAAACAAAACAGAAGAGCAGCCTTCACTTTTTCTCTTTGAGATGGGCGTACAGGGTCCTACCAGCCTGCTGTTCCCCTTCAGCCCCCGCAAGGTGCCAGGCAATCGACCTGCCGTCTTTTATACAGAAAAGTGGTGACCCCGCATCAGAGGGCCTGTCTTGGGAGTGGCTGTTACGCTGCTGGGTGGGTCACAGAGCTGCATACACTCTCGCACTCTCATGTCCCACCTCGTGCATTTAGGTGGGACAGGTATGACAGGGCCCAGAACCCAGGAGTATTTCTTTTTAAGATTTTATTTATTTATTTGACAGAGAGAGATCACAGTAGACAGAGAGGCAGGCAGGCAGAGAGAGAGAGAGAGGGAAGCAGGTTCCCTGCTGAGCAGAGAGCCCGATGCGGGACTCGATCCCAGGACCCTGAGATCATGACCTGAGCGGAAGGCAGCGGCTTAACCCACTGAGCCACCCAAGTGCCCCAGAACCCAGGAGTATTAACGAGACCTCATGGTGTCCAAACTCAGAGCAGTGATCCCTCTTCTAAATATTTCTTCCACTATATATAAATACATGTGTATGTGTATATGTGTGTATGCATCTGGGCATACGTGTGTTTATGTATCTGCATATCACTGTATGTGTATATGTATCGGAGGAAACTGACAATATATAAACAGTGACAAAAAGCCCTCTTCCCCTCTCCCCCTCCTCCAAAGAACCACTGTGAACACCTGGCTTCTGTTCTTCCCATTTACCATGTCCAGCATTTATTGAGCACCTGCTGTATGCCAGAAGTTTGCCATGCAGTGTGCTTCCCAAGCAGCATCTCACATTAACTTTTCATCTTATGGTGGGCATTTACCACCTTCTTATTCGCACATTTGTATTTTCTTAATTTTTAAGGCCGAGGAGATAATACTGTTTTGTCACCTTGCCTTTCACCATACCATCAAAATTTCCTTCCGTGATATTAAATATTCATTTACAGAATCTTTTATAACCGCGGCATGATGTCTTATTGCCGGCAGGTTCCACGCTTCTCAGGCTGGGGTGCGTGTACCCCTGAGGGCAAAGCCACGGGATAAATTGTAGAGCATTTTCCTGAAGGAGAAATTTGATTCAAAGCTTTGGGGGAGGGGGGGAAAACCCATTATTTTAATATCAAAACAAGTACAGATATGCCATAGCATAGAACCCAGAGCACCCATGAATTTTAAAACAAAGCAGCAGGGTCCAAAACCGTGAGAGCTCGCCGTTATTCTCCTGAAGACCCATGTCCCCTCTCCTCTGAGGGGGGCAGAAATATCTGAGAGGCACTAGGTTCAAGTTCAAGCCCCTCTTTTTCAGAGGAGGAAACTGAATCCCAAGGAGAAGGAGGACTAGCCCACAGTCTGCAGGTTATGCATTGTAGAGCCAAGCCAGGTGACCTCTGGGCCCTGGACCTCTCCTGCCCTTCTGAATTTGGCATCACCCTTTGACTGCTTTTTCTGACCTCGCCTCTTGAGCAGTCAAGCCTCTGCCTCTCAACGGTGGAAAGTTCTGGCTTCCTGCAGGATCCATCCTTAGTAGCAGTTTTTCCTTTTCATGGTACTGGCCAGGATCTGAGCTGTGTGCTCAGTGACTCCCCTAGCACTTGGATTTTCCAATGACTATAGTGGATTATGGGTGTGTATCTACTGGTCTGTCTTCCCCATGAGACTGGGAGCCTCGTGAAGGCAGGAATTAGGAGCTAACGTTGTTATAATCTGACATTTATTGAGCACCTACTAGACGCCAGGTGCCATGCTGAGTGTTTCATTTATAGTATTTATAGTCTTCATCACCGCTTTTCGAGGAAGGTATCGTCATCCCCAGTTATCTGGTAAGAAAACTGAGTGGTTAACACTGGCCTACCATCCTGCACACAAGTATTTTGGTAGAAATATTTATTGTCGACTTACCTGTCAGGACTTTGCTAGATGCAGTTATGATGAACAAGACGGACTCCACTCCTGCCCTCATGGAAATTACAGACAAGTTGGAGAGATGATATTCAGTGAATAATTTTACAAACCCCAGCCAGAGCCCATTTATCTGCCTTGGTTTGGACACGCCTCGATGACTTCTGAGCTAAATGACCGGGGCAGAGTCTTATACCCTCCCTGTACCTCATCTTCTTCTATAAAATGACAGTCATTGACGTACTGACTTCATAGGAGTACTGTGAAGAGGGAAGACCGTCACACATACATAAAGCACTCAGAGCAGAGTCTCCCACATTCCAGATGTATTGTTGCTGCTGGTGGTAGTGAGAGGCAGGGCATGCTAGGAAAAATGTGGCAGGGGAGGACCAGCTTCAGGGGTGACATGTGATGTGAGTTCTATAAGGTGAAGAGGAGTTAACTTGGCAGAGTGTGGGGGGGGGCAGGGGAGGGGAGCAGGAGGTTGGAGGGATGTTCCGAACAGAGGGACTAGTAGGTACAAAACATGGGGGGCGGGGGTGCGCAGAGCAAGTAGGTGAGCTCACCTGAGGAACTGCGAGGAGTGTGGCTAGATCGCATTACGTGGGAAGCTGCACCAGGTCAGCATCTAGAAGGAGGAACCTGGGAGGACCCAGATAGAGCTGTCCCCAGGACCTGGGCCCATTGCACCACACCAGTGATCCAGGCCATGGAAGAAGCTCAGTAAATGTTTGTCCAGTGGGCAAGCAAGCATGTGGACAAAAAACTGTTAGCCTCACGTGGTGTTGGGTAGGGGTGTTCTGTTGTCACCCAGCTGGGAAAGGAGTCCATTGTCCCATTTACATGGTGCTGTGTGGACAGCCCCATCCCACTGTCAAGCTGTTAAACATCCATTTGGCTAGTCCCTCTCTTCTCGGCAGTAGGATAAACCTTGTGTCTTCCAATGGAGACATCCAACAACGGGGACTCAACCAGAGTAGATGCCGAGAGACTCTCTACGGCCAGTTCCTCAGATCTAAGCCAGTGGTGTTCACATGTTTTTACTCATGGAATCCTGTGTTGAAATAATCTGAGAAGGAACCCAGGGTATGGAATGGGGACAAGCAGAGCTCCCATACCAAGGACTCAGAGCTCTTGATAATACCCGTTGCTTCTGAGAAAGCACCAGGGCTCCATAAAGCAGTACAGAACCCAAGGGTCCAGCTGAACCTCTGTTTCCCCCCAAGTATGGAAACCGAAGCCCAGAGAAGGGATGACTCTCCCAGGGTCACACAACTAGGGACAGACCCAGAACTAGATCGAGACATTAGACATTGATTTTATACCCCCAAGATTTTCCTCCACACACCCCCCACCGCCCCCACAGTGTGGGGCCTTGAGGTGGGAAGGGGTGCATAGCCGGGATCTTGTCCAGAGTTCGGCCTCCAGCCCTAGTCAGGCCACAGACCACAAGAGACAAAAATCTGGAAGGCAGGCGTGGGAGGGCTGTTCGGGGTCACGGCCTGGTTATGCTGTGTCTTTTTTTTTTCCTCTCTCTCTCTCTCCCTTTTAATTGAATTTGAGGTGGTTGTTTTTTGTTTCCTTGAGAAATGGAAAAGAATGAAACTGCGTAAACACAGCGATGTTAACTCCCTGAAAAACCTCCTGCCATTTTAACTCTGTTACTGGAGAAATAAAAGAGAAATAATTTGTCCACCCACACTTAGCTCTTTCTGACGAAGGTAGGTGAATATTGCTTTGCTAATCGAGGGTGACGGCTGGAAGTGGAGCCACGCTGACTGATCCCAGATTGAGAGGAAGCCACAGCCACCCCAGAAGGAGCGGCCCGCCATGGGTCGCCGGGGCCCGAGTCACCAGGCACCTGTCCACCTTCCACAGGTCTCTCCCAGCCGGTAGTGATGGAGGCGCTGGACCAGGCCGAAGGGCTCATGGACTCGCCCAGAGAGATGCCTCCGCCCCTGCCGCCTTCACTGCCCTCGGAGCCCGCTCAGAAGCCGCCACCTCAAGGCACCGGGAGCCACTCCCTCCATGTCAGAAGCAGCCTGTGCCTGTTGGCTGCCTCGCAGTTCCTGGTAAGGATACCTCGGGCCTCACGAGGGTCTGGAGAGAGGGCAGGTGGAGGGACAGCCCACCACGTCCTCGCCAAGATGGCTGCTTGGGGCTCGTGGGGGACGAGGGGCCTTCTTGGTGCCCCTCGGTGACTCAAAGCTCTCTGGCCAGTGTGTGGAGGAAGCTGGGGTTCTCAGCTACAGCCTCGCTAGCTAAGACCCTCACAGTCTGCCTTCCCTAAGCCGAGAAGCAGGAACTTAGGGCTCCCCAGCAGCCAGGCCTGCAGGGATCTCTCCGAGGACTTCCTGTCTAGGGAGATAGCTCTGGAAACTTTTCCTTTTATGTATGTACCTGGTTGGGGAGGGGAGATCCCCTCTGGGAGGGGCTTTATCTTGGCTCCCTCCAGTCAGCTTTTCTGCAGGGGGCGTCCTGAGGCTTTCTCCATGCACGAAGCCCCTGGCCTCTTCCCTCAGCCGTGTAGTCTGGACTTTGGGGGGCTAGGTGAGGCTGCAGGCGAGCTCTGCAGGGGGAATACGGGGGCGAGAAGCCCAGGCTCCAAACTCAGTTCATCCCCCCAGCTTGCCTGCGGGGTGATCTGGCTCAGCGGCTACGGCCCCATCTGGTCACAGAATGCCACAGACCTCCTCTCTTCCTTGTTCACACTCCCGGAACAGCTGGGACCCATGGTGAGTAAGCTCCAGGAGCTCCCAGGTAGGAGGGAGCGACCGGGGACCTCCAGTGTCACCAAGCCCTGGATGGGGCTTCTTTGAGCTCAGGAGATACTTCCACACCCCCCTAAAACCCTTCTCCCTGCTCCCCACCCAGCCCTGGTCGGCAGCTTTCAGAGCCTCGGTTTTGTCACTGTCAGAACGGAGGAGAACTGCGTCCCCACCACCCCCTGACCTATTTGTTTCGCATTCCCCAGGCCTGGCTGGGTGTTGGGACCTGGGAAGTCCCCAGTCTGCTGCTGGTGACTCTGTGTGTGATCCTCATTACCACCCTGGTAAGGTGCCTGCTAACCTGACCTCAGTGCTCCCCTCCTCAGACCCAGAGGCCCAGCCCCAACCAGCTCCCATCTAATCTCCAAACTAGATGTTTTAGGTCAGGGCATCTGTCTCCTTCCACCAGTGTGCCCAACCTGGGATGAAAGGCACCTTCTTCTTGAAAATGGGTTTGCGGTGTTCTAGGCTGAGGGAAGGACCAAGGCCAGAGAAGACTAGTGTAGGAGCCCCACACCCCTCCAAGAAGATTTCAATCCCCAGGAAACTGAAGGCAGGCAGGGAGGGGGGCAGGGGGTATGGTGGGGGCTAGAAGCTCCCATCTAGGTGACAGTGCCATACACACCGCTCCCAGGAAAGCAGGGCTGTTCTAGACTCACTGAGGGCAGGGGGCTCAGTCTCATGGCTACCCCATCACTCCAGGGCTAGCCAGCAGGGCCCCGGTTCCATGATGCTTTATCTTCCCAACTAGGCATGGCACCTCCTGAGGGCCCCCCCAGAGCCACCCACCGCACCGCCCCCTGAGGACAGGCGCCAGTCAGTGAGCCGCCAGCCCTCCTTCACTTACTCAGAGTGGATGGAAGAGAAGGCCGAGGATGACTTCCTGGACTTGGACCCTGTCCCTGAGACTCCTGTGTTTGACTGTGTGATGGACATCAAGCCTGAGGCCGACCCTGCCTCACTGACTGTCAAGTCCATGGGTCTACAGGAAAGGTGGGAAGGGCAGAGGAGGGGTGGGCTCTATGGGCTCTTGAGGTCTCAGCAGTGCATCAGAAGGGCAGGTGCCTGACTCTGACTCCCAGTGGCCAGGTCAGAGCCAGTCTCATGGTTTAACCAGTGTAGACACATGCTCCTCAGGTCTGATTACGTAGATCAGAATGACCCAAGGTAAATGCTGTTACTGCACATGAGCACACAGGCATACACAGGTACACATGTGTACAGTCACACGTAAACTCCCATACTCAAGCAGGTTTGGGTAGGTTCGTTTATTACAGGACTTGTCAGGACCTTTAACACTTGTGTTCATTGTAAATCGTCAAGGGGGTAGCATGTGGCATTCCTCAACTTCCATAGAGTGAACCCTACATCTATACTTCTATAGAGTGTCCCATAGTGTTCCCAGAGCATAATTTGGGAGGTGTCACCACTTTCTCTTCAGAACCCTGCTGGGTAAGCCAGATCACACCAGGTTTGCGTAACCCATACGACATCATGGAAGAAGCCCTGGATGAGGAGTCAGAAAACCTCTCTCTTGGTTTCAGCTCTTCCATCTCCTTACTGTGTGAGCTTGGGCAATTCTTGTCCTCTCTCTGGGACTCAGTTTCCCTTCCTATAGAGGGCTTTTCAGCTGCCCTGGGCCGTAGACCCTGAACATGATAGTAGAGCTGGTCTAGTGCAGACATCTGTGTTGCCATGTTCCGCGCCGGGACTCCCTCCTCCCCTGACAGCCAAGGGGCCTGACCTCTCCTGGAGGAGATGTCCATGACTCCTTGGCAACCTTACCCAGGACTGGTGGGCCTAAGGCCACGACACAGAGAGTAGAGCCCAGCTTCTCTGATCTAGGCAGGTGCCCACTCTCATGACCGCCTGGGGCCATAGGGCTGGGACAGCAGTGACAGAAGAGAGCCCAGGGAGGGCTTTGCTGAGGTAGCCTTGGATGGAACCTCTGGAACTGGGGCCCCCAGCCTCCCTTGGTTAGCGGCTCCGCTGCAGGAGGCAGGAGATGGGAAGTCAGGCCTCAGCCTCAGGGCTGAGACTCGTACTCCTTGCATAGGAGTGCGGAGCCCCTCCCACTCCTCTCCTGGGTGGCCCCCTGCTCCCCCTCTGGATCTGTCCCACCTCCCCACCTCTGAGACGCGCTCCCCCTTTCCCGGTCCTTCCAGGAGGGGCTCCAACGTCTCCCTGACCCTGGACATGTGCACACCGGGCTGCAATGAGGAGGGCTTTGGCTACCTCATGTCCCCACGAGAGGAGTCAGCCCGGGAGTACCTGCTCAGCGCCTCCCGGGTCCTGCAGGCCGAGGAGCTTCACGAGAAGGCCCTGGACCCCTTCCTGCTGCAGGCAGAGTTCTTTGTGAGTACCCCCAGGCCAGCCACCCACAGCAGGCAGACCTTGCCTCTTACATCAGTGACACATCCAGCCAGGCAGTGGAGCGGGGTGTCCATCAGCTCTCCTGCCATCTTGGGCAAGCTGCTTCCCGCTGAGCCTCAGTTTTCTTGTCTGGAAAATGGGGATAAAAATCACTGAATGTTGCAAGGGTTAAAGAGATGGCTAACGTGTGCAGAGCCCTCAGCCCAGTGACTCATGTCCAGTGGCATCCCCAAGTCCTAACTGCCCAGCACTGTGCTTTGAAAGTGATAGAAAGCCTTCCTTCTGACTCGGCTGTTTTCCCTCCTGCTGCCCCACATCTCCAAGCACTGTTCATCCTCTGACAACTCTCCGGTCACCTCCAGCCCCTGCGACCCCTGCAAGGGCCTCCAGTTGCCTCCTGATGGACTTAGAGGGGCCCAGAAAATGACATCTCTGCTTTGCCTGCCTGAGCACTCAGTCATTAGCTGAGATGTGGGAGATGACAATATCACCTTCACTTTTGTTGATGAAACTCAGCTTGGAATGAGGCTTAGGTGCAGAGCAATAGCGAGCTTCCTAATCCTAGGAATTAACAAGTTTTCTACCCACCCCAGGTGGCGTACCCCTACATTTCCTTCTCTGCACGAGGGTCCCCAAGGAGGAGGAAGGAAGGGGCTTGGGCCCCAAAGTGCATTCCTCACTCGAACTCACCCATCCAGGAACTCACCTACCAGTGTAGGCAGAAAAGGGCAAGGGGCCCTAAGTATTTGGGGAGAGCCCCTCCTGGGAGAAGCCAGGGGGATGGGACAGTCATGTGCCTCCCTCAGTTTCCCTTGCGCAGGCCACCTTGTCTCCTACCTGGGCCTGATGGCTATTTCTTCTGAGAAAGCCTCTGCCGCCCTCTGACCCACAGCTCCACATTCTCCAGGGCTGGGCATGGCCTGTCTTAGATGAGTTGGGCCAGCCTCCCATGCCTACGGGGACTGTCCACTTCAAACTGGACCACCACCGCCCCCCACTCCCAGGCCTTTCTCTTCTCAGGCATCTGCTCACATCATCCCCTCACTGGATGCTTCCAGAAAGTCTTCCCCAACTACCCCACCCTCAGCTTTGCTGTAAGTTCCCACCACCCTCACCTCCCCTTGAAGAAGGGGCTTGCATCCTCTCTGGTGTTTCCTGTTCAGTAGATCATTGTCACTCTGGCCCAGAGACAGGGGAACACAGCCTCTACCCTCGCTTCATGGGCATTTTTGTACATGTTGGTTGGGGGGGGGGGTGGATTCTCATAGTAACCCTAGAAATTGAGTGTAGTGATCCTTGAAGCCCATACTTACTATGTCCTCAAACTGTGGACACTGTGAACCTATCTGGGGTCAGACACTGAGCCATGTGGACAGGTGGAAGGAGGAGCAAAGAAGCCAGAGGCACTGGGGAGTCACCCCAGGAATAGTGGGGAGGGCGCAAGACGGGAATTTAAAGGCTGGGAACTGTTTGGACAGATGGAGAAAGGTGAAAACAGTGCTCCCAAACCTGAGGGAGGTCAGAAGGAATGCTGTGAGCTCAGACCTGGAGACAGGAGGGCAAGGGGCGTATTCACAGCAGGGAAGAGAGACAGACATGTAATTGGAGAGCAGGTCACCTGTGGGGGCGGGGGGGGGGAGATTGGGGGAGCGGCAGAAACAAAGACCAGATTCCAGGCCATCTCACATGCCAAGCAGAGAACTTTGGACTTGGGGCTTTTGACACAAAACAAGATTGAGAAGCTCAAACACATCAAAGAAGGAGGCTTCTTTCCTGCCAGAGAATTGGGGAAGGCTTCTTGGAGGAGGTGTCGTTTAAGGTGGACAGGACAGAGGAAGAGGAAGACAGGGTGGATGTTCCCACAAGGCAAGCTGCCAAAGCTGAGCTCCTGAGGTGGGGATGTCCAGGGTGGGCCCTCAGATCTGCAAAGCCATGCAGGTGGACTGCAGCTCTGGGCGTGTGGTAGGAGGCGGGGATTGGCTGGGTCACATTGTTTTCTTGTTCTTGTTCATCAGCCATTTACTGAGCATCTACTACATGCCAGGCTGGCTCTGGATCAACAGTTGTAATAATAACTGTTATTATACACTCCCTATGTGCCAGGCACGATTTACAGTGCTTTTTACGTGCAGACTCGTTTACTAGTAAATGTTCACTGAATGAATGTATGCATTCAAGCAAGTGTCTGGGCTAGAAGTTAAGGGCCGGCCAGTGCTGGATTCAAACGTCTGTGAGAGCCCACAGCTGGTAATACCCCCGTGTCCTGCTCTCATAGGAAATCCCCATGAACTTTGTGGATCCAAAGGAGTATGACATCCCTGGGCTGGTGCGGAAGAACCGGTATAAAACCATCCTTCCCAGTGAGTAACTCTGCGCCCCAGGGGGTAGGGATGGGCTCACCTTCACCTCATGCCCCTCGCCCTGAGGAAGACCTCAACCCTAGAGCTAGGTGTCCAGAGTCACCAGGAGAAGAGGAGGAGGGTTGGGGGTACCCAATGAAGAGAAAGGCCCCCCCTTGTGAGGGCAGAGGTGAGTTCATTCCTTCACCCTTGCCCTGGCTGTGGAAACCCGGAGAGAAAGAATGAGGATAATAGCAGCTCCCAGACAGGAATTTAAAGGCCTCTTTATCTCTTCAGAATGGGCAGATTTTAAAGAGGGGAAGATAAGGCTCAGAGATGTTAAGTGACTCACCCACAGTCACATAGCTAGGAAGTGCAGAACTGAGTTTCAGCCTGAACCTCCTTGACCCTGGAATCAAGCAAGCTCTTTTGTCTACCTTGAGTCGAGTTGGGTCTGACTGTGAGTCCTCTTAACAGCAAGAGCCACCCCACAAGGGAATGAGCTGTCTGCCAGAGTGTGAGCTCCCTGCCACTCAAGGTATTCAAGTGGTGTTGCATGATCCATCCCCTGGCAGATCTGAGAAGGATTTTCCCCTTTTGAGGGCAGTTAGACCAGGTGACCTAAAACTCCTCTTTCAGCCCTGGGGTGTCATTTTTCAGATAACTTTCATCAAGCCCCTATCTGCCTGTCACCCTTGCCAAGTTCTGGCCCCAGGCCCCAGGGCTAGCTTAGGGGGTGACTTGTTGAAAGTGAATCCCCACCAACCTACTCCACTCAGTTTGTGGAGTAACGAGGCTTTAAAAAAGCAGTTTTGCCATCAGCATCTCCAACAACATGTAAGATGTCATGACTTATTTTTAACTTTTAAAATATCGACTTGTGGTTGCTATGGTTACACAGTCTCTAGGTAGTTCCGGTTAAACAAAGCACCATTTAAGGCCAGGATGCATTATTCAGGGCTGCTCACCTCTTTCCTCATCTTATCACCTTCCAACCAACCAACCCCCTGTGGAGGGAGGGGCTCAGGTCCCCCAGAACCCAGGGCCTTGCTGCTCACTCAGAATGGCCCGTAGCAGTGGGCGGGATCCAGCCATCTCTCCTCCTGGTCCCCACTGGATCCCTGAAAGCTCTTGAGCCACTTCAGCTCTGAGCCTCCAGGCCTTGGAGCCTCCACAGAGCATCCTCCACAGCCAGCAAGAATTGACCGTGGGCCTCAGACACTGGGCCAGTGCGGGGGTGCTGTGAGGCTCGTTTTCTCATTCATTTGGCACACATTGGCTGAACCCCCGCCCCAGGGGCTGGGAACTGAGGCATGAATGAGACACAGGGAATTCCCAGTCTAATGGGAGGAACAGATCCAAGGGCAGTTCATAGGACAGACTGACCGGTAACCCCAGCTGGCAGCACAGAAGACGAGATATAAGGGAGCGATTTCTGTGCATTTGCCACTGTGTTTCCCAAATACCAAAAGGGTGCCTGGCTCATAGTAGACCTTCTGCTCCTATCTGGGTGAAGGAGGGAGGGAATGAATGAATGAATGAACGAACGAACAAATGGACGTCTCTCGGATCAGCTCTCCCTCTCCATCCTCACTGCCATGTGACTTTTGTGGGTTAGGGCGTCTCTCTTGCCCAGTTCCAGGGACACCATTTGCAAAGACTGCATTGACGTAATGCCCCTGGCCTTGGGCCAGGCAGTAATCTCCTGACGGGTCTCCTGAGTCCTGCACTCTCCCCTCCTGCCCGTCATCTACCATTATCACAGAAATGGTGCAAAACAGAAATCCAGTCGTGTCCTTCTCCTCCTTAGACACTGTCATGGTCACCCTTGTATTCCTTGTGTTCCAGTCTAGCCTTAGAAGCGTGGTTTATAAGACCCTCGATCAGCTGGTTCCTCTCCACCTCATGTCTCCATGCCCCATCCTGGCCTGTGCCCTGGAATCGGTCAGAATGGTGTCCCCTACGGTGCCCCTACTGGGCCGTCGCACCCAGCCTGGAGCTGTCAGACCACCCACTGCTTGCCTGCCTGCCTAGTACTTGGGGGCAGGCAGGAGGAGTCCCTTGCCCTCAAGCACAGTGCCAGGCACAAAGGCAGTGGGCTCATCGTGTCCCCAGTGCATGCCAAAGGCCCTGGTGTCTGGCCCGAGGGTGCTGTGCCCACTTCTGGCCCCTAATCTGGGCAGGTATCCACAAAAAGGGACCCCCACCCCGTCCCTCAGCACTCCCTCCCTGTTCCTTTCTTCTGCCTGGACCACCCAGCGTTGCCTTCCCTTCCCCTTCCTCCTCTGCTGCCCCGTCCCCAGATCAGCTGCCAGGACCTCAGGCCTTGGGGCTGGGCATAAAAGGGCTGGAGAGCAGAGGCTTATAAGTGTCTCCTGTTTCCCCTCCCTGGTTTTGGATTCTCTCTACCTGCTAACTTCTAGGGAGGCTGGTAATAAGTGCAGTCGTAACAGCTCTGGGCTACATAATGCGTGTCGGGCTAAGTTACTGGCCTGGGGACAAGTTACCCTTCACTCCTTTCACCTTTACAAGACCAGTAGGGCTAGGTTGGAAGGGATGTCTCCAGTCTGCAGACAGAGCAGGGGAAGCTAAGTTAGTGGTTCACGTTCACACTACCAGCAAGTCATAGCATCAGGACTCGAACCCAGCTCTCCAGCTCCCCTGTCCTGCCTTGGAGAGCCCCAGAAATGGGTGCTGGCAACATCTTTAGTTCAGCCCTCCCTATTCAGGAGAGAAAGGGAAGCCCAGAGAAGGGACAAGACAGGCAGCTGGTGACAGAGCCAGAGCAGAAACCAGGCCCTGGGCCCCCCCAACACCTCCCCAAACACCCCGCACAGCCTCCCTCTGTCTGTCCCATCTCCTCACTGCAAAAGAAGACTCCATCCAGGGAGGCTCTAGCTGGAACAGAACAGATTCTACTCCAGGGAGAGGGGCAGGAGGGTGTAAGACTCTGTAACTGCGGGATTGGATGTGCGAATGGGTTGGAAAAAAGAAAAAGAAAAAAGCTGTTTGTGCACACGTGCGTCGGCTGCTGAGATCCCGCGGTTGGATGGCAGGCTTGGAAGGCTCCACACCTTCCATCCCTGGGCTCTCCCTTGGCTTTCTACCCCCAAACCTCAACAGTCCTTTATATTTACAAAGTACTTTACGGTTTACATCACACCTTCCCAGCTGTTTTCTTATTTATCTTTCTAACAACTGCTTTACCCCCTTATTACAGATAGGAAAATTGAGGCTTAGGAAGACCGTGTGCTTTTCAAGTAGACCCAGCGCATTAGTGACCGTGTGTGCCAAACGCTTGTCGCTGCTAATAGGGATGTGTCTCCTAGGTCGTTCTTTACTTGACTTAACTCTGTCCTCTCCAGAACATGAGGCACGGGGAGACCAGGGCAGCTTAAGGGACACAGACAAGGGGCAGGCACTGATGCCACAGAGGTAGAGAGCCAGGGCCACAGAGATGGGCCAGTGTTTGGCTAGTGGGCAGGGGAAGGAGAAACTTCAAGAGTCTCAAAAGAAATGCAGGTGCCCTGTAGTGGGCCCAATAAGATGGGGCCCTGCACTAAAGGGGTTGTTGCACCTGTCAAATACCAGCCTCACCTGTCTCCCCCCCGCCCCAGACCCCCACAGCAGAGTGTGTCTGACCTCACCAGACCCTGAGGACCCTCTGAGTTCTTACATCAATGCCAACTACATCCGGGTATGTAGCCCCATCCCTGTGACCTCTCCCTGAAAGGGAGGCCCGAGCCCACAAGATCTATCTTCCAGGCTTGGCCCTAAGCCAGCGTGGCTCCCACCAGCAACCCCTACCTCCCAGGGAAAGGCCTGAGTGTGGGGACTAGGCCCAGGGAGCACTGCATCCGGCCCTGACAGCCTGGACTTGGCTGGCCACAGGGCTATGGTGGGGAGGAGAAGGTGTACATCGCCACTCAGGGACCCATCGTCAGCACGGTTGGGGACTTCTGGCGCATGGTGTGGCAGGAGCACACGCCCATCATCGTCATGATCACCAACATCGAGGAGATGAACGAGGTAGGCCTCCCCCACCCTGACCCCGCTCCCCTGTGCTGTTCCCAGGGGTCTGCCACTTTGTGCCCTTCGCAGAGCGTCTCGTTTCCATATTCCTCCTGAGGACAGTCTTGGGAGGTTGGTAGCCTGCCGCCAAAGTGGGGACATGGGAAGCCGAGCAGGGTGAGGTCATTTGCTCAGGGCCACGTAGATGGGCCAGCCTGTGATGGGAAACAGGCTGCCTGGCTGCTTCCCCACCAGCCAGGGCTCACTCTGGCAACTCCTGTACCAGTGCCAGCCCATTTACTCGAATCCCCAGAGGAGTCCTTTGAAGTAGGTATTACTCCCATTTGCCAGAGGGACCTGAGGCTCAGAAGGGGGAAGTAAGGAAGCTGAGATTTGAACTCTGCACTCTCGAATTGCGAACCCATTGCCCTTTCATATCTTGCCCTGCTGGCCCTGGTGGGGCACTGGGGAGACTGGAGGATGCAGGCACTGTGAGTGTAGCAGCTGGTCTGGGCCCCTGCAGAAGTGCACTGAGTATTGGCCAGAGGAGCAGGTGGTGTACGACGGTGTGGAGATCATCGTGCAGAAAGTCATTCACACTGAGGATTACCGGCTGCGACTCATCTCCCTCAGGGTGAGGCCAGGGGCTGGGCTGGGCCGGGTGGGGAGGATGGGGGGCAGGGCCATGACAGGGGTCGGGGGGCACCACAGATAATGGGGTCCAAGACTCTGCTGTAGCTGAGATCCAGGCCTGTGCATTCTCAGGGTATATCCATAAGCAGGGATGGGGGAGGGGTGGATGACCGGAGGCATGACGAAACCTTAGTTGCATTTAAAGCTTTTGGATTCTCTGTATCTACACTGTCATTCTGAATGCTTTCCAGCTCTGCTTCAGACACGCTCAAGTCCAGGACTGCCTGGATGAGGGATCTCCATAAGCCTCCAGCACTGTCCTTACTTAAAACAGAAGGTCCATTGTCACATTGAGCTCCTGTAGTACGCAACCTGGACACCAGAGGGCAGGCGCTTCTTGCTACGTTTGGGTTTCACAGGGACGTGAGGGTTACACAAAAAAGATTTAAAAAAAAGGCATATACTATATGAACAATACAGAACAGCCCAGAAGAGTATGTGTGTGGTGGGGGTACCCTCCAACCCTGAAGTTGTGCTTCTTCCATGCAAGGCATAACAGAGGAGACTGTTCCTTTGGAATCAGGAGGATTAATGGGTTCTGTTTTTGAGAAATAAGACCCATGTTTGGGGAAAGTAGAGCCCAATGGCATAACCCCACGGGTTGGAAGAGGTGAGCCAGGCACCAGGAAGCTGGTGCTCTATCCAGAAACAGTCTGAAGTCTACTGACACTGGCAGCCACAGGGTCAAACTCAAGGCCTGAGACTTGTCCCTCTGATCGGCCCTCTCCCACCGGAGAAGGTAGAAGGTGAGGTGTCAAGGCGCTCAGCCCCAGAAGGGCAGTGACCACCTGAGACACTCTGAGATCTAGTCCTTGCCAGAGGACATGAGAGAACCAGGAGGTGGGGGTTGAGGCTCAGGTAGCCACCATAGCCAGATAATCTAGAGGCCCAAGGAACCAGCTTTCTGCTTTCCTGGAAAGAGGCGGAAGTGAGGTGAGGGCTGCCTCATTGTGTCAGTGACACCAGACAGCTTGGGGACATTTACTTTTGTCCATGAGTCTTTACAAGCGCCCACCCTAAGCCTCATTCTGGGTTGTGTCCCAGTAACATAGAGCTGTCCAAAGCCTGTACTCTTTCCTAGAGGAGCACCCACAGATGGTAAGTACCAAGCTAGTGATGGACGAGAAAACAAGATCGACCCTCTCTGTTAGCCAGGGTGCTCAGAGAGGGCTTCCTGAAAGTGATGGTGCTGACTGGGCTTTTGCAGGATGAATAAGGATTGACTATGGGGCAAACAAGGGGGAAGAATGTCCCAGGCAGAGAAAAAAGTAAAAAAGAATGGCATGGAAGATAGACTAGCCTTGAGAGTGTGGGGGGAGGGGGAGGGCACGGTTTTATCTACAGACCACTGGAATGCAGGAGCATTGAGTACTAGTATATAGGGGTGGGAGAAGGGCCTGGAGGTCTAGACCCTGGACCATGGATCCTGTTTGCCAGACTGAAGACTGAGAAGAATGGGTTTATTCGGAGACCAGCGGGAGCCCTGGGAGGGTTCTGAGCGGAATAGCGGCCTGTCCAGATTGGTGCTGCACACAGACCACGTCTGGCCATGTTGGAGATGGAGTAGTCAGGGAAGAGTGAGAGATGGCAGAGATGATAAAGGCCAAAGCAGAAGTTGTGCTGGCGCAGAGGAGAGAAAACTGACAAGACTTGCCAGGGGAGAACAGGCGGAGCAGAGCGGTGATGGGAGAGGGAGAGTCCCGGCACTCCGAGTTGAGGGACTAATGGGTGACCAGGCGGTTTGTCAAGATAAAGAGCCAGAGGACAGGAGTGGATTGGAGAGGGACTCCACCTCTCTTGGATGATCCTGAGTTGCTGGGGCAGAACTGGCCAGTGAAGACCAGTGCCAGCATCACTGATGAGCTTTCACTACCAAGCTGGCTCTAGGTCTCTGATGCCACTGAGCCGTACACGGTGTAGACGGCAGAGGCCATCAGTCCCACTCCCTGAGTCCTCCTCGCTGTGTTCTTGCTGCTCCTCCCATCCCCTCTGTGGGCTGGTTTGTGGGGTCTAAGAGTTCACGTGTATCTGGGGTGGGTCTCTGTCTCCTGGACAGAGTGGGACTGAAGAGCGAGGCCTGAAACATTACTGGTTCACGTCCTGGCCCGACCAGAAAACCCCAGACCGGGCGCCCCCACTCCTACACCTGGTGCGGGAGGTGGAGGAGGCAGCCCAGCAGGAGGGGCCCCGCTGTGCCCCCATCATCGTCCACTGCAGGTGGGTCTCCGCGGCTGGCCCCCTGGGCAGGGTGGCCTCCCTACTACTGAAGATGCTCTGTCCCTTACCCGGCATCCTTCCGCTCTCAGCGCGGGGATCGGCAGGACGGGTTGCTTCATTGCCACCAGCATCTGCTGCCAGCAGCTGAGGCATGAGGGAGTGGTGGACATCCTTAAGACCACGTGCCAGCTCCGCCAGGACAGGTCAGCCCAGGTGCAGGGGTGGGGGCCCACAGGGAACCAAGGGCAGTCGGGGGAAACTGATGCACGCATGAGGTCAGGGGCCAGAGGACACACGGCAAATGGACTCCTGGTAGGTAGGGAGCGGAGAGGACAGCTGGATCCAGACAGCTGGAGGCTGGATGGGGAGGGAACAGGAACAGGAACACCACTGGTGAGCAGAAGGGCAGGGGGGAGAGGTAGAGGGGCATGCCATCCCTGTCCCGCTATCTGTGTGTGGGGGGAGGGGCAGGAAGGAACAGAGGGAGTGGCTGGCAGGGATCAGACTTTCCACTCTACACAAAGACAAGACCCCTTGCGAATGATTGGTAGTCACGGGTTTGGGGGCGCCCTCCCACAGCCCATCCGTCCACAACCCCATGCCCCCATGTGTCTCTGCCCCCAGGGGCGGCATGATCCAGACATGTGAGCAATACCAGTTCGTGCACCATGTCATGAGCCTCTACGAGAAGCAGCTGTCCCGCCAGGCCCCAGAGTGATGGCACTCCTGCCCTGAGGTCCTCTGAGCACCACCCAACCTGAGTCTGGGCCCCCACCCTGGCCGCGTGCAGAGCCCTGCCTTGGGCCTGGCCTGCCCCCCCATCCCTGCCCCTCCTGCTTCCTTCTCTTCAGTCTGCTCCCTTCCTTCCTCCTCCTCCTCCTCCATCAGCCTTGGCCTGGCCCCAGGCCCCCCCCCAATATAGCTCTTCCTACTGTACATACTGGGGATGGGGGCGGAGAGGGGGAGGGATGTGCCAGGCCAGGCCTGGGGCCCTGGGGCCTGACCCGCGCCATGCAGACCTGGGGCCTCAGTTTTTAACTATGGTTCCATTGCTACTTGATCCAAAACGTTTCTGTGCCGCACTCCCAAGTGTCTTGCTGCAGTGTGTCTTTCTGTCCACCCGTCTCTGCTGTCTATACCGGCCACTGTGTCTTCAGCCCGGGAAAGGGGTCGTGAGCTCCAGCCCCAAAGCAGCCCAGGCCAAGGCACCTGCCTCGGGCCCCCACCCCCGCTTCCCATGCAGCAGATTGCATTTTGCCCCAGTTACGGCGACCGACCGGATGAGGAGTTGACTGAGAGATCTCAGCTGGGGGAAGGTCTCTGGGTTGGAGTGGGGAGGGAGGAATGTCACAGCAAGGGTGACCTCCTGGTGTCAGATGCCTTCAGGAGGCAGTGACCAGCCTGTGAGGCATGGGAGGAAGAATGAGGGGGTTGGCTGTGAACCCAGAGGACCTGGGCCCCAGTGGGTGTGGAAGAATGGGGAGCTCTGAGGGCGGGGTGGGGTTTGGGCCCCAGATCTGTGTGAAACATTTCTCTGTGTCCCTGTGGGAAAGCCTTCCCAGCAGTCCCGCTGCGTGTCGCTCTGCGTGTGTTCCCGTGTCCATGCGTGTGTTGAGAGCCCGGCAGCAGGGCGTGCATGACTCTTGGCAACATGTGTTATCTTGGAGCCACGTGTTTTTATTGCTGACTTTAAATATTTATTCCACGGCAGACAGAGACATTTGGTGTCTTTTTATAATTTGCTCGTGGTCATTGAATAGAGCAATAAACGGAGCATTTTGAGCAAAACTAGACCCCTGGGTCTGTGTGATTGCCTCTCCCCTCCCTGCCTCCCCAAAATCTGGTCTTTGTGCACCCTCTACACACACGCGCACACACACACACTCTCTCTCTCTCTCTCTCTCAAGCTCCCTGGTGCCCCCGGTGAAGACTGGAAGTATAGACCAAATCCATTTGATTTTGGCAGGATTCTCCTATACCTTCCCCCTGCCCCCCCAGCAACCCATCCGGGAGCCCTGGACCATGGGGAGCCTCAAGGACAGGGATGAGAGGCTTCCAGAGAAGGCAGAGTGTTTGGCAGAGACTTCTGCTAGAGCGGAGACTTTCAGGTCACAGCCAGGCCCCTCCCTTTTGGCCCACCCACTTATCCCGTGAGCCTGACTTGTCCCAACAGCAGCTGCATCCTGGAAATTTCCCTTGTAAGGCCGGGGCTGAGAGTATCCTCTCCCGAGGGGCCCAGACACTCTGCCCCTAGGCCCGGGTCCTGAGCCATACCAGACACTCCTGCTCTATTCTTAACCCTGCCCTCAGGGAGGCAGCAAAAGTAGCTCTGATGGGGTTGCTTTGGGGGGGGGGGGTGTCACTCCAGGGCACAGGAGGGTCCAGGGCAGGGCTGCTGACCAACCAGTGGGTCTTTAGGAGGTATCAGAATTTTGTGTTTGTTGATCGAGGGTCCAAGCACCCAGCTCCACTACAGACAATGAGGAAACAACAGGGAAAGACTTGAACAGCCTCCTATGGTCCACCCAGATGAGGATTGAGCTGTAGGAGTTGGGGGAGGGGGAGCTAACAGTGTTATCTTATCTCCTCCCCCAGGGTGGCCCTGGGAGGCCACTCAAGCTGTGCAGGCACCAGTCACAGAGTACAAGGAGAACAGTCACCCCAGGACTTCTGCAAAATAGCCAACTTCCTTGACCCCCGGCCCCACTGGCCTGTGGGCACATGTACATGTGTGTATACGCATGTGTGCATATACACACACACAAACACATATACACTCTACCCTGAGTCCCTTGGCTCAGAGAGGACCCACTCACCAGCAGTGAGAACCAACACCTCAGCCAAAAGGGAACAGGAAAAGTTACCTGGACCACCACCCTTGGACTCCCGCCCACACGCCTGGGCCCCAGGCATTTCCTCCCACCTTGGCTCCAGCCTCCCTTCCTCCACTCCCCTCCCCACAAAGCAGCGTGCCAGTCTAGCTGAGACAGCTGTGGAGCCTCAGTAAGGGATCGCCCCCAAGGGGCCAGACATATAAGGAACCCGTGACTCCTGGTGGCTCCACTGTTGGGGCAAAAGGAGGAGGAGACCAGCCCACCAATAGCCCAGGCACGGCTTCACCCCCAAAGACGTGGACGCAGCATTCAAGGGTTAGGAGGAACTGGTCACACAAAGGTAAAACTCCCCTCTTTCCTCAAGAAGGGTCAGAGCCTACCACCTTTGGAGCCCAGAGCAGGACGGCCAGAGTAACCTAACTAACGCAAGTCCCAGGTAGAAACTACACCAGGTGAGTTGTCGCACAACGGAAACGAGATTTCCAGCAAATAAGACCACGAGGAATGACTTCCAAAGCCGTGACTCCCTGCCCAAGGGCAAGTGGGTTTCTTTTATAGTGGGTTAGGATGAATATTTAAATAGGGGAGCCTTGTCATCACAAGTAGACGTGGCATAAGATCACGCATGCGCCTTAAGGAAACACGCTCAGACATACATTGTATGTCACGTAAATGAGGCTGAGACTCCTCCTTGAGGAGATTTTAGTATTCAAGGTAAATGGCAACTGTCAGTCCCTCCATGGTCCCTCTGCGCAGGGGTGAGTTGGGGGTTAAGCTCACGCTGGTCTGGGCCGCCTGCTCCAGACGAGCTCCTGTTCTGCAATGGTTACTGCTTGAGGGCTGGTTTCGGTTTCCTTCACAGGATGTTAGGCCCCTCGGGTCTTTTGCTTGAGTTAAGAGATAAGCAGCTTAAGGAAAAATGTGGGACAGAGTTTCAGTGGGCACAAGCAGGTGAAGAGTAAAGGTCAGTTCTTGGGGTCTAGCTGGTGGCAGTTCCAGACCTCAGAGGTGGAAGTAGGCCAGGCAGAGATCTGCCATGGCGGGGAGATGGGAGGTTAGCCTCCAAGTGGCTCAGAACCAGGCTCTTGGGTCCTTTGCAAGGGCACTGAACTGGGAGTTAAGAGGCCAGGATTCTGGCCTGAATGACCTTGAACAGGTGATTTCTCTCAGACATCTGTTTCCTCATATGGAAAAACTGCCATGCTGACCCATCCGTTGAAATACTGTGTAGCTGTTAGCAAGAATGAGGAAAGTCTTTATGAACTGGCAAGGAGAGATTTCCAAGATGTAGTACGCGAAAGAGGAAGGGCTGAAGAGTGTATATAGTAGGGCTCCCTGAAGTGCAAAAAGGGGCTGAAGGAACTCCAGGAGCTGAGAGACCACAGGGGTTACATGTTGGGGGAGGGTTGGGAGTTGGGGGCTCAGGAATGGGAGGGGGCCTCTTTGAAGAGACGCTTCTCTTGTTTTATTAACTATGAGATTGAATTACTGATTGTTTTTAAGAAGTGTGAGAAATGAAAACTCAACCTGTCTTTACCCAGTCACAAATGAAAGCAGAGCTGTAGACACATGCTATCCTCTGTCTTAGCATTCCACCAATGCCCCAGGGCTCAGGAGGAAAATTCCTGCTTCCTTCCAAGGCCCGCTGAAGTATGGCTTAGTCAGGAAGTTCCTTCTTAGGTCTGACTTCATTCCCTCCTGCTGAAATATCTAGTACCACCTCCCTAGTTCCATGTAGCTATCAGTATGTACCCTCAGCTCCCCCCGGGGCTTCACTTGGTTCCCTGGGTAAATCTAAGCCCCACATTCTCTCCCCCTGAGATCTGGAATGGTTTGGGATTACTTGGTGGGGATGACAGGCCCACGGGTCCTTGTAACCATCCTGGGAAGATGAGATATGAAGGGAAGAAAAGCAAGGACAGAGAGAAGAGGCTTCCTGTCCTACTTCCCCTCACCCTCCCCTGTGCACAGCCATCTCCCCTTTGTCCAGCTGCCCTGTCCCTTTACACACACACACACACACACACGCAGAATAACCTATTTGGATCTCTTTCCTATTCCCTTCCTTGTCCTTCATGGCCTCATCCTCTCCCTGGTCCTCCCAGGTGAGTGCCCACGCCTGCTGTCACCATGACGACCATTCACCACCAGCAGATGCTGCAGGAGCACGTGTCCATGGAGTTCTCCAGCTCCACCACCCACATGCAGACCTTCTCCCAGACAACCAAGATCGTAGGAGGCAAGTACAGTGGGTGGGAGAGGGGATCGGGAAAGGGCAGCCTTTCTCCCTCCACATCCACCCCCTGGGTGGATGCAGGCTTTGTGAATGCCAGGCCATCAAGAGTCCCGAGATACAGAGAGCAGCCCTCTCCTAACCTGCGCTTTGATAAAGCTTCAGCCAGTAGGATGGTTACCCACAGATCAGATCTTCTGGAAAACAACTTAGGAAAAGTCAATCACGTGAATGTGTATGAGTGACTGATAAACTTAATTGCTTGAGGAGATCAGGGCCATGGTCAGATAGATGTGTCTCGGATGGCAGAATTACAGGCACAAAGGAAGTTAGGGAAGTAACTACCTTCCTAGATCTGAGTACTGCTGACCCTTCAGAACCAGGTTTATAGCCACCAGTAGAGAGAAGAGGAACACATAAACAAGTGACCTAAGCTTCCAGGCTCTCAACCCTTGGGGACCAGACTGGGGGGAGGGTAGATCCAAGGGAAAGCTGAGAAATGGTCTCAGAGCAGAACAGATTGTTTTAGTCATGTCTCTAGTGGAAAGGGATTAAAAGATGGCCGGGAGCCAAGATATCCAGTATCTCCTCCCAGTCACTGCCCCTCCCTCAAAGTCCTGGAGGGGCAGAGGCCCTCCAACTCCTCTGTGCACAGAGGCAAGGGCCAGATGAACTCTCCATAGCAACCCCTCCTGGTCAGTGAGGCCAGGCAAGTGCAACAGCTGGGACTCGAGAGCAGAAGTTGCAAACTTAAGTCATTCTAGCAGTAACTCGAAGCCCTGGTTGCCCATTAGAATTATCTTAGTGTAGCAGGCAGAGAGGAAGGGAAAAGAAAAAGAGCAATACGTAAGTCTGACCCAACCACTAAATCAGGTGTGCTTTTGTTTATTTGTTTGTTTTTCAAGCTCTTCAAAGATCCTAGCATGCAGCCTGAGTTTAAAACCACTGGCCAGTAGGGTCTAGGCAGGGAATATAAATGCAGAAAAAACACTGAGGTGGACCACAGAGGCCATGCCCCACCTAAAGGGGCCTATTCACCACCCACTGACCGTTGCCATATGGGTGTATGAGCTCAGTGTTGAGAATCCAGAAATCTGAATTTTTATGTGAAATCTCTCAATTTTTAGATCTAGGGCACCTTTTTGTTTAACCATGGAAAAGGTCAAATACATACATCTGCAGGTCAGGGGCAGCCCACACAGCGCTTGTCTGAGACCTCTGATTGCTATCTAAAAGCAGAGCTTCTTAAGACGTTTTTCACATCTCAGTCCTTCAGATTAGTGGGGATAATGAAGGCACCTTCTTCACTGGGGTATTTGAGAATTAGATAAAATAATCTCTCAGATGTGCTTAGCACCGTTCCTGACCCAAGGAAAGTGCTCCGTGAATCCGAAATATTCGTTTTGATTGTCAGCTCACCAGCCAACAAGATTTTCTGTAGTTTAGGCTGAAAATACAACTTTTTATTTTCCAAATATAAAATTACCCTACCGCATTGAATACGCTCTCTCAGATAAGGATATTCACACATATAGCCCCTCTGGAGGGGGAATGTTTCCTGTCCCTCACTCAAAAGTCACTACTACTCCCATAGCAATGAATGCTGAACCACAGAAGGGCAGGCAGAAGGCCTACAGCAGAGTTTAACTAAGCTACCAGGCCTCCCAAGCAGAAAGCCTTGGCCCTTCTTAAGGCTGCTGGGGGACCAGAACTTCCAGGAGAGAAGCTCAAGAGTTCAAGAAAACCCCTGGGGGCGCCTGGGTGGCTCAGTGGATTAAAGCCTCTGCCTTTGGCTCAGGTCATGATCCCAGGGTCCTGGGATTGAGTCCCACACCGGGCTCTCATGCACATCAGGCTCTCTGCTCCACGGGGAGCCTGCTTCCTCCTCTCTCTGTCTGCCTCTCTGCCTACCTGTGATCTCTGTCTGTCAAACAAATAAATAAAATCTTTTAAAAAGAAAAGAAAAGAACCCCCCCCAAAATAAGTCTCCTTTAACAAAAAAAAAAGAAAGAAAGAAAGAGAAAAAGAAAGAAAAATTAGGACCCAATAATGTAGTCCAACGAAGGTTAGAGGAGTTGGCTCCCCCCAGTGTTTGAAACTTGCCATAACACAACAACCCGTGGACTCTAAACCCTCTTTTCCTGGCTCAAGTCCCAGCACTGGCCTAAAATGCTCCATTGTCCCGTCAAGAAAAGATCAGCCCTCCAATCCCGGGCTGAGCTCTGCCTGGAGCCCGTTCTGACCTCTCGCCTGCCACCGCAGAGGAAGTCGTGACAAGGAAGTCCTCCAGCACTGTAGAGTTCTTCAACTTGGTCACTCGGAGTTCTAACATCCCTCCAGGGGAGAGCGTCCCAGAGTTCGTGGAGAAACCTCACCCTGTCACCGCGCCTGAGGGTGTGTAGCTCCCCGTGTCTCTCCATGCCCCTACCTGCTTCCCATTCTTCTCCCTGTGCCCCAACCAGCACCACCACCCCACAGACCACCCCCCACCACCAACAGTTCGCAAAAAACAGCCGCAACAGGCTGAGGGTCCCTCCCTGCCAGGGTGGCCATGTGATCCCTGGGGAGACAGGGTGCAGGCAGAAGGTCCAGCCTGGAGGCTAGGAGGTGAACTTGCGTCCCATGCCCACTGCAGGGGATAAAGCCGTGTTCCGAGCCCAGGTGCAGGGAAACCCCAAACCCAACATCTCCTGGAAGAGAGAGAGCGGCATTCCCATCAAGGAGTCGGCCAAGATGTTCTACGACAGCATTAACAAGGAGCATGTGCTGAAGGTGCGGGGACCCAAGCCAGAGATCCAGTTATGGATGAGGCCAGAGGCAGGGACCCGAGGTCATGCCACAGCCCCTCTTGTGGACAAGGGAGCCACAACAGTGACCTGAGAACTGGGCCATGGGAGAAGAGGTTGTCATTGCCCTAGAGGAGAGGCAGGATAAGAGAAGCCAAATGAGGAGCTGGGGTGTTGCTAGAGTGAGCAGGGAACCAAAATCAGACGAGGTGAAGCAGGGCTGGAGTAAAGCCAAGGAGGGGCAGGCCCCACCGGAAGAGACCCAGCTGTTCAGAAGGAGAGCAAGCCTAGAGGGAAGTGGGGCAAAAACTGTGGGCGTGGCTGGAAGGGGCGGGGCCGTGGTGGGTGGAGCCAAGTTAAATCGTGGCAGACAGGGACAGAGGGAGGAAATGAGCAGAGCGTTGGGGTAAGGGTCAGGGTTCCTGGGCTCTTCAGGGGAGTCTTCCAGAAGGCTCCCACTAAGGGCTGATCATCTTTAGATCTAACTAGCTTCTGCAACCTTTAACTCCAAACCATTGAAGAAAAGGAAAGATGGGTCATCCAGAGACTTGTCCCAATTGGTCCTGCCAGGACTTACCATTGTGAAGGGCAGAGTCTCCCCTCTCCCCCACAGACAGAACTTTGTTCTTTCCCCTCCTATGGTCCCGTTACTGGACCTCCTCTCCCTGAGAGACTCCCTGGAGGCCCCCCTTCCCTCACTAATGGCCTGACTCTAACACAGCTGGAGCCACTGACCTCCGATGACTCTGACAACTACAAGTGCATCGCAAGCAATGACCATGCAGATGCCATCTACACTGTGTCCTTGCTGGTGACAGAAGGTGAGCCAGCTCCCTCCTCCTGGCCTTTCCTCTTAGGGACCAGACTCCCCCTGTCTGACCCTGTCCATCTCTCTGTCCTCAGGTCAAGAGATAATGGATTTCAAGAAGATGTTGAAGAAGAGGTGAGAATGGGAGGCCCCTCTACCTGGGTTGCTGTCCCTCCACCCTCAAGGCTAGAGCTTCTTGAAGGCCTTTCAGTAGGGCCTTGAGTTAATGGCCCAGGCTCCAAGAACCGTGAAGTAGGGAGGGGATCTCAAAGTTAGCAGAGGCTCCCTCTGTCTTCAGAGGGAGGTGCTGAGTCCAAGCTTGGAACCCACCTCCTCGCAGGGCACCTCCTGCTCCCAAGAAGAAGCAGAAGAAGGGAATAGGTGAGAAAGAGATGTTGGAGATTTTGTCCAAGGTGCCCAAGAAGGACTTTGAGAAGGTCTGCATGGAGTATGGCTTCACTGACTTCCGGGGGCTGCTCAAGAAGCTCAAAGAGATGAAGAAAGTGGAGGTGGAGGTCAGTGTCCATAGTGGGGCCAGGGTCTGCAGGCCGGGGTTTGGGAATGCTAGTGCCTGTGTGTCTCCCAGTGGCAAGGCTTCTCCACCCTGCACACAATGCTCAAAGAGCAGAAAAGGAACTTGCCTTCCTTTTACTTCTTCTCTCTCCACTACCCCCTAATGGGCTTCCATGGACATTGGAGTCAGACGCCCTTGGGTTCAGATCCCAGTTCTACTGCCTTATTAACTATGTGAACTTGGGCATCTCTCTGAACCTCAGTTTCTCATTTGCAAAGTGAAAATTCTCCTTTCCTCTTTCACTTCTTTTTGAGTTGTCATCATTCATTCACTCAACCAGCTTGCACTTACTAAGCATCTACAATGGAATTAGGGGACTTAATGGGCCCCGTACATAGTGACTGTTCCACAAATGGTGGTTTATTTCTCACCGTCCATCATATCTGTCTCCCCCTAAGTCTTGCAGGCTTTCAGTGGCACAGATTGGGGGCAGCACAGCTATCCAACCAGCCTAGTCATTTCTCCCCAGACCTTTAGGGGGCTCCTCCAGAATTGGGTTAACAGGCTGCTCAGACTCCAGATGTCCCTGATGCCTGCCATTTTATTGTCATAATCTCACAGACCATCCGGATTCTGAAGCCCCTGGAAGACATAGAAACCAAGATCGACACCACTGTGGTCTTTGACTGCATCATGGAGCTGAAGGATCCCAATATCAAGATGACATGGATGAAGGTGGGGATGATATGAATGCCCCTAGGCAGGGCCTGCCCTGGCAATATCATTTCCTCTCTGCACCTCCTCCCTTCACAGACCTCCCTCATTACCCATCAACCAGGTCCTCTCTTCCATCCCAGCAAGAGGATGCCTCCTGGTATGACTGAAACTGGCTGGGAGCTGGGCTCTATTCTTAGCTGTTCCATCACTTTGCCTTTTGATTTGATACAGTTACCTTCCTTTCTCTATGCCTCAGTCTACCTATCTGAAAAGGCTGGGTTAGGTAATCCTGAAGGTCACATTTAGAGTTCAGATCTCACGGGAAGCAGGGATCCTGGATCCCACTGAGCCAGATGATGAGGCTAAAGAGATCTCAGGGGTCTCTGATGTGTCTGAGGATGGTAGAGAGGAAGGTATGGCACCCTCCAGCTCCGGCTGGCCTTGGGGAACTGAATCTCTGGAAGTCTACTCCCAAAATCCTTCATCAGCTTTTCTACCCATTTCGTGAGGCAGGGAAACGAACCACTGAGGATCCAGTACTCCCTAGGCAAGTATGATGTGAAGCAGATGGGCACCAAGTACATGCTGGTTATTACCAACGTGAACATGAACGACGCAGGCACCTACAGCCTGTCCGTGGGTGACAAGCAGATGAGAGCAGAGCTCAAAGTTCTGGGTATGGATCTGGGCATCGGGGAACAAAGAGGACACAGTCAGGGCTGAGGGAGGAATAGCCAGGGGTGGGATCCATGGGGATATGGGAGAGAGGGTTGTGTGGCTATGTAGTTGAAGACTGCATGGGGATGGACATTAATGGAGGAGGGAAACATGGGAGAAGACTATGAGGTAGGGAATACCATGGCCGGGTGGCATCGTGGTTAAGTGCACAGTCTCCTATGGAGACTAGTGGGGTTCAAGTCCCAGCTTCTGTCACTATGAGCTTCTGATTTGGGACAAGTTATTTAACTTCTATTTGCCTCAGTTTCCCTATCTATAAAGTGGGGGAATAATAGTAAAATCTACCTATATGGGAATTGAATCCATTCATATGTGCAAATTGGCTAGAAGAGTGCCTGGCACATATTGGAACTACGTAAGTGCTTCATAAAATTGCTCTGTTAATGTTACTGGGGAGGAGACCAGATGAACTTCATGGGAGGGAGTCACAAGCAGAATGCAAGGAAGGATGTTTTCCCCCATTGTGGGCTACAGGAGGCCAGTGACCCCTGAAGCTCCATGCCCCCTTCATCACTCCACCCCTCAGGAGAGACCAGGGCTTCAGCCCAGTGACTGTCCCTCTTGCTCTCCCATAGATGAGCCCCTGAAGTTCTTGGGAGAGATGAAGCCAATGAAGGTGACAGAGCGGCAGACAGCTGTATTTGAGATCCGCCTCTCCAAGAAAGTACCTAACTTTGTTTGGAAGTTCAATGGGAAGGAGCTGAAGAGGGATGACAAGTATGAAATCACAGTGTCTGAGGATGGTCTGACCCACACGCTTAAGATTAAGGATGCCAGACTCTGTGATGCCGGCGAGTTCTCTGCGGAGGCAGGGAACCTGGTACAGAAAGCCCAGCTCAATATTGACCGTGAGTGCTTGGGCCAGAGCTTGCGGGGTGGGCCTCATGCCACAGCCACCTCTGTGCAGGCAGTCATTCACCCATCCATCCATCCATCTGCCCATCTCTCCTTGAAAAGCCCTGTGATGGGTACTAGAAAGACAGAGGGTTCTCTTCACTAACTTCTAGTGTACTGGGGAGGTAGGTGTGAAATGGAATTAGTACATAAGTTCTCAAGCAAGGAGTCAAGACACACTGTGGTTTTATCAGCTGAGAGAGCGTGGGTCCAGAAATGATTAGCCCTTCTGGCTCTAATCTCATATATTCTAGCACATCTCTCTTAAACGCTTGCATTCTTATATGAGAGCAAGTTTGGAGAGTTACACATGGTGGTGGGTACACCCAGAAGCATGCCACACGTGTGAACGGCACTTGACATGCGTGATGTGGATCATCATGGCTGTGATGGAGGGAGGCACAGAGGTTGTGGGAACCCAAAGAAGGGGCACCACGAGGTGAAGTCAGAAAGGATGTTATGAGGTGATGGCCAAGCTGCTGCTTACCGAGAAGCACAAAAAAGGAGTTCAGCTTTCAGCAAATGGGGAAGAGAGGAAATTCTCAGCAGAGAGAAGAGCATGTGTCAAGGCCCAGACACCAGAAAGACAAAGCAATTATGGCCAGAGTTCCAAAAGGGCATTAGAGATACCGCCCGCCATGCTGTGACAAGGCAAAAGTTGTTATCCCATTTTATAGACGAGGAGACTGAGGTTCAGGGAGTGATTGCATTGCATAGGGTCAGCAAGCAAGGAAGGGCCAGAGCTGGAACTCTCTCTCCCTGCCAGTTACCTCTGTGGGTCACAGGCTGCACACATGCCACATCACAAGTCTCTGTGTTTCTGGAACCAAAAAGAGGAGCAAGGCAGCAGGTAGCTACGGAGAAGGGATGTCAGAGACTGGGTGCACATCTGGGCCTATCTGTCCACAGGCATCCCCATCAAGTTTGTGAGAACTCTAAAGAATGTACGTGTGAAAGAGAGGGGCCGAGCGTGCCTCGAGTGTGAGCTGACGTCCAAGGACGTGACGCTGCACTGGAAGAAGGACGGGCAGCTGCTGGAACGCAGCACCAAGTTCAGCATGAGCCATGAGGGCAAGCGAGCGGAGCTGGTCATTGAGGATGCACAGCTCAGTGACAGTGGCGAGTACACCGTGGTGGCCATGCAGGATGGAGACCCCACGGAATACTACAGTACTGCCATGGTCACCGTGGAGGGTACACACCCACCCTGTCAGTCCCCACTGCTCCATCCCCCCCACAGCCTCGCCATCTAGTCCCCTTCTTCGGCTGAGCATCCCAAGTCGCCACTGACCATCCCCCCGTGATAAGCCCCCCTTGGCCATTTCCCAATGCAACTGACTTTTGCCCAACTTCCCACCTACTTGCTCCGGTTCCCCCAATCATCCATTGACCATTTCCAAACCTCCTGCTAATCATAAATTATTTTGATAGAGGTGGCACCCCAGCCCCTTCCTTTAGCCATGGCCACCAGCCATTTTCCTGCGAGTCCCTTCCGCCCCCAGCACCCTAAACCAGCCCTGCTCCCTTTCTCCCCAGAGCGTCTGGCCACGGTGAAGAGCGGCCTGTCCGACGTGCACGCGGCCACTGGGAGCCCGGCTGAGCTGTGCGTTGTGCTAAACGACGAGAAGGTGGAGGGTGTGTGGCTGAAGGACGGCAAGGAGGTCTGAGGCGAGAGCTAGAGAAGGGGACCAAGGAGGATAGGGGTCGACAGGGCACACATTTGCACTCACACTCGCCCCTCGCCCTTGCTCCGCTCCGCTGCCCAGATCACGGACTTGCCCGGCGTGCAGATCGTGAAGCAGGGTGCAGTGCACAAGCTCATCTTCCCCAACATGGGCCCGGAGCACGAGGGCAAGTACACATTCCGGGCCAAGGGCGCAGAGAGTGAAGCCTCGGTGTTCATTGCAGGTAAGGTCGCTGCCCCTTAGAAGCAAAACTCAACCACGCCTGGCCCTCCCACATGCTCGGAGCTCTTCCCAGACCCCAGTGGGGCCCTCCTCCACCCCTCGCCGCCCCGCCCCCATTCCTCCTGGGCGAGCCTGTGCTGCGGCCCCACAGATCCACCTACCATCGACCCTTCGGTGCTGGAGGCGCTAGCGGCACACCCCGTGACTGTGAAGGTGGGTCACACGGCGAACATCAAGGTGCCCTTCCGGGCGAAGCCGCTGCCCAAAGTGACGTGGTACAAAGACGGCGTGGAGGTGACGGAGGAGGAGCGCGTGTCCATGGAGCGCGGGGAAGATCAGGCGGTGCTCACCATTTCAAAGTGCGTGCGTGAGGACAGTGGCCTCATTCTGCTCAAGCTCAAGAATGACCACGGCACAGCCACAGCCACTCTGCACCTCAGCGTGCTGGGTGAGGGCAAGACCCTGGCGGGGAGGGGCTCAGGGCACCAGCTGCTGGGCGCTGGGGGTGTGGATAGAGCTGGAGCTAGGAGTTGAGAAAGGGATTGGGGTGCTAGCTTTGCAGCCAGAAGCCCGCAGGTTCTGATTTCCTAATTATGTGACCTTGGGCGAGTCACAGAAAGTGAGAACCTTCTGAAGCCTCAGTTTCTTATCCTGCAACAGGATGACTTGGTTTTTTGTTAGTTGGGTTGTTTTTTGTATCTATTTCAGTTGAGTTTAAGGCACGTAGGAGAGTGCAGGACACATCATAGACAGAGGTTGGATTTAGGGATAGAAGTGAGGTGGGTGGGGAAATTCTGGGGCTAGAAGTGAAATGGAGTGAGGGGAGCTGAGATAGGATTGGGAATAAAATGAGGTTGGAAAAATGAAAGGGATTTGGACTGGGTCTAAACATAAAGCTAAGGAAAGAGATGAGGAGCAGGCTTTAGTGAGCTCAGGGTGAACCTGTAACACACACACACACACACACACACACACACACCCCATGCCATCAAGCTGTAGATTGAGAAAGTTTGGGTTTCAATTCAATTCAGCAGCATGACTGAGCTCTTCTGTGTTCTCAGTGCTGAGGACACATCGATGGAAGTGTCCCAGCAGTTTCTCAACCCAAAAGAGATGAAAACTAGCAGGCATGTAATTTTAACATAAGATAAACTATTAATACCAGAAAGCACTGGAGTTTGGAAGCTGAGAGGAGGGGGAGATCTTATCTGGAAGGAGAGAAGGGGGGAATAAGCTGAGGCAGGGGCCCCTCACAGTTCCCAGTCTCCCCACTGCTTGGCAAGTGAGAGTCTCAGGGGGCCAAGGATCCAACTCTTTGGGCAAGTGTTACAAGGAGGGGCAGTAAACACAGAGAAGGGCAAGATCTCTAGAAAGCTCCGAATCTAACTATCCCCAGTCTGGCCGGACCTCTGGCAGGTGGGATAAAGCCTTTCGGATCCTTCGCTCCCATTCTGATGCTGTCTTCTGTCTTCAGACCGTCCCAAGCCTCCCCAGGGCCGGGTGGAGTTCCTGGAACTCTCGGGGAACTGTGTGCACATGAAGTGGAAGGCCCCGAAAGACAACGGCGGGCGGCCTGTGACACAGTTCATAGTGGAGCGGAGGATGGTCGGCAAGAAGTCCTGGATTAAGATAGGCGAGGTGGACAGCAAAGTCACAAACTTCTCCACCAACAAAGTAGAAGAGGGGAAAGCCTACCAGTTTCGTATCCTGGCGGTTAATTCAGAAGGAGTGAGCGACCCCCTGGAAACAGATGAAGTGTTTGCAGGAAATCCCATTGGTCAGTGACATAGCCCCCCTGCTCAGTGGGCAACTCAGAAGTCAGGATGGGGGTCTTCAGATAGTGAGGAGTGCTAGTCTGGGGGGGAATTCTGGGTCACCAGAATTCTGGGTCACCTCTGTAGCTATCCTGTGAGATGGATGGAATCCAGAGTAAGAGCAGAACATTCTGGGCAGAAATTCTCGACTTTTCCCACTCAGATCTCATGTAAAACACACTCTCATGTGTATATCCAGAACTGCATTCGATTCCAGGGAAATGACTCCACTTGTTTCTCTATTCCAGAAATCTTCCCAAATCCAAGTGGAACTGATGTTACTTTAGAGATAACCTTGATTCTATTCTTTTTCCCAAAGAAAACCTTTGACAATATTAGCATTTTAATTACAATGTTAATTAACTGCTTGCTACACTCCTCCCAATTGGTCTCCAAGTCTCCAGGTCTCCATGTGTCAAGAACATTAAGAACTGTGGCACTGAGAATGACACAGTTTGGAAGATTTGAGTTGGTGATTCTCAGTCTTGGCCACATAGTAGAATCATCTGAGGTTTTGAAAAACATGCCCATGATTGGCCTCCACCCAAGGCCAATTAAACTAAACTATCTGGAGGTAAAACCCAGACATTGTTTTTTGGTGATGGTAATTTTTTTTTTTAACTCTCCACTTGATCTTAATGCACAGTTAAGAATCATTGGGGTTTTGTTTTGTTTTGTTTTTTCAAAGCAGAAGCCAGAGATCGGCATAGGGTGGGCAACCATCTACATGCTCCCCATCCTAACCTCTGACCTCTGCCTCCCCCCAGAGCCCCCGGGTCTTGCCTCCCAGCCTCAAGTGACTGATGTGACCAAAGACACCATGACCATCACATGGAATGCCCCTACTCAGGATGGGGGAGCCCCAGTGCTCGGCTACATTGTGGAGCGGAGGAAGAAAGGCAGTAACCTATGGGTGCCAGTCAACAAGGACCCCATCCAAGGTGAGGTCCTAGGGAGAGAGGCCCAGGAGGATCAAGGGAGGCTTTGCTGGGTGGACCTATGTACCCCTGCCTGCCCTGCACATATTCCATTCCCCAGCTCCTTTGGGAGTTTTAATAGCATCCCATAACTCCCTCTTCCATGTCCTCTCACTCTGTGGTTTCCCATCTCTGGACCCCTGGCCTCATGACCCCTCAAATTCCCATTTCAGACACCAAGTGCACTGTGGATGGTCTCCTGGAGGACACAGAATATGAATTCCGAGTTATAGCTGTGAATAAGGCAGGCCCCGGACAGCCCAGTATGGCATCCAACTCAGTGGTAGCCAAGGACCCTGTCAGTGAGTAGGGGGCTGCGAAGCCCCATCACATAGCAGAATTAGCCCATTCAAGGTAGACAGTGGATTTCTCCTCTGGGAAAGTCTAACAGGTTGACCCCTTCGCACAATCTCCACTTTCCAGGAGCTTCCAGCCTAAGAGAGGGAGAGCATTCACACCCAAAAGAAAACCAGCAAATTAAGATTGAGAGTCAGGGTCAGCAAGGAGGCAGGGTGAGGGGAAAAAGTTATCAAGCTCTTGAGTATTTCTGGTTAGGTTAAAGTGGTGGACGCATGTTTGAGGATGGGGTAGGGCTCTATGGTAGATGGTTGGGAGGGAGGTGAGTTTAGGTGGTGGGATGGGGGTACTGGACACAAATGGATGTGGTGGAGGGTGTAGGGTATGTTGAATTTGGAGGGTACTGACTTCAAGGGTGAAAGGGTAGATCCAGTGAGAGAACTGAACTTGGAGGTTGTTGAGTGTACAGGGCTGGTATGGAAAGTGTTACCTGGGAGCTGGAGGCAGAGGTGGTGGAAGTTAGGTTTCAGGGGTACTGAGTGTGGGAAGTGGGTATGGGATTGAGTGCAGAGGAGTCGGAAGGCTGACTGGACATCTGTGCCCCCCCTCCCACCCCAGAACCCCCAGGCCTGGTGCAGGGTCTGCACGTGTCTGATTCCTCCAACTCCAGCATCTCTCTGGCCTGGCGGGAGCCTGCAGAGGGAGACCCACCCTCCGGTTACATCCTTGAGATGCGGGCGGAGGACACGAAGGAGTGGTCCAAGTGCACAAAGATCCCCATCTCAGGCACCTGCTACACAGTGGGAGGCCTCACCGAGAGGCAGAAATATTTCTTCCGAATCCGGGCTGTGAACGAGGCTGGGGTTGGGGAGCCCGTGGAGCTGGATGAGGGGGTCCGTGCCATGCCACCCCCAGGTGAGGATGCAGAGGGAGCAGGGGCTTATGGCCCAACATCCTAGCCCCATACTTTCCTCTCTGGGACTTCAGCCCACAGGGGAGAACTGGGAGATGCTATGATTAAGAAGTCATCCGTACTTGTGCCTGGACGGGGCTAGAGGTGACCTGTCCCACCCGCCCCCAAAAAAACCCTACTCACTGTATTCCAAGTAGTATCTACTGTGTGCCAAGGGAGGTGTTAGAAATACAGAAACAAGTAACAGGACCTGCCCTAGAATCTTACACACTATTGGGGGAAGACAAAGGAGGAACAACTAAATGCTTCAGTGTTGGGGCTGCTGGCTCTCTCTATATGACCTGTCATGGGAGCATGGAGGAGAGGCTGGGAAAGGCTCTGGAGAGGATTTAAAGCTGAGTCCATGGCCCCACCTCTGTCTCCTCCATCTCACTCAGCTGCCCCCAAGTTTGATCTCAGTGCCCGGCTGAAGAGTCACATGGTGGTTCGTGCTGGGACAGCCCTCTGCATCCATGCTGCCTTCTCTGTGAGTCATTCCAGACCCTGGCCCTCCGTTACCCACCACTTAGCCAAGATGGCTGCCGTAGCTATCATAATCTCTGTGTCTGCCCCTTGCCAGACCCCTGGCACTAGAGCCTGGCAGGAGACCCCTGGCCAGTGGAGTGGGAGAGGGCCCGCCCCCAGGTATCACCTGGGTGACCCCAGTGCCATCTCCTATCACCATGCAGGGCTCACCACCACCCAACGTGATTTGGCAGAAAGACGGCATCCCCACCAAGGGCCGGGAAACCATCACCAAGGGCAAAAACCACTCCCAGTTCCTTATCAACAGCACCAAGCGCTCCGACTCAGGCGTGTACCGCATCTTGCTCCAGAATGAGTTTGGAGAGGCGTACTATGACGTCCACGTCCGTGTGGCAGGTGCGACTGTGGTTAGAGACCTCGGGGAGGCACCCTTGCACACACTCCCGAAACAGAGCTCCCCACTGCTGCCTGAGTTCCTGCCAAAATAAAGTCAGGCTGAAGGTAGTAAAAGTTTCTCTCGTGCCACACATCAGGACTGACTGGCCTTTGCCTTCATGAGGAGGTTAGTTTCCACCTTGTCAGGATGGCCGAGTGGTCTAAGGTGCCAGACTCAAGCTCCGCTGCCACCTTGTCTCAATGTCCTGGAGCCCTAGAGGTATTGAACCATGACCAAACCCTTGTTTCAGTTTCTGCACTCATAGCTGATGAGCTTTGGGGACATATGCAGAGTATGGTTGGCAGAGAGAGAAAGCAGAAAATGGTGGGAGGCAGGAGAGGCAGATGGAGACGAGTCAGTTAAAATTTGGAGTGACCTCATAGTGAGGGCTAGAAGCTTTATAATCAAGCCTTAAACCCCTAAGGGATGAAGGAATAAACTTTTATTGAACAGTTCCTATGTGCCAGGCACTTTACTCAACGTTTCTGGGGGAGTTACTGTTAGCCCTATTTTACAAATGAAGAAATGGGTCCCAAAGTTTACAGGGCTGGTACCTGGTAGAGGCTACATGAGGGCTGCTACACCTCAGAAATAGTTCTGACTCCAAAACACTCCAAGAAGAGACATCCCCCATTCCATCTTTCACAGGGCTTGGCAGGTGGCTAGGGTGGGGCACAACTCCTCAGGCCCCCGAGGGTGGCTGATGGACCTTGTGGCTGTTCCAGATTTTCCGCGGCCACCCACAAACCTACAGCTGTATGAGGAGGTCCCCAACACAGTGACTCTGACCTGGAACCATAGCCCTGACGTGCAGGAGGACAGTGAGGCCCACTATGTCATCCTGAAGCGGGATGCCAGTACTGCCACCTGGTTCACGGCAGCCGATCACGTCTTCAGCAACAAGTACACGGTGACAGGGTTACTCCCTGGCAGGAAGTACTACTTCCGAGTGCTGGCCCGGAACGAGATCGGTGACAGTGACCCACTCGACTCCAAGGACACCTGGCTCGTCAACAAGGATAAGAGTGAGTGTTGGGGGACTCAGAGGTTGGGTTATATCCCTGATAGCAGGGATGGCATAGGCGTTCCCGGGGGTACCCAAGATTTGAGGTGAAATCTAAGAACCGCTGAGGTGGAAAGGCTAATTAATGTCAGGGATGCTGGGAGGGGAAGTAGCCATCCTGAAGCCTGAAGAGGATACTTTCTGGATACTCTGAGGGGTGGGACTACCGTGAGAGTGGGGAGGTGCCCTTGGGGGCGGGGGTGACAGGGGAGGGCAATCGGTGTGGAGCTGAGAGGGACCTTCAGAGCCGAGGGGTCCACGAGGGTGAGGACTGGGGAGGGTCTCCGAGGATGACATCCAGGAAGGAAAGGGGTTAAGGGTGGGGATAGGGTCAGGGAAGCTTGAAATGAGGAGCTAAATGGAGGCGAGGGGAGACCGTGGAGATTAAGAGGACGCTGGGGAAAGCCTGGATGGGCAGTTAACAGCCGGATAGCAGCTTGGTTTGGAAGCTGGCAGCTGGCAGCTGGCAAGAAGTTAGGACTCCCCAGTCTGGAAAGGCGTAAAAACCCAAATGCGGGCACCTGGCTTTGATCGTGGAATTCTGGAGTGACAAGGAGTGGGAGGGTGGTGGAAGGGGAACCTCGGGCACACCAGTGTCAGGTCGGGGGCCCCAGAGTTGACAGCGCATGAGAATGTAGCCCAGGCCACCCGGGCTTGGGGAGCTGGGTCTCCGGGGCGCCTTGGGAGCTCTCAGGGGCAGGCGGCAGCTTGACTCCCAAGCACGCTCACTGTGCACCACGTTCTGCCCGCGCAGTCGAGGACCTGAGTGCCAAGCTGAAGCCATACGAGCAGAAGGACTGGCGACACGCACCGCGCTTCCTGATCCCACTCAAGCCGCACATGGTGCTGCGCGGCCAGGACTGCACCATGACCTGCGCCTTCCTTGGGAACCCGCGCCCCACGGTGACCCTCTACAAGGGCGACGTCAACATCACGGCCAACTCCAAGTTCTGGTACAACTCCACCAGCGGGGTCTGCACGATCGTCATCCCCACCTGCACGCTCAAGGACAGCGGCGAGTACAGCGTGCTGGTGGAGAACGAGCTGGGCAAGGACCGCAGCAGCTGCACGCTCACGGTGTACGGTGAGGGTGCCGGGCCGTTCTGGCCGGCAGGGGGCAGGGGGCAGGGAGGCGTCCCTGCAGCCCACCAGCTCCAGAGGCGCAAGATAGTCCTCTCCTGGTGCCATTTTTTATTTCCTCTGCCATCAGGTGGTGTAAACATTCACCCACTGGCCATATATGGTTCCTCTCTCCCATCCTCTGCATGTCATTTGTTATGTGCCTGGCCCTTGCAGACTTGGGAGTTTGCAATTCCTCAGCAAACCGTAGTTTGCCACCCTTGGTGGGCCTAGACATGCCTTTGAAAAAGATGCTGGTGATTAGGCCTAAACCAGACTCACCAGTCACAGTCTCTGTGACAGGTTTCTGGAAGGAATTTTTTTGTTCACAAATTTTGACGAGTCATTCATATACACAACCAAGACCAAAAACTACTGGTCTAGGGTAAGGAGAGATGGGAAGTACAAATGGGGGAAGGACTGAAGGGGACCTAGTGGAGACCCTTCCTCTGCACAGGTGTGCCACACCTCTGTCATGTGCACATATGACGGGGAACTATCTTGTTTTCTTCCTACACACTCCACTGTCTTCACAACTACACAGCGAGTAGCAGGAATTCTCCAAAAGCAAAGCTGCCCTGTGCTGCTCCTTTCTTGCTGTCACTCCCTAACTTTTCCATAACCCTCTTGAGTAAACCTCAACCCCAAGGCCCTCCACCCTGTCCCCTGCCTCTCACATCTACTTCTCCAGCTTCATCCTCTGCCACTCCCTGAACTCTCCGTGACAGTCCTTTGGTGTCCTGTTGTAGGTGCCTTTCTTTGGGGAAAGTACCACGCCCTGGTGCTCTGTCCCTCAAGGACTCAGCTAGATGCTAGCCACTGAGATAAGGCCTCCAGAGGGTCGCTCAGCTGTGTGACAGAACTAGGCCAGGGAAGGCACCGTGGGAGACATCCAGCTTTCATTCCACAGCTAGAGAAATCCCTGACAACTTAATTCTGGTTGTAAGCACGTGGGCCCAGAGCCCGGGCTCCACCGCTGTCCGGCCGTGTGACCTTGGCAAACCAGGCTGAGCCTGTTTTCTCATCTGTTCCTCAGGGCTGTTTGGAGGCTTACGTGAGATAGTGCGCAGAAGTGCCTGGCACAACGCTTGGCAAATGTTAAGGGCTGAGTAACTGGTAGCTCTTGGCCCCACATGCTCAGCTGACCTTGGGAGACGGGCCTTAACTGCAAGGCCAGCAGGTTGGAGTTTGCCTTCCTCCCAGCAACACGAACACTGACCAATCCTTGTTTTGCTCTTTCAGACAAAGATGACAAGTCCATCCTAGCATCAGTCACTGAAAGTCTGCAGAAGAAGTCCAAGTACCTCATGTGAGCTCCAGTCCAGCCCAGGCTTTAGGAGGATGTTGGGATGTGCGGTTTCGGGGTGGGCCCATCCTGTGTGTGGCTCCAGGGAGGGCAGCCCTGTTGGCTCTCTGGTGTTTGTTGATGTTAAAAGTCAGCGAAGGCATGGGACAATAAATTGACTAAGCTCGGCCCTGCCTGTTCCTGAGGGTGATGTGCAGCAGGGACCAAGGACATGGACTTGGGCATTGATGGGGACACAGGGCTCCAAGAGCTTAGTCCAAACCCAGTCACAATGGGAGTGACCAGCTCCTTCCTGACTGGGCCTGCCTCCTGCTCCTCTGCAGCCACGCAGCACCCTCCTCTCCCCTCCCCTCCCCTCCCCTCAGGGCAGGGGAAAGCAAGACCTGATAGACTTCATCCTGCTCCAGGTCCCTCCCTCCCATTTTTTCACGAGGTATGTCTGTCATCAGAGTTCTGGGATTTGAGGGGGTCAGGGCCTTGCCTCTTTACTATCCAGGGTTCCCACTATTTGACACTTAGTGCATCTCAGAGCTAGAAGGAATTGGTCGCCCAGCTCAGTAGGTTTCAAATTTAGGTTTTATAGCAGAATTCTTCCTCTAAAAGAAATAAATCATAAATACTGGACTTCAAACAAGGATAGGGGGACCTCTGAGCCTCCCTCCTCTACTTATTCTTTCACTGTCCCCCACCAGGTGTCTCTGTAAAAATTCTAGTTTGGAAATCACGGATTCACCCACCACCCACATGGGACTGAGCCTCCTCTCTCCGGGCCCCACAACTCCACAACCTCTCCACTAAGGACATATTCACCACTACCCAAGGCTTCCCTTTCTGCTTCTGGGTCAGGGCACTGCCCATTAAGATGCAAATGCCCCTGGAGTGGAGTGACTCCACTCCATTGTTTGGCCGGGGCTTCCCATCTCTAGTACAAATCAACCAATCTAATCTCCCTCCTCCCTGCTGTTTAACTGAGCCCACAGTCCAAGGAGAGAGGAGACCCTTGAAGGGAATATGGATCATTCTGGAGCACAAAGCAGGTCTGGGAGGAGGTGGGCAGCAGGAGAGGGCCGGGGTAACTAAGACTTACCAAAGGTGCCAGGCACCGGTGCGCAGGGGAACGTATCAAGGAGAAACTTGGATGGTAGTAAATACTACCCATCCCCCATCCTCCTGAACACCATCCTCACCCGGACACGTGACTGGGGAAGTGAGACCCACTCCAACCAGCACCGTGTCACCAGAGCCAGGGAGACCGCCTGGCGCCAAGATGCACTGGCCAGGACTGTGACCCAAGCTGTAAGGACATCCAGGGCCCCTGGCACCATGTCCCCCAACCCCTCCCCTCCAGGACAGGCACATGCCACACAGGCGGACAAGAGGACAGCCAACGGCCCTTGGTTTTTATTTAATTTTTTTTCACATGAGCAGCAAAGGATGGAGCTGTCCCATCCTTGCTCCTTTTGCATTGAATGTGCCTTAGGTCTTATGACCCTAGAATGTCATTGGAGCCCCCTCCTCTGGCTCCCAGTGCAGAAGGGGCAGACAGAAAAGCACTGATGGAGGCAGGGTAGGGTCCCAGCTCTCTAAGCCAGGCTCAGCACCCTCTCAGCAACTCCCTGAGGCCCTCTCCCTATAAGACTTAGACAGCAGGACAGAGACAGATGGCACAGTAAGACAGACAGGCTGGGGAGACAGACCACATACACATAGACTCACATACACACATACAGGCTGGCCCCTTCCTTTGGCATGGTTCACTCTAGCCCTGGGGACAGGGTCTAAGGGTGGTGGTGGTGGGCCTGCAGTCTGGGCTAGCCCCTGAGAGAGATGGGACCAACTTAAATCCTTGGTCACCCAAGCTCCCAGGCCAATGAAGTCCCTAGTCTCACCTACCTCAACAAGACGCCCCTACACCTTCCCACCCAACACTTAGAAACGGAGATTGTTCAAGTAACAAGGATAGATGAAGGAAAGGGAGACTCCACCCTCATCCAATCTTCCCAACTAGGGGCCTGCAAAAGGGGCTTCAAGCCCTGGGTTTGGGTCATCTCAGCTCAGACTTCTCTCTTCCCTCAACTCTGTACAGATGAGAAAGAGCAGGAATGTGTCAGTCAGATTCTTCCATCTAGTAGAAGTGGGGGGAGGTCAAGACATGGAGCACCATCACCCTCCAGAGGGGCTTTGACAGTCCCGGTGGGGTTAGAAGTGGGGAGAGGTCTAATTCCGGCCCTGGCTCAAGGGGAATTAGGCTGGCTCTTTGGGGCTCTCAGAATTGTTTCAGACCACGAGCTTTGCTAGAGAGATCCTTTTCCTGCTTACCCCCTCAAACTTGTACATTTTCCAGGTGGTATCTGCTCCTCCAGCTTAGGCCTACAGCCATCCTAACCCAGTTCTTGCAGGTTCTGGACCCCTGCCCCAGAAGGAGAGAGGGGTAACCAGACCCTGGCCCTTCAGTTGGCCTTGCTCTGTCTGTAGTCTTCCACTGGCTCCCGGCTCTCAACGGCAGACAGGGCGATGAACATCTGGGCAGCATAGTAGGTAGACATGATGAGTGCCCGTGCGTAGGGCACCGGGAAGCAGAACTTGCTGAGGGCGATGGTCAGGTCTGAGATGATAAAGAGCAGCGCACCACTGCCTGCTGCCAGCTCGGTCCAGCGCCAGGCTGCCCCGACCAGCCGGAGTCCTGCCACAGCCCGCCAGCCCATGAAGCCGATGAGGGCCACATAGATCCCCACCAGATAAGTGAAGGCACCTGAGAGGCATGGGTAGAGGAGAGCATAGCACAGGCCCGACAGCACTGCCATCACCAGGCCTGTCCGAAGAGCCAATGGCCGCATGCCAAAGGCTGAGGCGTAGAGCACGTGGGTCACAGCAAACATCAGCAGACCTGGGAGTGAGAGGGGATGAGGGGATGCTGAGGGCGGGCTCAGGGGAGTAATGAGTAACGGGGTGGGGGGGTTAGGAGGGGGGTGTGGGGATAACCCAGCAGCTTTGGGAAGTCTCAGGGGTGGGAGGAAATGCACAGAGGTAAAGATACACTCTCCCTTCCCCTGAGAAACTCTAGAACTGATAACCAGATCAGTGCAAGGGAATCCTCAGTGCAAGGGCCCCACAGTCTTTGGCCTTAGAACCCCTCAGATTCACCATATTCTTGTTCCAAAGCTCCCTCTCCCCAGTCCTTGGCCACCTAAGACCCGCTAGCACCCAGCCCCAGGATTCCTCCCAAGCAGCTACTAGGGCAACTGACCGTGCATAAAGTAACCCTGGTCCTGCCAGATGAGGAAGGCATCACCTAGAGCAGAGAAGACGAGCCCCGCAAAGATGCGGGTGGCACTGGGATGGGTCAGCAGGAATCCTAGGCCATGGGCCAGAAGGAAGAGCCAGAGGCAGAAGATGGGCAGGCACTTGATGAGGGCGCTGACCCACGATGGACTGGACGAGGGCAGCCAGAGCACAAAATACACGCAGGTGGCCTTGAAGAAGGGCACCAGCTTGGGTCCCTCACTCTTCACCTGGAGGACACAGGACAAGGGCAGCACTCAGCACTTGGAACTCGGAAGCCCACGGAGGTGTTCAGAGCCAGCACCCTCAACCCAGACATATACCCCAGAGCCAGACCTGCCTCCCAAGCAGGGAGGATTGACCCCCCAAAACCCAGTTTGGCCTGTCCCAACCAGCCAGCAGAGTACACACATTCCCATCATCACCCTGGGGCTTAACCAATTAGGAAGGGGAAGGGCTCCACTGTTCTGCTGCCCGTGTACCTTCTTGACCCAAAGCAGGACCAGAATGGTCACTCACTAGGCAGAAAAAACATAACTGGGGATAAAGTCCCCTCCTGCAAGCAACGCTTCTCCCTTCCTGGCTCCTCCCTGTCCTCCCCAAAGCCCCTTTAACCCATCTCTGCCAGCATCAGCCACCGGCTGTCTGGAATGGAGTGGAGTCAGCAGGAAACCACAGAGACGCCACAACTAGCCAACTCGTGATCCTCCGCAGTGGGGCCCGGGCACAGGCTTAGGGCCCTGGCAACACCCGGTGAGTGCCAGGAATGTGTGAGGGTGAGCCCTCAACCCCCACAGGCTCTCTCCTTGGCCAGCCTGCTCCTCAGCCTTCATTCCAGCTGTCCCAAAAGGTACCAGCCTCAAGGTACCATCAAGAGCGAGGAGAGGAGATAGGGATGCTTGCTAGAGGACGATTTCAGGGATCAGGGAGTTGAAGGGGCAGGGTGTCTCTTGGTCAGTCTCATTTCCAAGAAAATAAGAGCAATTCAAGAGTTCATCAAAAAGAGAGGCAGGAAGCAGGGGAGGGGTTCTCTTTCCAGCTTTTGATCTACAGCCAGCAGACTGGCTGGGAGATGTGGAACTGAAAGGGGGAAGTTGGAGCAGCTGACTTGGCCTCAGCCAGATTAGGGGGGAGGGCAGCTAAAGAAAGGTATGTCCGAGGCCACTTCAAGTACTCTCCAAACTGAGGGAGGGGGCTACTGCAAATATTCTGAATCTGTGATCCCCTGAAGCTCCCCCTTTTTTTGGGCTTTGGGTACAGGGTCTCTGTGAGCGATTCAAAACTCCTGAGGTTCCCTGTATACATACACTCTGCCCAAAATGATTGTGCCTCTAGCTGGGTGAGCTGTCCAGCACAAGGCTCTGGGAACACACTGATTCCCAGACTGCCAGTTACCTGAGGACTGATCAGACTGTGATGGAGGAGGCTGGGAAGAGGCAGATGGGTAGGTCCAGGGTCCAAGCCTGCCCTTGCTCTGCCACGGGTGAGAGCAGGGAGAAAAGATGACTAAGTTCCTTCCTATGGAGATCTCCCCTATCCAGGCTCATTGGGGTAAGGGCATGGGTAGAGGAAGAAACTGGAGCAGATGAACAATCCCGCAGTCCCCAGTTCTCCACAGCAACAACCTGCCAGCCCTTGGAAACATCAACGTCTGCTCCATACCCCTCCCCCAGCCCCATATTTCCTGTAAGGAGAAACAGGCCGTAGAGTAGTAGCAGCTGGCGAGACTTTTGACAGAGAGAATCCAACACTAGAAGATGAAGGGTGGGGAAGAGAAAGAAGTTCGAGTTGAGAAGTCTTAATAGGAAGAGTGGTCAAGAGAGGAGGAGCCCTCTTCCTCCAGCGCATTACCAACGCTGCATGGACTCAGGGACTTCCCCTCTAGCGCCCCAGGCTTGTTTATAGGATGAGGAGCGGGAGGAAACAAGTTTGGCCAGGATTCCCAAGAGGTCCCAGTCACCCTCCTGCCCTTCCCCGCCCTCTCCCACGCCTCCCTGTGGTCTGCCCACGCAGAACCTGGCGGCCAGCTGCTGTCGCCTCTCTCTCCCTGGCGGCCACCCCGCCGACCCGCGTCGGACACACAGACATCAACAAAGTCACGCTTCCGAGTCACGTGCCCACTGTTTTCCTCCCTCCCCCGGGCGGGCGGGGGCTGCGTGGAGGAGGGGCGCCGCGGGTCCCGGGTGCGGGGCCCTTGACAGCGCCCGCCTCCCCGCCCGAGGACGCCAACCGCCGCGGGATCCCTGCCCTTCCTCGGCCTCCGACGGCCTGGCCTGCCGCAGCCCAGTCCCCAGGCCGGTGGGCTCCGGCCGCGCCGGACACTGGCTCGCTCGCTCGCTCACTCACCACAGTGACCGGGGACACCATGGCGGCAGCGGCGGCGGCAGCGGCTGACACTCCGCTCCGGGCTGCAGCGGCCAGGACGCGCCCGCGGCCAGGTGAGCAGGCGAAGACGTAACAAAGCCCCGGGTGACGGACAATACCTCCCGCTCGCCCGGCGCTGGGATTTCTGTCTGCGATCCCCCGGACGTCACGGCGCTCACCGCCAATGAGAGGGCGGGGGGCGAGGGGCGGGGCGTCCGAGGCCCCGCCCATCCTGGAGCCCGGGCCTGGGCATCCCGGAATCTGACTGTGACACCGCCCCCCACCCCCCCACCCCCCACTCCCCACCCCCAGTGAAGACCGAGGTTGGCTGAGAGTCAAACACATTCCTGTCGTGGGCCCACGATGTAACCCGGGGATAAAAAGCTGATTCCCTTCAGCTTTTAAACACGCGGTTTACTCGAACATCGGGTTTGTTTGTTTTTAAGATTTTACTTATTTATTTGAGAGAGAGAGGGAGCGCACACAGAAGCAGGGGGAGTGGGAGAGGGGGAAGCAGACTCCTGCTGAGCAAGGAGCCCGATGTAGGGTTCGATTCCAGGACCCTGGGATCACAACCCCAAGCCCAAGGCAGCCGCTTAACCGACTGAGCCAGCCACACGCCCCACACCCAGACATAGTTACAATTAGACCCACAGCCTTCATTGTGTACAAACACACATGCAAATGGACACAGCGGTCAGCGTACATAGCACCTTCAACATGAAAAGAGACACCTCAATAAGTCCAGAGCAGCCCATAGACCCATTGTCCTCACGTATATACAAACATATACAGAATCACAATTACCCTTAGGCATCAAACAAATATGTAGACCTAAAACCACCAGTGGCAGGTGGACACACGTCCTTCAACATAAAGAGAGGCAGAGACAGGCACACCTCCAGACCACAAATACTTAATTGCTCTTAGGTACATGCCTCTCATAGCTCAGACACAACTCTAACACAAGAACACACCAGGAATGACAGACCTGAGCACCTCAGACAGACCTGAGCATACTTAAGGACCCACACGAGTAGGAACTAGCTTTGCCAAAATCCGGCTTAAGAAGCTTGAGTGTCAAGATAACAGAGACTAATTTGCGACACATTACAGACACATTTGCGACTGGGCTTCATCAGAACCGTGAGAATTCCATGGTAAGTAGTTAAGTGAACAGGGATCTCTGTTCTAATTTGCCAGGTCCATGTTGGGCGACTGGGTGAATCAGCTGCCCTCTCTCGGCTTGATTTCCTCATATATAAGATAAATGCATAATCTCTAAGCTTTCTCCCAGGCCATCAGGTTGTGTAGGACAGGGAAGGAGTGGGATGCTGATGTCATCCTGGAGGCATCCTGGAGACAGAGATTTCAGATACTTTTCAAAGGATGGCCTGCGGTCTTTCTGTAGGAGGAGAGAAGGCGCCACGTGCCCGGCTTTGGGAATTGGGGTTGGAGGGGATAACCAGCCCTAACTGGCCTCAATTAGCAGCCAACAAGGAGTTTTAAACATCCTGGACTGACACTGTTGCTGCACCCGAACCTGGTGCTAGGCCAAGAGAAGCCTACGGCTTGCCTTCTGTGAGCCCCTCCCATAATGGGTCCCTTTCTTTTTCTTTTGGGACCAGCCCAGCTTTCCCAAAGCCTGTGCTGACCTAACACCCGAGTGGAGTGGGGAGCAGCCCTCTGTCATGATAGAATTGACAAGCAGAGATTCAGAGGCAGGGGCACTAGATTGAGAATCAAGACTTGGGATTGGGGGTCACACACAGCCTTCTCCCATCGCCTTCAGGCCCCTTCTGCGTAGGGCCCCAGGGGGCAGGGAACTCTGCCTGCTCCACTCTCTTCCCAGCCAGGGGCAGTGGGGAGACCTACCTTGCCAGAATGGGAGACTATAATTGCTACCTAGGGGGCTTGGTGCCCCCAGCACGTATACACCCCTTCCTACAGTGTCCTGCCTAGAAAAAAAAGCCTGGATTGAAAGTTAGAACTACTGTACTTGGTGCTAGTCCCTCCTTCTCTGGGACTTACTAGCTCTATTAACTGGGCACGTCACTCCATCTTTGAAGCCTGGGTTTCCTCATCAAAAAATGGAGAAATGGAGAATCTGTTTTCCAGCCAAACCCTTTAATGTCACCTAAGGGATAATTCTCAGGGCGAGAACAAGTCAGGGCCTTCTTCCCTTTCCTCGAGGTTAGTTTCCCTGTTGACAAAAGTGAGAGGATGGGGCTATAAAAGTGGTTCTCAACAAGCAGGGCCTATCAGAATTTCTTGGGAAGCTTTTTAAAAACCTAGATACCCTCGCCCCATCCCAGACCTACTAATTAAGGGGCACAGATTTTAATAAGCTTGGCTACACAAATATCCAAATACAGAAAGCCCGAGATGTAGACTTGTCATCTGTGGGGCCTCAATCAATGTTTGCATCCTCAGCAGGAAATGATCACAGACATAGGTCACCTGCAAAGCAGAGGCATTTCTCCCCACAGTGCTGGTTATTCTCTGTCCTCTCACTACCCAGTTCCATTCTCAGCCCTTCTCTCCCCTGCCCCAGAGGCTGACCTCTATGATTGTGTCACCTGGGCTCACTTGCCCTCTGGCTCCTGATGGAGTTTGGTTAACAAGAGACAGAGGCAGATCTGAAGGTGGAAGGAGGGTGTGATTGGGGATCACCCCCACCACCACCACCACCAGCTCGCTGGGCTGAGCTCAAGTTCTGGCAGTGGCTGGGCTCTTCCGTGGCCCAGGCCTAGGCAGGGCAACTTCCTCCTGCTGTCGCTTGTCTTTAGGTGGGTACCCCTTCAGTCCTGGCTGGTTTCCTTAACCTGCCCACGTCTCTACCAAGAGCCACGACCTTCTCTTCTGTCATATTCTTGAGGGTACAAGCACCCTGACTGGTAGAGTTACCCACAAAGCAGAGGTGTTCTCCCCTTCCCAAAAAGAAAGCGCTTATGACATTTCATGTCTAGGGAGAAGATTTCCTGTTTGTTTCAAAAATTTTATTTTACTGTTTAGCGTTTTTACGTTGAATTGCATATTGCAGGGAGCAGAAAGGGGGGTAGGGCTGCCTGAAGTCAGGCATTCCTTCCTCTGTGTACCCGAAATGACCTGTTAGCACGGCCTTTTCCTCACAGCTTTGTAATTGTTTTCTTTACTTGTCCGGCTCCCTGATAAGAATGTGAGTCCATCCATCCATCCATCCACCCAGCAACTGTTTACTGAGCACCAACTATGTGCTACCTACCATATTAGATGTGGGGGTTTCAACACTGCAGTAAGATACAGGCTCTGTCCTCATGGGACACACAGCTCAGTTAAGGCAGGCAAGTACACCATTATCATGTAGTACAGCAACTGAAAGAACTGAGGTAAAAAAGCATGTTTCGGGTGACATCAGAAAGATGTCAGAATCATTCATTGTGCCTGGAGATGCTGAGGAAGCTGGGGCTAACTCCATAGGAATGAGTTGGTCCTTACCGAGGAAATGGAAATGGAAATGGCAGTCATGTTCTAGGCAGGGGGAATTGCATGTGCACAGAGGAGCACAAAAGACACACTGAATTCGGGGAAATGCCTGCAGTAGGGGCATGAGCTGGAAAGTGAAGAGTGACCCTGTAGAAATAAGCATGATCCAGGTCAGAATGGATCTGAATGTTCTGGCTGAGGAGTCTGGTCTCGATCGATGGATGACAGTAAGCTAGGTGTTTTCTGTTCCCTAGCTTCTCTGATTGTCCCCAGATCTCACGTGCCAGATACATGGATAATACGTAGAAATGGTGACCGACCATCATTCTGGGCCTCTTTCTCCTATGGGGCTTCATCTAACCCAGTATTTCCTCCATCTCTGACCCCCATGGTTTTGCCACCAGATGCTTTGTTCTCATCTGGTTTGCTCCACTTGGCATGGTAATCCAGCTCTAAATTGTTTACCTTATTCTTGAGAGATCAGAGGAGATCGGGTGTGTTCACTGCGGTATGGCCATAGACAATTGCTTACCTTATTCCTGACCTGTTGCTGGATCTCTGTTCATTTCTGCATGTTTGTTCCGGGCTCCCAGAACACTTTTAACCAACTCTCAGAGCCACCCTGCCACATCCCATCCCACCGCTGCCCCACCTGTAAATCTGGGGAAGAAAATCAGACATTAATGAAGAGGTGTTCACGAGGGTGTGGCAAGTTCAGATATTCTGATAATAATGTGGGGGAGTTGGTGAGTTCTTAGGCGCAAGCTGGATGTATGTCAAACAAATCAAGGTGTTTGGATACAAATCTGGTGCTCAGGACCAAGGTGAACACAGGGATATAGATTTGGAATTCGTAGCCATGTTGAAAGCTATGTGAATGAAATTAACCAGAGAAAGGTCTTGAGGAAACAGAGAAAAGGGGCCAGACCAAACCCTGGGGGATGTGATATTGAAGAGGGAGGGATAAAAAGAAGGACCAGAGAGGAAGCCAACACACAGACCAATAGATGTATCTTGCTAAACCCAAATATACCCAGGGCCAAGCACACTCACCCAGAGAAGTATACGCTTCCACAGATGATCTGTGGTCTCCGTGTTTGGTTGCCTCCTCCCTAGAACAGATGACAGATGGTGGTTCTGCTTCCCCATTGTGGTAGGGTCAGAAGCTTTGAAGACAGAGGACAATGACCCTTCTCCATTCCCGACTGTGTGCTCCATCAGCTCATGGTCTGTTGTGAGGTTCAACACCCCCATCCCAGGACAGGACATTCCTACAGGTGCCTCTCTGCTTACAGGAGTCAGCCTAGGTTCTGAAATCCATGAGTATCACTCATCCTCTGAAGACATCCATTCCAGAATGCTTCTGTCATGCTGGAGCCCACGTGCGCCTCGCAGGTGAGTTCTGGAGCACCTGATGTAGCCTATGATACAGGGTCTGCTCCTGGAGCCTTTAGGAAAAAGACAGAGATTTTAGCAGGACTCCTCTTTTCAGACACTCAGTTCTAAATTTTAATGCTCTTTTGAGATAGTATGTGGGTCAGTGTCACTAAGGACATTCTGGGCTCTTTGGTTGACTTCTGGGCTTGGAGCCAGATACACCTGGGTTTCTGCTCCTCTTTCCTTTCCTTTGTCTTTTGACAAGGGCATCATGAGGCCATTGGACCTATGTAGATTTCTCTGACTGTAAAGATATAAAACAAAGGGTCTCCTAATAGGGCTCAATACCAAAGATCCCTCAGGAGAGATCCCTGATTTCAATGGGGTATGTGGGATTAGATGAGCGCTAATGCCCAAGCTTCTAGAGTCCCTAGCTCTGTGAAGTCCAAGTGTTTTGTCAACCCTCATGTGGGGGTTACTCAAGTTCAGCTGTCTTGCAAACCTCAGTCCCACTCCATCTTCCCGTTCCATCCAACCCTAAACTCTTTGGGTTGTGCTTTTGAGTTGTTCTTCCTCAGTGTTGGGATATTAATATGAGGAAGTAGAAACAAGAAAGGAGAATTATCTGGGGTTTGAGCAAGAGGATGGTTTTTGAGGGGAAAAAAAAAACCCTAGATGATCCCACTCATTTAAATCAGCAGGACCACATTTTAAGATTTCCAGAACAAGTCTAATTTAAGAAAAGACTGCACAGGGGTTGCATTTTTTTTTTTAAGAGAGAGAACACAAGCAGGGGGAAAGGCAATGGAAGGGGGAGAAGTAGACACCCCGCTGAACGGGGACCCCCCCACCCCACTCTACACATGCACCCTGGGATCATGACCTGAGCTGAAGGCAGTCGTTTAACCAACTGAGCCACCCAGGTGCCCGACCAGTTTTTTATTTTGCTACGTAAAGACTAAAAACAATCAACTACCATCTCTCTCACTTAGTAAAGGAAAAAACATTTTAACCCTAAAATGGAAAGCAGTCTCAGAATTGAGGCCAATCCTGTAAATAGACTTCAACCTAGTGTCAAGGGTTGTATGACCTTGATTTTTTTCCCCCTTCTTCTAGGCCAGCAGCAGGCATGGTGCCCTATAAAGAATGGGGCACCCAGAGAGCACTGGCTCTCACAGAGGCCAGCAGTTCCTGGTTAGAGTCCCAGCTCCACCACTTTCTCCCAGGCACACGTCTGAATCTTTCTGAGTGTCAGTTTCCTTTGCGGAAACAAGTAATTCCCTCAGAGAGTTTTGGGTGGGAGTTTCATGAGAAAAGTGCAGAAGGCACGTAACACGCTGATGCTGAAATCAGTACTCCGTATAGAATGCTTACCTTCTGAGTGGGCATTTGTCTGCCTGGAATCACTTAGGCACAGTCTCTTCTGAAGATGGGTGGGACTTCTCAACCTTCATAGACCTGGGAGTGCCTCAGAGTCCCTTGGGAAGCTGGCTAAACGCACAGGTAATGGAACTTCACCCAGGAATTCTGCCTCAGTCGCTCTGAGATCTGTGTTTTAACAAGCTCCCCTCAAAGGATTCGTATGCATACTGAAGTTTGACAACGTTTGTGTTGGACACAAGCATACAAATCAATAAGTAACCATGGGGACTTGTGATGAAAAGGGACACCAAAGAAAGGGTAGCCAAAGGGGAACCAGGACTGGGGTGGGGGGCATCAGACAGCTTGAAGAGCAAGCCAGGTTTCCCAGGCAGAGCAGTGTGGACATGTCCAAAGACATAAAGGTGGGAGTGTGCATAGGTATAGTGAGTGGGGGTGTGCATAGGTATGGCTGCAGCAAAGGGTACCAGGGAGAGTGGTAGGACATGTGCTTTGGGCACTGGCTTGTGGTGGTCTAAGGAATTTCAGACTGATGACCAAATGAAACAAGATGAAACCAGAGAGGGAGACAAACCATAAGAGACTCTTACTCAAAGGAAACACACTGAGGGTTGCTGGAGGACAGGAGTAATGGTGTGATGGGCATTGGGGAGTGTATGTGTTGTTATGAGCACTGGGTGTTAAATAAGACTGATGAATCACAGAAACAAATAATGCATTATATGTTAGTTGAATTTAAATTAAATATACAATATTTTATATATACACACACACATATATGTATATTTGTGTGTGTATATATATATATATATATATATATATATATATATGGAAGAGATTTAAGAAAAAATCTTGGTGACGAAGTCCATGGGGAACCAGCATATTTCCACCATATAAGTCTCATTTGACAGCAACCAGTATGGGAAATGGGATGGCACAGTCAGTACTGGGGACAAGGAGAACAATTAGGAAGCTGTTGCAGTCGTCCCAGAGGAAGCTGGGAACAGTAGAGGGTAGAGAGATGATTTTTCTCCAGTTCTTTCCTACTTCAGGATTCTGCCATCCCAGTGTGGTGTTTTACAGAGCTTAGGGGAAAGATTTTGTCTATGAGGCTATTCAAAAGAACCTGTTTTCTTGTGAAAGTGACATGTACTCATTATGAAAAATTTGGAAAATATGAACAAGTATAAACTATAGGAATTGCCTAGCATGCCACAGTCTGGAGAGAATTACAGTTGAACGTTTTGGTATATTTCCTTCCAGTTGCTTTCCACGCATGTTTCAAGTTTTAAAATCTAAATTCACCACAGTTTATTTAATTTTCCCAAATTGTTGAATATGTACATTGTTTTGCTATTATCAATAATGCTGCAATGAACATATTCTGTATAATCTCTGCCTACGTTTTTTTGATTATTTTTTTAGGAAACATTTTTGGAAGTAGGATGATTAGACCAAAGGGAATTACTGTATTTATGGTTCACAAATTGCTCTCCAGATAGATTGCCAAAAAGAATTTCTGCTTTTGTGAGAGCTATAAAGAACATTAATTCATCTGGTAAATAAACATGTAAATTCTTTACTGAAGCATGACATAAAGATCACATTTCTGTTTCAATGAATGTCCTGGAAGCTCCACTTTTGGGATTAATAACAACAAATGTTTTCCAGTGTTTGCTGTATGCCAGGCTGGGTGCTATACCTGTATTTTTTTTTTAATTCTCACAATACCTTTATGATATTGGCCCTATTATTGTTTCATCTTGCAGATGGGGAACTTGAGGCTCAGAGAGACTAAGGGACTTGACCTACTGCACCTATAAAGAAACAGGTCATTATTAACCATGCCTCAAATTCTTTAATTGGACTTGGCCAGAAGTTATATCTGAAGCCAGAGGTCACAAGCCTTAGTTCCCCAATTATTGAAGAATCTTGAATAAGACTGTTGACGCAGTGCTTGGAGAAGAAGTATCAGCTGGCCTTGCATCTTGGGTAATAAATAGAGAATATACATCTAGGTTACCATAAAATTTCATTAAATCTCTATTTATATCCCGCCATTATAAAATTTTAAGTTTGTTGACTATCAAATGACTTCCTTATAACAAGACAGGTTGGTTTTAATACTTGAAGGGTTGCTGACAAATAACCTTGAGACCATACAGGAAACTACTTTTGTTACGATGTTTGTGTTGTGAAATTGGGTTGTTTACTTAAGCTTGTAAACTGGGTTTATCATAAGACATTGAAGTCACCCACATACTTGTGAAAACTGTCTCCCTATGACTTCCTGGGGTTGATTACGTAACTTTATTACGTAAAGCTTGTTTGTTGGAAGCACCAAACCGCTGCCTTTGATATTTGCCCTTTTGGTGCCTGTATCAATTTGCTCTTTGCTAGCCAACATCTCAATTTATAATCGTGTGTGTAACTCAGTGGATTTGATTATCTTCCCCCGATTGGATTAGAAGCCCCATAAGAGGTGAGCCCATGCCTGTTTCTGGTCATCATTTCATAACCAATGTTTAAAGCAGAATCCAGCACATAGTACGTTCTCCTGATGATTTGCTGTATAAATGAGGGAATGTCTGAGTCTACCGGCCATACACCCTGCAGGGACCCCTTGGAGGGAGAAGAACTAGAAAAGATGAAGAGGGAGGAGTGGAAGGACTGGATATTGTGGCCAGAGAGAAAAAAAAAAAAAAAAAAAAACCACTGTTAATGAGGGAGTTGTTGAAAAGAATGGAAATGCTTGTATAGTAAAGTAGTGGTTCTCAAACAGTGTTCCTCCAAGACCTCAGTGGTTTCCCCAATGTCTGTGAGCTGGCCTGACAGTACCACTAAAATAAAATAAACCTAGGCTGGCTCTCAATTTTAGTTTTCTCAATCTTCAATTGCTATTCTGTATATTTTTCTTAAATTTTAATTCCTGCTGTCTATTAACTATACGAAGGCCTCGTGTACTGTGGCACATTATGTAATATATGGTCCGTTAAAAATTAATACATTGATACTTCAGAAAGTCCACAAATAACAAGCTGTTTGAAAATACTGGGGGGGCTGGGGCGCCTGGGTGGCTCAGTGGGTTAAGCCACTGCCTTCGGCTCAGATCATGATCTCAGAGTCCTGGGATCGAGCCCCGCATCGGGCTCTCTGCTTGGCGGGGAGCCTGCTTCCTCCTCTCTCTCTGTGGCTGCCTCTCTGCCTGCTTGTCATCTCTCTCTGTCAAATAAATAAATAAAATCTTTAAAAAAAAAAAAAAAGAAAGAAAGAAAGAAAAGAAAATACCGGGGGGGTGGGGTGTGTGCCTGAGTGGCTCAGTCAGTTGAGCACCCAACTTTTGGTTTTGGCTCAGGTCGTGATCTCAGGGTCATGAGATCGAGCCCTGCTTTGACCCCCAAGTCGGTCTCCATGCCCAGTGTGGCGTCTCCTTGGGATTTTCTCTCCCTCTGCTCCTCCCCCTGACTCTTTCTCTCTAAAATAAATGAATAAATCTTAAAAAAAAAAAAAAAAAAAAAAAAGGAAGCTAGCTGAGGAAGAGGGTTGCAGATGGGATGTGTTTTGAGATGAGCAGGGCAGGGAGACCTCATACAAAAAGACGCTTTAGGACTGTGTTATAGGGGTGCCCAAGTATAATGCTGTCCCAAGAATGACTGCATCTGACCAGAGGAGAAGTGTCAGTTCTTTTGGTGACCTCATTTTCCCAACCACTTGGGCTGAGCTTATAGTTAACGAAATCCAAAATATTTTCTTCTATCCCCTGACATTGCCATTTTTTGGATCAAATTCAGGGATTGGCAATTTTTCCCATTACGTTTGATCTCTGTTAGATTCCTGCCCATGAAATCTTTGTGGATTTGGATTCCGACAGTAGGTGCCATAGGTCCCAACCATACCCTCTGCCATAGGCCGAATCATGTCCCTCTCCAAACTCATAGAGTGAAGCCCTAACCCCCAGTGTGATGGTCTTTGGTTACGGGGCCTTTGGGAGGTAATTAGGGTGAGTGAGGTCACAAGGGTAAGGCTCTCAGAATGGAATTAGTGCCCTCATAAGAAAAGACACCGGAGAGTTTGCTCACTCTCTCTCTGCCACATTGAGGACGCACCTAGAAGACAAGTCTGCAAGCCAGGAGGAGGGTACCTACCAGAACCCGACCATGCTGGCACGCCGATCTCAGACTTTCTAGCCTTCAGAACTGTGAGGAAAGACATGTCTATTGTTAAAGTGACCCAGCCTCTGGTATTTTGTTATAGCAACCTAAGCTGAATGAAGACACCCTCCCTCATCCTCCCAGTATTTCATTATTCCCATTAGCCTCAACTGCCACCTTCCTTATCACATAGTTGCTTCACCAGGTTACATGGCTACATCACCTTCCAGATGCCTTCGCTTTCACTTCACAAGCTGCCCTAGTCCCACCTGGCCTCTATCTGCGTACCTCCACCTCCAACAAAATTGAATGTGCCCCATTCTGGGTTCTTCCACCTTCCATAAATCAATTTATGAAAGGCTGAGAGAGCCACTAACATTAAGCAAATCACTTAAAAACATAGTCTCTGAGGTCAGAATGTTCGAGTTCATGTTCCAATTCTACCCTCTGCTAACTACCTGACCTTAGGCAAGTAGTACAACCTACATGTGCCTCAGCTGATCTGTAAAATGAGGTGATTTACATGAGTTCATGTATCTGTACTACTTGGAACAATGTCTAGCCATACGTCACATTTTATGAAATCTTTAGATCAACCCTGTGAAGTAGGAATTACCATTTCCTTTTACAGAGAAGTGGCACCTCTCTTCACTCTATCACTTTACCCTGTTTCATTGTCTTCACAACACCTACTGCCATCCCCATGTATCATTATGTATTAGTTTTCCTGTTTATTGTCTGTCTCCCCAACAACCCTCCACATCTGCTAGAATGAAAGCTCTTGGAGATAAGGGACTTTGTTTTGTTCACCAGGTAATTCTATGCCTAGTAAGCTCTCAATAAATATTTTTAAATAAACATGTGAACAAATGAACAAATGAATGAATGAAAATAAGGAGCTCGAGTACAGAGAGGCCAAGTTGCTAGGCTAAGACCACACAGCAAGTAACTGGCAGAGCCAGCATTTGATATCAGGTCTAGATGGTTCTAAAAATCCATACTTGCTCTCCCACTGCTTCCCGGAACAGCAGAAATGAGCACAGTTGGAGGAGGAAGCTGGGGGAAGGGGATTAGATAACATTCAGCTCCTTAAGCCAGAGCTTCCGCTCTCTCCTCCCTGCGTGACTCCCAAAGTCACAGGGCACAGCTGATACACTCTACCCTGACATCCAAGGTGCGTTCAGAACCTGCAAGCCAGCTGCACCTTGCAGGTATGACTGGACTGTATGGGAACCGTACAGGATCTCACAAAGTAGAGAGAGAAAATGCCACGCTATAGGAATGGCCCCAGTCTAGGTGTCCAGAGGCCAAGGCTCCAGTCCGGGCTTAGCAAGCCAACTAACCACTTTGAGAATGCTTGTAAGTCATTTAAATTCTCTTAACCCTTATCTTTCCCTTTTGTCATTTGTGCTGATGGCTTGATTTTTATTGACACAAATAAGTAAACTGACCAAAAAAAGGTGGTGGGGGGAATCTACTTTAAAATCAATCAATTTTCAGAAAGGCTGCCTTTGTGTTAATTGTGCCTAAATTTTAAAATGCTGGATTTGGCAGAAATTCTCCAAAATTTAGGTGGAAAACATTATGCTTAATGGTCACCTAATTCAGCTCCTCTGAATACACTTGGGAGTGCATTTTTTGGAAGAAATATAAAATTATATTTTCTGATAATTATACCAAAGCATGGGTCTAATAAAAAAATATTTTATGGTTAAAGTAACTGGTTGGTAATATTTTCACTCAACATTTTGGATAATCTCTTTTAAGCTTTATATGCACAATAATGGTTTCTAACACTTGTATTGAACTTTAGTTTCTTCCCTTACAAATGGGGTGGATAATTCCCATCTCACAAATATACTGAGAAATTCTTGTGGAATAACAAATCTACAGGGTTCCTGTTGAACACTCAGAAGGGAACATGATACACAGTAAGCTTTCAACAAATGGTACTTCTATTAGTTATCGGTTTCTGCTTAGTTATTCCTAAACTTAGCAGCTTAAAAAAATAGACATTCATTATCTCACAGTTTCTAGAGATCAGGAATCCAGAAGTGGCTTTTGCAGAGATAAGTCTAGGTCAGGCTATCTCCTGAGGTCCTAGACAACATGTCAACTGGTCACCTAGGACAGCAGTCATCACAAGACTCAATTGGAGTAGGAGAATCTGCTTCCAACCTTTCACCCAGTTGCTGGCAATCTTCTGTTCTTAGCTGGACAGAGGCTTCCAAGCCTGGCCATGTGGGCCTCTCCATAGGGCTGCTCACAACATAGAAGTTTGCTTCCCCAGAGCGACAGATCCAAGAAAGAGAGGAAAAGCGGACAGTACAGATGGAAGCCTAAATCATTTATAACCTAATCTCTGAAGTGACACAGCTGCTTCACATCCGCCATATGCTGCCCCCAGGCAATGTAGGAGGAAACTGTACAGGGTGTGAATATCAGGAGGCAAAAGTCGTGGGAGCCAAAGTGGACACTGGCTACTTAAATTTATTATTACTATTATTTCTTCTTCTGGCTAAAATTCCGTTTCCTGGACCCACTTCTAGAGTTTCCCACTTGGTAGCCACCGAAAAGCTAGGTAATTGGGGATGCCTGAGTGGCTCAGTCATTAAGCGTCTGCCTTCGGCTCAGGTCATGATCCTGGGGTGCTGGGATTGAGCCCCGCACCGGGCTCCCTGCTCGGTGGAGAGTCTGCATCTGCCCCTCCCTCTCCCCCTGTTTGTGTTCCCTCTCTTGCTGTCTCTCTCTGTTAAATAAACAAATAAAATCTTAAAAAAAAAAAAGAAAGAAAGAAAAGCCAGGTAATTTTGATACTGGTAGACTGGGGACAGTCATGAATTCTCCCGTAGAGAGACTTAAGCACAGGTTCAGAGTGTCAACAAATAAGGGAAGCAGAAATATCAGAAAAGAATTTTATGTTTGGTATTTTAAAAGATCAAAGTCATCAGAGTAGAAATACTCAGAACTTTGCTGGATTTCCATATCTTTTTACTTCTTAATCACGAATGTGGAAGGAGGTGGAGTCCATGTTTTTCAATGTTCTGGGGCCCTGCCTGGAGTACACACTTTGCGAACCACTGTTCTTATTCTAAATTCTAGCTTCTGAACTTCTAAACTTCTAGCTTCTAAATTCTAAACTTCTCTTTGTTTCCCTCCTTTAGCACAGCCCTTACTTCGGGCTCCTCTGCCTTTCTTTCCTGGCTACTGTTAACCTTCTAGCCTAAGTGGCTAAGCTGACCACAAGCTCTTTGTGAAATTTAAAAAATGATGCGCAAGACTGTGTTAATTGAAGTAAAGTACCCAAGTGAAGACAGGTTTCAGGCCCCGCTCCGTGCTGGCCTTGCTTACCTTCAGTTCATATGGATGTGCTTTTAGCCTCCAGCTGCCCAAGAAGGAGTCAGTGGGTGGGATCCACCCACAGCAGCTTCCCGAGTCCTGAGCATTTCCCCCAGCTCACACGAAAGGAGGCCAGGCCAGGCCTCCTGAAAACCAAAGGCTTTTTCCAGGCAGCTTACTACTGCTTTGATCATTTGATTCACTCCAGCCTTAGGGGCTAGACCCATTTCTTCCCCATCTTACGTTTTGGACCCTTTTCCTTCTACTTCTTAGTCTGACTTTGTCAGTCTCTGTTTTTTCAAAGTTCTTCTTTATTTTAAATTTCTAGGTAGTACCTACTTGTGGTTAATAATGATGATGATATGGGGTGCCTGGGTGGCTCAGTTGGTTAAAGCCTCTGCCTTCAGCTCAGGTCATAATCTCAGGGTCCTGGGATCGAGCCCCGTATCGGGCTCTCTGCTCAGCAGGGAGCCTGCCTCCTCCTCTCTCTCTCTGCCTGCCTCTCTGCCTACTTGTGATCTCTCTGTCAAATAAATAAATAAAATCTTAAAAAAAAATTAATGAAAAGTAAAACCTGCACAGTGCACAGTAACTTTCCTTCCCATCCGGGACCCCCACCCGCCCTCCTCAAGGAGAACCATTGTGGATGGTTTTTTGGATAGTGTCTCAAACATGTGCAATGAATTTATAAGTAGGTCTCACCCCTCCTCTCTCCATTACAAACAGATTGGAAAAAACTACATACAGTGGTCTGCATCTTGCTTTACTCACCCGGCAGAATATCCCAGAACCCTTTCCTCATCAACACGGATACGCCATTCACCAGCAAATTTATACACAAGCAAATCTACGGCATTCTTTAAACAGCTGCCCAGTATTCCGTTACCTGGACCTGTTACTGCTTGTTAGTTCCCTTTGGGTGAGGATTTGGGCCATTTGTTTTGGTTTTGGTTAGTACGACAATGAGTATCTTCACATGAGCACATCTGCTTAATAAATCCCTAAAAGTTCAGTCATTGGCTCACAGCAGCATGCATTTTTAGTTTTGATATTAATCCCGCGATGACGGCACCGGGTTCCTCACACTTTCACGACACTGAGTGTTATTAACCCTTTTACTGACATTTTTATTTTTGCCAACTGGAGAGGTGGAAAAGATCTCATTTTATTTTAGGTTTATTCATTTAATTATGAATGGGATTGAGCCTCTTTTCACGTTTATCAGCCATGCATGAGCTGTTCTTTTCCTGTGAGCTATTCTTTTGTGGTTTGATTGGAGCTGCACAGCGTTCCCAAGGCCCTTTTAGGCCTGCGCTCCACCCACCACCAGCCCCTGCTCCTGCCCCACCCTGTCCTCTACTGCCGCCTAGTGGTAGAGGTTGGCTTTACCACAGGCCCTCACAAATGCTCTAATTGCCTGCTCCTTCTCGGGGCCTAAACGCTGCTGGAATCACGCCCTTAGTTTCTGGGATTCTCGTTTAGCAAATAAAAAACGCAGGACCTCTAGCTAAATATGAATTTCATACATATGACACATAACTTTTTGGTTGGTACATACTTACACTAAAAATTATGCATGATAGAAGGTATGTGCTATGGTGAGTGCTGTGAAGTGTGTAAACCTGGCGATTCACAGATCACATTCACAGATTCACGATTCACATAACCCCTGGGGCTAATAATACATTATATGTTAATACAAAAAAAATTATGCGTGATTTCTCTGAAACCCAAATTTAACTAGGTGTTGGGAAATTTATCAGGCAACCCTTTTCCAAGGCCTTCGGCTGAATCTGGGTGCCCGTGGTCACCACACCCTAACCTGTTTATCCTCAGCAAGTCCTACTGTGCTACATTCCGACCAGCAGTTTTCAAAATTATGATTGCAGGTAGTTACATAAATCATTGTGGTTAAGATCGTGGCCCCGGATTTGCATCCTGGCTCCAGCCACTAACAAGGTATGAAATCTCGTGAAGGGAGCAGCCTCTCTGCTGCTCCTGTTTCTTCACTGGGAGAATAAGAACAGTAAGAATATTCTCCTCACTGGGTTGCTTTGATGATTTCTAACATCAAAGCTACCATTTATTAGGCGCTTTGCATTTGTCAGTTTACATTTGTCATTTGTTATTAGAATAAAAAAAATCCATAGCAATTATAAAGATAGTAAGACACATGAAATCTAGAGCAGTTATAAAGATATTAAGATACATATGGGGGCGCCTGGGTGGCTCAGTGGGTTAAGCCTCTGCCTTCAGCTCAGGTCATGATCTCAGGATCCTAGGATTGAGTCGGGGCTTCCGGCCTGCCTCTCTGCCTACTTGTAATCTCTGTCAAATAAACAAATAAAATCTTTAAAAAAAAAAAAAAAAAAAGACACACATGGAGGCATCCAGAAGAATCGAGGGGGGATTGCCACCACAACGTACGGAAAGGGGCGGGATAAAGGGCTACTTTTATTACAAATAAGTTGTATAGGGGCGCCTGGGTGGCTCAGTCGGTTCAACATCTGTCTTCAGCTCAGGTCATGATCCCAGGGGTCTGGGATTGAGCTTTACATCGCATGGGGCTGCTCAGCTGGGAGCCTGTTTCTCCCTCTGCCCCTTCCCCTGGCTCGTGCCCGCTCTCTCTCTCTCTCAAATAATTAAATAAAATCTTTTAAAAAAATAAGTGTTGGGGCATCTGGATGGCTCAGTCAGTTAAACCTTTACCTTTGGCTCAGGTCATGGTCCCAGACTCCTGGGATCCAACCCGCATCAGGCTCCCTGCTCAGTGAAGAGTCGGCTTCACCCTCCCCCCTTTCCCTGCCCTCCAGCTTGTGCTCAATTTCTTTTTCTCTCACTCTGCTTTTCTCTCAAATAAATAAATAAAATCTTTTATTTAACATTTTATTTATTTATTTATTTATTTGAGATAGAGAGAGATAGGAGAGGAGGGGCAGAGGGAGAGAATCCCAAGCCGACTCCCCCTCTGAGCTGAGGGTTGGGGAGAGCCTGATTCGGGGCTCAGTCTCACCACCCATGAGATCATGACTGAGCTGAAACCAAGAGTTGACCCTTAACAGACTGAGCCACCCAGGTGTCCCTCCAAATTTTTTTTCTTCAGTTTTTTAGGCATGAGGGCCCAGAGCTCAGATTGCATTTTCAGTGACCTTTATCCTGCTCTCTCCTGAATGTCAGCTTCCCTTGTAACAGCAAGGTGGCTTCAGCCGGGCCAGGCCTTATATTAGCACACCTAACCACCCTGAGCTGTCTTCTTTCCCTGCCATGACTAGAAAGGCCTGCACCAGGAGAATGCCAGGATCTGACTGCAGGGCTAATTGTGGGCCTGCCTTCTGTGGGCCCTAAACACTTCTGCGTTCATGAACCCCTTCCTCCATAAAATTTTCTTAAAATTATTTTTTATTATGTTATAAGACTGTACTAGTGGTAAAAATGAATAATGACTACTATGTATTGTATTAGTCATTTTAGGCTGCCATAACAAAATACTGCAAACTGGGTGGCTTAACAGATATTTATTTTCTGACAGTTCTTGAGATCAAGAAGTGCTGTCAGAGTTAGTGTCTGGTAAGACCTCCTCACCTCCCCCACTCTTTGCTGATTTCAAACGATATTACAAAACTGTAGTAATCAAAATAGTATGGTAAGGGCCTCAAAGCAGACTCAATAGAGCAATGGAACAGACTACAGACCAGAAATAAACCCATATATATATATATATATATATATATATATATATATATATGCTCAATCAGTTTTCAGCAAAGGAACTAACAATATACAAACACAGAAAGGACAGTCTCTTCAATAAACAGTGCTGTGAAGACTGGACCACCACATGTAAAAGACTGAAACCAGACTGCTAGCTTGCACCACACACCATAATTAACTCAAAATGCATTGCAGACTTGGAACATAAAACCTGAAACTGTAAAACTCCTAGAAGAAAAATCAGGGGTAAGTTCCTTGGTATTGGTCTTGGCAATGATTTTTTTGTATTTGACACCAAAAGGCAACAAAAGCGAAAGTAAAAAGTTGGGCTACGTCAAAATGAAAAGCTTCTGCATAGCAAAGGGAAGCAAAGGAAAAGGGGTGTATGGATGGAGGTGCTGTTAGAATAAGCATCTGGTAAGACCTCTCTTCCTGGCTTTCACGTAGCCACCTCCTTGCTGGGTCCTCACATGGCCGTTCTTCTGTGTGGACGTGGGGAGAGAGAACTTTTGGGTATCCCTTGGGATACCTGTGGGATCGGGGTCTCAGTCTTATGACCCCATTTAATCTTACTTACCTCCCTAAAAGTCCTATCTTCAAATACTGTCACCCTCTATTGCACTGGGGATCAGGATTTCAGCATATGAATTTGGGGGAGAGGAGGCAACACAATTGAATTCATAACATATAAGAAAGCATCCTCTTTAACCTAAAAGCTCTTTTTTTTTTCTTTTGATTCAAAAATTAAGGAACTTTCTTGTCTTAAAAAGACTGAGCCCTAGGCATTGTGTCTATTCTACTTGAGGGATATATGTTCCCGCTTGATTGATTTAGGCCTAGATCCACAGAGCTTTTACCTTAATCACATGGAAAATGGGGGTGAGATTATACTGGTTAGATTATGGCACTCTCTAGAGCTGGGAACAGGGTCTATCCTACCCAGATGGAATTCCTGCTATACAATGGCAGAGGGAAAGGGACAGATGCCCGTGAAATAATTGAAATATCCATTGCAGATGTGAACAATTTCCAGAAGAAGAAAAAGAACAACAAATTATCAATTAGCATATGAAAAGATCCTGGCTAGTGACTGAGGATAGGAAAAATAAAACGAGTTATTTTTCACTCATCAAATTGGCAAAAACTTAAGTTTGGTAGTGTCCAGAGCTGCTATACAGAGAAAAGGGTGCTCCAATATACTGTTGATGGAAATCTAAGTGAGTATGCACATTTTGGAGGACAGTTAGGTAGTAGCCATCAAAATTTTAATTGTGCATACATACCCTTTATCCCAGCAACCCAATTTCTAGGTACCTAAATATCTAACACATAGAAAAACACGAGGAATATTTGCACATGAAAGCATGTACAAGGATATTTATTGCAGTATTGTTCATGTTGGTAAAAATGTATAAGCTTTACAATTCACTAACAGTAGTGTGTTTAAATAAGCTGTGCTGTGTGCTATGGAATATGACGCAGCAGCTATAAAAAACAGTACATCTATATGTACTTATCTGAAAATAGCTCCAAGACATAATTTAAACTTAAAAAAATTGCACATACATATGTACATAAATACACATACATAGAATGATCTCAGTTCCCTAAGCCAAATTGTGCTTCCAAACGTAGTATCATAGATTTGCACTGCTATGTAGATATTACATATGTTATACCCTATGTATGTGTATTACATATATATTGTACCTTAGGCATAATCGTGGGAGAGAAAAGCATCTGAAGAGCCCACAGCAATCTGGTACAGTACTTACCTTTCGTAAGAGAAATGAAACTGAGTAGGGCTGATGGGGGCTTTTATGTTATTCTTATTACATGAATTTTTTTAACGTCAAGACTTGTATTCAAATACTATGCAATACCTACATTTAAAAAATGAAAAAAAAAATAATTTGCCTAAGGAGGCATGGTTTTCCCATGGCAGAGCTAAGATAAAAGCCTTGACTTGAGATTGGCAAAGACCCAGCTCATTCCATCATTAACTGGTCACACAATCTCTCTGAGTTTGCCTTTCTCCTAAGAGCCCCTGCCCTCCACCCTCATGACTACCTGTTTCTCTCCTTTTCTTTACCAAATGCCTTTAAAGACCATGGCCACCCATCCTTCCTCCTGCCCATTAACCCCTAGTTGCTCTGTTCTCCCCTGGTCACATTGCTGCAACTGTTTATAAAAGCCTGGCTGGGTTGCCTGGGTGGCTCAGTCGTTAAGCATCTGCCTTCAGCTCAGGTCCTGATCTCAGGATCCTAGGATCGAGTCCCATGTCAGTCGGCAGGAAGTCTGCTTCTCCTTTTATCCCTCCCCCCCATCCACACTCTCAAATCTTAAAAAAAAGAGGGGAAAAAAAGCCTGGCTGTCAGGTTAGGGTGACTTCATTACTGGGGGAGCCCACGTGCTGAGACCGCTAACCCCACAGGCCTGCCCTGCCCAGGCCTCTGGCTCTAGCTAAGAATCACAAAAGTGCCACTGCAGTAGCCCTGCTGGTCCAGACTCTGTTCCAGAAGGGCATCTCTGAAAGGGTATTACATGTCTGTAAAAGAACTCTCCAGAAAGGAATAAATAAGTCTTTCCTCAAAGACTGAGGATTAAAAAAACAAACAAACAAAAACATGCATGTGCTTTCTTATATTACACATATGAGTGAAACCATATGATAATCGTCTTTCTCTGACTGACTTATTTCCTTCAGCATAATCCCCTCCAGTTCCAGTCACGTCAGTGCAAATGGTAAGCATTCATCCTTTATGATGGCTGAGTAATATTTCATTGTATATCTATATCTGGTCTTGTTTATCCATTCAGCTGTCAATGGACAGCTCGGCTCTCTCCAGAGTGTGGCTACCGTGGACACCGCTGGTATAAGCACTGTGGTGCGGGTGCCCCTGCAGTAAAACTGGGTGATGGGCATGAAGGAGAGCACGTGAGGTGATGAGCACTGGGGGTTGTACATAACTGATAATTTGTTAAACACTACATCTGAAACTAATGGTGTACTAGATGTTGGCTAACTGAATTTAAATGAAAAAACAACATGCATGTGGGGGCACATAATAAAGTGGGGAGTGCTTTATAGTCACTGGCTGCTGTGATCCCTTTTTTAAAACCTAAAAAACAAAATGAATAAATAAATAAGTAAAATAAATAGAACCTAAAAAAAACTTGGTTTGTTTTGAAAAGGCAGGGCAGGCACAAGAGAAAACACTCAAACAGCACCAAAGGGAAGAAGGTGAAGGTAAGCCTCCCTCCCTCCCACATGCGACTGAGCTCTCTCTTCCAGAGATGGCTGTTTTCTAGATCCACTCGGCACGCATCTGTTCGAAGATCAGCATAGATGCAAGCATAGATGTATGTATGTGTACCTCTATATTCGTTACTAATCCCCTTAGCAGCACACGTTGTTCTACATCTTGCTTTTTTCACCTATGTATCTCAGAGATTGATAAATATTGATCGATAACTGTATCCCTCAGAAATATACAGACATATAGATCAGCCTCATTCTTTCTAAGAGCTGCATAGTTTTCCAGGCTAAGGTTGTACCGATATTTAATTAGGCTCCTACTGTCGGACCTTCAGGTTGTTTTTCAAACCATGCTGCAGTGAATAACTCTATTCAACTGTCTTTGCCCCCATGTGTGAATATTCTGGTAGAACATATTCCTAGAAAGGGACTTTCTTAGAGTAGTTGTATTTTAGACTTTTGACTGAGAAGGTCAGTATATCCTAATATACTTGATCTTAGCCAAAAGGCCGAGAAGCGATTCAGTATATCGCAATAGAATGGAGCCCAGAGCCAAGTGCCAGTTCTGGACTTCCTACTTAGGTGCACTTAGCCACTCTGTGCTACAGTTTCCCTATCTGTCACAGTACCTTTGTCTTAGGGTTGCTGTGAAAACTGGATAATATATGAAAACTGGATAATATACAAAAACTGCTTAGAAGAGCACCTGGTGTGCAATAAAAAACAAATAGCATGGGTCTTAAGTGTATTATATTAATTCTTTAGTTTGTCAAATTGCCTTCACGAGGTTAAGGTAATCTATATTCCCACTGGAGTGTCTTATTTCTCCTGATCCTCACCAACACTGCTTATTTTCAAACTTTTTGAAGTTTGTTAATCTGATGGGTAAAAAAAGTACCACCTCATTACCTTCACAGTCCTGTTCCTACTGAACCTCCTCACGGGATTTGACATATGAAGCGTAGACCTATTAGCTTGTCCCTTTCTCAATGGAAGTCTTCTCTGTTGCTTCCTAGAACATTGCATTCTCCTCCTTTGGTTCTCTACCTGCCTTTCTGCTTGGTCTTTTACTAGCTCCTCTTCCTCCTTCCCTCCTGGCTCTCAAGACCTTCGCAATATGGCTTCACCTACTTTTCTGACCTGATTTCCTATCCCTATTCCTCGTTTTTTTCTTCTAAATACATTCACAACTTGTTCTCTGAATCCTTTTATGTGCTTTCCTGCCTCTCTTGTCTTTGCTTCTGTTCCAACTGGAATTCTATCACTTCTCCAGTTACCGGGAAAAATACAGGACACCCAGTTAAATATGAATTTCAGATAAACAATTGTTTCTAGTGAATTTTACTGTTTACCTGAAATTCAAATTCAACTGGGCATCTTGTTTTATTGCTAAATCTGTCAACCCTATCCCCAGTACTTTGTACCCTAATGCAGTGAATAATACATCATTGTTACTTGTGTTCGTGTAAGAATGAATGCTCTAACCAGGCAAGGGCTGGGTCTTTCCTTTCTTTGTATTGTATGTAGGGCTGGGCACACAGTAGTTCCTCAGGAAGTATTTGCTGAATTCAATGATAATTCATTTTCTTTTTGTTTTTTTTTTCAAAGATTTTATTTATCCACCTTCAGAGAGAGAGATCACAAGTAGGCAGAGTGGCAGGCAGAGAGAGAGGGGTAAGCAGACTCCCCGCCAAGCAGAGAGCCCGATGTGGGGCCTGATCCCAGGACCCCAAGATCACGACCCAAGCCGAAGGCAGAGGCTTTAACCCACTGACCACCCAGGTGCCCAATACATTTCCTTCCCTCTCATTCCTTACTTCACTCCCATCTCTGGCTGTTGTTGATGATGATTTTGAGTAACTATTTTATTAGCTACCTAATTTAAGCTCTTTTAGATTATGATCTTATGTGTATATATTTATACCGGTTCAAATGGAATAATTGAAATATAGAGGTGAGCCAGCATGATGGCTAATGTCTCACAGATAGTCTTGGCTTCCCGTTGGCTAATTATGTAATATTAGTCCAGTTTCTTTCATTTATAAAATAGTAACAAGTGCCTTACTATAGGAACTTGTGATTAAATCAGATGATATCCAGGTGTCAGGCATTTGGTATATAGTCAGGTCTCAATATATGTTAGCTATTATGATATTGAATGTTGAAGGCTTTTCATTTAAAGATTCATTAATTTGGTCCCAAAATCTGGAGGTTTTTTTGATGGTAGGTCTTTTTCCTTTGTTTATTGAGGTATAATTCACATATAACATTAGTTTCAGGTATACAACAGAAATGATTCAGTATTTGTATATATTGTGAAATTATGACCACAGTAAGTCTAGTTTAACATGTCACCATAGTTACACTTTTTTTCTTGTGATGAGAACTTTTAAGATCTACTCTCTTAACAAATTTCAAATATGCATCACATTTTCTGTATATGAGCAAGGAACTGTGCTGGTGATGGCAATAATAATGGGTAATATGGGTGTGGTCTCTGTTCTCATAGACCTTACAATCTAGCATGAGATAACCAAGAAGTTAGAAAGAAAAGGCACAAATATGTAATTACAAACTGTGCAAGATTCCATAAAGGAAAACACTGGGAGCTGGAAGAATTCACTAACGGGGTCCTGAACTAGTTCAGGAAATACTTCCTTGAGAAATAATACCTGACATTTATTGAATACTCAGCATATGCCAGTGTATTAGAATGCTGGGGCTCCCACAACAAAGTACCACAGAAACCTATTTTCTCACAATTTTCGAGGTTAAGAGGTCTAACAGCAAGGTGTAAGCAGCGTTGGTTTCTTCTGGGGCCTTTCTCCTTGACTTATAGCCATCTTCTCCCTGTGTCTTCACAAGATCTTCCTCTGTCCCTGTCTACGTCTATATTTCTTTGTCTTATAAGGACACCCATCATATTGGATTAGGGTCCACTCTAATGGCCTCATTCTAACTTAGTTATCTTTTTAAAGACCCTATCTCCAAATATGGTCACACTTGGGAGGTCCTGAGGATTAGGACCTCATATGAATTCTGGGGGCAGACAACTCAGCCTGTAACAGCCATGGTAACCTTACTTGAATTATTTTACAGTAATCTTTTAATAACACTATTATTTTCATTTTATAGATTAAACTGATGTACAGTCAAGCCCTGACTAAAGTCAAACAATACCTAGAAATCAACAGAAGTGGGGCTTAAACCCAGATAACCACTCACTAAAGGCCATGATGAAAGATGAGTTACAGCTGGCCCAGCAAAGTTTAGAAGGAGCAGAGCAGGCAAAGAAGAAAAAAGGGGGAAGGTCCTGGAGTGGAAGAGAGCTTGGCACAAATAAGGGAATGAAATGTAGAGCTGATGAGGTTACAGAAGTGGGCCAGGGCAAATCATGGCAGTCCTTAAAACTACAGTTAAGATTGGGCACCTGGGTGGCTCAGTGGGTTAAGCCGCTGCCGTCGGCTCAGGTCATGATCTCAGGGTCCTGGGATCAAGTCCCGCATCGGGCTCTCTGCTCAGCAGGGAGCCTGCTTCCTCCTCTCTCTCTCTCTGCCTGCCTCTCTGCCTACTTGTGATCTGTCTCTGTCAAATAAGTAAATAAAATCTTAAAAAAAAAAAAAAAACAACTACAGTTAGGATTAAGATTTGTCTTTATCCTAAGAACAATCAGAAGACACTGAAAGATGACCCTCCCTGCTGAATTAGAGAGAATCACTTGAAGGAAATTCAAAAATCTTAGTTTTGATTTTTTACAGTTGAGGCCCCTAAGATCTGCTAGCTTTTCCAGTACATTACACTCAAGCTTCTTCATAATCTGTGATAGTGATGGAGAAATATTTGTAGAGTTGGCCTCCTACAAGTGAGAACTACTTCAAGTAGGTGGGCCTGTATCTGAAAAGAATGTATAGCATAAGTGAGCTGTAAGTTACGCTGGCCTCTTTGGAAGGAATAGGAAGGTTGTGAATTCCAGGTCTTCCATCAGTCTAAGTCTTCATCTGGGTCTGTTTTGGGGCAGCCTTAAATAGAGACATGCAGTCAGGGCCGCAGCTCAGCATTAAAACTTTAGTTGTAAAGAGTAAGACCAAGGAGCTTTGCCTAATACTTTAAAACAACTTTACTTAGGTATAATTTACATGCTGCAAAACTCACCGAAGTGTACAATGAGTTTTCGTAAATTTACAGCACAATCATCACCACGATCCAGTTTGGGAACATTTCCATCACACTGAAAAGATCGTCCAATTAGTTACCAACCAGTCGAGGCTTATTCCCACCCCGGGTCTAATTAGTGTAGTTTACTGAAGGAGACGACTTTACAGGGCCCAGATACTCTTAAAAGGAAGCCGAGACTGGACTCCCAATTAATATGGAAAATATATGTATGTTTCATCAGTGCGCCAAGTTTTGTCTAGACTGGGTCTGTATGCAAAGAATTCATTCGTCCACTACGTGAAGCTTATTAATTAGATGAGACAAAAGCACTAGTCTGCGCATCTATACATGACAAGCATGCATCTGTGTAGGAGGTGAGCACACACCATGTGCCAGGACCGAATGAGTAATGTGTATCCAACACTGAGGACTGGTCCGTACCGTGTGCGCCTGCGCAACTTCACGAGCGTCTAGAAACCGGTAACTGAAACCCCCTGCTCGAGACCTGTCGGCTCAGCTGTTGAGGCCCCGCCGTTTCGGACCTGAGCGCCCACCCGTGACACCCAACGAGCCGAGGCCTGGTAAGTAACCCCTCACCCTCCCAGCCCTCCTACTCCTCCCACCCCTCGCTCACCCTACTCAGAGCTCACAAGGAACACCGAGATAATCAGGTCGCGCGCCCCGGCCTCCAGGGCAGCCGCTCTCTCCCTTAGCCACGCCCCTCATTTTACTAGGCCGCGTCTCCTTGGTCGGTGAAGGGCCTTGTCCCGCCCCTCCGAGCTAACGCCAGCAGCCACGTATCACGTTCTACGCGTCTGGAGCCTGAAAGCGGAAGTTACGCCGGAGACTCGCGAGCGGAGCGCCGGGCCTGAAAGGATATAGGCCGCAAGAGGAAAAGGGGCGGGCAGACGGCATTGGAAGGCGCCGGAAGTGGTCGTGTTGGGGAGGGGTGGGAGAGGGGTGGGCCAGGCAGTTCACTTGGCTGTTGCTGGGCGCTTCGGTAAGGCGTACTTTCGCTTCTTTCCGAAAGCCTGGCCCAGTGTCTCCGCCTCAGCCAACATGGATTTCAGGGAAATTCTCCTGATAGCCTCCAAAGGACAGGGTGTCAACAACGTGCCGGTAAGTACCAGCCGGGCGCTACTGTGGGGATTAGGGAATCTTCAAGTTTGGAATTTGTGGCCCGTGGAACTTCCAGGCATCCGCCTGTCCTCTCTGGGAGAGGGAAGACCTGGACCCCTTATTTCCTTTTCTCGGGTATGCACTCCTGGGGACCCCGGGTGAAAAGGGGCTTGGAGTGCGAGGTGGTAGCCTTCCGGAGAGTGAAGTTCGCTGGCTTAGTCACCCCTGCAACGTGGGCTTTGCAGTGCGGGTATCATAGAGTTGCGTGAAGGTTGGTGAGTGAAACCGTGCCTGGTACATGGTGGAATCTTTCACTAGTAGTTTCTGGCTTCGGCGTAAACTTCAGTACAGGGGTTGGGAAGAAAGCATGTATGTTAGGGAGTTTCAGGGGTTTTAGGGACTTACAGCTTTTTGGCTGATTTCCCGCCGAAGATGGGATTAAACACTGTGTGATTTCTCGAACAAGTTTTCTGACTTGTGGCCCCACCCACCCCGCCAACGAAATGATAAAATTATATCCTCCCAAAGGGTTAATAATACCTTTTCTATTGGGAAGAGAAGTTGAGCGGATTCCACGAAGTCCCTGGCCAACAGAATGGCTGAGCCAGTTTCACCTTCCGTTTACTTGTGGCCTTCCAGATTTGTCTTTGTTTGAAATCTGGGTCCCATTTGCTCGGTAATATTTGCCAGTTCGCTAATGTTCGTAGAGCGGTGTAAGACTTTTAAAATCTACATGCTGAAGTCATGGAGAGTGCCTGGTTTGCGGGGTTGTAGCTGTTTTGCATAAACTAATCATTTCTGGATCCTCAGATGGTACCCACAGCACAGCTGTAAGCCGACAAACTGCATTGTGATACCTGCGGTTTGAGCACTGAGGTGTAGAGCTCAAACAGCTCTCCGTTAAAGTCAATTCAACTGGAATTTATTGAGCTCTCACTATGCGTTCTGCATTTCTTAGATTTTTGTGTATTTGCAGTGGTTTTGTTTTGTTTTGTTTGTTTTTCCCACTCCTGTGCTTTTCTTGTCTTCTGAGGCTGGCCCTTTTTTTTCTTTTTCTTTTTTTTTTTTTTTACCCTTTTGAAAATGTTAATCTGAAGATAGTAAAATAACTGATAAATAAAACATATCTGTTAATATAATAATTATCAAATTGCTCTATATTCATTTCCCATCCCAAATACTCTGAATAATCATTATCCTAAATCATGAGTCATAAGATCTGCAGGTGGAAGTTATAGGCTTAAACCTTTGAAAGCTTAAACAACAGAATTCACTTCCTGCAAATACTGTAAATTTCCTAGACAAATCAATATTGGAGCTGGTAACCATTCATCTTTGCATAATTAAGTCCTGAATTTCAGTGGCGGTCAAAGCATAGATAATACTAGCTTTATGTCCAGTAATATTCTTTAGAAGGATCAGAGCCAAGTTTGTCATCTCTTATTCTAAAAACCAGTAGCTGCTGAGAGAAAAGCAGGTATTCTTAGGGCAGAAGATTTCAGAATACGTACATTATCAACAGATCTGTGATTGAAATAACAAAAGATTGGAAGCACAAAAGACAGATAAATTGGTGAGGTCATTTAAAATTTAATAGAGGAATGTAAGCATGTATTTTATGAAAACATGCTTTCCCCAGCCTACCCTCGAACCCCCACAAAAAGCTAGTAGGCCTAGAAGTTTGATTTAGATGCCATTATAATCCTTATCTTTTTACATCAGATGCAGTATATCACAAAAGGAACTGTTGAGGAACAGAGCAAGATAGTAGTTAAATTTAATCCATGATTTTGCTTTTACTTGGTTCATCTAATTATTCTGTTACTTTATCAGCTCAAAGTAAAGCCTCTGAAAACACACCATCAATTGTGAAATATATATTGTACAGTATAATAGATTATTGCAAAGCAGGTATCTTAACCATCATCCAAGTAAAGAAACATTTCAGGTCACACACACACACACACACACACCCATCCATATTTGACACAAGCTTTATTGATTGATTGATTGATGGTCTGAGAACCACAGAGGCTTTGCAGTAATTGACAGGTATAACTCCTTCCCTCTCTAGTGCTTGGTTCTTATTTCCCCTTTAGTCCTCTTCTTCCCCACCTTCCATTTGGATCTTATTAGAGCTGATGTTCAGATTTCAGTCTTCAGAGTTTCTATGTCAGACCTTTGCTATAGAGAGGGCATAGGGTGACTAGCACTGATTAGCTCCAAGGGAGGCTAATGTATAAAACACCTGGACAGCCACTTTGAACTCTTTCCAGGGTGTCATTTTTTTAGAGGTATCTTTTGTATCTGGTTTGAGAGGCAATGAACATTTCTGTAATGCAACCTCTTTCTTCCCTGTTTTTTTTTTTCCCTAGGAAAAGTAGTTACCTTTATAATAATGTTTTAGTTAAAACAAAGGAAATATTGCATCATGCCTAGCAATATTAGGCATGCTATCATTTCCCAATGGAAAACTGAATTTAAAAAACAGCTGATCAAGGTGATGTAACCAGTTATTATCTTAAGCTCTGTTTAAGTTTAAAGGAGCAAAATTTTTTTTGATAATCATGACTTAAATTTTTTCTCCCTGGTTCCTCTAGGAAAAATAAAGTGTCTTGTTTTAATAGAATAGTAGAGCTTGGAATATGGATTCTTGTAGGTTGCAGGTAACTATAATTGATGGCTTGTAGTGCACGAGACAAGTTATTTGGTCTTACTTACAGCTGTACTCTGAAAATCATCCCAGACAAGATAACTGTAGTTCCGGTGTGATCCTCAAACCAAAGAGTAAAGAAGCAGCCTTCATGTAAGGGTTTGGGGGGTGGTAGCCCCTTGAGGATGAGAATATTGATACTGAGGGGTGCCTGGGTGGCACAGTTGTTTTGTCTGACTTGATTTCAGCTGAAGTTGTGATCTCAGGGTCCTGGGACTGAGCCTTGAATCAGGCTTTGTGCTAGGGGTGGAGCCTACTTAAGATTCTCTCTTCCTCTCTTCCTCTCTCTCCCCCTGCCCCCCCAAAAAGAATATAGGTACTGAAAAAGGAGCTTAGGGACTTGAACTGAGGTGGGAAATTCAGATGTCTGCAGGGCCAGGTAGGTAATGTAAGTTTGTGAAGTAGTCTGGATATAAAATGATACGGGCCAAACTCTGTGTATTCAAAAGAAGCCTACTATATGTTATAGTAGTTGTATTTCCTTTTATTTCTTTTAAGATTTTCTTTATTGGGACGCCTGGGTGGCTCAGTGGGTTAAGCCGCTGCCTTCGGCTCAGGTCATGATCTCAGGGTCCTGGGATCGAGTCCCGCATCGGGCTCTCTGCTCAGCAGGGAGCCTGCTTCCTCCTCTCTCTCTGCCTGCCTCTCTGCCTACTTGTGATCTCTCTCTGTCAAATAAATAAATCTTTAAAAAAAAAAAGATTTTCTTTATTTATTTGAGAGAGAAAGCATGAGAAAGAGAGCACGAGCAGGAGGAGGGGCAGAGGGAGAAGCAGGCTCCCCACTGAGCAGGGAGCCTGATCCGAAGAGGGCTCAATTCCAATCATGATCTGAACCAAAGGCAGACAGTTATCCAGCTGAGCCACCCACGTGCCCCTGTTTCCTTTTAAAGAACAGTATAGGCCAACAAAGTTGTTTCTGTGGACAGTCACTTTACAACTTTTGGTCTGTAATCAATTATAATGGGATTGCTCTCTATGCTTGCATCTGAAGATGACTTTGCCAGTGCCTGAAGTAATTTTGGATTGCTAACCTAGAGCAGTACTTCTTAACCAGTGTTTTAGGGAGAAGGTCTATAGAAAATCTAACCTCCATAGAGATTCTTTTCTCTCTCTTACCCAAGAGAATCACCTTCTGAACAATAGTGATAACAAGTTAATATTTATAATGCTTACTTGGTGCCATGCGCTATTCTAAGCACTGTGTATATTAACTAATTTAATCACTATAATGACCATATAAGGAAGGTTGTTTTACAGATGAGGAAACTGAGGCCCAGAGAGATGAAGAAACTTGCCTAAAGTCACACAGCTAATAAGCGACAGGGCTGCTAATGGCAGAGCAGGGAATTTGCCACCTGGCTCCAGAGTTCTTGCTCTTAATCACGATCCTGTGTTAAATGAAGAGTATATTGGATGTGAGGAAGGTTGTCATCTATAAAGCCTAAACCCATCCAGCTTCCTAATTCCAGCCTAACTCCAGCCTAATATAGCTTTAGGCAATAACTCTTGGTTTTTTTATGGCAATTCTCCTCAAGTCTGATGAGAGAGAAACTTAAAGGGCAAACCAACAGACTTTGGAAACTGGTGGGTAGAGAGAGATTTACAGTCTGTTTGGGAGAGTGCCAGCATGGTTAACAGAAATAGTCTGAGGGTGAGGGAAGATAAGATTAGAAAATTAAGTGGTGGACCTGTTTGAGGTCATGGCACCATCCAAGAGGCAGATGGAGATTAAAGAGGGGCATTTAAGATTGTGGTTAGAGCTGAAATGATGAAAGTGTTGGATTATGTTAGAAGTGAGACAGACATGTTGTAGTGGGAATACTTTTGGACCTGAAACAAGGAGACCTAGATTCTAATTCACACTCTGTTGCAAACTGTGTGACAACCAGTAAATACACAGTTGTGCTTTTGGGGCCACTTCTCTTTCTTTTTTTTTTCTTTTTTTAAAGATTATTTATTTATTTTTTATTTGACAGAGATCACAAGTAGGCAGAGAGGCAGGAAGAGCGGGGTGGGGGCGGGCAAGCAGGCTCCCCGCTGAGCAGAGAGCCCGATTGGGGCTCGATCCCAGAACCCCGAGATCATGACGTGAGCCGAAGGCAGAGGCCCTAATCCACTGAGCCACCCAGGCGCCCCTTTGGGGCCACTTCTAACATAGAGGTTGGACTAGAGGCTCTGAGGTACCTATCTAATACTACATTTTATAATCAGGTATATTTTTATAGACACAGTAATAGTAAATTTTACATTTGATCCTATAGCAATCCTGAATAACATACTTGTTTTTTTTGTTTTGTTTTGTTTTTTAAGATTTTATTTATCCATTTGACAGAGAGAGATCACAAGTAGGCAGAGAGGCAGGCAGAGAGGGAGAGGGGGAAGCAGGTTCCCTGTGGGGCAGAGAGCCCGATGCGGGGCTCGATCCCAGGACCCTGGAATCATGACCTGAGCTGAAGGCAGAGCCTTAACCCACTGAGCCACCCAGGTGCCCCAACATACTTGTTTTATTTTTATCCTCTTAGCCACCCAGCTAAGCAAGCCTAATGCAAACCATTAATTTTCCAGACCTGACTATGGTGTTTTGAGAACATGTCAGAAATTCTGTAATGATTATTAAATTCAAGGATAGTACTCTTTGAATATGCCTAACTCCTAATTCTAACCAATACTAAATCTCTAGTATATGTAAAGCTGTCAGGAAATTTATGTTTCCTACTATTACAACTATATGTTATCTCCTGAGTATAGAACAACTTTCAAGAAGGGATTGACTATTGATTCCAGCATAATGTATTTGGTTAACACAGGTTTCCAGACAGAAAACTCCTTATTTTCTTAATCTGACCATGGCAGTATAATTTCAATGCAAGGAACACATATGTCTTAAAGTGAGTTAATGTTTTTTAGGTCTGTTGGCTTCAGAATTACAAATCTTGGCAAAATCTCTCATACTGTATTTAAATGGCATAAGCTTCACTGCTGTGGATCATTCATTGGGGTCCAGCAGAATGACTGAGTTGGCTTGCAGTGTAATAAAATGGATACACTTAGGATAAAAGAAACTCTTGTCCAGCTGCTTTTCATGAAGCTCAAACAATGAAGCAGCCTGGTGCCTTGAATCCAATTCAGAATTGGTGGGTGCATCTTGATGTGCTGCTGCTAGAGCTAAATGTGACCATCTGATGCAGGAAAAAGTGCCAAATAGATCTGCTTTATTAAATAGAATAGAATAGAATGCCAGCCTGAGGCTTTTTAAAACATGGTTCTCTACTGGGCTACCACTGTAGGGCTAGGGGATTATCTAATATATTTTATTACAACAAATCTTAAATCTTTTGATATCAGAGTCTCCCACTTTGAAAGGTCTGGCTAGCTCAATATTAGGAAGATCTCTAGTGATATACCCAAGAGAAATGGTGCTCACACAGAAAAAACTGTACATATGTGTTCATGGCAGCAATATTCATAGTAGCCAAGACGTAAATACAAATACCCATCAACTTATGATGGATAAAATGTGGTATATCAGCACAGTGAAATATTCAGCCATAAAAAGAAGTACTGTTATATCTTACAACATGAACCTAGAGAACATTGTACTAAGTGAAAATACCAAAATACAAAAGGCCCCTGTATCACTCGGTGCTCCCCAGAGAAACAGAACCAATAGGATTTATTTTAGGAAATTGGTTCATGTAATTATGGGGGCTGGCAAGTCTGAAATTTGTAGGGCAAATATCTTCTTCTCTGAGACATCAGTTTCTGCTCTGAAGGCCTTCAACTGATTAGATGTATACCACCCCCATTATGGAGGGTAAACTGCTTTACCTAAAGTTACCTGATTGCAGATGTTAACCATCCCTGCAGAATACCTTCATAGCAACACCTAGATTAGTGTTGGACTAAATAACGAGTGCTGTAGCCTAGCCAAGTTGACACATAAAATTGACCATGGAAGCCATATAGTGTATGATTTCATTTTTTTTCTTTCAGTTTTTATTTGAGCAAAAAAAAAAAAAAAAATTATGAGAAGTCAACACTGACAATAGTAAAATTACATTATCACCATTTAAATTTAAATTTACTCAGGTATTACTCAAATAATTGTCATTTTAACATTCTAGGTTTAAAATAAAAATAAAGTTTTAGATATATTCTGTTTTTCCTCCAAAAGAATTAAAATGATATCCTTACTGAAACATTTAATGGTCATAGAAACTAATAATTTCTTAATTTTAGTTAAGGCAGAGAAATAATTACAATTTCTCAGTTCAGGGATGTTAAGAATTAACTTATAGAGCATTCTCGCAAAGATACTTTCTTGGCCTTGGAAGGCATCTATTTTCAAACTTAATAGTAGAGTCAAGTGAAAATTAACAATAAGGGTTTTTAAAATTGAAAAATCTTACATATGTTATATAAGCACTCATATATATAACCATTTGTCTATGGCCTATAAAGTTTACCTTATATTGTGATACATATCACTATATAATGTACACCGGGTACATGATTTCATTTATATGAAATGTCCAGAATTGGCAAAGGAAGGTAAGTTAGTGGTTGCCAGAAAGTAGGTGAGTGGTTGCCAGGGGCAGAGGGGCAAAAGGAAGTGGGGATGACTGCTAAAAGGTAAGAGATTTCTTTTTTTGGGATAATGTCTTGAATCCAGTAATGCTAATGATTGTTCAGCTCTCTGAACTGTACACATACTAAAAACCAATGAACTGTACACATTAAGTGGGCAGATTTTATGGTATGTGAGTTATATCTCAATACAACTGTTAAGAAAATCACCTGTGAAGATCCAGCCCCCCTTTTTTTAACCCCAGATTTCTAGGTTTTGACTTAAACTTTGCCTAAGAGAATATTTTAAAGAGAATATTTCAGTATTTACCTGGTATTGGCTTTTGAGTGCATCAAGCTACAAAGGATCTAAGCAACTATTCATTATGATTCAGCTCATGTCAGTGAATAAGATTAAACCTCATCAAGTTAGAACCTTGCCCTTCTTGTTTCCTAGCAGACCCATGAAATAAGACTTTTTATAGATTCATTGAATTCCTTCTACATCACAGGACAGGACAAAAAGTACTGCAAAATTATTGGGTTAAATGTAAAGCCAGCTTAATAAGTATGCTAGAGGATTCGGAGTGTTAGAACAAAAAAGCTGAATTTAAAATTGGCAGTGTGGGGCGCCTGGGTGGCTCAGTGGGTTAAGCCGCTGCCTTCGGCTCAGGTCATGATCTCAGAGTCCTGGGATCGAGTCCCGCATCGGGCTCTCTGCTCAGCAGAGAGCCTGCTTCCCTCTCTCTCTCTCTGCCTGCCTCTCCATCTACTTGTGAATTCTCTCTGTCAAATAAATAAATAAAATCTTAAAAAAAAAAAATAAAAATAAAAAATAAAATAAGATTGGCAGTGTGAATGGATGGAAATAGGTGGATACTTTTTGGAATTCTTTTCTGAGTGAATCTGAGATCCTGAATACCCCCTCCTTTGGGTTCTGGCTTTCCTGTATTTTTAAGTTCCTTTTTGGTGTTTCCCAAAGTTCAGTGCATATAGCTCTGGCTGTACAGTGATTTTAGGTGATACATAAATGCTCTTAGTTCTCATAGTTTTTATATATATATATGCATATATATGTGTATATATATGTGTGTGTATTACATATATATATAAATATATATATAAAATGGTTGTATTTTAGTATGACTTGGAAAAATGTGGCCTTTCAAACAAGTCATTTCATGGATATTATTGTTTGAAGTAAAACTATAATAATGTCATGGTGTTAGGTCTCTTAAAATAAGTAAAAATACAGGTGGCATACTACAAGGGCAAAAATTATTGAAGATGTTATGCAAATGACTGAAGCTTAGTCAACTCTGCCCCCATTGATACTGTTGTTTTCTCTCTGGGTGCTTGTATTTAGTCGTGAGTAGCTTTTCAGCTAGTCCTATCCCATTACCTATCTTTTGAAATCCCAGATTAGGAAGAAAGATTTCTATCCTGAAATCAAATTAGGAAGTGCTCATTGCTGTAACAGCAAGATAATGAACCAATGCTGTTTAAGGTAACACTACATGTATATTGATATTTTGTGGGAGAAACCTTGTATAAGCTTCGATTTGGCAGGTGAATCTATGGACCAAGTAGTTGCAGACACAAGAATCCATCTTTCATCTTACAAATCTACCTAATGGGATAGGGTGAAGTGTGTGTATGTGTCTCCTTATGAGTCTGTATTATGTCTTAAGCAACTTAAATCATATTCATGATGGCTCTTCCATTAGAAAAAGGTGAACTTCTTGTAGATAAGGTCTATGTTTGAGGTTCTTATAAATCAGGACAATTTTATTTGGCTAGTTAGGTAAAGCAGTATTCTTCTCTAAGTGTTCCTTTCCCTCTCCTTTTCTCCTTTAAATATGGAGAGGGAATGGAAAGGGCCTACTATTGAATTTACAAACATAGAGACTTACTACTGGATTTTATTGTGACTCAGCCAAAGTGACCGGGAAAGGAATCTGGATGCTCTCTTGGGATTTCGGTCAGGGGGTGTGTCAGGTTGCAGCATCACTATCATGCAGGATTTTCAGGTTGGATTAGGGCCTGCTTCCGTGGCCAGCTTTGTCAGTGAATAATGTAGCTGGAACTTCCAGCCTGTTTCAGGATGCCTTATATTTTCCAGCCACATAGTAAGCATAGATCCTTTGGGTTTCCTCTAGGAATTTCATGCACATTTTGGGAATCAGATTTTTGGTTCTTAAGTAGCTCAATTTGTGTTCAGAGGTTAGTGTTTCCTTTTTAACTAGCACAACAGGTACCGTAGATAAGAATGTCATCTAACTAATAAGGGAGGGTATTTAAAAACTTATTTACCCATATATTTAATGTGCAGTGGTCCTAGAGCTGAATCATCCTAATCTGAGTTATTCTGTTTTCTGTATTCTGAGTTATTCCTCTAATGATGCACTCATAAAATGGAAATTTTTTTCCTATCATAGTTCAGATTAACACACCTATAGTGGTAGTCATTTCCCAATGTCATTACATAAAAATCAAAGCACAGAGAAATACCACCTGTGCCAGGATAATGTTAGTACTTTTTGGGTGATGTAGAAACCTGTCTAAATGGTTTATGTGGCATATTAATATTTAATGAACATAGGGGCACCTGGGTGGCTCAGTGGGTTAAGCCTCTGCCTTCAGCCGGGGTCATGATCCCAGGGTCCTGGGATCAAGCCCCACATCGGGTTCTCTGCTGAGCGGGAGCCTGCCTCCCCCTCTCTCCCTCTGCTTGCCTCTCTGCCTGCTTGTGATCTCTGTCTGTCAAATACATAAATAAATAAATAATCTTAAAAAATATGTATATATTTAATGAACATAAGAGCTACGGTTAAAGGTTATAAGAGAATTGGGTACTTCTTGCTGCTTAGATTTCTTTGAAATACTTTTTAGCTGTGGTTTGCCATCTGCTTTGCCTAGGGTCAAAGTAAAATCTCAGTGTTTGATGTTATAAACAGAATAACCTATGTAGCCGTGAGTCTCTACTAGAAAACCTGGAATAAGGTACTCAGGGGAGAAAATTTATGAGTAGTTTTTTCTATTTGCTTGAAAAGTTAGACTTTGAAAGGCTTAGTTCTAAGGAAGGGTTTTTTGGTTTTTTTTTTTTAAGATTTTATTTATTTATTTGACAGAGAGATCACAAGTAGGCAGAGAGTCAGGCAGAGAGGGGGGGGGGAGCAGGCTCCCTGCCAAGCAGAGAGCCTGATGCGGGGCTCAATCCCAGGACTCCGAGACCATGACCCGAGCTGAAGGCAGCAGCCTAATCCACTGAGCCATCCAGGCACCCCGTTTTTTTGTTTTTGTTTTTGTTTTTGTTTTTTTAAATCAGAATTTTAAAACAACCCAGGAGTGCCTGGGTGGCCCAGTTGGTTAAGCTTCTGCTTTTGGCTCAGGCCGCCATCCCAAAGTCCTGGAGTAGAGCCAACCCTCCACTCCTGCCCCCCACTCCTTGCGCCTGCATTCTTGCTCTGTTGGGAGTCTGCTTCACTCTCTTTCCCTTTGCCCCTCCCCACCTTGTCCTTTGCGCGAGCTCGCGTGCTTTTCCTCTCTCTCTCTCTCTCTCTCTCTCTCAAATAAATAAAATCTTTAAAAATTTTTTCTTTAAACAGTCGGTTCTAGGGGCACCTGGGTGGCTCAGTGGGTTAAGCCTCTGCCTTCAGCTTAGGTCATGATCTCAGGGTCCTGGGATTGAGCCCTTCATCGGGCTTTCTGCTCAGCAGGAAACCTGCTTCCCTTCCTCTCTCTGCCTGCCTTTCTGCCTACTTGTAATCTCTGTCAAATAAATAAATAAAATCTGGGGGGAAAAAAATGTCTGTTCTAAGTGGCGATTTCTTTTCAAAAGTCTCCCAGTCCAAATACCTTTTTGGTAAAATAACCCAAAAATGTTATTTCTCTGAATTGTTCACTTATGCATTATTTAGGATGTTACAAAGAAATTCTATGCCTAAAACCTGTCATGCATAATTCTGTTCAGACCAAAATTTTATAGTTAAGCTTTCATATGGCTTATATGATGTCTTAATTATTCAGAATCAGTTTTTCAGTCAATAATTAAGCCTCTTGATTGTTTGGCATGGTGCCTTACACCTAATAGCAAATATATTTTTAAAAAGTTGAAATGATTGTAACTCTCACTCCTTTTCTTTTTAGAAAAGGTATAGTTTGGCAGTGGGGCCTCCCAAAAAAGACCCGAAAGTTAAGGGTGTCCAGTCTGCAGCCGTTCAGGCTTTTCTCAGAAGAAAAGAAGAGGAGCTCAGGCAAAAAGGTATGTGTTTGTAATCTTATTCTCAATTTTAAAGTCTTCCACCTTCACAACTAGCTTGTACTTAACTAGTGGATGCTTGTTATAACATAATAGGCTAATGGATTTGTGCATGTGTCTAAATCAGCTGTATTTAGAGGATTGCATATGTTATTTCCTCTGAAGAGCTTTTGGGGTAGTGACCATATCTTCCACTTGACCATAGTAGATCCAATAGGAATTCCACTCTTGGACCTTCATTTTGAAACTGCTTCTACATATTTTGTTTTTTAATTTTTATTATTATTATCAAGAATGCTATCTTAAAAGGTTAAAATAGGGACAGTTTTTGAAGACCAGTAAACTCAAGCAGTAGTTTTACCTCAGGCAAATGACAAGGAAACTGATTTAATACATGTAAGTATTCATTTATTCATAATTAATAATGCCTGTGAAATGGGTCTTACTGTTTAACTTGATATATGTTTGGTACGAGTTACTTCCTATATTTAAAACTAAAAGCCCAATTTCTCACCTGCTTTGTCATATTGAAAGACCCATATGTGACCCACTCACTATGTAAAGATGACTCAACAGATACTTGTTCAAAGGACTTCCTCATTTCATTCCTAGATGTCTTCAAACTGAAACTTGAGTCTTGCTTGTATTTTGGTCCCCTATTGATTTCAGATGAAATGCTTGAGACTTCCAGACCTTGAAATACTTTGTTCTTGTTTTGTCTCTTTTAGCTTTAGAGGAGAAAAGGAGAAAAGAAGAACTAGTGAAAAAGAGAATTGAGCTAAAACATGACAAGAAAGCAAGAGCTATGGCCAAAAGGACAAAGGATAATTTCCATGGTTACAACGGGATTCCCGTTGAGGAAAAGTCAAAGAAGAGGCAGGCAGTGGAGCGCCACACTAGCCAGGGAACAGAACAAGAGTATGAGATGGAAGAAGAAGATGAATTCTTAGAATACAATCAAGCAGAGTCAGAGCAGGAGTATGAGGAAGAGCAAGAACCTCCCAAAGTTGAAAGCAAACCAAAGGTCCCCCTTAAAAGTGCCCCACCGCTCATGAACTTCACTGATCTACTCAGGCTGGCTGAGAAAAAGCAGTACGAACCAGTGGAGATTAAGGCAGTGAAGAAAACAGAAGAGCGGCCTATGACTGCAGAAGAACTTAGGGAGCGAGAATTTCTTGAAAGAAAGCAGAGGAAAAGGAGACTTGAGACAGATGCAAGACTACCTCCAACCAAAAAGGCACCCTCTCAGAAAGAAAGTGTGGGCACAAAACTTAGCAAGCATCCTTCTGCCAGGGGTACTCCCCTTCCTCATGCTGAGAAGAAATCCAGACCCAGCACAGCCATTGAGAAACACTTAGGTGTGTCTTCATCCAAATCCATGCCAGGAGAGAGGACCAAAGCAGGATCTGTCAATTGTTCTCAACCCTTACTTCGTGAGAGCCATGACAGACCTGTCTTCAATGGTGCTGGAAAGCCCCACTCCAGTACCTATTCACCAAGTGTCCCAAAGACTTCTGCTAAAGGGACTCAGAAATCTGCTACTGAGCACAAAGCCAAAAAATCTCCTCCCCATCCTAGCCATTCCAAGCCTGGGCTCATGATTACCCCACACAATAAAGCTAAGAGTCCAGGTACCAGGCAGCCAAGCAGTAGCTCCAGCGCAGCTTCTGGACGGCCTGGGACAGGGACTGCTCAGCCTACAGTTAGTTCTGGCCCTGTGCCCAGGCGCCAGAATGGCAGCTCCTCCAGCTCAGGACCTGAGCGATCGGTCAGTGGGACCAAGAGGCCAGCCAGTGACTTAAGTCTCTCCGGACGGACGCTCAGTGGTACAGGTGGCCCTGGGCACCCTGCAGGCAGCTCAAGTGGCCCTGGGCGACCCACCAGTGGCTCAGGTGGTTCTGGGAGAGCTATGGGCAGCTCTGGTGGCCCTGGACGACCTATGCGCAGTCCACATGACCTTCGACGACCAGTGAGTGGCTCTGGCCCCCCTGGGCGGCCAATTAGTGGCCCTGGGCAGCCAGTCAGTGGCGCTGGGCGACCAGTCAGTGGTCCTGGGCGGCCAGTCAGTGGCCCTGGGCGGCCAGTCAGTGGCCCTGGTCAATCAGTAAGTGGCTCAGTTCTGGCTGGACGGACTGTCAGTAGTTCAGGGCCCGGAAGACCAGTGAGCAGCTTGGGACCTGGGCGACCAGTTGGTAGCTCTAGTCTCCCCCTAAAGCCCAAGTGCACCGTTGTCTCAGAAACAATTTCTTCCAAGAATATAATTAGCCGATCCAGCAATGGACAGATGAATGGAATGAAGCCTTCCTTATCTGGCTACAGATCTGCTCAAGGTAAATTGTCCCTTACCCTAAGAATATTTATTTGTTACCAGGGAATTGGAAAGAATACTTTGTTTTAGATAACCAGAGGCCTTGTGAACCCTTCCACATACTCTTGTGTTGATAAAATCCTGATGTTGTGTTAAGAGTTCCTTGAGTGATCATAACTTGGAAAGGGCTTCAGAAAGAGTTATCTAGGACCCTCTGTGTTCACCCCTGTAACATCTCCAAGTGCAGTAAACTTGGCTCTGTGATTTGTAAGACAGGGTGAGTGTATATGCCTTATGTGGTTCAGTGAGTTAATTCATCTTTACCTTTTCACGAGGGCTAGAGAGACTCTTCTTCAAAAGCTGGACCATATTTGTACAGTTGAAGCCTTTTGGTGCATTGTTTATTCATCAGACATCTGTTAAGTACCCACCATCTACCAGGAACTGTTTCTGATTGCCCTTGTGTTTCTGCTTTTCTTCATGGTGATAAGCATTTGTTAAACTACTTGTTGGGTGCCATGAGAATATAAAAAGAAACAAAACATGAGATCCATGCTTTAAACTTCTTAATTCATCTAGAACCTTGGTTCTCAACCAAGGATGATTCTGATGCTCCGTGAACATTTGGCAGTGTCTGGAGACCTTTTTGTCTGACACAGCTGGGGGTAGGGATGCTCCTGGCATCTTTGAGATAGAGGCCAGAGATGCCGCTGTCACCCTACAGTGCACAGTACAGTCTCCTCACAACAAAAAATGATCTGGCCCCAAATGTCAGTAGTGCAGAGGTTGAGAAGGAAACCCTGCGCTGAGGAGATAGGCCATGCATATTAACAATAACTTGAGAGCAACAGAAGGAGGAACTCTAATCAAGGACTAGAAAGCAGTTGTTCCCAGTGCTAGTCCACTGATCAGTGTCTGTCTTCTGCAAAGCTTTAATCAGTCTTTTGGCAAAATGACAAAATAAGGATAATATAGTGAGTTTTTTTAAAGTTAGCCTTACTCATTTTGAACAATTTATCCATAATTCTGGGAATCTTTCTTATCTTGTTGAACTTCTAAAAAATGTACCTAAGTTATGGTGATAGTAGATGGTAGGTTGTTAGCTTTGAATGTCTTTTCTTGGTAAAACTAAAAGTTAATGATCCTGTAAGCTATTTTGTTTTTTTAATTTTACCAGTTTTTTAAATCCAGAAGGAAGGGAATTGCTAGGCTAGAAAATGTAACAGATGCTTCCAGTAAGCCATTTATAAACAACACGAAGCAGCGGGGATGATGTAATAATGACTCCCTGCTACCGGCCAGCACGCTGACTCTGGTTTTTGAGGATACTGTCTTTTTTTTTTTTTTAATAGTTTGCATTTTAAAGATTTTATGTATTTGACAGAGAGAAATCACAAGTAGATGGAGAGGCAGGCAGAGAGAGAGAGGGAAGCAGGCTCCCTGCTGAGCAGAGAGCCGGATGTGGGACTCGATCCCAGGACCCTGAGATCATGACCTGAGCCGAAGGCAGCGGCTTAACCCACTGAGCCACCCAGGCGCCCCAGGATACTGTCTTAATGAGTTCTCAAAATCTCAGTTTATGTGAACTTTGTTGGGACTACTTTCAGTTTTAATACTCACATAAATAATGGCTTTTCTCTTCTTAAGTTTCTCAAAGACCTCCCTTCCCTAGTGGTTACAAAAGGCAGCGAGAATATGAAGAGGAGGAAGATGATGATGAATATGACTCGGAAATGGAAGATTTTATTGAAGATGAAGGAGAACCTCAGGAAGAAATATCCAAGCACATTCGAGAGATCTTTGGCTATGACCGAAAAAAGTAAGACTAAAGAAGATTTAGACAAATGATACACTTGTTTTGAATGACTCATGCTGTGAAGTCAAAGCAAACAATAGTAGTAGAGGCATTGAACACAATTCTTTATTAGGAACTATAGGATTATTCTTTAGATGTACTCTTTTGGCATTTAATATTTAAGAATCAAGTCAAATTTTTGTGTAGTTGCATGCCAAGAATACCTTTTTTTTTTTTAAGATTTTATTATTTATTTGACAGAGAGAGAGATCACAAGGAGGCAGAGAGGAGGCAGAGAGAGAGGGGGAAGCAGGCTCCCTGCTGAGCAGAGAGTCCCATGCGGGGCTTGATCCCAGGACCCTGAGATCATGACCTGAGCCGAAGGCAGAGGCTTAATCCACTGAGCCACCCAGGTGCCCCCCAAAAATACCTTTTTAAACTCTTTATAGGATGTATATTTAATGAGAGTGAAGCAGTTTACTGTTGGAGCACTAGATTGGCTTTTAACTCGCCATCCACAGAGCTACGTTGAAAGCTGGTCTGATCTGACATCTGCTTTTCATTTGATGTAAAAAGCTGTGCTGCTCAAAAGTGTGGTCCCTGGACAGTGGTCAGTATGGGACCAAAATCACTGATATCACCTGACAACAGAATCAGAAAGGCCCCAGCAGGCTCAGGCCCCATTTCAGAGCTGCCAAATCTAAATCACCTTTATAAGGCTCCCAGGTAATTCATATGCACATTAAAGTTTGAGAAGCCTTGTATAGAGGACAGTTCAGGGTTTGAATATAAGTTCTGCCACTTACTAGCTGAAAAAAATTGAGTGAAGTTGTTTTGTTTCTTTTTTTTTTAAGATTTTATTTATTTATTTGACAGAGATCACAAGTAGGCAGAGAGGCAGGCAGAGGTGGGGAGGAAGCAGGCTCCCTGCTGAGCAGAGAGCCTGGTGCGGGGCTTGATCCCAGGACCTTGAGATCATGACCTGAGCCGAAGGCAGAGGCTTCAACCCACTGAGCCACCCAGGCACCCCTTGAGTGAATTATTTTTAGAATGACATCCAGAAGGGGACACCAGGGTGACAAAGTCAGTTGAGCAGACACTTGGTTTCAGCTCAGGTGGTGATCCTAAGGTCGTGAGATCAAGCCCCACATTAACTTCTGAGCTTGTGTGGAGTCCGTTTGAGACACTGTCTCTGCCCCTCCCTCTGCTCACTCTCTCTTTTCTCTCTCAAATAAATTAAAAATGGCATCTAGAAGGATTAAATATAGTATATGTGTAAAACAGAAGGGACTTATCTTAGTGCCTATCGCTCGACATTTGCCATCTTCTTTAAAGCCATCAAATATGAGAAGTTAGAAGGCAATCCTAAGAAAAGGTGTTTTTTTTTTTTTAAGATATTTTAAATAAATTAAATAAATAAATATTTAGGGAACCTAGGTGGCTCAGTCTGTTAAGCGTCTGCCTTCAGCTCAGGTCACGGGTCCTGGGATTGATTCCTGCATCAGGCTTCCTGCTCGGCAGACATCCTGCTTCTCTCTCTCTCTTTGCTGCTCTCCCTGCTTGTGCTCTCCCTCTCTGTGTCAAATAAAAAAAATCTCTATGTCCAAAAAAAAAAAAAAAGGTATTTAGTAGTAAAAAGAACTGGAAGAAAAATCAGATTTAAATATCTAATATTAGTAATGTCATTAGCTAGTTACATTCTCTTGATCAAGCCACTATTCTGCCTGCTTCAGTGCCTATTCTTTTTTTTTTTTTTTTTTTAAAGATATTTATTTATTTGACAGCACAAAAGCAGGGGTAGTAGTAGGGGGATGGAGAAACAGGCTTTCCACTGAGCAGGGAGCCCGATGAAGAGCTCATTCGCAGGAACCTGGAATCATGACCTGAGCCGAAAGCAGATGCTTAACTGACAGAGCCACCCAGGCGCTCCTTCAGTCTCTGTTCTAAAGTCCTTCCCTTTCTCATGAAGCTCAAATGAGATTAATATGTATATAATGATTTCATGGATATTGTACTTTCAGAATTTTAATATAAACTATCCTGTAACTAGAGGTGAAAGAGGTGAACATCTTTGGATTGGTATCGCGATCAACATGAAATTCAGGAATAGTTGCTTTCAGAAACTCCCCTCAACCCATCCTCTACCCCCCTCACTCCTTGACAAGCAAGAAAGAGTAATTCTGTGTGTGTTTCTGTTCTAAAGATCCTGATTTTTTAAACCAGGAGGTTGGCAGTTCCTTTTAAAAACTGGGAAGTTGGACTTTTTTAATAACGTTGATTTCCTCTTATCAGATACAAAGATGAAAGCGATTATGCCTTACGTTACATGGAGAGTAGTTGGAAAGAACAGCAGAAGGAAGAAGCAAAGAGGTAAGCACAAAACTTAACACATTTGTGTAGAAATGTCCTGAACGTTCTGTTTCATGCTTCAGTTGCATGCACCATTGGGAGCAGCAGCTTTGAGCCACATAGTTCTGAATTAAAATCCTGCTTACTTGCTGTGCGTTTTCAAATCTGTTGTCTTGTTTGTAAAATGAGAATTTACGGTTTTTACTTACTGAGGTACCGTATTAAAATAATGTGTACCAAGTTGCCTAGTGCAGTGCCTCACCCATATAGGCACGCAGTAAGTGCTGGAAGCCGCCTCTCATCTCATTGCAATGTGTTCTTGTTATTTATTTGACAGACAGAGATCACAAGCAGGCAGAGAGGCAGGCAGAGAGAAGGGGTGGGGGGGAAGCAGGCTCCCTGCTGAGCAGAGCGCCCGATGTGGGGCTCGATCCCAGGACCCTGGGATCGTGATCTGAGCTGAAGGCAGAGGCTTAACCCACTGACCCATCCAGGCGCCCTTTTTTTTTTTTTTTTTAAAGATTTCATTTATTTATTTGACAGCAAGAGTGGGAGCAGAGGCAGAGGGGGAAATAGATTCCCCACTGAGCAGGAGCCTGATGCCACGCTCATTCCCAGGACCCTGGGATCATGACCTGAGCCAAAGGCAGACACCCCTCTTTCCCCATCCTTAATTCCCTTTCTATATCAGACACATCTCTGTCTTGCTAACCTATACAACTACTGGCATTAGGGATCTGAGAAGTGATATGAATGGAGGGAGGGGATAAATATAGAATGTTATTTTATTTATTGACTAAATTTTCTTATTTTTAAAAGCTGTTAATCATAAGTAATTTATATTTTACTACTTTATTGGGAACATTAAGATATTTTGTGTTGAGGTTTTATTTGAGGTCTTTTTTCTACTGTAAGTGAAGTCAGTGGCAGAGGCTCCTAGTAAAAAGTACACCTGCTAGTTTGTTTTCAGTGGTAAAGCTTTGAGGCATTTTTAATGCATCAGCACATTCCATGTGAGCTCTCAGTTTAAATTTCGCTTTTGGGGCGCCTGGGTGGCTCAGTGGGTTAAAGCCTCTGCCTTCGGCTCAGGTCGTGATCCCAGGGTCCTGGGATCGAGCCCCACATCAGGCTCTGCTCGGCAGGGAGCCTGCTTCCCTCTCTCTCTCTGCCTGCTTGTGATCTCTGTCTGTCAAATAAATAAAATTAAAAAAAAATTTTTTTTGCTTTTAATTTTTAAAGTGTTAATTTCATGTATATTGACAATTACTTTTTTTTTTTTTTGACAGTTTAAGACTAGGTATGCAGGAGGACTTAGAGGAAATGAGACGTGAAGAAGAAGAAATGAAGCGTCGAAAGGCCAAGAAGCTGAAGAAGCGTTAGCTGCTGCTTGTATTTATTTTTGTGAAATTCTGGAGACTCTGTTGCAAGGAGGTCCTGCCTTCAGAATGAAGAATCCCCTTTATGATTTTAGATTTATACTTGGGTACTCAAGGAGAAGGAATGCATACTGTCATTTGCAGGCTGTCATTGGAGCATAAAGTATTTTCAAATACTTTCCAGGGTTAAATCTGTAATGCAGATGATAGAATGCCCAGTTGAGTGCTCTTAGGAAGTTAACTGTTCACAGGTGCCAGCCTTGATCCTGATGAGCTATGCACTCTTAAGGTGGGGCCACTCACCAGCCAGCCAATCTTAACATTGTTCCTTTGCTACTTCGAAAAGGAAACAAAAAGGATTGCCTCATGACTTCATAATTCTGCTGACGTGTGAGTAGGGAACTGCCCGGCTCCCAATTAGGCTCCCAATTAACTTTGTCTTTCAATGAGGAACCTGGCCCCTTCCATGAATGTTGCCAGCAATAAAGTGACCTGTCCTAATCTATATGTTTGGATTGAGAACTTGAAAATGTAGAGTAGGCTTTATAATTATCATATGGATATCATCTCTGTGACTGAAGTAAAAAGTAGAATAAATTATACTGTATTCTGCATTATTTGTGGATTGGATGCTGAGCATTCTTATTCACTAATTTAGGTGATAAGGCAATTAAAAATTTTTTTTCAAGTTAAAATACAAGTTATGCCATTTAGTTTTAAAAATATATGTTTCCAAGTTTTCCTTTCAGATATACTGTTATGTTGGCTTTAGTATAAAATAGACAAGGTCACTGTGCTGATTGATTTTTATCTATAAAATTCATTTTTATATTGAAGAAAAATGCTTATTTTATTCAAACATTAGATTTGGAAGAGTAATAGTTTAAAAACTGAGGAAGTAACATGGGAGACTCCCTTTTATTCTCTTCCTTCATTATAAAAATATTTTGGAAAAGGTACCCCTGTACCTCTTGATATAATGACTGCATTTTATCTTAAATTCTTTAGCAATTAATGGCAAAAACCAAAAACTAAATTCATGTGTATCAAGAGCGCCACCTTCTCTTTTGCCCATATTGCACTTTTATTTCAAACTATGCACTGTGAAGAGATGTTTTTCCCAAGTTGGAAAGGATGTTCCCTGTTACTAGTGTTTCACTGGGCTGTGGAACTTTCTTCATTCTCACTTTTTTCAAGTCATATTTATAGACTGATATCTCTTAAGTCTCAAATCCTGGCCATTCCAGTCAGGCTGACATAGATTCTGGCTGGAGAGAAGCCAAGTCTCAAGGAAAGTCAACAACAGAAAATGAGATACGATGCTAGAGAGTATTTGTCCTAGGTTCTAAATGTGGAGGGTTGGGGGCAGTGGGACATAAGCTTGTAAAACAGTTCCAGGTTGCTTTCATGTATTCCTTTTTATCCATAAAGCTTTATTCTAGTTTGGTAGTAGAGATGACTGTTGTTAACCTCCTTTAACGGGATAGCCATGTGACCCAGGCCCTTAAGACTCTCTCATTTTGAATTGAGTTTCAAATTTCAAAAGTTTAAGGATTTAACTTCGAAGCTGAATCCTGTGAAAGATGTATTCATCACTAGGAATAACACCCTTTCTAACATCCACACACCACTGTTACACTGGCAGAAAATCCTATCAGCTGCCTCTCACCCATTTCAAATATCTTCAGTGAAATTGATTTAAAGGTAGTGTGCTGTTCATGTAATGAAACAGGTTTGGAACATTATTTCCTTTGCTGTCACTCTTGTGCTTCCCCCCCTGCCCCCCTTCAAACGATTTTTTCTTGGATGTATTTTTCAATATGCAGACTTTGAAAATCTATTACAATCAAGTGCTTATCATAGCCAAAAGATTTCTCGTGGCTTAAAGTTTACTAGCACTTTATTCAATATGCAGTTATTTGTACTTAAAGGCACCACTGTGCTAGATAATAAAAGTTCCAGACCTTGAAAAGGTTGTGTCCTTAGGTATCACTTTTGAATGCATTTCTTCTACGGATGTTATTCTTCAGCATCAGCATTATAAAAGGGCACTTCTGTAGCTCAGTTAAAAAGAAAGTCCTGAGAAAGTCTTTTAGATTAGTCTTGGCCTTGTTTCCAAATCCTGTCTTCCATTTTGTTCTGCAGTTCCTGACCACTCTTTCGAAAAGCCCACAAATCCTTTGAAGAAACTGGAATAAGCTGTTATTTTATCAAGGTTTACAAATTAAGTGCTTGGTTTTTAACGTATCCTCTACCATTTTGGTTTTCAGATTTTATTAATTCAATATCTGAAGATGTGCCTTTTATTGGGTAATGTTAATTCACGAATGTAGTAATGTTATTTCACGATTGTAATGTTACATGATCATGGGTGTGGCATTCTCTACAGATGATGTGAAAGGAAAGTAGTTTTCATAAAACTCATATGGCTCTGATTGCACAGTCCCACTTGCTTTTGATGTTGCTATGTCAAAGCAAGGGGCACTTTCTTTTCAAGCTACTTTCAGAACTTGTCTTTGTATTTTCTCTAAACTGTAAATGCAGTTATGTCCCTTGGAGGCCAGGGTACCACATGTCACAGACAGCCTTACATGTGCGCCAGGAGAGGGTTCAAAGACTGTTAACAAAAAAGAACGTATATGGGAACTCGAAATTTCATTTTTTTAATGTTACCCCAAGATTCTCTCCAAGAAATTACTGTTTTGTATTTTGTAACTTAAAAGCAGCTATTAGTACATTTCTGAGATATAGCACGAGACCAAAACATGTTTGGAAAGAGAATAAATATATGAAGAGAGACTGGTTGGTTTATTTTCAATGTGCTGAATATATTAGACTACTATTTATTTTGTGAGTGGATGTGATAAAATAAATATTCAGGTGTTCAGTGTATGCTTAAGAGTGAGATATAGATTTCTTTGGAGTTATTAAATCCATCATGTCTTTCTACATAATGGACAAATCAAGTTTTAAAAAAGAAAACATTTACCTAGCTTAGCTTGTTTTCTGGTGCTGTTGACCTGCAAGAGAATCTACTTTTGCATATACAGGTGAAAGTTTTGCAATTTATGTATAAAAGAAATTGTAGGCATTAAAAATATTTTATTGATATTTTCACTGGTTTGCCTTTATTTACCAAAACTCAGATATTACTTCTCCCATCGCCCTGAACATTTTCTCAGCTAGAACCCCCAGTAGGCTCATCAGACTTAAGGTGGGATTTGCCTCCTTATACACACACAACTGTTCTTTCCCCCTGACACATTCGTGTCCGCTCACAACTGACACCTCTCCCACCCCCACCAGCTTAAGAGCTGGTCTGCTACCAGATACCCAGGTTAGGAGAATTGTTTGGAGGTATACTCAGGAAACTGGAAGGAAGAAGAACTGGGTATATAGTTCTTGTCAAGAAAATGAGCAGGTTCTGATCCCTTTTTTTTTTTTTTTTTTTTTTTTTTTTTTTTTAAAGATTTTATTTATTTATTTGACAGAGAGAAATCACAAGTAGTCGGAGAGGCAGGCAGAGAGAGAGAGAGAGGGAAGCAGGCTCTCTGCTGAGCAGAGAGCCCGATGCGGGACTCGATCCCAGGACCCTGAGATCATGACCTGAGCCGAAGGCAGCGGCTTAACCCACTGAGCCACCCAGGCGCCCCGGTTCTGATCCCTTTATAATAGAGCCTGAAATAACTTGAGATGAGTCGTTTGGGATATGTAGGAGGCAAATGGGCACAGCTGTGCAGCCAGAGAATGCAGGCACTTAACTGGATGAGATACAGTCTTGGTCACATAAGAGGTATAAGAGATGGCAATATCCTAGAGTCAGGATTACACAGTGTTGCTTATGGCTTTTGAGTTCTATTTTCTTAACATAAAAAATAAGGGCAATCCATTCAGTGCCCAGGGCCACTTAAAGAGAGTTTAGCAAACAAACCAAATAGTCATCGACAAAATGTTACCTGCATAACCAAAAGATCTACTTTGGTGGTAACATTGCCCTTTTGAACGCTGGAACTATCAATCACCCCACATAGCCACAGGATGGGAAAAGTTCCATACAGTTTGCTTCAAAAGTACTTGCTCTCAGGTTCTTCCCCCGCCCCACCCCCCAACTCCCCTCAAGGTTAGAAAATCCCAAACCACCTCTAGAGGGCTTACGAAGAATTAGGTCTCAAGCGTCCAGAATAATAGCATGGGTCTTATACTTAGGTTTCCATCCTTGGTCTCAAACTCAAACTTCATCCTACCGAGGACTGAGCAGTTAGTTGGCTTTTATTCTATGCGCTTCTATGTTTTGTTCCTATGTGTTTCTATTAGCAGCAATCACTGCTCAAAGAATCATCAGGCACCTTCTTGGCTATTCAGGTGAGGGAGGCATTTGAGCCAAGAGACAGCCAAGATCTTGGATATTCCAGGCTCTTGTTTGGGTCTTTTCCTTGGCACATAAAAACCAAGGAGAAGGTCTGGATCTTAATCTTGATTCTGCAATCCAGCGCTGTGGGGCTGGTAAGATCCTTGAACCTCTCAACTTCATTTTTGCCATTTTGTTAAATGAGGCCAGGGCCCAACCCAGGTTATTGCAAGGGTAAAAATAATGTACAAAAATGCAGTCCTTTCCCCATACAGTGTAAGCCTTAAGTTCTGGGTAATAGCTGTGAAAAGGCCACAGAGACTTATCCCCAAAGGATAGGCTTGAAGTTACCCCAACAACATTTTCTGTAACGTTTTTTTCAACCCTGAACCTGGACGCAGGAGATAGCCTATACTTGGGAACTGGGTCTAAGGAGCTTTGGAGAATTTCTATCCTTAAGGATACAGAAGAGGGGGCAAATTGAATGAGGTATTTTAGTCTTACTGCCAGTCTTAAAACAAGGGACCCAATCACATTTCATCTAACTACCTCCCCACCCTGCATCCCCCTGTTTCGAGCTAACAGAATACCAAGTCTTCATCTTAAAAAGTACGGTAACTTTTTACATAAAATGTGACAAAATAATGTGCAATTACTTTATGCAAAACCAACAACAGGAGCTGTGTAGCCGGCCAGGTGAGCTTCAGAGCTGCATTACTTCGCCAGGATCATCTTTGCTCATTTCCACCGGAGTCTGGGGGGGAGAAAAGTATGTCAGGTGGGCCTTACCTAGTGTCTGCTGGAGTGTGGGCATGAGGCAGTTGCCCTCCCTGCCGAGGACAGGCACAAGTAGTTTTGTCCAGTTCTGTGTCTTAATGCCTTTGATCCCAGTTGCCAGAGGGACATAGCCACGGAGGAGGAGGCCAAAAAGGCACAAATATCCAAGGTCTACCAGGAAGAGAGAAGATCTCTAGCACCAGAACCACTTTACTGACCACTATTTACTCGAGGAGAAGGAGGGAGGTCTGGGTTTCTGGTGTGAGCTGATTTAAGAAATGCTACTGAAGCCAGAGCGCATAAAATGGCCCCCTGAGCACAAAACGAGGTGACCTACGTCAGACAGCTGTGACTCTGGGCCTGAGATGTCTTTACCTCTATATCTCCAGGTTCTTTGAAACTGACGAATCTAAGACTAAAGACTCTTAAGAAAATATGTATAAAAGACATGAAAGAGAGGGAACCTTCAGTGAACGATAATAGAAGTACATAAGCTGCAAGGACTTCCTTAATAAAGAAAAGACTCTTAAAAAAAAAAAAGAAAAGAAAAGAGTCTTTGGTCTAAAGTCCTAGAGTTGGATCTTGATGCTTAGCTCATTTATCTGGGGGAATACCTTTCAAAGTAGGAATAGAGACCAAAGTTGAAAGCACACTTACCCCTCCTGGGGGATACTTATACCCCTTCCACATGGTTCCTGCAATGAGAACCAACCATAAGACAACAATCATTGTGGAGTTTCTTGCTCAGCTGGCGGTGTGTGCTGGGGAAAATGAGTGGTTCTGAAAGGTGTTCAGTTCCTTGAGTCCTGGGAACTGGGCTGTCTTCATTCAAGACCAGATGGTGGATAGCCCAGCATGATAGCTCCTGGCTGGAGAGTTTTGTGGTCTAGTCTGAACTGCAGTGGCTTGCCATGGCCATTTTGGGGGCCAGAGCTCAGACACCAATTGTGACATCAGCTCCTGTGACCTTGAGGGGGGACCAGTCAGAGTAAGCAACTATCGGACAGTGGGCCAGCGTGCCTGGCATGTTGGGGCCAAAGAACCCTTAATAAAGGGCACTGTTCGGGGCACCTGGGTGGCTCAGTGGGTTAAGCTGCTGCCTTTGGCTCAGGTCATGATCTCAGGGTCCTGGGATCGAGTCCCACATCAGGCTCTCTGCTCAGCAGGGAGCCTGCTTCCCTCTCTCTCTCTCTCTCTCTCTGCCTGCCTCTCCGTCTACTTGTGCTCTCTCTCTGTCAAATAAATAATAAATAAAATCTTTAAAAAAATAAAAAATAAAAAAAAATAAAGGGCGCTGTTCACTGGTGATCCTACGTGGTTAAGATCTAACTGGCATCACTTCTTTATTAACTCCTCTCCCATCAAAATATTAACTACTGGTTTTATGCAATCAGATGCAAAAAAGCATTGCTATGCAAACAAAACAAAACAAGACAAAATATCCTGGATTAAATGGGAGGATTGTCTAGGCATGCTGTGAGCAATTTAGGCTATTTGAAAGAGAACAATCTTGCATTTTGTGAAACACCACAGGTAAACCCTCATTATGGAGGGTATGCCCCCCTCTCTGTCTCGCTGGAAAGGGAAAGGAAGGAAGATGGGCTGTTATGCTCATTTCACAGCAGGAGAAAGCTGAGGAGCAGAACACTTTCGGTGGTTTGGTCAGGATCAGGGGGCTCAGCTAAGCTGGTGCCCAGTGCCCCTGTCCACATCCCCATCCCCTGAGATCTGAGGTCTGAACTGAGTTGGGTCAATATTCACATAGACATTCGGAGGCAGGTGGAGGAAGAAAAAAAGAACCCTCATGCCCTGTCCCTGGGGTTGAAACTTGATGCCCTGCCATCTAGAGTAGCTTCCCAGAGAACCTGCTCCTTTATTACTAAGACTTTAAGTTTCTTTAACAGTGGGAACATCTTTGAAAAAACAGGTCTGAATGAAAGGGAGTGGGATGTGAGAACCCTAGGAGCTGTTTGCTAAAAGGATACTGTATTCATGTTTTCTAGAGGTGGGCTGGTCCAAGAGGATATTTAGTCCTATGCTTGCATCCCAGCTTCACAATCGAGTTGGTCTGTGGCCTTGGGTAAATAGTTTGAGGTTGTTGTCTCAAGTCAATCTTTGCTGACCAGTTTATTATTTTGCTCATCTGTTAAGTTAGCGCTTTGTAAATACTTTGCATCAAATACTTGACATGAATTCCCAAATGCAATCCTCACAAAAGTAGTAAGATACTGAGCTATCGCCATTGGGCAGGTGAAGAAAGTGAGGTTTAAAGAGAATTCAACCTTCCCAAGGTCATACAGCTACTGAGGAGCAAGGTTAGGGGTTAGACGCATTCACCATAACTTGTCTTGGGAGCTGCCAAAAAGGGGCACTAAAAATACTCATCCCACTTCTTACAGTTTGTGAGAAAAGATATTAATAGACAGGAACAGTCTTTGAAAAGAATACTTAGGAGATGTGCTGAACCAATCTTGGAACCTTGGCCTGCTGCCCAAAGCAGGGCTTGCTGTCTTCTTTCCCCACCGCATACCTCAAACCACTTCCCCTTTGCCAGCTGGTTGTTTCCCAGGGGGACATAAACTCCCCACTGAGATTTCAGAGCGTTGTGGCGTACTCTGGAAAGGGAGAAGTTGAGTCCAGCAGACCTGACCACTCACTCAGAGCTGCGGGTCTTCCAAGGTCTGGCTCCTCAGTCGTGTCTTGTCCTCCTGAACAGACCACTTCTCTTTCCACTTCAGGGTTGGAGGCTGAGTCAGAAAGAAATGTAAAGGCAGAAGTGGTTCTACTTGTTGGCCAAGTAGGTAACCGCCTCTGTATGATGCAAGGGCCGTTTGGAGGTCCCCCCAATGCTCACATTCCCTTCCCTACCAGTGACCCCTCATCTGCTTGGCCTGAAACCCTGTCTCCAGCAGACCCCTTATAAATTCCATAATGCTTTGAGATAAGTGCTATTATGTACCCAAGAGGCAGGTGGAACTTGAAGATATCCCAAGGGGATGAAAAGTAGCCTGGGAAACGAACTCTGTTCCCACTGCATCCTGACCTCTAATTAGTGGTGAGACCTCAACTATCCTTCCCCTTCGGTCAGAAATCCTAGCTGGGAGGGGGAGCCAGAGCCAGAACTGCCCACTACCAGGGGTTCACAGGCAGGGTCATTACTTACCATGAACTCCGGAAATGTGCCCATGTAACATGCAAGTCCAACAAAAAGCATCCAGCCAAGTACAATCATGATAACAAGTAAAACAATGTCTAAGACACAACTGCGCAGTTAAAGACTATTCACCAAGATCTTGGCAAAGGAGTGTGCTCATGAAACCCTCAGTTGGAGGTCTTGCATGTCAGTTCCAGTCCTTGGTTCCAAAGGATCCACACGGCCCTAGTGGAGAAGTTAGGAGTCTAGTAGTGCTTTGTGACATCATTGGTCACATGGCCCAAGCTCACAACAGGTCAGAGAGACTGCCCCGAGACCAGTAGCTACACGGCAAACTAAGCTTTTTATATGCATTCTCTCATAGCAACAATATGAAGTAGGTGCTATTATCAAGTCCATTTACTAAGAAGACTGAAGCCTAGAGAGCCTAAGTGACTTGCACCAGGTCACAAGGCTGGTGCTCCAGACCAGGGCCAGGACTCAGGCCCAGCTACCCATTAGGCAGCTGGGCTCCTTAGGCTAAAACAGGGAAGACAGCGATTGGGAAGTGTGTGAATGGAATAAACTGAATTCTAGGGAAAAGTGAGACATCTCTTATTTCTGTCCTTGCAACTCTCTCATCATCCCAAGGGCTCTGTCACCATCATTTTATACCATTCTTCAATATCTTTGGTCAGTAACTCTCTGCTGGTTCTCCTCACTTGGCCTTCAAGAAGCCACAAGAAGTCCTTTCCTCACAGAAACCTCCAACTCATGCTGTGGCTCCCTTCCTAACCGGTTTCCTAATTTCCTTTTATGACCACAAACTTCTTAAACAAGTGGTCCACACTCAAAGCCTTTCTTCCCAATCTCTACCTTTCTTCCATATATCACATTCCAACTTCTGGTCCCACACCACTACTTAGATGCTCTCAGAGGTTACCAAAGACCTCTTTTTGGTCAAGTCTAATGACCTCATCTTCATCCCTTTGACCTCCGTGCACTGTCACAATGGACCCTTCTCTCCACCAGAATTCTTTCTACAGACACACGCCCCTGTCTTATTTTGATATGCCCTTTATTTGCTTTACATTTTTGAATGATGAAAATAGGTGCTCATGGTAAAACATGAAACCACCTGCAGACATATAAGAAAAATTTAACAATCTCTCCTCTTTTCCCTCTCAATTCCCACCCTCATGATGTACTCAAGCCTGGTGTGTACCCTTCTACCAAAGGATCCTCCATGAACCTGCAAACATCAGTACACATATAGAGGGATATAGAGGATTTCTTTCCAGTGTTGCTTTACTAAAGGTGATCAGATTACTCACACTACTAAGAACCTCGCTTTTCTTCTGTTAACAATACATCATGGACATCCTCCTGGGTCCATGGATAAAAAAAATTTAAACACATTCCTTTTTTTAATAAGAAGTTTTATTTGAGGTATAAATCACATATGATAAAATCCACTCCCTTTAGCGGGCAGTTGATGAGTTTTGAAAAATGTGTCAATCTCGTAACTACCACCACCATCAGGAGAGAAGAAATCTCAATTATCTCAAAAAGTTCCCTGTGCTCCGTTGCAATAAGTCTCCTCCCTTGGACTCCTTGCCCCCTGGAAACCATTTATCTGCTTTTGCATTTTCCAGAACTTCACATAAAGAGAGTGACAGGCTCATTCACTGGCTTCTTTCGCTTAACATAAGCTTTGAAGATTCATCCATGTTGTCCAATAGCTTGTCCTGTTTTATTGGATGAACACATGGCCCACTGCATGGACAGCACAGTTTATCAATTTACCTTTCAGAGAACATTTGGGTTGTTTCCAGTTTGGGTTATTATGAACAGAGTTTGGATTATTATAAATCTGTGGGTAGTTTCCTTTGTGAACGTTAATTTTTAGTTTCTCTAGGGTAAATCCCAGCAGGGGTATTTGAATCTTATGGTAAGTGCCTGTTAAAAAAACCTTTTATCACTATTCTCAGCAATTTTACTTTGCTGTGACTACGTAATTTTCTGCACATTTCTTCTATTTGGGGTTCAGGGAGCATCTTAGAACTGGGGGTTATGGTTTTCCTCAAATTGGGAAAATACTTGGCTAATATTTCTTCAAATATTTTTCTGCCTCCCAGTTCCCCTCTGTGACCTCCATTACATGTGAGTCCAGTAACCAATGTGAATGTGTCCCAAAGCTTGCTGGTGGTTCTGTTCATTCCTGAGTCTTTTGACTCTCTCTGTTTCATTTTGGATAGTTTCCATTGTTTTCCTTTTCAAGTTCACTCGTCTTTCCCTAACGGTGTCTAATCTTCTATGAATCCCATACAGTGCGTTTTTCATTTGATGTTTTATTTCTCATCTCTTCAAGCTTAATTTGTCTTTTAAAAAATTCTTTCATTTTCTTTTTTTTTTCCACGTCAAGTTCATGCTTCCCTTTGTATCCTTGAGCATTTTTGTAAGATTGATGATAAACATTTTAAGGATCCATCTGCAAATTTATCATCTCTGTCATTTCTGGAGATGTCTGATGGTTGATTTTTCTTTTTGTTATGGATTATATTTTCCTATTTCTTTGAATGCCTGGTACGTTTGGTTCGATGTTCATATGGTGAATTTTACAAGGCTGTCTACTGGACTTGGTTATATTCCTTTCAGTAGTGTGGGATTTTTTGTTGTTGTTGTTTTTCAAGGATGTTTGGATCAGTTTGATTCTTTCGAGGCTTGTTTTGGTATTTGTTAAGTGAGCAAAGAGCAGCTTTTACTCTGAGGATAATTATTCCCATTACTGAGCTATGACCCTTCTCATGCCCACTGGGCACTCTCTCTGATGCCTATTGTGTTCAGTCCTTCAAATCTGTTGAATTTTCCACAACTCCTGGCCCTTTTGGGGGCTCCAGGAAGTGTTTGGCCTGCTGTTTGTGGGTGACTCTTATCCTGGCCAAACTCAGCTAAACACTCACACGGACTCCTACTGAGATCTCCAGAGTTCTCTCTCTGTGGAATCTTCTTTGCCAGGACACCAACCTGCAGCTTCCTGACACTCTGGCCTCCTTTGTACTCTGCTCTTTCTTTACAACCTAGCAAGACTAATCTTGGTTTGGGGAACCCCACTGTGCAACAGTCTGAAAATCACTTCCAGGCACTAGGCTGGGGCAATTGCAAGGCTCATCTCCTTTATTTACTGTCTCTCAAAGTTCACAGACCTGTGCTTGCTGCTTCTTGCGCAAGATCTGAAAACAATTATTTCATATATTTCATGCAATCTTCTCTTTGTTTATGGAGAGAAGGCAGCTCTGTAGCAGTTGATCCTTCTAGGTAGACACAGGAATCCAATTTATTCTTTTTTAAATTTCTGAATAATAGTCCACATTTATTTCCTTTTTCTCCTAATGATGAATCTATCAGTCAAGAGATGGAAACCACACAGTAATTTCAACAAAGTTTAATAAAGAGAATTATTAACTAGGAACAAGAGATTAACTAAGGAAAAGGTAGAAAGCTCTACCTATACAGACATAGCATATATAGGGAGCAGCCACCACCCCTAAGGCTGAGGCAAAGCACCCAAGGGAGAAACATACTTACTTGTAAGAGTGCCCCCCACCGGGGCACCTGGGTGGCTCAGTGGGTTAAAGCCTCTGCCTTCAGCTAAGGTCATGATCCCAGAGTCCTGGGTTCCAGCCCCGCATTAGGCTCTCTGCTCAGCAGGGAGCCTGCTTCCTCCTCTCTCTCTCTGCCTGCCTCTCTACTTCTGATCTCTGTATGTCAAATAAATTAAAAAAAAAAAAAAAGTGCCCCCCGTGCTTCAGATCTGAGATCCAACACCTGGTGAAAAAGTGGTGGCCATCCCCGACTGGATGGTAGAAAAATCCAATCAGCTGCAAGCCAGACCTCATAATGAGAGAATCACTAGATGCTGGTGAAATTTGCCAGGAAGTCTCCAGGGGGGTTCTGGGAGACTCACTGATCACTGCCGAGAATCTGCCAACAGAATATACCAGGATGCTGGTGGTAGAACTCAAGGAGTTCTCTACGGGGTGCAGGTGGTAGAACTCAAGACAAGCTATTCAGTGGCAGGGACGCCATTGAAACTCAATGGAAAACAGTCCATAGAGAGGCCATGGGAAGTCAACATGGGTAAGGACCACTGCATAGCCCCCACGTGCCAGCCACACAGCAGAACAAAGAGAAACAAAGGCATCCTGGAACCAGGAAGAGAAGTTTCTTCCTCCTCTAGTAGCTCCCCAAGGCACTCCACTGATAAAACTTATCATCCCCACGAGCAAGGAAAAAGGGTTTTACAAGGTTCAAGTTCATTACAGCAGAGTAAGCGGTGAATGGTGGATTCGGAGCTGAAGGACAGTGAGTTCATAAACGGCACAATGTGCATTTAGGTTTTCTCCCACTTTTTACCACCGTACATAATGTTGCAATTGTTACACAACATTTCTTAGACAATTTCTTCTGAGAAGTGCCAAGTTTTTACTTGATAACCAGGAAAGCAGGAAGATGACAGAGTATGCCAGTTCCAATACAGCATAACAATGGAGAGGCTATATAAAATCCTTCCAAAAAAAGAACTTAAGAAAAGAAAGATTGTAATTTCATTTCATAAGGACAAAGGATATCTTTCCAAGGACAAAGGATGCCTGTGGTGGGACTGCCTGGGGTGCAGCATACACTGTTGGTCAATGAACAGCAACACAGGCTCCATACATCTAAGTGAAGGATACTGGGTTCTGATGCACACGTTTTTTAAAATTTTCATGCGGTCTCATTTACTTTTTTTTTTTGTTGCCTATGCCTTGGAGTCCTATTAAAGAAATCACTGCCAATGACTGCCATGACGTTTTCTTCCTATGTTTCCTTCTAAAAGTTATATTGTTTTAGTTCTTACATTGAGGTCTCTGATCTATTTTAATTTTTATATATGGTGTTAGGTAAGAGTCTAATTCATCCTTGTATATGGATATCCAGTCTTCCCAGCACCATCTGTTGAAAAGACTGGATTTCCCCATTGAATGGTTTTGGCACTCTTGTCAAAAACCATTTGACCATGTATGCAAGGATTTATTTCTGGGCTATCTATTCTATTCCATTGGTGAGGTACTTAAAGATGTCAAAATCATAGAATTCTGAGTTGCCAGAGGCTGGGAAGATGGAAGAGTAGGAAAATATTATTTAATAGATATAGGGTTTCAGTTTTAGAAGAGGAAAAGCATTATGGAGATAGGTGGTAGAAATGGCTGGGCAACATTACGAATGTATTTAATACCAGTGAACTGTATACTTAAAAATGGTTAAGATGGTAAATTATACGTTATGTGTGTTTTACCACAATGAAAAAAATGAGGGGAAAGAGAAGTAAATGATAAGGATACATGTGTCTGATATTTGGAATACCAGGATTTCATCCCTGAACAATGTCTGATAGGACAAATAACTATGAAGGCAAAGAGTATAAACAGAGATCAGAAGCAGAACACCAAGAAAAAAATTCTAATTTTAAACAAGCCACTCTTGTGACTTTTCTCAAGCTACAAACAAAGATGCGAAATATACACTGTTCCCATTTCTTAGTTTGGGGATTTTTTTTTTCCTTTTAATATAATTAACAACTTTGTACCTGTGTCTTGGGTACCTTAATTCCAGTAAGACAAATTTCCAAAATTTTTCTTACAGTATCAAAGGTATGTCAGATTACTTTGCCCAAAGATTGTAGCAAATTATGCTCCCACTGACTACGTTTGAGTTTTTTAAACCAGGGTGCAAGGATGGGCTTCAGTGGATCTCTGAACATTCCCAGAACTGGAGACAAAACGGACTGCATATGTTGGCATGTACATTTTTCTGGGACAGATCTGTATTTTCCAACAGATTTTTTTTTTTTGAAGTCTGAAATGCTAATAAGGCTGAGAACTAGTACACTATACCATCTTCTCCTTATGGCTTTGGTCACCCTACACTTATATTCATTCAGCAAACTTAGCAACTATCAGAAGAATGAAGACATGCATAAACTCAAGTATGTGAGGCACTGGGAATACAGAGACAAGTGAGATCTGACACCTGTCAGGACCTTACAGTCCCTGGGGACAGAAAGAGGGGAAGAGATGAAGTAGTTCAGTACAATTAAAAAAAAAAACAAAAAAACAAAAAAAAAAAACCCAGGCAGAGCATTAAAGGTTAAAGCATAGAAGACACAACATGTTTGGGGGAAAAGTAAATATTTCAGCCTGACTACATTACAGGCTGTAATAGTGCCAATTTCTGGACGTGGAGTGCCTGGGTCATACCAAAGTCAGCCAGTGTTTGTACTCCACAATCTTCCTCTTATGAGTAAATACCAACAGGCACAGAACTCTAGCTTCGTAGAGATTATTAATCACGAATTTTTATCACAATTCACACACAGGAAGGCAGCAAAATGCACAGAGAAGGAACATGGTCTCTGACACCACTTTCAACAATAATTTAACCTTCCTGAGTCTTGGTTTCCCCATCCATAAAATGGAGCCAATTATATCATAAATCCTCTATTTTAAGGTACATACTTTTTCACATTTTAGTTCTTTTCAAATAGGTGTGTTAAAATTGGTATTTATATTTAATTTTGTACCCTTTTCTCTCCCAAAACCTTGTCAGTAATACATCTCTTACTCAACAGGATCTCAGAAATGAGAAAATAGGTAATACAATCCTAAACCTCAGTTTCCTCACCAGCAAAATTGAGATAATTCTATGTAGGTCATTGGTTCTGAGAAGATTAACTGTGGTAAGCATGTAAAATTCTTAGCAAAGAACCTTCCACACAGGAAATGATGGCATAAAGTGTTCACAGGGCCTGTAAGTCATTCGTGACTAAACCAGAAGAGATGAGCTGTTTGGATGAAAGGCGTCTTCCATAAACAGTTCTTTCATCAAAGATTGAAGACCCTTGCTCAGGCCTCACTTTTAACAAGGTATAATTTCCTTGATTAAAGGATTTCTGACAGGGTCTGTTAGTTCTTAGAGGCCCAAGTCCTATTGTTTCCTAGGTTTGGTAGATCTGCCTGAGGTGCTCTCAGAGGCCTCTTATCTTTCAATCTTCTCCCCTCCTCCCTTCTCTCCGGTCTTCCTCTCTCGCCCCACAGGCAGTCTCTTCACGAGGCAGCAGTCAGACCTACTCCTTTAAGACTGGGTCACATCACTTCTCAGTTCAAAACCCTCCAGCGGCTTCCTCTTTCTCTCAGAGTAAAAGCCTAAGAAAGAAAAATGCAGCCCCTGACATCTGGGAACTGGTCTGACCCAGCCAGGAAGGTCTCCCTGTTGTTAGAAGTTGACGCGGCACTCAGGCGAGGCTATGTTATGCTCCTGTTGGATAAAACAACCTCACAGACGCAAACATCAGACAGGGTATCACTCAGACCATGATAAAATGAGACCAAATAAGGCCACTTCATAATTTTGTCTAAGCAGAGACAAACCCAGGTCACTGTGTAGCCCATGAAATACCAAACATTCTCTTCTCGCTGCTAATGCATATGAGTGACTGCCTCTTCTTTACCAATTACTGCTTTCTCCTTGCTCCAGTTTGCCTGTTGTATGGATATTTACTGAGAAATCCAATCACAGAACTGTCTCTGCTTTCTCAAAGCTCCCAATCTAGAGTGAAGGTTCACTTCATTAAACCCTCCCGCAAGTCACCCAAAGCCCCAGTCCTATAATAGGTCTTTCTCACACTCCCGCAGTGAGCAGTCCCAATGGATCTCCACAGTATCTGCTCCCTCGCCGCGAAAAATAATCAGCCCCACATGCTTAAGTGTGGGTGTGTTCCTGATGCTCTTCTGGCTATAGAGTATGACAAGCCAGAATCACAAATGTCTACAAAGGCCCCACAGGCATTAGAATCAACACGTTTGTCAAAAATGATGACTTGAACCACTGCTCCCCCAGAGTTTCTGATTCTGTAAGTCTGGGGATGGGGTCTTAGAATCTGTATTCCTCACAAGTTCCAGGTGATGCTAAGGCTGTTGAGTCTGGGGCCACACAGGAAGAATCACTGCCCTAAACCATTTGTGGCTTCCCCTTTATTTCCCTGATTTAGCCTACATCTGTCTCCTCCCCTTACTTCATTCTACTCCAGCCACACCGGCCATCTTGCTCTTTTGAGCTCACACCTGTTGTAGGACTTTGCTTTGAATGCCCTCTAATAGAGAACACTTACTCGCTCACCCTTCAAAGAGACCTACCCTGATCTCCTTACCCTGTCTTTTTAAAAATTTATTTCCCACAACACTTAATTACCTTCCAGCATATGGTCTCGTTTACTTATTATATGCATTGTTTTGCTCTCCTCCTAATAAAAGAATGACAGCCTTAGGACAACCGATATTTTTTTGCCCATTTTGTTTACTGCTGTATCCTCAGGCCTAGAAAAAGATCTAGCAAATAGTCAATGCTCAACAAAAGTTTGTTGAATGAATAATACCCTTTCCGGCCTTTATTTTCTTCTAAGAGAGTTACAGCATTCCTGCCTCTGGCTCACGGTGTAAGTACAACCTCGGTCCTGCTTACCCATCCTCCTGACAGTTACAATATCCATCTTCTTTTTAAGGCCAGCGGCTCATATCAGGGAAAAAGCAGGTAAGTAAATCACAAGTCAAGGAGACCACACAAAGCCAGCAAACTCCATCCCTTCCTCCTCTCTATGTGGATGACCTTATCCACCAGTCTACCTTCTCTCTTGTTCTCAAACTCTTTTTCTGACCTAGCTTTTTCCTCTCCTTGCCACCAACAGTTATGGCGCCCCTCCCTAAAAAAAAAAAAAAAGGCAACTCCTCCCCGAATGCTGCACCAACCCTCACCATCTCCCAGTTTTTCCACAATGCTTCTTCTGACTCCATTTTCCCTTTCTAGCTCCCTGAAAATTTGATTTTGAAGTTCCGTTACCTCTTCCTTCCTAAATCCAACTATAATTTTTGGTCTTGATCTTTCTTGATACTCTGCTGAATTTAACACACCCTTCTAGAAACTCTTCCAAAACAGCGCGAGTTGCTTCTACCTCCTTTACTGCATCTCCTCGGGTCCTTCCTATTCCTCTCCTTACAGATGTCCCCAAGTTTCCTTCCAGCAAGCCGGATCGTGGCCCCGGGGCGCTAACGTCTTTCCGACCGCGCTCAGGATCCGCGCTGGGGCGCTGGTCCGACTCCGGGGCGGAGCGGCCGCTTAGCCAGGGCGTTGGACGCGGGCGGACTTTCCAGCTTGGGAAGGGGCGTGGCCTTGGACCGCTCGGGAGACTTGGGCCTCGGCGGCCTCCGTCCAAGGGTGGGCACGGAAGGAATTCCCCGGACTGGAGTCACGGAACCGGGCTCCGGGACGTGGATGGAGATGGAGTTCGACTGCGAGGGTCTCAGACGGCTACTGGGCAAGGTGCGGGCAGCCCTTCGGGCCGGGTCAGGGGCCTCGGGGTGTCCGGGCCGGGCTGCCTCGTCGAGACGTTTCCCCGACTCATCTCGGGGTTTGGAGCGGAGGCGGGCTGGCCTGAAGCCGGCTGCGGGGAGTGTCCCCCGGGAGGCTGCAGTCTCTCGCTCTCGAGTCCCGGGGTGGGGGCTGTGGCTCCGCCCACGATTCCGGGCCTCCGCCGGTGGGAGACTTTCTCACGCCACCAGCGTCTCTGGTTCTCAAACTGCTCCCCGCACTCGCCTGTCCCTTTAACCACGCCTTTCTCTCTGCTGGTAGGGCCTGCCCCTTTTTCCTGGACTTGCCGTCTCCTCTTTCTGAAACTCTACTGAGATGTCACTCCCCGCAGGATTCCGAATCGCTCCCTTCTCCCTGCTTGCTTTCGGAAGCTGGGATTATCACGTTGTGGAGTAATTACTTATTTACAATTATTTATTTATTCATGCGGTGTACTCACCGCAGAGACGGTGCTGTTGTATTCCCTTCCCTAGCCCTGTGCCTGACCACTGCGGAGGTGCTACATAACTGCAGTGAATGAAAGACTTGAGTGAGAGGCCTGACCCAGAAATCTAACCTACATTTCTGGGGCATGACTAGTACCAGTGTCCAGTTTAGTCCAGGCCATTGGTCCAGGCTCTTTGATTTCCCACCAGTGTATACTCTGAGGCAACCCTCCTTTCCCAGCTTTCTAGTTAAGTGATTAATTTTCTTAAGACTTCTCTATGCAGAAATCATACATGCATGCCATTTGGGGAGAAGGGATTTGCCTTAGTTGGGGCAGTTTGCACATCTGTGCGAGGTTGTGAAGCCTCATGACTGAAAGTGTTTATTTAATTGATTTGAATTATTTTATCTGCGGGGACAGGTGGGTATAGATTTTGTAGGAAGAAAAGTATCATGCTTATGACTACGCCCTTTGTGCCTTCTCTTCACAGAATGTATCAAGTTTTTAAGTGAGGGGAGCATGACAAATTATTGTTCAGTGGAAAGAAATGTTAAAGTTGAGAGTAGAATAAGAAGTTCATAATTTTTCCTTCATTAGATTAACATGATTAATATAATTTGAAATGATTTGGAGGATGCAATATTTATAATTTTTCCTAAATTGGATTAGCATGAATTTAGCTAATTTAAAATGATTTGGAGGATGCTAGTGGCTAAATGACTAACCATTTTGGAGAACCTTGGCCTTGTTAATTTGATTATGTGTGATTTATATCCCTTCTGCATTTAGGTAGATACCACAGAGAATTCATAGTATATGAAGCAACAGACATTTGCAGAATTATCTATAACTAAAAATTAGAAACAACCCAAATGTGCATTGACAGAAGAGGAATAATTTGTTATATATTCACACAATGGAAAACATTACTGTGTGTCAGTGAAAATTAACTGCAATGTGCAACAATACAAATGAATCTTAGAAACATTATATTGAGTGAAAAAAATTGGAAATTACATGCAAAGTTATAATTTGGTAAAGCCAACAAAATTAAAATTAAGCAAAACTAAATCAATAGCGTGTTGTTTAGGGATACATACATATGCATGATAAAAGCAGATAAAGGCAGAGAAATGTAAATCTATGTTAAAGGGAGGCAGTTGAATGGGTAAGAGGAGCACTCAGACAGATACAGTGGTTTTGGAGGGGTCTGTGCTGTCTTAATATAGTATCCAGTAGCCACAAGTGGCTATTTGTCAGAATTAGATAAAATTAAAAATTGAGTTTCTGAGTCACACCAGCCACATTTTAATTGTCAACAGCGACATGTGTCCTGTGGCTCCTATATTAGGTCCTCACGTATAGATCTTTTCCATCATGGCAGAAAGTTTGTTGGACATTACTATTCTGGATCATATGTGAGCAGGTTGGTGCATGGGTATTTATTCTTCCAAATTAGTGTATATGTTTGTGTGTGTGTGTGTGCGCACACACACGTGTGTGTACATGTATGTATATATTCTTTAGTTTGTATTAAATACTAAGTTTAGGGGTGCCTGGGTGGCTCGGTTAAGCGTCCGACTGATTTCAGCTCAGGTCATGATCTCAGGGAGTGGGATATGGGGAGACCCGTATCAGGCTCCACACTCAGCCTTCATGCTCAGTGGGGAGTCTGCTTGGGATTCTCCCTCTCTCCCTCCCTCTCCCTCTGCCCCTACCTGCCCCCCACCCTGCTTGCATGTGCACATGTGCACTCTCTTTCTCTCTCCATCAAATAAATAAATATTTTAAGAAACAAATATTAAGTTTAGAAAAATTAATCTGGTTCCCTCATTGGTATTTCAGAATTTTGTGGTTCCCATATCACTAGTTATTTTGGACAAGTAGCTTAACCTACCTTTGCTCCCTCATAGAATGTAAGATTGGACTCGATCTGTAAGATGTGTGCCAGTTAACATTTTTTAACAAAATGATGCCACAAAGTATTCCTCAGTGTGTCCTACATTTGAGGATGTCATAATAAGAGTACTCTTATACATCTTCCTAAATATAAGTCCCCACTAAATAAACATAATATAGCAGATAAAGTTAAAATTTTAGTAACTTCTCAATTTTTCAGTGTTATTGACTTTTTTAAATTAATTTTTTATTAACATATAATATATTATTAGCCCCAGGGGTACAGGTCTGTGAATCACCAGCTTTACACACTTCACAGCACTCACCATAGCACATACCTCCCCAGTGTCCATAACCCCACCACCCACTCCCTCCTCCCCTCCCCGCAGGAACTCTCTGTTTTGTGAGATTAAGAGTCTCTTATCTCTCCTGGTTTGTCTCCCTCCTGATCCCATCTTGTTTACGGACTTTTTTTGTTTTTAAAGTAGGCTCCAATCAGAGCACGGAGCTGGGTATGGGGCACAGAGTCCAGTGTGGGGCTCAGTGTGGGGCTCAAATTCACAACCCTGAGGTCAAGACCTGAGCTGAGATCAAGAGTTGGAGGCTTAGCTGACTGTGAGCCACCCAGGTGCCCCATTTCCTTAGAGAATGTTGTGTAGACTTCTGTTAGGTGGTATGGAACAGCAAGGGAATATATGCCTTAATATTGCACTAAGAAGATATTCTGTTTCACATATAGTGAAAATGAGGTGAACATTTTTTTAGGAAAGATGAAATAGGTCTTTATTTAGATGTCAAAAAGGCAAATCACGTATTTGACTAGTAGTGACATTTGGGTATTCAAGCCCTGAAGAAGACTGCTTTTGCCCCCTTTTGACCAACTTCTATAGCAATTTCGCAATTAAATCCATTCTGATGTATATCCCTAGGTGATTAATCACATTCTCACAGGATTAGAAAAAACAGCTTATAATTTTAGGTAAAAACAAAAGTTTTCATTCATAATAAATATTCCAGGTGACAACAGTGCATTTTGTACATTTTGTACGTTTGTGGGATGATTTCATTCACATTGTTTATACTGAGTCAGGGACCCTGAATCTGGGCCTTATTTCACTCTGCTGCAGTTAATCTGATCAGTTCTTAGTTTTGATGCCCAGTCCTGTCGATCATAATTTCTTTCTGTATCCACTCTTCTCATATACGTCTGCCTCTTTGCTAATTCCCATCCAATCAGCCTACATTTATCAGAGGCATACCCTGTGCTGAGTGCTGTGGGGAGATACAGAGATGAATAAGACATGATTCCTGCTCTCAAGTGGTTAATAATACACTTTTTCTCCTGCCAAATTCTTTCCCATGTTAAAATGATCTTCTCCGTTCCCTCTAATTTTCTGTACCATTCTAGACTCTAATGTAGATTGTAGACAGCTCTTCTTTGAGGCCTTTCTCTAACTTAGATATGCTTCGTGTGGGTTCTTCATTTCTTGCCTGTACTTACTATTACATATGTTTTTGTTTAATATCTCACTTTTACATGTGTTAATCATAAGGCATACCTGTGAAGTTGCTAGGTAGTAGGGGAGCTGTATTTCCTTTGCAAATGAAAAGCTTAAGGCTCAGAGGGAACAGAATTTTTAGCAGTTATTCCCCATTTCTTCCCAATCTCCCATAATCCCAGGCACCTACTAGTCTCCTTTCTGCTTCATGGATTTGCCTATTCTGGATATTTCATATACAAATCATACAACTTGGGGCACCTGGGTGGCTCCGTGGGTTAAAGCCTCTGCCTTTGGCTCAGGTCATGATCCCAGAGTCCTGGGATCGAGCCCCACATCGGGCTCTCTACTCAGAGGAAAGCCTGCTTCCTCCTGCCTCTCTGCCTACTTGTGACCTCTCTCTCTCTCTCTCTCTGTCTGTCAAATAAATAAAAAATATCTTAAAAAAAAAATCTTACAATCTGTAGCCTTTTGTGTCTGTTTTCTTTCGCTTAGCCTAACAGTTTTCAAGGTTCATTCATATGGTAGTATATATCAGTTCTTTATTCTTTTTATGGCTGAATATTCCATTTTATGGATTTATCACATTTTATTTATCATATCTTATTTATCCATTCATCAGTTGATGGACATTTAGCTTGTTTTTTTGTTGTTATTGTTGGCTTTTATGAATAATGCTGCTTTGAACAGTTCTGCACACTTTTTTTGTATGGACATATGTTTCTACTTTTTTTGGTTATATACCTCAGAGTGGAATTCCTGACTGCCAGACTTTTTCAAAGCAGCTGCACCATTTTTTTACCAGCAGTGGTTTATATATACTGGGGTTCTGATTCTCCACATCCTCTCCCATACTTGTTGTTGTCTTTTTTATTATGGCCTGATTTATTTCTTTGAGAGAGAAAAAGGGTGAGTTGGGGGAGTGGCAGAGGGAGAGAATCTTCAAGCTGACTCCCCGCTGAGCATGGAGCCTGATGTGGGGCTCGACCCCACTACCCATGAGATCACGAGCTGAGGACCTGAACTGAAACCAAGAGTGGGACGTTCAACCAGATGAGCCACCAGGCGCCTCAGCCTGTCTTTTAGTTATAGTATGAATCCTCCAACTTTTGTGTTCTTTTACAAGATTGTTTTTGGCTATTCTAGGTCTCCTCCATTTCAATATGAATTTTAAGATCAGTCTGTAAATTTTTGCAAATTAAAAAAAAAAGCCATTTGGGATTTTGATAAGGATTGTTGTTTATTGATTCTGTTGGGGAATATTGCTATCTTAACAATGGTAAGTTTTCTGATCTATTAACAAGGGATGGCTTGGATGGCTTTCTTTTACTTAGATATACTTTAATTTCTTTCAACAAGAAAGTTTTGTAGTTTTTTTTTTTTTTTTTTTTTTTTTTTTTTTTTTATTGAGAAATAAGCATTGAGAGAGAGCATGAGAGAGGAGAAGGTCAGAGGGAGAAGCAGACTCCCTGTGGAGCTGGGAGCCCAATGCGGGACGCAATCCGGGAACTCCAGGATCATGACCTGAGCCGAAGGCAGTCGTCCAACCAACTGAGCCACCCAGGTGTCCCAGTTTTGTAGTTTTTACGCTGAGTTTTATATTTTGTTGTTAAATTTATTGCTAAGTGGTTTTTTTCTTTTTGATACTATTGCAAATGCAATTGTTTTCTCAATTTCGTTTTCAGATAGAGAAAAGATTATTTTTTTTCCCTAAAGATTATTTAGAGAGAGAGCGTTAGCAAGGGGAGGGGCAGAGGAAGAAGGAGAAGTAGATACCGCCGTGAGCAGGGAACCCCATTCGGGGCTCAATCCCCAGACCCTGGGATCATGACCTGAGAGCCAAAGGCAGATGGTTAACCAGCTGAGTCACCTAGGTACCCCGAGAAAAAATTCTGAAAATCCTTTTTTTTTCCCTTCATCTAATCCCCAGCACAAGTCTAGAGGTAAGTATTGTTTCTCTTTGCAAATGAGGAAAAAGATTTAAAGAAGTTAAATGATTTTGCCAAGGTAGTATTTCAGGGAATATATCTGGATGAGTGAGGAGGCAGTTTGCTCACCTTGATGGCAGACCATTGAATGCTGTCTGTCCTTCCTTTGAAACCCAGGATGCAGTACCAGGAGGGTTGGGAGGGATCAAGGAGGTCTCAAGTCAATGAGGTATTCAAGAATGAGACTTGCATCTAGAACATGGTGATGTGGGTGCTCCTGCCCTATTCCTTAAGCCTTCAGGGTGTGTTGGGAGGCCATTTGAGTCAGTGATGAAAAGCCCAGGCCCATGGGTGCCTGGGTGGCTCAGGAGATTAAGCCTCTGCCTTTGGCTCAGGTCATGATCTCAGGGTCCTGGGATTGAGCCCTGTGTTGGGCTCACTGCTCAGCAGGGAGCCTGCTTCCCCTTCTCTCCCTGCCAGCCTGTCTGCCTATTTGTGCGCGTGCTCGCTCTCTCGCTCTCTCTCTCTGTAAAATAAATAAATAAATCTTAAAAAATAATAGTAAGACCAGGCAGAGTTTGAGCTCTGACTTCACTCCTTAATTTGCTACCTAATTCAGCAAGTCATTTTAATTCTCTTTCATTTCCATCCTCCTTAGAGTAGAGCAGTTATCAGCCCTATTAACCTTCATGGGGTCCTTATTAAGAAGATTAAATCACATACTATCCATGTTCCTAAAACTCAGAGTCTAGGGCTTAGCACATAGTGTTCTATTAAAAGTTCACTGTAATTGTTCTGCTGCTTAAAGCTTTATTCTTATTCCATTCTCATTTTTCTCTTTCCAGTACAAGTTCAGAGATCTAACTGTGGAAGAACTAAAGAATGTAAATGTGTTTTTCCCACATTTCAGATATTCTATGGACACCTATGGTAAGAATCATAACCCCTAGTTTTAGCTACATTAAATTGTTAATTATTCACAGAGAGCTACAAAGTTGTAATTTCTCATTTCTTTCTTCTGTCCCTTGATTTTGAACTATACTTTGCAACCTGTGGTGTAGGAGGAATTTTAAGTTAATACAATGTATTGTGTTGGTTTTCAGTTGCTGCCAGAACAAATTAGTAAAAATGTTACAGGCTTAAATAAATACAGAAAACAAATTTTGGTTGCCAGAGGGGTTGTGGTGGGGGGGTGCATGGGTGAAAGAGAGAAAGGCGATTATGAGTACACTTAACTTGATAAGCACTGACAAGTATATAGAATTGTTGAATCATAATATTGTACATCTGAAACTAATAGAACACTGTGTTATTATGCTTGAATATAAATAAATAAGTAAATAAAATAAAAAGCAAACAATGACAACCAATCAGCACAAATTTAGTAGCTTAAAAAACCTGAAGTTTAGGGGCACGTGGGTGGCTCAGTCTGTTAAGCATCTGCCTTCAGCTCAGGTTGTGATCCTGTGGTCCTAGGATCGAGTCTTACATTGGGCTCCCTGCTCAGTGGGAGCCTGCTTCTCCCCCTCCCTCTGCTGCTGTTCTCTCTCAAACAAATAAATAAAATCTTTAAAATAAACAACAACAACAACAACAACAAAAAGCAAAACTCAAGGTTACTGTCTTACAGTTCTGTAACCTAGAAGTGCAACACATGTTTGGACTAAAATCAAAGTGTTGGAAAGTCTTAGTTCTTTTATGGAGGCTCTGGCAAAGAGTCTGTTTCCTTGCCTTTTTATCACTTTTATTTTTTTTAAGTTTATTTATTTCTTTTAGTAATCTCTGCATCCAAGGTGGGGCTGAAACTCGTGACCCTGAGATCAAGAGTTGCATGCTTCACTGACTGAGCCAGCTAGGCGCCCCTCCTTGCCTTTTGAAATTTCTAATGGTGACCCACATTCTTTAGCTCCTGATCTCTTTTCCTCCATCTTCAAAGGTAGCAATGTTGCATCTCTCAGACCATCCTTCAATAGCCATATCTTTGTTTTTTAAGAACCAATGTGATTAGATTAGGCTCACTCCAATAACATAGGATAATTTCCCCACCCCAGGGTTCTTAACTTAATTGCATCTAAAATGTCTCTTTGCTGGGACGCCTGGGTGGCTCAGTTGGTTGGACGACTGCCTTCGGCTCAGGTCATGATCCTGGAGTCCCGGGATCGAGTCCCGCATCAGGCTCCCAGCTCCATGGGGAGTCTGCTTCTCCCTCTGACCTTCTCCTCATTAATGCTCTCTCTCACTGTCTCTCTCTCAAGTAAATAAATAAAATCTTTAAAAAAAATAAAATAAAATAAAATGTCTCTTTGCTAAATAAGTTAACATATTCACAAGTTCCAAGGGATAGGGTTTGGGGCATCTTTGGAGGCCATTATTCTGCCTACCATATGGTTGATTCTGAATTATTAATAACAAAAGTTTTAGTTATCTTGTTCACTTATAGTTGCCTAAGAAAGATTTTACGTTACTATCTTTCAGAATTTCTGACCATAAGCCATTCATGGAGATACATTTCTTTTTAAAGATTTCATTTGTTGGGGCGCCTGGGTGGTTCAGTGGGTTAAGCTGCTGCCTTTGGCTCAGGTCATGATCTCAGGGTCCTGGGATCGAGCCCCGCATCAGGCTCTCTAGAGCCTGCCTCCCCCTCTCTCTCTGCCTGCCTCTCTGCCTATTTGTGATCTCTGTCTCTTTGTCAAATAAATAAATGAAATCTTAAAAAAAAAAAAAAGATTTCATTTGTTTATTTGAGAGAGAGCATGAGAGAGAGAGTGCACACAAGCATCAGGGAGGGGTAGAGGGAGAAGGAAACTCCCTCCCGATGAGCAGGGAGCCCGATGTGGGACTCTATCCCAAGATTCTGGGATTTATTGAATGCCTGGATGTTTTAGCTACATTATCTTACATATTTTTTACAACCAAAGCTGTGAGGTAACTGTTACCACCTTCGTTTTTCAGATAAAGAACCTGAGGATCAAAGAGTTTAAATAGCTCGCTCAAGTACACAGGAAGTTAGGGATGGAGTCGGGTTTGTACATGTGTCTGTCTTGCCCTCTGCTCACACACAGCTTGTTCTTTTATTTTTTTATCTTTTTTTTTTTAAGATTTTATTTATTTATTTGCCAGAGAGAGAGATAGACAGGGAGAGAGGGAGCACAAACAGGGTGAGTGTGAGAGGGAGAAGCAGGCTTTCCACTGAGCAGAGAGCCCAATGTGGGGCTCGATTCCAGGACCCTGGGATCATGACCTGAGCCAAAGACAGACTCTTAATGACTGAGCCACCCAGGCGCCCCTCGCTTGTTCTTTTAAAGGTCTTTCTTCATCATAGAAACTTAAAATGTCATTATACCAGTTAATTCTTAGTCTCATTTTCTCCATTTAGAGCAAGCTAGTCATGCCATTAAACTCTCAAGCTATAGGATTAATATTGTCAGTGTACATTTCATTTTTGAATACAGTGATAGTCGTGTCATAATCACTTCTATCTTGCATTATTAGATTATATATATTTACATCTACATCTTCTCTACCACATTTCTAGGTTATTCTGTTTTCATGAATAACAATCCCTTTTCCACTGCTCTTTTTCATTTTCGTTTCTGCCATGGAATGAGATCCCTTTACCCATTGTTACCTTTTACTTATATAGTTCAAGGTAAACATTTGTGTTTATGTACCCTCTCAGCCTTGAATTTTCTATCAGCCTAGTTTCCTCTTTTTGCTTTCTAATAGGTCATCAAATTTAGTTAGAATTTTTCCTCCCACTGCCTAAATAGGATGGTTACTAAGTACTAAGAGAACTACCTTCTCAGGCAGTTGAGTAGTTTGAAACCAGAGGTAGTGTTTTCTGTATTCAGTTCAGAGTTGAGAGCATTAATTTTCTGCCACTGTATACACAGTCATTGATGGGTTGAGTTGAGGTTACAGACACATGAAGGTGGAAAAAAGATTGAAAATAATGGAGTTAAAAAAATCGAGGAAGATAATTAGTGATCATTCTTTTTTTTTTTAAAAGATTTTATTTATTTATTTGACAGATCACAAGTAGGCAGAGAGGCAGACAGAGAGAGAGGAGGAAGCAGGCTCCCCACTGAGCAGAGAGCCCAGATGTGGGGCTTGATCCCAGGACCCTGAGATCATGACCTGAGCCAAAGGCAGAGGCTTTAATCCACTGAGCCACCCAGGTGCCCAATTAGTGATCTTTCAAAAAGGTCAATTTAAAAAAATAAAGCTAACACTTTTTTCCTTATAAAATTATAGTCTGGTATCTGAAAGTGATTATAACTGATTTGTTACATGTGACAATTATTTGATAATGTCCCCACATTTGCGAATCCTAAACTTCTTAGGTGTGTTTTCACATGAACTCATTTGATCCTTATGACAACCTTATGATGCAGTCTTACTATCTTTATTGTATAGATGATGGAACTAAAGGTCAAAGAGATTGAAGTAGCCTAAAGTTGCCGGTGTCTGAATGGGGAAAGTAGGCCTAGAACCTGGGATTTCTGTATCAAAGCCCTGTGTGTTTTCAGCTGTCCTCTTGACTTTCTAAGAAAACAGTATCTAGTAATTTCCCCCTTGTCAGCATATTTACAGATTCAAAGATGATGAACTTTAGAAATTATGTGTGCTTCTTTTCGTGTGTATATGCATGCTACAAACTTAAAACTGTTTTTTTCTACTTTTGAGTGCACATTTTGGGGCTTTTTTTCTTCCAGTGTTCAAAGATAGTTCCCAGAAAGACCTGCTGAATTTCACTGGCACTATTCCTGTGATGTATCAGGGTAAGTGTGGCAATTGAGAAAATGTGGGAGTTTTGTAAAAGAGCCACTAAACAAGAACTTACATTTGTTTAGTTCCGTAGCATTCTGAAAGTATTTTCACATACATTTTTTCATGTATATGTGTGTGTGTGTGTATTGTGCATATGTATATAATCTATACAGAACCTTGTTGGACATAGTAGAATGCTGTCCCATCTAGTCGGTGGCCTAGATTAATATCAATTAATCCAGTTCAGTTCAGCAAATACTTACTATGTGCGACTACTCTGCTAGGGGCTAGTGTACAGAGGAGGATAAGACAGTTGTGGGGGGAAGAAGATCTTCCTCTGCTCTTAGCTGGACTGAGAATCAAACTGACATGAGATGGATAAAAAGGAGAAATTCCAACTAAATAGGTGTGTGTATGGGGGATGCACCAGACGTGAGATTCCAAAGGCAATGCGGTAACATGAAGCTTATGTGAGCTAAGGAAAGGGGAGGGGCCTGTGGACACAAAAGGGAAACAAATCATTAGTAAGACGGGAAAGGAGATGCTTGGAAAAACAAAGGTTGCCCTGTCATGTATTAAGTTTTTTAGGTAAAGGGGAGTCTCTGTGAGGAACTCTTTTTTCCTGGTACAGGCTCGTCTTTCTGGCATAAATTTCGGCATTTGAGAGGGAGGCAGAGAGCACTTCCTGCATCTGCTGGGTTTCGATTATTTTTAACTCAAAATAATCTTTATGCCAAAGTGGCCTGTCTTGGACTGCCTGCCCTGGGCCCCTACACAGATATAGGCCTGCTCTTAGGGAGCGTTCTTGTTGCTTTCCATAGCAAAATGCAAGGATCACACCTTTTTCTCCATTACATTAGTGTTTTATTCCTCTCCCTTTCCATCTGTATGATGTCCCCATTCTATGGGTGAAACTGAATCTTAGCTTTGTCAAGTGATTTACCTAAGACCACATAGTGGTATCAGGCTATAACTTGAAACTCCAACAGGAAATTTGAGGCCATTAGAGCTCAAAGAAAGCAACATATTTTCAGGTGGCCTGACAGGTTAAAATAATTAAGTGCCAAAAAAGAACAAACAAAAAATCACTAGCTCCCCTATACTTAACTCTTCCTAGTTTTCCAGACCTACTTCTGTCGATGTTCAACAGGACTAGCCTTTCACATAGGTATAGGTTATTGCTTCTATAGTATGATATAAAGAACACCAGGGAAGCATTGGTTCTAATATATTTCTCTGAAGGGTTGCCTGAAATGCCACAACTAAAAATTTATTCCTCTTTTAAAATGAAAATAATCCCAGGAAGGATATTATCCAAAATCACTAATACACAGTGCTGTGTTTATAGAAAATGCTTAATAAATATTTATTGAATGGTTGAGTTTGTTTATTTGGTTACTGACTAATAAATGAATTTGCTGGGCATGTGAGAGAGGAGGTGCCCTGAAAAAAGGGCTGAGGAGTATTTGAAAACAAATGGGGAGAGAACAGTGGAGTTTGCTCCTTTACCAAAGGTTCAGCTCTGTACTGTGGGAATACACTACTCAGAAGGCACCAAGAAGCTATATTTCAGGGGACTTTTTTCAAAGCAGGTGCTTCATTTCAGTAGTCCCCAGACTCTTATAAACCCTCTCTAATTTCTTCCCATCCGTAATCATCATTGCCAGGGGTGTACTCATCTTTTATTCATGTCCCACCATCACACCTGCTTTGGCACAAGAAATGCATAGAAATTCAGTTTGGTTTTTATACATAGCAATGTGGTTGCAGATGAAAGTTGCTAGCACTGAGCTCTGCAGAAACTGCAGAATTGATTTTCATTTTCCTCCTTGCTACTTTCCTGCCAAGCTCTCAGACTGTTTCCAGGCTGCCTAGAGAACCTTTCTCAGACCTGTTTCCCATTGCTTGTGTTCTGCATTTATTATGATTAGATATTAGAAAGAGAGAGAGAGAATTATTGCCCACCCTAATGACTGATTGGTTGATGGATTTCATTCCCAATTCTTACCCACCCCAGTGATGTCAAGGGTAATTATATATTAAGAGAGGAGCTCATGAATTTAAATGTCACTGAAATGAGTAGCATTTCAGTTTCAAGGACAGTGTGGGGAAGTAACAGGAGGGTGTAAAACTTACTATGATGCCCCTCATTGGCATTCTTCCTTTCCAAGAGCCAAGGAGTTATTTCATTGATTCTTACACTGGGTCTTCCAAGGTGATAATGGTACCTGCAGTACCTTTATTTTTGCAGTACACTCTTTTTTTCCTTCTGCTTTTGAGTAGAATTATATCAACTCAGTGTGATCCATACTAGTTATTTCCTGCCAATCAGACGGTCAGAATGTATTATCTTTATTGTCTATAAAATGGCACAATAGTACAGCCTCGCTCTAGGACTGTGAGGATTAAATGAATTACTGTAAGTAAAGCTCTTGGCATAAGGCCTGGCACGTAATAGATGCTTAATAAATGTTGACCGTGATTATTTGTCTGCTTATATTTCTTTCAGTTACTAGTTTTATTAGTATAATAATAATGTATACTCATGCTGAAAATTTAAAAAATTGAGAAAGGATGAGGTTAAGCTTGTAACTAACTTCCTACCCACTCCTATTTCCTTGATGAATCTTCCACTGATACTTCCTTATACATACCTGCAGACATTTCTCGGTTATTTCTTATTATCTCTTCAAGATTGTATCAAGGTTGTGATGACACTTTTTCTTGATCCACTCATTCTTTTTTTTTTTTTTTTTTTTTTTATTTATCAGAGAGAGAGAGGGGGAGAGAGCAAGCACAGGCAGACAGAATGGCAGGCAGAGGCAGAGGGAGAAGCAGGCTCCCTGCTGAGCAAGGAGCCCGATGTGGGACTCGATCCCAGGACGCTGGGATCATGACCTGAGCCGAAGGCAGCTGCTTAACCAACTGAGCCACCCAGGCGTCCCAATCCACTCATTCTTTAGAGATGTGTATTCATCTTAATAAGATGATATGCATCTGAACTTTATTTACAACTAACTTAAATTATACCTTTATGATATAATTATTTCAGATCTGAGGACTTGACCAGGAGTTCTGACTCTTTGGCAAGGAATTATTGAAAGCTAAATGGGCAGGGTAGGAGACAGGGCATTTGCTGACAGAAAAGCATGGAGAAGAAGGAAGGAGGAAGAGAACAGAACACGAGTAGTGAATCTTACCAGTTAGACATGGGAGTCAGGCTCACCAGTTGCTTTGCCAAGCATGGGCTATGAAAATGCATGGACGCTTCTGGGGAGGGGCATTGAGAGATGCAGTAGATCCTTGATCAATTAGGAAGGTACCATCAATAGACATTTCTTTCCTTTTCTTTAATGTGTAATGATTAACACAGAAAGTGGAACCATCAGGATTTGGCCTGCTATAACTATATTATGAAACAAAAAAATTTGCATGGCCTAGAACGATGGCTTTCAAATGTTTCGATTGTGATGCACAGTAAGAAATACTTTTATATACATAGTGTACACATGGGTGTGCACACACTATATACATACATATCTTAAACACCATACTACCTGTCATTTATTTTATTTTCAATTCCATTTTAATATATTGTTTGCAGCCTGCTAAATTAATTTTGTGACCAAATTATCATGACCACAATTTGAAAAACACTACTCTAGAAAATATATAATATTCGACAGAGCAACTACTTCTGGAGGAATCTGATGGTGTGTCTCAGTACCCGTCAGTCACTTTGTAGTGCTTTGATCACATGGCTTTATAATTATAGAATTATCTATGGATCAATTGTTATATTATGCCTATACCCAAATTTTAAATATTTAGACACTAAGGTGACGAATGTTGACTATACTTATTGTAGTGATCATTTTGCAGTATATACAAATATCAAGTCATTACATTATACAGTGAAACTAATATGTTATATGTCAATTGTATCCCAATTTAAAAAATTGTTTTAAGACTTAGACAAAAGTAGAAGAGGAGTGTGGTCCTGAGAACTAATTCACATGGAGAGCTTTTTAAAAATGTTATCCACACCCCATCCCATTGAATCAGAAACTTTGGGGGAGTGGCCCAGATACTGGTATGTTTCCAAGTTCCTTAAGTGCTTTTAATGTGAAGACAGGGCTGACTATCCTTGTATTTTTAGAGGAGGAACCAAGATGAGAAAAGTAACTGTCAGTGGAAGGAAGATCTCCTTAGTAAAAAAGGATTGTAGTGGAAAATAAAATTTTTATTTAGACCTGGCCTATTTCCAAAATGGGTTTGAGGTAAATTACAAAAATTGCCAACCCTTCATGGTATTCCCCATGTCATACACCATTCTAAGAATTACATACCTTAACTAACTTCATCCTCAAAACAACCCAATGGGGTCAGAGGTATTATTATTTCCATTTTATAGGGGAAGGAATTGAGGCACAGGGAAGTTAAGGAACTTGCCTAAAAATCATAAAGCTAGTCATGGGTGACACTAGGATTTGAACCTGGGCATTCTTGCTCCTGAGCTGCCCTGGTCACAAGTACAGTGAAAGACATGCAGTAAGACTGTCAGGAGATAGAACAGAACAGCTAATGTAATTGATCAGATTTCTAGTTTAAGTTTAGTTTTTTACATTTTTCTTAGGCTTAGCTTTGGGCTTGCTAGCATCCAGAGCAGTGAGAGATTTTTGCTCTCGGTAGGCTTGAGGTATGTACGTAGTAACTGGTTAACACTGAAAGGGCCTGCACTCAAGTTCCTGTCTCTCTGTACGCTCCATTCTAAGAACCACTGGACAAGGTCACTCTGGAGGTTATTTTCAGCTCCGAGTTCGATGTGTCTAACCCAGCTCCTTTGCACTTAAGGAGCAACTTGAGGGTCGGTATTAAAAGTGTTGACTTTGTCTTTGTTGATTCATTCATTTTTCATTTGTTTCTTCATTCACTCACTCTTACTTATATAAGAAACCTTTTTCTCAGCAGTATGTTAGGCACTGTACTTGGTGCAAGGGATATAGAAATGAATAATACATCATCCTCTGGGAATTTACATTGTGAAAGGAAACACAGACCCTGTAGGCAAATAACTTCAATGCAGTATAAGTATAAAAATAGAAAGTATCCGCTACCTTTCAAGAAAGGTGGAATAGCGCTGCTTGGGTGGAACAAAGAAGGTTGCATGGATAAGATGCTGCATCCCAGATTCCTGGCACAGCAGGTCTTATAAATATTTACTGAATTGCATGAGCTGGTCTCTGTCTTAATTTAATTTCTTCAAGTGTTATGGTGGTGCTTTAATGGGAACGTGAAAATGGAGAGGTAGGCCTTGATTTATATATATCCTTTATATATACACTTGACTAGACTACACGTCTTCAAATGTCACCTAGCTGTACCATAAATATGAGGTGTGTGCTTCATCATTGTTTGAAAAAGTGTTTATTTTGTCTCAAATAGGTAATACGTATAATATACCAATTCGTTTGTGGATTTTGGATTCCTACCCTTTTGCTCCCCCCATTTGCTTCTTAAAGCCAACTGCAAATATGGGAATCTCAGTTGGAAAACATGTGGATGCTCAAGGCAGAATATACTTGCCCTATCTTCAGAACTGGAGCCATGTAAGATTCTTTGGATTTTCTTTTACAAGTTTTTGTTTTTCTGAGTATCTGTCTTTATCCTAAGGGTACAGATAAGGTACTGAATTTTCTTTCAATGGTATTCCTTGTATGGACTTGAAAAATATTTTGAAACTGAGCTCCTTGGAGTCACTCAAGTTCCAGAACCCCAGTGACAGACCGCGACCTGTATGAAGTGCTCTCTCCAAGTTTGGAGCCAACTTTTATTTGCTCCCTCTTCTGATAGCTGCGCACTACTTGATAAAACATGTGAAAAGTTACTAGCAAGATATTGGACATTAGTTCCTAGTCCCTCCTTCTTAAAGATTCTTATGTAATTTATGTAATTATTTGTAGTTTTGCCCAGTTTTAACCTTTATGTAAATTGAACCACACTGTATATAATCTTCTGTTACATGTTATGTTTTAACTGAGCATTAAGTTTTAACCAGTTTACTTGCTTTACAAGTTCTCACACGCAATTCTGTTTTCTGGACTTTTCATCTACCATTACATTGAGCTTTTCTCATTTTAAACAGTATTTTAAAAATACATCGTCTTTAAATTGGTTGCCTGATGATCTCACATAAAAAATATTGGCATAATGTATTTACAGATTGATCTGTTGTTAGAAATTTAATGATGAGCATCCTTAATATATACATATAAATGTGTATATATTATAAATCCTTAATAATTTCCCATTGATAAATCTCTCAGAGCAGGATAGTTGGATCAAAGTTTATAAATATTTTGAAGGCTATTCTTATATATTGCCAAATTCGTCTCCAAAAGGTAGACAATATGTATGTCAGCCATCACTTGAAATCAGCGTAGAATCCCTGTTTTGTAGTACCTTCATTCTAATAGAAGGTACTATCATTAAAGCAAAACAAACCTTTGCTTCTCTCTATATATTTACTTAGAAGGATATAGAGTATGTTCTCCTTTTTGTAAGTAATTTCGATTTTTATGAAAAGATAATTTAGAATATATTTCTTTGTGTCCAGGAAGTTGTAGGACAGGAGCACTGGGAACCCCTGAATGAGACCAAGGATATGTCAAGAGTCAGGTGAAGTTGGAGTAGAGAATGGTGTTAGCATTACAACTTTTTTAAAAATATATATATCCTAGAAAAAGGTGTGTAGTTACTTTGTCTTTATACTTTTACATATATTTCATATATATAAAACCAATAAAAAGAAGAAAAGAAGAAATGCAAAAAGAAGGGATGCATACCAGGTGGCTGGTAGAGATTAGGTGGAGGAACACTGACCTTTTACTTTATGAATCTGTATATGATTTGCTTTATTTGGTGATTTTAATAAATAAGATTGTCAGTTAAATGTGATAAATAGGGCATAATAAAAATTTGTCATTTGGAGGGACAAAAATGTTATCTTTTTTAAAAAAATTTTAATTTTTTTATTAATATACAATGTATTATTAGCCCCAGGGGTACATGTCTGTGAATCACCAGGCTTACACACTTCACAGCACTCACCATAACACATACCCTCCCTACTGTCCATAACCCAACCACCCTCCCTACCCCCCTACCCCCACAACCCTCAGTTTGTTTTGTGAGATTAAGAGTCTCTTATGGTTTGTCTCCCTCCCGATCCCATCTTGTTTCATTTTTTCCTTTCCTACCTTCCAAACCTCCCACGTTGCCTCTCAACTTCCTCATATTAGGAAAATCATATAATAATTGTCTTTCTCTGATTGACTTATTTCAGTAAGCATAATGCCCTCTAGTTCTATCCATGTTGTTGCAAATGGCAAGATTTCATTTCTTTTGATGGCTGCATAGTATTCCATTGTATATATGTACACCACATCTTCTTTATCCATTCATCTGTTGATGGACATCTAGGTTCTTTCCATAGTTTGGCTATTGTGGACCTTGCTGCTATTAAACATTCAGGTGCACGTGCCCCTTTGGACCACTACATTTGTTTCTTTAGGGTAAATGCCCAGGAGTGCGATTGCTGGGTCATAGGATAGCTCTATTTTCAACTTTTTGAGGGACCTCCATGCTGTTTTCCAGAGTGGTTGCACCAGCTTGCATTCCCACCAACAATGTAGGAGGGATCCCCTTTCTCCACATCCTTGCCAGCATCTGTCATTCCCTGACTTGTTAATTTGAGCCATTCTGACTGGTGTGAGGTGGTATCTCATTGTGGTTTTGATTTGTATTTTCCTCATGCCAAGTGATGTGGAGCACTTTTTCATGTGTCTGTTGGCCATCTGGATGTCTTCTTTACAGAAATGTCTGTTCATGTCCTCTGCCCATTTCTTGATTGGATTATTTGTTCTTTGGGTGTTGAGTTTGCTAAGTTCTTTATAGATTTTGGATGCTAACCCTTTATCTGATATGTTGTTTGCAAATACCTTCTCCTATTCTGTCAGTTGTCTTTTGGTTTTGGTAACTGTTTCCTTTGCTGTGCAAAAGCTTTTGATCTTGGTGAAGTCCCAATAGTTCATTTTTGCCCTTGCTTCCTTTGCCTTTGGCGATGTTCCTAGGAAGACGTTGCTGCGGCTGAGGTCGAAGAGGTTGCTGCCTGTGTTCTCCTCAAGGATTTTGATGGATTCCTTTCTTACAATGAGGTCCTTCATCCAGTTTGAGTCTGTTTTCGTGTGTGGTGTAAGGAAATGATCCAGTTTCACTTTTCTGCATGTGGCTGTCCAGTTTTCCCAACACCATTTGTTGAAGAGACTCTCTTTTTTCCATTGGACATCCTTTCCTGCTTTGTCGAAGATTAGTTGACCATAGAGTTGAGGGTCTACTTCTGGACTTTCTGTTCTGTTCCATTGATCTATGTGTCTGTTTTTGTGCCAGTACCATACTGTCTTGATGATGACAGCTTTGTAATAGAGCTTGAAGTCTGGAATTGTGATGCCACCAACTTTGGCTTTCTTTTTCAGCATTCCTTTGGCTATTCGAGGTCTTTTCTGGTTCCATATAAATTTTAGGATTATTTTATCCATTTCTTTGGGAAAAAAAGGATGTTATTTTGATAGGAATTGCATTAAACGTGTAGATTGCCTTAGGTAGCATTGACAATTTCACAATATTTGCTCTTCCAATCCATGAGCATGGAACATTTTTCTATTTCTTTGTGTCTTCCTCAATTTCTTTCATGAGTACTTTATAGTTTTCTGATTACAGATTCTTTGCCTCTTTGGTTAGATTTATTTCTAGGTATATTATGGTTTTGGGTGCAACTGTAAATGGGATTGACTCCTTAATTTCTCTTCCTTCTGTCTTCTTGTTGGTGTATAGAAATGCAGCTGACTTCTGTGCATTGATTTTATACTCTGACACTTTACTGAATTCCCGTTCAAGTTCTAGTAGATTTGGAGTAGAGTCTTTTGGGTTTTCTACATATTGTATCATATCATCTGCAAAGAATGATGGTTTGACTTCTTCTTTGCCAATTTAGATGCCTTTAATTTCTTTTTGTTGTCTGATTGCTGAGGCTAGGACTTCTAGTACTGTGTTGAATAGCAGTGGTGATAACGGACATCCCTGCCATGTTCCTGACCTCAGAGGAAAAGCTCTCAGTTTTTCTCCATTAAGAATGATATTCGCTGTGGGTTTTTCATAGATAGCTTTGATGATATTGAGGTATGTATCCTTTCTCCCTACACTGTGAAGAGTTTTGATCAAGAAAGGATGCTGTACTTTGTCAAAAGCTTTTTCAGCATCTATTGAGAGTATTATGTGGCTCTTGTTCTTTCTTTTATTAGTGTATTGTATCACATTGATTGATTTGCAGATATTGAACCAACCTTGCAGCCCTGGAATAAATCCCACTTGGTTGTGGTGAATAATCCTTTTAATGTACTGTTGGATCCTATTAGCTAGTATTTTGGTGAGAATTTTTGCATCTGTGTTCATCAAGGATTTTGGTCTGTAATTCTCTTTTTTGATGAGATCTTTGTCTGGTTTTGGGATCAAGGTAATGCTAGCCTCATAAAATGAGTTTGGAAGTTTTCCTTCCATTTCTATTTTTTGGAGCAGTTTCAGGAGAATAGGAATTAATTCTTTAAATGTTTGGTAGAATTCCCCTGGGAAGACGATTGGCGCTGGGCTCTTGTTTGTTGGGAGATTTTTGATAACTGCTTCAGTCTCCTTACTGGTTAGGTCTGTTCAGGTTTTCTATTTCTTCCTGGTTCAGTTGTGGTAGTTTATATGTCTCTAGGAATCCATCTATTTCTTCCAGATTGTCAAATTTGCTGGTGTATAGTTGCTTATAATATGTTCTTATAATTGTTTGTATTTCTTTGGTGTTGGTTGTGATCTTTCCTCTTCATTCATGACTTTATTTATTTGGGTCCTTTCTCTTTTCTTTTTGTTAAGTCTTAACAGGGGTTTATCAATATTATTTATTCTTTCAAAGAACCAGCTCCTAGTTTCATTAAATGTTCTACTGGGTTTTTTTGGTTTCTATTTCACTGATTTCTGCTCTGATCTTTATTATTTCTCTTCTCCTGCTGGGTTTAGGCTTTCTTTGTTGTTCTTTCTCCAGCTCCTTTAGGTTTAGGGTTAGGTTGTGTACAAAAATGTTATCTTAATGTTTAGTTTCATGACCGAAATTGAAATCTTTTTCATATATCAATCGATTATATATGCTCCTTCTTTTTTTGAATTGTCTGTTTATCTTCTTCATCCATTTTTACCCTTCTTTTTTATTTTTTTTGTAAGCTATCCTCAAACAGTATTCTGCCATCTGTGCCCTGTTTTGGGAATTCATATTTCCTGTTTCCTATTTCTGGTTTTCATTGGGATCTCTTTTCATAGTTTTGTTCATATAGTAAATATTCAGAGATAGTCCCACAGTCTAGTTGAGGTTGTGCTTGATTTCAGTTCAAACAGTATTGATTCCGTTTTACTGTTTGAACCTCTTTATTATAAGCTAAAACAAGTTTTTTTTTTTTAACTTAAACTAGTCTTAAGAAGACAATACATTATTTAAATTGCCCTATTTAAAAGTACTACAGTAACTTTTAAGTTGTACATGCGGTTGGAATTTTAATTATGTAGTAGAATTACATAGAATTTTGGAGCTGGAAGAAATCTAGAGGCTGTCTAGGCCAAGGATTGCAGGCGTTTTCCCTGAGAGATTCAGAGTGCTGTGTTAGGCCTACAGAATTTTGTTGAACAGCAAAAGTGGTTTTGTTTTGTTCTTAATATGAATTTGAATGCCTGTGTGTATACTCTTTCCAATTTGCCACAGTAACCATCTCCTTAAATTTTCTCATACTTGACAACTTCACACATTATTATCTGCTTGGTCTTTAAAAGTGTTTGGGTTTTTGATCCTAATAACTTCATCCTCTTGATTTATAAATAGTGAAACTCAGACTCTGATAAAGTAAGCATTTTTTAAAATAAGCAAACTAATGAATATTTTTAATAATAATAAATTTTTACACTTACAGCATATAGGTTACATGCATTTGTTTCTCATAACAGCCACTTGAGATTTATTTTTCATATTATACTGCTGATAAACTAAAGGTCAGAGAGTTTAAGTGGATTTTACTATGGTTGCTTAATAAATTAATAGAAACAGTACTGGGTTAGATAATATTTTATCAGTGTTAGATTATTGATTTGATAATACTTATATAGGAGAAATTTTTTTTTGAGGGGTTTTTTGGTTGTTGTTGTTGTTTTTAACAGATTTTACTTTTTTGATAGAGAGAGTGTATGCACACGTGGAGTGGGAGGAGGGGCAGAGGCAGAGGGAGATAGAGAATCTCAGACTCCACACCAGGTGTGGTGCCCAGCCTGGGACTTGATCTCATGTCCCTGAGATCACGACCTGAGCTGAAACCAAGAGTCAGACACTCAACCCAACTGAGCCACTGAGCCACCCAGGTGCCCCTGTTTTGTTTTTTCTCTTAGGAAATACACACTAAAGTATTTAGGGGTGAAAAGGTATTAATTTGCAATTTATTCTCAGCTGGTTCAGAAAAATATAGAGAAAGAAGGAGATAGAAAATATATGTGCTAAAAAGTTAACATTTGAGTGAGTTGGGTGAAGAGTATATGAAAATTTTTTTGTACTTGTTTTTGTAACTTTTCTGTAAGTCTGCAATTATTTTAAAATAAAAAAATACAGACAATTCCTGAACATAGATAGGTACTTTGCTATAAGCACATTCATGTTATTTCCCCATCTTTTGGTGATATGGATTAGCATTTCTCTAATTTTCAGTTTAAAGAATTAAATAATTTTTCAGTTGAAAGTCTTATGTAATTTGTATGGTAGTATTTATTTTTATTTATTTTTTTAAAAAAGATTTTTATTGGGGCGCCTGGGTGGCTCAGTGGGTTAAGCCGCTGCCTTCGGCTCAGGTCATGATCTCAGGGTCCTGGGATCGAGTCCCGCATCGGGCTCTCTGCTCGGCAGGGAGCCTGCTTCCTTCTCTCTCTCTCTGCCTGCCTCTCAGTGTACTTGTAATTTCTCTCTGTCAAATAAATAAATAAAATCTTTAAAAAAAAAATAAAATAAAAAAATAAAAAGATTTTTATTTATTTATTTATTTGACAGACAGAGATCACAAGTAGGCAGAGAGGCAGGCAGAGAGAGAGAGAGGGAAGGAGGCTCCCCGCTGAGCAGAGAGCCCGATGCAGGGCTCAATCCCAGGACCCTGAGACCATGACCTGAGCCGAAAGCAGAGGCTTTAACCCACTTAGCCACCCAGGCGCCCCTGTATGGTAGTTTTTAAAAACTAAGAGCATAATACAAAACTTTCTGTTCATTAACTTCATAAGAATATATAGGTTAACAAGGTAATATTCTTTAGGAAAATTTTTACATAACTTTTCCCTTTGTATTCTGCAGCCTAAATCTGTCATTGTTGGGCTAATTAAAGAAATGATTGCCAAGTTTCAAGAGGAACTTCCCCTGTATTCTCTACCATCATCTGATGAGGCACGGCAGGTAGACTTGCTAGCCTATATTGCAAAAATCACTGAAGGTTTGTATTTTTGTTAATGAGAAAGTTATGAATTTACAATTTCTCACTAATATCCTTTACTCTCTGCTACTGGATTTCTGTAAATAAATATATTCATGTATCTTACATATCTCTGTTGAATCAAAAATTCCTGTACATCTATTATAGGGTGTTACCTTACAGTTCCAATAATTATAGTTTCTTAAAATGTAAAAGATTGCTCTTACACTGACAGATAAAATAATTCAGTGTTTTATTCAAAATCACTTGATACGACAATCCCAAACCTTTTTCATCATATGAACCATTTTCATTATATTTTTGTGGCTTTTTGCCTCATTCAATAAATAGATTGGATCAGAAAATTTATGATTCTCAATGTTTCTCATTGAGGATAAAGCAAAATATCCATGCTTATAAAATTCAGTGAGGCGTTAAGCATTTTTGCATTATAGACAAGAGCAGTAAGAATCAGAATGTCATTCAGAATGATGGAAATTCTATTTTTCAGTCTTATATAATGTTTTGAATGTTTAGAAAGGTATTTTCTTTTTAAAGGGGTAGTCTCTGTTTATTAGAATATTTACTGAGATTTCTATCTGTCTTGCATTTCACTTGTTCAGATATTTTCGAGTGCTTCTTATGGGCTAACACCATGTTTTCTATCCAAGTTACTAAAAGTTGGTATATTGCTTTAAGACCCTAAAAAAGATTTTTTATATTATTTCAAGAATTTCATGATAATCCACTTTTATTTCTAGGTGTCTCAGACATAGATTCAAAGAACTGGGTAAATCACGAGCATAAAACAGTCAATAAAATTACCGTGGTTGGAGGTGGAGAGCTGGGTATTGCCTGCACATTAGCAATCTCAGCAAAGGTATGTAAGCATGGTGGTTATAAATCCATCTGTCATATTGCTATACTTTTAGGCAGTTTATGCTTAACACACGGGAAATAATGGCTTCATTTTTGTCATGTGGAAAAACCTCATTTTGCCTTAAAATATATTTAGTAAGTTGGCAAAATAAAAAGTTGAAAGCTCTCATCAGGGATACTGCTTCTTAATTAGTACTTAGTCATGGAATAGGCTTTAAAAAAGTGATTTGAACAATGGGCTCATCATCCTATTCCAAGGGAAATCTCAACATGACATTCATCTGACTTAGTCACCAATTCCTTTGTGTTTTTTGAGTCATGCTGCTTTAATTAAGCTCTTATTTAATATAATACTTAATTTTAGCTCTTTCTAAAATTAACATTTTTTTCCTTAAAAATTGCCTTTTCTTGTGTAATTACTCCACTTTCTCTTACGATCATAGATTCTAAATTGAGATGGTATACTAGTTTGAAATTTGTTTATTTATCCATCAGTTCTTTTTACTGGATCTTTTGTATGTAAATTATTTTGAGAAAGGCTTAAATTCCCTTCCAGACAGGTTCAAAAGCCCTTCCAAGGTCTTGGTATCAGGATAACAGCATGTCTGTCTTTTCAGGGATACAGTCCAGAGTGGAATAGCTGTCCCTCTCTGTTTATTTGGTAGCTGGTGTTTTGTTTTTTCTTTCTATTAAAATTTGATTGTCAGGCACCTGGGCGTCTCAGTCAGTTAAGTGTCTGCCTTCGGGCTCAGGTCATGATCCAGGAGTCCTGTGATCGAGCCCCACATCGGACCCCCTGCTTAGTGGGGAGTCTACTTCTCCCTCTGTCCCTCACTGTGCTTATGCTCTCTTTCTCTCTCAAATAAGTAAATTGAGTCTTTCAAAAATTTTGATTGTTTGTCATCTAGATTCTTCCCTTTTTATTTCAGACTCACATGTGTCTTAGAGATAAATTGTACTTTAATAAATAATTAAATTGTATGCAGGGAGCTAGAAAATTTTAAATGCTGGCTGTGCAGAACAATATAGTTTAACTTTTTTTTAAAAGGATTTTATTTATTTATTTGAGAGATCACAAGTAGGCAGAGAGGCAGACAGAGAGAGAGGAAGGGAAGCAGGCTCCCCACTGAGCAGAGAACCCGATGCGGGGCTCGATCCCAGGACCCCGAGATCATGACCCAAGCCGAAGACAGAGGCCTAACCCACTGAGCCACCAAGGGCGCCCCTAGTCTAACTTTTTTTTTTTTTTAAGATTTTATTTATTTATTTGACACAGAGAGAGAGATCACAAGTAGGCAGAGAGGCAGGCAGAGAGAGAGGGAGAAGCAGGCTCCCCGCTGAGCAGAGAGCCCCATGTGGGGCTCGATCCCAGGACCCTGAGATCATGACCTGACCCGAAGGCAGAGGCTTAACCCACTGAGCCACCCAGGCGCCCCTAGTCTAACTTTTTAAAAAGATTTTATTTCATGAGAGAGAGAGAGGGCCTGAATGAGAGAATGAGAGAGAGCAGGAGCAAGGGGAGGAGCAGAGGGGAAAGCAGACTCCCCGCAGAACACGGAAGCCCAATGCAGGGCTCGATCCCAGAACCTGGGGATCATGACCTGATCCTAAAGCAGAGGTTTAACCGACTGAGCCACCCAGGCACCCCAACATACGCTAACTTTTGACTTTGTTTCCTTTCCTCCCCTCTCCATGTAAATATATTAGTTCCACTTAATTGGAGTTTGAACTGTTTTCAGTTCCTTTGTTACTAAACAGAATGCTTCCATAAACATTGCTTTAAAAGTTGCTTATTTTCTCCTCTGAATTTTCTTTTAGTTGTACATAATCTCAAAAACGGTACTAGTGTGTTTGGGGATGCCTGGGTGGCTCCGTCAGTTGAACATCTGCCTTTGGCTCAGGTCATAATCTCAGGGTCCTGGGATAGAGCCCCATATCAGGCTTCCTGCTCTAGGTAGAGCCTGTTTCTCCCTCTACCTGCCACTCCCTCTGCTTGTGCTCTCTCTTTCTCTAATAAATAAAGAAAATCTTATTTTTTTTAATATTTTATTTATTGGGGCGCCTATGTGGCTCCGTGGGTTAAAGCCTCTGACTTTGGCTCGGGTCATGATCCCATGGTCCTGGGATCGAGCCCCGCATCAGGCTCTCTGCTTAGCGGGGAGCCTGCTTCCCTTCCCCTCTCTCTGCCTGCCTCTCTGTCTACTTGCAATCTCTGTCAAATAAATAAATAAAATCTTTTTTAAAAAATGGTTTTATTTATTTATTTATTTGACAGAGAGCGAGCAAGAGAGAGATCACGAGTAGGCAGAGAGGCAGGCAGAGAGAAAGGGGGAAGCAGGCTCCCCGCTGAGCAGACAGCCGGATGTGGGGCTTGATCCCAGGACCCTGAGACCATGACCTGAGCCAAAGGCAGAGTCTTAAACCACTGGGCCATCCAGGTGCCCCAATAAAGAAAATCTTTAAAAACAAAACAGGGCACCTGGGTGGCTCAGTTGTTAAGCATCTGCCTTCAGCTCAGGTCATGGGGATCAAGCCCCACATCTGGCTCCTTGCTCAGCAGAAAGTCTGCTTCTCCCTCTCCCATTCCCTTTCTTGTGTTTCCTCTCTCACTGTGTCTCTCTCTGCCAAATAAATAAATAAAACCTTAAAACACACACACACACACACATACACTAAAAAACAGCACTGGTCAATCAGAGGGCATGAATGGCCTTTATAGTACTTATTACATATTTCTAGATAGTGCTTCAGGAAATCAGAACTAATCCATGCTGCTAATAATAGTATGATCATCAGTCTGATTTTTTACATCCCTAACAGTACTGAGTTTTATCAATTTTGTTGGGTTTTGGTTAAGTACCAGAAGGCCCCTTAAAGTCATGTTTCTTTAACTGTTGGAAGAGTCTCACTATCAGTATTCTTTTGTCTGTAAACATTCTAAATGGAAATTTTTCCATGTGTCTTGTGAACATTGATATTTTGATGCAAGATACAACCTATCAAGTATTATGATACAGTAGTAGTCATAATGGTGTCCATAGTAGTGGTGCAGGTAGCAGTAGGAACTAACCTTTGCTGAATGCTTACTAGGTGCTAGGCACTCAGTGAAACACTTACTAATTTTTACTAAACTTTACCTAACGCTGTATGTTAGGTACTGTCATTACTGGCATTTTACAAATGAAGAAATCAAGGCAGAGGGAGGTTATGCAACTCGCCTAAAGTCACAGTTAATAAATGGAGGAAGGATTTGAAGTGAGGCAGCCTGTTTACAGAGCCTATATTCTAGATCTTTACTGATCAGTGTGTGGCTTTTAGACCGGAAGCACAAGCAATATCTGAGATCTTATTAGAATTGTGTTATCTAAGGCCCTACCCCAGACCTATGGAAGCAAACCTGCATTTTAACACAATCCCTGGTGTTCCATGTGTTGTCCTGATCTATTAAGTGGTGATCACTTAAACCTTGGGAGGTTCTGCTCTAAACCGTTATGTTATACTTCCACATTATTGCTGTTGTCCTTACAGACAGACATTTCTAGTCTTTTGAATTTCTTTATATGCATCACGCTACACATTTACTAATAAACTTGTAGATAATTTCTATAAGTGAGATAAGTGGATTAAAGGAATTACTGTGCTTTGAAATTTTGATAGAACTTGTGAAATTATCCCCCATATCAATTGTACCAGTTTATTGTCATACCCACAGTGTGTAAGGATACCCATTTTCCCACACTACTGCTGTTTAACTTTTGGATCTGTGTGTGTCTCATAAATAAAAATGGTAACTCATCATTTTCTTTGCATTTTTCTTTGGAGCATAGTTGACAGTAATAAAATTAATAGGTAAAATTGCCAGCTCTGGGTCACATATTAATCCTCATAACCCCATGAAGTAAGGCCAAGTTCAGTAACTTGCCGAGCATCACAGAGCTAATAAATAGTGTAGCTGGGTTGTTTTCTTTTGTACTTTCTACCTGATGGTCTGGTAGACCTCTGGGTACTCTTGCCTCTGCACTCTAATATAGGAAAGATCCTTACACTGCTTAGCACTTTAGAAAAAGACCTTCCACAAAGGTAATTTGACTCGGAGGAGTTTCTGTGCCGTTATTTACTGTTAGCCTACCGGGGCACTTGGAGCCATCTACAGGTATGCGGAGTGTTTTCCATGAGATCTCTGAGGAGGGTTCTCCATGATAATAGCATTTTATTTTAGATTTGTGGCTACTATCCTTATTTTATTTTTTTTTTAAGGATCTATTTAGAGAGAGAGCATGAGCGAGAGAGAGAGCAGTAGCAAGAGAGAACAGGAGCGAGAGAGAGAAAGTGCATAAACAGGGGGAGGCACAGGAACAGAGGAGGAGGGAGAAGCAGGCTCTCTCCCAGGACCCTGGGATCATGACCTGGGCCGAAGGCAGACGCCACCCAGGTGCCCCATAATCCTTTTTTTAAAAGAAACTTGGCATTGGTATTGACAATGAGACACTAAAACAGAGCAAAAATTACTCTTAAGTACTTTCAGAATGACATTATGACATATATACAGAATGACATATATAACATTCATATAATGAAATTATGACATTAAATTGAAAACATAAGCTCAAGAACAACAGCAAGTGTATTGAGTCCACCAACTCATCCTTATTACTCATTGTCCCATCAAAGGAAATCTGCAGTCTGCGGCTTCTGAGTTAAGTCCTGCTAGGTCCCAATTTTCAGTCAAGTGTAAAGGATCACATTGCTCAAATTCATGGTAGTTTCTTGCTTGCATGTCCTTTTATTGCTGTTGTGTTACTTTTCCTCCATAAGTCCTGTGCATTTTCCTTTAGCTTCACTTCTGAATAAATTTAAACCGAGAACTGGCTGTGTTTGCATAATGCTGTATGTTCTTCTTCTTCTTGTACTATACAGGGCATTGCAGACAGACTGGTCCTCTTGGACCTCTCAGAAGAGACAAAAGGAGGGGTGATGGACCTTGACATCTTTAGCCTGCCTAATGTGGAGATCAGCAAAGGTCTGGTTATTCTGCTTAAAAGATGTTTGCCTCATTTGTTCTTGTATTTGAGTCCTAGAATTTTTTTTAATGCACTTTTCTTTTAGAACAGTTTTAAGTTCACAGCAACGGGGCTCCTGGGTGGCTCAGTGGGTTAAGCCACTGCCTTCGGCTCAGGTCATGATCTCAGGGTCCTGGGATCGAGTCCCGCATCGGGCTCTCTGCTCAGCAGGGAGCCTGCTTCCTCCTCTCTCTCTCTGCCTGCCTCTCTGCCTACTTGTGATCTCTCTCTGTCAAATAAATAAATAAATAATCTTAAGTTCACAGCAACGTTGGGCAGATTTCCCATATATATCCCTTATCATTGCACGTGGACAGTCTCCCCCATTGCCAACATTCCCCACCAGAGTGGCACCGTTATAACACATCACTGTTATCCAAAATCCATACTTTACATTACGGTTTACTCTTGGTGTTGTACACCCTGTGGGTGTGGACAAATCTGTAATGACATGTATTTACCATTATAGTGTCTTTCATTACTCCAAAAATCCTCTGTGCTCTTCCTTGAGTCATGGAATTTTAATGTTAGAAAGCACATTAAAGATCACCTAGTCCAAGTTCCTCATTTTACATATTGGGAAATTAAGTTAAAATAAATTAAGTGACTTAACCCAAGGTGATACAGAGATTATAATTGATTACATTAACAAGAGTCAGATGAGCTGATTGATCAGAAGGATTTAGTCTGTCTTTGACTTATACTGAATATAAATTTGTTTTCTTTGATTGCTTTCATTCCCATAATATATTGGTTAAGAGCACTGGTTTTAGAGTTAGATAGGGGGTTGCATCCCAGCTCTGCCACGTTATAGCTCCGCCACTTGTCAGGTTATATAACCTCTCAAAGTTTAGGGTTGCCTGGGTGGCTCAGTCGGTTAAGCAGTTGCCTTCAGCTCATGGTCATGATCCCATGGGATTGAGTCCTGCATCTGGCTCCTTGCTCAGCGGGAGGCCTGCTTCTCCCTCTGCCTGTTCTTCCTGCTGCTCCCCCTGCTTGTGTTCTCTCTCTGACAAATAAATAAAATCTTTAAAAAAACTCTCAAAATTTAGTTTTATCATAATAAAGTGGGAATAATACCTACCTCTTGGTATATGGCAGAGTGTTAAGAATTTTTACCAAAAAAATGCCTATCTCTTTCACTAGAAGTTTATTGTTAAGGTAAGTTTTAATAAGAACAAAAGGATTTCTTATCATTAATAAATAAAATTTTTAATGTTGGGAAAGTAGTTTTTTATCTCATCTTTTTTTTTTAAGATTTTATTTATTTATTTGACAGAGAGAGATCACAAGTAGGCAGAGAGAGAGGGGAGGAAGCAGGCTCCCTGCAGAGCAGAGAGCCTGATGTGGGGCTCGATCCCAGGACCCTGGGATCATGACCTGAGCTGAAGGCAGAGGCTTTAACCCACTGAGCCACCCAGGCGCCCTTATCTCATCTTTTTAATTTTAAAATGTCCATATATTTTTATAATGTACATAATGTATTAGCATGGACATAAATATAAGTTGATATCATATTTGGGGATGTGGGCTTGAAAATATTTTATTACTAGAGATGCATGATCAAAAAAATTGGAAGACCAGGTTATAGCTGAAGTCAGGTTGTAATATGTTATAGTTGTTTGGCTTTCCTTACTTAGGTCCCCTGTACTCCTCGACCATATTTTCCCCGAAAAATTAAAATGGTGACACAAACCTAAATGTACTAAGAACAACAGTGGGTGAGAAAAATTGGTTATACCTGCAGGTTGTAAAAATTAGGTATAATAGTTAAAGTAAGCCTCTGGATCCCTGTAGGATACAACAAGTTCATTTTGGTGTCTGGAAAGAATACAGTATTTGCTTTAATGATCCTTTTGTAGGCCTCATACAGAGGATCCTTTAGAGAGCTGGATATTCTCTTGTGCCTATCATTTCCAAGTACTGAAATTCTTAAGGGACCTTTTAACTCTAACAAATCACTTTAGGAGACTTTAGTATATGGACCCTAGAGACTGTGAGGCCTTTTAGGATCTGAAGAAATTTCTGCCTGTGTAACTCATTAACCATCAATAACTATTGTTTCATATAATTGAAAGAATAGAACCCTTGGAGTAGACGTATAGTGTGTGGTGCTTGCCACCGCGTAGGGAATGTTGAGTGAGTCCACACAGTCTTGGGGCAACTTTCATGTCCCACTTGTTAATTTGGTTATTATGTTCCTGCTAACACAGAGTTTAATTACTACTACATGAACAATTTTAATGTAATGTTAACAAGTATCTCATAAGTATATTCCATAATACGGAGAAGTGCATTAGTAATTTTGGGAAATTAGAATCAGTGGTTTCAGAAATTTGAGTAATGCTCCATCATGACAGGCATTGATGACTGCGACTAACCATCCTAGAATTATGCTTTGGCTCCACTTGGACTTTTTCAAAATAGTTATTGAAACATTTGGGGGGGGGGCGGTTGGGAGATGCCTGGGTGGCTCAGTTAAGCCTCTGCCTTTGGCTCAGGTCATGCTCCCAGGGTCCTGGGATGGAGCTCCACATTGGCTCCCTGCTCAGCAGGGAGTCTGCTTCTCTCTCTGCCTCTCCTCCCTGCTTGTGTTCCTCCTCTCTTTCAAAAATAAATAAAATCTTAAAAACAAAAACATTTTGGGGAAGGTTATCCATATATACAGGTGAACACGCAAATATACACATATGCCCACAGTTATGCTTGTCTAAGTATAGACTAAATCTTGGAGAAATACAAAGGAATAATTAAGAATAGTTGCTTAAGGGGCACCTGGGTGGCTCAGTCGGTTAAGCATCTGCCTTCAGCTCAGGTCATGATCCCAGGATCCTGGGATCAGGCTCTGGCTCAGTGTGGAGCCTACTTCTCCCTCTCCCTCTGCCTGCCATTCCCCCCGTTTGTGCTCTCTTTCTCTCTCTGTCAAAAAAATAAATAAAATCTTTAAAAAAAAAAGGTAGTTGCTTCAGGAGTCAGACTGGAGAAACTGGTTTTACACTTGTTTTTTGAAGTTAATATTTTTATTCCTTTATTTTTATTTTGTGCTAAAATACATTTATTTTGTGCACTTGGGTGGCTCAGTCAGTTAAGTATCTGCCTTCGGCTCAGATCATGATCCCAGGGTCATGCTGCTTGTGCCCTCTCTTTCTCTCTCTCTCTCTCCCTGTCAAATGAATAAATAAATAAAACCTTTAACCAAAAATAAATAAAATAAAATGAAATAAAAAAATACATGGATGGGACTGGAGGAGATTATGCTGAGTGAATTAAGTCAAGCAGAGAGAGTCAATTATCATATGGTTTCACTTATTTGTGGAGCATAACAAATAGCATGGAGGACAAGGGAAGTTAGAGAGGAGAAGGGAGTTGGGGGAAATTGGAAGGGGAGGTGAACCATGAGAGACTATGGACTCTGAAAAACAATCTCAGGGTTTTGAAGGGGCAGGGGGGTGGGAGGTTGGGGGAACCAGGTGGTGGGTATTGGAGAGGGCACGTATTGCATGGAGCACTGGCTGTGGTGCAAAACCAATGAATACTGTTAACGCTGAATAGAAATAAAAATTAAAAAAAAAAAAAAGAAGAAACAGAATGGACTAGAGAACTGTCAGAGGAGAATAAGAAGGGGAAAGAATGTTCCCTGTAGAGGATAAAAACAGATTTTTGCTAATGGAAAAAAAAAAAAACCACATATAATGTAAAACAATAGTGACATTTAGGGCATTCACAGTGTTCTGCAGCCATCACCACTACCTAGTTCTAGAATATTTTGTCCCCCCAAAAGGAAACCATATACACAATAAGTAATCACTCCCCATTTCCCCTCTCCCCATGTCCTGGCAACCACTAATCTGCCCTGTGGACTTGCCTATTCTAGAAATGTTGTATAAATGGAATCATAGAATATGTGTCCTTTCATGTCTGGCTTCTTTCACTTAGCATCATGTTTTCAACATTTATCCATATTATAGCATGTATCAGTACATCATTCTTTTTATGGCTGAGTAATATTCCATATTCCACATTTTATTCATCCATCAGTCGATAGACCTTTGGGGTGTATCTTTTTGCTATTGTGAATAGTGCTACTATGAACAGTCATGTACAAGTTTTTGTTTGAAAAACTGTTTTTACTTCTTTTAGGTATATACTCAGAAGTAGAACTTCTGGCTTATATGGGAATTCTGTGTTGAAATTGTTGGTGAATTAATAGTGCTTTTGAATATCTTTTTTAACAGCATAGATAGATCTAAATAGCTCTACTTCTTTGAACAGCTTCATAATATTTTGTCATATGGATGTCTGTCTCCTGTTGGAAGATATTTAGGTTGTTTTGGGGTTTTTTTTTTTTGTTTACAAATAATAGTGGAGAGAACGCTGTTATACAAAAATTTTCATGTACTTCTCTAATTGGCAAGATAAGGTAGAATTACTGGGTCAAAAATAGGTGTTTTCAAAATTTATATTGGTAAATTGTTCCCAAAAAAGTTGAACCAATTTGTACTCTCTAATAGTACATAAGTGTTCCTGTTTGCTCTCTCTTGGTTACTTTCATTCTTTTTTTTAATTACTTATATTCTGTATTAAGCTTAGCTAATGGGATCATTGTCCTATGACATTTTGATCATGGTTATTATGTTTATTATGTTATCATGTTTACTATTATGTTTATCTTTTGTCCCTAAATAACAACAATAGCACTTGACATTTTTCTAAGGAATCAGTAATATATGCTAGGCACTTCACATATATTCACTCACTGTTCCTTTTCTTTTATAGGTGGCTCAGAGAGGTTGTGGTTTAGGACATGCAGTTAGTTAGAGGCTAAACTAGGATTTCAAACATAAGTTCGTTACCAATTTTACATGATGCACTCTAGAAATAGTCTTTGCATATGCAGGCATAAATGTTTGTGTGTGGTAGGGGAGGTCTTCGCATATGTGTGCATGGAGAAAAAAGTTTTCAATAGTTTTGAATTTGAAAATAGCATATTGTTGACCTATGGAGCAGAGCAAAATATGCTCAATAGACAGTGGTTCTTAAAACATGAGTTGTGGATTAATGGCTTATATCAGAATCACCTTATAATTGCAGATGCCTGGGGTTCATCCTAGACCTATGGATCCTGAATTTCTAGGGGTGGAGCCTGGGAATCTACATTTTAGATAAGTAGCTCAGGTGATTCTTATACCCATTAAAGGCAGTATTCTAAAAATTGTAAATAGTGACATAATTGCAGATTGTGGAATCAGCATAGGGGAGTATGACCAGCATTTTATAAAAATGAACTAGAACAATAGTGTATATCGGGACAGCATTAAGGGTATTTTCTGTAATGTTTTTGGTTTTGTTTATATACACATACATATATTTTGTATCTTGGGTTGCAGTAGAAAATGTATTTCATGGTATGCCCATCTCATGGCATGGGTTGTGATAAAAATTTTGAAATTGACGGTATTGAAGCTGAAAATCATTGATTTAAGCCCCCCCTCCTTTTTTAAACCTCCTTTCCCACTCTACACTTACCCCAGGTAAATACTCCTTCATTAGCCTCAACATGCCCTTCATACTTGAAACTCGAGTCACCTTCTCTCTAGGAAATCTTCCAGAGTAACCCTTTTGCCAAATCACTCATTACTCTTCATGATTCACATTGGTATGTGAAATTTATGTTGGATCATTTTTTTCTATTCTGGGACATTTTATCAATAGATAAACCTTTTATTCTTAAGATGATCCTCTCTAAGGGTGCCTGGGTGGCTCAGTGGCTTAAGTCTCTGCCTTTGGCTCAGGTCATGATCTCAGGGTCCTGGTATCGAGCCCCGCATCAGGCTCTCTGCTCGGTGGGGAGCCTGCTTCCCCCCTGCCTGACTCTCTGCCTACTTGTGATCTCTCTCTCTCTTTCTCTCTCTCAAATAAATAAAAACAAAATCTTAAAAAAAAAAAAAAAGATGATCTTCTCTAAAGATAGAGATACAGCATAATGTACTCAGGTCATGGCCTTAGTTTGCCACAAATGGTGAATCTTAGAAAGTCTCAGTGTTGTTTATACAGTTCCAAAACCCAGATCACGGTGGCAGTAACCATTAAAGGCACTCATTTGAACTGAGCAGATTCCCTACCTTATCTTTTAATACGGGTGTTTTTGTTTAACATTAAAAAAAAGTCTACCTCTATTTGTCAGACAAAAATACCCCTTCTAGTCATTGACTGAAATAATGCCTAAAGCTACTGGGACATCATTCTTTGGTGCTGTTCTCCCCCAACCAACATAGGAAGATTTTTAATAGCTATAATCTTAACACAATTTCTAAATTAAGGGTCATCATCATTTCTAGAATTTTGCACCACAGTGAAGAATAATTTGAAAAGAACATATTTTTATGTGATTTTTTTTGTTATAGTTAGAACAGTTTAGCACTATACCAGAGAAATGAAAAACTTGAATTGTCTCCAGTATATTCAGACTGATACACTAGCTAGAATACTTCAGTGCGGTCTCCATAGCATTTGGACATTATAATTTGATTGCCTAATTTTCCAGTCGTTTTGAGTAAAAATTCGATGATTTAAAATGAATGTGTGTTTCCTTTATCACAACATCATCCTCATAATCTGAGAACAGTAGTATATCAGAGCATGAATTATTATTTTCTGGGTCTTTTGACATACTGGATATTGGATTGATATCCCTTAGTCTGACTATAAGCAGCCACCGGTTTAGGGCCTATGGTGTTTGGGAACCAGTGGCTTGGCAGGAAGAATGTTGTTTTTCTGGGCTACCTGTATAGCTAGGATAGAGATATGAGGTTTGTATCCTGGGAGTCCGGATGGTGATTGACATCTCTGACCTAGGAGGAACCTTATCACTCTGCTAATAAGTAAGTGGTAACGTGAGAATTTGGATCAGGCAATCTAGGGCAAAGACAATATGTCATTCACTTTGGGTTCTTAGGGCCTCATATAATTAACCTGTAATATAACAGGAAACATAGTAGAGGTTTATTGAATTAATTATTATTGAATTGAACTTTTATTAGGATCATATCTTTACATAATCATGCTTAAAGCCCTTCCTAATTCTCTCTATAACTATAAAATCTCTTCCACCATATTAAATCACCAACTTCTTTTTTTAACTTGATTTTTTTATTCCAGTATAATTAATGGTGTCTTATTAATTTCAAGTGTACAATAGAGTGGTTCAACAATTCTGTTCATTTCTCAGTGCTCATCAACATAAGCTTACTCTTAGCCCTCTTCACCTGTTTTACCCATGCCCCTCCTCATCTCTCCTCTGACAGCCCTCTGTTCTCCATATTTAAGAGTCTGGTTTCTCGTTTGTCTATCTTCCCTTTTTTTGTTGTTCATTTGCTTTGTTTCTTAAATTCCACATATGAGTGAAATTGTATGGTATGTGTCTTTCTCTGACTTACTTCACCTTGCATTGTAACCTCTAGGTCCATCCATGTTGTTGCAAATGGCAAGATTTCATTCTTTTTATGGCTGAGTCATATTCCACTGTAGCAGGTAGGTAGGTAGGTAGGTAGATATAGATAGATAGATACCACATGTTCCTTATCCATATATTTATTGATGGACACTTGAGTTGCTTCCATATCTTGACTTTTCTAAGAAATGCTACAATAAATATGCGGTGAATAGATCTTTTTTAATTAGTGTTTTCTTTTTCTTGGGGTAAATATCTAGTAGTGGAAGTGCTAGATCACATGGTAAGTTTATTGTTAATTTTTTTTGAGCAGCCTCCATACTGTTTTCCACAGTGGCTGCACCAGTTCACATTCCCAGCAACAGGTTTGGAACAAGGATTCCTTTTTCTCCACATTCTTGCCAGCACTTGTTATTTCTTTTTTTTTTTTTTTTTTTTTTTTTTTTTTTTTTTTTTTTTTTTTAAGATTTTTATTTATTTATTTTACAGAGAGCGATCACAAGTAGGCAAAGAGGCAAGCAGAGAGAGAGAGGGGAGGAAGCAGGCTCCCTGCTGAGCAGAGAGCCCGATGCGGGACTCGATCCCAGGACCCTGAGATCATGACCTGAGCTGAAGGCAGCGGCTTAACCCACTGAGCCACCCAGGCACCCAGCCAGCACTTGTTATTTCTTGTCTTTTTTATTTTAACCATTCTGACAGGTGTAAAGTAGTATCTCATTGTCATTTTAATCTGCATTTCCCTTGATGATTAATGATGTTGAGTATCTTTTCATGTGTCTGTTGGCCATCTGTATGTCTTCTTTGGAAGAATGTCTGTTCACATCCTCTGCCCATTTTTAATTGGATTGTTTGGTTTTTTTTTGGTGTTAAGTTGCATAAGTTCCTTATACATTTTGGAAAATAATGCTTTATCAAATATATCACTTACACATATCTTCTCCCATTTGGTAGCTTGCCTTTTTGCTCTGTTGATGGTTTTCTTTGCTGTGCAAAACCTTTTTATTTTGGTGTAGTCTCAATAGCTTAATTTTCCTTTTGTTTCCCTTGCCAGAGATACCCTATCTAGAAAAATGTTTCCATGGCTAATGTCAAAGAAATTACTGTTTATTTATCTTCTATGAATGTTATGGCTTAATATCTTTGCATTTAGGTCTTTAATCCATTTCAAGTTTATTTTTGTGTATGATATAAGAAAAAGGTCCAGTTTCATTCTCTTACCTATAGCTGTCCAGTTTTCCTAACACCATTTGTTGAAGAGACTGTCTTTTCCCCATCATATATACTTGCCCCTTTTCATAGATTAATTGACCATAAAAGCATGGGTTTATTTCTAGACTGTTTTCTATCCTTGATCTGTGTGTCTACTTTTGTGTCAGTGCTATACTGTTTTTATTACCACAGCTTTGTAGTACATCTTGAAATCTGGGATTGCGATACCTCCAAGCTTTGTTCTTCTTTTTCAAGATTGCTTTGGCTATTTGGGATCTTTTGTAAAATCATCAACTTCTAAGGGAAGACCTGAGAAGGAAGAGTCCAAGAAAAATATTCTGAGTGCCTACGAGGTGCAAAGAATCCAGTTGCCTGGAGACAGTATTTACCAAACCTAGTTGTGCATGAGAATCACATGGGGAATGGCATTCCTAAGCAGTATTTCCCTTTATGTATGTAACTAAATCTTAAGAACATGGGATCATCTGTCATTTTATTGCACTTCCCAAGTTATTCCTGAGTACCTGGAATAACTCAAGTTATTCCTGAGTACCTAGCCTAGCTTTTAGGAATTGTTGCAGGGGATTGATAGGAATGGAAGACTCTCTGCTTAGTCAGAGGCAGCTTGAAGTTAGATGGAAAGATACACATGCAAGATTTAAACAGTAATATGTGTATCTTTCCATCTAACTTCAAGCTGCTTCTGACTGTAATGACTGTAATTCATGACAAGAGATTAAAGAGGCAATATATGATTAATTGCCAAGAGAATGGTATAGACAGTGAGCATTCTTGTTAGAGCTGAGTGGAGGGAGATGTGTCCCAGATCTACCAGAATAAGAGAGATTTGAATTGCCATGGGGTGGGGTGGGGGAATGGAGCTACTGCTAAGTGACTATGGACAGATGAGTAAGACTGGAAATGGACAGATGAGTAAGACACAAACAATCCCTGCTGTCGCGGAGCTCATAACATGCTGAATGTGGTAGACAGTTAAACAGATACCTATCTAATGTGGTGAGCACAGTGAGAAACATTCTAGATAGAAAGAATTCAAGTAAAGCCCATATCAGGAAAGTGAGAGAAATATACTGGGTTAGAACAGGGACCAATTCAACTTGAGCCAAAGGTTTATACAGGGGAGTATAAGAAATACTAGCTTCTAGGCTCAAAGGAAGAGAGTGAAAAGGTTTGGGAGCTTGGGAAATCTTACGGAGTAGGAAGCCTTTCTTGCACTTTTGAAATCATATCTGACAGCTGCTACCCTATTCATGGGGCAACCTTGAGGGCAAGGGCACTTGCAACATTCATAGTAAAGAAAATTAAAAAGGGGGAAAAAAATGAAATGATTCTGGCAAGATAGGTTGGGACCAAATTGTAAGGTCATGAATTGTTCACTGATGTCTGGTAATATGGACAAGTCACCTAATCTATCTAAATAACATTTTCCTCATCTCTATGAAGGTTTTGGACTCTGTTTCTAATATAGCACAGTGCTTAACAGTATTCTGCAGCCAGGCTTGAATTCTGGCTCCACCACTTACAAGCTCTGTGACTGAGCAAGTTACTTAACTTATCCGTGCCTCAGATTCCTCATCTGTAAAGTGAGGGATGACGTGACCCCATAGTGTGCTGTAGATTAGATTAAATGAGCAACTGTACAGAAAGCTCTTAGAATAGTACTTGGCATATAGAAGTGTTAACTGTATACCTTCCAGGTCTTGAGGTCTTGACTCTTTACCAAGTATCCAGTCTGAACAGTAGAACACAGGAATTATTTAAGAAAACTCATGAAAAACCATAATTAAAATCCAGGACCTATGAGCCCCACAACTGTGTTAAAATACGAGCTAAATTTAGAAAGTGTATTTCCCAGAGGACACATTGCACAGGTGTTTCCTTCTGAAACTTGTTTAGATAGATGGCCTTAGACACTTCATTAAGAATATAAACCTGGAATCTGCTCATTATCTCTTTGGGATGCTAATACTACTTTATAAATGTTGACTGGACTGCTGCCATCTACTGTGTTGTTTTTCTGTTGTCTGTGCTGCTGGCAAAGTCTGGCCACTGTTTTGACATGCACTTATTCATAGAACACATTGTGTAATAGAGAGTAATAGAGTTGTAAAACAGTATATGTATGCTTCAGGATCAGAGGCATGAACTCCAAAAAACAGCTTGTCTAAGTCATAGCAGTTGCTTACCTGTAGGTCACGTGGTAAGAAGAACCTAAAACCAAGGGTACTGGGCTTTGGTATAAGGAAAAGTCTGTAAAAAATGAGCCAAGACATTTTATCTTGATTTAAAGATTTTCCAATCATTTTCTTTTCCTCTTTGGAGCAGAATCCTTAGTAAGCAAAACAGATACAATCAGAGCTACTGTGCTGGGAGAGGTAAAAGTTAAGAGTGTGGAGCTGTGCCCACCAGGCTTCTTTCCGCTTATTCCCAGTCCTTCCACATGGAAGTTCACTTTCAAGGAACTCTAGGATTCCTAAACTTACAGTTTAAGAATCAGCGATGCAGTTGATTATAGGTTCATTTTGCCTATAGCATATTACTTACTCTTCCTAGGAAAGTTACATGTTACAGGAAAAAACAAAGTCTCTGGGTCATGTGCTTTATTTTCTTTATCTTTATTGCTCTCTTTCTCCCCTGGGGATATACTCTACCTCTTAATCATCTTTCTGGAAGCAGATCTCAGCCCTTTGTATACTTCTGTGGATACAGGATTGATCTGGAGGCAAATATGCCTGAAAGCTCTCCACTTGTAGAAAAGAAAAAGAAAAACAAGAACAAAAACTTGATTAAAACCTAGACCTTAGGGTGCCTGGGTGGCTCAGTGGGTTAAAGCCTCTGCCTTCAGCTCAGGTCATGGTCTCAGGGTCCTGGGATCAAACCCAGCATCAGGCTCTCTGCTCAGCGGGGAACTTGCTTCCTCCTCTCTCTCTGCCTGCTTCTCGGACTACTTGTAATCTCTGTCTATCAAATAAATAAATAAAATCTTTGAAAAAAAAAAAAACAACCTAGACCTCGAGCTCAGACTGTTTCTTTTTATTCATTAGATTTGTCTGCCTCTGCTCATTCCAAGGTGGTGATCTTCACAGTCAACTCTTTGGGTAGTTCTCAGTCCTACCTGGATGTGGTACAAAGCAATGTGGATATGTTCAGAGCCCTTGTCCCAGCTCTGGGACACTATAGTCAACATGGTGTCCTGCTCGTCGCATCTCAACCAGGTAAAAGGTTTTGTTTTAAATTCATCTGGCAGCCCAGTGCATCAACAGAATTGCCATTTACTGATGAAGGTCCTAAAACTAGATTATAAAGGAACAGCTAGGCTATCCAAATTGCTTTTATACTGAACAATGCAGTATTTCCATCTGTCAAGCAGCCACTTCTTACTGACTGGCATGAACTAGAAGGTTACAACTTAAAATTTTTTATGTAATATCACTATCATTCTAGTCCAGGTTTTTAGCCGTGTCTTCCTCAGTGCAAAAATTGTTGGACAACCAAGAGAAAAATACCGGGGCTTATGTGAAAGATCCTTTGGTAATTCTAAAGTGTTGTAAGATATTAGTGAGCATGCCAGTGTGCGTTGTTAACTTTTCATGTATTATAAATTGTTTTTAGAACTGTTTTCCTTAAAAAAGAAATATTTTCAAATGATTAGGTGGTATTGGACTCAAACTGGTGAACAGAAACAGACTTAATGTTCCCAGTCTAAGGGTATGCATTTTACATGTTTGCCTGTAGTAATTGGTTGAGGGACACTGGTCTCTAATTCCTGACATCCTTTCGGCATGGCAGAAAAAAGGGGTTGTTTTTATTCGTAGTGTTGTACTGCGTAGTGGTGTATGTGATTCTTAATTTAAAGAGAAATTTATCTAAAGCTATAAAAGAGAGCTTGATCAATGAGAAACAATGATTATTTTCTGGTTTTCCATCCCAGTTTGTATCTTTCTTACTTAACTAGGAAAATATCTATTTTCCACTTTTAATTTATATTTAACAACAAAGTTATGTAAAATCATGCTGAAGCCTGGTTAATGTTTTTAATATACATTAAAAATATGGCCTGCCTCAAAGTGCATTTAGAACCTAGGAAGAATATATAGATGCTCTACTATACTTATTAACATAATAAGTATTTTGTTTATGAACTAGGCTAGAAGTATATTTTTTAAAAATCTTTATGTTTTCACCTTGTGTGCAATATTTAGTGGAAATCATGACATACGTGACTTGGAAACTGAGTGCATTTCCTGTAAATCGAGTGATCGGGATTGGATGTAATCTGGACTCACAGAGATTACAGTATATTATTACAAATGTTTTGAAGGCACAGCCGTCAGGAAAACAAGTATGGGTTATCGGTGAACAGGGAGAAGACAAAGGTAAGAAGGACGCTTGTGTTAGCTATATTGCTAACCTAAGTCATCAGTGGCTATGCTATTCAGACACATCTGGAGATTCTGGAGCAGCGGAGCTCGCTTGGCTTCTGTTTCACATTTCGGGACCTTGTATGTAATGGGCCCGGTATTGTGAAGGGACTCTTCAAGTGTGGCATTCTCATTTATTTACTTTTCCATAAGTTTAACACTAGGCAAGAGCGCTTAGTTTTCTATTTTTCTAATTGAATTTCAGAGTCCAGGATTAATTTGAAAGCTTAATTCTCTAGAGAGCCCCATTTAAATAAACCTTAACACATATACAGAACTCCTTCCTTTCCTCTCCCCACACTTCCACCTGCTTACCTTTCCTAAGTTCAGACCTTCTTCCTAGGGCCATACCTCCTGTCCCTTTCTCACCTTTTAAACAGAATTTTCACTCTTTGTGTATCCCTATGATCTTTTCCAGTAGCCCACTTGTTCTCTTCCTACCACAAAAAGCATTGAGTTCCCCAGACTGGAAAGCCCCTTTTCCTACCCAAAAAGAATACTTCCCTGTTCAACTTGAGTATCTCTTCCTTTCTTCCTTTACTGTTTCCCTCGTGTTTTCAAATCAAGTTAGTCAGGGGACAGAAGTGCTATTTGTCCTCATTTTGTATGTAAGTGCCTACTCTTTCCTCACTACTGCCAAAGGTGTTAGTATGATCTGAAGGAGGCATGGGGCACCTGGGCCACTCTATCAGTTAAATGTCCAACTCTTGGTTTCGGCTCAGGGGTGATCTTAGGGTCATGAGATCAAGCCCCAGGCTCCCTGCTTAGTGGGGAATCTGCCTGAGATTCTCTCTCTCCCTTTCCTTCTTCCCCCACCCCTGCCATGCTCACTTGCTCTTTCTCAAAATAAGGAAATAAATCTTTTAAAAAATAAGAGAGGCATAGAGCATGGTATCTTCCTTCATCATACTTAAAAGTTATTTTAGAATAGGAATAAGAATATGTACGTGATACTTTAGCTAACAGTGAAAGTATAAGAAACTATTTGATTAAGTGCCAGAATGGGTATTATAGACTTAGAGTACTTAGCTTCTGAGTGAGCATTTAACATGAGTTGAAATAACTGGAGAAAATTTGTATAGGCATCATTGAAGTAGATGTTGGAAGAATGAATAGGATTTGAATAGAGAGCAGAGTGGGAAAGATACTCTAGGAATGGGAAATCAGAAGTGGGTAAAGGCACATATTAACAGTGGTTGTATCTGGGTTAAAGGAAACTTTTAAAAATGTGTATTTGTCACTATTTTCTAATTTTGTCATTATGGATATTTAGTATTTATATAATTTTAAAGAAATTTTTAATAAAATATAGCAGTATTTAAATCTGTGTAAATTAGTATTGGCTACCTAGATAATTCAGTGCTAGAGTCAGACTGTCGAAGAAACCTTTACAAAACCTGATTTTGTGATTGAGCAGGATGACTTTTCAGGCTCAGAATGCTCCTTGACACTAGACCCTGATCAACAGGACCCTGGAAATGGGTAGCAAAGAACTTAGAGCAGATGTATTAGAGTAATGCATGCCTAGGGTTGCAAACACACCTGAGACCCCATATTTTACTCACTAGTACTATTTGAGTTCTGGTCCATGTTGATCTCCTGCTTCTCTGATTTCTTGCAGCTCTCACAATTAGTTTGCTGTTTCCCCTCTTATCTACCCTGTAAATGATACCAAATTAATAATGATGTTAGCCAGACCTTTACTGTGTGCTTTCCTGTATAAATCCAGTCTTCCTAAATCATATTCCTCTTTTCAAACACTTCACTGACTTCCTCTAATGAAAATACGAAGTTCTTTTTCTTGGCATTCAAGAAATCCCAAAATACAGCCCTAATCTTCCTTCCTCATTCTGATTAAGGAGGTAGTAATACTATTTGAGAGCTGGAAGTGACCCAAGGGATCAATTACGTTTTGTTTTAGGGAGTCAGCAATGGATAAAGAGATGGTAAGAGTTATCTGCACCAGAAAAGTGATCTGCACAAGAAACTGTAGTTTTGGGGTGCCTGGGTGGCTCAGTGGTTAAAGCCTCTGCCTTCGGATTGGGTTGTGATCTCAGGGTCCTGGGATCAAGTCCCGCATCCGGCTCTCTGCTCAGCGGGGAGCCTGCCTTCTCCTCCTCCTGTCTCTCTCTGCCTGCTTCTCTGCCTACTTGTGATCACTCTGTCAAATAAAAAAAAATAAAATAAATAAAGAAACTGTAGTTTTTAGGGTCAAAGAAGGACTAAAAGGACTAGAAGGACTACAACCCCCACAGTTCTTGTGGGATCTTGTGCCCCCACAGTTTTGCTTCAGCCACAGGGAACTTTGCACTTCTTCCTCTCTCTCCACATACTCGAATCTCATCCTTTGAGGTCAAGGTCAAGCCCTCACTTACATTGTGAAGCTTTTCCTGATCACATCACTCCACAGTGACTCCTTCACCCTTTTGAGCTAAAAGCTTTTGTTAACTGTATGGTAATTATCCATATAACCAAGAAATATGATCCTTATTCTTTGTTAAGCTGCTGTTTATTTATTTGAATATTTAGTGTGTTTACCTTCTCTTTATTGAAAGTGTAAATTATTAAGCTGTTCTCTTTTAGTTGAAAAAGTCATACATTCATATTGCAAAAAATTAAATGGTACCAAAAGGTATATGCAGTAAAAAATAAGTCTCCCTTCTATGCCAGATTCCCAGTTTTTCCTCCCTAGATTCTGTCACAGTTAACAGGCTCTGTGTAATCTTCTGGCAATGTTCTGTGGGTAGATAAGCACATATATGAAATATTTCCTAGGTAGTCGGTATATACATTATTGACATTTTACTGATACAACGGGGAAATAATTGCATAGTAACATATATAGATTTCACTCATCCTTTTAAACTGCTGAATATATCAAAATTTATTTAACCAGTCCCAACAGTAAGTTACAGTTCTTGAATAAATAAAAACATTTCACAGTATGGTTGTATTAATTGTTAGGTTCTCCAGTAATGGGTCTGTGATTAAAGGAGCGAGACTGATAGAAAGCGTAGGTCAAGCAAAGCTTTATTTCAAGCTGAGCATCAAGAGTCAAACCCAACGTTTGGGGCCGCGCCTCTTACAGAGAGGGCGACCTCTCTCTGCTTCACAGACTAGCTTTTAAGAGCAAAGGCCATGTGGTTGGGCCTGGCCACGCACAGGTGGCCTATGAAATTGTAACACACAGAAAAAGCTGCACAGTCATGTTAGGTCACACATAAGTGACCAATTGAACTACAATTTACCCTAGTAGATGTTTGAACCCCCTATCACCTTGGTCAAAATTGGCACCCAAAAGGTGCCCAAAGGAGAGGGCCTGTTCTCCTTGGTAACTAGGGAGACAGTATGCGCACTGCCCCCCCATTGGATGTCTTCACCTGGCCTGACCCACTCTTGTGTTTGGGCTTTGTTACCTGGGACTAGTTTCCAGACTTGTTTTTAAGTAAGTACCCTGGGGGAAGGAGGCCAGGGACAATTTAAGTTTTAAACAACAAAGTTATTGTTTAACTGGATGGAAGCTCTCTGTCTAAATAGATCCTTACATAAATATCCCAAATTGTAGAGAGAAAATAAAGGATAGTGAAATTGATAAACCAGCGTCCAGCACTGTGCTGACTGCCGATGGAGGTATGTACATGTGTGAGAACCCAACCATGTCTCTAGGAGGCTTAGCTCTAACAACGGAAATGACTGTAATGGGAAGGCAACGTTGACTTGCTAAGAGAGAGGGCCACCGGAAGTAGGATAAAAACACAAGGAAGGATATGGTAATTCTGTCTTGAGCTCTCACATGGGAACTAGAAATAGAAGGATGTAGGTAGATGTGAACTGGGGTCACTTAAATGTAATATTATGTACTATCTGACCTACATAAAAGAATACATATAATGTATAACAGATGTTTTGAAGCATAATAGAACAAACACTCATGAATCTACAGTCAGTTAAGAGCATTACCGATAGCACTGAAACTACTGATGCTCTCCCCAACCCACCTCCCTGTGTCCCATCTAGACCCCACCATCAGATCGCTTTTTATCCTGTCTAGAACTTTGTTTCAGAGATAGTTATATTCTCGATAGGTATAACTTACCTTGGCCCTGAAGCCAGAAATGGACAGAGGCTCCCTCTGCTGGTTACATCCTTAAACATCAACTGGTTATATTTTTGCCTAAGTGCCATCAGTGCAGTAATAGCAATTATAATAACTTTTTTTTTAAAGATTTTATTTATTTATTTGACAGAGAGAGAACACAAGTAGGCAGAGAGGCAGGCAGAGAGAGAGGAGGAAGCAGGCTCCCTGCTGAGCAGAGAGCCAGATGCGGGACTCGATCCCAGGACCCTGAGATCATGACCTGAGCCGAAGGCAGCGGCTTAATCCACTGAGCTACCCAAGCACCCTATAATAACTTTTCATTGAGAGCCTACTGTGTGTTTTAAATGTGTTGCATATCTCATTTAAAATGTGTAAACACCCTCTGAAGGAGATGGTGGTTTTCCAAATTAACAGATGGGGAAGCTTAAGACTCTATGAGGCTACATATCCTCATTGTCCCTGGCCTCCTTCCCCCAGGGGACTTACTTAAAAACAAGTCTGGAAAACAGTCCCAGGTAACAAAGCCCAAGACTCCAAGACTACATATCTAGGAAGATTTGAATCCTGCTCTGACTCCAAAGCTGTGCTTTCTCTTGCTTTGACTTAATGAGACAGTTCATTGAAAGCATTTAGTACAGTGTCTAACACAGCTTTAATATCCAGTAAATAGTAGTTTCTATTACAGCAATCAGCAAGGCAGCGATGAATAGAAAATTAGCGAAAGGACATGTAAAACTACACTTTGACGTAAAGCAACATTAGGATTTGGAAACTGTACTAAGAATAGCAGGTGTGCAAATAAAATTAATTCTCGCCAAGTATTTCAGAGACAAATGACAGCTACAACCTGGGGGAGGAATACTGACGTACAAGACCCTTTAGGATTAGTTTCCTGCTTCCCTCCCCTCGCCAGCTTCCTCTTCTGCTATCCTGCCAGGCATTCTGTGCTAGTCATGTGGTCAGCCTGCAGTTTCCTGAATGATTCATGTACTCTCAGGCCTCCTTGCTTTTGCACCTGATTCTTCCTTTCCCTGAACGTTCATTCACTCGGCTAACTTCTGCTTACCCTTCAAGACTGGGCTTGAGTACCATGTCTCCCAGAAAGCCTTTCCTAATTCTCCAGGTCAAGGGAATTCATGCCTCTAACATAACCATTATCACACTGTGTTAGAGCTGCATATTTACCCATGTGTTTACCCCACCAAACTGCAAGCTCCTTGACTTTGGATTGGCCTCAGTAAATGTGTTTTGAAATGATGCTGATACTATCTTGTGAGCAAAGGTCATTTATATTATGCCCCCACCCAATTAGATAGCAGAACATATGCTTTGGAGCTGCTATTTTCAGCTCTGATATTAATATCCTATGTAAACTGCTGGTAACTCCTTCAAACCATGGTTTAGAAATCTAATGGTTGGATGTCAGAACAGACTGTTAGGTCACCTGCATTGGGCATCAGTCTTACGCAAGGGAAAGTATATACAATGGAAAAGACTTTCACCATGGTCACTGTTCATTAAAATTTGGGGCCCAAGGATTGCTTTCCTGAGGATTGGGGCCAAAAAGATTAGGATTGATTAATTACAGTATTTGAAAGGACATATATTTAGGAATTTTGAAGGGTTGGGCAGTAAATGAACAAAAAAATAAGTCCATCTAAACCTAATTGAAAATTCTAATGACATTCTCACAAGAAAAGTTGAACATAGTGAAGCTTTCTCCCTCTCTCCATTCTTTCCCCATGGCTGTTAGAAGTCAGGACTCAGAGAAGAAAGAATGAGTGTGATACACACACACATACACACACACACACACACAAAATAATTTAATATATAATTTAAGTAATTTAATATATAACACAATATATAATAATATAATAACATAATTTAAAATAATTTAACGATTATTATATATGTGCACACACATTAATAATTTAATAATTTAATTTTTTTTGTGCCCTTTCTGAGTATTCTCATTCCTCCCTTGCCCCTTTTTATTTACTCTTCCAAGGTCAATAAATGCTGTATTTCATTTAGCAGACATTTCCCCCAATTTTCTACTGTGAATTTACCAGTAATGTACAGAAAACTTTCTTAAAGATTTTATTTATTCATTTGAGAGAAAGAGAGAACAGAGAGAGCACAAGCAGGGGAGAGGCAGAAGAGGGAGAAGCAGACTCCTTGCCAAGCTTGGAGCTTGACATAGGGCTCGATCCCAGGATCTGAAGATCATGACCTGAGGCAAAGGCAGATGCCGAACCATCTGAGCCACCCAGGGTCCTCCAATGTACAGAAATGTTTTATTTTTTATTATTTTAAAGATTTTATTTATTTATTTGACAGACAGAGATCACAAGTAAGCAGAGAAGCAGGCAGAGAGAGAGGAGGAAGCAGGCTCCCTGCTGAGCAGAGAACCTGATGCGGGGCTCCATCCCAGGACCCTGGGATCATGACCTGAGCTGAAGGCAGAGGCTTTAACCCACTGAGCCACCCAGGAGCCCCTGTACAGAAATTTTTTAGAAAAAATTCATATATAACCATTCTGTCCATGTAAAATATTTTTTAATCTCTTAATCTATTCACATATATTTGTATTGCTCATATAACAATTTTTTTATTTGAGATCAAAGCTTTTAAAGATTTATTTATTTGAGAGAGAGAGAAAGAGCATGCCAGTGGGGGGAGGGGCAGAGAGAGAGGGAGAAGAGAAATGTAGGGGTGCCCGTGTGACTTAGTTAAGTGACCAACCCTTGATTTTGGCTCAGGTCATGATCTCAGGGTCATGGCTCTGGACTCAGCAGGGGATCTGCTTGAAATTGTCTTCTTCCCTCTCCCTCTGTGCCTGCCCCTGTGCACTCTCACTCGCTCACTTGCACACTTGCTCTCTCTCTCTCTAATAAATAAATCTTTTTTAAAAGACTTATACCTTAAAAATGGCCTTAAATATCCAAATGTATTTTTGTTTTGCCTACCCCAATACACATCTGTATTAAAGAATGCCTTCACACAGGTGAGAAATAGATGAACATTAGAAAGGTTTCAAAATGTTTCTGGCAATTTCTATTTAATATTAGAATGTGGTGTAAATATCCAATTCACACATAGAGCTTGAATTTTTGATTTTTTGATTTTTTTTTTTTTTTGTAAATGATGTACTGGGGCGAAATGGTAACCCAAAAGATCCTCTTAGCAAACAGGACTCTGCCTCTCTAACAGCTGTGCAAATCTAGCCAAAATGGTGACCAAATTATACCTCACCTGATGAAAGAACGTAATCTCAGCAAATGCCAAGTGTTTGCTGCTGAGGAAGGAAAGCTTTCTACTTGGATGCTTTGGAAGCTTTCTACTAAGACGGCTCTTATAGAACTAGTGTTGATGAGAGAGCACAGGGAAGGAGGCTGCAGATAGGCTCTGGGGATCATGTTTTGGGGGTGAGTGTAGCTCCCAGGCAGTTGGCACAGCATACCCAATGCCATCAGTGGAAAGCTGTTTTTAGAAAGGGGAGAAAGTGTTTAAAGTTTCATACAGATACCCTTGACTGCAGGTGATCATTTATCACATGCAAATCCTAAGGAAGTTGTTGGCAACATATAATTAATTTTTCCTTTAATTTTTAGTGCCCACATGGGGTGGCCAAGAAGAAGTAATGAGTCCTAACTCTCGGGTGCAGTTGTCCAACAGGTAACACTGCGTGTCGATTTGCATGTACCCAGTTGAAAATCATGTACTTCGTGGTACCATAGCAACTGTTTACACAGCACGCCCTTACCAGGCTTCTGCAAACAAAACTAGCTAGTATGGACAAGATCAGAGTGTAAGAGGTCAGTTTTAGTCTTTGATTTCTTATCTGAAAGATCTAGGAGGGCCTTGCAAACTTTATTTCAGATACGCAGTGGATGCGTAAAGGGGAGAACAGGTTTCTTATTTGTAGTTCTTGACTTCCTGCTCTGAGAGGTCAACATCTGAGGATATTGACAATTTTCTAAATGTAGAGAGAATTTATCCATATCACTTAAAATTAATACAGGGGTGCCTGGGGTGCTCAGTTGGTTGAGTGTCTGACTCTTGGTTTTGGCTCAGGTCGTGATCTCAGGGTTATGAGATTGAGCCCCATGTTAGGCTCCCTGCTGGAGATCCTCTCTCTTCCTCTCCCTCTGCCCCTGCCCCACATGCATACTGTCTCTAAAATAAATACATCTTAAAAAATAATAATGTACTTATTGATCATGCATAAATACACTTGGAAACTAATATAATATGAATGGATAAGCTATATAAGTTCAGGCAAAAATAAAGTATACTGCACAGATCCTGTGTCTGTTGCCTGTGGTCACACACCTTCCAAGGCCCATACCCTACAGTTTGTACTCTGTGCACTGTGTGTTTTCAGGCCATCTGTTGTCTCACCAACACATAATAACATATGTTCCTGCAATTCGGTGGAAACTTTTAGCTTTATAAACCTTCAGTTTAAGACTCTTAGCCTATAAAAACTGGAAAGAATATTCTCTTACTGGGGGCGCTTGGGTGGCTCAGTTGTTAAGCATCTACCTTCGGCTCAGTTCATGATACCAGGGTCCTGGGAATGAGCCCCACATCGGGCTCCCTGCTTGGCAGGAAGCCTGCTTCTTCCTCTCCCACTCCCCCTGCTGTGTTCCTGCTCTCGCTGTCTCTGTCTATTAAATAAATAAATAAATAAATAAATAAATAAAATCTTAAAAATAAAAAAGAATATTCTTACTGAGAAGTGTTGTATAATCCATTCTAATCTGATTCTCTACATAGTCCTGCATTTATAAGGAAGAAACTATAAAAGGAAGAAATTCAAACATGTTTATTTAATTTATATCATTTTTATTATTTACAAAGAGAATGTATGCTGTTATAAAACTTCATATTCCGCAGATATCTATAAAGTATAAAGTGAAAAATGGGGTAATCCCACTCTCTAGAGACCACTACTATTAACAGCTTAATATCCATATATCCAAACATTTTTCCAATGCTTATGCAAACATTATCATTACTATTTTTGTTATTTGCAAAATAGATGTATGCTATTCGTATTACCTTGCAACTTTGTTTCCTTAATAATAAATCTTGGACATTTTCCCATGTGGTACATACAAATCTACCTTATTTCTCTCTGGAGCGATACAGTACAACATTTGGATAGTGATTTACTGAACCAGTCCTCTTTTGAGGAGTTGTTTCCAGAATATTTGCTGTCTCACACAAGGCGAACATATGTATATATTTGCATACTTGAGCATATTGCAGTGGAATAAAATCCCTGAGGAGGAATTTCTAGATCAGATGTTGCTAAATCTTTTTCCTAAAAGATGATATCACTTTCCACTCTCAACAGCGGTTATGGGCAGGCCTGGTTCTCTGTAGCTTCTCCAGAAATAGTTATCAGTCTCTTTAAATTTGCTGATTTTGATAGGCAAGACTGGTGTACTGTTTTAACTCACATTTAAATATTAGGGGAGGTGAGCTTCTTTTACGTTATCAAGCCATTTGTATTTTCTCTGTGAACTACCTGCCTGACATTTTAAGAAAAACTTTGCCAGTAGATTATCTGTAGGCTTCCCTAACAATTACTATATAACACTTACTTCCAAATCCAAAAATATCTAATTAATACCTTAAACAGTGTAAAACAAAAGTGCATACTTTGTGAATTTTCTGAGATTTATTATTATTTTTTTTAATTTTGAGATAATGTTTTATTATCATCTGTTAACTCATTAACCATTGCTGGACGAACTCTTAGAAAAAAATACAATGTAAAATGGAGGAATGGAAAATTAACAGGCAGTTCTCAGAATCAGGTATAGAAAATCCAGAAAGAGATCACACTGGTCATCATTAAATCAAGAGCAAGCAAGACAAGTTACTATTTCCATCTGTAAGTAATTGTTGGCATTGATTCAATGAGACTAGCATTCTCATACAAGATAGTGAGGATGTAAATAAGTAACAGTTCTTTCTAGAGTATTTTGAAAAGTAGCTATCAATGTTTTCAGTGGGCACCTGGGTGGCTCAGTTAGTTGAGTAATCCGACTCTTGATTTTGGCTAAGGTCATGATCTCAGGGTCACAGGATCAAGTCCTGTATCAGCTCTGCTCTTAGCCAGAATTTGCTTGGATTTCTCTCTCTCCCTCTGCCCCTCCTCCTGCTTGCATACTCCTTCTTGTCCTCTCTTCATTCTCAACTCAGTAAATTAAAAAAGAAAAGAAAGACAAAAATACATAAATATCCTTATTTCTACCACCTAGAGATTATCCTTTTTTATTATTATTATTATTATTTGACAGAGAGATCACAAGTAGGCAGAGAGGCAGGCAGAGAGAGAGGAGGAAGCAGGCTCCCTCCTGAGCAGAGAGCCCAATGTGGGGCTCGATCCCAGGACCCCGGGATCATGACCTGAGCCGAAGGCAGAGGCTTAACCCACTGAGCCACCCAGGCACCCCCACCTAGAGATTATCAAGCAATAATCTGATGAGCATCTTTCCAAATTTATTCTGTGCTAATGTATATATACACAGAAAGGACTTATATATAACTATAATTATTCGCTGATAGTATATCATTAACATATTACCATGTTTATAAACAGAATTAGACTTTTAATTTCAGCGTAACAGTATTCATTGTATTAAGGAGGGCACGTATTGCATGGAGCACTGGGTGTGGTGCAAAAACAATACTGTTACGCAGATTTATTATTTTTTCTAAGTTTATTTTTATTTTTATTTTTTTTGTAATTTAGAGCCATGGAACTGTTACGGGTAAAAGGTCAAAGATCCTGGTCTGTTGGACTATCAGTGGCTGACCTGGTTGACAGTATTGTAAACAATAAAAAGAAGATACATTCTGTATCAATTTTAGCAAAGGTAATTGCTGTTTTCATACTTTCATCATGTTTTTTAACTTTTAAATTATTCATATAAATCCAGAAAAAGTGCTGCTTCGACTGTACCTCACGTGTCTTCAGTATTTACTGGTTTCAAGAGTAACACATGGGAGGAGACAGTTCGGGCGAAGCCCTGTCCTGCTTGGTTCTGGGAAGCCTGGACTTCTTCCAGGTTGCCCCGCTACGCCCCCCCGCCCCATGTAATTTTGGGGAAGTCTCAAGAAACATTTGTGTATTCCATTAAGCTCTGGTTGTCATTTACCACCTCAGCCAGTCCCATCACCCCAGACTGACATGCCAGCTCGTCCCAGCTCCGCATCCAGGTGCTTCTCCAGCTCACTCTGTCCTTCCCCGCTTTATCCCAAGTCTAGAGTCCCTAAAGCACAGCTAAGACAAGGCATACATGCTTAAGTACATTTTCATGAAAACTTTGGAATATCAGAAGGGAAATAAAACACAGAAAGTGGGGGGCGCCTGGGTGGCTCAGTGGGTTAAGCCTCCACCTTCAGCTCAGGTCGTGAGCTCAGGGTCCTGGGATAGAGCCCCACATCAGGCTCTCTGCTCAGTGGGGAGCCTGCTTCTCTTCCTCTCTCTCTGCCTACTTGTGATCTCTGTCTGCCAAATAAATAAATAAAATATTAAAAAAAAAAAAACCCAGAAAGGAAAACTCAAAACAGGTTACTGTATGTGACTAGACCCCTCCACTGGGAGCTCACTCTCACCAGCTTTTCTCAGCCCCCATCTGCTCACTGTGTAGCAGCAGGCCAGCTCGCCTCCCCACCAAGTGGCTGTCCCTAACCACATGTCTCCTATCACACGCATTTTCCAAAACAATCACAAGTTTGGAAATTAAATGAAGACCATTTTTTTTTTAAGTTCATCTCTTACCTGTTTATAACTAGAAAAGCAAGGAAGCATGCATATTTATGATACTAATTTTTTGCGGTGATTTAGTTCTCTTGTAATCCCTATTTTGTTTTTTTTCATTTCAGGGATATTATGACATAAATAGTGAAGTGTTTTTAAGTTTGCCTTGCATCATTGGAAGCAGTGGGGTATCTGAAGTCATCCAAAGCACAGTGAAGGAAGATGTGGTGACTGAGAAACTCCAAAGCAGTGCGTCATCAATCCATGGTCTCCAGCAACAGTTAAAACTTTGATTCTAAAGTTCAGTTACCAGAAAGGAAAGGTCATTTAATTTTGCCAACATACATAGGGTTGAGAATTTCTGTATCTTACTACTTACCCTTACAAACTGCTTGGTTAAGGTAGATGGTTTCTGATTAGCTTTGTAATTTGAATCCTTAGGAAGTTAAGATAGGGAGGGGGAAGATATCTAATTTTCTTTGTTGCTCTTGAGCTCTCTAAAACTGTTCTTCCAACCTCCAGCAGAAGTAGACATTCATCAACAATATGCATCATTTAAATTTATGGATCCTCAACTAAAAGCACATTTAGCACTTTGGGAGTATTTTGAAAGTACTATGTTTTTTAAAAGAAAAAGTGACTCTTTGACTATTAAACATGATAAGCTGAAGGCCCAATATTGATTTACAGAATCTGTGCTAGGTGTACTTTCAAAAGATCCCCAGCCTAAGGTACTGTTTCTTCTTTAAAATATAACTGGTAGTAATGGGAAAGCATTTTGTTTTCCCTCTTCAAATCAATTAGCTACCAAAAATTTAAAAAAACAAATTTTATGTGCACTTTCAAGTAGTGAAAGTGAAATTTTTTAATAGTTGAAGAAAAAGTGTAGTTAAATTTCCGGTGAGACTGTCCTTTCTGAAATTTTTTTTTTTTAAAAGATTTTATTTATTTATTTGAAGGACAGAGATCACAAGTAGGCAGAGAGGCAGGCAGAAAGAGAGAGAGATAGGGAAGCAGGCTTCCTGCGGAGCAGGGAGCCCGATGCGGGGCTCGATCCCAGGACCCTGAGATCATGACCTGAGCCGAAGGCAGCAGCCCAAACCACTGAGCCACCCAGGTGCCCCTCTGAAATTTTTTATAACCCCTTCTTGGGCTATATCGTAGATCTCCAGCACCTCAGAAGCCCATTATACTAGTAGTACCATAGAGAAAGGTATATTTTTAGTGGAAATAGGTTATGAAAAATAGCCAAGCAATTTACTTTAGAGCTAAAACAGGAGGATTTCATAAAAACTATTAGTCTTAAAACTTATAAAAGACTTATAAAAACTATAAGTCTTGGATGCATTGGCTGTTCTGAACAAACCCTCTAGCCACTTCTGAAGGAGTGATTGAGCATATATATGCCTTATGCGTCAATAACAGTACGTTGTGTGTGAAAGACAGTGTATTGTTACAGATGTGACACAACTAGTAGTAATACCCAACACTGACACTGCTGTTTCAGGCAGGGGGATGAGCACTTTATTATCTTATTGAATCTTGAAAATCATCTGCTGTGGTAGGTTCTATCATTTTATAGAGGAGAAGATTGAGGGTTAGTACCCAGGTGTCACATCCCAGGGGCACTTGGCCACACCACCTCTTCTTTTTCTAAGCAGTAGAAGGAAGAAAAAGCCTGACAGCCAAAACAGTGAGCACAAGACCTTAAAAGCTAGGGTTCTGTACACTACAGAAGGATTACTTCTATTCTCATGTAGGGGCCGACTTTCTTTATTATCCCAATATAGTTTTTGAAAGATGGATTCCCTGACTTTGCAGACTTGCCCTCAGCAAATAGCAAAAAGGAATATGCACTGAGATAGGTGTTTATTTGTTTTTCATTCATAGGGTACTGAGTGGAAGCCTACAGTACACCAGACATGTACGGGGCGCTGCAGATACAGTGGTGGGCCAACCGGGACTAGGCACAGCCTTCACGGTCCATACAATCTAGTATAGGAGACATTGTAATCAAATCTCATGAACAGATGTACAATTGCAAGAATAGTTAAGTGCTGTGAAGAAGTCCCAGGTGCCTTGAAAGCACATAACAGGCAAATCCAAACCTGGTCAGAGAGATAGGAGCCAGGTAGTTTATAAGGGCAGACACATCCTGGTTAGAAACAGTAAAACTAATGCTGGTTTAGTTGAATAATGGATGCTTACAATGAGCTTAAATCATAAAGTAAAATTAAATTCAGTGTCCCATGTTTAAGAAAGTAGAAAAGTATGTAATACGTTTGGAAAGATTCCTGTGAGAATTACCTGAGCTAAAAACCTTGGACGTTTGAGGAGATAAGCATTAGTTCTGTGTAAGTTCACTGCGTTGGGTAGATTATTTTGGTGTTACTCTTAACAGTGTATCCTCACTGTCCTGTTGCATGAAATAGGGAAGTAAGACTGAAAGAACCATTTCTTGTATTTTTTAAATGAGATTTTTCTAATATCTATGATCTAATTAGAAATTAGGTAACTTCTACTATCTAATTTCTAATATGAATCTAATTGAATAATAACCTAATTGCAAGACATTGTGTAAAAGATGAATTACCAAGAGTTCACTATATTAATTATAAATGAAGGTCAATGAATGCAATACAACAAATATTTATTTAGCATCTACTGTTACTCCAAATACTGTGTTAGAATTTAAGTATTCAAAGTTGAGAAATAGTCCTTGCTCTGCAGAAGCCCACCCTATAGAAATAATTGTCAGTTATTTCCTCAAGTGCTAAGTATTCTCAATCATGTAGGTTGCATATGTAAGTCAAGAAGCATTACCACCACTACCTCACTATGATTTGGTGGTAATTGCCATTCACTATTCTTTTAACTTTCATGGTTTCATTTTTCCAAAATCATGCAGTATCTCTTGTTGTTAATTATTTTTAGTGGGGCGTGGGTTAAAATGCTTTGATTTTGTAGTGCAGAGATAAATATTTGATTTTCCAATTTATGTTGTAGCTTTCCTTAAGTACCAAGAGCAATGAGTAAAATAAATTTTGACTTTAAAATCACCAGAAGATGCCTAATTTATTGGAAGAGTGATAGGAAATTTATTCAGATTGAAGAGAAAGGTTCTTTCATGTAATTGATACAGTACCCAGGCTATTTATTTCATTTTAAGTAACTTAAGTGCAAAATTAAGAGAGTGGCTTCTGTTAATTGTTTTCAAGCTTTTAAAAATTACTTCTAGCAAGAAAACTTTTTAAGCAATGTATTACCTGCACTCTCCCAACTGATAAAGCACAGTTGCTCTGAGGGTACTTCTGAATAAGTTGTGGCTCTAAGACCAGTTTGAAAACTACTTTGCTTTTAAGTAGTTAAAAGACATAAAAGAGGTAGTTCTTTTATGGGACTCATGGGTGGTTCAGGTTGTGTATCTTGGGGTGCTGAGATTGACTCTGTGTGGGGCAATCTGCTCAGTGCGGAGTCTGCTTCTCCCCTCCCTCCGTGATCGTCCTGCTCTTGCGGTCTCTCAAATAAATAAAATCTTTAAAAAAAAAAAAAAGAGGTGCAGTGGAAAGACAGACTGCCCAATAGTTTGGTTTGACTGGAACTGTATGATTAACACAGGATGTTCGTATCCAAAAAAATGATACCTATTGGGACAGCCTGTGCCTTGTGTTGGCAGTAATTTAAGATACTTCCACATGATTTCAATTAAGCCCTCTATGTTTGTGACCTCACCTAGATGCCAACTCAGAAAAGAATTAATACCACAGCCTGTTCCTCACTAGCACTAAGCTAACATCATCCAAATGAACATAGTACAGATTATCAAACCCAAGTTTTACAATACCTTGAATGCACCGTGTACACTCACTATGGTGAGTGCAGTAATGACTCATAAATGACCATGAAGAACTTCTTTGGGTAGTCGAAATTCAATTAAGATCAAGCCCCTACTCTTGCTGTGTTCAAGGGGATCTGAAGATGAGTCTGCCCTCAAAGATTTGGACTTTGATACTGGGCAGGCTAATATGCATTGTACTGCAAGGTAGAATGCAGTGTATTGTGATTTTGGCTAGGAAAAGCGTTCTGGCTTAGGGGAATGGTTTCCCAGAGAAGAAATCACCGCCTGGATTCCTGTGAAACCAGGGCTCTGCACTTCGCCCTTGTGGATGTAGTATGAAGAACTTTTATGCTTAAAAACACAAGAACAAAACCTGATCAGAGAGACCTAAGGCATCATCATCTAACGCAAGCCTCCCATCTCAGAGTTGGGAAAAACTTTAAGTCCCAGCTCCACTGCACTTGCCTTCAATTATCCCAAGGGCAAATTAGTCGCACAACAGTTTTCTGACTCCCAGCCCAAGTGCTGAATCGCTCATTAAATCTCACTCGCAAAACCTTCCTATTCCCCTCCCTGCACCTGCTCCCTTCGTCTGAGGCAACCGTGAAACACCTGCTGATCCTACCCCCATTGCAAAGTTTCGATCCTTACAAGATAGTCCTCATCACTAGGACCTCACTTAGCTTGCGGAGAACAGCTCACCAGGTAGGTCGGAACCTACACCGCTCCCAGCCTCAGGCGCTTGCCCCGGAAGTGACGTAAAGGAAGCGGAAGAGCTGGCCTGGTGGCCGACTTCCTGTTGTTGGAGGCCGGGGGGGGGTGGGGGGCTGGTTACTAGGTGTGTGATTGTCTGGGGCGGCCTGGGGCGGCCCCGGAGCGGCTGACCCTCTGCCTGCGGGGACGGGAGTCGCGAGGCGGCCGCCATGGCGGTGTCGGAGAGCCAGCTCAAGAAAATGGTGTCCAAGGTGAGTCCTCGGCGCACTGGCCACCCGGCGCGCGCCCACCACTCCCCTTGGCGCCGGCGGGGCCTGGCCGGACTCAGCCCAGCGCGCCTCCTCGGCCGGCCGGAGGCCCAGTGCAGTCCTCAGCCGCCTTTGCGGCCCCAGCCCCGCGATGCCTGTCGCCTTGTGCCGGAATCCCCGCTCCACAGCCCGGGAAGACGGAGGCGGGGGGCGGCGACGGTCAACAAAGGCGCGGAGCGGAGGCCGCCTGCCACCTGCCGCCCGCCCCCCTCTCTGCGGGTAGAGTTTGGAACAGTCTGTGTGGGGCAGTGTAGTTTTCGTCCTGGTTTTTATAAACACAGAGAGGGGGGTGGACTTAATTCTCCATCTGAGATAGTCCTCCACCGGTGTCCCAGTGTAGGGATCCGTCCGTCTTCGCCCTTCCGTCCCGGCCCCCGGAGATGGTGTCCTTTTCAGTTTTATGTTTCTCACACAGCTCAATACCCGACCCGCGGAGGTCAGTTAACTGTTGGTTGAATTGGTTCAATTATAAGTAAAAACGTTCGGGTAAGCCTAAGCATCTGTGCGTCACTCCCTCGGTGGGATAAATAGAATTCCATGAGAATTTCAGGGTCTTTGATTTATAACCACTTTTAATTGTTTGGCTCTTACAACGCGAACTTGTTTGCTTTGAACCTAATTTATAATCTTCAAAGTTCAAGACCAGTGTATTTTTTTAATTCTTAAAAAGTAGAGAGGCGTTTTACATTTTAACGCCATGAATTATTTTGGTCGTTACTTTAAATGTGGTACCTGGTAACAGAGTGAACTGGGTGATAGTGGGCGTTTTTTCTTTTTTTCAGTTTATCAATTAGGAATTAGATGCGTGTGAAGTGGTTGAGAGTTGAATCTTCTCCAGTTCAGTGGGTTAGCTTTGGATACTTTTGTCAAAGCAAGAATGGTAGGAATCAAAGTAGTTGAAGCAGTTTTCACTATTAACAAAACACACACTGTGTATAAACTTAGTTCTTTGAAAAATATCCAGTCCCTCCACCGCCACCCCCCTCTGCCCCCCAGTAAAATCGTGCCTCTAGTCTTTGGTTGAAAAGCAAATGACCTCTAAAGAGGAAGTGGCAGTTTTCAAAATAAAACTTCTCTTGATTGTCTAATTAATCTTATGGGCTTCTTAATTTTCTTTTGTTAAAGTAGTCATTCTTGATTGTAGAGGAAGTTTGGGGGCGCCCTATTAGATGGTGGCCCAGGTCCGTGTTCAAACATTTATGTATCACTTTAAAAAACAGTACATTATTTTACATACGATGTAACTGAAAAGTATCTTTTCCATGCCATTTTTATGTGTAAATTGATCACATTAGTATTAAGGTTTTTGCCTTAGTCTTCCTGTTGAGGGACAAGAATAACCAAATAATGGTTCTGAATTTTAAAAAACCATGATTAAGTTTCCCAAACTTCCTGTAGCGGAACCTGCCTTCAAAGACAGATGCAGAACACCTTTAGAAGAATTTTTTTATATCTTCACTGCCTCCCCCAACCGCCAACCTCTTTTTACCCTAAGAACAACAACAAAAAAAGATACAAAGAAGAGGTGGGAGAGGACATTCTACCTAACTTTTGGTTCTTGGCTTAATATCTGAAAAACTGAGTCTCCTACAAGTGATGTCAGTTCTGAGTATTAACATTCTCTATCCAGCCTATGAATAGATAGGTAGGACTAGAAAGTAGGATAATAAAAGCAGCTCCCTGAGTTCCTTCTTTCTGGTAGAGGGCTGCCTTCAGGGGTTAACCTTTCAGTTGGGTTTCGTGTGATGAAGGAATCATTAGCCAGGACCCTGGGCACATTGCAAGGGTGACGGTCCTTTACTCCTTATCTGATTGTGGGACCTCCATACCCATCATAGTACTTTGGGCCACGTGTTTTGACTTCATGTCTTTTTATTTAGAGGTATAATTGACATACATTAAATGATCTTTTTATGTATTATTATAATTTTTACCTTTGAGTATTATCTTGGCTCCCAGTTTAACTCTTAGTTAAAGAGTTAAGACCCTTCTCTGTCATCATTTTAGCAATTAACAGTGATACAGTTTTACTTCTAGTCCATCTTGTTTCACACATATAATTTCATACTTTAGATTTTTCATGTAGACAACTACCTGTATTCTTACAGCATTCCTAGAGGGGGAGTCACCACTAAATAGGTAGAAGAGAACTGACTCATTGAAGATTGCCATGCCTCACACTGTTTTAAGTTCTAAGGATACAGCAGTGAACAGTCAGACAAAATACTCTTCTGGAATTTAAATTCTCATAAAAGGCAATAAAAACTCAGTAACTACATTAAGTAGTATGCTAAAAAGTGATAAATGCTTTGGAAAAAAGTAAAGCAGCAAAGGGTAATACAGAATGCTCAGGGCAGGGGATGGGATGGAGTGCACTTGTGTGAAATCGTAAAGGACACCTTTCTCAGAAGATCTATTTAAGCAGGGACCTGAAAGAGATGAGGAAGCAAACATTCCAGGAAGAAGGAAAATAAGTGTGAAAGCCTTGAGACGGAAGCTTGTCGTGCGCGATAAGGGAACAGCGGAGGAAACTAAGGTGACTGGAGTAGCATGAGCAAGGGGGAAAGTAGTGGGAATAAAAGTGGTAGATTTTGGAGGGTCTTGTAGGCCAGTGTAAGGATTTTGGCACTTGGAATATGGATGGGAAGCCATCCATCTGTTTTAACTTTTAACAGTTTTGCTCTGGCTACTGTGTTGAGACTAGACTGTAGAGGTTAAACGTGGAGACAGAGTCAACCTATAAGGAGGCTGTTGGCAGTAACCTAGCTGAGAGGTGATGGTGGCTTAAAACGAGGAGTGTAGCCACAGAAGTAGTGAGAAGTGATCAGATGCTGCTTATCTTTGAAGGTAGAGTTAATATGATTGTCTCACAGGTTCACTGTGGATGTGAAGAGGGGCATCAAGGATAGTTTCAAGGTTTTTGTCCTGAGCAGCTGGATGTAGATTGGAAGAATGTACCAGGAGGAGATTCGGCCCGGGGGGTGGGGGGATAAGCAGTTCAGTTTTGATCATGTTAAATTTGACATTCATGAAATATCCAAGTGGGGATTATCAAACTGGCAATTGGTTATACATACCTAGAGGTTAGAAAAGAGATTCAGACTGGAATTTTTTTTTAAGTTGGGAGTTAACATCACATAAATGTTAAATTTATGCCATAAATTTAAAGCCATGAGAGATCACCAAAGGAGTGAGTTTAGATAAAGAAGACCAAAGACTGAGCTGTAGGGTTCAGTAATATTTAGAGGTTAGGGGAAGAGAAAGAACCAGCAAAGACACAGAGAGGAGAAAAATAAGCGGTGGTGTCCTCAAAATCAAGTGGAAAAAATGTCTTAAGAAGGTATCAGCTTGGGGGCGCCTGGGTGGCTCAGTGGGTTAAAGCCTCTGCCTTCAGCTCAGGTCATGATCTCAGGGTCCTGGGATCGAGCCCCGCATGGGGCTCTCTGCTCAGCAGGGAGCCTGCTTCCTCCTCTCTCTCTGCCTGCCTCTCTACCTCCTTGTGATCTCTGTCAGTCAAATAAATAAATAAATAAATAAAATCTTTAAAAAAAAAAAAAAAAGAAGGTATCAGCTTGGTCAGGTGCTGCTGATAGGTTGAGTAAGATAAGGACTGAGAATTGGCCGTTGCATACAGCCATGGAGCAGTTACTGAGGACTTTGACAGTCAATTTCAGTGGAAGTGCGGAAGCCTGATTGAAGTGGGTTTGAAGAGAATGAGTGTAGTCTTTGAGCACCAGTGGTTGCTAACATCACAGAGAGATACCCAGATAATATATGTTACCTGTGAAATGATGTTGTGGGGGCGGGGTAGGTAGAGAAGAAGTGGCAAAGAAGTGAAATTCAGAAAAAATCCTGAAAAAGATAACTTTCAGATCCAACTAGTAATTCACAGGAAATCCGAAGGACATAGGAACATATGTATTAAACTACAACAAGGGGATGCAGTTAGCTAAATCCAAAGCACAAGAATCTCTGTAGGACTAATTGACCAGTGTTTTCAACAAATAAATTCCAAGGGGCAGAAATAGAAATGAGCCCACTGATGAGGAATAGAAAAATAAAATGTTCTATATCCCTATAATGGAATATTCTTCAGCAATGAAAAGGAGTACTACATGCTACAACGTGGATGTAACTTAAAACATGCTAAGTGGAAGAAGTTAGTCATATATGACCGGAGATTATATGATTCCATTCCTGTGAAGTGTCTAAAGTAGGCAGATTGATAGAAACAAAATAGCAATTGTCTGGGGTAAATGGAGGTTGGCGTTATAAGGGAACGATTGCTAAGGGGTACAAATTTGTTTTGGGGTTGATGAAAGTGTTCTAAAATTGTGGTTGCACAACTCAGTACTGAAAACCATTGAACTTATATCATTCATCTTAAATGTGTGAATTATATGGCATATGAATTATTAGTTATCACAGTAAAGCTATTGTTGGAGAGGGGTGAAAGAGAGAAACTATGGATTAAGAGACCTAAAAGACATTTAAACAAATGATAATGTATGGACTTTATTTGGATCTCTGTTCAAACAGGATATGACATGCAACTGCATATTTGATAATAAGGAAATGGGTTAGTTTAGTATGATAATATGTGGGGTTTTTTAAGTTTTTATCTTTTAAAGATATACACGAATACTTGTGGACCATAGGATATGACGTTACACTTTGCTGCAGAATATTACAGGAGGAGGGAAAGGTGAATTAGGTTATGAATTATGATTGGCTATGAGTTGATTATCATTGAAGCTGGGTATAGGATATAAGGCACTCACTGTACTATTCTGCCTGTATCTGGGTATGTGTTGAAATATTCATTAATAAAAAGTTCTAAAGAGAGAATAGGAAAAAAGCCGTCGCAGCAAATGTAGGGAGTTCCTTGCAAGAGTTGCTGTAAAGGAGAACTGTGAGAAGTGTGGTCCTAACTGGAAGGGATGGGAGGTCAGGAGTGTGTGTGTGTGTGTGAGTGTGTGTGTGAGAGAGAGAGAGAGAGAGAGAGAGAATAAAATGGGAGAAATGGGAGCAGGTTTGTGTGCTAATAGTACTGAACCTGTAGCAGGGGAAAATTGGTGCCTCGGGTCATAAGAGGGCAAGAAATTCTGAAGAGAGAGCCCTTTCAGTAGACCTTCTGGATTTATTCCCTAATTTTTCTTGTATTTTTCCTTTATTGTCTACCACTTTGTCTTCACTAGGCTCTGTGAGATTTTTCTGACTTATTTTCTGATCCTCCTGTTGAATGCTCATTTCCCAGCTATTAAATCTTTATGTTCAAGAGTCCTTTCTTCTTAGTGTCCTTGTTTCATGAATATAACGTCATTTCTTCTTTGAAGGTATTAATGCTAATTCTTTTTTGAAGTTTTCTTCTGTTCCTTGCATTTTTTTTTTTTTTTAATTTCTTAATTCCTTCATTTCTGTTTGTTTTGGTCTCTGTCCTGCTTCTTGGAGTCTGTCTTTCTGGAATAGCTGATTATTTCTTTATGAGAGAGAAACACTAAAAGCTGACTAAAAGCTTTGTGTACATGGATGGAGCTAATTAACTGGTGAGCTTTGATGTATTGTAATAAGATGGGAGTCCCTGTCTCCTGAGCTCCTCATCTGCCAAGAATGTGTAAGCCAGGTTCCTCATTTTCCTGGAGTGCAGTAGTACAACGTGGGGTGTGAAAGTACAATATTTAAATGATAAATTGCAAAATAGTTGGTATTGACAGTAGATGCTGGAGTTTGGAGAAAAGGGACAGATCACATTGGGCTTAAAGGAAGTCTGGAAAAGGATTCATTAAGAAGGGGGAGAGAGGTGAAAGCTAGATCTTTGAAAAAGATTGCGATTTGATTTAGTGAATGGGTCTTTCCAATTGGAAAGAAGAGCTAAAAATGGAGGTGAGTAAATGATTTGAATAGGTAGCCAGAGAGAAAGCTATCAAGGTTCTTTCAGGCTTTAATCAATGTTAATGATCAGCAAAAACCATTATACTTTCAAGAAGAGTGCTATTAAGAGAATAAGATTTTAAGGTGGTAAGCCTAACAGTAAAATATGTGCATTGGTTTTAAAACTAAATTCCTGTGTGATTTTGCTTTTCAGTACAAATACAGAGACCTAACTGTACGTGAAACTGTCAATGTTATTACTTTATACAAAGATCTCAAACCTGTATTGGATTCTTATGGTGAGTTTCTATAATAAAAATATCAATTACTGTACTTTGAATTTACTCTGTTAATGATTGTAGGTTTCCCATTTTCTTCTAAGTTTGTTGGTTTTTCCTTTATAAGGGTTGAGCTTCCACCTAATGAAAGTGTTGGGGGTATAGGAAATGACACAATCTAGTAATAACAGATTTGTTTAGTTACTTTAAGTTGTAAAAAAAATAACAAATGTGCAAATTTAGACCTAGAGGGGATCTTAAAAATAATTTAGTTTATCATTTCCCAAAATTTTATCCATAGTTATGAAGAATGTTTCTTGGGATGAAGGGATAAGTTTGAGCAATTATAAATTAAAATTAAATGGGTTTCTTTGCAGCAAGATATCTCAGAGCCTTTAATATGCTAGTATGTTATGCCTCACAAGAGGGGAGAGAAGAGACTCTGTTATACAGTATATCCTAAAGTTAATTAACTACTGAACTTTTTTTTTTCTCCCCAGAACATCTCTTTATATTCTCAGGAACACATTTTGCAAAATAATATTCTGGAATATCTCTTTCATTTTATAGATGAGGAAAACATTTTTTTAATATGGTCCTTAATTCTATAGAGTAGGTAGGTACAGTGTGTGTCTACTTTCTGTTGAGATGAAATAAAATTGAGAGTTAAGGAAAAACCTGACAATTCGTAGATTTGTTTTTTGTTTTTGTTTTTGTCTTGTTTTGTTTTTAAGATTTGTTTATTTTAGCGAGAGAGAGCCAGTGGGGGTAAGGACAGGGTGGCAGAGGGAGATGGAGAAAAACTCAAGCAGATTCCTTGCTAAAGCCCGACATGGGACTGGATCTCACCACCCTGAGATCATGACCTGAGCTGAAACAAAGAGTCAGACTCTTAACAGACTGCGCCATCCAGGCACTCTCTAGAGTTGTTCTTTTTTTTTTTTTTTTTTTTTTTTAAGGTCTTTTTGTCCCCACCAATCCTGTCATCTTTCCAACTCGATCTCCTTATAAACCCCTAATGTGCCAGGGCCAAGGGAAAACCCCTGCTGCCTCCTGTCCATCATGAGGCTCTTGGCACTGAGGGCTACAAGCTAAGTTTTGTCGTAAGGCTGTCATTCTAAACTCCACTCACTCCTAGGGCTTTGAAAACATTAGGAGCTTGGTGACAAAAGATGAGAGTTAACAGAGGGAGAAGCAGTTCTGTATTTTTAGAACAACAAAGACATGAACCAGAATTTCTCTCCCAAACCTAGGGCACGATTTTCCTTCCTGTCCACATATTGTAGTACTTAGATCTGGGGAAAACCTCATGTTACCAAAATTAGAGTTAATTTAAAAATGGCTTTAGTGAGGGGGAAAAAAAGTGACTGGGGCTAGAACTTTACTGTAAAGTGTTTAGTTTTTACTGCAGGCTCAAAGAATAAATATGTTTATCTAAACTGACAAAGAGGGGCAGTCAGTTAAGTGTCAGTCTTTTGGTTTTAACTCAGGTTCATGATCTCATGGATTGTGGGATTGAGCCGAGTGTCCTATTGTTGGGCTCCATGCTCAGCACAGAGTCTGCTTAGGTTTCTCTCTTCTTCTCCCTTGGTCCACCCCCTGCAAAAGCACACATGCACACTCTCTCTCTCAAAATAAATGAAAATCCTTATAAATGAAATCTTTATAAACTGGCAGACTCCAGTATCACTGAATAAATTTTATATAGCTTTATATGGCTGGACCAAGTCTAGACCATTGTTATCACCATGTTTTTAGAGTAATTAAATCCCTAAATTTAGGGGCGCCTGGGTGGCTCAGTGGGTTAAAGCCTCTGCCTTCAGCTCAGGTCATGATCTCAGGGTCCTGGGATCGAGCCCCGCATCGGGCTCTCTGCTTAGCAGGAAGCCTGCCTCCCCTTCTCTCTCTGCCTGCCTCTCTGCCTACTTGTGATTTCTGTCTGTCAAATAAATAAATTAAAAAAAAAAAAAAACCTTTAAAAACCCTAAATTTACACAAGATGATTTTTCTTTAAAAAGCACAAAATCAGAATGAATTATAGCACAGATTATAATTGTCAGTGCTAAGTGAAAGAACAGAGGTAAACAATACAGTTCTGTGTTTCTGTACTGCACATTACAGCTTTTCTGTGCGATACAGTGTTAATTCCAAATCATTATTACAAAAAATAATAGTCCAGGGGCACCTGGGTGACTCAATGGGTTAAGCCTCTGCCTTCAGCTCAGGTCATGATCTCAGGGTCCTGGGATCAAGCCCCGCATTAGGCTCTCTGCTCAACGGGGAGCCTGCTTCCCTCTCTCTCTCTCTGCCTACTTGTGATCTCTCTCTGTCAAATAAATAAATTCTTAAAAAAAATAACAATAATAATAGCAGTCCATATGATATAAGTCATGTGGCCTAATTATAATCAATTACAAATAGAAAAACTTAATGTGATATGAGAAGTACTTGTATTGAAAGATGTCTATTTGACTGAAAACTTTAATACTGTGGTTTGCTACTACACTGGGATTGAGAATGACATTGAATAGGGATAAACATCTGGGCAGTCTAAAATTTAATGATTCTGAATTAACATTTAATGTGGTATCAGCTGATAGTGATTTTTGAGTGACTTTATAATCATATTAGTTGGGGACTAAAGCTTATATATGCTGGGACTATAGCACTCACACTCATTTGTCTAAGTAATTCAAAGCATCTTTTCTTTATTCATTTAAAAACCGATCCCATTGAGTCAATCAACAAAGGATATTTTGTTACTGGACACAATGGATGAGATATTAACAAGTTAGCTCCTTTCAAGGGTAATAATGAGTTCTAACCAGTGTTTCTGAAACATTAATTCATATGGGAGTATTTGTGAAAATGCTCATGATTGAATCATTATTCTTTCTTTTCAGTTTTTAATGATGGCAGTTCGAGGGAACTAATGAACCTCACTGGAACAATTCCTGTGCCTTATAAAGGTAAACATCTTATGTAATTTATGTTTCCAATATAGATGCATTGCGATTCACCTTGTAGGTTGCCAAAGAGTTCTAAGTAAATTAAACCTACTTTCTCCTGACTTAAATGATGATATAGAGATTTTAACTTATTCTAATTGAACTTCATTTGGCAGCAGCACCTAATATTTTCAGTTTTTCCCCTTCTTTGCTAAAGCATATCAACAAATAAATGCCTCAATGCACTGGAAAAGTTTGATGTTTCATGGAATCAGGGAATCTTAGAACTAGGAACGGTTTTGTTTTTGTTTTTGTTTTTTAAAGATTTTATTTATTTATTTGAGAGAGAGAGAGACAGTGAGTGAGACCATGAGAGGGGGAAAGGTCACAGGGAGAAGCAGACTACCCATGGAGCTGGGAGCCTGATGTGGGACTCGATCCCAGGACTCCAGGATCATGACCTGAGCATGATCCTCATGCTCATAAGGCAGTTGCTTAACCAACTGAGCCACCCAGGCACCCTGTTGTTGTTGTTGTTTTTTTTAATAAAGGTTTTATTTTTAAGCAGTCTCTACACCCAACGTGAGGCTTGAATTCACAACCCAACCTCAAGAGCTAGAGTTTCATGGTCTACCTGCCAAACCAGCCGGGTACCCCTAGAGAGGGATTTTAGAAAACACCTTATAGTTCAGCCCTCCACTCCATCCAAACATTCCCAACAATGGGAAGCTGTATAGTATAAAGGCTAAGGTAGAGGCTTTAAAGTCAAGGCAAAGTAAGGTTTCAGTTCTCCGTAATCCGTCAGTTTTGTGACAATGGATATCTAGAACAATTGGGTAATAGAACTAATTTAAAAAAAAGTATTCATGGGGCTCCTGGGTGGCTCAGTGGGTTAAAGCCTCTGCCTTCGGCTCAGGTCATGATCCCAGTGTCCTGGGATCGAGCCCCACATCGGGCTCTCTGTTCAGCAGGGAGCCTGCTTCCTCCTCTCTCTCTGCCTGACTCTCTGCCTACTTGTGATCTCTGTGTGCCAAATAAATAAATAAAATCTTTAAAAAAAAAAAAAAGTATTCATTGTGATAATGTAAAGGACTTAGCACAGAGCCTGGTGTATAATAAACAGATATCAAAAGTAGCTGTTATGGATCACCTAGGTGGCTCAGTCACTCAGGTGTCTGCCCTCGGCTCAGGTCATGATCCTAGGGTCCTGGGATATAGCCCCGCATCGGGCTCCCTGCTCAGCATGAAGCCTCCTTCTCCCTCTCCCACTCCCCCTGTTTGTATTCCTTCTCTTGCTGTCTCTCTTTGTCTGACAAATAAATAAATAAAACCTTTTTTTTTTTTTTTTAAGTAGCTGCTATTGTAGTTTTGATGTCAGTGATAATGCTGATGATGGATAATGTTTCTTTTAGCCAGTGATCCATCCTCTCCTGGAGTACTTACAGTGATAAGGGAGCATTCAGCCTCATGAATGACTATTCTCTTTTTGGACAGTTCTGTTTCTTAATTATTCCTTGTGACTACCTAAGACCTTTGTCTCTGTAACACACCCATTGATTTATATAGTATATGCTGTGCATGAGGCATAGGGAATGGGGCTGTGGATACAAAGGTGAATAAAGGGGGTGCCTGGGTGTTTCAGTCGGTTGGGAGTCTGCCTGAGGCTCAGCTCTTGATTTCGAGGTCCTGGGATCAAGCCCCACATTGGGCTTGCTTCTCCCTCTCCTTCTGCTGGTGCTCGCTCACGTACTCTCTCTCTCTGTCATTTTACCTTTTTTAAACTTTAATTTTGATATATTTCAGACATGAAAAAAAGCCCACAGAACAGTTTTTCAGGCTCTTTTGTATCCACTACTTAGATTTAACAAAAACACTTTGTCATAATTACTCCAGAGCTTTTGTTTTACATAAAATGGATGGGAAGGTAACCTTTCCTAACCAGCTCTCCTTTTCCAGTCCCAGATAGAACTCTTACCCCAAGCTGCTTATATATCTTTCCTGTGCTTTTAGTACACACATTTCCATAAACAATAGGCAATCTTACTTTGTATGTTCTGAGAATTTACATAAGTGTTATCATACTCAAGGTCCATTCGTGATTATTGCTTTGTTCACTCAATAAAGTTTTCTAGGTTTTTTTTAAATTTATATTTTTTATTAACATAAAAATGTATTATTAGCCCCAGGTGTACAGGTCTGAATCGTCAGGCTTACACACTTCACAGCACTCACCATAGCCCATACCCTCCCCAATGTCCATAACTCAACCACCCTGTCCATATCCCTCTCCCCGCACCGCCCCAGCAACCCTCAGTTTGTTTTGTGAGATAAAGAGTCTCTAATGGTTTGTCTCCTTCCTGATCCCATCTTGTTTCATTTTTCCCTTCCCTAACCCCCAAACCCCCAACTTTGCCTCTCAAATTCCTCATATCAGGGAGATCATATGATAATTGTCTTTCTCTGATTGACTTACTTTGCTCAGCATAATACCCTCTAGTTCCATCCATGTCACTGCAAATGTCAAGATTTCATTTCTTTTGATGGCTGCATAGTATTCCGTGTGTGTGTGTGTGTGTGTGTGTGTGTGTGTGTATACATACACACCACATCTTCTTTATCCATTCATCAGTTGATGGACATCTAGGTTCTTTCCATAGTTTGGCTATTGTGGACATTGCTGCTATAAACATTCAGGTGCACGTGCCCCTTCAGATCACTACATTTGTATCTTTATGGTAAATACCCAGTACTACAATTGCTGGTTTGTAAGGTAGCTCTATTTTCAACTTCTTGAGGAACCTCCGTACTGTTTTCCAGAGTGGTTGCACCAGGTTGCATTCACCAACAGTATAGGAAGGTTCCTCTTTCTCCGCATCCTCGTCAGCATCTGTCGTTTCCTGACTTGTTAATTTTAGCCATACTGACTGCTGTGAGGTGGTATCTCATTGTGGTTTTGATTTGTATTTCCCTGATGTCGAGTGATGTGGAGCACTTTTTCATGTGTCTGTTGGCCATCTGGATGTCTTCTTTGCAGAAATGTCTGTTCATGTCCTCTGCCCATTTCTTGATTGGATTATTCTTTGGGTGTTGAGTTTGATAAGTTCTTTCTAGATTTTGGATACTACCCTTTATCTGATATGTTGTTTGCAGGTATCTTCTCCCAGTGAATAAATATCTTCTCCCAGTGACTAAATAAAATCTTTTTAAAAAAGTAAATAAAGGATGTACCTTCTCTGGAAGAATTTGCATAAATGGGAAAACAGAGGGGATAAGTAGTTATTTACACTTTCCTATAACTGCTGTAGAATGATAAAATATAAAAGTACTATGAGATTACAGAGGAGAATAAGATCATGTAGGAAGATCATGGAGGAAATGACATGTGAATTTGATATTGAAGGATGAGTTGACCATTTATATCAGAATGGGCATTCCAGGCTGAGGGTGAAAACAGTTGAGCATCAGCATCATATAAAGCAGCTATGATGAGGGGTGCCTGGGTGGCTCAGTGGGTTAAGCCTCTGCCTTCAGCTCAGTCATGATCCCAGGGTCCTGGGATCGAGCCCGGAATCGGGCTCTCTGCTCAGTGGGGAGCCTGCTTCCCTCTCTCTGCCTGCCTCTCTGCCTACTTGTGATTTCTCTCTCTGTCAAACAAATAAATCTTTAAAAAAAATAAAATAAATAGAGCGGCTATGATGTATTTAGGGTGGACTGAGTAAAATTCAAGATTACTGACTTTGCCATTGTCCTCAGGAAATAAACTTGGGTGGGAGAAATAGTTGGTGGGGAGAGGGAAGCAGGAACTATGGCATAATTAAAGACATTTAACTAATTAAATACCTAAACCTTTTCTCTTCCTTCACCATTGCTTACATGGCATAGTTCTAAGCCCAAGTAATTCTGTAGAATTTTTTATTTTCATAAAACAAAGAATTCTGGGTGATGGAAATACAGTTTGCATTTTATGTGTTCAGATATATTCTATTGGAGTTGTGTTTTTTGGTTTTTTTTTTCCATTATAGATGAAATTTTGGGTAAAAAGTAAATCGAGTCCCACAGCTGATATCCTTTAAGTGCAGTTTAGGTATATATACTTACATGAAATGAAACTGTTTGTAGGGGGAAGAAATGTATCTGAATTACATTAGGTGATTCAAATGATTACTTGGGACATAGGGCTTTGAGCTTAGTTGGAGAAGGAGATGCTTTATGTTCAGTATGTTAACTACTGAATCCTTTGAAACACTGTTCAGTTTGACTATATTTAGTCAGATTCTCAAATGAGAAAGATTCTATTACCTTAAGCAAAAAAAGGAAATAATATCATTGATTCTGAGTAACTACCACTGAAAATACCATATGGATTGGTCAAACTGTGGTCACCACACAGCATCTGTTTGGCATTTGGATTAGGTCTTACAGTCTAGCTTTGGGCAAGGGAATTTCAGGTGTAACTGATCATACCACTTTCTCATAAGACACCAAAATCCATAGTCTTCCTTTTATATCCCTTCCCAGTGAACCTTGTGAACCGAAATGACAAGAGTCTGGTTGCGGTGCTCAGTTCGTTTAGCATCTGCCTTTGGCTCAGGTCGTGATCTCAGGGTCCTGGGATTGAGCCCTGCATTGGGCTCTCTGCTCAGTCGGGAGCCTCCTTCTCCCTCTCCCTTTGCCTGCTGCTCCCCTGCTTGTGTGCTTGCTTGCTCTCTCTCTCTCTCTCATAAATAAATAAAATCTTTAAAAAATAAAAAAACAAGTGGATTGAAGCATAACTTGTAAAAAGGTTTTATAGCACCAAGCAGACGCTGGCAGAGCAGTGATCAATTAGCTCCTTAATCCTGCTGGTGTCATTTAAAAACTGAAAATTTGAGAAACATCTAAAACAGAACTTTGAAACAAAATACTTGTTTGAGATTTTTCTTTTAAGTGTTGCTTAGTTGTAGCTCTCTCTTGCTTAACTACTAAGCCATTATTTAAAAATAATAAAAATAGAGTAACTGAGGTTTATCTTTCTCTTTCAGGTAATACATATAATATTCCAATATGCCTGTGGCTGCTGGACACATACCCATATAATCCCCCTATCTGTTTTGTTAAGCCTACTAGTTCAATGACTATTAAAACAGGAAAGCATGTGGATGCAAATGGGAAGATATATCTTCCTTATCTACATGAATGGAAACATGTAAGTATTAACAGTATTGTGTGAATTCATTGCATTTTATATGTTTTGCTCCCTAGCATTTACTTTCTGTTAATATTCAAAGAGGATTCCCAGGAGGAGAGATAAGTTCACATAAGATCCTAATCATTGAGCTGGGTAATTGGAAAAGTTTCTCCAAAAGAAATATATTTGCATAGAGCTTGATACTGTTTTATTTGCTTGAGTTGAACCTTTAAGAATAGATAGGATTCACATAATGGGAAATACATTTTAAAAAGTAGTGTACTGCTGACATATATTTGTGAAACTATTCAAATCTCATTACTTAGCATTCCTATCAAGAAGCAAAGCAGATAATCTGAGTTTTTCCCTCAAGGGATAAACTGAATTGCAAGCTTCAAAGACAGTGTTTAAAAAACTAAGCAGAGGGACGCCTGGTGGCTCAGTCAGTTAAACACCTGCCTTCGGAGTCCCACATTAGGCCCTTATTCAGCAGGAAGTCTGCTTCTCCCTCTGCCTGCTGCTCGCCCTGCATGTGTGCTCTCTCGCTCGCTCTCTCTCTCTCTCTGACAAATAAATAAAATCTTTAAAAAAACAAAAACTAAGCAGAAGCCTCTGAAAAACCCAGCCAGGTTCTCTGCAGCCCCAGGTTGAGGAGATAGTAGGAGCTTGGAACCTTATCAAGGAGGAGATGTATAAGTAAACATACCAGACTCTTAGACGATGCCACTGGAGGAGCACACCTCAGGAGCCTTGAATCAGCTCAGTCCTGGTTGTATTAAGGTGATTCTCACAGTATCTGCCTGACATAGGATAGGGTGAGCCCTTCCTGGAGGAAGAATAGTGTATAGCACCTCTATAATTTTTCAGTGTCCAACATACAATTTAAAATTACCAAATACATCAAAAAAGAGGACAAGGGCAGGGGGAAGACAGTGGAAATAGGACACACAACTCCCAGGTAACCCAGTTAACAGATCCAGACTTGAAATGATTGGGACTACTATGTTCAAGATGGAGAATTGTATTAAAAAGGAACCAAGTGGAAAATCTTAGAACTGGAAAATAGAATAATAGAAATTAAGAACTCAGTAGCCTGGTTTAGTAGCAGATTAGACTCAGCAGAGTAGAGAATTAAAGAACTGGTAAATGAATGTATTTTTTAGTTCCATTATCTTACAAATAAACTTTACAAAAGATCTACAAGTCCATTGTGGAAAAAATTGTAAATTTTATTGAAAGATGTTAAAGAAGACTTAAAGGAGAGAGAACTTATTCATGGCTCTTTATAAATTGATCTTTGTCCTAACAGTTTTTATTTCTTTGTATATTTGTTAATTTTATGAACTTGATAAGCTGAATCTAAAATTTATATGGACATGCAAAAGTTTGAGTATAGCTAAATAAAATCTTAAAAAAAAAAAGTTTGAGTATAGCTAAGGCCCTCTCCAAGAATAAGGTAGACAGGGCTTGTCCTACACATGTCAAAATGTATTATAAAAACAAAGGAAGTACGGAATTGTCACAGAAATATTCAGATGGATAGATAGAACATCATAACCCAGAAGGGTGCCTGGGCGGCTCTTTGGGTTAAGTATCGGTCTTTGGCTCAAGTTCATGATCTCAGGGTCCTGATATCAAGCCCTGTATCGTGTCCATGCTCAACAGGGAATCTGCTTCTTTTCCTCTCCCCTCCCCCTGCTCCTGTGCACTTGCTTGCCCTCATATAAATGAAATCTTTAAAAAATAAAAACCAAACAAACTCAAAAAAAGATCCACTATATATAAACACTTGATATATGACAGTGGTATTATAGCAGATCATTTGGAGAGAATGATCAATTTTTCAGTAATGGAGCTGAGACAGTTGGATTCCTATTCATATAATACACAAAAAATTCAGGTAGATTATAAAAGGCAAAAGGAAAAAAAACAAGACTGCCTTTGTGATCTTAGAATAGGTTTTTTTGGTTTTTTTAACAAAACAGTATTTATTAGAAAGGAAAAGTAATTTTACCTTGAATTTGTACAAATTGAAAACTTCTATTTATTAAAGACATTAAAGAGTATGGAAAGACTAACCACAAACTGGAAGTGATGTTTGTAATACTTAATACCCTCAGAATAATATCCAGAACATTAAAATAACTTGGGAATCAGAAAGAAAACCAGTAGAAAAACAAATTAAACTCTTTAACAAGTACTTCACAAAAGAGAAATTCTAGTGGCCAATAAACATATGGAAAGATGTTTAACTCTGCTAGTAGTGAAGGAAGTGTACATTAAAACCACAGTCAGTTACCACTACATACCATAAAATTTGTGCTACCAGTGGACAATGCGGGTTAGTGAGGAAGCTGAGAAAGAGAACTCTTTGACATCAACTACTTTGAAAACTAGTTTAGCCTTAGTAATTGTGAGTACATGTCCTGTGACTTAGTACTTCTACACCTAAGTATATAGCTCAGTACTAAGGATATTGTAGGTCGGGTAATTCTTTATTGTGGGAGGGCTGTCATGTCCACTGAAGGATGTAGAATCTCTGGCCTTTATTCACGAGATGCCAGTAGCATAACACCCAATGTGACAACCAAAAATATCTCTTGGCATTTCTAAATATCCCTGGGAGGCAAATATATCATCCCCAGTTGAGAACTACTGTACAAGAGTAACCCTTGCACATATGTACTCGAAAATACAGCAAGAATGTATTCCGCATACATTGCCGAAGACTGGATACAACCTAGCTGACACTTAACAGGAAAATGAATAAAGAAGTTGTAGTATATTCATTTGATGGAACACTTCACAGCAGTGAAAAGGAGTTAAATATAGCTGTACTCTTTAACAGGAATGTATCTTTCAAACATTGAACAAAAGCAGCAAAGCTCAGATTATACAGTTTGATTAAATTCACATGAAGTTCAAAAAAAGTCACATTAAACACACAGTTTAGGAAATCATTCATAAGGTGGTGTGTTTAAAGTCAAGCAGAAGACCTTAAATCAGAGAAGTGGTCTATGTTATGAGGAGATAGAGAGGGATAGAGTCTGGAACTTCTAAGTTACTGTTGGTCTTCTGTTTCTTAACTTGGACAGTGGCTGCCAGGTCTTTTCTTTGTTGTTACTCTTCAAAGTTACATAGGTCATACATTTCTGTAGGTACGGCAGATTTCACAGACCTAACAGATAAGACAGAACGGTGGCTAACTTTATTATGGTATTTGAGGCTGTGCCATGAAGGATCCTGATTGGTAGCTAAGGACTTTGTCCTTCAGTAGACAGATGGGAGTCATTTTAGACTTTTGAACAAGATTAGGGTATTAAAAGCAGTGATTATTTGGTATAATGTCTGAAGTATACTAGATGAATACACTCATTAGCTCTCTAACAATCACTAACTGCTTTAAAACCTAAACCCCAAAGTGCTGAGAGGCTTAACACTAGAAGTTTCTTGCCCACGTAATAGTCCAGTGGGAGGGGTGCCCGGGTGGCTCAGTTGGTTAAGCGTCTGCCTTTGGCTTAGGTCATGATCACAGGGTCCTGGGATCCCCGAATCCTGCATCAGTCTCCTTGCTCAGCAAGGAGCCTGCTTCTTTTCCCGCCCCTCCCCCTGCTTGTGCATGCATGCTCTTGCTCTCTCTGACCAATCTTTAAAATGCAAAATCTATAGCTGACTTAATTTGTTTTCTGTTTTTAGCCACAGTCTGACTTATTGGGGCTTATTCAGGTCATGATCGTGGTGTTTGGAGATGAACCTCCAGTCTTCTCTCGTCCTACTATTTCGGCATCTTATCCACCATACCAGGCAACTGGGCCACCAAATAGTAAGTATAATTAAGTTTGATTTTTAAACTCCTAAACAAAACACAAAACCTTGTAAAGAAATTTTTTTTCATGACTTCACTTTTTAGCTTACCCGGTTAGCGGAGTTTTGGGAGGTATTCTGAGGCCACACATCTGCATGTACAGATTCCAACCAAAGACTGGCATTTGGGCTTTCGTTTGTGGGTAGAAATCTAACTATGGGTGTGCTAGATTCCAAAATGGAAGAGAAAGATGCTGGAATAGAGCTAGAATTTTTGTTTTAAATTTTTAATTATACATGCCATGGAATGGCCTTATATCATCAGTTTGGAAACAGATATAACTCGAAAGGTAGCCTGCTTTTCTTTGTACTGGGGTTGTAAATGAGAATCAGTTAGAGTCAACTAAACCATTCACGTTCTGCTGGTCGGGCTGTAGCACAGCCGAACCTCTAGCTCCCAGCTTCCTTCTCTTTAGTACAACCAATTCATGATTTTCCCTGGTGTGGAGAGGGTGAAAGCATGAAGTCAGTATTTTCCCTGGTTGCTAAATGTTATCTCTATTCTTTCTCTTTTTTCCCCCCAGTAATTCCTATTGATACTTTCAAATAACCCTGCATAATTGAGAGTTGGTTATACTTGTTTTGACTTTACTAAACCTGTATTGATTTCATTCTGTTTTGAACTATAATTTTTTTTTAAGATTTTTTTTTAAATTTTATTTATTTGACAGAGATCACAAGTGGGCAGAGAGAGGGGGGGAAGCAGGCTCCCTACTGAGCAGAGAGCCCGATGCAGAGCTCGATCCCAGGACGGGATCATGACTTGAGCCGAAGGCAGAGGCTCAACTCACTGAAGCCACCCAGGCGCCCCTAATTTTTTTTTTAACAAATTTGTTCAAGGTTATAATTAAGCAAAATTTAAGTTAGATTATGTGAGCTTTCATTTTTCTCCTATTGAGAGTTATCCTCTTCCTTTTTAATCTATTCTGTCTTGAGGAACATTCTGACTCACAAGCTGAATGGAAATTTAACAGAAAGAACTTTCTGAACCTATTTCCTTTTCCTACCCCGCCTTCACAGAGTAAATTCGGTTTTAGGAATCAGTAGGTGTTTCATTAAAAGTTCTAGTGATTCTTTTGGGCCAGAAATTCGTTTTCATCTTTTGATGAATTTTCATAAATTCTGTTGACTCTAGTACTTAGCAACCTCTCTTTTAAGTTTGAAATACCAAATATTTCCTAGTTTGCCATTCATGTTTATTTGCTCCAATAACCAAAGATAACCTTTTAAGAAATTTAGGCAGTCTCCTAAGCAATATTTTTTTTCCTAAATTTCTTCCAGTTTTATATTGACACTTGAAGGGCAGCATTCCAGAAAGAGACCACAGTAAAGAGATTATTTTTGCAGTTCAATTTTGTACTCGCTGTTTAATCACATTAAACAATCTATAGCTGATTTAAGTAAATTACTACCAGAGACCAATTTATTATCCTTCAATTCCAGTTTTAATGTTTTATACATTTAAACAATATCAATTACCAGTAGGTATGAGTATAAAGAGATAGAAGTCTAAATTGCATTCGCCCACACACATAACCAAGGAATAGCCCAGAAATTTGTATATATACTTTTTTTTTTAAGATTTTATTTATTTGGCAGAGAGAGACACAGTGAGAGAGGGAACACAAGTAGGGGGAGTGGGAGAGGGAGAAGCAGGCTTCCCACTGAGCAGGGAGCTGATGTGGGGCTCAACCCCAGGACCCTGGGATCATGACCTGAGCCAAAGTCAGTCGCTTAATGGCTGAGCCACCCAGGCGCCCCAGTATATATACTTATATGAAGATTATCTTCTAGTTCAGAAATTATATACTACTATTGTTATTTTTATCATTACTCGAGACACTTCTTGATCTATTTTAGCATGACTTTGAGCTAGCAGTGCGTCATATTAAAAAATGTAATGGCCAGACCTCATTTTGACAACTGACAGTAATGGTCAACATTTACTGATTTGTAACTGTGAGATACAGCTAAGCACTTGATATTCATTCTTATTTGATCCTTATTAATAGCCCCATGTGTTGCGTGTATTTGTATCCCATTTTATTCTGGCTCTAAAATTACTTTACCTCATTTTCTTCCTTGATAGTCTTGGATCCAAATAACATTTGTTGTTTATAAGGATTAAAATTTGAAGGCTTTGGTGGAATTGGTATCTTTTCAGAACCTTAGAAAAGAAAATTGCGTCTGATTACAAAAATTTGGTGCATGGTTATGATTGCTCGTAAACATGAAGTGGTAGTTTATGTGTACAGTGAAAAACTAGCGTGGGAGGGAGGGGTAGTAACTGACCTTGAATGTTGCTAACACTTAATAGTAGCCTTGTGTTTTTGATGTTCTTAAAGATCAACTGTGCTTTGCCCAGGAGGAAAAAAATGTCTTATGGATTCAGTAATTTAGACATTTGGGGATTTTTTTTTTCCCTTTCTGAAATAGCATTGAACATCATCTTAGCTTCATTTTACTTAAGAAAAAGTTTACTTATAACATCTGTAGTTCATCTTAACAGGGAGACTGTAAACCCTGATACTTGGAGATGTATGCTCAGCCACTCTGGTAAATATTTCTGATGCCCTCGGTCAGATCCCAGGGTGTATTTCTTCTACCCACTTACATTCTGTGCTTTAAAAATTCATTTCTTGAAGGCTCCACCTCTCTTGCCATCTAAGCCTTTATATACCATACCTTGACTAGATCATTTTTATTTACCCCCACCTCCTAGGTTTAGATTGGTTGCTTCCTATATGAGTGTGTGTGTGTGTGTGTGTTTATTTATTTATTTATGTATTACTCTGTACTTCTCATGTCATAACACATAGTACTCTGTATTGTTACTCTTCCTTGCTTTTCTCCTCCACCAGACCATGAGCAACTTGAAGCCAGGAATTCTTTCTTTCTTTCTTTCTTTCTTTTTTTTAAGATTTTATTTATTTATTTGACAGAGAGAGATCACAAGTAGACAGAGAGGCAGGCAGAGAGAGAGGGAAGCAGGCTCCCTGCCGAGCAGAGAGCCTGATACTGGACTCGATCCCAGGACCCTGAGATCATGACCTGAGCTGAAGGCAGCGGCTTAACCCACTGAGCCACCCAGGCGCCCCAATTCTTTCTTTTTTTAATCAGATTCCTGGTGCTGGCTATGTAGAAGCACTGGAATATTTATTGATTGGATTAGGAGCTAATTCATCATTGTATTCAGTGAGAAAAATTTCACTGAGAATAAACTGATTCTCAGACAAGTTATTTCCAATTAAAGTCAAAACTCTCTTTTTCTTCCTCTGTTGATTAGCCTTTTGGCACCACTGACCAGTTCAAGGTCTTTAGTGTTCTAAAAAATATAAAAACCATTCTTTAAGCTTGCTTGATTTGAACTTTTTTCCCCTCTTACTTCCAAGCTTTGTTTTTAACCAGCCTAGCTGAACATGTTTTGAAAGGATTTCCTGTAGCAATTTGAAGTCTGTTAAAGTCCTCATTCAAGCCAACAAAACCACCTGTGCAAACTGGTCAACGATGGGTCAACAAGAAATATCAAAAGATTTTGTAGATAGAATAAAGAGGGCGCTTTCTAAGAAGCTGACCTTAGACCAGAGGAGGGCAGAATTACCTTCCTCTAAATTCCATTTGAACCAGCTGCTGTGTCAGGTTACAGACTCAGAGTGCAGAGAGCTGACCAGGTGGACCTGTTTGCCGGTTATTCCTTGTGTATTGTCGTGCCTCATAGTTAATGCTTTGAGAATTTTCTGATTTGAAGATACTGCTTGCAGTGAAGAACTAATGTGGATGCAGTGTTTGTTTTGTTTTGGTGCTGAGATTTGAATTCTTTACCTGTATGAAATTTTGCCGTGGTTTGACAATGATAAATGTCTTACTGGATAGCCTATATATCCAGGACTATGCATACTATTTTAAAATGTTAAAAATTATTTTTAGCTTCCTATATCCCAGGCATGCCAAGTGGAATCTCTGCATATCCATCTGGATATCCTCCCAATCCCAGGTAATGAAAAATCTTTTGAATAATTATATTAGAAATTCTGTTAGATCTAGAATTGAAATAATGGGTGCTAACTAGAGCATTAAAGTAAACGTAGTTGCAATTTAATGGAAGGTAAGACTTGGTTTATTGGTGAAATTTTATAGTATGTATATAATTCCAAAGGAATTTTTTCCATTTCAGAGAAATGTAGCTTCATTCTTTTTTTTTTTAATTAACATATAATGATTATTTGTTTTAGGGGTACAGGTAGCTTCATTCTGTTTACAGAGAAGGAAGGAGTGAGATAATGACCATGATCTTGATTGGTTTTGGACTTTGAAATCCTTCCTTGCTCTGCTTCCCTTTTAATAACTTTTTATATTTAGTGTAGATAGCTGAAAGGCTAATAGAATACTAATCAAAATGAATTTGACCAAGAAGAAAAATAATTTAATACCTTTTTCTTTCTTGGAGAGGGAGAGAATCTTAAGCAGGCTTCATGCCCAGCACAGAGTCCAATGTGGGGTTTGATCTCATAACCCTGAGATCATGACCTGAGCCAAAATCAAGAGTTGGACGCTCAACCAACTCAGCCACCCACGTGCCCCTATATTTTAATACCCTTTAAAAAAAAACTTAATTTTTTCATAAATTACAAGGAATGGATTAATGGCTCACATGATGGGGTCAGTCTTATTTATTCATATAGTTCATAGACGGCATATACTACCAACCTCTGTCAATCATTTGATAATACCATAACTCAGGTAGGTTAAATTAATCATGAGATCAGTCTATGAGTAAGACATATTGGAAAATCAATGAGAAATAATTATTGACCCATGTTTCAGTTGTGTATTTTCAGAGGTAATCTAGAGCTACTGGTTGACTTAAAATGCAAGATGGCATGTACCGGTGTCCAGATGAGATTTCTGGTTCCTTTAACTATTAACAATAAATTTTTTCACCCTGTTGACTCATTATAGCTTCATATAACCTTCACAGATAAATATAGCCAGATTTCTCAAACACCTGATATATGTACATGTATAATATACACGATCCTATAAGTTAAATTTAGCAGTCGTACTTATTTCTGGATCTTTCCTAATTGTAGAGACATGCTGTATAGGAAGGATTCTGTCATGTTAGGTAAGCATAGACTAGATGAATATCTGTCAGAGACGATAAAGAAAGACTCCTATATGATTGTAATTTATAAACAGGCTATAAGTTTTCGATTTCTTGAGGCACTTGTTTTTCTGCTAAGTTCTAGAAATGGAATCTTCTTGTCTGAAGCCTTGAAATTACAAGCCTTTACAATGAGTAGTTGGTAGTAAGAAGGAACTTTGGACATAGGAAATGGTTGTTGGAAGTACAGTAAGGAAATGGACTTCTCAACAATAAAGCCCTTTCAGAGAAACTCGTAGATAAAATGAAGCTGGAAAATATTGACAAAACTCTAAACCTTATTCACTTAGGTAACCGTAAAAGTGTCTTTTATGAGGTTATTTGTAAGAAGTTCCTTTTTGAGACAGATATTTTCCAGAATCTGATGTCTTTTTTTCCTTTGAAATGTAACTTTAAATATCAAAATATAAGTAATATGCCAGTGAGTTGTTAAGGGTAACTGTATTCAAACTGCTATCTGTATCTTTCTGTATATAAAAGGTTTTGGCAGAAGAGCTTCAGAACCTCTTTCTCTTCTCCCTTTGTCCTAAAGGAGAATTAATAAATCAGTGACTCAAGAAGAATCTTTATCTTAAAACAATGAATATGAGAGTCTTTATTCTTGCTCTAGAAAGTTGGACTAGATGATCTTTAAGTTCTCTTCCAAATCTTAAGATCTTTTGAAAGTTTAATTTAGCACCTGCAGCGTGTATACAAGGAAGCTAAAAGGTATGTCAAGAATGGTTGTTCCAGTTGGGTCTGTGTACTAGCATGCATGTAGTAAGATACTAGAAACCAGTTCCTGGTATCAGAAAAGACAGACAATGGTAAGTGCTATGATAAATAGAACTTCAGAAGGGAGGTGACTTCTGCTGTGGTGGCGGGAGTTCAGCGATAGCTTCATAAATGAAAGAACGGGTTTATGGAGGACCTTGAAGAAGGAAATTCAGTGTTTAGAGATGGAGGGAGCAGCAAAGAGTTATAACATCCTGTGACGGAGGGGATACTTTCCAGTTCTCAAGTCCAGCCGCCTCATTTTATGTAAGCAAAGTGTGAAAGCCCCCAAAAGCCCCAGGAAGAATAAGGAAACACTCTAATGCGCTTGAAGAATGTGGGGTTACGAGTAAAGGAATTAAAGAGAGTAAAGGTGCAAATTCATGGATATTACACATCTCCCAGAACTTTCCCTCATCTCCTCTAGCTGATAACGATTTTCCATTCTGTATCTTCTGAATTTTTACTTAGCATTTCTTATTTCCTTGGTCCTATCAGGATTGTTTACTGGGATCTTGCCGTTTTGATAGCATCTTGAGGAAGAAACGGATTCATCATACCTTAAAGGCTCCTACCTCAAGCACTTAGAAACAGTGCCTTAAATATAATAATTATTACATTTGAAGGAGTACATAAGGAAAAAGAAACATACGAGTGTTGGAAAATTCTTTTTAAATACGTCATTTTCAAAGGACTCTTCAGTATGAAAAAGATGTGCTACATAGAACAAGTTGTTTAATAGTACTCAAAGATAGAAAATAGTACCACTCAGTTCTTTACTCAAGAAAAATAATTAACCCTGAACCTAGAGAATAACTATGAAGAAGAAATTGAGCAAACTAGAGCCAAGGGAGTTCTTGGAGGTTAATGTCTATAGGCCTAGAAAAGGTTTATACTAGGTTACTGAAAAATACAGCAATATGATCATACATTATCTTTAAAGGGGTATGCAAAACGGGAATAACCCCAGGAAAAAAGAGCACATTTATCCCAGTTTCAAAACCACAGATTCAGAAATTTCAGTAAGATTGGCACTGTTTCCTGGCACCGTGGTAGCAGGGTTACCAAAGAGACCAGAAACAAAAGCAGCATTTGGTAGCTTTTGGCATGTATCTGCTAAGAACAGAAATGCCTGCTGTTTTTTTTCTTTGATTTTGCCTTTACTGAAGATGAGAGAGTATTGTGATTTCAACAAGCTCTACAAAATTTTTTTGTTGGGGACAAGTGGTAAAGTGTGAGCTGCTAGTACAAATAGTAGAGTCTTTGAGTCACTACAGTGGAAAGACATTACTGACTCACAGTTCAGAGCTCTTGCCCCAAGACTCTGAACTGGCTGGGTTTCAGTATTTTTTTTTTTAGATTTTATTTATTTATTTGACAGGCAGAGATCACAAGTAGGCAGAGAGGCAGGCAGAGATAGAGGAGAAAGCAGGCTCCCTGCTGAGCAGGAAGCCAGGACGCTGGGACCATGACCTGAGCTGAAAGCAGTGGCCTTAACCCACTGAGCCACCCAGGCGCCCAGGTTTCAGTAATTTTAATGGACTTGTGCAGGCATATTGATCAGAATTGCCAATGTCATAGACCTGACAACTAATCCAGGTTTATTGTTCAACTAACAGGTAACTAGTGATCATCTTGTTTTACTTTGTTTTACTTTTCTTCTCCATTGTAAGGGAAATACTTCCAAACTAGTGAGCATTCAGAGGAAAGTTGTTAAACCTGGAAATCATGTCCTGTCAATAATGGTTGAAAGAATTTAAAAGATTTCACCTAAAGAAGAGATTAGAAGACTGATGTTAGAAGTCTTCTGCTATTCAAGTGGTTTTCCAGAATGCAAACTTAGGACCATTAGGTGGAAGTTCAGTCAAAATGCTATTTAGTGTTCAATAGAGAAAGATGATCATTTGTCAGGGATATTGTTAATGATGTTTATAAAACTGTCGGATAACAGATTGGAGGAGAATACTTATAAGGAAAATTCCTTTTGACTCTGATAAGAATACATGAGTGAGACTACCCATAAAGTGAGAAGAAAATTCTTAAAACTATTTAAAGGGGAGAATTTTCAAATCAGGTGCTCTCAAAGGATGTCAGTGAACCATAGGTAAAAATTGAATAACATAATTTCCTGATATGTTCATTAACCAGAATGGGAAAGTTCTCTCACAAATTGTGGTTGCTTCCAGTTCTGATGCTGTTTGGCTGCCCTTAGAAATACACTAGTTGTTTTTCTCTTCTCCCAGTGAAGACAACCATCAAATAAACAGGGCCAAGCAAGAATATTTTGACCACTTACTTAAGAGTGAATCCAGTGTCATTAATGGAACTTCTTACAGAACTTTGCTTGAATAGACACCTGGAGCTCTAAAAGTCCTTAACTGATAAAACAGCAGGTCAGGTTAACTTCCTGAATGGGGTTCTTGAAGATACTGTCGTACTGAGTCGTCTTAACATTGAATGGGTTTTGTTCTTTTTTCAGCGGTTACCCAGGCTGCCCTTTCCCACCTGGTGGTCAGTATCCTGCCACAACAAGTTCTCAGTACCCTTCCCAGCCTCCTGTGGCCACTGTCGGTAAGTACCCTTCAAAACTGTCTTTCTCCCATAAGGAAAGTCAGAGGCTCCTGTTGTGAAAAGTGCCTTTCATTTTCACACATGAGATGTTAGAATATTCTTCCTTGTTATGAAGAACTCTTAATGGTCAATATCCTATAATCCAAAACTTGAAGTAGGTGATTTATCATTATATAAATGAGCCTTCTATCAGGGCATACAAAGAAATGATTGATTCTTCAGTCTTTCCTGGGTCACATATTTTTATTGATGAACTCTGTATGTGTTGAACTGTTAACAGGCACTTAGATTTCCATAGCCTGGTTATATGTAAAAACACATGAACGTCTTAGGGAGAAAGAAAGCACGACTACAGGGTCTGCTGCACATAATCATGGGCCAGTAGTTGTTGCTGTTTAGTGTTGCTTATTAGAGTGCCTGAAGTATCATTTTCTTCAGCTGAGAAAATTTAAGTAATACAAGAATTTGTACAGGTTCCCACCCCCCCCAACCCCCCACCCCCCCGCTGCATGCCTGTCTGCCACCACTGTACCATCACACCTGTCTTCTCCCACAGGCCAGTTATCTTTGCTTTTGTCTACAAGATCTCATCCTCTCTCCCTCAATTGGGGGCCAGTCGTTTCACCATTTCTTCCCTCCCATCATCAGTTTCTGTTCTCTACTGGATTACTTCTCATCGACACACAAAAAAATATGCCCTAAACTAACCTTAAAAATTCCTCCTCTCAATTCCACTTTCTCACCGCTGTTCCATTTCTTCATTCCCGTCTGCAAGCAGAACTCCTTGACAAATTATCCATACTCCATCTTCAATTCCTCTTCTCTCTTTCTCTTATGAGGTCCTCCATTTGGGATTTCCTTCATACCATCCCACTAAAACTGCTTCTGTCAAGGTCACTAATGATTTTTACAAGGTTAAATCCAACAGGTAATTACTCTTCTCCACTTACTTGGCCCGTCAGTAGCATTTGACACAGTTATTAGTCCTTAGCATTCTCTGTACTCATTCTCCTGGTGATTTCCACCAATCTTAGCTTTAAATACCATTTCTATGCCCACAGTTCTCAAATTTATACTTCCAGCCTGTACTTTTCTCCTGAGCTCCAGATCCTTAGAGCACCTGCCTTAATATCTCCACGTGGATATTTAATAGACATCTTAAGCCCAACATGACCAGAATTAAACGCTGAATCTTTCTACACAGCTTCCGCATCTCCACTGATAACTACTCATCAGTACTCTGAACTTTGGCATCGTCCTTGATTCCTCATCAGGAGCCTACTATCATCAAAATAGATCTAGAATCTGATCATAACCAGTGTGAATCCAAGTCATTACATTGTCTCTCATCTGATTTATTCCAGAAGCCTCCCAAAAGGTTTCTGTGTCTGTCCTTTGCCCCTATACTCTGTTTTATTATTATTTTTTTTAATATACTCTGTTTTAAACACAGCCTCCCGAGTAATTCTATTAAAACATAAATAGGGGTGCCTGGGTGGCTTAGTCATTGAATATCTGCCTTCAGCTGAGGTCAAGATCCCATGGTCCTGGAATGGAGCTCTGTATCAGGTTCCCTGCTGAGCCTGCTTTTCCCTCTCCCTCTACCTGCTGCTCCCCCTGCTTGTGCTCTCTTTCTGTCAAATAAATAAATAAATAATTAAAAAAATTAAAAAAGCATAAATAATGTTACTTTTGTGCTCAGAACCTGGCAGTGTCCCCATTTCACTCAGAATTCAATCCAGAGTTCTTAGGCCTGGAAGGCCCTGCATGATCCTGCTTTCTTCCCCTGTTATTTCTCTAACCTCATTCTCTACTACTCTTCTGTCTTAAGAAATCCACTTCCTGTTTCCTTTGCAAGCAGTAGGCATGCCTACCTGACCAATCAGCTACCACCAACAACCCCTGCCCCCAACCTGCTAACATGCAGAATAGTGCTTTATATATAGAAGTTCCTCAATAAATATTTTGCTGAGTGCCTAAATGAATGTAGGAGCTTGAGAAGTTCATCTTTCTGTTATATTTCCTGATAAATTATAACCGTCCCAAGATCTGATATAAGTACGGTCCCCCCTAAAAGAATTTTCTAATGCTGTTCTTGCCATTGATACAGCCTAGTTATTGAAGCCCTAGTGGCATGGTTTTAATTTATTAAAGTGTTCTCAAAGTTACTATAATGTAGCTCTTTTTCTACAATATAATTTAAAGGATTTGCATTAGAAACCTAATGATGGGAGATCTTTCATCATGTTAAGCTCTCCATTTTGGTTTAGGCATCATCAACAAAATGAGAATAGTACTGTTTGTCACTGTTTTTCATTGAGATTATAATGGTATAATCCCTTTGATTTCTAGGGAACCTCAGTTTGTAACTCATTTTAAACCACAGGTGTGAAGCATTTTATAGCTGAAACTAGATTATTTCCACATATCCAGAAAACAGGGATGTAGGGAAAATGGTGTACTTAAAATCACATCTAATGTTTATGTTTTTCAAACAGATTACCAAAGAAATTTATATATTTTTTCAAGAGTACTTTCTTAGGGGGTGCCTGGGTGGCTCAGTGGGTTAAGCCACTGCCTTCGGCTCAGGTCATGATCTCAGGGTCCGGGGATCGAGACCCGCATGGAGCTCTCTGCTCGGCGGGGAGCCTGCTTCCTTCTCTCTCTCTCTGCCTGCCTCTCTGCCTGCTTGTGAGCGCTCGCTCTCTCTCTCTCTCTCTCTCTCTGTCAAATAAATAAATAAATAAATATCTTTTTTTAAAAAAAAATTAAATTAAAAAAAAGAGTACTTTCTTAGGCTAGAAACATTTTATGATAATCTTGGCTATCCTTTAATATGTATTGTTCTTTCTCTTCATTGTTTGCCTGCTTCATCGTTCTCGTAGTACATTGTGCACAGTGCTGTTGGACTTCAAAACTCATACAGGAAAACAACAATAAAAGTATTGGATTTTAGAGTTCACAACTAGTCAGTGTTTCCTCAATATATCTGTGGTAACCAGAATTTATACTAGTCTGTGTACTACTGAGGCCATGAGAGAGAATGTATTAATCTCCTTGTTCTTTATATAACTTGATAGTTTCATTGCATAGATTTTGATTTTATTGTATAAAACAAGCACCTGACTGAAAGCATCATTAACATAGGCCTTTTTTTTTTTTTTTAAGATTTTATTTATTTATTTATTTATTTGTCAGAGAGAGAGAGAGAATGCACAGGCAGGTAGAGTGGCAGGCAGAGGCGGAGAGGGAAGCAGGTTCCCTGCGGAGCAAGGAGCCCAATGAGGTACACTTTCCCAGGACCCTAGATCATGGCCTGAATTGAAGGCAGCGGCTTAACTGACTGAGCCACCCAGGCATCCCAACACAGGTCTTTTTATTATGGGCTTGGATATCTTTCAAATGTTGGTATTTAACCATCCCAACAGCACGGAAATAAAAGAACTGTTTAAAAATGAATTAATAGAGGGGCTCATGGGTGGCTTAGCTGCTTGAGCATCTGGCTCTTGGTTTTTGGCTCAGGTCAGGGTCTCATGGTTCTTGAGAGCTCCGCAGTAGGCTCCTTACTCAGCGGGGAGTCTGCCTGAAGATTCTCTCCCTCTGCCCCTCCCCCCCACTCACACAAGTGTGTGCTCTCTCTCAAAAAATAAATCTTTAAAAATAAACGAATGGAGATTGCATTTTTTTTTTAAGATTTTATTTATTTATTTGACAGAGATCACAAGTAGGCAGAGAGGCAGGCAGAGAGAGAGAGAAGCAGGCTCCCCACTGAGTGGAGAGCCCAATGGGGGGCTTGATTTCATGACCCTGGGATCATGACCTGAGCCAAAGGCAGAGGCCTTAACCCACTGAGCCACCCAAACACCCCTGGAGATTGCATTCTTTATAGCAACCTCTTCTGACAAAGTATTGAAGGAGGAGGGGCATGGATGCAGCTCCTGGAACTTAAAATAGCTCTTTCTGATTCCAGTTAGTGCAGGTTTTATTTCTTTTTATTTTTTTTAAAGATTTTATTTACTTATTTGACAGACACAGCGAGAGAGGGAACACAAGCAGAGGGCGTGGGAGAGGGAGAAGCCAGGCTTCTTGCTGAGCAGGGATCCAGTGTGGGCCTTAATCCCAGGACCCTGGGACCATTACCTGAGCCAAAGGCAGACACTTAACGACTGAGCCACCTAGGTGCCCCAAGGGTTTAAACGACATTTAAAAGAAAACCAGAATTTTTTTTGTTCATTTTATAGCTTTTTTATTAGCTAGCTTCCCACCTAACCTGACCTAAAGTCAGTCTTGCTGCGAGATTGGAGCTCACTGAGGGCACTATGGTAGCTCACCTAGGGACAGCTGTGAAATAATGAAAAACCTGTCGATGGTGCTTCATCAGGTCTGGGCAAATGTAGTGATATCTTAATAGTATTTGTTTTATGTAAGGGAAGAAAAAGCTGTGGCTGTGATCTGTAACTCAGATTTTTCCTAGAAGTCATTGTAGGACCAGGTGTATTTTTTGTGTATCATCTTTGTAACTATCAAAAACGTTTTCTACTAGAAAATCACTGGGAAAAGATGTGGAATTTGGAAACATTCTGTAGATTTTCTGTCCCTCCTAAGCATTATTTGTCAACAAAGGCATCAGAAGGAAGATAAACTTTCTTGATAACAGGGTAAAAGTTAAATTTTTTAAAAACTTAAATTTCTGTTTCTTTGGATTAGAATATATTCCTTAAGAGTGAAACACTTTTATTAGAACAAGGCATGTAATTTTCACCAAGTTGGCATTGCCAAAACTATAAGAGAACCTGGACTCTGATTTTAAAGGTTTAAAATGACTTGACTGCCGCCAAGTTGAGGACAGTATTAATACTTGTTCACATTTTCTTAATAGCAGATGCCAGAAGAAAGCCGAAGTAGGTATGGATGTGTGGTCATTTGTATGTGTTATGGGCTGACAGATGGGTACTCAAGAGAACCTTTAGTCCACAACTGGGCATTTCAGTGGATAATGCCAGACTCCACTGGAAAGGGAAGGGTAGCATGTTGTGGGATCCGCTGAGACTCACTGGATTCATGCATGGCGCCATCTGCCAGCTGCTGCCTGTGGTGCATCTGGGTGGCATTGATTTGGAGATAAAGTTGTTGGATATTATAATCTGGATTAAGAAGGATTGAAGGCTGGGGTGCCTGGGTGGCTCAGCTGGTTAAAGCCTCTGCCTTGGGCTCACTCAGGTCGTGATCCTAGGGTCCTGGGATCGAACCCCACATAGGGCTCTCTGCTCCGCGGGGAGCCTGCTTCCCCACCCCACCCCCACGCTTTCTCTGCCTGTCTCTGCCTACTTGTGATCTGTGTCTGTCAAATAAATAAATAAAATCTTTAAAAAAAAAAAAAAAGATTGAAGGCTATCAAGCAGATGTTCAAGAATGTTACTATAGTTGGTCCAGTGTAGTCCTCTGAACAGTGTGATGCCACTCAGTGAAACCTTCCCATGTTATGAATTTGCGTGTGAAGTCCGTGAGCTAATTGGCTCCTTCATGAAGTTTATCAGAGGGTGTACTATCAGCCCTACTTCCTTTGTGCCAGAATCTCCAGGTTTATTTCATCTCAGTGGAGTCCTTTTATCAGAGAGTGATTACAGACATCTTCAACCCTGGTTTACTTAGTGTTTTGAAACTTTGAGGAGACAAATTAACAAAATGAGGTGCTTCTAACCTAATGCTTGACCCAGAATAGAATCTCTTCTTTGGACACTTTGGATCTGTTGTTAAGATTTTCATCCTTGAGGAGTGCCTGGGTGGCTCAGTTGGTTATGTGTCTGCCTTCAGCTCAGGTCATGATCCCAAGGTCCTGGGGTCGAGCCCCAAGTCAAGCTCCCTGCTCATTGGTGAGTCTTTTTCTTCCTCTCCTCCTCTGCCTGCTTGTGCGTTCGTCTCTCTCTTTCTCAAATAAATAAAATCTTTAAAAAATTCTCATCCCTGAAAGGAATCACGTAGCTAATTCACATTTTGCAAAAGGGTTCCTTGAAATCGAATAAACTGAAGGGGTAGGTGTGTCTTTGCAATTGTATATCATTAACATTTACTGTATTCAAATGGAAACCCACTTCCACTTTCCAAATCAGAATTTTTCTTTTTTTTTTTTTTTTTTTTTTTTTTTTTTTTTTTTTTTTTTTTTTTGCTTTTGCGCTTCTTCTCCACAGTCTGGTTTTTTGTTGTTTGTTTGTTCCAAGATTTTATTTATTTTTAAAGATTTTATTTATTTATTTGACAGAGAATATCACAAGTAGGCAGAGAGAGAGAGGGAAGCAGGCTCCCCACTGAGCAGAGCCCAATGCGGGGCTCCATGCCAGGACGCTGAGATCATGACCTGAGCTGAAGGCAGAGGCTTTAACCCACTGAGACATTCAGGCACCCCTCGTTTTGGTTTAAATAGTTTTTAAAGGTCACTGTTCAGTTATCTTGTACTTTGGGACTACCCTGGATTCTCTAATATAAATGAACTTTTTGAGTTAATGAAACTGATCATTCAAGAAGTACTCTTAGGAGATAAATAAAACTGTTTGTCTTAAGTGTTTAGTTTTTTAAATCAGGTAGGTGGTCTGTACTGGTGCATTTTGAAGACATGGGCCTAAATTATTTGTTGAATTATCAGGTCCATTGGGTAGTATGTTGGTTTCTTCATAACAGAAAAAAAAAAACTTTTTTTTTTTTTTTAATTATGTTTTAGTTCCTAAGGCTCAAGTTCAGTAACTGGATCCTACCTAACATTTCAATGAGGTCTTGCTTAGGACTGTTTCTCAAAATCTTTGTTACCCTTTCATTGCTGCTCATCTGGAATTGTAGAAGGGCACGTCTGAAATCTGACTCTGCATGGGTAAAGGTCAGTGTGTGGGGACTTGAGTTATGGCCGTTTGCCACAAACTACTTAATCCAAGGCTTGTTATAGTGGGTATAAAGAAAATTAAAATTTCTCTTTGAGGGCAAGAAAATTTTTTTGTTTGAAAGGTGATCAAGGAGATGAGAATCTCCCACCAATCATTTTTCTTATTTGTGTTAAACAATCCCTTAAAGTGTCAAGGTTCATCGAATTTTGAATTTTAATAGGTTTTCTTTTTTGGCATTCATATTCCAGATCTTAACTAAAATTTTCTTCTTTTTACAAAGTAGGTGAACCTAATATGTTTAAATACACCGCTTAGTAAGGTCTTTGTGTGGCAGAGGAAAGGACAAGGTCTAATCTCAGCACTCCCACCCTCCTCAGGTGAACTGTGACCTTTATGGAAAGCCAGGCAACAGCTGCGGGTCAGCTTGGTTCCCATTTTGAGTGTTAGTGGCTTTAGCTGGAGACTTATTTGGAAGACCTTATTTGGTGCTGTATGATAGTGTTGTTTTAACATATTTCCTAACAATATAAATTCCAGAATTAAATATGTGTTTTTTAAAAGAAATTTGAAAACTTCACATCAGTGTAAGTTGATCCATTTTAAGGTAATAATTTTAACAAAACAATGTGTTTGTGTGTGAAAAATCCAGACTAGTTATAAGAATATGGCTTAATCCTTGGGACGCCTGGGTGGCTCAGTTGGTTAAGCAGCTGCCTTCGGCTCAGGTCATGATCCCAGCGTCCTGGGATCGAGTCCCACATCGGGCTCCTTGCTCAGCAGGGAGCCTGCTTCTCCCTCTGCCTCTGCCTGCCATTCTGCCTGCCTGTGCTCGCTCTCTGCCCCTCTCTCTCTCTGATAAATAAATAAAATCTTTAAAAAAAAAAAAGAATATGCTTAATCCTTTATTATTTCAGATAACTTCTATACAGATAAATGGAACACTTTAATTGCTGCAGATGATTAACCACAGAACTCTACTGCCTTGAAGGGACAGGTGTTTGAAAGAGTGTTGAGATACAAAAAATGAGTAAAATACTTAACATTGCAGATTTTAACACTCACTACTTCCATTAACTCAAATAACTCTGCCTGAACAGCTATCACAGTTCAGTGCCAAGCCCTTCAGAAGTCAAATTCTTTACAGATAACTGTTCCTGTCCGCAAAAAGACAGCCACATTTTTACCAGGAAATGTTACCAAGAGTTCAGTCTCTTTGACTTGGTTTGGTTTGCCATTTTTGCCAAGGAGGCACAACAAATTAAAAAATGTAGGGAAAAGGCTACTTGTATTCAAATCTGAAAAAAATGTCATTGAAACAACTTAATACAAGTGCAATAAACATCAAATTGTTTCTGTAACACCCTACCCCTTTTGATAAGCAAACCAAAGTTTCTAACCTATTCTCTGCTGCTAGGAAAACAAAAACTCAGAGTGTAGGAATCCCTAGTTCCTGGTTTGTAACCCAAGCAGTAGCCCCGCCCAGGTGCTGGCCTCCTTTTCCAGTGATCCAAGTTGCCCTGATCTGAAAACTGGTATCAGGCCGGAAGTTTTGGGCAGACCCTAATCTTTTAAAAATACACCTTTGTCTTTTTTGTACTCGGGTATTTTTTTAAAGTTCAAAGTATGTTTTTAAACTGATAAATTTAGTAAGAACTATTAGTGGAAATTAGGGTTAATAGAGGAAAGATCACTAGTGGAGATTAGCCTTAACCATATTTGATGGTAGAGAGAAGATGGAAATCTGATATTTAAGAATATTAAACTGTTTTTGTTTGTTAGAGTGACAAGAATTTGTTAAGAGCTAGAGCTGGCTGTGGAGAAAATTCTGCAGGATCATCTGGCAGGTAGTTAGCCCACCCTGGTCATTTACAAGGCCTTCAGGAAGTTTTTGCATTTCATAGGTTTTGATTAGTATAATTGAAGTGTTGCAGCAAATGGATACCATAATTTTGGGGGTGCGGTTGGGTGTGGGAACAAGGCCAGCAGGTAGAAGTTTACAGTAGCTAGTAGAAAAGCAAGGTCACAGATGAATTACAGCCGTGTTTCTTAACCTTTCTTTCTTCATCTTCCTCCTCAGGAGCCTTTTTAGACATTTTTTTTTCTTTCCCTTCCATGAACTGTTAATACCGTAGATTATACTGTATATCTGCTGTTAATACCATAAATTATACTATATATCTGTTTACATATATTTCCACTCTGTACATAAAAAGAACAAGATTTTTTCACTTCCTAAGAGAAGTTTCCATCCCCTGAGAGAAGCAGTATTATCCTCCTTGAGAATGTGCATAGAGTAATGTTGGATAAGACTGGCCTTGAACTCAGGAAGAAAGAACTAGAGAGAATAGAGTTTCAAAGATTATCCAAGGTTTGGGGTTAGGAAGAGAGATGAAAGCAAGCAAGCCAAGAGCAGAGTAGAAAAAGCAAGACACTGTGTTTAGACTAATCAGAGTAGGAAGAACAGATGGAAGCTTAAAAGCAGCTGGTCTTTCAGAAGGATCTAGAGGAATGCAGGTTGTCTTCCTGAGAAAGGGAGGGTAATACTTTTGAACGGTGAGGAGTCAGACCATAGTTAAAGGAGTTAGGATTCTTTTTTTTTTTTTTTAAAGATTTTATTTATTTATTTGACAGAAAGAAATCACAAGTAGATGGAGAGGCAGGCAGACAGAGAGAGAGGGAAGCAGGCTCTCCGCTGAGCAAAGAGCCTGATGCGGGACTCGATCCCAGGACTCTGAGATCACGACCTGAGCCGAAGGCAGCGGCTTAACCCACTGAGCCACCCAGGCGCCCCAGGAGTTAGGATTCTTGTTCCAAAGGAGATTGGGAGAAAAGAGTGGAAAACTCCCATTTGGTGGTTTCAATCCTTCAAAGATGTCCTGAGGGTTTTTGCCTTGTGGGTAGAAGGTAAAAGGAGGCTAGAGTTTTAAGAAAGAGTCAGAAGGATTGAGGCCTTGGGTAAGGTGAGGCCTTTGGAGGAGGAGGCCTGGTGGTCTGATAGAATGTGAGAGAGGCCACCTTGGTGGGCCACCATGTACGCTCTTAGGAGATGGCGAGAAGTCCAGGCCGAGGCCAGGTATTCCCAGGAAACAGGAGTGGGAGAAAGGGAGGTCAAGGGGACGAGAAGGAATGAAAGGAGATCTTGGTAATTGGGGAAGGTTTCTAGGATCATCCTGGTCTCTGTAGGGGAGGATGTTAGTAAAGAAGTGGTCAGACAGGAAAACCGCAAGAAAAATTAGGAGCATGAGCCTGGAGATGGTGCAGTAGTTGGGAAATTGATGAGAACACTTCAGAAAGGTTAGATATTAAGAGGCCAAAGATGTGAAAAATAAGACTTCAGTTTTCATAGGGGAAATGTGGTTGCCCTCTGGCTTTACCATTCTGAATTCCAAAGCACAAGTTAACCTGAAAGAGTTAATACTTCTGCTTTTCAGAAATACGAAATAAGCTGAAATACTTTGTAAAATCAGAAATGAATTCGAGAAAGAACATACCTTGTAGATTTGGTTGTTAATAATAAAATAGGAGGTATCAGTTACTTCTCTGTGAACCATGTAGGATGAATACTGTCTGAGCTCTCTTTGGCAGAAGTTTTCTAGCAGGAAAGAGGGAGGCCCTCGTAGGGAGAAATTAGTGCACACAGGAGGTCTGACTCTGGGCTGTCACTGTGTGCATGCAGTGTCCTCAGGACAGATGGATGAAGGACTCTCTTCAGGAAAATCTGGTCACAGGAGACACTGTCTGCGCTCATTTTCACTTGCAAGGAGAAAACCTAAGTCAGGGGGAAGAAAAAAGTTCTTCTGTGGTGGAAATAAGAGAGAAGAAAGAAAAAAGCCAAACTGTTTGGACTTAGACTCTTCCTTTCAAACCTATGAAACCAGAGAGAATGCCAGTGTGTCCCGCTGTCATTTACAGAAAGCCAGAAAAGCATTCAGGGTAACCTGGTATAAACGAGCTTCTGCAAGAAGACAACTTTACTAACTAAAAAGTGGAGTTTTTAATTAGTAATGGCAAGAACTGGGAGCACACAGGACACCGAAGAGCAGGTGTGGGCTGACTGCCTATTGTTGGGAAAGCTCGATTGCATTCGAGAAGTGGTGTGCTTTTTTGATACAGGGACCAGGCCTGTGGTGGATGGGAACGTGGAGGTAAGAGTTTGGATACATTAGACTAAGGGGTTGTTTTGGGGATTTTTCATCCTGTGGCGTATAACTCTGTGTCGCTGGGATAAAATTTTCAGCACAAAGTGGACATGATACTCTAAGTCTGTATTCATTTTTTAATCATTTTAGGCAGTGACAGATAAATATAATTCCTCACATGGTATTCTATCATCAAGCATAATTGAAAATCAAAATACCATGTATGCATTTGCTGAATTAGGACTCTAACTGAAGAACACTCATCGTCATAAAGAGTATCCATCCCTCTTTCTGAAGAAAGTATGGAAGGGATTGGGGCGCCTGGGTGGCTCAGTGGGTTAAAGCCTCTGCCTTCGGCTTAGGTCGTGATCCCAGGGTCCTGGGATCGAGCCCCACATCGGGCTCTCTGCTCAGCAGGGAGCCTGCTTCCTCCTCTCTCTCTGCTTGCCTCTCTGCCTAGTTGTGATTTCTCTCTGTCAAATAAATAAAATATTAAAGAAAATATCGGAGTGATAAGTTTATTTGATCTGAAATATGCAAGGAAATTCTGTAAGACACTGATGAAGAAGGGATGTTTTGAAGAGAATAGTAAAGAATCTGAGAATACACAGAACTGAGTGTGATATACATCACTCTCTTGCTCATCTGTTCATTCCTGTTCTTTGGGTTAAGGGTAATGTAGTAAAAGTCTTGTACAAGGAAAGCTGTATTAACCTTACACCAAGGAAACTGCCTGTGCTCAGTCCTCTTGTTGGCCTCTGCAGTAGGTTCCCGTCTCCCTTAGCTTAGCCAACCAGAGAATGCACTTGACGTGAATTAGATGTTTTTCTTTGGTATAAATTTGTCCCATTTGTTGGAGATCGGGGAATGGTTATAATCTGTAGGGACATAGCCCCTGTCTTTTATTTCAGCTGTCAGAGAAGGTGGGTAAATTTGGATTCATAGTAATCTCTCACAGGGAAAGTATTTCTGAATCAACTCAGATTTTAATGTGGTTTTTTTTTTTTTTTGATGAATTATAACATTTACTGGAAAATTTCTCTTTCCTCCCACTTTGAAAGTGTCAACTCATTTTGTCCTGTTTTCTGAAGGCTCCTGTGAAAGGAATAGAAAGTGCTTGGGAAACTAAGCCAGTGGTTTCTGCCATTTCCCCTGCAGGTCCCAGTCGGGACGGCACCATCAGTGAGGACACCATCCGGGCCTCTCTCATCTCAGCGGTCAGTGACAAGCTGAGATGGCGGATGAAGGAGGAAATGGATCGTGCCCAGGCAGAGCTCAATGCCTTGAAACGAACAGAGGAAGACCTGAAAAAAGGTCATCAGAAACTGGAAGAGATGGTTACCCGTTTAGATCAAGAAGTAGTAAGTAGCTCATTGAATCGTTGCGAATTTTAGATGTCCGCACCTCGTTTACCCCGCACATTGTGGGTTTCGTAAGAGTTCAGAAAATTATACGTGCCTTTAAGCTTTTGAATATAGCTTCTCTGTGGCTTCGTTAGAAGAGGAGCCTGTGTTTGCAGCTTGGTCTTTAGGAGGTGGAGGGTATTTAGAACATCTCTCTATTCGCCAGCTTCACTCTGAGGGCTGCGGCTTGACTCAAAGGAGCATTGTTTCATGCTTGATGTCACCAGACAGTAGCCAGGAGATAACAGTTTGAGAGACTTCCGCGCCCTGATGAAGGTCTGCAGACCGTGGCTATATACTTAGGGGTCAGTTCTTTTTTGTTTCCAGATGTTTGAACTATATTGAAAGCATCTTCAGCGAGCCCTCCTACCTCCATCATCTAGGGTATATGCAGCCTTTCGCTCTTCAGCTTCCTCGAACTTTTATCAGACTGCTGTGCCATGTGACTTGTTTGTTCAGTGATGAAGTAGAAACCTACTGGCATGACAGAAGTGCCAGCTTCCCTCGCCACTTTCAGTCCCACGAAGGGAGAATTTATTCCAGCAGATGTGTCTGAGGGCTCTGGGGACAGTGGTTTGTGTGTGCACATGAGTTCTGCAAAATGGTTCTAGTGTGTAAAGTCAGCCTCACAGTAGTAGCCTGAGACTTTTAAAAGTTCAGGAAAGTGGGGCGCCTCAGTGGCTCAGTGGGTTAAAGCCTCCGTCTTTGGCTCAGGTCATGATCCCAGGGTCCTGGGATCAAGCCCCACATCAGGGCTCTCTGCTCAGCAGGGAACCTGCTTCCTCCTCTCTCTCTGCCTGCTTCTTTGCCTACTTGTGATCTCTGTCTGTCAAATAAAATCTTAAAAAAAAAAAAAAAAGTGCAGGAAAGTGACACCACTACAATTCCCAGCCTGCACCTGCCACCTACAGTAGCTCATAACTGAAGTTCAGCTGTTTGGGGTTCTGTGGATTGAGCTGCTTAGACAGGGGAAAGTTAGCCCTCTGTAGCATGGCCCACTGGCTTGGAATAAAGACCGCTTTTATAATTTTCATGTGAGGAACCTCCTGCTGGAAGGTATCTTGTCTGATGGCTTGGTTTGCAAGATCATTTGTTACTGAGAAGTGACGAGCTGATCACTGCCCCTGGAAGTGCTTAGCTCAGGGTGTTATCAACATTATTCTGTTCTTACTCAGCATCTTCCATCACCCTTTTCCTCTACCTTTGGCCAGTATGTTATTTCAAACATTCACCTCTACCGTGAGTTAAGTATTGCCTTGTTATTTTGCGGGTCTGTTTCTATAAAGTGGAGTTACAGAGTTGAGACCAGAGAGTTATGTACAGTTAATATGAAATCATGATGCTTGGACTATTTCGTTTTCAGGCTGAGGTTGACAAAAACATAGAACTTTTGAGAAAGAAGGATGAAGAACTCAGTTCTGCTCTGGAGAAAATGGAAAATCAGTCTGAAAACAATGATATTGATGAAGTTATCATTCCCACAGCCCCACTATACAAACAGATCCTAAATCTGTATGCAGAGGAAAATGCTATTGAAGACACTATCTTTTACCTGGGAGAAGCCTTGAGGCGAGGAGTAATAGATCTGGATGTTTTCCTAAAGGTATGTCTTCCTCAGTCTGCTTTCCAGGATCTCAGAACTCATGTTTTAAAAGAGGCACTGACCTTGAAAGCCACAAACCAGGAGGGTTTCTCTGTAGGGGAAGTTAAAATTCCTTGTGTTCCCAAAGAGAGCCAGTGAAATCTGTGGCTGTGAGCAGCATCGTCTTACCTACCCAGGGCCGAGGATCCATCTGGGAGAGGAAGAAAGGTAGATTAGTGGCCGCAGTCCCCACCCCCAGCCAGCAGGAAGTGGAACGTGGTTCTTCTCTCGTACTGCTGTACCTGGGTGGGTCTGGAGGAACAGTCAGATTTCCATTGGTTCTTTCTGGTCAGACACCACCTCAGTTAAGATTGCTGACTGCCACCCCCATTTGAGAGTTTGGTTTTTTCCTATTTTGTTAGAATTGCATAATTTTAGACCCGTTTTCCTAGATCAAACAGCCCTGCAAAGTATCAGGCTGCCCTGGTCGCACCAGAGTCCTTCTGCATGAAGGTTGTTGAGGCTTATTACTGTCACAGAGACGTGAAGATCCAGGGAGCCAGTACTGTCTGTTGGGTCATGAACAGTGGTTTTAGGACTAATGGTGGCAGCCCTTTGGATATTTGATCCAGCTGCTGCTGCTGCTTCAGTAAACGTGCAAGGCTGGTCGCCTGGTGCACGCACATGAATGTCTGGGTATAAGACCCCAGACTCCCTTTCTGTACACTTTCCCCTGCTTGGGTGCCATAGCTCAGGGAAAGGTGCACCCAGAGAGGGCAGAGAGAGGAGCTATTGCTAGGCATGGGACGAAAGCTGGCTTATGCTGCTCACTCCCCAGCTTTTTGACAACTGGGGATAATCGGAGCTATCATTTTATGAACTTTTGATAGGATCGTAGGTCAAGTTCTCCTGGTGTCTTGGTTTATCTTAAGATGTAGTTCAAACTCCTGAGCCAGATCCTATAAGGTCATGCTGTTCCCTGTAACGTAATCCTTCATAGGATCTCAGAAGGTCACTTTCCTTAACACAGCCTGCCAGCGTCAACCTAGTGAGTTTAAAAACCCCCATATAATGAAGTACTGGTTCCAAAGGAAGATGGCTAATTAGATCCCATCTAGGTTACAAACTGTATGATACTTCATGTGTGGGTCAAATCCATTCTAAACTGTTGAAACTTTTTTCCCCCCTCCCAGCATGTACGTCTTCTGTCCCGTAAACAGTTCCAGCTGAGGGCACTAATGCAAAAAGCAAGAAAGACTGCCGGTCTCAGTGACCTCTACTGACTTCTCTGATATCAGCTGGAGATTGAGCTCTTCTTAAAGCATTCTTTTCTTCTCTTTCTTTCTCTTATCAGTAGGTGCCCAGAATAAGTTATTGCAGTTTATCATTCAAGTGTAAAATATTTTGAATCAATAATATATTTTCTGTTTTCTTTTGGTAAAGACTGGCTTTTATTAATGCACTTTCTATCCTCTGTAAACTTTTTGTGCTGAATGTTGGGACTGACTATGCTAAATAAAATTTGTTGCATAACTTTTCTCTTTATTGAACATTTAGGAAACATTAAATCTTATTAAGAAGCCCGGTTTTTGATTTTGCAAACAAAGCATAATATCAGGTTAAAAATTCGCATTATTTGTTCTGCAATATATAAAGTAAACTCTGTTTAGTATGGGGCATACCACATGGATATCTAAATACCTGAGTGACATTCCGTGGCAGGCCCTGCGTGGGGCCCTCCTCTACCAGCCCTTGCCAAGATTTGTTACCTTTCTAGGCTTCACCGAATCACAACTGTTTCCATCAAGATGGAAGGAACAGAGTGACAATTGCCAAGCTATACACCAGAGAATTTACGTTAATTGGGCAAGACAGTCTGGCCACAGCTAAGTAGGAGGGGTAGAGTGCCTCCCCACTTTTAGGGGCACTTGGAGCCAGTCTTCCTGGTGAGTTGGTGACCACCCCGTGAGCTCTGTTTCATGCAGAGCTCAGCTAAGTAGAACAGAATTTTCTATCAAAATGAGATAGAAAATTCATGAGGTTACAAAGAAAAGAAAAGAACTACTTAAGATATTGCAAGATATTTAGGAAGCCAGACAGCCTACTCTATACTTCCAAGAAAAGAATGCCCACCTTGGTCTCCGTCATCACTGAAGGATTTATACAGTTTAGATCATCTATAAAGATTATCAGAACAGCGGTACCTGGCTAAGTTGGTGGAGAATGTAACTCTTGATCTTGGGTTGTGAATTCAGGCCCCATGTTGGGTGTAGAGATTACTTTAAAAAAATTATCAGAATAAAAGCCAGCAAGGTCAAATCAAGGCTTAATTTAGGATTGGAACTACCATTTAGTAACTTTTGTATATACATCCATTTTTACCTTGTAGATAAAGTTGCAACGTTTTTTATTTTTTTATAAACATATAATGTATTTTTAGCCCCTGAGGTACAGGTCTGTGAATCACCAGGTTTACACACTTCACAGCATTCACCATAGCACATACCCTCCCCAGTGTCCATAACCCCGCCACCCTCTTCCGACCCCCCTGCCCCCCAGCAAACCTCAGTTTGTTTTGTGAGATTAAGAGTCTCATGGTTTGTCTCCCTCCGGATCCCATCTTGTTTCATTTATTCTTTTCCTACCTCCCAAACTGCCCACGTTGCATCTCAGCTTCCTCATATCAGGGGGATCACATGATAGTTGTCTTTCTCCGATTGACTTATTTCGCTCAGCATAATACCCTCTAGTTCCATCCATGTCGTCACAAATGGCAAGATTTCATTTCTTTTGATGACTGCATAGTATTCCATTATATATATATCTCACATCTTCTTTATCCATTCATCTGTTGATGGACATCTAGGTTCTTTCCATAGTTTGGCTATTGTGGACATTGCTGCTATTAAACATTTGGGTGCACGTGCCCCTTTGGATCATTACATTTGTATCTTTAGGGTAAATACCTAGTAGTGTAATTGCTGGGTCATAGGATAGCTCCATTTTCATCTTTTTGAGGAACCTCCATGCTGTTTTCCAGAGTGGTTGCACCAGCTGGTTGCAACTTTTTTATAGTGTATCAGTGAACATATCAGCCAGCCAGAACACAAGGATCAGAATCTCTGAACACAGTATACACACATCATTCTTTTGAACCAAGTGGGGTGTGTGTGTCTAACACCTACACCTAGGCACGAACTGCAGTCATACAGGAACTAGAAACACGAAGTATCATCCAACATTTGGATGCTCAAACAGCTGGAGAGCTAAATAGAGAACTCGGTGTTGCCCCCTTTTTCCACATTAAGGAATTCAGGTTTATTCAAAATTTTGACATATCTAATCCTATAACTACCATCTTTCCTTCCTTAACTTCAGAATGGAAGCTTTAAGCAACTTTAAAGCTTGAGCTTCTGAATTTCCCAGTTTCTACACTTTTTTTTTCAAACAAGCCTCCTCTTCAGGGGTTAGCTTTACCTTTATGAGCAGGACACAAAGAAGCACTAAGGAATACTTCTTTTATCCATAGAGGACCTGAAATTAAAGGCTTAATTATTTCTTCCAGGGCACCTGGGTGGCTCAATGGGTTAAAGCCGCTGCCTTCGGCTCAGGTCATGATCCCAGGGTCCTGGGATCGAGTCCCACATTGGGCTCTCTGCTCAGCGGGGAGCCTGCTTCCTCCTCTCTCTCTGCCTGCCTCTCTGCCTACTTGTAATCTCTGTCTGTCAAATAAATAAATATAATATTAAAAAATAATAATAATTATTTCTTCCTTTCCTTCCCTTTCTCTCCTACCCCTGCCCTTCCCTCCATTCCCTCCTCTTCCTACAAAGGTCTGTAACATCAAAAACAGCAGTCGCTGAGTGAATGAGTATTTAACAGACTTGTGGTATGAATTATGGCAGAAAAATAGACCAACAGGACAGAGAAAAATGTAAAACAGATGGTTAGACATATTTACTATTTAATACACCGGCCATCTTTCCCCACGGGCCCCAGGCTCTGGTCCTGCTTGCTGGGAACCACTCTCCTTTAGCCGCCTCCTTACCCCATGTCACTTCCTAGCAGGGAATCCCTTCAAAATTCCTCTTAGTTTATTCCCAATCATTTGATTCCATTTTGCTTTAGCCTGTCATATTCAGACTAGCGGGGGAGTCTTACCCAGGCCTCAACTTACCTTCTCCAGGAGACTAACTGCTAACACTTCTGTTACTAGTCTTTTGGTTGTTTTTTTTTTTTTTAAGGTTTTATTTATCTATTTATTTATTTGAGAGTGAGAGAATGCATGAGAGGGGAGAAAGTCAGAGGCAGAAGCAGACTCCCCACAGAGCCAGGAGCCCAATGCAGGACTCTATCCCAGGACCCTGGGATCATGACCTGAGCCAAAGGTAGAGGCTTTAACCCTCTGAGCCACCCAGGCGCCCACTAGTGCTTCTTTTTTCTCTTCATTGGACATAACTGGAACTTTTAGAGAATATCTCAAAATGGTGCAAGACCTACCCACAGTGTTTCGCAATGTTACCAGATATTTGTATAGATAAACATGCAAAGAAACTTAGTTTTATGTAATTGAATAATAAATACCAGGACAAAGGTCTACAAAGGTAAGTTCCTCTACCACCACCACCACCCCTTTCTCAGTCTCTTCAGCAGCAAATAAACTTCAGAAAGAGAGATGCTTGTACAAGATCAACCTCAAAAATTAATTGTTCCTGGGGCGCCTGGGTGGCTCAGTGGGTTAAGCCGCTGCCTTTGGCTCGGGTCATGGTCTCGGGGTCCTGGGATCGAGTCCCGCATCGGGCTCTCTGCTCAGCAGGGAGCCTGCTTCCCTCTCTCTCTCTCTCTCTGCCAGCCTTTCTACCTACCTGTGATCTCTCTCTGCCAAATAAATAAATAAAATATTTATTAAAAAAAATTAATTGTTCCTCACAGATCCTCTTTTACCCCTGTTTTGTGGTAACGTTAAATAATTTTTCAAATATGAACATCCTACCTAACTCATGGTGGAAACTGGATATAGTCTCCTAAGATTCTTCAAAATACTTTCCATTAAATCCCCTACAGATAGGGAAACCCCCCAAGAAGTATATCTTTTCTTTTTAATCATCTCGGAACCACTCTGGAGTTAAAAGAAATCATGAACATAAGAAGTTAACTTCAGAAGAAATGTCATTGAACATCCATGTCTGGCAACCTATCTTGACAATGTCACAGAACTGAAGTGTTGCCATCAATAATTTCCCCTAGAAATTTCTTACAGGGGCGCCTGGGTGGCTCAGTGGGTTAAGCCTCTGCCTTCAGCTCAGGTCATGATCTCAGGGTCCTGGAATCGAGCCCTGCATCGGGCTCTCTGCTCGGCAGGGAGCCTGCTTCCTCCTCTCTCTCTGCCTGCCTCTCTGCCTACTTGTGATCTCTGTCTGTCAAATAAATAAAATCTTTTAAAAAAAATTTTTCTTACAGCAGTTGGTCATTTAAACAGTTATGAGGGTAAGTATAGAGATACAGAAATTAATACGGATATCAATTTTACCAGTAACAGTACAGACTATAAAATTTAAAATAATATATTGTCAGCAAGTGAGTACCTGCTGTGTTTAGGCTCAGAAAAAGACAGACTCGGTCCCTGACTGCTTAAGAATTTATAATCTGGTGAGCCAATGAAAAGTGTGGGAAATAAAACAATGTATACCTAGGGGAGCTAGTCTCATCTCCCTGGTAGAATTCAGGCTCACATCTAACTCCAGGGACTGAAAATGCAAAATGAGCATATTACCTGGCAACTGTTTGGACATTTTCCCACTGCTCGGGATCTTCGTCAGTTCCTGTGTCTAAGTTCAGATCCTTCAGAGAGACCCCATCAATGTTCACTCCACTCTACACAGGAACTAAGAAAAAGGCGCCAAAGTATTTTTACTACATGGTATTGTGTAAACAGGGCATTTTTTTTAAGCCTTAGCAGAACTGTTACAGTTGCGGTGAGTGGCTTTCAAATAGGAATGTTCAACGGAATTATCAAATTCGGATGTCTATATCCTGCCCAAAATAGGCTAAACTAAGATCTCTCTAAGGATAGGGCCCATAATTCTATCATCTTGCCAGAGATTCTCCACACAAGAAAGTTAGTTTTAAACTTCCAACTGTAGATAAGTTTTAAGCTTTATCTGAATGGATTTCAAGGGTTCTTAGGAAAAACTGAAAAAAAAAGGATTACCATCACCACAGCACCATTTGTCTTTCCTATAATGTTCTTCAGTTAATATGAAGAATTCACGGGGCACCTGGTTGTCACTGTCGGTTAAGCGTCCTACTCTTGGTTTCAGCTCAGGTCATGATCCCGGGGTTGTGAGATCCAGCCCTGTGTCGAGCTCTGCACTCAGCACAAGCCCACTCAGGTTTCTCTGCCCTATCCCCCTGAGCTCAAGCTCTCACTCGCTCTATAATAAATAAATATTCTTTTTTTTTTTTAAAGATTTTATTTATTTATTTGACAGAGAGAGATCACAAGTAGGCAGAGAGGCAGGCAGAGAGAGAGAGGAGGAAGCAGGCTCCCTGCTGAGCAGAGAGCCCGATGCGGGACTCGATCCCAGGACCCTGAGATCATGACCTGAGCCGAAGGCAGCGGCTTAACCCACTGAGCCACCCAGGCGCCCAATAAATAAATATTCTTTAAGAATTCACGTTACTTGTTTTACTGCACTGACCTTTCTAGAGTGTGCCAAGTTAAATATAAACTGTATCATGTTATTCAGCGCTGCATTAAGAAAGTCTTTTAATCCCAACGTAGGATTATAGTAACATTCTCACTTTTTTCAAATCTATTGGTTTTTCTGGTAGATTATTATTAAAACAGTGTTTAAGTGTAAAAGGGCCTAGAGGGGAATAAGTCCTTTTCCCCCCACTCAAACTATGTTATTTCATGATGAAATAACTATACAATCAATATTGTCTAAATATCTTTGGAGAATGCACAGCTCAGTGGTGCTTTCAGGCTTACCACTTGAGTCTCCAGCTTCCAGAATGCATACCAAGCCTCTGCCCAGAAAACAGAAACAGGCAGTGTCCAGATTACAGCCACTGCCACTAACACGGGTTTTGGAAAACCCACTCAACTTCCAGGCTACATAGGTTAAGGTATCCACGGAGAAGAAAAAGTTCTTAAGAGAAAATGAGTTCATGTCAGAAAATGTTTTTCTCTAACATGATACATTTTTTAGGTTTATCTAAAACTGGTAAATCTAAAAAAACAGGGTTCTTTATCAATTCCAACTATACCCCAATTCCAACAATACCCAATATAAATAAATTAAATAAAAGCTTTTTGTTGCTGCCTTACATAGTCTTTGTGCAAAAAACACAGTAGTAGGTTCACTCCATAAAAAATTTTGAGAAATGGGTGCCTAGGAGGCTCAGTTGATTAAGCATCTTTTTTTTTTAAATAAGATTTTATTTATTTGACAGCACCAGCAGGCAGAGGGAGAGGGAATAGCAGGCTCTCCGCTGAGCAGACAGCCCGACGGGCTCATTCCCAGGATCCTGAGTTCACGAACCTGAGCTGGAGGCCACTTAACCAACAGAGCCACATAGGCACCCCAGCATCTGACCTTGATTCCAGCTCAGGTCACGATCTCAGGGCGATAAGGATCTAGCCGCAGGTCAGGCTCCACACTGGACGTGTTGCCTGCTTGAGATTCTTGCTCGCTCACTCCCTCTGCCCCCCACCCTTAAAAAATCAAACATCAGTAAACAAATGCTCCCTTTTTTTAAATGATAGTTTTCCTCAGAGAATAACGCATTTAGAGCAAAAATGTCAGTTAAGGTGGGAACAGAAGCGTAGATCTTAGAATATCACTGTTGAGCAAAACATAATCAGGCCCTAGTCCCAGTAGGAAAAGGAAAAACTTCTGGTAAAGCCTGATGGTTTGGGTGTGTGAACTATTTTAAACTATAAGCTTTATCAGAATTTCTTCCTTAATGAATTTAAAAAGTGGTAATGATAAGCCAAAAGGTCAGTATAGCTGTAGTAATAGCAAAAATGGAATTTTTAACAAAAAAGCATTAATAGGGATAGAGATACTCCATGGCATATGAAACAATCCAACAACATATAATAACCATGAACTTAGAAGCAATTAATAAAATGGCCTCAGATTATATGAAGAAAAATTAGGAATTCCAAGGTGAATCTGATTCATAATCAGTGGAAATTTTTAATATGCTTAAATCAGTAATAATTAAAAACCAGGAGGAATTAGTAGTAACTTAGTAAAAAATAAAATGAATTGTGACTACAGAAAAATCATCATGCCCAATAAAGTTATTTTTTCTCTTAAATACATAGGGAACATTTATAAACACCATCAATTAACTAGATAGCAAACTAAGCCTTACTAGATTTCAAAGAGGTGGTTAACCCTAAAAATACCACAGAAACCTCCCAAAAAAGTACCTTCTAGTAAATTTATATTCTCATATGCATCTTTAAAACAAATATAAAATCAGTGACAAGAGTTATTAATCATAAAGTAAAAGGAAGTAAAGAACAGACCATACTAGGATTAAAAAAAAAAAATCTACCAATAAAATAGCTAGTTGTTGGGGAGGGAGCTTAAAATTAGAAAAATATTTAGCCAAACTAGAAGGGGAAAGGGCAATATCTCAGACAAATAATATTAAGAAACAGAAGTAACCACAGATAGAGAGGTTAAAAATGTCCTAATATATCACCTTGAGGCTGGGAGCCATGATTGTGGTGAGGGGAGCAGGATACAACTTCTCATAAAATATGAAATACATGCCAGTACATTTAAAAGCTTGGATGAAATGATCAAGTCTAGAAAACTTCCTAAAATGACTAAAGAAATTGAAAATTTGAATAAACGAATATACATTAATGAACTATCAAAAAATCAAAAATCTATCCCCATGCCATTTCAAATTGTTTTACAGATGAATTTTATTAAAACTTCACGGAACAGCTCATTCTTCTTTCATGCAACCTGTTTGATAACAAAAAGGTTTTGGGAGAAACAGTAAAACCCTGACATCAAAACTAAGAAAAGACCACAAGAAAAATAATAAACCCAAATCACTTATTTACATAGATGCCAACAAGTACTAAATAAAATATTAACAAATATAATTAAGTGGGGTCTTTGAAAATACTTTAGGACCAAGTAGAGTTTATCCCAGAAATGCAAAGACAGTTCAGTATCAGAAAATATATTAATATACCACATGAGATTTAAAGGAAAAAAGACATATGATTATTTGAATTATAGAAAAGATTATGAGGGGCGCCTGGGTGGCTCAGTGGGTTAAAGCCTCTGCCTTCCGCTCAGGTCATGATCCCAGGGTCCTGAGATCGAGCCCCGCATCGGACTCTCTGCTCAGCAGGGAGCCTGCTTCCTCCTCTCTCTCTGCCTACCTGTGATCTCTCTCTGTCAAATAAATAAATAAAATCTTAAAAAAAAAAGAAAGAAAAGATTATGAAATTCCAAGCCCATTTAAGATTTAAAAAAATAAAACTCAACAACCTAGGAAAAGCAGGAAATGTCTTTAACCTCAAAAAGGTATTTGTGAAAATCCAAAACAAACATTATCCATAATGAAGAAAAATTAGAAGCATTTTTATTAAAAGTCAGGAACAAGACAAGGATACCCACTACCAGTGTTCCTATTTAACACCATAGTGGAGATTCTCTTAGCTAATGCAATAGGACAGGAAAAAGATAAATGTCTTAAGAATAAACAAGTCTTGGGACGCCTGGGTGGCTCAGTTGGTTAAGCGGCTGCCTTCAGCTCAGGTCATGATCCCAGCGTCCTGGAATCGAGTCCCACATCGGGCTCCTTGCTCCGGGGGGGGGCCTGCTTCTCCCTCTGACTCTGCCTTCCACTTTGTCTGCCTGTGCTCGCTCTCACTCGCTCTCTCTCTGACAAATAAATTAAAAAAAAAAAAAAAAAAAGAATAAACAAGTCTTCGGGCGCCTGGGTAGCTCAGTGGGTTAAAGCCTCTGCCTTCGGCTCAGGTCATGATCTCAGGGTCCTGGGATCGAGCCCCACATCGGGCTCTCTGCTCAGTGGGGAGCCTGCTTCCTCCTCTCTCTCTCTGCCTGCCTCTCTGCCTACTTGTCATCTCTGTCTGTCAAATAAATAAATAAAATCTTTAAAAAAAAAAAGAATAAACAAGTCTTTATTTGGAGATGGTAAAATTATCTAAGAGATAGTGTTTGATAACCCATGAACTACTGAAATTAAAGAACAGAAAAAAGAACAGACATGTGAGACACCACTAAACACACCAACATACGCATTACTGTAAAACCAGTAAGAGGAGAGAGAGAAGCACAACAATTATTTGAAGAAATAATGACTGAAACTTCCCAAATTGATAAAACACTTATCTGCACATGCAAGAACTTATGGAACTGCAAGTAAGATAAACTGAAAGAGATTGTCAGACATTATAGTCAAACTGTTAAAGCCAAGAGAAATGTTAGAGATAGCAGACATTGTATACAAGGGACCCAAAAGAAGTTAACGGCTGACTTCTCATCTGAAGCAATGGAAGCCACAAGAGAGATGAATGATATTCCAAGTGCTGTAAGAAACTCCATCAAGAATTCTCAACCTAGCAAATCTGTATTTCAAAAATTAAGGCAAAATAGAGATGTTCCCAAATAAAGAGTGAGAATTCACTGCTAGCAGCCAACCTGCCTTACAAGAAATACTGAAGGAAGTTATTTTGGGCTGAAAGGAAGTAATACCGGGCAGCAATTCAAATTGAAATAAAGAAATAAAGGGGCGCCTGGGTGGCTCAGTGGGTTGAGTGTCTGCCTTCAGCTTGGGTCATGGTCCCAGGGTCCTGGGATCGAGCCCCGCATCAGGCTCCCTGCTCGGCGGGAGTCTGCTTCTCCCTCTCCCTCTGCCTGTCTCCCTGGTTGTGCTCTGCCTCTCTCTCAAATGAATATATAAAATCTTAAAAAAAAAAAAAAAAAAAAAAAGAAAGAAAAAACACTGATAATACTGATATGTAGCAACTGTAAAAAAAATTATTCTTATATAGATCTTCTTATTTGTATATACATTTTATTACATATATAATTTATAATTATAAATATGCATGTATTAAAATGTGTATACACACACCCTTATTTAAAACTACACAAAAAAATTATCATAAAATTTAATAATTGGGCCTACAAGATACAGAGATAAAAGGGATTTGACAATAACAACCAAGAGGAGAGAGAAGAGAAAGAAGCTGGAGTAGAGCAAGGAAGTGATACCAGACAATAACTCAAATCTAGATGAAGAAGAATACCAGAAACGAAAAAATAAGGTTAATATAAAAAGCTTAATTAATGAAAAAAGATGTATATTTTCTTCTCTTGTGTCTACAAAAGACGTAAGATTATATAAAGCAGTAATATATATATAAAGCAATATATAGCTTTATATAAGCAACAATTATATGTATATAAGGCAATAATTGTATATAAAGCAATAACTGTAACACCATATTATTGATTTTGTAATATATATAAATGTAATATACAAAATAATAGCACGAAAGTGAGGGGCTGATGCTATAATGGAGCAAAGTTTCTATATTTTGTTAGAATTAAATGTGCAAAAATGTGAAGTAGATCATGGTGTGTTGAGCTGTATATTGTAACCCTAAGAGTAACCACTAAAAACACAAAAACCCTCAAAAACCATAGTTAAAAACAAAGAAATTAAAATGGTACTTCAGAAGAACATCCCCAAAGGGCACCTGGGTGGCTCAGTGAGTTAAGCCTCTGCCTTCGGCTCCGGTCATGATCTCAGGGTCCTGGGATCTTGAGTCCCGCATTGGGCTCTCTGCTCAGCAGGGAGCCTGCTTCCCCCTCTCCCTCTGCCTGCCTCTCTGCCTACTTGTGATCTCTGTCTGTCAAATAAATAAATAAAATCTTAAAAAAAAAAAATGGCTCTTGCTCCTCAAAAAAGAAAAAAATATCTTAAGAAAAATTTAAAAATACTTGAGACAAATGAAACCAAAACACAGTATACCAAAATGTATGGGATGCAGCTTCTCTGAGCTTAATGAAAATCACTACCCATAAATGCCTACAGCAAAACAAGAAAGATTTCAAGTCAATAACCTAACCTTCTATCTTAAAAAAAAATAAGAAGAAAAAGAAGAGCACACTAAACCTGAAGGAAAGAGAAGAAAAGATAATGAAGATTAGGATGCAAATTAAAATGAAGCAAAATAGAAAGTCAGTGAGAAAATTAATGACATCACAAATGTGTTCTTTGAAAAGATTGATGTGTTCTTTGAAAACAAAATTGAAAAACCTAGGCTGGCCAAGCTAGATTGACCACGAAAAAGAGAAGGAATCAAATTAGTAAAATCAGGAATGAAAGAGGGGATCATCACTATCGACATCAGAGAAATAATATGGGAATATTATGAACAACTATGAGCCAACAAATTAGATAATTTGCATAAATGGGTAAATTCCTAGAAAGACAGAAACTACTGAAAATGCTCAAATAGAAAATCCGAATAGACATACAAGAAGAAGAGATTAAACCAGTAACTGGGAAATCTTCCCAAAAGCAAAGCCTTCAGCAGGGAATTCTACTAAACATTCAAACAATTCCTGTCTTCACAAACTCTTCCAGAAAGAAAGAAAGAGACCACTTCACTACTCATTCTAGGAGGACATTATTACCCAAGGTAGACAAAGACCCCTCTGGAAAAACATTTTTTCCTCAAGAATATAAATATGGATACCAACAAAATGTTAGCAAACCAAATCCAACAGCATTAAAATGCATTATACATAACGACTAAGTTATGGCTTAACATCCAAAAATCAAGTGGCATAATACATTATAATGTATTATTATGTATTAAAATACATAACATAGGGGCGCCTGGGTGGCTCAGTGGGTTAAAGCCTCTGCCTTTGGCTCAGGTCATGATCCCAGCGTCCTGGGATCGAGCCCCACATCGGGCTCTCTGCTCAGCAGGGAGCCTGCTTCCTCCTCTCTCTCTGCCTGCCTCTCTGCTTACTTGTAATCTCTGTCAAATAAATAAATAAAATCTTTAAAAAAAATACATAATATAAACAAAAAGAGTGTCTCAAGAGACAAAAAGCATTTGACAGGGGTGCCTGGGTGGCTAAGTTAAGCATCTGCTTTTGGCTCAGGTCATGATGCCAGGGTCCAGGGATCGAGCCCCGCATCAGGCTCCCTGCTCAGTGGGGCATCTGCTTATCCCTCTCCCTCTCCCTCTGCCCCTCCCCACCCCAGCTCATTCATTTTCTCTCAAGTAAATAAATTAAATCTTTAAAAAAAAAAAAGCCTTTGACAAAATCCCATACCCATCCATGGTAAAAACCCTTACTAGGAATAGAAGGGAATGTCCCTAAGGAGCATTTATGAAAAACATTATCCTTAAATTGGGAACTAAGATAAGGTTGCCCATTCTCACCACTCTTATGCAGTACTCTATTAGATGTTCTATCGAGGCAGTTATGCGAAAAAGAAAGAAAAGCCATTCAGATTAGAAAGGAAAAATAAAAAAATATATTCACAGACATGTTGATGTATATATAGAAAATCCTAAGAACCTATTATCTAAAACCTACTAATCTAAACATCTAAAAACGTGGGAGATTTGTAGACTGAAAACTATAAAACATTGCTGGAAGTAATTAGAGAAGTCCTAAATAAATAAATGGGAAGACATCGATCAGAAGCCTTATGACTGTCAAGCTGGAAATACTACCAAAACCAGAGTCTCTGCAGGCTTTTTTGCAGAAATTGACAAACTGCCTCTAAAATTCATGTGGAAATGCAAAAAGCTCAGAAAAAAAACAAAATAATCTTGAAAAAAAAACAAAGTTGGAGGAGTTAACACCTGATTTCAAAACTTACCACAAAGCCACAGCAACTGATACATTTCTAAATACTATGGACTGATCTTTATGACAGGTTATTAAACTAAAAAGGTGTTGGAGGGGCTCCTGGCTGGCTCAGCTGGCGGAGCGTGCAACTCTTTACCTCGAGGTTGTGTGTTTGAGCTCCACATTGGGTTTGGAGAGTATGTAAATAAAATATTTATTAAAAAAAAAAAAAAAGAGGATGGCGAAAATTGTACATAGAAACAAAAAATGTTTTTTAAACAATAAAAACTGTTAATGGCTACTTATTTTTTAAATGGAGGCGAAGGGAAAAGAGGACAGAGATAGAAGCTAGACTTCTTGTAGTCATATAAATATTTAATAAAATTATCAAACAAAAAATTATCGAACAAAATTTAAATAGCAGTTCCTCAGGGCACCTGGGTGGCTCAGTGAGTCAAGTGTTTGCCTTCAGCTCAGGTTATGATCTCCGTCGGGGTCCTGGGATGGAGCCCTGCATCAGGCTTCCTGCTCAGCGGGGAGCCTGCTTCTCCCTCTCTCTCTGCACCTCCCACTGCTCATGGGTACTCTCATGCTCTCGCTCTCTCAAATAAAAATCTTTAATAAATAAATATCAGTTCCTCGATATCAAAACTGAAATGAATAAACATTATGTACTCAGTTTTGTTGTACCTGCAGACAAAACCTACTCCAAATGACTTTAAAATACAGTAATTTGACTGAATATGCCAGCCCATATTTCCTGAGCCCCAGACTCAATCAGCTACCTGTTTGATATTTCTTCCTGGTTGTCTTCAGATATTTCAAATTCAACATGTCTTAACTGGGAGTCTTGATTTTTCTCTCCTAAACCCAACAGACTCTCCGAGGAGCAGAGAGCCTGATGCGGGGCTCGATCCCAGGACCCTAAGATTCATGACCTGGGCCAAAGGTAGAGGCTTAATCCACTGAGCCACCCAGGTGCCCCAGAACTAGAGGGTATTATGCTGAGCGAAATAAGTAAATCAGAGAAAGACAACTGTCATATGATCTCCCTGATATGAGGAAGCTGAGATGCAACGTGGGGGGCTTGAGGGGCAGAGAAGGAAAAAAATGAAACAAGATGAGATTGGAGGGAGACAAACCATAAAACACTTTTTTTTTTAAAGATTTTATTTATTTATCAGAGATGGGGGGAGGAGAGAGCGAGCACAGGCAGACAGAATGGCAGGCAGAGGCAGAGGGAGAAGCAGGCTCCCCGCTGAGCAAGGAGCCCGATGTGGGACTAGATCCCAGGACGCTGGGATCATGACCTGAGCCGAAGGCAGTTGCTTAACCAACTGAGCCACCCAGGTGTCCCCAAACCATAAAAGACTCTTAATCTCATGAAACAAACTGAGGGTTGCTGGTGGGAGAGGGATAGGAAGAGGGTGGTTGGGTTATGGACACTGGGGAGGGTATGTGCTATGGTGAGTGCTGTGAAGTGTGTAAACCTGGCGATTCACAGACACGTACTCCTGGGACTAATAATACATTATATGTTAATAAGTAAATTTTTTAAATTAAAAAAAATCTTTAAAAAAATATTTTCTTCTACCAAGTTAAACCCAACCCACAAAAATTCTTCAGTGAACAATCAAAACAAAGCTGACCTGGATTAGAAACAATAATCTGTTTACAGCACGGACTCTATTAGATAATACTAGGAATCATTAATTTAAACATGGACACATTTCGCTGGACTAAATCAAGGCATGTTTCTCCTTTTCTCTGGCATGCATCTGTGATAATCACTATGTTGGAGTTTGCAGTGACAAGGTAAACTGGGGAAAGATTTGAATAGAAAATACATTATAGAAGAAAACATCTGACATTTAACCTTTTCTCTTTTTCTTCTTTTTTTAAGATTTTATTTATTTGACACAGAGAGAGAGATACAGCAAGAGAGGGAACAGAAGCAAAAGGAGTGGGAGAGGGAGAAGCAGGCTTCCTGTCGAACAGGGAGCCCAATGTGGGCCTTGAGCCTTGATCACAGGACCCTGGGATCGTGACCTGAGCCGAAGGCAGTCGCTTAATGACTGAGCCACCCGGGCACCCTTAACACCTTTTCTGTTAGGCTCCATCACCACACTGTTTATTGAATAGTTGGCTTCCTTAGATCTACTATGCCATAGCACCCTTTTAGATTCAAGAGATGTCACTAAGTTTTACTAAAATTACTGAAGTTTTTCTTGCACATTTTTAAAAAAGATTTTATCTGTTAGAGAGAGTGAGCAAGAGCAAGAGAGACCAAGAAGCAGGTAGAGGGAGAAGCAAACTCCCCAGTGAGCAAGGAGCCCCCAATGTGGGCTCCATCCCAGGACTCTGGGATTATGACCTGAGTTGAAGGCAGATGCTCAACCAAGTGAGCCACCCACCCATCCCTCTGTACATTTTTTAAAAACCTCCTAACAGGGTTGCCTGTTGCTCAGTCAGTTAATCGTCTGCCTTTAGCTCAGGTCATGATCCCAGAATCCTGGGATGGAGTCCCGCAATGAGCCTGCACGGGGCTCCCTGCTCAAGTGGGTGGCTGCTTCTCCCTCCACCCCTGCCTCTCCCCCCATGAATACTCACTTGCTCACTTGCTCTCAGATAAAATCCTTTAAAAAAAAAAAAAGAACTTAGGCTTTTGAGTCAAATAGAACTGGGTTCAAATCCTTACTTCACTTTAACTTCAGTTCACAGACGCACCATCTGTAAACCCTCGCAAAGTTGAGTTAAGGGTTAAATAATGTACATAAAGTGCTTAGCTGCTTAACTGCTATTACTGCTGCTCACAGGAAATCAGTCTGGTGCTCTAGGAAACCCTGAAAACAAATGGAAGTAAAACCTAATGATATTATGAGTATACAGAGTGGGGAACAACCAGCTGAGCATCTGACTCTTGATTTCAGCTCAGGTCATGTTCTTAGAGTTGTGAGATCAAGCCCCACATCAGGCTCCATGCTCAGCAAGGAGCCTCCCTCCTCTCTCTCTTGCTCGCTTGCTCTCTTTCCCTCAGTCCCTCCCCCTGCTCATGCTTACATGCAGGTGCTCTCTCTCTTTCTCAAATAAATCTTTAAAAGAAAAAAAGAACTAAATCTTTATAAAGGGAGATAAAAGAATGATTTTATTTATTCATGTATCATTAGAATATTTATAGTACTTAACTATGACATTAACCTTTGCTAGAAACAATGTTGAGCATCTTCCTGAAAGGGCTGCCATGTTGAAGAGCCATTGTCTCGCCAGTCAACTTGCCTTCATCAACGTCCACAAAGGCAACTTCACCACTCAAGCCATAAAAGAATTAGTCAAAAGCAGGGGGAGGGAGTAAACCTCTTAATTAAGTGGAGAATGAAAGAAAATTCTCATACCAGCTATCTATGTGTGTCTTATGAGTTATTAGACTCAGAGGAGACATAGTATGTTCAACATGTCATGATATAAAAATCCAAACCAGATGAAATACAAGTTACAAACGAAGTTTTAGTTCACAATTAGGAAAGCAACAGAAACGGTTTCATAAATAGGAGAGTCTCTGAAGGTAGGGAACACCTCTTTAATCGAGGCTGAGGCTGCACAGTGACAAAGCAGGACTTCTGTAGAAGAAGCTTCTCATCAGTCTCTGAGCGCCTGAGAGCAGGAAATGTTTACTCATCTCCACTGTGGTGCTTAGCACCCACCTAACACACAACAGCTCAGCAACAGTTTGTTTTTTAAATAAATGGAAGAAAATATAAGGCCCCTTCCAACTCTAATAAAATTTTATGGTTCTATAATCAGGCGGTATTATCTGCAAAAACTCATCAGTACTATATATTTCTAGCCTGCTACTTTATATGTAAGAAAGAGGGAAAATAACGTATTTGTATTTGCAAAAGAAACACCTGAAGATACACAAGAAACTAATTTAAATAGGTGCCTATAGCAGATGTTGGGGAAAGGCTGGAAGGAAACTAGACGAAATATATACTTCACCAGGTATATCTATCTATTTATGTTATTTTTATTTTGTAATCCTGCAAATGTATTGTTTTTTGAGAAAATGTTTTAAAAACTACAGATTTTTATGAATTTTAAATAACTAAAATTTTCACTGAAAATAAAATGACTGTTCTAGTACTTAGAAATAATCACACATCTATGATTTAAGTATATAAATATAAAGTGTAAGTATGTAAGTACGTAAGTATTTAAGCATATGAGTCTAACTTATACTGTTGGATATTTTACTTTATTCTAATTAATGGAAATCCAACGGCAAGCACTTTAAATTTTAAACAATATCATAACACAATAAAAAAAAAAGAAAAAAAACTACACCATACCTGATTAGCTTAGAAGTCTAAACTATCACAAGGGAAATGTTGCTACTTAATATGTCAGTGCTTTCTGAATACTCTGAATTATTCAGTGATTGTAGTAGTATGTAGCAGATTTATATAGTTTCAATAAAATTATCTTTGAAAAGATAATTTTTATTTTTTTATTAAAAAACAATTTTTTTTTACTTCACACAGAGAACACAAGTAGGCAGAGAGGCAGGCAGAGAGAGAGAGAAGAGGAACCAGGTTTCCCAATGAGCAGAGAGCTCCACACGGGGCTTGATCCCAGGACTCGGGGATCATGATCTGAGCTGAAGGCAGAGGCTTTAACCCATTGAGCCACCCAGGTGCCCCTGAAAAGCTAATTTTTTTAAATGTACTGTTACCCCAGTAGGAATGAGCACACCCAGCACCCAGATCTTGGTTTATATAATACCATTCTCCAATAACAGGAACTAGGGATCCTTGGAAAACAGGCTGATTTGGGCCTGGACCAGAAAATATACAAGATGAAGAAGCTAAAACATAGTGTCAGAAAGTAAGGAAGTGCTCAAAACAAAAGCCCAGTGTCGATGATACAGGTATGTCAGAGGCATACAGTAGTGAACTGAATAAGCTTCCAGTGGCCACAGATGCAAAAATTTGAGAGACAAAATCAATGAAGACTATTGGATTATAACCCAAAACATAAAATAAAATCCATGAATCCATAGTGATATTTACAAATGAATCAATAAGGTGGGAGAAACAAATCTCCCATGCAGAATTCCGAATAATTTATGCAGACATTCCACTCTCAGAGGGAGCATAACTCCCCGCCCTTGAAGTGCGGGCTGCACTTGGAAACTTCCTTCCAAAGAGCAGAGTGTGGAAAGGGAGAAAAAAGAGTAACTTTAAGTACAGAAACCTAATACTACCTCAGCCAGGTGACTGAGGTCAACATCAACCATAATAAACCATGTTTACAAGTATGTACTCTGGTTACAATGTGGTTACAAAATACCACTTTAAATCTGTGTCTTCCTCCCCAAAATCCGTAACCCATCTAACCATGAGAAAAATACCAAATACCACAGAGAGGCATTCTACAAAATATCTGACTCGTAATCCGCAAAATTGCCAGTCATCAAAAACAAAGTCCAAGGAACTGTCAGTGTAGGGGAGCCTAGAGAGACATGATGACTAAATTTAATGTGGTATTCTTGATCGGATCCTAGAACAGAAAAAAGGGCATCCTGTAAAAACTAAGGAAATCTGGGTAATACATTACCCATCATTTTAGTTAATGACAATGTACAGGTGTCGGCTCATCAATTATGGCGAATGTACCATGGGATGTTAATAACCGGGTGTGAGGTAAAGATAGAACTCTGTACTATGTTTTCAATTTTACTGTAAATCTAAAACTTCCTTAAAAAATAAGGTCTAAGAAAATAAAGTCAACAAAAAAAGTATTTTAATTCAATCTCTCTGGACACTTCCCATATTTATAGAAATGAAGGTGGGTAGAATATCCACACTCTATGCTATCCAGTACTTTCTCCCTTTTTTTTTTTTAAGATTTATTTACTTGACAAAGATCACAAGTAGGCAGAGAGGCAGGTGGGCGGTGGTGGGCGGTGGGGTGGGGGGTGGGGGGTGGGGGTGAAGCAGACTCCCCGCTGAGCAGAGCGCCTGATGTGGGGCTCGATCCCAGGACCCTGGGATCATGACCTGAGCCGAAGGCAGAGGCTTAACCCACTGAGCCACCCAGGTGCCTCAAGTACTTTCTCCCTCTTAACATGAATTTGGCTTTTATTCCTTCATTCCACTACTGTCTATTACACTGGGCATGATTCTAGACTTGGGATACAACAATAAATGGAATAAAGATTCCCACCCTCGTAGATATCACATTATAGTAGTGAAAGCTTATGTATTGTGGTATAATTGAGTAATTTTAAAAAACACTGTTGTTTCTTTCCTAGGTTTGTATCATACATTTCTGATGATAAAGTAATAATTCCTACTGACAACTCTTCCTTATCAGCAAGGAGCTATTTAAGATATCACCACCACTGTGGGGCTTCTGGTGACTCAGTTGGTCGAGCACCTGACTCTTGATTTAGGCTCTGGTCATGGTCTCAGTGTCTTGGGATGGAGCTCTGGGTCGGGCTCTACCCTTAGCATTGGGATTCTCTCCCTCTACTTCTGCCCCTCCCCCTGCTCACACTCTTGACACGGTCTCTAACAAATAAATAAATCTTTAAAAAATAAAAATAAAAAGTATCACCACCTCCTTGAACGAAAGAAGTTGCCAAGGCTAGGGCCAGGAGAGGACGAGTTTAAAGTGAGCCTTAACCCAAGACTTTGTAGGGTATCGTGCTCCACATTTTCTAAGACATACAAATACTACAGCTGTCAGCATTGTAGAATTCAAGCTCTTCGGAGATTGTGACTGTTACCTTTTTCTTATGGATAGGGCCCAATTCCTCCCGAAAAGGACCTTCAAAGTGAGATAATAAATAAATCTTTTACTTCAAGTTTTTCTGTACATATTATCTGTATACTTATCTATTCATGCAACTTGCCTTTTGTCCCCCTTTGTAAAACAAAACTAATAATTACTTTTTGCGATTTTTTTAGATAACATATATAAAGAACACTGTTTTCATTAATATTGATGTTGACAACAAATGTATTGGTTTTCATGTATGTTGATTTTTCATTAGCAATGACAACATCGCTGATAAAGACATTATAGTTGATAGGATAAAACGAGTCACTGGGAATTCATGATTGCTAGGAGCTGCAGCTGACAGAGGCTGACGTTTTTAGTGCCTTAGGGATACTTATGTCATCTAGATGAAACCTGGGGCCAATCCTTTAAATTCAGTAATCATCCCAGGATTAAAGGCTATAGGAAGGTAGCTTAAGGAAATTATAGATATTCCATTAATAAAAACAAAGCATAGCTTCAAGGGTTTATTACTATTCACTAAAACATTACGGAGTCAAACCAGGGTTTGATGTTCTTAGAAAGGGCTCAGAATCTTTTTAGTCCTGTGTCTAGACATTTAACCGGAAGCTAACTTTATCTGCCACATCAATACTAAGAACTAAACACTAAAACTCACCTTAGATGGATAAGGAAGAAGGGAAATATTGAGACTTAGAAGCAGGAGATTTTTAAAGGAAAAGGACTATTGTGTTTGGTACTAGTAGGTCACCCACCACAATAGAGAGGTTGTACACTTTTTTCCTACCATCTATTTCTTCATTGTGTGTGTGTGTGTGAGCTGTTTCCCTGTCAAGCGAAGGGGTCCTTCATACTGTTATCACAGGAGCAAAAGTGAAATGTGAACATTCTAACACAGAGGATACCATCATAAAAACTAGAAAAAGCAACCCCCTCTGGGTGAAACAATTAGAAAAGTGCATCTTTTCCTCTGGACTAAACCAGCAGGGACTGGATAGGGCCCCCACTCACCCCCTTTAACTGGTTAAAACCTTCACAACCATATGCAGTAGCCTTATATCCAAAGGACGAAACTTTTCTAACCCTATGGCATAGGGCACATAACTGACTTTTACTAAGATGCTGATTGCACAGCCCATACCAATGACTCCAGTTGCTATAATGGATTCTACTGTGATGAGCAGCCTCCTCCGAAGTGAAATTCTTGGTAGGTCACCCTTGATGGTCACCATCTTGGAAACTTAAGAGTGAGGAGAAACTGCAAAGCCACTTCCAGAATTGGAACTGGCCTACCGTGAGAGACCCCTTATAGAGAACGCCTGGGTCCCAGTGGAGAAAGAGGTGCTGTAGACCCAAAGGGAACAACAACAAAAGTGGCTGGCAAAGAAGCTGGGTGGTTTCTGGCCAGCAGCCCAACATATAAGAGGCAAAACAAGGGCGTTGGGGGATGGAGAGAAGGGTGGTACAGTTAAGAGGAATTCAGGAGGAGTGAAGGCAAAGGGGCCACTCCACCAAAAATGATACAACAGTCAGGACACCTCTTCCTCCCCTAGCCCAGCTCTCAGCTCCCGGAGTGAGCCCAGGCTCCCTAGGCTCCAGCCGAAGACGGCCCCCCATGAAGTACTTCCAGCCACACTCGCACAGGTGAAGGACCAGCCACCCCTGACCTGGATGTGTGTGCGGTCTGCAAGGGACACAGAGCCAGCCTCAGAGAAAAGAAATGATTTCCCGCAGCGCCCGTCCTCCGGCTGGTAGGCACGACCCCGGCAGCTCAGCTCAGGGCTGCGCTCATTCTGCTGCTGCAGAAAGAGAGCTGTGTGCTAAAATTTTATTTCTGTTTCCTTCTGATATACATGGTCATAAAGATAAGTGCTTACCTCGGGAGGCAGACTAAAAGAATGGAGGAAAATGGTAGAACTGTTTGAGGCTGCATGAGTGAAAACCGCAGGCTACTGAGGCTGCGCAAGGCCGCGTCCAGCTCGTGTGGGCCTCATGGAGTTTTCGCACACCTGAAGCAAATGAGGCCAGGAGGCAGGCTCTGATGGACTGCACCTGCGCCTGTCACCTGCGTAGGGGAGGGCTGACGGGCTTCAGGGAGGCTCCTGGGCTCTAAGGGTACGAGGTGCAAAAGATAACAACGAACTAGAGAGCCTCAGTTATCAAACAGAGTACTGCGCACCTAGAACTCATCCACTGGAGAGCTCGAGTAAATTTATTTCTAACCAAACCTTGTCTGGATGTGTTCAATAAGGGCTTTTTGACCCTCCACTGGGAACTTCCCCCAGAGCTCCTGCAGAAAGAGAGCTGTGTCCTACTTTTAACCACCCACAAATGTGAGCTAAAGCGGAGAGAGGCAAAGTTTTAAAACCCTCTGTGCAAAGGGTTTAAAGAAGATATGAAACCCTAAGAATTTGATCAGGGCAAAGCTAATTGATAACCATTTCCACTAGTGGATGGGAAAGCTCAACTTATTATTTATGAAGTAGTTAAATGCAGAATTCAAAATTCCCCTCTTTGTCTGGCTTCTAGTACACCAAGGCTTGTCTGGCTTCTAATACACCAAGGCTTCTAGTTCTCTTGGTCCACCACGTTCTACTTAATTGTTTTCTAACTCATTTGTGAATCATAATACATAACACACCTCTGACAAATTCTTTTAGAAGAAACAGAGCAGTGTTTCTCAAACTTTTTTTTCATTATCTCTCCCTCAAGGGCCTTTTTGGACTTTCTTGACCAATCGCTCAGCTCCACCCACCCCCAAAATGAAATTAAATATTAAAGAATAAGAGGGGGGCGCCTGGGTGGCTCAGTGGGTTAAGCCGCTGCCTTCGGCTCAGGTCATGATCTCAGGGTCCTGGGATCGAGTCCCGCATCGGGCTCTCTGCTCAGCAGGGAGCCTGCTTCCCTCTCTCTCTCTCTCTCTCTGCCTGCTTCTCCATCTACTTGTGATTTCTCTCTGTCAAATAAATAAATAAAATCTTTAAAAAAAAAAAAAAAAAAAGAATAAGAGGGGTGGCTGGCTGGCTCAGTCCATGGAGCAAGTGGTCTTCATCTCAGGATTGGGAGTTTGGGCCCCATATTGGGTGTAGAGATGACTTAAAAATAAAACGTGAAAAAACATGAAGAATAAGATTTTGTCTGGTAGGGTTGAACTTTAGGGAGTGAAACCCTTGTAGTATCTAATATTTTTCCCCCAACCGACCCCCATAACCAATTTTACACTCCTGGGGGTGATACTTCCCCCTGTGGAGAATACACAATGTACAACAGTTTTAGTTCCTAGAATATTTATTTATTTATTTATTTGACAGACAGAGATCACAAGTAGGCAGAGGGGCAGGCAGAGAGGAGGAAGCAGGCTCCCCGCTGAGCAGAGAGCCCCATGCGGGCGGGACTCGATCCCAGGACCCTGAGATCATGACCCGAGCCGAAGGCAGCAGCCCAACCCACTGAGCCACCCAGGTGCCCCTAGTTCCTAGAATATTTCCTGTAGAAACTATAGTTGGTGCCCTTCCAATATCTGTAAAGATTTCCTAAAATGAAGTTTTTAATTTGTTGTACAAAGAACAGCTTTGAAAAAAAAAAAAAAAGGCGGGGCGCCTGGGTGGCTCAGTGGGTTAAAGCCTCTGCTTTCGGCTCAGGTCATGATCCCAGGGTCCTGGGATCGAGCCCCACATCGGGTTCTCTGCTCAGCGGGGAGCCTGCTTCCTCCTCTCTCTCTGCCTGCCTCTCTGCCTACTTATGATCTCTGTCTGTCAAATAAATAAATTAAAAAAAAAAAAAAGGCAAAATCCACATTAGACTCCAGTATCCCTGCTATCCTAACTAAACTCTCTCTTGACCCTATTTGTGCATTCAAGGGAAGAGCTGAAACAAGGGAAAAGAACAGAATAATGGGAAACCAATCACGTTCAGCAGCAGAGGACTAGAATGAAAACTATTCAGATTGCAAGAATAAGAGTATGAACTGTGACTCTCTTCCTTGCATACCGTCTTCTAATTTTTCCCACTGGTCCTGTCCTAGCCTATTCTAAATTATTTTGGTCCTGATTTCTTATTTTTGTTTAATTGTGTATTTTCTATAACTGCCTTAAGTTGTAAATGAAAGGAATATTTCATATATATGTGTTCTGTGTATGTGTATACATACATCAGAAGTACATGTATGCATGCATATACATGTATGTCAATAATCAATTAATTGAGGCACCCTAAGTACTGTGAGATACTTGAGGACATCAATCAGGCCATACTGACCTCATAACCATAACACAGCAAGCGTAGCAGTAGTTCGCTCAACAAATGACAAGCAAATGGTCTGAACTTCCGGTGTGGCGTTTCAACAGAGACACCAAATCAATTACTTGGGTTTATATGTGTTTTTTTAATGATTTTTATTTATTTATTTGACAGACACAGATCACATAGGCAGAGAGGCAGGCAGAGAGAGTGGGGGGAAGCAGGCTCCCTGCTGAGCAGAAAGCCTGACACAGGGCTCGATCTCAGGACCCTGGGATCACAACCTGAGCAGAGTCTTAACCCACTGAGCCACCCAGGTGCCCCTACTTGGGTTTATATGAATTGGAATAATATTACAAGGTTCAAAGACATTTTGTTTAATTTTTTATACCATAAAATTTTATTTGTTTCCTTCTGATACACATGGTCTTAAGGATTAAGTGCTTACTTAGTAAAGATCATACATATGAAGCCAATGAAGCAGTAAAGTAAATAAAGAAATTTAAATAAAGAAATAAAAAAAATAAAGAATTAAATTTTGACACAAGAAAAAAGCGCTGGTTGTTTTGTGAGAAAAATCATTTTATATTATACTGGGTTGTTATACATATTCTACTAAATCTGAAGGCAACTCATATATGACATACCTGAGAAGTAAAACTTGCATCTGTATAGGTTGGGTATCATTAGAACTGAGCTATAAGAGACTCAGAGAGAGAAATCTACCATTTCCTTTTCCAAACCTAGCGGGACTGAACTTACATCATGGGTCTCCAGTGTTTTTTTATTTTTTACAGATCAGATTAAAATACTTTCCCAAAAAAACAAAAAAATAAAATACTTTCAAAATGTAAAATACACGTCTGACATCTTCTGTTCTATGGAACGGTGAAACATTAAGAGGCTTTAAAATACCAGGTCTTTTTGGATATTCCAGATTGTGTCTGCACTCTTCTTAAAAAGGGCCTCCTCCTCTGAATTCAAGTTAACTTTCACAACATCTGAGACACCATTTCGCCCCAAGATACAAGGGATACTGAGAAAGATTTCTTCATTTATTCCATATAAGCCCTAAAAGGCAAAATTAGATTATTGTTCAGTAACCTGATATGGAAAAGCAATTCTGCAAGATAGCTTCAGAACAAGAGGATACCAGAGACACCACAGAGCTCACTAGAATCAGAGGTGGGCAGAGTAATTAATACTGATCCTAACGTCCTATGACTGCAGAGTTTGTGTTCAAGGACATGAAGAACATGCCAGAGGTCTTCAAAGGCACCAAGAGAGGCACCATCTACTATTACCTTCCCAGTTCCACTTCTCTGTCCAAAGAAAAGATGCCATCCAATCCTTCATGATGCCATTTTATCTGATAACGGACTGCAAAACCAAGCGACCTGTGTTGGATGTAAACTACATCAAGAGAACAGTGAAGGTTGAAGTGGCTGGGAAAGTGACTGCTTTGTTTAAGCAGACCTTTACACCAAGAGCCACCGCTGAGTCAGACACCAGATGCTACAGGTGAGAGCTCCATTCTCCAAAGCTGAAGCCTCCAATGCAGCCTACAGGTACTCTCATGTGCCTCGCAGGGCCCTTGTCTTTCCCCTGCCAGTTACCAATGGAATGTACCCCTGTCATTCTGGCTACTTCTATCCACCACTCCATTTGACTTCTATCTAGGACCTCGTGTGATGAACATGGAATAGTTGCAACCATGGCCACAACCTTATCCCTCCTGGAACCTCCAGCTAGCAGCCCTGATGTTCCCTCCACTCCTGCAGCCAAAGCCAAGGTTGCAGAAGCAGCTTCTGGAGGTGATTACAAACCTGGGCAACAAACTTACAGGCCTACATGCCCACAAACCTGTTTCTGCCACCCTCCTACTACCCCCTGGAAGAGAAGACCCAAGAGGCCCCCTCACACCTCCGCCTTCCACCACTCATTGTTCTTTCCTATCCACCGCTTGGGGTTCAGTCTAGGGTTGGAGGCAGCAATGGGAAGGTCTCATTCTCCCTCCTTCCTTCCTTAAAATTAAACAGTTACCGGGAACTAGCACAGAGGGAAAGAAGAGGCTCCTTGACTCTGGAGTGGTACCTTCCAGTCAGTGTCCCACAGCAGCTCAGAGCCCGCAGGTGCTACTCAGCCAAGCTTCCCTCTCACCGTTTCTGAGGATCTCAGGGTGTGGCCCTTGCTCCTGTTTCATTCTAGTCTCCCACAAAGGGACTCTGGCTACCTCCTCCACCCCAGCGCGGTTCCCTCACTTTGGTAGGCACTTTATACTCAACCTCAAAAGCTCCATCACACCAGCCACATGTCTTCCTCTGAGGGCCCCTGCCAGGCTGTTCTCACATTCCCTCCTCTCTGGTCTGTGCCTAGCCATGGAAGGCTACCGCCCCACCAGACCACCAGCCCACAGTCCATTCCCAGCCGGGCTCCAGCTCCAGTTACACTCACCTTGCCCTCCCTTCTCTTCCCTTGGTCATTCTGTTGCCACCTCTGTGTAACTTTTGGGAGTTTCAGCTTGAGTTGCTGGGGATTGGGTGGCATCAGAAACAAGACCACTGTGGCTGAGGAGGAAGCCCCTTTGCTTTCCTGTTAGTGATTTGGGGATTTGTTTCCCGTCTGCTTTCTCTTTATTCTAGAAGGGGCTTCTCAGACTAGAACTGAAGAATGTATATCCATCCCATCGTGCCATTTGCAGGCTGCTGAGTGGGATGGAAATCCCACTGGCCCCTGGGGCCTGGCCCTGCCTGGTCCTATGTGTTGACCATGACTGCTACTAGTCCCTTCTTCTCTTTAGGCTTCATGCCTCGTTGACTGTATGACAATATGACTCTTGAATACACTAAAATTGGCTCTCATTTGTTCCTGGACTGGCCATGAAATGAGGAAATGGCTATTTAAAAACAATTCCCTATATATTTGGGGAAAAAAATCCAGTCAATATATTAATATGAAATAAACTGTTTTATACCCTTATTTATTTGCTGAAAATGTGAAGTAATAAAACTGAAGTAACTGGGATAAAAAGAAAAGAGTACAGGATTGATTATGTTCTTAATGTCAAATGTTTTATCAAAATTTTCTTTTAGAATATAACTTGTCCATTGATTTGTTCAATAAGAACTATGAAATTCCCATATTACTCAATCTCAGTCTCTCCTCAGAGCATTTGACATCTCCCTGACCTTGCCTCAGGAGGGCCCTAGGGGTCATTGCTTATTCTCCCGTATCTTCTGCATACCCTCAAAAGAGGAGGGGTGTGTGGTATCCGTTGTGTACTCATTGTCTCTTTCAAATCATTAGCCCCTACTCTCCTAACATTCCCCCTATTTTTTGAGGCTCATCTACTAATGACCATTTACTAACCTCTTGGTTACTCCATCTCATTCATAAAAGACTGAAACCTTGCTCACAGTTTTTCCTCTCGGCTCTGATTTCTGTGATTAACCTTGGTGACTTCACTGTCCAAGCCCCTTTCTTTCCAGCTTCTTGATGTCGTCAGCTCATAGACCCCTTCTCCCCCATCCCAAGTATCCTACTGTGGACCTTGTTAGAGCATCCCTCCATATCCATGACTTATCCTGTAACTCTTTCACCATATACTAAGACCTTCTGCCCTGTTTTAATTTTCAGTTTATGAATATTTCTTAAAGTCCTTATTATTCATTTTCTTTTTATAATTTATTCATTTGTATGTAGATCACATTCAAGGACAAAGGTCTTGAATTTTGTCTGTGACCCTTCAGCAGAAAGTCAAACCCATTACTAACAAGTGTATAAGCCAAAAGCTCACTTCCCCCATCCCTCCCTTCTACTTTCTCCCCCACCCTCTCTTTCATGCTCCAGCAAGTAAAACCTACACCCACATGAATTCATCTACCTTCCCTCCCCATTCCTATGCACACATCCGTGTAGAAAACTACACAATAAAGACAATCTTTAACTAAATTAATTAATGCATACCAACCTCAAATAAGCATCCACCTAACAGTAATTCTGCTTTTTGTGGGGAGTCAAATTCTATTTCTTTTTTTTTTTTAAAAGATTTTATTTATTTATTTGACAGAGATCACAAGTAGGCAGAGAGGCAGGCAGAGAAAGAGAGAGAGAGGAGGAAACAGGCTCCCTGCTGAGCAGAGAGCCGGATGCAGGGCTCAATCCCAGTACCCTGGGATCATGACCTGAGCCAAAGGCAGAGGCTTTAACCCAATGAGCAACCCAGACGCCCCTCCCTTGAATTCTTTCGGTGGCTTCCCATAGCCTTTATGATAAGGATCCAAATCCTTTTATAAAGCTTTCAGTACCAAACCCTGCTTGCTTCTCCAGCCTCACATGTACTTCCCTTCATTCTCTACATTCCAGAAACTCCCCTTTTTTAAGCTCCACAAGTGCCCTCTATTTATATTGACCTCTGTTCCTCTGTATGTGTATTCCCTCTGCTTAGACTTTTAGTCCAGCCTTCCAAATGAACTCCTACTCATTATTCAGAATAGGTCACATTTGACTTCCTTAGGAAGTCTTCCCTTACTATTATCCATGCTTCTACCCAGGGTACTTAAATTCTCTTCTTGTATACTCTTAAATACTTGGTAGTTTTCCATCATTTCACTTATCGTAATTTATTATTATATATTTACTATAATTGTTTTATTAAGTCCATTTTTTCTTGAACTTTATGAGGTCAGGGCCTTTTTTGTTCACCATTATATCCTCAACGTCTTGTATAATGCCTGGCACACAGTAGAGAATCAACAAATATTAAAGATGATGAATGAAGAGTCAATTTAAGCCTACCTTAACCATAGTCGAAACTGGATGCACTCTCCTAAGATTTTTCAAAATTGATCCTGCCAGATCTGTCACAGACAGTCCAATAGCCCAAGAGGTATACCCTTTAAGTTTGATAATCTCGTAGGCACTATTGTTATAGAAAGTAAGAAAATCAAATTAATGGCAAATCAACTCAGAGAAAACATTATTTTTCAAAAATCCAATTTGAAGTAACCTATATGTCAATGCCACTCCCAGAGATTTTTTCTAGAAATTATTTATGAACAGGCAATAGAAGTTTATATACTATTTTCATAAACTTCATTATTCAATTTAAGTAATAACTAACCTACCCTTCTCTTATCATAAAAGCAGAATCCTAGGGCATATGCACATATGCACTAAAGATGAAACTTTTTTGGAAATTTTTTTATTGTTGCTTAAGTATGCAAACAGAATCTGATCATCTTGAAGGTTAGCATATACATCTTGCTGACCACTTAAAGCTGTTACTAGAGTGCCAATGTAACTTTATGTAAGTAAAAGCTATGTGTACATATTATTCATAAGAATAAATTATTAGGGACGCCTGAGTGGCTCAGTTGGCTGGGCAGCTGCCTTCGGCTCAGGTCATGATCCCAGCATCCTGGGATCGAGTCCCACATCGGGCTCCTTGCTCAGCGGGGAGTCTGCTTCTCCCTCTGCCTCTGCCTGCCATTCTGTCTGCCTGTGCTTGCTCTCTGCCCCCCCTCTGATAAATAAATAAAATCTTAAAGAAATAAAAACAAATAAATTATTAAATCAATAATATATGAAAATACTGGAATATGTTCATGATACATTTTCAAAGGAAAAAAGCACAGTCCTAACAAACCTAGATATCCATCAACAGATGAATGGATAAAGAAGATGTGGTATATATCTACAATGGAATACTATGAAGCCATCAAAAGAAATAAAATCTTGCCATTTGCAACGATGTGGATGGAACTAGAGGGTATTATGCGGAGTGAAATAAGTCAATCAGAGAAAGACAATTATCATATGATCTTCCTGATATGAGGAATTTGAGACAAAGTGGGGGACTTGGGAGAGAAGGAAAAAATTAAACAAGATGGGATCAGGAGGGAGGCAAACTTTCAATCTCACAAAACAAACTGAGGGTTGCTGGGAGGGGGGTATGGAGAGGGTGGTTGGGTTATGGACATTGGGGAGGGTGTGTGCTGCGGTGAGTGCTATGAAGTGTGTAAGTCTGACAATTCACAGACCTGTACCTCGGGGGCAAATAATACATTATTTTTTGTATGTTAATAAAAATAATAAATAAATAAATAAATAAATAAATAGAAAAAAAGACACAGTCCTAAACATTATGCAATTTCTTATCTCAGGCTCATAACAAACATCATTCATATCTATAAAAACTTTAGAATTGCATTAATACACAAAGTTTTTCCCAGTGATTATTTTTAAGTGATATTACAAGTGATATGATCTTTTTTAAAAAATATTTTATTGTTTATTTAACATAGAGAGACAGAGAGATCACAAGTAGGCAGAGAGGCGGGGAAGCAGGCTCCCCACCAAGCAGATAGCCCGATGCGGGGCTCCATCCCAGGACCCTGAGATCATGACCGGAGCTGAAGGAAGAGGCTTAACCCACTGAGCCACCCAGGTGCCCCACAAGTGATATGATCTTCTTTACACTTTTCTGAATTTTCCCAGTTTCTATAATAAATATGTATTCTATTTCTGCATTGCCACCCAAAGATTTGGATGGTCAAAAGCAAAGAACAAAGAACTAAGTTTGTTTAGTTCTGAGAAAGGATCCAAAATAGTAAAAGGAATGTTTGGCATCAGTATTCATATCAGGTGGTCTTACAACCACGTGGGCACAGTTTCAAGGCCCCAGGACTGTACACAGTACCCTTGGTAGCAAAAGATAAGACCGATGTGTTGTATGGACCACCTCAGCACAGGAAAGTTAAGACTGGACTATACTCATTTGACTGTGGGCTCAGCTGAATCTAAAACTAGGGCCATAGTTAGAAGGCATGCAGATTACTATCAAATGTAGGATTAACTTTCAGACTCTCAATTCAATATGACCAAGACTCTGTGGGGTAAGTAAAAGGAAAGAGAGGGAGACTCTAATGGCTGATTGATTATATATGAGTTGAAGAAAGCTCTGCAGTAGATAACTGGGGAAAAAAAACTTACCAGTGGAATCTGGGTGATAGATCCACCCTCTCAGGAACTAACAAAATAGATTGACAAAGAGAAAACGGTTGAGGAAAAAATGGCTAAAAATATAATCCTTTAATTTTTAACCATCCTGATGAAAATAAAAGTGCTGCTATAAAGAGAAAGGTAAAGGAAGCAAATATAACAAGCTGTTTTAACGCTACTATCTTAACACAAAAACTGATTGTTCTGGGTTCTCTGCTCAGCGGGGAGCTTGCTTCTTCCTCTCTCTTACCCTGCTTCTCTGCCTACTTGTGATCTCTCTGTCAAACAAATAAATAAAATCTTTCAAAAAAAAAAAAACAAATACAGCAACATATTACAGATCAGTACACATTCCAGTTAGTCTTCCCGACAATGCAGTGTTCAAATTAAATTATTTGCACCTTGGTCATTTAGCAGAGGATCTCTAATTATAAAGGATCCTCATGAGACTGCTAGTTTTTATCTAAAACAACCCAACTATTTTCTATTATAGCCTCAGATTTTCCAGTGGCTAACCAACAATTGCAGGGCAGTGACATCATGATTTAATAGGATATACTTCCACGTTTTTATCAGAGCAATCAGTTTTTTTTATATATATATATATATATATATATATATATATATATATATATATATATATTTTAAAGATTTTATTTATTTGACAGAGAGAGAGATCACACGTAGGCAGAGACAGGCAGAGGGGAGGGGAAACAGGCTCCTTGCTGAGCAGAGAGCCGGATGCGGGGCTGGATCCCAGGACCCTGGGATCATGACCTGAACTGAAGGCAGAGGCGTAACCCACTGAGCCACCCAGGTGCCCTTTGGTATTTATTTTTAAAGAAAGTTCTTTTTTTAAAAGATTTAATTAATTTATTTATTCATTTGACAGAGACAGCAAGAGAAGGAACACAAGCAGGGGGAGTAGGGAAGGGAGAAGCAGGCTTCCCACTCAGCAGGAAGCCAGTATGGGGCTTGATCCGAGAACCCCAGGATCATGATCCAAGCTGAAGGCAGATGTCTAACAACTGAGCCAATCAGGCACCCCACAGTATTTGGTATTTAAATCACACAGAACTTCAGTGGAAAATGTAATCTTAATCATTATTCCCATATAGTAACAGCATTTTAAATTAGAAAGAAACTATAACATTCCCTGTGATACAATTATTAGAAATTGGATAGACAGAGACCAATGTTGTAACATTCCTGCAAGAACTAGATCGGTGGCTCTGCTGACATTTGCAAACTAGTATTGGCTAAAACAGGTTCCTTAGTGATTGAGTTGTGTTTCTGCCTCCAGATCAGGTCATTTCTGCATGTACTAGGAAATGGCCTGTAATGGCCCCTGTATCTGGAAATATGTGGTATATGGGTAAAGGACACTTGTGTTAAGAAGAATAGAAAATGATACTATAATATTAACAGGTTTTTTTGCTAGGCACTAACTTGATCTCTTAGCCAAAGCTATTTGGTATAACAAAGGTTAGTAGGTTTCTGTAAGGAAATTTAAGAAAATAAGAGGTGCCTGGGTGGTTCCGTTGGTTAAGCATCCAACTCTTGATTTTGGCTCAGGTCATGATTTCAGGGTTGTGAGATCAAGCCCCGAGTCAGACTCCATGCTGGGTGTGAAGTCTGCTTAAGAGTCTCTCACTCTCCCTCAGCCCTTCCTCCTCTGTGTGTGTGCTTTCTCTATCCCTTTTTCTCTAAGAAAAAAAAGAAAATGGGAAAAGAAAGAAAATGAAACATACTGATAAAAATAACCAAAATGAAAAGATAGTTGACCTAAAACTTCCAACTGATGTGATCTCTCTAGAAATAATTAGGCCAGAGGAGGAAATAAATTTGTTTTAGAAATATCAAACACACAATTAAATGAGTCTGTCAATACATTTAATAAGGTACAGTGATAATAAATCAAAGTGGAAGCTATGATAGTCCAATTGACTAAGGATTACCAAAACACCAGTGAGTGATTTTGGTTACCTGTTTTATAGATCTTGGTGGTTATAGGTATACCAGCTTGTCTTTTTTCTTATGTATAAAATATTGAAGATATGTTTGTCAAAGGAACTCTGAGGAATATATGATACAAAGAGGATCACCCAAGATCATGGAGAGGTATCATGGGTAGATGGTTAACAGTAGGTATGGATCCTTTCCAAAAAGGCAGGACTATCTAGGAAGATGACTTTGGGTATGCTTTTGCACGAAACAGTTTTCTAGATTAAAAAAAAAAAATTGGTTTAAGCACTGGACAATTCTGAAAAGATGATGAAGTAGGAAGCACCAGGATTCTATCTCCTCACCTCGACAATAACTGTTTTGTCAAAATCTGTCTGATATAGCTATTCTGGGACTGTGGAGTCTATTAAAGGCTTGAAACTTTCAGGGAAAGGTTCCAACGGTAATTTGTAGTTAATTTTGGCCAGTTTCCGCTCTTAGCACAGTAGAAGCTACTCATCCCCCAACTTCAGCAGGCAGCTGTTCACATGTTCACCAAGCAGCTTGGGCACGGCCTGCAAGGAGGACACCGTCCTCTAAATATCAGGGATCTGTGCTCTAATGGCTGATGGGTTGCTTCTGATGACAGATGTGTAGAAAAAGAAAGGCAGCCATTGTTGTTGCAACTCCCCCCGATCATTGCAAAAAGACCTGTCAACAAAGGATCTTACAATTTATATGTGGCAAAACTGTCCTTCTAAAATGAGGGAGAAATTAAGATATCCCCAAAGAAACCACAGTTGAGGGAGTTATCACCATTAGTCCTGACCTGTAAAAAATACTCAGTAGAGTTCTGTAGGGTAAAATGAACAGTAACTCAAAGCCATATAAAAGCAGAAAGGTCTCAATAAAGGAAAATGCATGGGCAATTATAAAAAGCTAGTAATATTGTAACAATGGTTATAATTCTACTTTTTAAAAAATAATTTAATAGACCAATACATTTTTTAAAAACAATCAAAAAGATAATATTATTGTGACTTTAGTTTGTAATTCTTGTTTTCAAAGCTAAAAGACTAATGCAGTTAAGAGTTATTAGCTTATTTGGGGCGCCTGGGCGGCTCAGTGGGTTAAGCCGCTGCCTTCGGCTCAGGTCGTGATCTCAGAGTCCTGGGATCGAGTCCCGCATCGGGCTCTCTGCTCAGCGGAGAGCCTGCTTCCCTCTCTCTCTGCCTGCCTCTCCATCTACTTGTGATTTCTCTCTGTCAAATAAATAAATAAAATCTTAAAAAAAAAAAAGAGTTATTAGCTTATTTAGAAGGCATACAATGTATAGACATGTACTTTTTTATATCAATAATCAAAAAGGATGAGGATGGAGCTGTAAAGGAGCAGAGCTTTTGTATGTTACTGAAGTTAAGCTGGTATAAATTCAAATAAGTGTGTTATAATTTTAGGATGTTAAGTGTAATACCCATGGTAACCCAAAAGAAAATAACTATAATAGTTACAGAATATATACAGAAGAAATTTTAAATATATCATTACCAAAACAATCAACTGAACACAAAAGAAGACAATAATACAGGAAATGAGGAGCAGAAAGCTCTAAGGCATACAGAAAGCAAATAGCACAATGACATACTTCCCCCTAATCAGTAATTACTTTAAATGTAAGTGGGTTAAAGTTTCTAATCAAAAGACACAGATTGGCAGAATGGATAAAACTACATATCTAAGTATACATTGCCTATAAGAGACTCATTTGAGATCCAAGACAAATAGTTTGAAAGTAAAAGGATAGAAAAGATATTTTATGCAAATAGTAGCCAAAAGAAAGCAGAGGTGGTTGAATATCATACAAAATAGAAATCAAGAAAGTTTATAATAGCCAAAGAGGGACAGTATATATTCATAAAAGATTCAAAACAGCAAGAAAACATAACAATTATAAACATTTATGCATCAAATAATAGATCACTACAAAAACTGTATGCCAATGAATTAGATAACCTGGATGAAATGGACAGACAAATTCTTAGATCTAACCTAGCAAGACTAAATCATATATAAACAGAAGAACAGATTAAGACCTATATAAAATAAGAATGTTTGTCTGTAATCAAAAATCTCCCCAAAAAGAAAAGCCCTGGACCAATCCTTTTTAAACTTTTCCGAAAAAATTGAAGAGGAGGGAATTCTTCCTAACTGATTCAATGAAGCCAGCATCACCCTGATTCCACAGCCAGATGAAGTCGCCATAAGAAAAGAAAACTTCAGATCAATGTTTCTTATGAATACTGATGCAAAACACCTCAACAAATTGCTAGCAAGCCAAATTTGGGGCATTTTCAAAGAATTATACACTATAACCAAGTGATATTTATTCCTGGAATGGAATGTAAGAATGGTTTGATACACCAAAATTCATCAACATAATTTGACACATTAACATAATGAGAAAAAAAACACATTATCATCCCATTTGATACAAAAAAATCATCTGACAAAATTCAACACCTTTTCATAACAAAAACATTTAAGAAACCAGGAATTAAGGAAACTACTTCGACATAATAAAAGCCATATATGAAAAACCTACAGCGATCACAGTCAATGGTGAAAGACTGAAAGTTTTTCCTTTAAGATCAGGAACAAGGAAGGGGTGCCTGGGTGGCTCAGTCATTAAGCATCTGCCTTCAGCTCAGTTCTTGATCCCAGGGTCCTGGGATCGAGCCCTGCATTGGGCTCCCTGCTCAGCCGGAAGCCTGCTTCTCCCTCTCCCACTCTCCCTGCTTGTGTTCCTTCTCTCACTGTGTCTCTCTCTGTCAAATAAATAAATAAGTAAAATCTTAGGGGGAAAAAAAGATCAGGAACAAGGCAAAAATGCCCAGTTTGCCACTTCTATTCAACACAGAATTGGAAAATCTATCCAGAGCAGTTAGACAAGAGAGAGAAATAAAGGACATTCAAATTGGAAAGAAGTAAAACTATCTCTGCTCAGACAATGTGATCTTATATATAGATAACTCTAAAGATCACACTCTCTCACACACATAACACACACACACACACACACACACACATACTGTTAGAATAAATGAACTCAGCAAAGTAACAGAATATAAAGTCAACATACAAAAATTGCATTTATATACACTAATAATGAACAATATGAAAAGAAAATTAAGAAAACAATTCCACTTACAACAACATCAAAAAGAATACAATACTTAGGAATTAACAAAGGAAGTGAAAGAATTGTCCAAAAAAAACTACAAAATATTGTTGAAAGAAATTAAAGATGACATAAATAAACCTAAAGTGAAAATCTCAGGGAATTTCAGGGACCCTGAATAGCCAAAACAATCTTGAAAGGGAAGAACAAAACTGAAGGACTCAGTTTGCCTAATTTCCAAACTTACTACAAAGCTACAGTAAACAAAACAGTGTAGTACTGGCACCACGATAAACATATAGGCCAATGAAATAGAACAGAGATCCAAAAACCGATTTCCATATCTATGGTCAATTGATTTTCAACAAGGGTGCCAAAACCACTGAATGGGGAAAGGACGGTCTTTTCAACAAAAGATGCTGAGAAAACTAGATATCCACATGAAGAAGAATGAAAACTAGATATCCACATGAAGAAGAATGAAAACTAGATATCCACATGAAGAAGAATGAAAACTAGATATCCACATGAAGAAGAATGAAAACTAGATATCCACATGAAGAAGAATGAAAACTAGATATCCACATGAAGAAGAATGAAAACTAGATATCCACATGAAGAAGAATGAAAACTAGATATCCACATGAAGAAGAATGAAGTTGGACCCTTACCTAAGACCAAATACAAAAATTAACTCAAGATGGATAGGATATAAATAAAAGACCTAAAACCATGACACTTTTTTACATGAAAACATAGGGGAAAAGCTTCACAACATTGCATTCGGCATTGCTTTATTTGATATGATGACAAAAGCAACATAAGGAATAAAAAGGCAAATTGGATTTCATAAAAACTTTTTAAATTTTGTACATCAAAAGATACTATCGAGGGTCTGGGTGGTTTAGTCAGTTGAGCGTCCAACCGCCGGTTTCAGCTCAGGTCATGATTTGTGTCATGAGGTCAAGTGCCTACATAGGGCCCTGCACTAAGCAGGAAGTCTGGTTGAAGATTCTCTCCCTCTGTCCCTCCCCCCATACATCTAGATGTATTTTTTTGTAGGTTTAATATTCCAGTTTTGAATACCCAACAGTGATTTCTAAGTTCTATAACTTCTACTCATATGCTTGACTAAAGCATGAAGGAGAATCATGTGTGCTCTTAAAGTTGATGTATAGAGTTGGGACACTTATTTTACTTATAAATAAACCTAGTTAACTTCTGATCGTCTGATCAATTTCATATTTCTTTTCATCAAATCATTTGATGAACATTTAATCATTTCTAGGTACTATTCTAAGCATTTTACATGTACTAACTCATTTACTGTTCAAAATAACCTTCACAGGCTCTATTATTAGAGGAAAAGGATGTGCAGCATTATTTACAAGAGCCAAAATATGGAAACCACCCAAGTGCCTATCAATAGATGAATGGATAAAGATGATGTGGTGGAATATTACTCACCCATAGAAAAGAGTGAAATCTTACCATTTGCAACAAAACGGAAAACTTGGAGGGCATTATGCTAAGTGAAGTAAGACAGAGAAATACCAATACCATACAATTTCACTTATATGTGGAATATTAAAAAACAAACAAACAAACAAAAACAGACTCTTAAATACAGAAAAGAAATTAGTAGTTGCCAGAGGGGAGGTGGTGGAGGGATGGACAAAATAGATAAAAGGGATTAATAGATATAAATTTCCAGTTATGAAATAAATAAGTGATGGAGATGAAAAGTACAGCTTAAAGAATGTAACCAATAATATTGTTATAATGTTGTATGATGACAGATGGTGACAACACTTATTGTGGTGAGCACTGATTAATGTATAGAATTATACATCAATCAATATCCTATGTTGTATACCTGAAACTAGTATAACACCGTATGTTAATTATACTTCAATAGAAAAAAAGATGAAGAAACTGTACTTTTAATATTTTAAATAAGTTCTCAATATCATACCACTAGCAAATGGTGAGCAGGTTCAAGCCTCAACAATCTGGTTCCGAAATCCATGATCATAATCACTATGCTATATTCCCTCCAAACACATATGAGTTCTTGTGAAAGTATAAGCAGATTTTCCTTTAAAAAATGACCCCCAAAGGGGTGTCTCGGTGGCTCAGTGGGTTAAGCCTCTGCCTTCAACTCAGGTCATGATCTCAGGGTCCTGGGATCGAGCCCTGCATCAGGCTCTCTGCTCGGCGGGGAGCCTGCTTCCTCCTCCTCTCTCTCCCTCTCTGCTTGCCCCTCTGCCTACTTGTGATCTCTGTCTGTCAAATAAATTTTTAAAAAATGACCCCCAAAGAAAGCTATGCATAATATAATTCTGAATTTGGAGATTTTCAGAAGGTTAGAATTATTTATCACAAAAAAGGCAAAGATCACGTGCATACTTTTTGTTTGTGAAACTAATTCTTAAGACTGATTATTAAGGCACTGAGACATTGAATAAGTACTGTTACCTTTCAACAACTTGTTTATGTATATTTTTCCACTGCTCTTTGTCTGAATCAGTTCCTAATTTAGGGTTTAGAGTCTTCAGAGCAACACCAGCAACATTCACCCCACTCCATAAAGGCACTGAAAGAAACACATCTCAGAATAAATTCTTCTTTCTTGTACTGCATCAGTTCTTTGAGTTCAGTGGGTTTCTATTATAAAGTTAGGTAACTATTTTACACATATATAAAAATAAGTTTTAAATGGACAAAAGAAAGAAACAAAAACCAAAATTATAAAGTATTAGAAAAATATGTAGTAGAAGTCATTTGTAATTTTGTGGTATAGGAGGCATTTAAAGCAAGATGCATCTGCAGGATCCACAAAGAAAAGGATGAGATAAAACATCAGAAGGAGCTCGAAGGAAAAGAGCAGCAAACACTACACAACAGTAACAAAGAGCTGACAGGGAGTAACTGTCAACCCGGAACTCTCATTCAAGAATGAGGTGAGTCTAAAACACTTCCATATGAACAAAACTGACAAGATATACTTCCTGAAGATATACTTCAGGAAGAAAGAACTGAATCCAGGGGAAGGAGACAGATACAGGAAATAAAGATAAGCAATACAAACGGCAAACAGGTACACAAATCCAGACAGGTGTTACACTTAAATAGTAATAACTACTTTGGAGAGACGAAAACAGAATGGAACCCCAAAAGTAGTTAATACTGTTGTCCCTTGAACAACACAGGTAGAACTGTGTGAGTCTCCTTATACAAGAATTTTTTCTAGTAAGTATATTGGAAAATGTTTTGGAGACGTGCAACAATTTGAAAAAAACTTGCAGATGAACAAGGTATTACTCTAAAGAAAAGAGCATATAATATGTATAACATACTTTGATTGAATTAACTGCTTATGTTACCACTAAGGCTTCCAGTCAATGGTAAGCTATCAGTAATTAAATCTGGGGGGAGTCAAAAGTTATATGCAGATTTTCAACTGTGTGGGGATTGGAACCCCTAACCTCCATGTTGTTCAAGGGTCAACTGTAATTACATATGTGAGAGAACAAGGTCAGTCAAACTTAATACATTGTAAGGTCTATTCCAAAGAAGAATAAACAGACTAATTATTTTGAGGACAAGTATGAATATAGGTAACCACTTACAAACTGATTGTATAATCCAAAGTAGTAAAAGAAATTAAAGAAAGTTTAACTGATCAAGTAGAAAGCAGTAAAGAGAAAAGAAACAAAAGAAAATCTCACTAAATTAAATAATAAATATATTCAAATCAATACTAATCAGAATATACTACTTTTTAAAAAATAAAATTATGGAATATTAAGTGTGAGACATTAAAACATACCTAGGAAAATCAATTTTAAGGACTTTGAGGAGGAAGAACTGAGTTAAGAAAATAACACAAGCAAAAAGGGTCAAATTAAGGCACTGGTGAAACAAATATTTATCTAAGTCAAATCAAAAACATTTGTTTTGGGGGCGCCTAGGTGGCTCAGTGGGTTAAAGCCTCTGCCTTTGGCTCAGGTCATGATCCCAGTGTCCTGAGATCGAGCCCCGCAATGGGCTCTCTGCTCAGCCCCTGCTGAGCCTGCTTCCTCCTCTCTCTCTGCCTGCCTCTCTGCCTACTTGTGATCTCTGTCTGTTAAGTAAATAAAATCTTTAAAAACAAAAACAAAAACAAAACAAAACAAAACCAAAAAAAACATTTGTTTTCTAAAGTAAAACACCATGGTATGAGAAGTTCAGCTTGGGAAAAGGAAGGACAGTAATTGAGAAAGGTCATGAAAGTGTTTTCTGGTACATTTACCAGAATGGTAATTACACAGATATGTTCACTATTTGATGATTTATTGAGCTATAAATTTATATTCTGTACAATTTTTCAGCATGTTTTATATATACTTAAGTGAAAAAAGTTTTAAAGTATATGATAAATTTTATCATGATTTTAAGAATATCTATTATATTATGACCCTTGAAGTAAAAGGACAATAGAAAGGCTCACTAAATGTTTTGAATTAATGAATGATTGAATGAACAAATGCTCCCTATTCCCTATAAAATGAGTTTATTGACATTATGGAAAGATTTGCATGTATGCCAAATTAGAGAACATTGTAAGAAGTAGAAAGTTCTAACTGTGCAGCAGATATTAGATGTTTAAGTTCAGAAAAGAAAAAGGTCAGTGTGGCCTAAGTAATAGTTTAAACCACATATTATATAATATTACTTACATGAAAAATCTGAAATAAATGAATCCGAAAGTAGATTATTGGTTGCCTGAGGCTAGCTTTCGTGTGAGCACAGTAATGGGAGTTTCTTTTTGGGGTGATGAAAATGTACTGTAATTATCTTGTAGTAATGGTTGCACAACTCCTTGAATATACTAAAACCCATACACTTTAAATGGATGAATTTTATAATATGTGAATTATATCTTAATAATCTTGTTAAAAAATCAAAGTAAGGTAAAGTTCTCCAGATATGAGAAACTCTCATAAAATAGCTATACGCTATGTGCACTATTTTATGAGAAGTAGCTAAATCCATGAACAGAAGACAAAATATAGGAATAGAAAAAGATAAACCAGGGCAGTACCAACAAAATGAAAGTTATGTAGCTATATTAAAATCGGGAAAAAAATGGACTTTAAAGAAAATAAGCATGATTAGAGATAAGTATGATTACGTAATGATAATAGGTTTATACTTACCACTAGAATCACCATGTTCTCCAATAATCCAACCATGGCAGCTTGCGGGATGGACACCCAACTTCTCTCCAATTAGGTAACGGAAACGGGCAGAGTCTAGATTACAACCACTTCCAATTATACGAGTTGCAGGTAAGCCACTTAGCTTCCAGACCACATATGTCAAAATATCCACTGGAAGAAACAATTTGTTAGAAAAAAATTAATGGTAACTTCCTTGTAAAATTTTCTTTTCTAAATAGATAAATTGTCTTTTTAACTTTTATTTTATTATTTTTCTTAAGTAGGCTCCACGCCTAGCATGGAATCTAATGTGGGGCTTGAACTCATGACCTTGAGGTCAAGACTTGAGCTGAGATCAAGAGTTGGATGCTTAACCAACTGAGCCTCCCAGGCACTCCTAGATAAACTGTCTTAAAATCAAATACAGATTCATTACAGAGTCTAAAGTGAAGCAAATCAACAAACAAATAAGGATTATCTCTCACAAAGGTGTTAAAAAGTTTAAATTATTCATGATGGGGCACCTAGGTGGCTCAGTCATTAAGTGTCTGCCTATGGTCAGGTCATGATCCCAGGGTCCAGGGATGGAGCCTCACGTTGGGCTCCCTGTTTGGTGGGAAGCCTGCTTCTCCCTCTCCCACTCCCCCTGCTTGTGTTCCTGCTCTTGCTGTCAAAAAAATAAAAGCTTTAAAAAAATTATTCATGATAAGAATTTTAAATTTAAAAAAACCTCTTTTGAGATGATGTATCTATATTAAATAAGCAGTCAATTAATTCTACCTTCTTAAGCACAACCTCATCTAATCTATCAGCATCTCCTACCTAAAATAAGGCCATATGCATGATCAGGGCCATATGCAGATGTGAATGACAAAATTCAACATTTGTTCATGAAAAAAAAAAAAAACTTTCTGGGGTGCATAGGTGGCTCAGCCAGCTGAGTGCTGGACTCTTGATTTCGGCTCAGGTCTTGGTCTCAGGGCCCTGGGACTGAGTGCTGTGTTGAGCCCCACTTCAGGCTTCCTGCTGAGCAAGTCTGTTCAAGATTTTCTTTCTCCCTCTCCCTATGCCCCACCCCCTGCTCGAGTGGGCTCTTTCTCTCTAAATAAAATCTTTTTTGGGACGCCTGGGTGGCTCAGTTGGTTGGACGACTGCCTTCGGCTCAGGTCATGATCCTGGAGTCTCGGGATCGAGTCCCGCATCGGGCTCCTAGCTCCGTGGGGAGTCTGCTTCTCTCTCTGACCTTCTCCTCGTTCATGCTCTCTCTCACTGTCTCTCTCTCAAGTAAATAAATAAAAAAACTTTTAAAAAAATAAATAAATAAATAATAAAATAAAATAAAATCTTTAAAAAAAAAAAAACTTTCTACAACTGTAAAACAAAGGGAATTTCATAAGAAAACTCACATTAAACATCATACTCCATGATGATTCACTCCATGAATGCTTTCCCACAAGAAAAACAATCAGGGAGGTATGTTCCCTCTCGATATTTGGGCAAGGATGACACAAGCCTCCAACACCAGAGGATGGAGATATAAATAGTATTTACTGGAGAAAATGTTAGAAGCAGAGAAATAAGGAATCACACAGTGTGCACTGAATTCCCATTATCCACACCACAAGTTAGGCAGGGATCCTCTGTACACAATACAGCCAAGTGCAGAGGAGCCTCCTTTGGCTAGCAAGCTCGGTGTTCTCTAGAAACTCCTCCAAGAGCAAGAACAAGTCAAATTCCACCACCACACTGTTACATATCTGTAAGTTAGCTTTGGAGTGGGGAAGGAATGCTTAGTTTCTTTAAGTAACAAGAAATTTACCAAGGAGTATCTGGGTCTAGCAATAATAGGGAATATGTATTTCCAGGACCAAGGGACACAGATGCCAGTAATGCAGATTATCGGTTTAAGGCCTTGCTGTCTCTCCATAAGCTGGCTCAGTTCTCTGAGCTACCAACAGCTCTCTGATAAGCTACCAAAAGGAGGAAGGAAACAAGCCTCCAGAGTCAGCAGATTTATATCTGATTACTACTTACATTGACCTTCGTGCTGGGGGGTCCTAACCAGTAGAACGAGGCAAGGAAATAAATAGGTCTTTACATTGGAAAGAAAGAATTAAACTTAATAAAACTGTTTACAGATGACAAGATAATATAGACAAAATATCTTAAGAATTTGAACAAAATTACTAGAATTAGTAAGTGATCTTAGCAAAGTTTTGAAAATACAAAGTCAATATGAAAAAAACAGTAGTATTTCTACATACTAGCAATAAGCAATGGGAAAATGAAATGTAAAGACGATTTTTTTATAATAGCATCAAAAATATGAAATGCTTAGGGATAATTTAATACAATTTGTTTAAGACCTATATCCTTAAAACTACAAAACACTGCTAAAAGTGAATAAAGAAGACATACATACATGAAGAGATATTCCATATTTGTGGACTGGGAAGACCCAACAGTGTTCAGATACAATCTCCAAATTAATCTATAGATTTAATAATCTCAATTAACATCCCAGCATGTGTTTTTTATAGAAATGGATGATCTAATTATAAAATTTATGTGAAAATGATAACAATATGTAATACCCAAAGTAATTTTAGAAAAGCATAAGAGGGAAAAAAAAGAAAAGAAGAGCAAAGATGATTTACATTAACTGATTTGAAGATAGTGTGATAACAAAAAATATGAAGATCAATGAAAAAAATAGAGAATCTAGAAATACTCACATAAATGATAATTTTCAAAAAAGTTATCAAAGCAATTCAAATTAAAGAATTATTCTTAATAAATGTTGCTAGAAAAACTAGATACATCTTTGAAAAAAATGAATGACACCTTACATCAAACACTAAAATTAATATGAAAAGAGCTTCAGTCCTAAATATAAAAGATAAAATGATAAAACTTATAGGAAATAATAAAGGAGAAAATCTTCAGATTTAGGGTGGGCTAAAGACTTCTTAAGTAAAAGTCAAAAGAGCACAGGGGCGCCTGGGTGTCTCAGTTGGCCAGCTCCTGATTTTGGCTCAGGTCACAATCTCAGAGCTGTGAGAGGGAGCCCTTCGTCGGGCTCTGTACTCAGTGCTGAGTTTGCTTGAGAGCTTTTCCTCTACACCCCTCTCCCTGATCATTCTCACTCTCCCTCTTTAAATAAATAAACAAATCTTTGAAAAATAATAATAAAAAAATTAAAGTCAAAAGAGCATAAAACATAGATAAGAAACTGATAAACTGGACTTCACCAAAAGACATACTCTACTCTTTGAAAAATACCATTAGGAACACAAAAAGGCAAACTACAGACTGAAAGAAACTTATGTAATACCTATATCTGACAAAGGGACTTGTATACGATGTATATAAGAACTCTTATAATTCAACAATTAAAGGTTGAGTTATAGATCAAAAGAATTAAAAGTCAAAAGATATAATTTTTAAATATTAACAAAAGAGATGCATAGAGCATTCACAAAAGAAAATACACTAATAGCTAAGGAACACAAGAAAAATGCTCAACATCTTTGATCATGAAGGGAATACAGTTAATTAAAACCATAATGATATTAGAATGACTAAAACTGAAAAGACTGACAATACCAAATGTTGTCAAGGATGTGGAGCAAGTAGAGCTCTCTTCTAGTGCTAATGGGAATGTAAAATGAACAATCACTTTGAAAAACTGTTTGGCAGCTTCTCACAGAGTTAAACATACACATACCATGTAAGCCATCCTGGTATTTACCCAGAGAAATAATGACATACACCCATGAAAATACTTGTTCACAAATGTTTATAGCAGCTTTATTCATAACAGCCAAAAACTGGAAATAACCTAGTATCTACCAATGGATAAATGGTTATGAATGGATAAACAAAGAAAATCTTAAATTATTTGAAAGATTAATTACTCTTCAGCAGTAAAAAAAAGGAATAGATCATTGATACACTGAGCAACATGGATGAATCCCAAAGTAATCATGCTAGGTGAAGGAAACCCAACAAAAAGGATTATATTCACTAATGAATGTATGATGCCATTATATGAGATTCCAAAAAATGGAGCCAGAGGTAGAATAAGCAACAGACTGCAAAAAGGCACAAGAAAAGTTTCAGAGGTAATGGAAATATACTTATCTTGATTATGGTGGTGGTTTCATGAGTGATTACATCTATCAATACCCACTGTGGAATGACATCAGCAACACAGCCAAATAAAACAAACCTTCTTACCACCCACTCCTCAAAACCAACAATCCGGCATCCACCCATGGACAAAAGTGCCTTTGTTAGATCAGTAGGATTCAGCACTATACGCCAAGGAACCCAGCAGGAGACTCACACCCATGTGTCAGACATGTAATAGGCACAGAGGCTTCAGTCCCAGCTGTGGACTCTGCAATGGGCCATGAGCCAATTCTAGTCCCACTTTACTGCAGTCCAGGAGCCCCTGGAAAATACCATCTTAAGACAATACACCCAGGGATAGGACAGCCTTTCTGGAAGTTCAGGTTTCCAGCAGAGAGGACCCAGCACACCACTGGGGCAAAACAATGAACTTGGGTGCATTGTAGAGGGTGAGAGGAACAGTCTGACTTTACATACATCACTCCTCCCCCAAGGTGGAAGAGCTCAGTGCCAAGAGATGTTCTTAGCTCATGATTTCTCCCACAAAGGAAAGTCTGTGTGTGTGAGTAAGCTACGCAAACTGCTGCCAAAGAAGCCCACTTCTTTCTCACCCCATCCAAAGTATTGAGTCCTGTGCTGCATGACTGGGGAATGAGGAGAAGCTAAGACAGTGGCAGACAGGACTCTCAACGCGGCAATACGAGATACAGATCCTACTAAATGTGCTGTGGACTCCATCAAGAAGTGTGCCCTTAAGCCACTGGGGATGCCTTGGCAGTGGATCGGCTCCCAGTATGTACTATGTGGTCAGCTCCCGGTATGTACTACTCCAATGGCAAGAGGGGGCATTAGCAAATAGCTAGTGAACACAGGCAGAAAGCTGGACCAAAACTGTGGGTCAGAAAGAGACTGCAAACTACAACTTAAGCCACATCCTTGGGAAAGCAAAAGAGAGGCTGTCAGCATCTGGCCTACTGCAATGAAGGTCAAAATAAGGTGCAGAAGCTTAAGAATTCTGCCACAATAGGGTGTAAGATGTGTGAAGAGGCATACACATAGGTCTGAGAAAGCCTCGGAATTCCTAGCAGGGCTGACAGAAGACATTTCTGCTCTGAACTAAGTTGGTAAAGACTAGAGGAGGTTACAACTACTTCAAGTGCAAAGACAGTGACACAGGACTTCAAGGAACAAAAAAATATCAGGGAAACATGACACTACCAAAGATCTCAATCATCTTCCAGGAACCAACCCCAAAGACATGGAGATCTGTGATTTAGCAAACAAAGAGTTCAAAATATCTGGTTTAAGGCAGTAAATGGGCTACAAGAAAACACAGAAATAGTTCAGGGAAATCAGGAAAACAAAAATGAGAAATTTAATGAAGAGATAGAAATCATTAAAAAAAGAACAAAATTCTAGATTTGAAGATTGTAATGAGTGAAATGAAAACTGCACTAGATAGCATCAACAACAGAATGGATCAAGAAGAAAGAATATGGGGCGCCTGGGTGGCTCAGATATTAAGCGTCTGCCTTCGGCTCAGGTCATGATCCCAGGGTCCTGCTTTTCCCTCTGCTTCTCTCTCTCTCTCTCTCTGTCTCTCATGAATAAATAAATAAAATTTAAAAAAAGAAAAGAAGAAGAAGAAGAAGAAGAAAGAATTTGGGTGCCTGGGTGTCTCAGTGTAAGTGCTACCTTTGGCTCAGGTCATTAGAGAAGAGGACCACCACACAGCACAGCTCCTAGAGGGTGTTATTCCTATCCCCACTTGGGCAGTGAACAGTTTGCTCATGGGACACCTGGGTGGCTCAGTCGGTTAAACATCTGCCTTGTGCTCAGGCCCTGATGGTAGGGTCATAGGATGGAGCTCCACATCGGGCTCCGTGCTCAGTAGGAAGCCTGTTTCTCCCTCTCTCTGCCTTGTATGCTTATGCTCTCACTCTCTCACTCTCTCTGAATGTCAAATAAATAAAATATTTTTTTAAAAAAAGAAGAAAGATGGGGCAACTGGGTGGCTCAGTGGGTTAAAGCCTCTGCCTTTGGCTCGGGTCATGATCTCAGGGTCCTGGGATCGAGCCCCATGTCGGGCTTTCTGCTGTGCAAGGAGCCTGCTTCCTCCTCTCTCTCTCTCTCTGCCTGCCTCTCTGCCTACTTGTGATCTCTGTCTGTCAAATAAATAAATAAAATCTTAAAAAAATAAAAATGAAAATAAAAAAATAAAAAAAGAAGAAAGAATCTGTTGAACTTAACAGATATTTTCAGAATATTCCACCCTCAAACATCAGAATACACATTCTTTTCAAGTGCACATGGAAAATTCACCAGAATAGATCATATATCAGGTCAAAAACAAGCCTCAACAAATACAAAAAGACTGAAGTTAAGCCATGCACCTTTTCTGACCACAACACTGTGAAACTAAAGTCAACCACAAGAAAAAATTTGGAAAGACCACAAATACATGGAGGTTAAACAACATGCTACTAAACGATGAATGGGTCAACCAGGAAATCAAAGAAGAAATTTTAAAACATACATGGAAACAAATGAAAATGAAAACGCAATACCCAAAACCTTTGGGATGTAGTGAAAGTAGTCCTAAGAAGGAACTATATAGCAAGAGATGCCCACCTCAAGAAGCAAGGAAAATCTCAATAAACCACCTCACCTTACACCTAAAGGATCCAGAAAAAGAAAAAGCATAAAGCCAGCAGAAGGAAGAAAATAATAAAGATTAGAGCAGAAATAAATGATATAGAAACTAAAAAAACAATAGAACAGATCAATGCAACCAGGAGCTGGTTCTTTGAAACAATTAATAAAACTGATAAATCTCTAGCCAAACATCAAAAAGAAAAGAGAAGGGATGCCTGGGTGGTCAGTTGGTTAAGCATCTGCCTTCTGCTCAGGTCGTGAGCCCAGGGTCCTGGGATCAAGTCCCACATGAGGCTCCCTACTCAGCAGGGAGCCTGTTTCTCCTTCTGCCTCCTGATCCCCCTGGTTGTGCTTTCTCCCTCCCTCCCTCTCTCCAACAAATTAAATAAAATCTTAAAAAAAAGAAGAAAGAAAAGAGAAAAAAACAAGAAAATAAAATCAAATGAGAGAGGAGAAATAACAACCAACACCACAGAAATATAAACAATTATAACAGAATATTATGAAAAACTATATGCCAACAAATTGGACAACATAGAAGAAAAGGATAAATTCCTAGAAACATAGAAATTACCTAAAGTGCAAGAAAAACTAGAAAACTTGAACAGATTGATAACCAGCAAAGAAACTGAATCACTAATCAAAAAACTCCCAGCAAACAAAAGTCTGTGACCGTATGGCTTCACAGGCAAATTCTACCAAATACTTAAAGAGTCGGGCGCCTGGGTGGCTCAGTGGTTAAGCCGCTGCCTTTGGCTCAGGTCATGATCTCAGGGTCCTGGGATCGAGTCCCGCATCGGGCTCTCTGCTCAGCAGGGAGCCTGCTTCCTCCTCTCTCTCTCTCTGCCTGCCTCTCTGCCTACTTGTGATTTCTCTCTGTCAAATAAATAAATAAAATCTAAAAAAAAAAAAAAAAAAAAAGAGTTAATACCTATTCTTCTCAAATTATTCCAAAAAACAGAAAAGGAAGGAAAATTTCCAAATTCAGTCTGAGACCAGCATTACCCTGATAACAAAACCAGATAAAGACACCACTAAAAAGGAGAACTATAGGCCAATATCTCTGATGGACATAGATGCAAAAATTCTCAACAAAATCCTAGCAAACCAAATCCAACAATACATTAAAAAAATAATTCACCACAATCAAGTGGGATTTATTCCTGGGTTGCAAGAATGGTTTAATATTCTCAAATCAATCAATGTGACATACCACATTAATAAAAGAAAGGGTAGGAGCCATATGATTCTTTCAATAGATGCAGAAAAAGCATTTCACAAAGCATGACATCCATTCATGATAAAAACCCTCAACAATGTAGGTGTAGAAGGAACATACCTCAAGATAATAAAGACCATATATGAAAAGCCCCACAGCTACTATCATCCTCAATGGGGAAAACCAGAGAGCTTTTCTCTACGGTCAGGAACAAGACAGGCATATCCATTCTCACCACTTTTATTCAACATAGTACTGGAAGTCTTAACCACAGCAATCAGACCTCAGAAAGAAACAAAAGACATCCAAATCAGCAAAGAAAGAGAGAAACTTTCAGTATTTGCACATAACATGATACTATAGATAGAAAACCCAAAAGAATCCACAAAAACCTGCTGGAACTGATCAATGAATTCAGTAAAGTTGCAGGATATAAAATCAACATACAGAAATATGTTACATTTCTATACACTAATAATGAAGCAGCAGAAAGAGAAATTTAGGAATTAGTCCCATTTACAATTGCAATACAAACAGTAAGATAGCTAGGAATAAATCTAACCAAAGAAGTGAAAGATCAGTACTCTGAAAACTGTAAGGCACTGATGAAAGAAACGCAAGATGACACAGAGAAATGGAAAGACATACTCACAGACTGGAAAAGCAAACACTGCTAAAATGTCCGTGCTACCCAAAGCAATTTAAATATTTAATGCAATCCCTTTCAAAATACCAACAGCATTTTTCACAAAGCTAGAACAAATAATCCTGAAATTCGTATAGAACCACAAAGACCCCAAATAGCCAAAGCAACCTTGAAAAATAAAAGCAACCCTGGAAACCTCACAGTTCTGGACTTCAAGTTATATTACAAAACCATAGTATTCAAAACAGTATGTTATTTGCACAAGAAAAAAACACATAGATCAATGGAATCAAATAGAAAACCCAGAGATAAACCCACAACTGTAAGAATATCCAATGGGAAAAAGACAGTCTCTTCAATAATATGTGAAAACTGGACAGTCACATGCAAAAGAATGAACTGAACCACTTTCTTACACCACACACAAAAATAAATTCAAAATAGATGAAAGACCTAAATGTGAGACAGGAAACCATTGAAGTCCAAGAAGAGTACACAGGCAGTAACCTCTCTGACATGAGCCATAGCAACTTCTTTCTAGGTATATCTCCTAAGGCAAAGGAAACGAAATCAAAAATAAATTATTGGGGGCACCTGGGTGGCTCAGTGGGTTAAGCCGCTGCCTTCGGCTCAGGTCATAATCTCGCGTCCCGGGATCGAGTCCCGCATCGGGCTCTCTGCTCGGCAGGGAGCCTGCTTCCTCCTCTCTCTCTCTCTGCCTGCCTCTCTGCCTACTTGTGATCTCTCTCTGTCAAATAAATAAATAAAATCTTTTAAAAAAAATAAATAAAATAAATTATTGGGACTACATCTAAATAAAAAGCTTCTACACAGCAAAGGAAATTATCAACAAAACTAAAAGACAACCTATGGAGTGTGAGAAGATATTTGCAAATGACGTATCTGATAAAGGGTTAGTATCCAAAATATACAAAGAACTTATAAAATTTAACCCTCTCCAAATGAATAACCTAATTAAAAAATGGGCAAAAGACATGAATAGACATTTTTCCAAAGAAGATATACATGGCCAACAGATACATGGAAACATGCTCATTATTCATCATCATGGAAATGCAAATCAGAACCACAAGTTATCACCTCACACCTGTCAGAAAGGCTAAAATCAAAAACATAAGAAACATCAAGTGTTGGCAAAGATGTGGAGAAAAAAGAACATCTGTGCACTGTTGGTGAGAATGCGATCTGTTGGGGCACCTGGGTGGCTCAGTTGGTTAAGCAACCGCCATTGGCTCAGGTCACAGTCCCGGAGTCCCGGGATCGAGTCCCGCATCAGGATCCCAGCTCCATGGGGAGTCTGCTTCTCCCTCTGACCTTCTCACCTCTCATACTCTCTCTCACTGTCTCTCAAATAAATAAATAAAAATCTTAAAAAAAAAAAAAAAAAGAATGCGATCTGTTGCAGCCACTGTGGAAAACAGTATGAAGGTTCCTCAAACATTAAAAACAGAAATGCCGGGGCACCTGGGTGGCTCAGTGGGTTAAGCCGCTGCCTTCGGCTCAGGTCATGATCTCGGGGTCCCGGGATCGAGTCCCGCATCAGGCTCTCTGCTCAGCAGGGAGCCTGCTTCCTCCTCTCTCTCTCTCTGCCTGCCTCTCTGCCTACTTGTGATCTCTCTCTGTCAAATAAATAAATAAAATCTTTAAAAAAAACAAACAGAAATGCCATATGATTCAATTATTCTACTCCTGGGTATTTACCTGAAAAAAAGAAAACACTAATTTAAAAAGATATATGCACCCCTGTATTTTTTGCAGCATTACTTACAATAGTCAAGATATGGAAGCAATGTAAGCGTCCATCAACAGACAAATGGATAAGGAAAATGTAGTACATAATGGAATATTATGCAACCATAAAAAATGAAATTGTGCCATTTGAGAAAACATGGATAGACCTAAAGGGTATTTATGCTAATTGAAATAAATCAGACTGAGAAAGAGAAATACCATATGACTCCACTCATGAGTGGAATCCAAAAAAAAAAAAAAAAGAATAAACAAACAAAAAGCAGAATCAGACCTATAAATACAGAGAACAAACTGATGGTTGCCCAAGGGGAGTGGAGTGAAGAGGTTGGGCAAAATGGGTTCAGGGGGAGAAGGAGATTCAGGCTTCTAGTTATGGAATGAATGTGTCATGGGAATAAAAGCTGCACAAGGGGCACCTGGGTGGCTCAGTGGGTTAAGCCTCTGCCTTCGGCTCAGGTCATGATCCCAGGGGCCTGGGATCGAGTCCCGCATTGGGCTCTCTGCTCAGCAGGGAGCATGCTTCTCCTCATCTCTCTCTCTGTCTGTCTCTGCCTATTTGTGATCTCTCTCTCCGTCAAATAAATAAATAAAATCTTAAAAAAAAAAAAAAGCTGCACAAGAAGAAAAAAACTGTAAGATATATATATATATAGACATATGTATACAATTTGATATTGTATATATACAATTTAATATTCATCCATACATATTTATTATATAAATTATATAATTAAAATTTATATTGTATAAATTATATAACTACAATTTAATATTCAGCTATGAGAGAGAAGGAAATCCCGCCATTTGTTATAGCATGGACGAATGTTGAAGGCATTATGGTAAGTGAAGTTAAGTCTGATAGAGAAAGACAAATACTGTATGATGTCACTTACATGTGGCTTCTAAAATGGTCAAACTCATAAAAACAAAGAGGTGGTGGCCAGGGGCTGGAGAAGGGGGGAAATGGAGAGATGTTTATAGTTACGGTTATAAAATGAGTAAGCTCTGAGTATCTAAGGTACAGCATGGTGACTATAGTTGACAATACTGTATTATATACCTAAAACCTGCAAAGAGAGTAAATCTTAAATGTTTTCACCATAAAAAGGAAATGGTAATTATGTGAGGTATTGGAAGTATTAACTAATCCTACTGTGGTAATCATTCTGCAATATACAAGTCTATCAAATCATTGTATTATACACCTTACCCATTATGTCTTTTGTATCTCAATAAAGCTGGAAAAATCATTATATACTTTGAATGGGTACAGTTTATTGTACAGAAACATTACTTCAGTGAAGTTGTTTTTTAAAAATAGTATGGAAAGATCATCTTATTCAGTTAAAGGGAGGATAAAAGACTTACCTGGATTTGAAATAATAAGCATCTTACAGTCAGGACTATGCTGGACTATGGTAGGAATGATTGATTTCATGATGTTCACATTCCGTTGCACCAGGGCAAGGCGACTTTCTCCCTCCTGTTGCCGTGCACCTGCTGTCACAATAACTAATTTGGAGTTTGCAGATACTATGTAATCTAAAAAGAAACAGAAGGCAATACTTGGATCAAGAATGCCATAATTACTGTGCCTTACTTCTTTAAAAGTCTATTGTAAGACCTTGGTACTAAAGTACTCATCTATCAGGGTGCCTGGGTGGCTCAGTCGGTTAAATGTCTGCAGCTCAGGTCACGATCCCAGGTCCCTAGGATTGAGCCCTGCTTCAGCTTCCTGCTCAGCAGGGAGTCTATTTCACCCTCTCCTTCTGCCCTCCCCCACAGTCACACTCTCTTTGTCTCTCAAATAAATAAAAAATCTTAAAAAAATAAAGTACTCATCTATCATAAATAAATAAACAAATAAGGTACACATCTACCTTTATACTGGCATTTACAGATGAAACACTTCCCACGTAGCAATGTTACATCACATAACCTGAAGGAGGCCTTGTTACTATGACTTACCAGTTCTCACATTTTTTTTTTTTAATAATAACATATCCTTTTAGCCCACATTCTCATTTCTTTTTAAGGCCTGAGGCAATGCAAGTCAGCATGCTCTGGCCTCTTAGAAACACCTTATGAAGCTTAGAACTCTGAGAATTTATGTCTGTTTCAAGATTCTAAGAATGAGCATGTATTTACTTCTATGATAAGGGACTAGATTTGAGATCATAAAGTAGTTCTTGATCCTCACAGGAAGGTATAAACTACTTTCTAAGTCTAATGATCAGTCATACAACTGTTTCACCTATTAAATCCAATGATAATATGATATGATGCTCACTATCCCATAGTGGACTTTAAAAAAAGCATTATATACCTTGAACTCATGGTCCTGATGTCAAAGTTGTATGCCCTTCAAACTGAGCCAGGCAGTTGTCCCCAGGCTCCTTTTAAAAAAGGAAATCTGCTGAATTTTAAAGACATTATTGTATCTCCATTTATGGCCATTTCATATTTTACTTTTTTTTTTTAAAGATTTTATTTATTTACTTGAGAGAGAGACAGTGAGAGAGAGCATGAATGAGGAGAAGGTCAGAGAGAGAAGCAGACTCCCCATGGAGCTGGGAGTCCGATGCGGGACTCGATCCCGGGACTCCAGGATCATGACCTGAGCCGAAGGCAGTCGTCCAACCAACTGAGCCACCCAGGCGTCCCATTTCATATTTTTCTAATCCAAAATCCAAAACAGGAGATAAACATTTTAATGTTTTCCCTGTCTCAGCAAAGATTTTAACTAGAAAGATAAACTTAGAAAGATGGCATGTCTTAGCCTAACATGTTTCAAACATTCTCTAGGAAATTATCTCCCTTTTGTATCAAGTAAAAGACCTATAGGAGGAAGTCCTTTTCTCTCTGCACAGTTTACTAATTCTTGTTCAAAGACCTTGCTTGACATTCACCTTCTTTTTTTTTTTTTTTAAAGATTTTATTTATTTATTTGACAGAGAGAGATCACAGTAGGAGAGAGGAAGGGAAGAGATCACAGAGAAAGAGGAAGGGAAGCAGGCCCCCTGCTGAGCAGAGAGCCCGATGTGGGACTCAATCCCAGGACCCCGAGATCATGACCTGAGCCGAAGGCAGCGGCTCAACCCACTGTGCCACCCAGGCGCCCCGACATTCACCTTCTATAAAGTCTTATCTAACCATAGAAATCCAAAGTAATCTCTCAGTCTCTCTCTTTCCCCACCCCTCTTTCCCCTCCTCCTACCTCAACTCTGCGGAGTCATTTCTCCACAGTTCAGATTATTTGAAATATTACAATGTCCAACAAATACAATTAAACTTTCTACCAAAGTAAAAGAAAAGTCTTTTCATCATCTGCCTCCAAATTATATTACTAGCTTTGTGTCTTAATTTTATGTCGGATTTTCCAGGTCCCCTGATTCTGTAATGCCATCATCTCTTCACCTGTTATTTTCCTTTGTAAATATAACTCAAACCTCCAAGATACAGCAAACCATAATGATCTGGAGCGAAGGCTCTAAGGTCCAACTGCCTGACTCTGCCACTTCTTGCGGTGTGACTGACCCTGGACAAGTACTTTGCCTGCTCCTCTGATCCTTATATCCTCATCTGCCAGACTGAGCTAAAAACAGTTTTTCCTTTATATGGTTCTTAAAAAACGATTCAGCATTGCAGCGCCTGGGTGGCTTAGTCATTAAGCATCTGCTTTTGGCTCAGGGCATGATCCCAGGGTCCTGAGATTGAGCCCCGAATCGGGCTCCCTGCTCAGCAGGAAGTCTGCTTCTCCCTCTTCCACTCCCCCTTGCTTGTGTTCCCTCTCTTACTGCCTCTCTCTGTCAAATAAATAAATAAAATCTTAAAAAACAAAAAGGGGCACCTGGGTGGTTCAGTGGGTTAAGCCTCTGCCTTCAGCTCAGGTCATGATCTCCGGGTCCTGGAATCAAGCCCTGCATTGGGCTCTCTGCTCAGTGGGGAGTCTGCTTCCCCCGACCCCTGCCTGCCTCTGCCTACTTATGATCTCTGTCAAATAAATAAATAAAATCTTTTTAAAAAGTAAATAAATAAAGAGGGGCACCTGGGTGGTTCAGTCGTTAAGTGTCTGCCCTCAACTCAGGTCATGATCCTGAGATCCTAGGATCGAGTCCCACACGGGGCTCCTTGCTCAGCGGGGAGCCTGATTCTCCCTCTGCCTCTCCCCCTGCTTGTGCTTTCTCTCTCTCTCTCTCTCAAATACATTCTACTGGGCAATCAGGCCATCACCATGGTGAAGCTGAGCAAAGAGGCCAAGCAAACAGAGGCTGGGGCAGCTCCTCAAAGATGACCAATATGCCACCCACTGGGACTTTGGTCCTCCCATGATTTACCAGGGATTTTAGAGATGTACAGATCCTGGAAAGCCTGAACCAACTGCTTTGAACCTACTTTGGGGATAAAGGACTATTCAGTTATCTGGATTTGGAAGTAAGCAATAGACAGGACCAACATGAAAGGCATGCACACTAGCTGGGATAAAAGATGGGACCTCATTCAGCCATTCACCAGTTGGATGGAACAGGCTTCTTACCACATAGATGCATCTGTGGCAGAGTGGAACTTCTACGGAATTATTTATGAAAGGCTGCATCAAATAGGTGTTTTTTTTTTTAAGATTTTATTTATTTATTTGACAGATAGAGATCACAAGTAGGCAGAGAGGCAGGCAGAGAGGAGGAAGTAGGCTCCCCGTGGAGCAGAGAGCCCGATGTGGGGTTCGATCCCAGGACTCTGGGATCATGACCTGAGCCGAAAGCAGGGGCTTTAACCCACAGAGCCACCCAGGTGCCCCTCAAATAGGTGTTTTTAATAATCTTTAAAAATGTCTATTTGGGGACCTTTCAATTTCTAAATGAATTTTAGAATGAATTTAGTGTCTATAGAACATAAAGCATTTTGAGATTTTGACTATGGTTGTGTATCATCTATAATCAAGAGAAGAATGGACAGCTTACAAATAGACTTCCATATGCAAGGTCTATCTATTTATGTATATAATATCATTCAACGAGGTTGTCTTCTTTTCTGAATAAAAGCTCTATAGAGATCTTGTTAGATTTATTTCACGTACTTCCTATTTTTGATAATGTAAATAATAGGTTTAAATTCTTCTCCTTGTTTTTGACATATATATGTACAATTAAGTTTTTATTAATAACTATGTCAACCATCCTCACTAAACTTTTAGCTCTATATGTGGTCTCTTTTATTATTTTTTTTTCCTTTACCTTCTTTTTGATTCACTGGTTATGTTCTTCTAATTTTATTACTTCCCTCTTACTAATTTAGAGGTTTCACTGTTTCTCTTCTTTTAAAGATTATCACAGCAGTTACACTATGCATATTTAAGTTATCAAAGTCCAAAGGTAATCATCACTTTTCCATCTGCCCTAATGACTGAGGAACTCAGAACACTACTTCATTCCCCATTACCACATTTCACACCCAGATTTATATGCTATATTTCAAAATTTTTTAATCCTATATTATATGGTCTTATACAATTTGTATTTATTTAGATTTGTCCTCAATTTTACCATTTTCTGTATTCTTCACATTTTATTTTTGCATTTCAGAACTTGTATCTAAGGTCACTCTTCTTTTGCCTTTTGTATATATTTTTGCATTTTTAAATTTTTAATTAAAATTTTTTTTTTATTTAAGTTCAATTTAATTAATATATACTGTATTATCAGTTTCAGAGGCAGAATCTGGTGATTCATCAGTTGCATACAACACCCAGTGCTCATTACCTCAAGTGCCCTCCTTAATGCCCATCACCAAATTACCCCATCCCCCACCCACCTCCCCTCCAGCAATCCTTAGTTTGTTTCCCATAATTACCGAGTCTCTTATGGCTTGCCTCCCTTTCTGTTTTCGACTTATTTTATTTTTCCTTCCCTTCCCTTATGTTCATCTGTTTTGTTTCTTAAATCCCACATGAGTGAAATCATATGGTATATGTTTTTCTCTGATCAACTATATTGCTTAGCATAATACCCTCTAGTTCCATCCATATCATTTCAAATGACAAGATTTCATTCTTTTTGATGGCTGAGTAATATTCCTGTGTATATATATTTATCTCTCTTCTTTATCCACTCATCAGTAGATGGACATTTGTGCTCTTTCCATATTTTGGCTTTGCATTATTAGCGAAGGTCTGATTAGTCTGACTGAAAATGTATTATAACCTTATTCTCTCTTTTTTTAAAAAAAATGTATTTTATTTATTTATTTGACAGAGAGAGATCAAGAGTAGGCAGAGAGGCAGGCAGAGAGAAAGGGAAGCTTGATCCCAGGACCCTGAGATCATGACCTGAGCTGAAGACAGAGGCTTAACACACTGAGCCACTCATAGTCCTATAACCTTATTCTTGGAAGATATTTTTGCTGGGTAGAGATTCTGGATTGACATTTACTCTTTCTCAGCACATTAAAACAATATCATTTCATTATATTTTGGTTTCACTGTGCTGTTGATAAGTCAGTTATTCTTTCCTTTTTCTATAATTTGTCTAGTGACTTTTTTTTTCTCTTTGCCTTTAGTGTTTTGTTTTTTTTTTTTAGATTTTATTTATTTATCAGAGAGAGAGAGGGGGAGAGAGCGAGCACAGGCAGACAGAATGGCAGGCAAAGGCAGAGGGAGAAGCAGGCTCCCCGCCGAGCAAGGAGCCCGATGTGGGACTCTTCCCAGGATGCTGGGATCACGACCTGAGCCGAAGGCAGCTGCTTAACCAACTGAGCCACCCAGGCGTCCCAGTGTTCTGTAATTTCACAAGAATGTGTTAGATAGGATTTCGTATTTATCCTTGAGACTATTTGACTTGAGTATGTGTGTTATTTTTCATTAGTTCTCAAAAATGCTCAATTATAAATCTTCCAATATTTCGTCCTCTCTGTTCACTTTTCTAATTATATGTACATGACATCACTTTATCCTCTATGATTCTTAGCCTGTCCTATTTTCTACTTCTTGCTGTCTTTTTTTTTTTTTAAGATTTTATTTATTTATTTATTTGACAGACAGAGATCACAAGTAGGCAGAGAGGCAGGCAAAGAGAAAGAGAGATAGGAGGGGAAGCAGGCTCCCCGCTGAGCAGGGAGCCCGATGCGGGGCTTGATCCCAGGACCCTGGGATCATGACCTGAGCCAAAGGCAGAGGCTTTAACCCACTGAGCCACCCAGGTGCCCCTCTTACTGTCTTCTTTGTAATTGCCTTAGGTTCATCATTTCCCTCTTCAGTGTGTCTGCTCTATTATTAAATCCATTAATTTTTTTATTTCATCCTATTTAGAAGTTATATTTGACTATTTTACTTTTATTTTTAAAGATTTATTTATTTACTTATTTATTTGAGAAAGGAGGAGAGAGTTGGGGGGAAAGGCAGAGAGAGAGAATCTCAAGCAGATTCTGCACTGAGCACAAAGCCCAGCATAGGTCTCAATTCCATGACCCTGAGATCATGACCCAAGCTGAAATCAAGGGTTGGACACTTAACTGAGCCACCCAGGCACCCTTATATTTGGCTATTTTAAAAATATAGGTTTTCCTGTCTTATACTGATATTTTCAAGTTGGTCCTTTATTTCTTTATGTGGAATAATTATAGTTAATTTCTATTTGTGTTTCAGAATTTCAACATCTGAAATCTATGGTAGCCTTTTCTGTTACCTCAGCTGGTTCTTGCTCATGCATTTTCTTGGTAGATTTAATTAGTCCTACTGTGAGATGTTCATTTTTTTGGAATATTATTTGTGGAACTTCTTTGAGCCCTGAAATAAAGTGGGTTACTTCTAGAGACTCCCTTAAGTCTTTTTTTAAAAGATGTATTTATTGGGGTGCCTGGGTGGCTCAGTGGGTTCAAGCCTCTGCCTTTGGCTCAGGTCATGATCCCAGGGTCCTGGGAATGGAGCCCCACATCGTGCTCTCTGCTCTGCAGGGAGCCTGCTTCCCCTCCCTGCCTCTCTGCCTACTTGTGATCTCTGTCTGTCAAATAAATAAATCTTTTTTTTTTAACAATGTATTTATTTATTTGAGGGAAGAAGAGAAAGTGGGGGAAAGGGCAAAGGGAGAAAACCTTCAAGCAGCCTCCCCACTGAACTCGGAGCCGCTTGACCCACTGACCCATGAATTCCTGACCTGAGCGGAAACCAAGAGTCAGACATTTAACCAACTAAGCCACCCAGGTGCCCCAAGATTATCTTAAGTCTTAAGACTGCTTGAGATTTTTGGGGGGATTTCAAATAAGGGCCAGCTGGTATCTACAATCTTGGCGACCATTTCCTTCCTTTACTCAAGCAGCTGAGACGCTTGATTTTACTGTCAGTCCCCAGAGATAGGGAGAAACGAATTACTTCAAGATCATCCTTACATTAAGGAATTGCCAAATGAGGGCCGGCAAGCCACGTCTGGCCCACCGCCTGGTTTAGTAATTAAAATCTCACTGGAAGGGGCGCCTGGGTGGCTCAGTGGGTTAAGGCCTCTGCCTTCGGCTCAGGTTATGATTCCAGGGTCCTGGGATCGAGCCTGGCATCGGGCTCTCTGCTCAGCAGGGAGCCTGCTTCCTCCTCCCTCTCTCTCTGCCTGCTTCTCTGCTTACTTGTGATTTCCGTCTGTCAAATAAACGAATGAAATCTTTAAAAAAAAAAAAAATCTCACTGGGACATAGCCAGACCCATTTTACATATAGTTGATCACTGCTTTAGAACAAGAGCAGTTGAGTAGTTTTGACAGAGGCTATAGATCCCACAAAGCCTAACATATCTGACCCTTTACAAAACAGAGTTTACTAACCCCGTTGGAGTTCCAGCTTTATGAAGTTAACTCCTATAGAACTCCCCAAATTAAGCCCTGTCTCCAGTCTCCTAAATCCTGTGAGGCAGTGGAAACCAAAATTGAAGTTCACAAAGTCTGACTAATGCTAGCTAGTAAAAACGAGCTACAATGCTCTGCTTAACTCTCTAGTTTCCTGACTTCACCCAATGCCTATTCTGAAAATGTCTTTATTAAGAGCATATCAATTGTAAATGAATTCTTTAAGGATTGAGAAAATCTTTCTTTTATATTTTATGCAGGAGTTTTGTAATTTATAGCAAAAAGACTGATCCAGGTGTTTATCCTGCCACATTACCATAAAGTAAATGCTGAATGATTTTTTTTTAAGTATTTTAATACAGTAGGAGCTCTTTTAACCTGACTCCACTGAACTGATTCAGTACATTAAGGGATATAAAACATACTGATATCTAAGGCAACTGAATACTCCCAATTAGTAGACTTTCATAGGGAAGGTCTGTGTACTTTTTCTTCCCTTTTTTTAGAGAGAAGCAGAGAGAGCACAAGCAGGGGGAGGGTCAGAGGGAGAAGGAGAAGTAGACTCCCCGCTGAGCAGGGAGATGGATGAGGCGGGGAATGCAAGCTGGTGCAGCCACTCTGGAAAACAGTATGGTGTGTCCTCAAAAAGCTGAAAATAAAGCTACTCTATGACCCAGCAATCGCACTACTGGGTATTTACCCTAAAGATACAAATGTAGTGATCAGAAGGGGCACATGTACCTGAATGTTTATGGCAGCAATGTCCACGATAGCCAAACTATGGAAAGAGCCCAGATGTCCATAAACAGACGAATGGGTGAAGATGTGGTACACACACACACATACAGGAATACTATATATACACACACAGCCAACAAAAAAATGAAATTTTGCCATTTCCAATGGTGTGGATGGAACTAGAGGGTATTATGCTAAGCGAAGTAAGTCAATCAGAGAAAGACAATTATTATATGATCCCTCTGATATGAGGAATTTGAGGCAGGGTGGGGAGTCATGGGGGTAGGGAGGGAAAAAAATGAAACAAGATGGGATCAAGTGGGAGACAAACCATACAGACTCATAATCTCACAAAACAAATTGAGGGTTGCTCGGGGTGGGCGATAGGGATACAGTGGCTGGTGATGGGCACTGGGGAGGATATGTGCTATGGTGAGTGCTGTGAAATGTGTAAGACTGATGATTCACAGACCTGTACCCCTGGGGCAAATAATACATTATTTGGTAATAAAAAAAAAGATGTTTATCATGTTTATATCCAAATGTATTTATGGCAATTGTATCTATTAATTATATAATATGAGGTAAGTCACTAAAATACAAGTGTAAAAGAAATGCATGGTAAAGATAACCAGTATATTCAGGATTGAGACATGAATAGATGTAACACAGAACATATCAACTAAATTAGTAATGTTTTATTTTTTTTCCTGGGTGTTGGATACATTGATGTTTGTTATACTTAAACTCTATATGTCAAGCATTTCATAATTTTTTAATGATTGTTTCTTTTTTAAAAGATTTTATTTACTCAAGAGAACATGAGCAGGGGGAGGGGCAGAGAAAAACAGAGAAGCAGACTCCCCACTGAGTGGGGAACCCAGTGTGCGGCTTGATCCCAGGACCTTGAGATTATGACCTCAGCCAAAGTCAGAAGCTTAACCAACTGAGCCACCCAGGCACCCCTATTATCCCCCTGCTTGTGCTTGCTCACAAATAAATGAATAAAATCATTTTCATAAAAAATTAACCTTTTAAAATGTATGTCCTAATGAGATTGGTGATATTTTTAATTTATATTTACGGAGACCAGTTTGGTAAAGTTCATTACTCTTTTTTAAAACTCTGAAAAGAACTCTTTAAATTAAAATTAACCTTTTCCAGAGGTAATCTTTGAAGTATTAAAGAAAAGACTGCCATGCTGAAGATCCATCATTTCTCCCTTCAATTTGTCCACTGAGACATCAATGAGGGCGAGTTCATCGGCCAAATCCTAAAATACATGAAAGTTTTGAATAACATATTTTGAAGAATGTTCTTACTTCAGTATTTAAAAAATAAAAAAAAAATTTGTGTGTGGCTACTTTATAATCGAAGTATAGTTATATTTTAATAGAAAAAATGCTATAAAAATGAGTGTGTGAGTGTGTCTAGAGTGACCAGAAAGAAGTCAAAGTAAGCAACAGAATGTAGCAAAAATTACTAATTGCTTTGCCTTCAAAACTAATTGATAATTTTTTTATAAGTGGCTTTTTTTCCACTTCAGATAATAGTTTAAGAATGATGAAAAGCTATTAAGTTCCTTCAAAGGATTTTATTACATTTAACCTTTATGCCCAATTTCTGAATTGGCTGAAGTTTTTAGTATGCATCCTTATGACTAAAATAAAAAGGTGGCCACCTCTGGGAACCCATTTCATGCACAGTACATTTAACATTGGATCTCCAACCTAGGGGTAGATGGGCATACAACCAGACCATAGTTCCCAGTCAGCCACACAATCATGAGGCAAACAATGGATACACTTAACAATTATTCTGTTTTTTACTTTCAGAACCAATATATTTCACAAGATATTCAACAATTGATTATAAAATAATCAATGTTATGGTTTTGCCCAACTCTAAGCTAATGTAATTAGCTTATAACATTATTTAGCTTACATTATTACATTTTATAATATTATATTACATACATTATTACATTACATTAGCTTAGAGTGTAGTTACATCCACAATAATGTAATGTAATTGTGTAATTGTTCTGAGCATGCTTAAGGCAGGCTAGGCTAAGATATGACAGGTGGAATAGGTGTACTAAATACATTCTGAACTCATGATGAGTTTATTGAGATGTAAACTCATCATAAGTCCAGGAAAATCTGTATAGTCTCTTTTTTGCTTACTCTGATTTGAATTGAGTTTACCAAATGAAACAGAATACATAACTACATAGAAGAAGAGTCTTCCCTCATATCCAGTGGCCAGATTCTAAAGATGAGAAGTAAGGGCAAGGGATCAAAGTCCCTATTTGCTACCCTTTTTTTTTCTCAGATCAGATGCCATCTGAACTTTCTGGAAAACTGTAGCTTCTAAAATGTACTAAATTATGTGTATATATCAGGAACATAAGGAAGATAAGGAGTTTCACCCAGAAGGATCACATATCACTTCTAAGCTAATTGGTAAGAAAACCAGATAATGTTTATAGATCCATTTTTCTATTAGTCTATGTCTTTGGATCTGTACAGGAAAACAGAAACCACTCTAAGCATTTCAACAGGAGGTAATTAATATAGGGAATTGGTGAGACAGCTGTTGGAGGGCTGAAAGGACAAAAAGGGAACATTTGAGGTAACCCAGAGATAGAAATCATAGTTTGAATTCACTACCCCAAGACTGAGGGAACAAAGAGAGAGACTAAAGGAAGGCTTCATGGAGCCAGGCTCAGACCTCTGGAAGAAGTAAAACCTGGCTACCTGGCTATCAAAACCTGATCCCACTGAATGGGCAAAATGAGGCTAGGAGCTCCAAAAGAAATTGGAAGCTAGGACCAACTGTTACCACTGAGGCAAGGGCTGCTGCTGAGATGAAAATGACCAAAACAATAAGCAAACAGGACGGAGGTCATTTCTCCACTCCTGCTCCTCTCCTCCAGTCCTCCACTCCTGTCTATTGGCAGAACCTGACAAGATGTTAACTGGTAAAGGAGAAAAAGATTATGCAAAGATCCAGCACCACAGAATACAGAAAACTGTGTTTGGAGCTGAGTAACAATAATAACCAACACAGCCTGCTTTTAAATTATGTTTCCAATTTGAATTCTATCTCTCCTTAACAAGTTACCAGACAATTCTCTTTTCAAGGGAATCTTCCCAGCTCTGTTTATCTTGATTGCCAAAGACAGAACTCAAATAATTCCTAAAGGTTCGTTTTTGTTTTTTTTAAAGAACTAACAATATTGGGGCGCCTGGGTGACTCAGTGGGTTAAAGCCTCTGCCTTCGGCTCAGGTCATGATCCCAGGGTCCTGGGATTGAGCCCCACATCAGGCTCTCTGCTCAGCAGGGAGCCTGCTTCCTCCTCTCTCTCTGCCTGCCTCTCTGCTTGATTGTGATCTCTGTCAAATAAATAAATAAAATCTTAAAAAAAAAAAAAGAAAGAAAGAAAGAACTAACAATATCTATGTGAGTCATTTCTCAAATAGAATTCCAAATAGAGAGTTTGGGTTTGTTTAGCCTGTCAGAATCTTTTAAGAATAGTTATGAGTGGGGTACCTAGATAGCACAGTCAGTTAAGTCTCTGGTTTGGGCTCAGGTTGTGATCTCAGGGTCATGGGATCATGCCCAGTGTTCGACTCCATGTACAGAATGGAGTGTGCTTAAGCTTCTCTGTCCCTCGCCTTCTGCATCCTCTACCCCACCTCTCTCTCAAATATAAAATAGAGAGAGAGATAATAGTTATGATCGTTCCAGGGAGTCCTAGAATAACATGGTAAGGTAAGAGAATAGTAAAGTAAGAGATAAGTAAGAGAATTAAAATCAATCTAAGGAAAACTGCTAGGACCACTTTACTCCGTACAGCAAGCAGAAGGAAGTAGGACATACTGCTATGCTTTAAAGTCTGCCATTCAGTGATACATGCAGGTGTTATAGTACTCATTTACACTCTATATATTCCTTGAAGTCAATAAACTATATAAATATGCATATTTTAATATCTTTCATCACTTTCCATTTATCCCACAATGAACATCAATGTGAACTGGGTATTTACCAGTATACTATGGATTCTAGTAGGAAATAAATGGGCTCCAACAACTGGCCTTTAAAGTGGAGTTCCGAAATTTCACGATAACATGCCTTTGATATTGTACACCAATATGTAATATATATAAATTTCATGATAATATGCCTTTGATTCATTGTGCTGAGCACTCAATTTTTTTTTTTTTTAAGATTTTATTTTTTAAGGGGTGCCTGGGTGGCTCAGATGGTTAAGCATCTGCCTTAACCATGATCATGATCTGGTCATGATCGGTTTCTGGGATGAGTTCTGGATCAGGATCCCTGCTCAGTGGGTGGTCTGTTTCTCCCTCCCCCTCTGCTGTTCCTCCTGCTTGTGCTCTCACTCTCTGTCAAATAAATAAAAGTTTTTTTTTTTTTTAAAGATGTTATTTTTGGGGCGCCTGGGTGGCTCAGTGGATTGGGCCGCTGCCTTCGGCTCAGGTCATGATCTCAGTGTCCTGGGATCGAGCCCCGCATCGGGCTCTTTGCTCAGCGGGAGCCTGCTTCCTCCTCTCTCTCTGCCTGACTCTCCGCCTACTTGTGATCTTTCTCTCTGTCAAATAAATTAATAAAATCTTTAAAAAAAAAAAAAAAAGATGTTATTTTTAAGTAATCTCCACACTCAATGTGGGACTCAAACTCACATCCCCAAGATCAAAAGTCACAAGCTCCACTGACTGAGCCAGCCAGCTGCCCCATTCAATAAATTCTTTTTTTTCCCCCAATGAATTCTTTATATCTGCAAACTCATTTTAGTTTTAGACTTTTTCTTTTATTTCTTGAATAATTTTCTTCCCTTTCTTTTTTCTTACTGAAATATCAATGAGTAATGGGACCTCCTGACTGGTTCTCTAATTTCATCTCTTTTCTATATTCTATCTTTGACAATCTGCTTTCTAGAAACCCAGTGGAAGTCACAGGGTTCCTGCTTCAATGTGCCTTCAACTAATCCTACTGCTTTCAATAAGATGCCTGTCTTTACTGTCTCGAGGAGAAGAACCTGATTCAATTTCTCCAAAGAATATACTCCTTCCCCTTGCCTGCTGATATGTGAGAGGTGATTGCTTGTTTGAGTAAGCTCCAGAAGAGAATCTGGTAGTTTTGTTCTGATCATATAAACTTTGAACCAATTCTCCTATGTTTGTCCCATCCCTTACCTCAACTCTGTGAGGCAGTTGGTACTTCCAATTCCTCAGCTTCTCTTGAGGTTTTGGAATTTAACTGGCTTTTCACCTTCCTCTGCCAGTTTTTTTAAATTATCTAAATAATCCAGTAAAGTTTTTAAGAACACAACAGGACCTGTGTCCACATCGCCAAGGTTTGAATTCTAGTCCACTCACCTATATTAGCCACTTGACCATTGGCAATATTACTTAATATCTATGTTTCAGTATTCTCATTTATAAATGGAGATGATAACAGTACCTATCTTGTAAGGTTGTCATGAAAATTAAATAATATCTTTGAAAACATTTTTTTAAAGATTTTATTTATTTATTTCACAGAGAGACAGATATCACAAGTAGGTAGAGAGGCAGGCAGATGGAGAGGGGGAAACAGGCTCCCTGTTGAGCAGAGAGCCCAATTTGAGGCTTGATCCCAGAACCCTGGGATCATGACCTGAGCTGAAGGCAGAGGTTTTAACCCACTGAGCCACCTAGGTGCCCCTGAAAACATTTTAAAAAGCAAAGGGTTTGTGTTTTTTGTTTATTTTTTGTTTTAGATTTTATTTATTTCAGAGAGAGACAGCGAGAGAGAGCATGAGCAGAGGGGCAGAGGGAGAGGGAGAAGCAGACTCCCCGGTGAGCAGGGAGCCCAACATGCAGCTCAATCCCAGGACCCTGAGATCATAACATGAACCAAAGGCAGACACCTAACTGACTGAGCTACCCAGGTGTCCTGAGAAGCTACCCAGGTGTCCTGAGAAGCTACCCAGGCTGTACAATGAAAACTACAAACATTGCAGAAACAAATTAAAGAAGACGCAAATAAGTGGAAAGACATCACATAATCCTAGATTAGAACACCTAATACTGTTAAGTTATCAACATACTCAAAATCATCTACAGATTTAATACAAACCCCTACAGAATCCCAGTGACATTTTTTAAAGGAACAGAACAAAATCCATTCTAAAGGATCTTAAGGGACTCTAAATGGCAAAATAATCTTGAAAAAGAATAAATTTTGAAGTCTAATGCTTCCTGAATTCAAAACTTATTACAAAGCTATATCAAAATAGCATGGTATTGTCATAAAGACACATAAATCAATGGAATAGAGAGCCCAGAAATAAACTCTCACATTTATGGCAAATGGTATTTTCAAAATCTTTTGGACTCTACTTTTTTTTTTCTTAAGACTTTATTTATTTACTCAACAGAAAGAGAGAACACAAGCAAGGGGAGGTGCAGACAGAGGGTGAGGGAAAAGTAGGATCCCTGCTGAGCAAGGAGTCCTATGTGGAACTTGATCCCAGGACCCATGATCTGAGCTGCAGGCAGACGCTTAACTGACTGAGCCGCCCAGGTGCCCTATAACCAAATGATTTTTGACAGGAATGCCAAGGCCATTTAATGGGGGAAAAGAGAGTCTTTTCAACAAATCATACTGGGGTAAGTGGATACTTATAAGCAAAAGAATGAAGTTAGACTTATACCTTACATCATGTAAATAATTAAAAATGGATCAAAGATCTAAATATAAGACCTAAAACTGTATGAAACTCTTGGGAGAAAATATAAAAGATTCATGACATTGGACTTGACAGTGGTTTTTGGATTTGACACCAAAACACATAAAACAAAAATAAAAATAGATTAATTGAGGGGCACCTGGGTGGCTCAGCTGGTTAAGCATCTAACTCTTGATTTCAGCTCAGGTCATGATCTCACGGTCATGAGACTGAACCCCATGTCAGAGTCTGCAATAGGCATGGAGCCTGTTTCTCTCTCTCTCTCTCACTCTCCAACCCTCCAGGGCATCACCTCCCAATTGCTCACTTGCTCTTTTAAAACTTAAACTGAATTACATTAACATTAAAAATGTCTGTGAATCAAAAACAACACAACAAAAACAGCAGAGTGAAAAGAAAACCATGGAATGGGATAAAATACTCAAATATACAAATTTGGTAAGAGATTAATATCTAGACTATAAAAAGAACCCCTATAAGTCAACAACAAATAACCCAATTTAAAAACAAAGGGTATCTGGGTGGTTCAGTTGTTTAAGTGCCTCACTCTTGATTCCAGCTCAGGTCATGATCTCAAGACCCTGGGGTCAAGCCCTGCACTGGGCTCTGCACTCAGCATGGAGTCTGCTTGAGAATCTCTCTCCCTCTCTTTTTGTTCTTCCCTACCCTCAGTACCCCCATCCACTCCCCCTCTCTCTAAAAATAAATAAAATCTTAAGAAAAAAAAAAAAAATCCTTGGGGCACCTGGGTGTCTCAGCTAGTTAAGCAGGAGCCTCCTGATTTCAGTTCAGGTCATGATCTCAGGGTCCTGGAATTGATGACAGGCTCCACGCTCAGCAGGGAGTCACATTGAAAATTTGTATCCCTCTCCCTCTGCCCCTCCCCCACTCACACACTGTGTATCTGAAATAAATAAACAAGTCTTTTTAAAAAATAAAGGGGTGGGGCTCCTGGGTGGCTCAGGGGGTTGGGCCACTGCCTTCTGCTCAAGTCATGATCTCAGGGTTCTGGGATGGAGCCCCATATCAGGCTCTTTGCTCAGCAGGGAGCCTGCTTCTCTCTCTCTCTCTGCCTGCCTCTTTGCCTCTCTGTGCTCTTTCTCTGTCAAATAAATAAATAAAATCTTAAAACAAAAAAAGGGGGGGGGGTGCCGGGGTGGCTCAGTTGGTTAAGCCTCTACCTTCAGTTCAGGTCATGATCCCAGGGCCCTGGGATCGAGCCTTACAATTGGGCTCCCTGCTCAGTGGGGAATCTGCTTCTCCCTCTTCATCTGCCCCTCCCCACCATTCATGCTTGCTCTCTCTCTCTTTTGTGTTCTCTCTCTCTCAAATAAATTAAATAAAATCTTTTAAAATTAATTAATTAAAATTAAAATTGAAAAAAATTTCTCTCACTCTCCTCCCTCTCCCCACCTCCATATGTGTGCTCTCTCTAAATATATAGGTATTTAGAAGGCAGTAAAAAAAAAAAAAAAGAAAAAGAAAGAAAGAAATATATGGCAAAGGATTTGAACAGAGACTTTTCCAAAGAAGATATACAAATTGCCAAAAGCCACATGAAAAGATGCTGTAAAACAAAAAGTAAAATTAAAGAACTTCCACTGTTACTTTATCAACTTTGGTACTTTTTGTTTTATAATGAGTGTGTAATACTTATAGTTTAAAAAAAAATTAAAGTTTTTTTTGTTTTTAAGTAATCTCTATACCCATGTGGGTTTTGAACTCACAACTTTGAGATCAAGAGTCTCATACTCTTCTGACTGAACCAGCCAGGTGCCCCTAAAAAAATTCTTTTTAAGTATAAGCTTCTAGGAAGTATGACTTTCACCCATTATTCTTCCAGGAAAGCAAGGTATGGGATCATTTAAACAGAATATTAACAAATTAATGCCATCAATGTGCCTCCTATGAATCAGCTTAAATAGTCCAGCAATACCAGACTCAAGATAAATTCCAAATAAACGTTTCTTAAATTAGGTCAAGATCAGATAGTGAACACATATTTGCTGTCAGAAGGTTGGCCCCACAACCCTGAACTCATCAACATCTACAAGACCTCAAAGTTCTTGATTTTCAGCTACCGGATAGGCTTCTAACTTACCTTCAATAAGATACAAATAGCACAAGCCATGCCTACAGCACCAGTGCCAACAATGGTGATCTTACTCTGGGAGGCTTCATCTTCCTCAATTAGACTCTCAATAAGCTTCTCCTTGATAGTTGACATTTTGAGAACCTAATAGGGATAATGAAATTTCAGTGGAATCAAATTCCCTAAATTGATCACGCTCACAGGTATCAACATACTAGCCACACTGAACATCTAGGGGCTTACCTACTGAGTTTGCAGAATGTTGGAGCCGCGTGTGGCAGGAAAGCGAAAAAAGGGGCTTGGAGAGGCAGAGGAGAACCAGTCTGCCTAGGTGTTGGGGCACCAATGAGCTTTTTATTTCTCCCAGCCCTCAAGCTATCATTTTCACCCCAGTACTAGACACTCAGAAGTGCTTTGCCTGCCCCAACTCAGTACAGACAGCCGGAACACAGAACTCACTGTCTTTAAGGAAGATTAAAAAGAAGAAGAAAAAAGTTACACCAAAAGGAAGCCACCAACGGCACTTAGGTGCGAAGCCCTGCGACAGTTGCTCTACCAACTGCAACGTCAAGAATGCTCCCACGCAAGACTCTTTCGTCAGTACGCAAGCCCCGCCCACCGCTAGCCCAGGCGCAGGCGCATTCGCAGGCATTTAGCGGCCCTCCGTTCTGGGGGGGGGGCGGTGTCGGAGTGAGTGCTTTGGCGTCCTCGGTACCCCTGTGAAGAGTTCTAGGCTATCTTTAAGAACTTGGAAACAGGGATTTGGGGAGTATAGTTTCCCAAGCCTAAGCCTGGGACTGATTTTAGTGCTGAATTTTTGGAAACCGTCATGACTACAGGCTGATGAGGGTCAGGCTCGAGGCCCCAGTGGGAGAAAGTTCTCCTTCGAGCATCTCCTGTTCTTCCAGATAACTTGCCTCTTTCTGAGAGGACATGCTGGAGGGACCTGAGCCCCAGCGATGATTTCAGTAAAGGGTGGGCGTGGGAATGACCAACCTGAATTTGAGGAATGTACCTTTCAATGTACTTACCATACCCTTGTCTACACATTTATCTGCCGGAATTTAAAACATTATTATTGAAAATAAATAAAATCTTTAAAAAAAAAAAAATAAAAAAAAAAAATAAAACATTATTATTGAGCTCTCTAACTTCAGAATGGAGTGCTGAAATAGAGATTGAATTAAAGCAGCAATTGTGAGGAACTATTTAGCTAGAGGCTTCCATCAAAGTTAAAACAATAACAGTTGTTTAATCCTTAAACTATCCCTGCTTCCCTTCCCCCAGGGGATTTACTTAAAAACAAATCCCGGGGCGCCTGGGTGGCTCAGTGGGTTGAGCCACTGCCTTCAGCTCAGGTCATGATCTCGGGGTCCTGGGATCGAGTCCCGCATCGGGCTCTCTGCTCGGCAGGGGGCCTGCCCTCCTCTCTCTCTCCCTCTCTCTCTCTGCCTGCCTCTCTGCCTACTTGTGATCTCTGCCTGTCAAATAAATAAATAAAATCTTTTAAAAAAACACAAACAGGGGCGCCTGGGTGGCTCAGTGGGTTGGGGCCTCTGCTTTCGGCCCAGGTCATGATCCCAGGGTCCTGGAATCGAGCCCCACATCGGGCTCTCTGCTCAGCAGGGAGCCTGCTTCCACTTCTCTCTCTGCCTGCCTCTCTGCCTACTTGTGATCTCTGTCTGTCAAATAAATAAATAAAATATTAAAAAAAAAAAACACAAACAAACAAAAAAAAAAACAAATCCCGGAAACCAGCTCCAGGTAACAAAGCTCAAATATAAGGGTGGGTCAGGCCAGGTGGAGACATCCTATTAGGGGGATGCATACTGTCTCCTTAGCTACCAAGGAGTATGGGCCCCGCCCTTTGGGCACATTTTGGGCGCCAGTTCTGACCAAGGTGATAGGCTGGTTCAGATGTCTACTAGGGTAAATTGTAATTCAATTGGTCACCTAGCAGGACAGTGCCGCTTTCTCTGTGTGTTACAATCTCATTGGCCACCTGTGCATGGCCAGTCCCAACCGCATGGCCTTTGCCCTTAAAAGCTATTCCTGGAAATAGAGAAGGGTCGCTCTCTCTTGTAAGAGGCGCGGTCTGAACATTTGGTTAGATTCTTGATGCTCGGCACAAAATAAAGCTTTGCTTGACCTTCGCTTTATGTCAGTCTTGCTCCTTTAATCACAGACCCACTGCGGGGGAGGGGGGGGCGCATAACAACAATGAAAAGTAAAGGCCACATCTAGTTCTCTGAGGGTGGTTTTAACTTTATACCAAGAATTTATGACCCACAGAGGTGGGCACAACCTCCTCAAGTCATCTTTTTTTGAGTATTTGCATTTTAATCCTTTTCCATTTTCTGTTTCGAAGCCTGTATGGAGGGAGCACGAGGCTGGCTGAAGACAAAGCAAAAGCTGGCGCCTTGCACCCCCCTCCATCCACTACCCCTCGGTAATATGTGTAGCATCCCTCAGGCAGCCCTGACTGCCATGAACAATAAGCAAATAGTTAACTTGCAAAGATCATAATCCTGCAAGACAGGAATCTCCCAACTATCTTGATGTTAATGGCTCGCTAAAAGACAACCTTGGTCTTCCTTTAGCATGTGAAAATTCCATTGAAACCTATCTTCCCCTCACCTTCCCCCAATGGCAGGGTACATAACCTGCCATTGTACCCTGCCATTCCTCACAACCCGGGGCAGCAGCTCTTCCTGCCCACGGGTCCTGTCCCCGTGCTTTAATAAACCACCATTTTGCACCAAAGATGTCTCAAGAATTCTTTCTTGGTCATCAGCTCCGGACCTCAGCCCACCGAACCTCACCTAGGTTCTAGAACTTCATCACGTGGTTTGGGGTGCCTGGGTGGCTCAGTCATTTAGCTTCTACCTTCAGCTCAGGTCATGATCCCAGGGTCCTGGGATCCAGCCCTGCATCAGGCTCCCTGCTTGTGTAGGGGTGGGTGGCCTATTTCTCTCTCTCCCACTCCCCCTGCTTGTGTTCCCTCTCTCACTGTATCTCTGCCAAATAAGTAAATAAATAAAAATCTTAAAAAAAAATAAAAATTACAAAGCCTATGATTTGGTTTTAATGTAGTGCACACCATGCAGTCACCCTGCTTAAAACCAGACCACAATTTTTCAATACACCTAACCAATTTTTTTAAGTTAATTTTTTAATTAATTTCAGAGGTAAAATTTAGTGATTCATCAGTAAAATAACTAATTTTTACAACCTAAAAGACATTCATGATCCAGCCTCCTTCTAGCCCTCCAACTTTATCTCAAGACACTCTCACCTCACTCCACTCCAGCTTTTCAATAGCTTTTACTTGGCTCAGGACTTTTTTTTTTTTTTTTTTTTTTTTTAAAGATTTTATTTATTTATTTGAAAGACAGAGTTCACAAGTAGGCAGAGGCAGGCAGAGAGAGAGAGAGAGAGGAGGAGGAGGAGGCAGGCTTCCTGATGAGCAGAGAGCCCGATGTGGGGCTTGATCCCAGGACCCTGGGATCATGACCTGAGCCGAAGGCAGAGGCTTTAACCCACTGAGCCACCCAGGCGCCCCTGGCTCAGGACTTTTTGCTGTTCCCTATTTCTGGAAAGTTCTCCAACCATTCTCAAAGTTGATTCCTCATTTGCAGTCTTGAGTATACACGGTACTTCCTCTAGCTTTCCTGGAGCAATGTCAATTACCACCACCTCCCCACATCTGTCCTATTTCTCTTAGGGCACTTTTCACAAACTATCAGCTTGTAAGGGCCTATTCAGCCAGAGGAGCCCCACCTCGGTTGAACTGCCATTTTGTTATAAAACTTAAATTGACTTTGCCCCCCTCCCCAGGGGAACTTACTTAGAAACAAGTCCCAGAAACCAGTCCCAGGTAACAAAGTCCAAGTCCAAGGGTGGGTCTGGCCAGGTGGAGGTATTCAGTCAGTGGGGGCTCAGAACTGTCTCCTAGCTACCAAGGTGATAGGCTAGTCTCCATGGCTACTGTGGGGTGAATTGTAATTCAATTAGCCACCTGGGTGTGGCCTTTGCTCTATAAAAATTAGTCTGGAAAGCAGGGAGGGGTTGTCCTCTGTAAGGGGCGACCCTGACCGGTCTGTTTGACCATCGGTTTGATTCTTATGTTTGGCGCGGAATAAAGCTTTGCTTGACTTTCGCATTGTATCAGTCTCGCTCCTTTAATCACGGACCCATTATTAGGGTACCCTATTTTGGGGGGACCCAACAAGCTCCGAGAAACAGGTTACCTATAGCAGACAGGAGCGGCAGTCACTGTTGGTCCTGTACTACCACTTGCTTGTGTGCTTACTTCCACAGCAACTCTGGTACTTGCACCTCATTTACCACTCAGTTGAGAGGTCAGCCCTGCTGGCCAGGATGACCAAGAGGTCTCTGGTAGCAAAAGGAGGTGTCATCTTGGTAGTGACCAAACTCTGGATCTAGGTGAAGAAAAAGGCTCTTCATTCATACCTACCATAGTTGCAGGACAGGCCACTGAGGTCTACTGCCTGAGTGGGCTCTCTGGGTGGCTACAATCCAAGCTAACTTAATCATTTTGCTTGATGGCAGCAATCTAAATACAGGAGGGCCAAGATGTATACATCCCAACAACTGCCAAAGTGCAGTAGGAATGCAGTAAAGAATTCTAAAAGAACAGGCTTTGAAGTCCTGATGCTTTGACAACATGGGCTTTAGTGGAAAAAAATGTTCATCCATCTACATGCATATATATGGAGATATATATATATATATATATATATATGAACTATATTCTGAACATTCCATTTGCTTCCCCCACTAAGGCATATTTAATCCACTTCCCAAGGTTAAGACTAAAACGAGATCATATTTACTTTGAGGCACAGCAAGAGAGGAACACAAGGAGGTGGGGGGGAGAGGAAGAAGCAGGCTTCCTGCCAAGCAGGGAGCCGGATACAGGGCTCCATCCCAGGACTTTGGGATCATGACCTGAGCAGAAGACAGATGCTTAACTGACTGAGCATAAAATGAGATATTAATTTAAAGGAATCAGGGCTTCTTTGCAGAGCTGGTCTATTCCTTGCCTGGGGCAAGAAGATTCAAGGTGATCTTGGAAGACTTTGTGTGTCAGAAAGTGAGGAAGCTTTACAAGATTAAATCTAAAGAATTCACGAAAGATTAGGTTAATAAATCTTTAAGTATTATTTCCAGTCATGTTGGTACTAATTTATTGGATCAGATATGAAATTAATAAGTGTAAATCGGGCGCCTGGGTGGCTCAGTGGGTTAAGCCGCTGCCTTCGGCTCAGGTCATGATCTCAGGGTTCTGGTCGTCTGGCATCGGGCTCTCTGCTCGGCAGGGAGCCTGCTTCCTCCTCTCTCTCTCTGCCTGCCTCTCTGCCTACTTGTGATCTGTCAAATAAATAAATAAAATCTTAAAAAAAAAAAGTGTAAATAATTTTTTTTTAAAAAACAAGTTGCCTCAAAGTTTACTAGAGGCCAGGCAGAAGTACAGGTTTCTACTTGGAATAATTAAGAAGTTCAAAGATTTGATAGTGGTGAAGGTTGTACAACTATGAAAATCCACAGAATTAAACTTCAAAAGGTGAATTTTAGGGGCTCCTGGGTAGCTCAGTCATGGGAAAGATTGAGCCCCGCTTCCTGCTTGTAATCCCTCTCTCCATGTCTGTCGAATAAATATAATCTTTAAAAAATAAAAGGAGAACTTTATGTGTAAATTATATCCTAAGGCTTAAAAAAAAAAACCTATAGAAAAGCAAATCCTATTATACTCCTTGTCAAGACTACATAATTTGCAGGGGTGACTGGTTCCCTCAGTCAGTTAAGCCTCCAACTTGGTTTTGTCTCAGGTCGTGATTGCCTAGGTCGTGGTGACAGAGCTCCGCAGTTGGGGCTCAAGTCATGATCTAATGGGTCCTGAGATCTAGCTGTGCGTCTGGTTCCACGCTGGGCACGGAGTCTGCTTGAAGATCCTCTCTGTTTCTCGCCTCCCTCTCTCAATTAAGTCTTTTTTTTTTTTAAGATTTTATTTATTTATTTGACAGAGAGAAATCACAAGTAGATGGAGAGGCAGGCTGGGGGAGAGAGAGAGAGAGAGAGAGAGGGAAGCAGGCCCCCTGCTGAGCAGAGAGCCCGATGCGGGACTCGATCCCAGGACCCTGAGATCATGACCTGAGCCGAAGGCAGCGGCTTAACCCACTGAGCCACCCAGGTGCCCTGAAGATGATTTTTGAGTGGACAACCATCAGGACTATTTGGTCTGAAATTGTTAAGTGCCATTGTGTTATTGGCCTCTGGAGAGCAAATGTTCTTAAAAATGTTTCCCAAGATGCCTGAGAGGCTTTGGTTAAGCTTCTGCCTTCAGCTCAGGTCATAATCTCAAGGTCCGGAGACCCAGTTCTACATCTGACAGAGGGCGGAGTCAGCGGTGGGCAGGCTCAGCAGTGAACCTGCTTCTCCCTCTGCCTACAGCTCTCCTTGCTTGTGCTTTTTCTCTGACAAATAAAACCTTTAAACAAATATTTAAAAAAAAAAAAAAAAACCTGCATTTTTTTTTTTAAGTACCACTGCTTATGCTGTGGCAAATATTTTTACATTCATGTATATATCATCTACAGAACTGTAGGGTACCAATTATGATTAGCACTATTATCAGATAGTTACCTCCTAATACTTTGTAGCTTAGTATATTAAAACGATTATAATGAAAATGGTACCAAAACGTAACCTAGCCACACCCTTGATTTATTAAGTCACACTGATTGTTTGATCATTAGTAAATAATACACCATAAAAAAAATCATTGTAGGTGTACCTGGGTGGTTCAGTTTCTTACTGTCTGCCATTGGCTCAGGTCAGCAGCCCCCATGGGGCTCCCTGCTCAGCAGAAAGCCTGCTTCTTCCTCTCCCTCTGTGTTCCCTCTCTCAGTGTCTGTCAAATAAATAAAATCTTTAAAATAAAAAAGTCATCGCAGAAACAACTGTGTGGCTCCCTCCATTAAGTGTCTGCCTTTGGCTCAGGTCATGATCCCAGGGTCCTGGGATGAAGTCCCGCATCAGGCTGCTTGCTCAATGGGGAGCCTACCTCTCCCCCTGCTTCTGCTCTGACAGGTGAATAAATAAAATCTTAAAAAATAATAATAATAATAAATTTCATCACAGTGTTGCCTAAGAATACCCTAATGGGTCCCTATAATAAGAGTAAGTAGCAGCTTCACCTAATGTAATGAATGGACAGTCACTGTTCAAAAAAAAGTTACTGTTCAAATTTTATTTGGTATTTTAGTTGGTACAACAACACTTAGTTGGTTGTATGGTCTTTTTACATTATATGGCAATGTACACTATATTCTGACAAACATGGTACACGAAGTAAGATCCTTTCGAACAGTTACGCACGATACATGCAATAATGAATTTATACGTTGGAGCCCAGGATGTGACTGACTGGAAAAGATGGACTAGGCATGTTGGGTGAAGGAACCTGAAGTCCTAGAACACACAGGAAATACTCATCTGGTTTGAAGAGCACCTGCTGCATATGCAATATTGGCAGTGGTGCCTCTGAGATGAACCCATTTAGGACTATAAAGGCAGGTATCATCCAGCATCAGGGTATAGCTGCAGGGTTTACTGAACCATTCGTATTTAGAAATTTAGGAAACTGATGTTTTTTCTTTATGCCATTTTGATATTATTTAAGTAACAGATCAGATAATAAGGACAATGTACACAACCTCCAACTAAAACCCTGTCGTAGTCTAGACAGGGAAGTGGTACATTAGAAAATTTTAAAACTGCAGCTCCTTTTGGATCCCCCAGAGTGTATCTGCACTCTTCTTCAAACGGGCCTCTTCCTCAGTAGTTAGAGTCACCTTCACAACATCTGAAATTCCATTCTGTCCCAAGATGCAAGGAACACTAAGGAAGACATCATCTTTAATTCCATAAAGACCCTGAAGACAAAAGGAAAAGTATTTTATGTTTTGAGCACACATTCTGGGGTCTCCCAAGACTTTCATTCTTTACAATTATGAAGCTTATTTAATACAACTTGAGAAGTAGGAACTCCTGTCCACGTTTTCGGTTAGGATGTTAGGAACAGTGCAAGTCATCAAAATACCAGCAAGATTTCTGTTATAAAAGACAATCTAAATTATTGCCATTATCCATATTACTGTTCAATTTTTAATGACAACATTTTGGCAACTCTACTTTGAGTGACTTCTTTTTTCCTTCAAAGGAAAAAGCTTTTCTTTTATGGTCTTCCACTCACCTCAACTTATTGTAAGTTATCAAGTTATCTATGTGAACATAGTACCACTAAACATTAATCCCAAAGTTCAACGATTTCTCTCCAAGAAAGTTGTGACTGCATTTATTATGTCACTTAAATCAAATTTATGTCACTTAGATTTATGTCATTTAAATCAAAGACTGATGACTAAGTCTGTTTTCACAAAAAAATTTTTTAATTTTTTATAAACTATGTAATGTATTTTTATCCCCCGGGATACAGGTATGTGAATGGCCAGGTTTACACACTTCACAGCACTCACCATAGCACATACCCTTCCCAATGTCCGTAACCCCACTCCCCTTCTCCCAAACCCCCTCCCCCCAGCAACCCTCGGTTTGTTTTGTGAGATTAAGAGTCACTTACGGTTTGTCTCCCTCCCAATCCCATCTTGTTTCATTTATTCCAGAAGAATCTTTCTTAAAAACCAGAAAATAACCACATTCAAATACAATGTACCACTACATACACCTACCTTAATCATGGTGGAAATTGGATGCACCCGCCTAAGATTCTTCATTATACTTTCTGCCAAATCTGCCACAGACAGTCCAATGGCCCAGGAAGTGTAGCCTTTCAGTTTGATCACCTCATAGGCACTGTAGGGTAGGGAAGGACAGAGAAAGTTAGGAAAAAGTAGGGTAAGAGAAAGCAAAGAACAAACACATGCTTTACAGCAAATAATGCCATGAAGTTACATTACAGACCTCAGTAATGCTTGCATGCATACCAAGATATTATGTATAGGGATGTTCACAACAGTACAATGTATATTCAATACCACAGAATATTACAACTGTCAAAACAAGTAACTACATGTACATGCAACAAAATAAAGGATTAAGACATAATACTGAATTTTAAAAAATAACTCCAAGATTAGATTACATCTTTGACTCAAAGCAAGGGATGGGCAGTAGGACAGAAGATGAGTGGGAGGAGGAGCTCAGAACTCCTATTCAAGTACCAGCAGACTAGTAATTCTAACCCAACAAAACACTACATTTAGTTGACAGCTATTATCAATGTTTCTTGGGTTGGGTGGTGGGTTCACAGGTTTTTGTTTTTGTTTGTTTGTTTTGAAGTTTTTATTTATTTATTTGACAGACAAGAGTTCACAAGTAGGCAGAGAGGCAGGCAGAGAGAGGGGGGGGGAAGCAGGCTCCCCACCGAGCAGAGAGCCCAACGCAGGGCTCGATCCCAGGACCCTGCGATCATGACTGGAGCCAAAGGCAGAGGCTTTAACCCACTGAGCCACCCAGGTGTCCCGGTTCACAGGTTTTTTAAAAGAGGGTCTTGCCTAAATCAATCCTGATTCATTACTCAGTTCTACAGACTGAGGCCCACACATGGTTTGTAGTAAGTAAGTAACGGGATGGTAAGCATCTGCCTTCAGCTCAGGTCATGATCCCAGGGTGCTGGATCAAGTCCCATACCTGGTTCCTTGCTCAGTGGGGAGCCTGCTTCTCCCTTTGCCTGCTGCTCCCAGTGCCTATGCATGCACTCTCTCGGTGATAAAAATCTTTATCATATATATATATATATATATATATATATATATATATACACACACACACACACACACACACACACACACACACGAAATAATAAGACCAAGCTGAAAACTCCCGTATTTACATAATTTCATACAATATTCACATTTTTAGTACAATTATGAATCTATACATTGCCTGAAACTTTATAATCATCTGAATAAACAAGTTTGCTATTTCTAATCATAAAGCCTATAACAGGAAATTGGATTTAAAAATTCTTGGGGCTCCTGAGTGGTTCAGTCAGTTGAGAATGTGACTCTTGTTTTTGGCTCAGATCGTCATCTCTGGGTCATGGGATTGGCCCCATGTCAAGCACCATGCTCAGCAGGGGGAGGTCTGCTTGAGATTCTCTCCCCTCTCCCCTTCCCCTGCACGCACGCACATGCTCCCTCTCAAATAAATAAATCAATCTTTTCTTAAAAAATAAAGAAATGGGACGCCTGGGTGGCTCAGTTGGTTGGGCAGCTGCCTTCGGCTCAGGTCATGATCCCAGCGTCCTGGGATCGAGTCCCACGTTGGGCTCCTTGCTCGGCAGGGAGCCTGCTTCTCCCTCTGCCTCTGCTGCCACTCTGTCTGCCTGTGCTCACTCTCTGCCTACCCTCTCTCTGATAAATAAATAAAATCTTTAAAAAAAAATAAAATAAAATAAAGAAATAAAAGTTCTTATTTCTGCGGCACCTGGCTGGCTCAGTCCATGCAGGATGTGACTCTTGATCTCCGGGGGGTTCTGAGTTCAAGTCCCACACAGGGTGTAAAGATAACTTAAATAAATAAAACTCTTATCAATAAATCAATAAAAATTCTTATTCCTAACTGAATGACCCATATATGCTATTGAAATAAAGACTTAATCTGAAATACAACTTCCAAGCACTAAAAGATTTATACTACTATAGAGTAATACAGCAAAGACTGTTGCATTAACCATTTTTAGTTCTTTACTTCTGTTTTATAGTATGTTCTTTAACAAAACATCAGGAAAAATCTTTTTTTTTTTTAATTTTTAAGTAATCTCTACACCCAACACGGGACTCGAACTCACAAGCCTGAGATCAGGAGTCACATACTCTACCAACTGAGCCAGCTATAGCCAGGCGTCCTTAGAAAAATGCTTTCCGTCAAGTACTCAAATGCTATTAAACTTTCAAACTTCAAAATAAAAATATAGGGGCGCCTGGGTGGCTCAGTGGGTTCAAGCCTCTGCCTTCGGCTCAGGTCATGATCCCAAGGTCCTGGGATCGAGGCCCGCATCGGGCTCTCTGCTCAGCAGAGAACCTGCTTCCTCCTCTCTCTCCCTGCCTGCCTCTCTGACTAGTTGCAATCTCTATCAAATAAAATAAATAAAATCTTTAAAAAAAATAAAATAAAAATAAAATAAAATAAAAATATAAGTCTTATGGGTGCCTGGGTGGTTCAGTAGGTTAAAGCACCTGCCTTCGACTCGGGTCATGATCTCAGGGTCCTGGGATCAAGCCCTGCATCGAGCTCTCTGCTCAGCAGGGAGCCTGCTTCCCTTCCTCTTTCTCTCTGCCTACTTGTGATGTCTTGCTCTCTGTCAAATAAATAAATAAATCTTTAAAAAATAAAATAAAATAAAAATATAAGTTTTAATCTTCTGTATTGCCAAATTATGGGATCCATTACCTGTCAACCACCTGTTTGTGAACCTCTTTCCACTGTTCCTTATCTGCATCAGTGCCTAAGTCAGGGTGCAGATTCTTCAGAGACACACCAGCAATGTTTACTCCACTCCATACAGGCACTAGAAGAAACAGTACAGAATACATTTACTTCCACATGTCATCCAGCAGACCACAAAGCACCCTAACCAGTCTTCCAGGCTAATCTGCTTTAAGTCAACATACTCCTTGCTTGTTGACTTAAGACCCTTGATCTGTAACAGAAATAAATCACTTTCTCTGAGATTTGTAGACCACTGGTCTGGGGGAATAAAGAACCAAAACGTTCCCAGGCCACAGAGGCCAGCAAGTCTGTTCGAAGCTGCCTCACCTTTCTGATTAGCCCAGCCATCTTTCAGCAAAATGTTTTCTTTTCTTAAGGTCACATGAATGATTTTACTGACCTCCCTTTGAGTATCTGTAAACCTTGCCCTCCTTCACAGAACAGAGTACTTTTGCACAACTCCTTGGTACTAAGGAACCAGACCTTCTTGCACACTAGAAGAACTAGAACTTCTTGCACAATCTCTGAGCACTGAGTAACTGGCATCATCAAATCTGCATGCAATCAAGAAATGTTACAGACCACTGTGTTCCCTTAACTGATTAAACCCCTTCAAAAGTCTCTGGGTTAGGGGCACCTGGGTGGCTCAGTGGGTTGAGTGTCTGCCTTTGGTTCAGGTCATGATCCGGGATCAAGACCCCCATCGGGCTCCCAGGTCAGCAGAAAGCCTGCTTCTCCCTCTCCCTCTGCTTGCTGCTCTGCCTTCTTGTGTTCCCTTTGTATCTGTCAAATAAGTAAATGAAATCTTTTTTTTTGAAGATTTTATTAATTTATTTGAGAGAGACAGATAGTTAAGAGAGGAACACAAGCAGGGGGAGTGGGAAAGGGAGAAGCAGGCTTCCTGCTGAGCAGGGAGCCCAATATGGGGCTCAATCCCGAGACCCTGGGATCGTGACCTGAGCTCAAGGCAGACGTTTAACAACTGAGACACCCAGGTGCCCCAATTAGTAAAATCTTTAAAAAAATCTATCTCTGGGCCAGGAAGAAACTTCAGAGTTGGACTTTTGGACAAGGGTCTGCCTTCTTCCCCAAGTTGCCAGCCTCTTGAATAAAGCTCATATTCCCTTCCAGTCAAAACTTGCCTCTTGACTACTAGCCTTTTGAGCAATGGGGAGCCAAACTTGGGTTCTGGAAACAAGAATAGTAATTTTTTTTTTTTTACAGATTTTATTTATTTGACAGAGATCACAAGTAGGCAGAGAGGCAGGCAGAGAGAGGAGGAAGCAGGCTCCCTGCTGAGCAGAGGGCCCGATGTGGCGCTCGATCCCAGGACCCTGGGATCATGACCCGAGCTGAAGGCAGAGGCCTAACCCACTGAGCCACCCAAGTGCCCCAAGACTAGTAATTTTGACCCTTTTTCTTTCTTTCTTTTTTTTTTTTGAAGAGTTTATTTATTTATCTGACAGAGATCACAAGTAGGCAGAGAAGCAGACAGAGAGAGAGGAGGAAGCAGGCTCCCTGCTGAGCAGAGAGCCCGATTCGAGGCTCGATCCCAGGACCCTGGGATCATGAGACCTGAGCCGAAGGCAGAGGCTTAACCCACTGAGCCACCCAGGCGCCCTTGACCCTTTTGTCTAATTCTCACTTCTTATCTGGGGAGGATTACCTGCTGTTGGTAGATGGTCAAGACTACAACCACCGTTACTCTTAAACTTTCATTGACTGATTTATGTAAGACTAAGAATTTTCACCATATTCTAACTTGTTTTCCTACTCTACCGCGATGTTTAATCCATGTGTATTTGAAAAATAAAGACACTATGAAATCATAAAAGGAATTTTCTTGGCCTAAGTAACTGAGAACTCTGCACAAAATTAAAACCTCTCTTAGCTGTGATAGACTTTTTCATCTCCTTCATTTGGATTGGCTGACCTTATCTGAGCCACAAAGTTCAAGTCTAGACACAGCTGTGATATCAAATGACTGAGGTCATCCTTAGAACTATTCTCTTATTTTAATATGTCCACTGTATTAAGTAATTTTATTCCCCATCCATGACATAGGGATGCCATAAAATGTTACATAAAAGTTAAAATCTTAACCATTCTTAACATAAAAATTATGTCAAAAGATAGATTTCTAGAAACCATCCTACTCCAATGAATGGGTATCTGATTTCAGCTCTGGTTTAATAATGAAACTTCTGTAAATATTTTACAACAATTTTTTTTTAAAACAAAAAGAGAAAATAGTTATGCTTACCACTGGAGTCTCCATGCTCCCCGAGGATCCACCCATGACAGCTTAATGGGTGAACTCCCAACCTTTCCCCCATTAGGTAACGGAACCGGGCTGAATCCAGATTGCAACCACTTCCAATAACACGGTTTTTGGGAAAGCCACTTATCTTCCAAGCCACATAGGTCAAGATATCCACTATGAAGAAAACGTTTAGGCAAAGATACTAGGTCAATTATTAGATAATGTTTAGCTAGTCAAGATACATGGCTCTGTATGAATCTTGATTGTGCTTATGACCCAACATTTTTGTTAAATTTTTAAACCTTTATTTGTAAAATGGCAAATTCACGAAGTCCTCAAGAAGTGTAGTTTAATGAAAATAAATTGTGCATTAACAACATCTTATTCATAATTTACCTAAGCTCTTCTTGGGCAAGTAACTAATTTCTAAGTTCTAACTACATTTAGGGGCACTGTATCCCCCTTACTATTTTAAACTTAATGATTTTAGCAAATCCGTTCACAAGAGGAAAATGAAAAATATGAGCAACAGATGTGTGTATACAGAACATGACATATACTATCAGTTTCACTCGAGTTCATCTATTTGTACAATTAAAGGTCTCACCTGGATTGGAAACAACAAGCAACTTGCAGTTTGGGCTGTATTTGACAACATTAGGAATGATGAACTTAAAGATGTTCACGTTACGCTGGACCAAATTAAGACGGCTTTCTCCCTCTTGCTGACGTGCCCCAGCTGTGATAATAACCAACTTGGAGTTTGCGGTCACATTATAGTCTAGACAAAAGGGAACAAAAACCAGATTACAGCCTTTAAGAGAACTCTAATACCTAGCCAGCAGAAAGTTGTTCTGTAACCTTCTCTAATGGACAGTTTGAACAACTGTGTTACCTCCCCTACTTCCTTTCATATATAGGGAAATACAGATAAATGCTTGTACTGCTACCTTCCCACCCCCATCTTCTCCTTTAGTTTTTGGCCACTTAACGGGAGGAAAAGTAAATCACTACCTTCCTTGTATTCTGGTTTTAGACTGTGACTTTAGTGACAGCTCAGAGGAGCTGGAAACAATCAAATGAGGTTGTCATCCCTCAATTTTTTTGCCACCTGAGCTCATGCTCACACTCTCCCACACTCTTTCTTTTTTTCTTTTTTAAAGATTTACTTATTTGAGAGAGATGGAGGGTGAGAGAGCACAAGTGGGGTGAGGGGCAGAGGGAGAAGCAGGCTCCTGGCTAGGCAGGGAGCCCAAAGTGGGATCAATCCCAGGACCCCGGGATCATGACCTGAGCTGAAGGCAGATGTCCAACTGAGTCACCCAGGCACCCCGATACTCCTGTTTCAACTTAACTACTTCACTATGATCACACCAGTCCAGAGACAGGCTGTTTTGTTTTTTAAGCAAAAGCCACATACTTATCAAGTATGTCTTGCTTCTAGATACCCTATGGTACAGGATAGTCAACCCAGCCCATAGGTAAGTGGTCACTGATTTTCAAATGTCAAAAGAAACACCATTTGTACACATGTCCAGGTTTCTTGACCAGGGCTCTTAAGTGTAAAAGGCCCAAGAATATCCGAACAGGCTCACTTATCCTATTCTCAACTGTTAGGTGTGAAAGGAAGTAGGGCAAGTATATTAAATTTAAATATTAGAAACAATGTGGTTACATACAAACCTGAGGAGCTTTACTAATTACATGCTAACTCAGATGCTTTCCACATTACAGACATACTGGATTTCCATTTAAAACCATTTACTAGAGGGGTGCCTGGGTGGCTCAGTGGGTTAAGCCTCTGCCTTTGGCTCAGGTCAGTCATGATCTCAGGGTCCTGGGATTGAGCCCCGCATTGGGCCTGCTTCCCCGTTCTCTCTGCCTGCTGCTCTGCCTACTTGTGATCCATCAAATGAATAAATAAAATGTTTAAAAAAAAAAAACTCACTTACTAGAAATTGCAACTTTCAGAAAAAAGGTTACCAATGCAAAATTGTTCAAAGGCTCTCTGATCCTATATAAAAAGCCAATCTTTGAAACAGAATTTCAAGCCTGATAGAGAATTAAGTTTAGCATAGACCACAATGTAAGTTTGTTGTAATTCACCTTTGCCAGAGACAATTTTTGGTGTTCTAAGGAAAAGGCTTCCATGCTGGAGATCCATCATTTCTCCCTTCAGTTTGTCTTCCATGACATCAACAAGAGCAAGTTCATCTGCCAAGTCCTAAGAGATGTTAACAATTGTAGTCAAATGGAAAGCATACATTATTTAGTCAAATAGAAAGGCATGCAAAAATTTCTGTATTTCTAGGACAGAAAGAGTTCTGCTACTTTATTAGTATCGGGATATACCTCAAAATAAAGGTAGGCCCCCATTTAAAAACTGACTCTCAGATGACCCTTCCATAGGAAGAAGTACTGATCTCTCTTCATTAGAGCAAGCTTTGCAAGGGCTCCACCACGCCACTGTATGGAGGCAGAACCCTGGACTGGCAATGGATGGAATATCACCCAATTACATAAAGCTGCTCTATTTATACTCTCAAATTCAGTTTTTTAAATTGATTTTAGGTCATTATTCATTACATAAGTGAGTCTGACTAGTATCACGACTTGGAAGTTAAAAAAAGTGGTATTCTGGATCATTCTTTGTCTATATATTAACCAATACTAACAGTGTCACATATAGATAGATTTGTGCACTGCAATATAGTATTGGTAAAAAATATCCTTTCAACTGAAGCAGCAAATGTTCACAGGTGCCATCTCAGACCAGGAGCATCAGTAACATTTAACAGACATGAGTTGTGAACTGTTATAACCAAGTTAAGTTATACTAGCTGAGCTACAGAACTACCCCAAGTCATCTATGATAACCTTGCACTATGCTTATACACACCCAAGTTAGAGAGCATCATAGGAAAAGACCACAGGTGATTCACAGGTGTAAGAAAACAGATGGCATCAATTTCTGATCCAACGGGAAAGCAGTAAGAATTGGTACAGGCACCCCGTCGTTTTCAGAAGTCTGCATTATGCCAATTCATTTTTATACAAGACCTAACATTGTACCTGTTTTTACTGAAAGAAATCCAAAGAGGATTTGTGCTTTTATGAAAAAGGCAAAAAGCAATAATGGCATTCAGTTGTTTGTTCTGCAGTGAGCCCTTAGAGTAGTAGTACACATCCCAAGTACCAACAAGCTCCTTCCCTAGGAAACTTTATGCATCTCAGTATCAAGCTGTCATTGCTTTGAACTGCGTGAACATCTGTACTTCACCTCTATTTTGGGTATCTGTCAGCAAGATGTGTCCTAAGGTTCAGAAAAGCCCAAGGTTATTTCTTGGGTCTGGGAATGCTCAAAAAATTTTCCGTATTAATCAATCAGACTGTCTTCACTTTACACCATTTTGGCTTCAGAAGGGTTTCACAGCAATGGTCTCCTGTACGATGGTGGGGGAAACCTTTACACTATGTGGCTCCTCGTAAGTACACATATGAAGCAACATGCTGTAACCATACATAGCTCATAGCTCATTTCTGCCTTCAGTTCCTTATTTCAATCCTTTCCTGTTCAAAAGCCAGAATTAATCATTTCACTCTCTTATTTGAACTCCAAATCTAAATTTAAGATCTTTTATGGTAAGTTGCGATTATTTTTATATATAAACCGGGCCTGACTACTTAAAATGTGTTTATTCATTCACAAATTCTAACTAAGTGTTCGCTCCATAACTGATACCAAAATTTACTATTCAAGGTGGCAATTTTTGTGGAAGAAATGCTTAGGATTTCCCACATTTAGCGTGATTTTAATTTTACCAATGTATGATTTTCAATTCAAAAATTATTTTAAAATAACTTTAGCTTGTTTAAAGGCATGGGCTCTTTTTCATTTGTAGGCAATTCATCCATGTTAATAGGGCAAAGTGAATTTAAGGAAGGGTCACCCTGGGGTGCCTGGGTGGCTCAGTCCTTAAGTGTTAGCCTTCGGGTCAGGTCCTGGAATTGAGCCCCTCACCTCCCTGTTCAGCGGGAACCCTCCTCTGCCTCTGCCAGCCCCCCTGCTTGTGTTCCCTTTCTTGCTGTGTGTCAAATAAATTTTTAGAATCTCTTTAAAAAAAAAAAAAAAGGAGGAACTGTGTCACCACTTGCCTGACAACTTTTTTTTTAGTTCAGATACGCTTTTGGTATGGCATCACATTTCTTTTTTTTTTTTTTAAATAAGATTTTATTTATTTATTTGACAGACAGAGATCACAAGTAGGCAGAGAGGCAGGCAGAGAGAGAGAGGGAAGCAGGGTCCCTGCAGAGCAGAGCCCGACGTGGGGCTCGATCCCAGGACCCTGGGATTATGACCTGAGCCGAAGGCAGAGGCTTTAAACCACTGTGCCACCCAGGCGCCCCTGGCATCACATTTCTAAAGTTTGTTCCATAAAACGCTCTCTGAGCGCATGAACCTGAATCTTTGTATATACAATGTGATAATCCAATTCTTGGAGGAGTGGGGGGATGGGTGTCTCCCAGAAAGATGGGCTCTCACTTACCTTCATTAAGATACTGATGGCACAAGCCATGCCAACAGCACCAACCCCAACAACTGTAATCTTATTTTGGGGGACATGTTCTTCCTTAAGAAGATTCTGTATCAGCTGGTCTTTGAGAGTTGCCATTTTGGACTTAGAACCAAAAGGAATCTAAAGGGGAAAAAACACGCACAGTCACTGCATCTTCTTTGAATTAACGCTATTAACCTAAAGCTGTTCCAAAGGAGTTCGTTTTACTTCTTTTGGGGGTACTTGCCACTAAAAAGGGGGAAGGAAAAAACCTAAAGCTGGCCACAGGAATGCTGAAAGACCGAATGCCAGGGTCTGGTCTCTCTAGGATCTCGGTGTAAAGGATCTCACCTTGGCGTGGAAGAATAGCATTGACGTTTGAGTGTAAGTATAGCTTCCTGAGGCCTCCTTCATCTTGAAGGTATTAACCCCAAGCGGGGCCGCCTTTCCTCACACAAAATCGCTGTGAGCTGCCTGCCCACTCTACTCCAGTCACCGGGGTTCCCTCCAAACCCTCAAGTAAGGACCCGAGGAACGTGGAAAAATCTCCTGTAACTGCCTCCTGAAACGACTCAGTCGTCTTAGGGCATGCAAAAAGCTCTGCTCATGCGCAATCACTCCCTCCTCCAGCCCCAGAAGATGCCAACGGTCCAGCCCGAGCTCGTGGGGTTTACCGCCCCTCCCCCACCCTCGCCTGCGCGAGACTCGCGCGCATGCTCATTTCCAAGCAGTGGGCGGGGACAAGAGTAGAGTAGGAACCCCAAGCTTTCCAGAGTTGGGCACTGCCCCCAACGGCGGCGGCCGGGGTAGCCCCGCCCACGGGCGGAAATGACTGGAAATTACCGTGCTCTTCGGGTCAGACGGAGAGCGAGCACGCGGCGGACTTTAGACCTAAGTAGTGCCCCAGCTGGCTGCCTCCCCGGCCACGCGCGCGGCCACGGCCAGACTTTAAATCTTAAATACTTGGTTGCTGTTAACAAACCGGGAGGGAGGCGCCTCGTGTGGCTTCTGCTGCGATCCATGTTGCAAGGGCGTGAGGCCCGGTAGGAGGAAATTGTCAGTACAGGAAGTGCAAAAATAGCTGTAGAGGCCCAAAGCCCTGAAGTTAACATGATACTTGGTGTAATCCTCCATTTCCAGAGCCGGGGAGGAGGCCTTCGCTCTGCTAATGCAACCCCGCACTGCATTCACTGGGAAGATTATCACAGGCTGCATCCCAAAGCCCCACGTCTAGTCTTGAGTTCCAAATGGGCAAAAATATCCGAGGACTTCCAGGCAGGCTGCCCAGAGTCACCAAGCTGGAATCGGATCTCTCCTTACAAATCACTGCTATTTCTAGACCTGGCTTCACCGAAAACCTAAGGATCCAGCGAGACGGGTGGACGGGGACGGGTGACGGAGGAGCCCTGCAGAAAGAGGGTCTATTCCCCAAATCTGCCACCCACTTTGTTACCTCAGAGTTGCCCTAACCTTCTCCCAGCTTTAGGTCCTCCCCCCCCCCCCATTTTTCAAAAGGAGTAGATGGTACCAGATATTCTACTCGCAAAATACCATCTGCGACGCAGGAGAGCTGAATTCTCTTCCGGCTTCATCTTTGCATGCACCGTGCCTAGGGCAGCACTTGATACATCAGCAGTCGCTTATTAAGTGTTAATTTGCGCAGAGACCGCCCTGTAACAGGGACAGCAGCAGCTCCGTGGAGTCCACCTCTCGCGAGCCCCAGGGTTAAAAAGCGACCCGAGCAGCGCTCCCCGGCTTTCATACCTCCTCCCCCAGCCCCACCGCCCGACTGCTGAGGCTTTTTCGGCTCTCTGGGTTCTGGAAACCGGACCTCGAGTTCTGTGCCGTTTGCCTCTTTTAAGCCCGGAGGTATGCCCCACCCTTCGTTATCTGTCCTATTCTTGTCCTTCTGCATCCACTTGGCCTTTCCACCACAGGATTTCCCAGCCCGACCGGAGATCGCGGTGCCCGCTTAGAGCAAAAGCAGAGTGCGGCGGGCTCCCGAGCCCACGCAGGGCGTGGGCCACCGCCCAGGTATGGTCTGCGAACTCTGCCTCCACCCCGCCACCCCCACGCCCCGGAAGCGGAGACCCCTTTGCGGGCAGCGTCGAGTTAGCAAACCAGAAGCTGCTCGCTCTCCTGACCCTCCAGCTCCGTGCACTTGGGGCCAGACCGTACCGGGAGTGCACGTCGGGAGGGCGAGCGTCAGCGGCGCGCGAGACTGAATCCGGACTTGGCGGCAGCGGCTCCGACACTCGGAGCTGAGCGCGGGAGGGGCCTTAAATGGAACCGCGAGGCTGACGTCAAGGGGGAGCCGGGCGGACGTGCGGGAACCCACGTGTGGGTCGGACTAGGGGCGGGCTCCGAGCCGGGCGGGGCAGTGGAGCAGCTTAGGCGGCGCGCGCAGCGGGACCGCCAACCTGCCGACAGACCCGTGTGCGTCCGGAGATCTAAGGGGCTGCTAGAGCCACGCTACCGCCCGCCACAAAAGCCCAAGCCAGTCAAGCGGACCCTCAGGAAAAGCTTAATGGGAATCTTCACCGCTGTTTCTCATTGCCCAGAACAGCTTCTGGCACGTAGACTTTCAACAGCTTGTTGGAAAGGAGGGAATGCCTAGCATAGCATCATTCTGACCCTACCCAGGTCGTGTGATCGCCAAAACTGTCCTCCACCTGCTGCTAAACATTCCAAATCCCCCAGCTCGTAGTGAGGCCTCAGCTCTAGCCTTCGTTGGTGCTGGTTTCCTTTGCCTGGCCTGCCTTCCTTCCCGATATCTTCTTTAAACCTTACCCATCTAGTAACACACACGCGCGGGGGGGGGGGGCAAAATTGGTGTCTCTCTTGTTTCTGCATCTGCGAAGCTGTGTCTCCTTCAGACCGGTTTGCCTTGGTGATGTGTGTCACTCTGCTCTTCCCTGTCCGTGATTCTCTCAAGGCCATGGATCAGTCTACTTCCTCCTTTGCACTGGGGACCAACTTGGGAGAAAGATCCGTAATTACGGGTTTCTTAGTTTTGAAGAGAACATGCTAATCTCAGTTCCAGAAAAACAGGGCATCTCTCTAGCATGTCCTAACAGTTTTCTCTTCACTCTAGGAGGCCCAGCCACCTAGGCTCTCACCTCAAACACGCAGCTGGACCAGCTGAAGGCCAACCACAGATTATCGGTTGTTTCTCAGGGCAGGGCCTATCTATGCAATACTGCCTGTGGTTACTCACTTTTTGCAACAATGTCCTTGTTCAGTCAGGGCTGGGCGCCTGCCTATTTGTCAGATGTGACCACAACTGCTGGCAGGAGGGCAGAGCTCAGAAAATAGAAGGTAGGCTGGGAAGACAGGTAAGAACTCTCACCAGGACTCTGGAATTACCTCTAAAGGTAATCTAGGCAAAAGTTTTCAGCCCCCTAAATCAAGGCACCTACCTCCCTCTAAGCACAGCTTCCTTCTTTGAAGAACAGTAGTCTCTACTCAACCTTACAAATATGAATTAAAACAAGTACCAAATTTACTGAGCACCTCCTATGTGCCAGGCAGCAAGCTAGGTAATATCTATACTCATCTTCACGGTAATTCTTTGGAGTAGGCATAATTATCCCCATTTTGTGGAAAAGAAGCCAAGGCTTAGAGAGATTCGTGACTTTGCCAAGGTCATACAACTAGTAAGTGATTGCAGCTGATTCTTCAGGACTGCCTTCAAAGCCCATGATTTTTTTCCTGTATAGGACATTGTCCCATCTCCACCCTTCACCCTCAACTCCACAAAAGTGAAATTATGGAGGGAGCCCAGCCAGTCCTAGGCTCAGAAAGTTGCATTTTCAGTGACAGATAGTAGATGTCACTGGAAGTCCCCACCTGTTGGTTGAGCTGAGACATCAGTCTTCTCCAGCCCTCAGTCTGGTACTTATTCCATTCATGCTCCCGCTTTTCAAGCCTTTAGTCTTGGACCAGAGTTTACACCACCTGCTGTCCTGGGTCTCCAGCTTACAAATGGCTGATCTTGGGATTTCTCAGACTCCATAACTGCCTGAGTCAATTCCTTGTAATAGATCTCATTATAATTCCTATTGGTTCTGTTTTTCTGGAGAACCCTAATACAGTCCAATAGAGAAGAATTTCTGTACTCAAGTCCAGGCAGAATGTGGGACCCATGAGATGGGCTAGAAAAACACTGTTTCAGAGGGCAGACCAGACTTCTCCAAACCTAACCAAGCATTCTTCAAGGATGGCCCCTTTAAAAGGGAACATTTCACAAAGAGGTGGCTTGACCAGGGGACAGGCTGGCCTCAGAGAATGGGTGGTGCTAAGCAACCCATATAAGATTTTCCTAAAATGAGAAAAAAAAAATGATTTTCTAAAAAGGACCTGGCCAAAGGATGGTGTCCACCCAAAACACAGGGCTGAGTCACTCCTTCATTCAGTATTTGTTACTCCTCCTCAAGAAAGTTCAATGGCTTCTCACTCGAGGGCCTCAAGAATGAAATCCAGGGGCTCCTGGGTGGCTCATTTGGTGGAGCGTCTGCCTTCTTCTTGGTGTGATCCCGGGAGTCCTGGTATCGAGCCCCACACTGGGCTCCCTGTTCAGCAGGGAGCCTGCTTCTCCCTCTACCTACCCCTACTCTGCTCATGCTTTATCTCTCTCTCTCTCTCTCTCAAATAAATAAATAAAATCTTCTAAAAAAAAATCCAAGTAATAAAATCCAAATTCCTTGGCAGTCACTCTAGGCCTTCTATGATGCAGTGCCCACATCCCCACTGAGCCACCCAGGCGCCCCAAACTAATCCTTATTGCTGCTCCTCTCTTTTTCTCACTAGCCTGTGAGCTCCTCCTGGGCAGAAACTTTCTCCCTTATCTCCATACTCCCAGCATATATGTTAATTTGTTTTACAAATATATTTTGAATTATATGCTCACTATGCAAAGGGCACTGTGCTAGGTGCTGGGGATATAACGATGAATGAGACAGATGCATAAGTCTTCAAAGACTATACCATTTAATGGGGGAGACCAACAGCCTTCTCCCCTATGGCGAAAATGTAAGATAGAATATAACACTACCTCAAAAGAGGTACAAAAAAATTGCTCTAGCATTCAGAAGAGAGAAATTTCCTTTGGGTACAGGAGTATCAGAGAAGGCTTCCTGGCAGAGGCAGCATCTGAGCTTAACCTGGAAAAAGACTTCAGTTGCTGAAAATCAGGTGTTGAGAAACAGAAAATGCAGTGTGAGCAAACGCATGGAGGCAGGAAACGCAAAATGTGTCTTGTGAATCTTAAGCTTTAAATGCTTAAGCTTTGAAAGCTATGAAATATGGGTGTTTTTGCCTTTTTATTTTTGGTGGTGGTCAGTGGGAGTCGTAAATGTTTTGGGAGAATGAGAGAGTTAGAGGGAAAGCAAGCAAGGTAGTTGCAAGGTCATGGAAAGCGGGGCAGGGTGGGGCAACACACCTTGTTTTGTAATAATACACAAGAAGCTCAGAACTCATACAGCTCTAACCTGCAACTGTACAGAACATTTGCTTCCCTGACACATCCTACACAGCCCCGCAGCCCCTCTTTTTTTCACCGTTTCCATATTTGCAAAGCTGATGGCTTTCCTGAGTTGCAGGGCCCCAGACACAGAGGGTCTCATCGGTTTCTGTCTGTGACAGGCCAGGCCCTGCTGAGGATGAGCCAAAGCAGAGGCTCCTCTCTCTGGCAAGAGAGCAGGTTCCTGCCCCTGGAAGACTGCTTCCTGTCGTCCCCCCAACCACATCCACCTCTCACATGGTGGGAGTGGAAGCCAAAGACTCCACCCTGATTACTCCATCCTGGGTGCCTCCCCCCAGCCCCCTTCCAGGTTGCCCTCATCGTCAGGTACTAGAAGTTGCCTCTGTTTCTCTTTTTGACTTGGATAGTTGTTCCCTCCGGAGTTCATTCCTCACATGATCACCTAATAAAATTCACCTCAAAAACTCTGGATTCTTGGGGCGCCTGGGTGGCTCAGTGGGTTAAAGCCTCTGCTTTCAGCTCAGGTCATGATCCCAGGGTCCTGGGATCGAGCCCCGCATCAGTCTTTCTGCTCAGCAGGGAGCCTGCTTCCTCCTCTCTCTCTGCCTGCCTCTCTGCCTACTTGTGATCTCTGTCAAATAAGTAAATAAAATCTTTAAAAAAAAAACAAAAAAAAAAAACCTCTGGATTCTTTTTTCTGTGGACTGAATGTTTGTGATCACCACCGCCCCCCACCCCCGCCATGTCCCCCAGTCATATGTTGAAACCTAATTCCTAATGTGATAGTATTGGGAGGTGGAGCCATTAGGAAGAGATTAGATCATGAGGGTGAAGCCTTCATGAACAGGATTAGTGCCCTTAAAAAAGAGGGGCTTCCTTGTCCTTTCTATCATGTGAAGACACCGTGAAAAGACAGCTGTCTATGAACTTGGAAGTGGGCCCTCACCAGACACCTGCTATAGCCTGGGTCTAGACTCCAGAACTGTAAAAAATAAGTTTCTGTTGTTGGGAAGTCACACAGTCCGTGGTGTTTTGTTACAGCAGCCTGAATGGACTAAAGCACCTTCCAGCCACTTCCCACCTTAGCAAAAGAAATGAGATCTGTGCCCTTTCCTATCTGTCTTACCCTGGCAGAGAGTGAGGCCTCACGCTTTCCATCACATTGACAGGTTCCAAGGAAAAGACCGTCACCAGAATATAAGGGCTTCCAAATTGAGAGGCCTCAAAATCAGTGCTAAGAGGGTGTCCTAAGCCTCTCCAAGCTAGATAATCCCCAGCATATAGAGTGTCCCTTATCTAATCACCACAGGGGAGGACTGTGGGAAGTTGTGACAGCCTTTCCCTCTGACATCTTGGGTGGCAAGGACAGTGATGGGCATGGCTTATGAAAGAAGAGTGGGCAGCCTGGTGGAGAAGTGACATTGACCTGAGGGGACAGGAGACCTGGGTTCTTGCCTGGCTTGGTCATGGACCTCTGAGTGACATTGTGGCAGTCCCATTCCTTCAGTAGCCTCAACATCCCTGTGTAAACCTAAGAGGATCTCTTCCAGTTCTAACACCCAGGTAGGATCTGAGTTCGTGAATCAAGCCTCCATGCACACCTTCATTTTTAGGATTGCTCAGAACGCAGAGGCAAAGCTGTCCTCCGTTTTGGGAAGTGATTTGGGCTGCTCCTGGGGTGGAGGCAGACATTCGAGGCGCCTGGCTGCATCCATGGCAACAAGAATCCCATGCTTAGCATTCTCTTATCCCCAATATTACTTCCAAAACTGGGTCCAAAATTCCCAAAAACTGGTTGGGTGTCGAATATGTGAATGAAAAATCTCACTGGGCTTTGGAACCAAATTACCAAATTACTGTTAACAGGAACCCATTTCTCTCTGATTCTTCAAGGAATTCTTGAAACCTTACCAAATGAGGAATTACATTTCAAGCTCTAGTGTAAAGAAGAAGTCTATAAAATTCCAAGAGGATCAAAGCAAGTATAGTTGTGAATAAAGCTCGACTACTCTATTTGTAATTTCCTTGGGGTAACGGTGTGGGGAAGGAATGGGGGTCTCCTTATTTATGTAGCCGCTGACTGGCAGAGCCCCCTCACTGAAATTTGGGCCTGTGGGCCCTGGGATTTTGTTTAAACTGCTCTTCACAGCCATTCATCTACTGTACCCCATTCATCTGCCTGTACTTTGAGCCTGTTCAAAGGGCCACCCTGGCCTGAAAAGGCTGTCCCACCTCATATTTTTTGGATACTAGAAGAGGTTCTGACCTGGGAGTCTGTTAAGAGAAGCAAAGGAGAACTTCCTAGGTACCTCAGGAAGTATCCCAGGCTGTGGTGGGTCTGGTGCAGAGGAGGAGAAGGCTTCCCCTGCAGCTAGATAAAACTCACTGGGTCCCTCACACGTGCATAGCCTAGGGTGGCTGTCACGTTCATTGCTACTTTCACTTCAGTCAGGAGAAGAAAGCAGAGCAGGATATTTTTACCTCCATTTTACTGGTGAGACTGTGGAAACCTCAAAAAATGGAATTGCCCCAGGCCACACAGCTGGAAAACAGCCAGGCAGATGCACACTCCCAGACTAGCTTTCTTTCCCAGGGCCCACTCTGCCCCTCTGCCTTTTCCCATGGTGCTCCACGGCCTGGAAAGCGCTTAGCCAGCCCCCTGCTCCCGGGATCTCAAAGGGCAAATGTGACAGGGCTGCAGAAAGGTCCAGGCGGCTCATCTGTCCACAGGGCTGCTCCAGGACTTTATCTAATCAGCCTCCCTCCCCCTGGCACTCCATTACCTTGCACGGCGTGCCTGTGTGCAGGGCCAAACTCTGCCCTTTGTACAAACACACTTGCCATGTCAGGCCCCGTCAAAGGACATTCCAACTTAGCTCATCCTCCAGTTTTAGCCACAGAAGGGAGGAAAGCCTAAGGGAGGCCTTCCCAGCCTTGGCCATTCTTTTTTTTTTTTTTTTTTTTTTTAAAGATTTTTAAAAAAGAGATCACAGGTAGGCAGAGAGAGAGAGAGAGAGAGAGAAGCAGGCTTCCTGTGGAGCAGAGAGCCCGATGCGGGGCTCGATCCCAGGACCCTGAGATCATGACCCGAGCTGAAGGCAGCAGCCCAAACCACTGAGCCACCCAGGCACCCCAGCCTTGGCCATTCTTTAGCCACTGAATCAGAATGAGACCAGCCCCTCAGGCCTGCTCCCGCGTTGCTGACACTGCGGGGCCTCTCCACTATCTCTTCAGGCCCACAAAGCAAGCACTGGCTCAGGGAAGGGAAGGGAAGGGAAGGGAAGTGCTCTGGGCTCCCATAGCGTTTCAGTGTTGGTGACCAAGGTGCTGGAGCCTCCCAACGAGTCTAGTACTTTCTCACTGCACCAGACATGTGGTCTTCTCAACCAGCCTGGGCTCCAGCCTGGCACTGTGGGTGTGGCTCTCACTCCAGTCTCCGAATCCTGGTTTTTTTCCACTGTCCCGGAGCCTCTTCCAACAGCCCCTACTGAGGTTGGCAGCTTGGCAAAGAGGCCTCACTGTGCAGTGGGCCACACCCAGGCATTAATGCTACAGTATTGGCACGAGGCCACCTCAGCCTCAGCCGGCTCTCCAGGCCCCTGAGCAGCAGGTTCATGATGTCACAGGTCCTCCCCGGAGTCTCAGCTCCTTCTGCAGCAACCACATTTCTCCTCCTTCTTCATCAGCCACAGATGGGCACAGGCTGTGCCGGCATCACCATAGTAACCGGGGCCTTCAGCTTCCTGCCTTGGGCCACAATCCAGAGCCAGCACCATTGGCAGAACTCCTCCGCAGATGCCAGGAAGGCTGACTGTCGCTGCAGGCCCGTCACCCCTTAGTGTCAGCCCTGGGAACAACAGCCTAGGGAGGTAGCCGGGCTAGGCATCCCTTTAAACCCATTAGTTTTTTGAGAAAGGCCCTGAAATGGGGGCAGGCTGGGAAGCCCACTCGCTCTCCCCCAAGTGGAATTGATTCTTCAAGGCAGGTAGTGGGGCACTGGGGTTAAACCCTTTTCAGGGCAATGGGTGAAAGTTAAAAATTCCACAACATGTTGGTTGGCTTTAGACTTTGCTCTTCCTGGCAGAGGGGGCAGTGGCGGTACAGGAGAGAAAGTGCAATGGATTAGGCAATGATCCCGGGTCCTGGCCATCTCCCTCCCCACAAGATGGCTGACTCCCAACCGGAGAAGGGGGTTATGGATGAGAAGTTAAAGACTGCATTTTACTGGTGAGACTGTGGAAACCTCTGTCCTGGTGAGAATGAGAGGATGGGCAGACCTGCCCCCTTGTCAGCTCTCCTGATGGAGAGGAGGGGGGGTGCTCACGGGGCACCCAGGGGCAGGGACGGCGCTGACCTCACTGCCAGGATCCCCAGGACTGGGGAGGTGTCTTCACAGAGGTTCTGTTCCCAGGGGAAAAAGAAATCGGAATGCCAAGTGGAACTGCATCTGGTTGCCATGCTTCTCTTCTCAGCTCAGAGATACGCACTTCTCTGCTTTCAATGACAGCACTCCTGGTAGGGGAGAGGAGTGGGCCTGAAATTTGGCTGTATGTATACAGCACCAGGCCAGTGTTCACAGCCTTCCCTGCTCCCTGGAGCACCCCCCCTTTACACACACACACACACACACACACACACACACCCCGTCTTAGAGGGGAGTCCATCTTTGCATGCGTTCTTCGAGCTTTTGTGATGCAGAATCAAGAACCTCAGTTGGCCTAAGACTATATAGGATGGTAGAGGGGAGCTTTGGGTCTACGGGCTGTTAATACACATGATAAAGAAGCAGAGAAAACATCTCAAGGTAATTGTGGAGGGGAGTGTGGGGGGAGGTTTAAGAAGATATGCCCTAACTCTGCGGCTGGCTGGAGGTGGGCTGCAGAGGAAGGCGGATTCTCACTTTGTGCAACTGCAGTCCTCACTGTGAGCCGCACTCCCGCTTTGCTGAAGGACCAGCCAAGCATCTGAGCTATTTTGAAATTCCCTGTGACTACAGAAGGGGGCTTCTTAGTGTCAGGAGCTCAAACCCCGTGTGTCTAGACTTTGAGAGAATTGCCAGAATAATCACTCCCATGTTTCCCGAACATTTAATATGTCCCTAGCCCTCCTACCAAGTGCTTTAGGTGCGTTCTCTGATTTAATCCTCACGACTGCCCCGAAGAGTAGGGAACATCATCGAGTTCATTTTAGAAACAGAAACTGAAGGGCGCCTGGGTGGCTCAGTGGGTTGAGACTCTCTGCCTTTGGCTCAGGTCATGATCTCAGGATTCTGGGATCAACCCCCCGCAGCAGGCTCTCTGCTTAGCAGGGAGCCTGTTTCCTCCTCTCTCTCTGCCTGCCTCTCTGCCTACTTGTGATCTCTCTGTCAAATAAATAAATAAATAAATCTTTAAAAAAAAAAAATAGAAACAGGAACTGAGTCTGAGCCAGGTGAAGGAGCTTGCCCCCAGTCCCATGGCCAGATGTGCAGCAGCTGGGCTGCAGAGGCCTGCAATCTGAGATGCGTGGGGCAGCCTCCAGCGTGGAGATCAGGAGCCCCCGCCTCTAGCAGCAGGAACAATGAAGAGGTCCACTCAGCAGCCTCCCAAGGGCATTGCCAGGCCATCCTGAAGAGGACTCTCTCCAGAGCGGCAGACTCTCACTGAGCTAATGAAGCAGAAAATGGATGAGGTTTCCATGAGGCATTGCTACCTAGAGGTTGCTCCCTCACTGATGTGAGCAGCAGGAATGCACTGAGCTGCAAAGTGATTTTCCCTGGGGCAGCTCCTGCCAACCTGTTTGTGGGCCATTTTGCTAAGACCTGAAGGTGGAGGGGCTGGGGAACTCACAGCCCAAGGAGGAGGCCCTGTGTGTCTCTCTGTCCTGGCCATTCAGAACCCAGGCGTCTCCCTCCTGCCCCTGCCACACAGAGAGATGTTTTCTCCTCTCCAGGAGAGGGATGCACAGCAGAGCCTCCATCTACTACGTGGGGCTCCTCTAGGCTGCATCAAACTCCTTACCCTTCAGAAAGACCGTCTCAGCCTCTGCTTTGGGTGCCAGACAAGTCTTGGGTTCTAGCCCTGACTCTGCTTCTACTGCCTGTATGTTTCTGGGCAAGTCACTTCACCCCTCTGAGCCTTATGCAGCTGTGAGAGAGAAAAAAATAACAGAACCCATCTGATAGTTTTAATGCAAGAAGGACTTGGCACAAGGTACTTGCTCAATAAGCCATTTCCTTATCTCAGGAAATGAGCTGAGGAGAGGGTTGGGTTTGTGGTCTCTGTTCTGACAGTTTGTCATTTATTTTGGTTCACAGACTTATTCTTGGCCCTGCACTGAGACCTGGCCTAACCTCTTCCTCAGGTGAGGGCTGCCCCAGGACCTGCATATAATGCGTCCCTTATTCAAGTTTCTTCTGGTTGGTTTTCTTGGGGGAGGTGGTGTTTTGGCTTTTTTTTTTTTTTTTTAAAGATAGACACCTTGGGGTGCCTGGGAGGCTCAGTTGGTTAAGTGTCTGTCTTGGGCGCCTGGGTGGCTCAGTGGGTTAAGCCGCTGCCTTCGGCTCAGGTCGTGATCTCAGAGTCCTGGGATCGAGTCCCACATCGGGCTCTCTGCTCAGCAGGGAGCCTGCTTCTCTCTCTATCTCTGCCTGCCTCTCTGACTACTTGTGATTTCTCTCTGTCAAATAAATAAATAAAATCTTTAAAAAAAAAAAAAAAGTGTCTGTCTTTGGCTCAAGTCATGATCCCAGAGTCCTGGGATAGAGCCCCACATCGGGCTCCTAGCTCAGCAGGGAGTCTGCTTCTCCCTCTCCCTCTGCCTCTCCCCCTGCTCATGGTCTCTTTCTATCTCTCTGTCTCAGTAAATAAATAAAATCCTTTAAAAAATTGTTAAGAAATAAAAATAATCTTTTTTTTAAAAATATTTTATTTATTTATTTGACAGAGATCACAAGTAGGCAAAGAGACAGGCAGAGAGAGAAGGGGAAGCAGGCTCCCTGCTGAGCAGAGAGCCAGATGGGGGGGTTGATTCCAGGACCCTGAGATCATGACCTGAGCCAAAGCCAGAGGCTTAACCCACTGAGCTACCCAGGTACACCCCCCAAAATAAAAATAATGTTAAAAAAAAAAGAGGAACGCCTTATTACTTAGTATTATAATTACTTATATATCTATATAGTTATATCTCTATAGTTATATATATAGTTAGTTTTTATATATATATATATATATATATATATATATATATATATATATATATGAATGAGCTGGGCTGGCCAGGGAGGGGCTACCTGTTCCTAGTTTCTTATGGTGCCTCTAGTCCAGGGTATAAAATACATGGGTGTTCCTCGCCACCCTAAGCTGGCCATGCTGCCTGGCCATTGCCAAACTCGGGCCAGATTCTGCCTCTTGCATGGATTCAGAAAGGCAGCCTCTGCCTGAGAGGCCGGCTTTCCTCAGTTTTTTTCTCATCGGTTAAAAATACAAACAGCCATGCAATGTCCAGACAGCCACTAAGGGCGGCCCACATCTCCAGGAGACAGGTTCTGCTCAGTGTCTTTCCCCAAATATGGCTCTTTGCTTTGGCCTCATACTACTCTGGGTTTGACTCCTAGCTCTGCCACTTACCGTGAGAACATGGGCAAGTTATTTGACCTCATGGAGCTTCTGTAGAATGGAGATAAGACCATTTTCACAGATTGTTGTGAGGTTTAAATGCAAAGCTCTGGGCATAATAAATGGTGCTCAAGGGATGCCTAGATGGCACAGTTGGTTAAGTGTCTGCCTTGGGCTCAGGTCATGGTCCTGGGGTCCTGGGATCAAGTCCCTCATCGGGCTCCCTGCTCAGCGGGAAGCCCGCTTCTCCCTCTGTTTGTGTGCTCTCGCTCTCTTTCTCGGACAAATAAATAAATAAAATCTTTAAAGATAAATAAATAGGGCGCCTGGGTGGCTCAGTGGGTTAAGCCGCTGCCTTCGGCTCAGGTCATGATCTCAGGGTCCTGGGATCGAGTCCCGCATCGGGCTCTCTGCTCGGCAGGGAGCCTGCTTCCCTCTCTCTCTCTCTCTCTGCCTACTTGTAATCTCTCTCTGTCAAATAAATAAAATCTTTAAAAAAAAAAAAAAAAAAAAAAAAAAAAAAAAAAAAAAAAAAATAAATAAATAAATAAATAAATAAATAAATAAGGGGTGCCTGGGTGGCTCAGTTGGTTGGTTAAGTGACTGCCTTCGGCTCAGGACATGATCCTGGAGTCTCATGATCAAGTCCCGCATGGGGTTCCCAGCTCAGCAGGGAGTCTGCTTCTCCCTCTGAGTCTCCCCCTTCTTGTGTTCTCTCTCTCTCAAATAAATAAAATATTTAAAAAAAACCTAATGAAACAAAATAAATAAAATACGATAAAATAAATGATGCTCAAGAAATATTAGTTCCCTTTTCTCTTCCTTTGGGGAGATCTGGAACGTTGCACTCTGGGACACTTTCTGGGAAGCTCTCAAGAGCTCCATCTAATAAGGGGGACAACCCGCAGGAGCCAGGAAAGATCTCTGATACAACATGCTTCCCAACTGGCACTGTCTTGTTGGGCTGGAGATATGCCAGGGGCAGTTCTAAGACAGGCACCGAGCCAGTTGCCTTCCCTGGGGCTAAGAACTAAACACACCAGAAAACTGTCAATTACAATTCCTCCCATATGCTCACCTGGAAGCTCAGGGCAGCAGGAGCAAAGGTGCAAAGGAAGGGAGGTTCCTGGCAGCAGAAATACAGCCCTAAGATGGAGGCAGTTTCTAGAAGGTCTACTTTGCTAATCTGGCTCTGACCCCCTGCTGATAGCCTCTGGCCATTCAGAATCAGCTAACTCAAACCAGGGCAGAAGCATTTCTAACACTCATTCCACAGAAACAAATTGGTTTTGGTTTGGCCCCTCCCTGGCCAGCCCAGCCCAGCTCATATATATATATATAAAACGAACTATATATATAACTACAGAGATATAACTATGTAGATATATAACTAACTATAGTACTAAGTAATAAGGCGTTCCTCTTTTATTTTAAGATTATTTTTGGTTCCTGTAAGGGCAGTCCTTAGTTTCTACTCCAGTTTGTGGACCAGCAGTAGGAGAAGAGCATACATCCAGGGCTATTTTGGAAAGCGATGTGCATAAGTCTCCTTTCTGGATCATGCAGCACTAGCTTGTTGCAACTCAGGATTAGTGTTTACCAAATTTTAGTCATCTTCACGATGCTTACCATGCCTGAATAGCACCTATACTAAAATTTATTCAACAATTTCCCCCTTCCATCCTCCCTCCCTCTTTTCTTTTCTTTTTCTTTCAAGTAGGCTCCGTGCCCCAAGCTGGGCTCAAACTCAGGACCCTGAGATCAAGACCTGTGCTGAGGGGTCCCTGGGTGGCTCAGTGGGTTAAAGCCTTTGCCTTCAGCTCAGGTCATGGTCCCAGGGTCCTGGGATTGAGCCCCACATTGGGCTCTCTGCTCAGCAGGGAGCCTGCTTCCTCCTCTCTCTCTCTCTGCCTACTTGTGATCACTATCTGTCAAATAAATAAATAAAAATCTTAAGAAAAAGAAAAAAAGACCTGTGCTGAGATCAAGAGTCATATGCTTAACTGACTGAGCCACCCAGGTCCCCCTGAACACTTTCCTTTAAATCAATTCACTGTTTTTTAATTCATTCTTAGCAAAATATGGGCCTGATATACTAGTTATATACACACACAGAGTAAAATACACAGCTATTACAATTGTGAAGTGCTCTTTCATCTGATACTTAATCAAGCCCTTGGAGGTATGCTAACCATGACTTAGAAAACACTGGGCTAGTGAAGAACTTAGTAAGAGAATACTTAGGAACATGTTAAGAACTTTGACCTAGGGGTGCCTGGGTGGCTCAGTTATTGGACGTCTGCCTTAGGCTCAGGTCATGATCCCAGGGTCCTGGGATCAGGCCCCGCATTGGGCTCCCTGCTCCATGGGGAGCCTGCTTCTCCCTCTTGCATTCCCCCCTGCTTATGTTCCCTTTCTCGCTGTGTCTCTCTCTGTCAAATAAATAAAATCTTAAAAAAAAAAAAGAAGAAGAACTTTGGCCTACTGTATCACAAGGAACTGAGGCCAGCTAATAGCTGTGTGGGTAATACTGATTTAGAGCAATCACCTTATGGGGCCTCTAGTCATGAACTGATGACCATTCACCTAGACCTACTAAATAAAGTAAAACATCTCCGAAATTCATCACTAGTGAATCTTTGGTTAAACATGGTGGATTGAATTCATATGTTTATCTTAGCTAAACTGTACTGATGGGAAAAGAACACACAAAGGTATAATCACATGAAGATGGAAGAGATTGGGAAAGGAGACCACCACAGGTGATGTTTGCTGACATGGTTTTACAAAGTTGAAACCAGCATGACTCATGCCAGAATGAAAGCCAAGCCTCCCCAGGACATGGTAAAGAGGTAGAAGCTGATTTCCCCTGCAACTAGGAATTGGAGGTAGCAGCTCCTGTGGAAGGTAGAAGTAAAGTGTGGGGCTGGAACAAGGGATACAAGGGACTGTTGGGACTCCTACATGCCTATCGCCACCCTGTGAAACGGAAGAACTCTTTCCCGGGTCTACCCTCACTGAAAATGGGAGGTTTAGTCTTTGGGAAGATGAATCAGGACCCAGGCACAGTGAGAGGTATGGTGAGTGGCCCTAAATACAGGAACAGAAAAGAATGTCTATATGCTGAACAGAATTCCTGAGGCAATTCCCAGAAAGCATCTAGGCTAAAACATTCCCAGGTAGATACATGGAGGCACCTTCCCCAGAGAGACTAAAGGGCCCCAGAGAGAAGTCCCCCAATACCGACATTTGAAGAGTCATGGGTGGATAGCAGGCTTCCCTCTGCAGTGACCCCCAGGAAGCCCTCTACCTGACAGGCTTGCCTCTGCACATTGAGCTTTGAAGCTGCTTTCAAGTATCTCACTCAAATACAAGAGCTAGCTGAGAGGTTTTATAGTTTTTTCACTGTTTGGAGAAGTAGCCACAGCAGTGTCAGAAGATCAACCAAGCTGCAGACTCTGATGAGGTTTTCCCAGGAAAGACAAAAATGTTGGTCAATGCTAAGTGAAGTCAGTCAGAGAAAGACAAATACCATATGATTTCACTCACATATGGAATTAAAAAAAAAAAAGAGGAAAACCAAGAGCAAACTCTTAACTATAGAGAGCAAACTGATGGTTACCAGAGGGGAAGAGGGTGTGGGGGGGATGGGGAGATGGGGGAAATAGATGATGGGGATTAAGGAGCGTACTTGTGGTGAGCACAGGGTGACAGAACTGTTGCATCACTATACTGGACATCTGAAACTAATCTAGCGCTGTATGCCAACTAATTAAAAACTTAAAAAAAAAAAAAAAAAAAAGAAAACACAGGTTGGATCTAGCCCCCTGCCTGGCTGCAATGTTGGTCTTCTGTTTGCCCTGCCGAGTCATTCTCCTCTTCCCCAACCCTGCTCTGGGCCCTGGGAACAGACCTGAATGAACCACACAGCAGCAGTACCCCATGCCCTCTGCCTCTGCCTTCCCTGGAGGAGACTGGGAGAAAGGGAGAGGCAGACCTTCTCCCCATGGGACCATGGGTGGGCTGTGTCGCTCTACTCCTGTCTTCTCTTCTGGGAACCACTCCTTTCCATCACTGCATCAGGCCTAGGCCTGGTAGGTTGGGGTACTACCCTATTCCTACAGTTTCTCCATACTCTGCCCACACCTTTGTAAACAGTCCCTTCATTAACCTTCGCAAATTCCCCAATTTGAGGGTGCCCTTTGTTTCCTGCCAGGACCATGACTGTGGCATGGAACGATATTTACATAATCAAAATGATTATTAATTAATTAATTAATTGATTGATTATTATAACAATAATTATAATAATTAATTTTTAATTAATTATTGATTATTAATTATTATAATGACTATTGATTATCAAAAAGCTGTGAAATAGGGGGAGCCTGGGTGGCTCAGTCAGTTAGGTGTCTGCCTTCGGCTCCGGTCATGATCTGAGAGTCCTGGGATCCAGCCCCACAATGGGCTCCCTGCTCAGCCCGGGAGTCTGCTTCTCCCTTTTTCCCTCTCCCCCTTGCTCTCTCTCACCCACTCTCTCTTTCAAATAAATACATAAAATCTTAAAAAAAAAGAGGCTGTGAAATAATTATATTGGGGTGGAGAGAGGGAAATGGGAATAATGATACAAGAACACTAAATCCTCCACTACCAAAATAGAAAGTCAGCAGATAATAACAAAATTGATACATTAAGAAAAAATTGTATGTAAGTGAAAGGAGTTGAAAGTGATTGATTCTGTGAAGAGGGAATACAGAGCAGGGAGCAGTGGGTTGGTAGACATGTTTTGGTATGTGCCTTGTAGTGCTTCTTTTTTTTAAAGATTTTATTTATTTATTTGACACACAGAGATCACAAGCAGGCAGAGAGGCAGGCAGAGAGAGAGGGGGAAGCAGGCTCCCTACTGAGCAGACCCTGGGATCATGACCTGAGCCGAAGGCAGAGGCTTTAACCCACTGAGCCATCCAGGCACCCCTACTTCTGACTTTTTAAATTCACAAGTAGGTTGGGGCCCCTGGCTGGCTCAATTGGAAGAGTACATGACTCTTGATCTCAGGATTGTGAGTTTTTTTGTTTTTTGTTTTTTTTAAGATTTTATTTATTTATTTGTCAGCGAGAGAGAGGGAGAGAGAGCGAGCGAGCACAGGCAGACAGAGTGGCAGGCAGAGGCAGAGGGAGAGGCAGGCTCCCCGCCGAGCAAGGAGCCCGATGTGGGACTCTTCCCAGGATGCTGGGATCATGACCTGAGCCGAAGGCAGCTGCTTAACCAACTGAGCCACCCAGGCGTCCCAGGATTGTGAGTTTGAGCCCCACATGGGGTATAGAGATTAAATTACAAAAAAAACCCACAAACTTAAAAAAATAAAATTATGAACAGGTATATATATCTTTGCTAGAGAACACAATTTTAAGATTTTATTTATTTTATTTATTTGACACAGAGAGATCACAAGCAGGCAAAGAGAGAAGAGGAAGCAGGCTCCCTGCTGAGCAGAGAGCCCGATGCAGGGCTTGATCCCAGGACTCTGAGCTCGATTCCAGGACTCTGAGATCATGACCTGAGCCGAAGGCAGCAGCTTAACCCACTGAGCCACCCAAGTGCCTCTAGAGAACACAATTTTTAAAAGGTCCAATGTCTGGAGAAAACAGGACAGTGAAGGTCCTTTTATTCTTTTGAGGACCTAGTATATAATGGATGCTTAGTGGCATCCATTATATGCAACAGAAGAGTTTAAGCCTGTGTGGCTCTCCCTACCAGCTTTATTATTTATTATTATTATTATTTTTAAAGATTTTATTTATTTGACACAGAGAGAAAGACAGTGAGAGAGGGACTATAAGCAGGGGGAGTGGGAGAGGGAGAAGCAGGTTTCCTGCTGAGCAGGGAGCCCAACGTGGGGCTCGATCCCAGAACCCTGAGATCATGTCCTGAGCCGAAGGCAGACGCTTAACAACTGAGCCACCCAGGCACCCCTCCCTTTAAAAAAAAAGTTTATTTAATTATTTGAGAGAGAGAAAAAGCACACAAGCAGGAGGAGCAGCAGGCAGAGAGTGAAAAGCAGGCTCTCCGCTGAGCAGGGAGCCCAATGTGGACCTAATGCAGGACTTGATGCAGGACTCGATCCCAGGACCCTGGGATCATGACCCAAGCTGAAGGCAGACACTTAGCACAGTGAGCCACCCAGGCGCCCCTCCCTGGCAGCTTCAGCTCCAAGAATCTGTCCCCTTCATTGCACATCAGGAGAATGAAGCAGTCTGTCGGCTTCAGAGCCATCTGTGCTTGTCAGTGTGTGGCCTGACAGAAATAAAATAGCTCTCCCTCGCTCCATTATTTATAGCAGGGTGGAGAGAAAGTTCCAGCCTGCCTGAGCAGGGTGGGGAGACAGGGCCCAATCGTTTGCAGCTGCACAGATCTTACATTCAAGAGCAGCTCTCTGCTCCCAAGTTCGGAGTCAGGGGCTTTAGGAGAGTTGTTTGACCTTCTCAAGCCTCGCTTTATTCTTAAGTGAGCCTGATGAGGGCACGGTCGATTTCACCCATCATCTAGGACAGTGCCTTTTCACAACTGGAGACTTTATAAGGTGGGCACTGCGGACTGACCCATAGTAGGGGCTTGGTAAATCACTGCTGAAAGAATCCTGAGCATTAAATAAGAATATACTTATGCATGGCATATATCTGGCAAATAGACCTAACAGATATCAATATCTTTCTTTCATTCTCTGCCTCAGATGCCTATCAATGTTGATATTATATACTCGCCGGAGTTAATAAGATTTGAGCTGAAAATGATGATGATGATGAAGATGATGATAATAAATGACAGGCAGAGCATTTATTGCTTAATTTGTGCCAAGCAGTATTCTAAGCACTTACATTTATTAGCTCATTTAACTACAATAAATCTACAAGTACTATTAGTATGCCCATTTTACAGATGAGAAAACAGGCATGAAGACACTAAGTACTCACACCACTAGTAAGTGGCAGGGCTGAAATTTGAACCCAGGCAGCTAAACTGTAGAGCTTGACTGCTTAATCACATTAGGTTTTTTACCAGTCTATTCATGTAACACAGAAAATGGATCACTATCATGTTTTTAAAGAAATTCCTTCTTGCGGGGTCCCTGGGTGGCTCAGTCGGTTAAGCATCTGCCTTTGGCTCAGATCGTGATCCCGGAGTCCTGGAATGGAGGCCCGCATGAGGCTCCCTGCTCAGTGGGCCGTCTGCTTCTCCCTCTGCCCCTCACCCCATTCATGCTCTCTCTCTTGCTCACTCTCTCAATTATATAAATCTTTAAAGGAAATTAAAAAAGAAATTCCTTCTTGCCTAAGCTACAATTGTAGATATCAAATCACCATACTGAGGTCTGTGGACATGTTCACTGAAGCCTGTTCATGACCTTGTTTTGAAAAGAAACCCTTTGCACCTATTGAATTAAGTTTCAGGGTTGCTCTCCAGGCAACTTTTTCCTTTCCCTCAAGTTTGGGCCCAACCTCTATCTTTTTATTTTCATTTTATGATTGTTAGTATGTATTGTTAAGGAGTCCACTTATATCACTGTCACGAAGCCCAGGCTGGGTCCTAGTGGGTCCTAGAGGCAGATACCCTGCTCTGGGCTTTCTGGTTATACCACTGTCTGCTCTCCATCTCAGCTGAAAACCCAGGCTCAGGGGCACCTGGGTGGCTCAGCTGTTAAGCATCTGCTTTCGGCTCAGGTCACGATCCGAGGGTCCTGGGATCGAGCCCTGCACTGGGCTCTCTGCTCAGCAGGAAGCCTGCTTTTCCCTCTCACACTTCCCCCCCTTGTGTTCCCTCTCTGTCAAATAAATAAAACCTAAAAAAAAAAGAAAAAAGAAAAAGAAGAGAAAACCCAGGCTCATGAGGCCTCAAATTCTGACTCCCTACTCCTGGAAGATGCCAAAATCAACTATGTAGGAGGCTTTTTCAGTGGAGAAGACGACTTTGTCTTCCTAGCAGACAAACCCTTTACTTTAAGAGGCAAATGGCAATCCCAAACCACGGACAGGTTGGGACGCGCCCATGCCTCAATCCCACTACTATTTTAAAGAAAGTCTCAGCAAGTAGTTAAAAGATAATAGTATCGGGGTGCCTGGGTGGCTCAGTGGGTTAAAGCCTCTGTCTTTAGCTCAGGTCATGATCTCAGGGTCCTGGGATTGAGCCCCACATCGGGCTCTCTGCTTAGCAGGGAGCCCGCTTCCCCCTCTCTCTCTGCCTGCCTCTCTGCCTACTTGTGTTCTCTGCAAAAAAATAAAATCTTAAAAAAAAAAAAATAATAGTATGTGTTAGCATGTGCTTTCCTAACACTCATAAATGCAAATCTTTTTTCCTCTAAATATCAAGCAGTATGAAGTGCAACATTAATTTGGAATGCATTTTGGATTCTAGTTTATAGTATCCTTTGGTTTGCAGCTGTTCTTTGACTTGTATTTACATGTTACACCTCAGGCAAGAACACAGAACTCTCTTTGTTTCCCAACGAAAAGAGTTTATTTTATAAATACTGTGACTGAGGTGTGAAATAAGTCATAAGCAATTTATACATAAAAAAGTTCCTGGGGCACCTGGGTGGCTCAGTGGGTTAAGCCTCTGCCTTTGGCTCAGGTCATGATCCCAGGGTCCTGGGATCGAGCCCCGCAACAGGCTCTCTGCTCAGCAGGGAGCCTGCTTCTCCTTCTCTGCCTGCCTCTCTGCCTACTTCTGCCTACTTGTGATTTCCCTCTCTGTCAAATAAATTAATTAATAATCTTAAAAAAAAAAAAAGTTCCTAATTTGGAGAATGCAGGGTACCACACAAAATGACTTTGGAAGGTGAGCCATGAAACTAAGACTCAGGCAGTACTTTGGGGGATTAAAGTACAGAAGAAAGCACTTTTACTGTTCTTTGGGGAAATTTTCTTCCTTTTAGGTTTTCAACAATGAAGTCAAGCCACTGTGGGGCTCAGTGAAAATTGGTATCAGCTTTTTTTTTTTTTTTTTTTTAAAGATTTTATTTATTTGACAGACAGAGGTCACAAGTAGGCAGAGAGGCAGACAGAGAGAGAGGAGGAAGCAGGCTCCCCGCTGAGCAGAGAGCCTGGTGCGGGACTCGATCCCAGGATCCTAAGATCATGACCTGAGCTGAAGGCAGAGACTTTAACCCACTGAGCTACCCAGGCGCCCCAAAAACCAGTATCAACTTTAAGCACAGCAAATACTCACACAGCTCTCACATGTGCTAGACTCTGCTCCAAGTGCCTTAAAGGCTTTATCACAGTGTTATGATATTCTATCACAACCACCTTATCAATAAAGTACTATTAAAATGCCTATTTTATAGATGAAAAAAATGGAGGCACAGATTAAATTGTCTAAGGTCACATAGCTAGTGAGCTATGGAGTTGCAATTAGAATCCAAACAGCACTGCTAGAACATGTCTCTACTGCTCACGAGGATGCAACCACTCCCAACTGGGCACACTGTTTTTCTCTACTCCTTATATCTGTGGATGCAAATGTTCTTGGTGATAGGATCTGATTGTACATGTAAGGCCAAGCAATTTTTGTATTCAGGCCAGGAACAGCCTGTTCTTATGGATAACCAGGTGCCAGAACAGTACACTACTGGATAGGACCAAAATTTACAAAAATTTGGCTTGCAGAAGTAGGACCCTAAATGGATTCTCTAAACAGACCCATTATCAAGGTTTATCTTAAAGATCATGAATGTATGCACAGACATCTCTTGCCAGAAAAATCTCAGGTTGTAAACTAGAAAAATAATGTTTTTTTAGATTTATTTATTTGAGAGAGAGTACACACATGCACACGAGAGGGGAAGGGGCAGAAGAAGGAGAGATAGACTCTCAAGCAGATTCTGCATTGAGTATGGAGCTCGAATGGGGCTTGATCTCACAACCCTGAGATCATGACCTGAGCTGAAATCACAAGTCAGATGCTTAACCAACTGAGCCACCCAGGTGCCCCAGAAAAAAAAGTTAATTTTGAGTGGAGAGAAAAATATCCATGAGAAAATGCACTGAGGGGTGCCTGGGTGGCTCAGTTGGTTAAGTGTGACTTTAGCTCAGGTCATGATCTCAGGGTTCTGGGATCAAGCCCTGTATCAGGCTCCCTGCTCAGTGTGGAGTCTTTCTTGTTCCTCTGTCTCTCCCCACCCTGACCCTGCCCATGCTCTCTATTAAAAAAATAAAATCTGAAAATTAAGAAAGAGGGGTGCTGGGTGGTTCAGTCGGTTAAGTGTCTGCCTTCAGCTGAGGTCAGGATCCCAAGGTCTTGGGATCAAGCCCCACATCGGATTCCCTGATCATTGGGAAGTCTGCTTTTTCCTCTCCCCATGCTCATGCTGCCAAATAAATAAATACAATCTGCAAAGAAAAAAAAAAAGAAAAGAAAATGCACAGAAGATTATCTCAGCACAGGGGCGCCTGGGTGGCTCAGTGGGTTAAGCCGCTGCCTTCGGCTCAGGTCATGATCTCAGGGTCCTGGGATCGAGTACCGCATCGGGCTCTCTTCTCAGCAGGGATCCTGCTTCCCTCTCTCTCTCTCTCTCTGCCTGCCTCTCTGCCTACTTGTGATCTCTCTCTGTCAAATAAATAAATAAAATCTTAAAAAAATATTGTACTTTCATAATAATTTTTAAAATGACACCAATGGTAATGATCGTGTAAGTCATTCATTTTCACAGATCTGTTCATTACAGTTAGCTACTAGAATGAGAAAAATAAATCTGAGTAATAAAGAACTTTGAGCTCTAACACCTAGTGAACTTGAACTTGACACCTGATGGGAGGGCAAGTCCAGTGAGGTAAATGTGGACATTTTTGTAATTATAACTAGTGTATAACTAAGTGTTATTTTTTAATCTGACCAAATTTTGTTTTTTGAAGTGTTCAGTGTGTTTACATTTAATATAATTGTTAACAGGTTGGGTTTAAGTACCATTATGTTATTTATTTCTGACTACAGAAAAGTATAATTTAAATTTAAGCCAGAATTTATCTTAGACTTCAGTCTATTTCTAATATCAGCCATCACAATACACAGACCAAGCTGCTAGGCGGCCAGAGAGAGTCTGTTTCTCAGGTTGTATTCTCAGTGCATTGTTGGAATGGGGTGGGGGAACAGTGAGAGGAATTGGAATGAGTCTCTACCTCAACAGGTCCAAATCTACATTTGTCGTATGTATTAGGAACTCTATAAAAGATGATGGAAACTGGATTCTGTGGTTCCAAAGCTGGAATTCTAAAGTCCTTTCAGTGACTTGAATACCCTCAAGCAAGAACACAGACTGCAAACTGAGGGCTGACCACCCCTGAACCCGGTTCTAGACAATGCTCTAACTCTGGACAGTTTAAGCACTGAAAATAACTGAGATTCCCCTGGCCTCAGGAACTGGGAGAACAGCTGAGTCTTCAAGAAGCTAAACTGGGAAAGGGCAGAGGTAACACACTGAGGAATCCCGTGCAAGTCCTGAAACTGGAGACAGCAAATCTAAGTTTAAAAACAGGCAGCTTTCCATCCCAGGGCCACTGTTGGCTCCAGATGGTATATATATCAACTGGACATCAATTTTTGCATTAAACTGCACCCCCCGGAAGAGTAGGTTACCTATCTATTTCTAGGTACAGGTGTAAAAGAATTCTTTAGTTTTCCAGACTGAAGTGGGCATCACAACACAGCTATTCATTTTGTAGTGTAAGTCCAAAGCAGACTAGCACTACGGACTTTCTTCTTTCCAGGGGAAACTCATTCTCCTAAGGCAGGATGCACTTCCATTATATTCTGCAGCCCACTGGGCTAATGGGACCCATTAGGCAGACTAACTCTATACTGTGATTTGATATAAAAGCAATACAGGGGGCACCTGGGTGGCTCAGTGGGTTGAGCTATTGCCTTTGGCTCGGGTCATGATCTCAGGGTCCTGGGATCGAGCCCCGAGTTGGGCTCTCCGCTCAGTGGGGAGCCTGCTTTCCCATGCCCCTCTCTGCCTGCCTCTCTGCCTACTTGTGAGCTCTCTAAAAGAAAGCAATACAGAATAGAATTAGAGGTAGTAATAAAAGGGCAGTCAAAAGAAAAACTAGCCAAAGGAGGCATGAGTTGGGGAATAAAAGCTTCCAACTACACAAGGATCTTATTCCTAAGGGACTGCACAGCTTAGAAGTTCGGGGTAAATCCTAGCTCTGGTACTTACTGGGTCTGTGAATCCGGGTAAATCACTTAACATCTAAACCATTTCTTGGGTTCCTGGGTGGCTCAGTCATTAAGCGTCTGCCTTCAGCTCAGGTCATGTTCCCAGGGTCCTGGGATGCAGCCCCGCATATCAGGCTCTCTGCTCTGTGGGAAGCTGCTTCTTCCTCTCCCTCTCCCCCTGCTTGTGTTCCCTCTCTCACTGTCTCTCTCTCCCTGTCAAATAAAGTCCTTAGGGGGAAAAAATTCTAATTTGTAAAATAATGTTTAACCTACCCATTTCACTGTTATTGTGAGAATGAAGTTGACATACAGCCAGAAAAGCGCTATCATTTTCCACAGTGGAAAGGTAGGAAAAGTAATAGGTCTAAATGGCAGCCAACGTTCACTTTAAAAAGACACCAAGGATCAAATACTTTAAACACAAGCTAGACATGAAATTGAGAGCTATTTCCGGTGAAATCACCCTTAAATCCTTCATTTCCTATGAGAGTTGGTCACATACCTTAAGAATGTCTTTACTCATCCCCTCCTAATTTCTAGAACTCCACTTTAATTTGGACCTAGTTTCCAGTCTGATCCAAAAGCCTTTTAGGGGTTTGGCCTTCCTAACTGTCAGACTTTTAATCTACAACCAACCATCCCATCCTCATAAAAACAACTTACTCAAAATTTTCTCTGACATAACCCATGCCTAAAGGATAAGGTCTGAATTTCCTACTTTGGCATGCAAAACCATTCACAACCTGAATTACACTGATTTTCCCAGTCATTTACTTGTCATTCCCAATCCTCCAATCTAACACATTAAGGTCTTTTCCCAAGCTCTCCTACCTTCATCATGCTTTGCCCTCTTCAACCTGCAAGGCTTAGCTAAAATATTACCTCTTTAGTAAAGAGGTAACCCAGTTCCCCAAAATGGTTTCTTTTTTCGGTCTCCATTACATTGATCACTTAATCTTTAACAGAGCACTCAACAGAGCATTTGTTTACAACTGCCTTTCCCAACAAACAAACTCTTCTATTTCCAACATTCTTCTACCTGCCCCATTGCTATTGCTTAGAGTAACTGTCGAGATAAGACATTTGAAAAGCACCCTGTAAAACTGGAAGGTGTAAGAGATTACCACTACTCTACGGATCTGAAGGAGAAATGGGAAGACTAAAGCCAAAAGGGAGGTTGTCCCTTTTCGTTTACCACTTCAAAGTCCAGCTTTTCAGCCTGCTGTAGCCATTATATGAAAGATGATCAGGGTTTCCAGTTACGGAATCAGTCACAAGGATGGAAGGTACAGCATACAGAATATAGTCAATGGTACTGCAATAAATGGTGACAGATGGTTGCTACGCTTGTGAACAGAGAGCATAACATGGAGAGTTGCTGAATTACTATGTGATACACCTGAAACCCAGATAACACTGTATGTCAACCATACTCCAATAAAACAAAAAAATTTTTTAAAAAGAAAAAAAAAGGAAAGATAACCAGCTTGTACAATGGCTTTAAAAAAGAATGAGTGGACCACCCAAGTAAATATAACACATGAGAAACCACAAGATGTCTTAACTGCTAAAAGAGTTATCTATAAAAAGTTTTACTTTTAAAATGTAAGACATCTATAAAGTCTTAAACAGGGAGTTGATCCTTTTAGGAACAAAATATGGCATAATTCCAGAAACAAGATTTTTTTTTTTTTTTTTGCATTTAGTCTTTTCAATCACTATGCAATGATTATCGGTTCGCCAAGGACAGTAACAGATTCTGGAGAAAAGGAGATATGAGAAACATCTTTTATTTTTTTCTAAAGAGGTGAAAATAAGTAAGATTTCTTATATTTCTCACTCATAAGATTTTTAAACTCTTAAAAATGCAATTTCCTCTTTTCAAAGCACATGCCATCTTAAAAAAAAATCTTAGCAATGTACATTTGCACTCAAAGAAAAACATGCAGCGCCATTGTCTTCTGACAAAATTCTGCATAAAACCCCCCCACGCAACTTTCTGCAAATATGTTCCCTCTTAATCATTTAGGGACTCCAAACCACAAACATTCAGTGCAACATTTATTGTTTCTTATTTCCGTAGGAAACACAGGACCAATGATGTCTTCTGACTATAACTGTTTCCTGATGGTTGAGCAACAGTCTCCTTCTGCTTTACTTGAAAGTACTCTCTTAACCTGCTGATGTAAGGGACAACTAGAATTCAGTACAGCTTGAGGATCCAAGTGGAGGATGGAGGAGAAATACTTAAGGTGTACCCTGTGCCATAAACTTAGGAAAAAAATTTACAAAGGAAAAAAAAAAACACCTCAGATTTTATCAATGCACCCTTTTAAAAAGTTCTTTTTTTTTTAATTTCTGAAAGCAGCTTAATGTGAATCAAAAGCAGTTCCTGAGTAACTGCAGTAAACAGTGTCTCTTTAAGATAAACGTACGTGTGTGTGTGTGTGTGTGTGTGTACACACACACACACACACACGTATGTATCTGCAACTTAGCTCATTTTGGTTCTGCCTTAATTTACCTCCCCAGCTTTGAGTTTAGTCACAGTTCCTTTCCTTTCAGGTCACAATGTGCAAGTACAACAACATCAGCTCCAAGAGTTGGCGTGGTTCAGACGTTCGTCACTTCTGTGTGATCACTGGCATGTCTCAGGCCAGGTTTCCAGAGTCACTGCAGGTCACAGTTCTCTCAATTTCACAAAAACTTGCAAGAGCCACAGATCCTTCACGTTTTCTTCAGGAGACGCCGTGACTGCCACTTGTGGAGCTTGTTGTAGGCGGTCTGCAGCATCTCTTCTATGTGACTTACCAACTGAAAAACACAGCAAGACACTTAAGCAATAACTGGGCAAAGGCTGGGGAAGTGAATGCCTCTGATCCAGATCTGGCACATACTTCGGAGTGTAGTTTCCAAGCTCATTTATATTACCCCAATGAGGCAACTTGCAAGCCCTCGGTGAGGGTATAAAAGGTTAAGAGATGGTGGGATAGAGGCTGGAGTTCACACTGGATTGCAGTGTCTGGCTTGTCATTAACCGACTATAAGACAACACGGAAGTTGCAACTGGGCTCTAGGCTCAGTTTCTTCTGTCAAGTGAAGGAGGTGTACTAATATGATGATTTCTAGATTAAACACTAGTCTGTAGGCTAAAGCCAGGATGGTGGCATCAACATTATTTTATAGAACAGGTGAAAAAAATGCCTTACTCTCCTGAATATTCTGATGTAGCAGGTGTGGGATGAGATCTTTGATGTTCAAAAGCTCCTGTAGCTAATTTTGCTACACAGCCAATCTTGTGAAGCACTTTTCCAAGTTTTTAATGGTCTTTTCCAGCTCCAATGTTACAGAATTTCAATATAACTCAGTAGATTAAAGAAAATATAAATGGTGTCAATGCTTCACTAGGTACTATTTGTCATACCTTAGGTCAGGACTATGTATCTTAAGTAGAAAAGGATTTTACCCCTTGTCATGGATATAACTAGCAGTCAGTCAATAGGACCACACTGATCTAAGCTGTTAAAGACTCCTGAAGGAAAATGTCTTCAGAACATTTCTTTGTGGAGATGGACAGTGTTTATGTGGTTGGAAGTTAACAGTCTTATAAAACCTGTAAATCAGTTCTGGCAGTATGTGGATAGGGACAGGAAGTCCTAAATCCTTGTAGTATGGCAATGAATTAGATTCAGTCTGAGGCAGAATTAAAAAAACAAGGGGCACCTGGGTGGCTCAGTGGGTTAAAGCCTCTGCCTTCTGCTCAGGTCGTGATCCCAGGGTCCTGGGATCAAGCCCTGCATCAGATTCTCTGCTCAGCAGGGAGCCTGCTTCCTCCTCTCTCTCTGCCTGCCTCTCAACCTACTTGTAATCTCTGTCTAATAAATAAATAAAATCTTTGGTGAAAAAAAAGAATTAACAAAACAAAACACTCTTATTTACCCCATCTGCTATCATTATGGTGGGGGAGGCGATGAGGTATTAGGCTATTTAGTTCTGTCTGGAAAATACATAAAAATAATTTAATTTGCTTGATGGGCACCAGTGGTTCCACAATGCCAATTAGGAGATGAATGCCATACCCTCATGTAAGGCTGTACAGGCAAACCTTATTATGCAACATTTTATGCTTATGTACTTTTTTTTTTTTTTTTTATAAACTGAAGGTCTGCAACAGCACTGCACTGATTAAGTCTATCAGTACCATCTTATCAGCAGCATTTGCTCACTCAATGTCTCTCAATTTTGGTAGTTCTAGCAACATTTCAAAGTTTTTCATCATTATATTGTTATGGTAATCTGTAGCCAGTGTGACTTTGATGTTTGTGCAATTGTTTGGGGGCACCTTGAACGATGCATATAAGATGGCAAACTTAATAGATAAATGTTGTGTTCTGACTTCCACTGAATGGCTGTTCCCTACCCCAATCCAGGACTCCCTATTCACTAACACGTAATACTGAAATGAAGCCAATTAATAACCCTATAATGGCCTCCAAGTGTTCAAGTGAAAGGAAGAGTCACACATTGCCCACTTTAAAATCAAAACGTAGAAATGATTTAGGTTAGTGAGGAAGGTGTGTTGAAAGCTGAGACAGGCTGAAAGCTAAGCCTCTCTGTGCCTGTTAGCCAAGTTGTGAATGCAAAGGAAAAGTTCTTCAAAAAAATTAAGTGTTATTCCAGTGAACATATGAATGGATGGTAAGAAAGCAAAACAGCCTTATTGCTGATATGAAGTTTTAGTGATCTGGTAATGAAGAGGAAGGCCTTAATTCTCTTCAGTTCTATGAAGGCTGAGAGAAGTGAAGAAGCTGCAGAAGGAAAGTCTGAAGCCAGCAGAAGCTGAGTCATGAATTTAAGGAAAAAAGCAGACTCTGTAACAGGAAAGTGCAAGGTGAAGCGGCAAGTGCTGATGCAGAAGCTGCAGAGTTCTCCAGAAGATCGAGCTAAGTTAACTAATGAAGGTAGCTACACTAACCAATAGATTTTGAATAGAGACAAAACAGCCTTCTACTGGAAGATGCCATCTAGGACTTTCAAAGCTAGAGAGAAGTCAATGCCAGGCTTCAAAAGTTCCAAGGACAGGCTGATCCCCTTATTAGGAACTAATGCAGTTGGTGACTTTAAGTTTTAGCCAATGCTCACTTACCATTCGATTACCCTAAGGCTGTTAAGAATTAAAATAAATCTCTTCTGCCTGTGCTCTATACACAGAACAAAGCCTGGATGATAGCACATCTATTTATAACATGGTTTAGTGAATATTAAGTCCACTGTCGAGACCTACTCAGAAAAAGATTCCTTTTGAAATATTACTGTTCATTGACAATGTACCTGGTCACCCTGGAGCTCTGATGGAGATGTACAAATGAATGTTGCTTTCATACCTGCTAACCCAACATAATTCTGTAGCCCATGAATTTGAGTAGTAATTTTGACTTCTAAGTCTTACTATTTAAGAAATACAATTCATAAGGCTTTAGATGCCATACATAGGGATTCCTGAGGGATCTATCAAAGTAAAATGAAAACCTTCTGGAAAGGATTCACATTTCTGTTGGCACCTGGGTGGCTCAAGTGGTTAAGTGACTGCCTTCAGCTCAGGTCATGATCCCGGAGCCTGGAGTTGAGGGGCTCCCTGCTCAGCGGGGAGTCTGCTTCTCTCCCTCCCTCTGCCTCTCCCCCTGCTTTTGTGTACTCTCTCTCCCTCTCTCAAATAAATAAATAAATAAATAAATAAATAAATAAATAAAATAGAAAAAAGAAAAAAATTAAGGATTCACCATTCTAGATGCCATTAAGAATGGTCGTGATTCATGGTAAGAGGTCAAATATCAACATTAACAGGAATTTGAAAGAAGCTGATTCCAACCCTCATGGTTAATTCTGAATGGTTCAAGACTTCAATGGAGGAAGGAACTGCAAGGTGGTGGAAACAGTAAGAGAACTAGAATTAGAAGAGGAGCCTGAACATGTGACTGAATGACGGGCATCAAAGGAGTTGCTTCTCAGGGATGAGCAAAGAAAGTGGTTTCTTGAGATGGAATCTACTTCTGGTGAAGATGTTGTGAAATGACAAGAGGGGGTTTAGAATATTACATAAACTTAACTGTAAAGCAGCGGCAAGATTTGAGAGGACTGACTCTGAAGAAGCTCTAATATGGGTGAAATGCTCACACACAGCACCCCATGCTACAGAGAAACTGTTTGTGGAAGGAATAGCCCATTGATGCAGCATATTTCACTGCTGTCTTATTTTAAGAAATTGCCACAGCCACCCCAACCTTCAGCAGCCACCAACACAGAGGTAATACCCTCCACCAGCAAAAAGATTATGACTCTCTGAAAGTTGAGGAGGATAGAAGTTTTAGCCATTTTTAATTAAGGGATGTACTGCAGTGCCTCAGTTGGTTGTGCGTCTGCCTTTGGCTCAGGTTGTGATCTCGAGGTCCTGGGATCAAGCCCCAAATGAGGCTCCCTGCTTCTCTCTTTCCTCCCTGCTTGTGCTCTCTCAAGTAAGTAAATAAAATTTTAAGGAAAAAAAAGGGATATAAAATGTTTTTTTTTTTAAGATGTAATGTTACTGCACACTTAATAGACTACAGGAAAGTGTAAACCTAACTTTTACATGCGCTGGAAAACAGAAAAAGTAATTTACATCACTTTATTGCAGTGGTCTGGAACCAAATCTGCAACGTCTTTGAGGTAATACATGTACATGGTCTCAGAGTCCTTTTTACCACAGTATTCCAGGCAGTTACAATCAAGAAGGGCACGTGAACTGAAACTTATGTGTTGTCCTTGCTCTCTTGTAGGAAGGTATTTCAAACTTCTTTCCTGATTGTAAGTAGTACTATCATTTTGAGAAAAACCACTTAGAACATTTAGGGAATAAACACCAAAAACTTTACTGATGAAGAATTTTCAGCTTTCAATTGTAAAACACCTTTTGATTAACCTACTTATTGAAATACTAAATTTGTATATACTCTTCCTTCCCCTTTATCTCAGAGAAGACAGCATAACAGATACAAAAAATTGTCTCCTGCAGGTTGCTCTAGCCTTGCAGTAAAAACAATGTTAAGGGGCGCCTGGGTGGCTCAGTGGGTTAAAGCCTCTACCTTCGGCTCGGGTCATGATCCCAGGGTCCTGGGATCGAGCCCCACATCGGACTCTGCTCCGCGGGGAGCCTGCTTCCTCCTCTCTCTCTCTGCCTGCCTCTCTGCCTACTTGTGATCTCTGTCAAATGAATAAATAAAATCTTAAAACACTTTGCACTTGCTCCCTCACCCACAGCCCCACCCTACTGTAAGCAATCAGGGAAGCTGAAGGCAGACCATAAGGCAGCCACTCTAAGGTCTCCTGTTAAAGAGTAGCAATTCTGTCCTTCTTTTGCAGGGTTAGATTTGTGCTTGCTCCTCAGGTTTTCAAAATAATAATTTTTTAGGGACATACACATAGGTTCTAAATCTACAGAACAAAATGTAGAGACGATTGGGGCATTTGGCAGGCTCAGCTGGTAGAGGATGCAATTCTTGACGTGGGGTTGAGTTCAAGCCCCACCATGGAGACAGAGTGTTTTTTTTTTTTAATTTTTAAAAATTATTTATTTATTTATTTATTTATTTATTTATTTATTTAAAGATTCTATTTATTTATTTGACAGACAGAGATCACAAGTAGGCAGAGGCAGGCAGAGAGAGAGGAGGAAGCAGGCTCCCTGCTGAGCAGAGAGCCCGATGTGGGACTCGATCCCAGGACCCTGACATCATGACCTGAGCTGAAGGCAGAGGCTTAACCCACTGAGCCACCCAGGCACCCCGAGACAGAGTGTTTTAAGTAAACCAACCAACCAACCAACCAACCTCATGGAGTTATTACAAATGCTGGGGTTAGTGGTGGCCTTGGAAGACTGAAGAGGGAAGGGTAGGCAACTAGATAGGGAATATCTATGGGTATTGGCATTGCTTCATTTCTTATGATGGTTTGTGGGTAAATACTTGTTTTATTGTTTTAAAAAGTATTAGGTATTTTATACACTCTTCTGAATGTATGATACATTTTGTATTTAAAAACTAGTACTCATGGGGCACCTGGGTGGCTCAGTGGGTTGAACCTCTGCCTTCGGCTCAGGTCATGATCTCGGGGTCCTGGGATTGAGCCCCGAGTAGGGCTCTTTGCTCAGCGGGGACCCTGCTTCCCCCCCGCCCGCCTGCCTCTCTGCCTACTGTGATCTCTCTCTCTGTCAAATAGGTGAATGAAATCTTTATTTAAATAAGAAAAAAAAAGGGGCGTCTAGGTGGCTCAGTGGGTTAAAGCCTCTGCCTTCAGCTCAGGTCATGATCTCAGGGTCCTGGGATTGAGCCCCGCATCGGGCTCTCTGCTCAGCCGGAAGCCTGCCTCCTCCTCTCTCTCTGCCTACTTGTGATCTCTGTCTGTCGAATAAATAAATAAAATCTTAAAAAACAAAACAAAACTAGTACTCAAGAGGGGCACCTGGCTGGCTCAGTTGGAAAAGCATGCCACTCTTAAGAACCCCACACTGGGTACAAAGATTACAAAAAAAAAAAAAAAAGGCAAAAAACCCCCAACAACAAAAAAACACACTCTGAGCAACAGGAAAAAAAAAAAGAAACCCCAAATGTATCTACTCATTCACATGAAAACAAAGTTAATTTCACCTTTTTGCAACACAGAGAAAGAAAATCAGGCCAAAACCATATTGTTGCCTTACATTTGTGCTTAAATACTGTCTCCGAATTTTTTCTTGGAATGGGCAGAGTTTCGTAACTTGAAATCGTTCCAAATTACTTTTCATTTTTACTACCTACAAAAGATGACAAAAATAATAAATTATACAGAAATCTCAAAGAACCTATAGGGATCAAGAGAAAAACACACATAGGAAGGTTACTTATTTATTTTTTTAAAACTAGATTAACTGGCTTCAGGCAAAGAAACAGTATCTACCACCACTCAGTAGTTCATAAACACTGTGGTTTATAATTCATACCCCTCTCAATATTTTTTATGTATGTGTAAAAACACATTTATTATACTGTTTTAAAATTTTACTTAACATGAACATCTTTCAGTCATTAAATACTCACTTAAGTCATCATTTAAAATGGATGCATTGTATTTCAAAGTATGCACAGCAAATGCTTCTTAATTAAACCCCTTCTGGTAGCTAATTAGGCCACTTCCACATTTGCTTCAGAGACAGTGGTAGAGGAACATCTCTACTGCTAAATATTCTTAATTATTTCCTTACCTTAAATTCCTAACATTGAATTTCTGGGTCAAAGCAATTTTTAAAAAGGTAGTATGAGTAATGGAAGAAAGGACTCTTAGCAAACGGGCCATCACTGATAATTTTAAATTTTTTGTTATTTTTAAAACCACAGATTAAAAAAACGCTCTTTCACTGTAGCTTCAAAGATAATTTATTTGACTACTAATGAGTATGAAAATTTCTTTCTTCATCTCATTCTTTAGTGAGATGCCTGCTGAAAGTCTCTTGCCTAATATATTTTTTTAATTTTTTATTTTTTATAAACATGTATTTTTATCCCCAGACTTGCCTATTATTTTTAATGGTGTATTTAACCTTTTCTCTTAAGAGTTGTTTAAAAGAGTAATCTATATAGTTAAACTATTAATATTAATACTATAAATATTTTCCCATTTGTCAACTGTCCTTTAATTGGTTAAAGGGTATTAGTGTTAAATAGCTAGTGCTATATTTGTTGTCAATCTCAGTCTGAATTTCATTATCTCTACAAAATATACCAAATAAGTAATTTTATTGATGTAACTTGTTTGGGTCTCCATTCTTTATTTGCTCCCAGTGGCTTACAGCTTGACACAAGTTTTAAGATGTACAATCGTAAGTTATAAGCTTGTCTGAATCTCAAGTTTCTTCATCTATAAAATGGGTCTGAATACCTACTCCATTAAGATGCTGCAGGCTTAAATTAACATATACAAGTAGCTATCCGAGTGGCTAGCACATGGTAAACACACAATACAATTTTCTGATTTCAAAATAACATGTCGCTAAGTCATACTACCACATAGCTGGCTGTGTTTGGAATCAATTCTGACCTTTTCTTCTAGGAATGGCGTATTAACAGGGAAGCAGGACCAGAAGTGCCGTAGAAGTTCCCCAACAGCCACATAAAGGTGTTTCAATTCAGACTGAATATCATTTGGCACCATCTCTGTAGAAAAAAGAATAGGATAAAAGTTATTTCCACATATGGACACTCTCTGAAAGAAGGACCACTAACAGAATAAATCTGCACATGTGCACTTAGCCAATGCCAAGCCAGGATGTGCTAACCTGAGGTAAGGTAATGATTTTGTTGCTATGTTAGAATTCAAATTCCCTGAGATTTTGGAGCAATTTTCAGGTTTCTCTTTAATCTAAGAGGTTAGAAAGCAAAAAAGAAAGCTTTTCATATAATATAGGGAGACTAACAATGTACCACTGTTCGTAATATTAAGATAATTATGAAACCTAAGTTCTTTTCTAAATAGATCTCAGGATCTATCTGCATATCCAATCTAATTACTTTAGCATTCCTCCCAACTCGCTCTTTAGAGCTTTAATCAGTGAGAAAGTGGCTCTGCACGTACGGTTTATGGCTTGCTGGGTCCCTCCCTGCATAAGTGCTCCTCCGGGTGACAGCGTTGTGATCGTACTACTGGCAGCGCTACTTGAGAGAACCTGAAAGAAACGGACACACAAAGTGGGTTTCCTCTTCCTGCCATCTTCCTTACTTCCCATTTCAGTTTTACTGCATACATCTTTATTCCCGTATCACAATACATAATTTATAGCAGCCAGAGTGAAGGACTTCGCTTGAGGCCAGAAACACAGTGTGCACAGAAAGAGAGTATCTACCAGTCTTCCAGCAATACTGGGCAAGACTCTAGGCCTCAAAACTCACCTTTTTGCGGAGTAAAAGCCCTTTCTTAAGCACCAACTCAATTTGTGAAGTAAAACAACACATTAACATATACTTGCTGGCAGCTGGGGAAACAAAAACCTCAACAGAGCAGAAATAGATCATCTATTATTTTCCAAGGAAGTGAATACAACTAGCCAAAGGGGAAAAACATACTCCCCATTCTATCAGTATCAACAGTTAGGGAAGTAATTGGCCTATCTACTCAGTGACTGACTAACAAGTGCCAGGCATTGTGGTTACAGAGGAACAAATCATTCCGTGAATAGCTCAAGTGCAGGGTTAGTATGTCTAACGCTTTTCTTTCTTTCTTTTTTTTATTTTTTGAGAGAGACAGCAAGGGAAGGAACACAAGCAGGGGCAGTGGGAGAGGGAGAAACAGGCTCTCTGCGGAGCAGGGAGCCTGATGTGGAGGCTCGATCCCAGGACCCTGGGACCACAACACGAGCCAGATGCAGATGCTTAATGACTGAGCCATCCAGGCACCCCTTTCTAAGGCTTTTCAATGATGTTTTTGTAAGCTGAAATCCATGTGTATATGGACTGGATGAAAACAAAATTTCAGCTTGGAGTAAGCGTACAGAACATGACAACCATGAGTCAAGGGAACTTGGGCGTTCATGCCATTCCTACTTCCTTTTGTCAGAAATGTTATGATGTGTCAGAACCAGAAGCTTCAGTGATTGATGACTAGCCCTGGGCTGCACTCAGATATACACACCCAAGGACAGAGAACTTCTTGGGCCTTTCTGTCTCAATCCATGCATCTCAGATACAGCATTATTTCTGGGATGCAGAATAGGTGTGGGGAAGAATTTAAATATCTAAGATGGACCACAGCTTAAAAAAGTTAGGATGGTCTACTTGGGCCCAAGGGCCAGATGCTGGACAATTGTATTCCAGAAAGAAAAAGTCGTCAAGTAATGCCAAATTTATTATGTGTGCATATATATGCATATATATATATTTCTCAGCTCTGCCCATGGAAGGGACGGTAACACTGGCAGCAAATGATACCCCAACAGCAGTGAGGACACTGTACCCAGGTTGTAGTTTCTTTTCTTTCTTTCTTTCTTTTTTTTTTTTTAAGGATTTATTTATTTATTCTACAGAGAGAGAATCTCAAGCAGACTCCATGCTGAGTACAGAGTCTGATGCGGGGTTCAACCCCATGACCTGATACCATGACCTCAGCTGAAATCAAGAGTGGGATGCGTGACCAACTGAGCCACCCAGGCGCCCCCAAATCTACTCAGTACTAAAGAAGATTTTGTGGCTGGAGTGGGGAAAGCTTAAGACAAACCTAGAATATCTATCTCATTGTTCTATAAAGTAAGGTACTCAAAAATTGATGAAGACACTGTCAGAATGTTGATGTTTATAAAGAAGCATGGGTACATTTCTGGAGGTGAAAAAACTGCTTTTTTACTTATTGTGTAAGTGCTTACACAACTGTTTATGTTTATTAAAATTTCCAGGAGACTAAAAAAAGGTAATTTTACTGTATGTAAATCATACTTTGGTTTAACAAAAAACCAAAAAACAGCAACAGTTCATAACCCAAAGAATAACCTAAGAAACCATGACTCTTCTGTGATATAAATAAATATGCAAGAAAGGAAGCTCTTTGTCTTAGCAAAGTGTCACCACATGTAGAAGGGATGATGGAATTAGAAAATCACCATTTGGAGCACCAGGGCAGCTTAGTCAGTTGGGCGTCCAACTCTTGACTTCAGCTCAGATCATGCTTTCTGGGTCGTAAGACTGAGTCCTGCGTCAGACTCTATGTTCAGTGTGGAGCCTGTTTAAGATGCTCTTCCTCTGCCCCTCCCACTGCTTGTGTACTTGCTCACTCTTATCCCATTTAACCACCACTACAGCACTGTTTCTGGTAAGAAATCACCAATGGAGTCTACAAAATTCACAGCTAAGAGTTTGATACAAAATACAGTATTTATATAGCCTCAAAGTATCTCTCAAAATAACTCATTACAAAGGGAAAAACAGTAACGTTTTGGTTGAGAAACGAAGTAGATACTACCTTACCGGAGTGATTGGAAGTTAGGAAAAATAAATACATGCCTCCTGATAGGATACACTAAGGATGACACCTCACTTCTGTGATATTCCTGCCAAAAACGCATAATGTGAATCCAATCGTGAGGAAACACTAGAGAAACTCAAATTGAGGTAATTTTGCAAAAAAAACTAGCTTTTACTAAAATATCAAGCTCAGGGGCGCCTGGGTGGTTCAGTGGGTTGGGGCCTCTGCCTTCGGCTTGGGTCATGGTCCCAGGGTCCTGGGATCGAGCTCCACGTTGGGCTCTCTGCTCGGCAGGGACCCTGCTTCCTCCTCTCTCTCTGCCTGCTTCCCTGCCTACTTGTGATCTCTCTCTGTCAAATAAATAAATAAAATCTTTAAAAATAAATAAATAAAATATCAAGATCATGAAAATACAAAGAAAGACTGAAAAATGGTTCCATCTGAAAGGAGACTAAAAAGACATGAGGGGGCGCCTGGGTGGCTCAGTGGGTTAAGCCGCTGCCTTCGGCTCAGGTCATGATCTCAGGGTCCTGGGATCGAGTCCCGCATCGGGCTTTCTGCTCAGCAGGGAGCCTGCTTCCCTCTCTCTCTCTCTCTGCCTGCTTCTCCATCTACTTGTGATTTCTCTCTGTCAAATAAATAAATAAAATCTTTAAAAAAAAAAAAAAAAAAAAAAAAAAAAAAAAAAAAAAAAAAAAAAAAAAAAGACATGAGAACTAAATGCAACTTATGAACCTGACTTGGATGCTGGACCAAAAAAGTTTTCTTTGCTGTAAGGAACATTGGTGGTACAACTGGTAAAATTTTTGTAAGACCTAAAAGGTTGGATAAGAATGATAATAATGCTTTATCAATGTTAAGTCATCATTTCTCTAACTGTTATTATTTATGAGAGTATCTTTAGTAAATACAAACTGAAGTATTTCAGAATTTCTACTCTCAAAATGGGCCAGAAAACTTTTTTTTCCCCCAACTTTCTATAAATCTGAAATCACTTCAAAATAAAAAGTAAAAAAATAACTTCCAGTATGTGACAAGCACTACAAGACATGTACGAACTCTGCCTCAGGGTTTATGAAAACAGACACCCTCCCTGCCTCTGCCCCGAACTTGTTACTGGGCATGTTGAAGATTGCTTTACAGAGACAATGAAATCTGACCTGAGTTTCGGGTAATTATTAGGTCGCAGAGACAGGTTAAAGGTATTCTAAGAAGAGAGAAAGCCTGAGCTTTCTCTCTTTTCTAGGTAGTTCAGTGTTTTAGGCTGGAGAGAAGACTCTTGGTTGTGTGTGGAAGGGAACGGTAGAGATACAGCTGGAACTGAAACTGGAGACATGGATTAGGGCCGGACTGTAAAGGCTTTATGCACCAGACAAAGGCATTCAGACAACTGCTATGCCAATGAAAGGAAGCAGTGAAAGTTTTAAGCTGCAGAGTGGTAAGATTAAATAAAATTGATCATGTCTGCCTAAACCAAGGAGTCAAGAAATACTGAAGAATGGACAGGACTTCCAGATCAACTTAAGTATGAATAAGAGGGATGCCTGGGTGGCTCTGTGGGTTAAGCATCTGCCTTTGGCTCAGGTCATAATCCCAGGGTCCTGGGATTATGCCGTATCAGGCTCCCTGCTCAGGGGGAGTCTGCTTCTCCCTCTGCTTGCTGCTCCCCCTGCTTGTGCGTGATCTCTCTTGGACAAATAAATAAATAAAATCCTTAAAAAAAAGACAAGTATGAATAAGAGCTATAGATAATAAGCTCAATTTTATGTATTCTAGTTTGAGGTCATATAGAGTATCTAGACAGTGATGTCCAGTTTTTTGGAAATCTGGGAAATTTCCCCAATAACACTGTGTATGTGGGAGGAAAATAATTAGCAATCACAAAACTCATCTGTTTTTATTATCATCTTAACTTTAGATACTTCTGGAATGTGCCAAAATTTTTTTTCAATTTATTTGTAGAAATATGTCTTTAAACCCAATTAAAACAGTTTATATAGTTCAATTTGGCTATGCTCGTAAACTAAGGAAAGAACTATGGGAATTCTGGTTTTCAAACAGTACAAGTCACCTACCTGAGTTAATTTGGGTGTATAAGCTTCCATTTCTTGCCTAATACTTTGAAAAGAATTAATAATGTCCTGACTTGTTGCATACTGTAGTGACTGGATTGGAGTTGGACCGTGATAATACCTGAAGATTAGCAAAGAAGAAAGAAATTACTAATCACACAGAATAAACATCTGTCCTTCAAATATTTTAGTAGTCCCCATGTCTCCAAAGCAAAAAATAATCTATTTAAACAGATCTGAGTAAAATAACTTAATTCCCCTAAGGGCAGTAAGAAAATTGCACAGAGAACCACATTTTTATCTTGGCTTTGATCATTTAAGCATCCTTTTCTGAAATGCACAAATTAAGTTTTCAAGGAAAAAAGATAGTTTATTCTTATGGTAACAAAGAGACTTAAAACTTGAGTGCTATACTTGCAGAATATACTCTGCAGTGATTTGTGTTACATAACTGTTGTGCCCCAAGTTAATATTGACCAAACTTACCTATCTGACTTCTTGAGGTTTAGTGCAATCGTTTTTATGGAATTATTTTTCCCCAAGTCTTCATATTCAATAGACTCTTGCAACTTTGCCTGCAATTATCAACATAGCACTTTTTATGGTACTTTTCCTTATAAAAGTAATGAACATGATTGAAAAAGCACAACTATACACAGGGTAAAACATGACGTTTTCCCACCATGAACTTCAATTCCTAGAGATGACTATTCTAACAACTGGTTGAACTCATTTTCTCACCAACCTCTTACAGTACCTGCTTTCCTACAATCTGGCAGGTGAAAATGGTGTGTTTTCCTATTTTTCCACTAAATAAGCAGGACTAATCTATTATGTGTTGTAAATACTTTTTCTTCTCATTTGGTGTTGTTTGGTTTTAATTATTCCCTTACTGCTTATTCTTCTGTGGATTAATTTTTTGCTTAAATCTTTGATCTATTTAGTATTTATTTTGGAATAAGCAATCTGAAATTCTTTTTACTCATCAGTTCTCCCAACACCATTTGTAAAATAATGTTTCGTTTCCTGTGGATCCTGAAATACCATGTTTATTATATGTTATTTAATTTCTCCACATATTTGGGTTTACTTCTGTGCTCTTTATTTTGGTTTTACTAATCTGTTTTCTCCTGTGCTAGTAAAAGACTGCTAAATTTCTACAGCCCATGTTAATTAAAAAAGATATAGGAAAGCAATCTACATGGCCATTTGTGAAATTAATTCTACAATATTTCATCCCTTATATAGCTATGAAATTCACCTGATAAACCCTCATCTGTAGCTACCAAGAGCAGAATCAAAACATTTCAGTTATTAAATCTCTCTCAAAAACGGTCAGCCTGAAAACTTAGTTTTTTTTTTACTACTTTCCCAACTCTCCACCTTTCCACCAACTTCAAGGCATACCGAAATCTAATCTTCATTACTTTTCACAGAACATCAAGCTCATTTCTATCCCTGCTGCTCCCTACCTAAGTCATGTCTCTAACCTAACCTCCCATGATAACCCAAATCCTACACTTGTGCTAAGGCCTCACTGGGTGACCTGACTCTTCTACTTAACTGGAAACTCCATTAAAGTAAGGACTCTATTACTACTTTTGAATCTCCCATTCTATAAAACCCTTCTGTAGAACACACATCAGACTATTTCAAACTATTGATTTGAAAGAACATCTAGAGTCAGTATTTATTATTGAACATAGTGAAAATTCACATAAACCATGATTTTTGACAAATCTTTAATGACCAAAAATCAAATGTACTTAGCGCCACAGTATCGCAAAGAAAAGCATCATTACCTAGATTTCATCTTAAACTCCTCTTTCATTTTAATTTCACTTTCCTTAGAAAAAAAAATATTTATTCAACTCACAAATATTTTTTAAAGGAGTGCACTTGTGATGATCACCCGGTAATGTAGTATGTAAGCACTGAACCATTAAGTTGTAGGGATGCCCAGGTGGCTCAGTCAGTTAAGTGGCTGCCTCTGGCTCAGGTCATGATCTCAGGGTCCTGGGACTGAGTCCCATGTTGGGCTCCCTGCTCAGCGGGGAGTCTGCTTCTCCCTCTCCTCCTCCTGACCCCTGCTCATGCTCTCTCTCAAATACATAAAACCTTTAAAAAGAATAAACCGTATACCTGAAAACAAGTATTACACCATATGCTAACTAACTGGAATTCAAATAAAAACTTAAAAAAAAAAAATCTTATTGGCTTTGTTAAATATTTGTTGGAGAATGAGAGAGAAAGTGAGAGCATGAGAAAAGGGGAAGGTTCAGAGGGACAGAGAGAAGCAGTCACACCATTGAGTGGGGAGCCCAATGTGGGGCCCAACCTAGGACCTCAGGATCACACCTGAGCTGAAGGAAGATGCTTAACTGCCTGAGCCATCCAAGTGCCTATGGCTTAGTTGTAAAAGTATATATGCAGGCGACGCCTGGGTGGCTCAGTGGGTTAATGCCTCGGCCTTAGGCTTGGGTCATGATCCTAGGGTGCTGGGACTGAGCCCCACCTTCAGCTCTCTGTTCAGCAGGGAACCTGCTTCCTCCTCTCTCTCTCTGCTTGCCTCTCTGCCTACTTGTGATCTCTATCATTCAAATAAATAAATAAATCTTTAAAAAAAAAAAAAAAAAAAAGAAGTGTATATGCGGGGTGCCAGGGTGGCTCAGTTGTTGGGTGTCTGCCTTCAGCTCAGGTCATGATCCCAGGATCCTGGGATTGAGCCCACCTAAGGCTCCCTGCTCAGCGGGAAGCTTGCTTCACCCTCTCTCACTCCTCCTGCTTGTGTTCCTATGTCTCTCTCTGTCAAATAAATAAATAAATTCTGGCTTAAAAATAAATAAAAGTGTATAAGCCTATAGAAACATTAAGTTACTGAAGCATGAACCAAAGACTCATCTGTAATTCCTTTATAGAAAGATAACCATTTAACATATTCTTTTGAAGGTGTTTTTAAAAAGTTCATAAAGTTTTTTTTACAAGTGAAATTGTATCACATAGTCTGTTCTGTGAACTTTTCATTTATGAATTTTTATTTTCTTTGATTCCTAGTGTAAATAACACAAAAACTACAAGTTTTATTTTGACAGACTTTTGATTTCATCTTCCCTATAGACACTAAACTCTCTGAGGATAAGAACTTTTACTCATTTTTGTTTCCCACCCCTTAATACTTGGAGCAACTCCAAAATCGTTTCTTGAATTTATTTTTTTTCCTTAGATTTTTATTTGACAGGAAGAGAGAGCACAAGTTGGCAGAGAAGTAGGCAGAAGGAGAAGGAGAAGCAGGGAGGAGAAGAAGCAGGCTCTCCACCGAGAGGAGCGCCTGATGTGGGGCTCAATTCCAAGACCCCGGGAGATCAGGATCAGAGCCTAAGGCAGATGTGCAACCAAATGAGCCACCCAGGTGGCCCCTAATTTATTGGAATTTAATTTTTTATGAATTAAACTTATGTGAACACTTTTTTAAATTCAGAATGTCATTAATCCTTTTGAAGTTATTCATGACCACATCAGTCTCTACTATATGGACATACCAATGATATTACTACTGGAATGTTTGCAATTATAATACTGAAATAAGTATTTGTATCTAAATATATGCACATCTTTTCCACTTTAAATAACTCTCCAGGGGCGCCTGGGTGGCTCAGTGGGTTAAGCCGCTGCCTTCGGCTCGGGTCATGATCTCAGGGTCCTGGGATCGAGTCCCGCATCGGGCTCTCTGCTCAGCAGGGAGCCTGCTTCCCTCTCTCTCTCTCTGCCTGCCTCTCCATCTACTTGTGATTTCTCTCTGTCAAATAAATAAATAAAATCTTAAATAAATAAATAAATAACTCTCCAAAATGAAATGCTGTCCCAAAAATGGAATAAGGGCAAGACAAAAATTTTAATACATATTGCCTGACTGCCTTCTAAGAAACCTTTATTGTACTTATTTTTATAATTGGGGAGGAATTTGAGAACACAGAAAGGTAGAGTAGCTTGGCAAAATAGCAAGGAAGGAAATATGGAAGTAGATAATTCTGTCCATATTCCCACACAGCCCCAAATGATTTCTTCAATATTTAGTAAGAACACATTTCTAACTCTGAAATGCTAGATTTAATATGAGGCCCCAATCCTATCTTTTAAAATCATATACACAAACCTTTAGGTTTTCTTCCTGTTATAGTGCCTTTGTTGAATACTCTTGCCCAGAACACAAACTGTATGACAATATGTGTGTATGTGTACATGTGAAGGAAAAAAGAGAACAAAACCAGTAAGAACAGTTAACAGACACGAGTGCATGGAAAGCTGGTTGGCAAGTTAAAACTGAGGAAGTACTCTTTAAAATGTTCAACAATTTATGCCAAATGCTTAATGTCTTGGTCAGAAGAATGGAGTCATCTGAGGTAATCGAGGATTTACATAAAATTCTAGCAGTTATACAGGCTGTCAGAAGAAACCTGAGCTCTAAACCTGAACTTTTTACCCGTACCCTTTTGACTGCTGGCTGGAAGCAATCTGCATCTCCAGAATTTCCATCGATGCTGCTGGGCTCACCATTTTGTTCATTTTGTGCTTCTCTTAAAACAAAGGGGGAAATGTTAAAAATCACAAGCAGAACAATGAGAAAATTCCATCTCGCTACCTTGAAAAGCCCAGTCATTGCACTTTTGCATGTATACTTAACTGTTTCCTGAGACCTGCTGCCAGGACCATGGCACTGTGATGGTTAAACCTCTTGATGATGGCAGCATTACTATTCTCCTTTATGGACTTAGAATTAGAAGTAGATGGCATGGAAGAAATGCCATAGCCCTAAAAGAAACAATTTGGAAGATTAAAAATCAAAATAAAGTTCTGGTTTTCTTCTCCATTATGAGACACACACTTAGCTGAAAATATTTTCTGGAGTATGGGACTGTATTAATTCTGAGCATTACTCAATTTTTACAGATAAACATTTTTAAAAGTTATGTACACAAAAAATACAATATTCTCCTTCTGGCATCAAAAAAACAATCTTAATCTAAAACAATGCATTTTGGGGCACCAGCATTTCAGGTCATGATCCCAGGGTCTTGGGAGTTGACCCCACATTGGGCTCCCTGCTCGCAAGCAATCTGCTTCTGCCTCTGCCCCCTGCTTGTGCTCTTTTTTCCTCTCTCAAATACATAAAATCTTAAAAACAAAACAAATTTAAACTGCGTATTTTCTTAAAAAAAGAGTTAAGTCATCTCTATACCCAATGTGGGGTTCAAACTTAACAACTCTGAGATTAAGAGTTGCATGTTCTACTGAATGCCCCAAACCGTAAAATTTTTTTAGAGTTTTGGATAGAGTTAGCAAAATATTAAATGAAGAAATAGAATACAGTGGAAAAAAAAAGGCATGGACTCTGGAATCATATAAATAGGGATTCAAATTCTAGCTGTATAATTTTTCAAGTATTATTTAAGCAAAGACAGTAATTTTTCCAAGCTCTGTAAAATAACTCAAATGTATATATGTATTTTTAAATAACTCAAATATTTTGAAATATGTACTGAGTTTGTGCTAGGCCTTACAGACAGAAAGTTAATATTTTGTGTCAAAGGAGCCAGTTAGTAGGGTCCTGGGCTGTAAGCCAGTACATATAGTTAAGGCTTCTATGTGCTAAAAGAGAGGAAGTAGCTAATCCCACTGGAGGAGAGCAGAGGTAGGTTCAAAAAAGCTTCAGGGAACACCATAACTTGATCCAGACATGAAGACAATAACGTTTAAATAAATAACATTTCAGGGAGAGGAAACTGCTTAAATATAGGTGTAAAAACATCATAATGCATATTGTGTCACCAGGTTTTTCTGTACTGCAGTCACATCTGGAATGAAGAGTGGGTCAGGGATTGGTGAGAGACATAAGGCTACAACGGTTAAATGAAAGATTATGAAAAGACTCACAGCATTCATCCATTTATCACATAATTACTGATGCCTTTTCTATACCACGTGTAGGGGACAGGTCAGTAAATAAGAGGTACCCTCACAAAAGGTGAAGTCTCCTCACCTTATACTCTACTAAGAAAGATTGCTTTTGAAAATGACAAATGGCATCAAGAAAATAAAGAAGGGGGGCATGATACAGCATCTGGATGGAGAGGACGAGCTACTTCACACAGTGGTTAGGGTAAGTCTCTCCTGAACCAGTCCAAACAGCTGTCTTAAAGATGGTAGAAGTTGGTTAGGGAGGGACGCCTGGGTGGCTCAGTTGGTTAAGCCGCTGCCTTTGGCTCAGGTCATGATCCCAGGGTCCTGGAATCAAGTCCCACATCAGGCTCCTTGCTCAGCAGGGAGCCTGCTTCTCTCTCTGCCTCTGCCTGCTTGTGCGTGCGTGCGCGCTCTCTCTCTCTCTCTGACAAATAAATAAATAAATAAAATTAAAAAGAAAAAAAGAAGCTGGTTAGGGAGAAGAGCAAGAAGGAGGAACAGCAAGTGCAAAGACCATGAGGTAGAGAAAACTTGGAATGGACTTGAAAGAAGGTATCTAGAGTATAAAGGAGTGTAAGTGGCCAGTACTGAGGTAGAAGTAGGCAGAGGCCAAATCAAGAAGAGCCTTGTAGGAGTTTTAAATTCAATGAGAATCCACCAAAGAGTTTTACACAGAAAAGTATTATGATCTGATTTATAACTTTTACTGTTAGAGGAAAGTAACTACAGGGAACAAAAGTGGAAACAGGAGTCTCAATTAGGAAGCTAATGAAAGCAATCAAGACAAAAATGGCGGTAGCCTAATAACAGTGAGAGGATGTAAGTGCGGAGATGGACAGATGTAGACAAACTGGAGATGTATTATACAGGACTTGCTAATGAACTGAACGTTGGAGGTGAAGGAAGAGGAGGAATCAAGGAGGTTCCCAGGTTTCCGCTTGAGCAACTTAGTCCATGGTAATTTTTTTTTTTTAAGATTTTTATTTATTTTAGAGAGAGACAAAATGTGAGCATGGGTGCATGTGCGTAAGTGGCAGGGGCTGGGGTCAGGCAGAGGGAGGAGAAGCAGATTCCCCATGGAGCAGGGAATCCAACGTGGGGCTTTAGTCCAGGACCCCGAGATCATGACCTGAGCCAGAGGCAGACACTTAAACGACTGAACCACTAAGGAGTTCTGATGGTAATGTTTTTGTGTGTGTGTAACACAGAGAAGACCCAGGAACAAAAAGGTTTAAGAGAGGAATAGAAGGCTCCATTTTACATCTATGCTGAGGTGTCTGTGAAGTACCTAAGTGAAGATTGCAAGTAAGCAAGTGGATGTATAATTTTGGAATTCTGGGGTCAGAGAGACAGGGTTACCTGGATTCATCATTACATATTAGTATTTAAAGCAATGGAATGAAGACAATGTATTCAGAACATGGACCAAAGTCTTACCAAGGGAGATTACAACACCTAGAGGATGACAGAGGAAAAAGAGGCACCAAAGGAAAAACCGAATCACCTAACATTTCTATTACGGGGATTGGTTATGTAAATGTTTACATTTCCATAAAAGGGAATACCGTGCACTAAAAAACATAAATGACAGTAACACCTATTATTTGCTGAGCACTCACTGTGTAACACACTCTTCTCTTGTAGCAATCCTATAAAGTCAACACATTCTTCGTATTGGATTTTTTCAATTGAGGTACAATTGACATATTAACACTGTATAAGTTAAAAGTATTAACTTGGGGTGCCTGGGTGGCTCAGTGGGTTAAGCCTCTGCCTTGGGCTCAGGTCACGATCCCGGGGTCATGGGATTGAGCCCCACATCAGGCTCTATGCTCAGCAGGGAACCCATCTACAGGGAGCCTGTTTGGGCCCCCCCCACCCTCTGCCTACTTGTGATTATCTCTCTCTCTGTCAAATAAATAAATAAAATCTTAAAAAAAAAAAAAAAAAGGAAAAAAGGTATTAACGTGCTATTTATATATTGTAATAGAACTACCCTAAAACTGACATCTATCATGTCATGTAATTATCATTTCATGTTTTGTGGAGAGACAACTAAGATGTGGCAACTCTGAAGTTTATAATACAGCACTGTTAACTATATGCTATGCATTATATCTCTAGAACTTATCTACCTTGCTAGTGGCAAGTTGGTACCCATAACGAACATCTCCTCAATTTTCCTACCCCCTGCTAAGGTCAGTACTATTAACCTCATTTTATAAGAAAACTGGGCTTAAAAATGTAAAAAAAAAAAAGGGAGCATCTAAGCCAGGTAGTTTGGTTTTATAGTTTATCTACTTAACGACTATGATTTAGCTGGAACTGATAGTAATAACAGGCAAAGTGAAGAACAAAGTCACACATAAATATGTGTAATATATAATTTTTTTTAAAAGATTTTATTTATTTGACAGACAGATTACAAGTAGGCAGAGAGGCAGACAGAGAGAGAGGGGGAAGCAGGCTCCTCGCTGAGCAGAGAGCCAGATGGGGGGCTTGATCCCAGGACCCTGAGATCATGACCCGAGTCGAAGGCAAAGGCTTAACCCTCTCTGAGCCACCCAGGCACCCCAATATATAATTTTTTTAAAGTTAAAAAATTTATTTGAGTAATCTACACCCAAAGTGGGGCTCAATCTTGATCCCACGATCAAGAGTCTCATACTCTTCCAACTAAGCCAGGCACCCCAATATACCATCATTTTCATTTTTATTTTTAAAAAGGACTAATGGTGTGCCTGGGTGGCTCAGTCAGTTAAGTGTCTGCCTTGCTCAGTTCATGATCCCAGGGTGCTGGGATCAAGTCCTGCAACAGGCTCCCTGCTCAGTGGGAAGTCTGCTTCTCTCTCTGCCTGCTTGTAATCTCTGCTCTCTTTTTCAAATAAACAAACAAAATCTTAAAAAAAAAAAAAAAAAGGCACTAAAATCTTTTCCCCATATTAAGCTATACCTCTAAGCTTCACAAAGCTTCATTTTTTTTCAGGATGATTTAGGAGGGCCTTGTTTTAATATGTTGAAATTCACCAAGGAAGTGCCTGAATGTGGAGAATTACCAAGAAAACTCAATTTCATTAAGGAAACGACTCATTTTGGCACCAAGGATTATTTTCCGCTAGAGACTGTAGGTCAAAAGTTTAACATTGGTTTCCTTACCTTGTGAGTACCATACACTAAAATAAAGGAAAAAGTTTAGAAAAAGAAGACAGGAAGGTTTAAGCATGTGTATATGGCCAGCAGAAGAGGAGCCAAAAGAAAGGTAAGAAAACGAAAATCTGAGTGTGAAGAGATTAACTGAGGAAGGCAGGCTCCTAGTTTTTAAGTAGGCACAGGGATGGAACTTGCCTCAATCAAAAGGGATCCCATCTTTCCCCATGAATGGATACATCTGTATGTCTACGGTCAAGATGCAGAGGTAGGTGGTACATACTTCGTGGTCTACCTGTTGAAACTTAATGGAACTAGTGTGCAGCCAAGGGTCACAGGTGTGTTCAAGGGTTAAGGGTCATGGGTGTGCTCAGTGGGCTACAGAAAAATGATTATCTTTCCTTGGCCTATTGATATTTATCCACATTTCTTTAGATTAACACCAGAGAATAAAGCTGGACTCACAAGTATGTTAAGCCCTCACATTACCTAGATATGTACCCATGGGGGAAAAATTCTTTTAAAAAAGTTTGAGCAATTCATACAGGGATTTCAATTTTTCAAGGCAATTTTAACATTAAACAGTGCTACTGACAAGCACGTCTAATAAAGACTGTTTTCTCTCATAAGTTCTTTTTAATTAAAATTTGTTTTTTTGTGGGATGCCTGGGTGGCTTGGTTGGTTAAGCATCTGATTTTGGTTCAGGTCGTGATCTCAGGGTCCTCAGATGGAGCCCTGCATCAGGCTCTGTGCTTTAACAGGGAGGCTGCTTGTCCTTCTCCCTCTCCTTCTGCCCCTCCCCCAACTCATGCTCAATCTGCCTCTCACTCAAATAAATAAAACCTTAAGAAATATTTATGTTTTCTGTTTTTAATAGGCTCTATGCCCAGCATGGGGCTCAAACTCACAAACCCTAGATCAAAAGTCGCATGCTCTACCAACTGAGCCAGCCAGGCACCCCTCTCAGAAATTCTTTTAATACCACTTACCTCATCTAATGATTTATCTTCCAAAGCTGTCAAATCAAGTAATGGGTTTTTTACTCCTAATGAAACCATTGTTTTTAACCCTAGAAAATGAATGAAATAAAAAGTTGGTCAAGTCTGACCTATTTTAGGAGTAAAAAATTCACTAACAACATTATGACTAGAGAGCAGCAAATTAAATTTAATGTGTGTCAGGGATGAATAGTTACCTTTTTCATCTATTTTGGCACATTCTGCAAAGAGGTCCTTTGACCCTGTATTCAGCCGGTCCCTGTGAAAATAGTGGGACTGAAAGAAACGTGTCCAAAATTCCTTTTCTGTCATGTTGTGGGGAACATTTTCGGCATATTTCATTTTTACTGTAGAAAAAAACCAAAATAGTAACATACAGCATTTCCACTTCTTAAAATCTCTCAAATTAATTGAAATATAGACTAACAGCAAGAACTAGATTAAACTGCTCAACTTCATATACTGTATATAATAATCCTACTGTAAATAAAATATGTAACTTGAGAGATTAGGTGTATACTACCTTTATGAATTTTAACAAATTACAAACAAAACCTTATCTTGCTCCAAGAGAATTAAAAGTTTCAAAGTTTTAGCAGAAATACCAAGAATCAATACCCAACAGACTATCAGTTCAGCACATTCCAGAAGCTCACAGTCTAATCAGCAAAGAAGAGAATGAGTCTCTTGAGCCAGAGAGCCCGAATTTAAAATTCTAGGCCTGCCACTTATCATCTGTATGATCTTGTGCAAATTACATAATCTCTCTGTATTTTTATTTCCTCTTCTGTCATGTGAAGGTTAATAAGAGCACCCACTTCATAGGGTTATTTGTAATGACTTAATGAGTTAATATAAAGATCTTAGAATGGTGTCTGATATGTAATAAATACTATATAATTATTACTATCAGAAAAATATGAAAATAATTACAACTTAGTAACTTTTTGAAGCAGACACAAGTTCCTACAGAAGCAAAGGGGAGGCTTGTACCTGCCCAAAGAAGTCAGGATTTTACAGAGATGGCAGTGGGGCAAATACTTAAGCCCTAAGTTTCTCAATATATATTTCCAAAGAACTAACAGAGATCAGGAGTGAGGAAGTGTGGAGAGAAAACTGTTTAGTCAGCAGAATAACTGAAGTGGTGACTCTCAACCTTGGCTGCACAGCATAAATGAATAAGGCTGGGATCAAGTCATTTATCCTTTTAGGATGGTTTCTGCAAGGGTTAGGATTGGTGTGTTAGAAAGGTCACTCTGGAGGCAGCCTGAAGGATGATCTGAATTACAGCAGGAGAAACTCATTTATTTATTTTAAGATTTTATTTATTTGACAGAGATCACACGTAGACAGATAGGCAGGCAGAGAAAGAGAGGGAAGCAGGCTCACTGCTGAGCAGAGAGCCTGATGCAGGACTTGATCCCAGGACCCTGAGATCATGACCTAAGCCGAAGGCAGCAGCTTAACCCACTGAGCCACCCGTGCGCCCGAGAAAGTCATTTATTGATGCCTCTGGACCAGATCATTTTGTGCAGGTATACTAAAGGGTAAATAAAGTTTAAGAGCCGCTGATGGAAGAATGGGAAAGTCATCATACCAATATAACTGATGACAGCACATCATATACTGACCCATTAGTAACTACCATATGTATTCACGTATCTTATTGAACTTCATCAGGAATAAAAGGTAAAGCTTTTTGTTTTTCACTGATGTATTACTGAATTCATCCAATGAAATATTTTTCTTTCTTTTTAAAGATTTTATTCATTTATTTGACAGACAGAGATCACAAGTAGGCGGAGAGGCAGGCAGAGAGAGAGGAGGAAGCAGGCTCCCTGCTGAGCAGAGAGCCTGACGAGGGACTTGATCGCAGGACCCTGAGATCATGACCTAAGCCAAAGGTAGAGGCTTAACCCACTGAGCCACCCAGGTGCCCGAAATATTTCAACTATATGGAAAAATGGATTCTTTTTACCTGCTGGATAGGTCCTAAATATGGACTCAATGATATCAGAAGTTAAATTGTATCTCAGACCATTGCATCCATCCGTTTGGGGCCGGACATCAGCCTAAAATAAAGACCACACATACATGTTCATTAGAATATTGAGGGAAGATGTGTAAGCTCATAATAGATACTGGACAAAGGTGGCAAAACAGACTTTCTGAATAAACTAGAGACAGAAATTGAGGAACTTAACTGTTGGCATTGGGAGAGGGTTCAAAGAAACCTGGCTTGGTTTCACACAATATTACTGATGTGTAAAATCTGCTTCCTTGAAAATTCAACATGGTCAAACAGGTATTTTTAAGTGTGGCCAAAGGCAGACAGCTAGTGGAGCTTTACCATAAAACTTGCAGAGTTTATCAGTTTATCTGACTGGTTTCTTTAGGAAAGGGCTTATTAATTCAATTCAGTACTAAGCAACCAGGAAGATATTAAATATATAACTGGTACTCAAGTTTTTGTTAAATGCATAAATACTGCTTTGGTTCCACCAGGGTATAAACTAAATGAATGCCACTTTCTAATTCTACAGGTAAGGTATTCCCAATTTTTCACTAAAATACATTTTATAAATCTTATTTCTTCTGTAATACATTTAACTCTGCATTACAAATACAGCAATCGTAAAGACACTTATCAGAAAGTTCTAAATTTAAAAGAATTAGGGGAAACAAGTATTAGTCCAGTTGCTAAAAGATTCTCTTTAATTAAAGTCCATTTAATTTCCAGCATGTTAGCATGAAGTCCCCAAACCAAAAAAGTACAGCTAGCAAAAAGTATTTAAAAAATACTGCATTTATATGTATTTTTAAATTTTTATTCATTTATTTGAGAGAGAGAGAATGAGAGAGAGCACAAGCAGGGGAATAGCAGAGGGAGAGGGAGAAGCAGACTTCCTGCCAAGCAGTGAGCCCAAGGTTAGACTCCATCCCACGATCCTGAGATTATGACCTGAGCTGAAGGTAGCCACTTAACTGACTAAGCCACCCAAGGGTCCCAATATTGCATATATTTTTAAAATACTTTAGAAGAATACCATAGATAGCAAAGTAGCTACTGATTTACTTTAAGGAAATGCTAAGTTTTATAAAAGAAATGGCATTGTTAACACATATACCAGGATTTTTTCTTTTTTCTTTTCCCTTCAAGAAATCTGGAAGGGTAACATACCAGAAATGCTGCAGAAATGCCAACATCTTGCTTATGATTGGATGTAGAACTCTCTGTTGCATTCACATTTAAACGATTGGCCCAGAATTCCTCAGCACTGATCACTTGACTCACAACAAGGTCTTTATAAAGCTGAAACAAAACAGGATCTTCTTGCAGCATTCTGGTGATAGAATATATTGAATATATTGAACTTCTAGAATAAAATGCTATTTATGTAACACTTTAAAAAGACCTTAAGAACATGAAACCCCGAGACACTCAACCTTCATTTTATGAGTCTAGAACAGCAGAGGTCATTTAGTTAATTTGTTAGTAATTAAAACAAAAAACATTTTTGGAGGAACAAATGAAGATAAATGGAAGTCTGAAGAAGCAAAGACTAAACTCTTTGAGGGTAGAAATTTGGGATTATTCATCTATCTAATGACAGCAAGATCACCAGGTATTTGCCTGTACTGTATTCTCTCACAAAAGAAGGTAAAAGGGGAGAGACGAGGTATGGTTGAGATTTTCTGGCTACCAATTTCTCATGAATAAGCACTTGGAGACTTCAGCATGGAGACTACTGGCGATGGAATCATTTGTCTTATCAGAAACTCATTATTTTATATGCATTTTCAACTTTTTTACAATGTGATTTCTCTCAGGTTTCTCATTCACAAACACACTTCTAATGGTTTCATGTCATCTTTGTGACAGAGAACTGGGAGAAGGAATGAAAGGACCTTATCACCTTTGAGTCTCAGTTGTGTTCCCTGTCAGATGTTAACCTTGAGGCAGTTAAATTACTTAATGCAGCACAAGGGATAAGAAATAACAAGCTGTTACATGTCTTTATTCTTTTCCCCCTTCACCTGTTTTTCTCTTCCAGCTCTTTATTTGCTTTCCTCTTGAATTTGGGCAGCAGCTGCTGAAGAAGGTCTTTTACTGCATCTCGCTCTTTCACGGCTGTGCTTTCATTGGAAAAATGGAAGTTAGTTGTGTCCCCTGCATGCAACACCAGCTGAAGCTGAATTTTAGCTTTTCCTTCTGGACTGATTTTCTGGCCTAAAAAGAACCATGAGATAAATTAGATGAGGATACCCACACTGGAAACTGTCCTACAATAGGCTACTTCTCCTCCCAAGAAGATTCAGAATTCCTTTGGGCTTCAGCTGCCCTGTTCCAATCTTAATGCTTTTGCAGAAATACCCTCTTCTCAAATAATCCCATATAATCAGAGCACAGTTTAACAACTGCCCTGCTAACACTCAGCTTCCTTCTTCAGTATCCTCTTTGTGTGGCACTTTTCACCCACTGCCTCCACCTCAAGATACTATAGGGCTTTTGTTTCCATTCAACCGGGGTAGATCTCTAAATAGCCAACTAGGAGTCCTGAACCCACCCTGAACATCTAACACCAAAAAACATTATCATTAATAAAAATGATCTGTCATAATTCAAAAAACTCCAAAACACACCCCTGTCTTCCTCACTGCCAAGAATAATACATAATTTTACATTTGAGAGATGTGGTGTTACCACTTCAACCAAGTGATGAAACTTAGTCTCATCCAAAGTGGGTGTCACAACCTCACACTATGGGCTTTCTGAGGAGATAGAACAGTAAGTAAACACCACCACCCACGTGTTGTTCTTGCTGTGAGGGTTTAATCTGAGTACAATCAAGCCTGTAGATGTGATTTTCAGATTCTGAGAAATACAGGCCTACACAAATAAATTAAAGAAAACCTTGAGACAAGCAAACAATCAGAATATATGTGACAAGCCTATAAAGACTGAAGAGACTACAACTCCCTCTGTGAAGAGTGGTTTAAAAAAAAAATCAATACTACAGAAAACATTGGGACAACTAGGGAAATTTAACAGTGTTCTGGATATTCTATGATTAAAAATTTCTTGGTGTGAAAATATTACCGAGCAAAGTGTATGCACATGGAATCTTAAGTGGGACATACCATATAGGTATGCACTGTGCCATTCTTAAAATTTTTCTTTAACTTTGAAACTTTTCATAATAAGCTGAGGTTGGGAATGTCAAAATACACCAACATAATGGAGAAATTGTACTTCTGAACTAGTGGGCCTCATGGCAATAGTAGAGCTTGTCTCTGTCAGAGGAAGAGAAAGAGATAGAGGGGCCTGGTCCCATGAAATCAGGGACTCTTGGAAGTGTGAAACAAGCTCCCTAGAGCTCACAACCCAAACCACCTATCTCCTAAACAAACTTTTTCAATAAAGATGCAGCTTCCAGACCAACAGTTTGAATAAAATATCTTAAAACCAAAACCAGCAATACAGGGCAATTTACACTGTCAGCCAGCCTACTCCGGTGTTCTATTCTGTTTCTCCAAAACTACCACCCCTTTCTAGGCATCTTTTCTCAGACATTGCTTTATCCTTCCACCATCTTAGACTTTGCCTCTGAAAGGCGTACTTCTGAAATGGCTTTTTTTGTTTGTTTGTTTAAGATTTTATTTATTTGAAAGAGAAAAAGAGAGAACACATGTAGGGGGAGCAGCAGGCAGAGGGAGAGGGAGCAGCAGACTTCCTGCCAAGCAGGGAGCCCAGTGTGGGGCTTGATCCCAGGACCCGGGATCAAGATCTGAGCTGAAGGCAGCTTAACTGACTGAGCCACCCGGGTGCCCCCTTAAGTTTTTTAATTAGGTTACTTAACTGCTGATTTTCACCTTAGTAATTTACTACTGGTAACTTTCAGTGGATTCTTTCAGAAATGGGTATTATTTCAAATATTCAACTTAAAACAAAAACTGATCTGGGGCAGATGTAGATTTGGGTCTGTGCTCTCATTCTCAATAACAGAAAAATTGTTGAGAAATAGGAAAAGTATATATTCTTTATTGTATGTTGTGGGTATCACAATGAGTGTGTGTTTTGCAGAGCTAACAGGATCTGCTTCCTGTTTAAGAGAAATGCTAATAGAGGCAGTTCCTAATTTATGAGTTTCTTCTGGTACAAATTTTAGTTTGTAAGAATACTAGGAGGAACTTGGTGAGGCACTTTTCCACAGAATTTTGAAAGGAGGTAGTATTACCAGAATAGTGGACAAAACACCAGCTAGCTTAGGCAGTACCTAACTATGATGAATTTTAAACAGTATTTCCTTTTGAAAGTTAAAAATCCAAGTCGTTTCAGTGGAGACAGGAGAAAATCTTGGTCATTTCCAGCAGCAAGTAGAGGTAAGTTCTTAGGGTCACTGTTCACACACAAAGAACATTTATAAATTGAGCCCTTGAATGTGTAAGGTTGACTATTTTTTGAGGTGTCATGTTCCTTGAAATCTACACAGGATTTTATCTAGGGGAAGAATTTTATATCCAGGAAAATAAACGAATTTACATTAATTGTTATAGTTCAGATTACCACAATTTGCTAAGGATACTCTCTGAATATCTCCTATCTATATCCAATAAAAAAGTGAGTTAAAAAAAAAAAAAAGTGAGTCTATCTCCTCAACAGATAACAGATGGTGGCCACATAACCAAAGATTAATTAGACAACTTGCTTAAATGATACAATTTTATTAAAGGGCAATCTGCCATAATCCATCATTTTAACGCATTTAAATGCATGAACCATGCGAACCAGTAAATCTACCTCACAAAATACCTCACACATACAACTTCACAAAGATATTAGCCCACAGAACTTACTGCAGTACTGTTTGCATTAAAAGAATCGTGGAAACATCCTAATGGTCCTTCAACAGAAAATTAATGAAATATATAACTATATATCCATTTAGTGGGCTATTATGCAACTCCTAAAGGAAGGTTCATTTGGGGATCTTTACATGACATAGATTTACATACATAAAACTATACAAACTCCATTATTAATCACAGGTTACAGAATAACATATATTCAGGGAACCCACTTTATATTTCCTTCAATATGTTTTTTTGGGAAACTATAATAAAAAACCCCACAAAGACAGTATGAGCAATCTTTTTATAAAATGACTAACAAATCTTCCATCAGACCTTAGTATAGCTGACTTACATTTAATATCTGCATACATATGGCTGATTGTAAATCTATCTTTGCCTTCAGGTGCCCAAGCGATTCTTTCTGCCATGAGGTATAAAGCTCCATCCTGCTTCTTCTGACGCACCTTCTTCACAATCAGCAAAACTTCTTCAGATGAAGTTGCCATGATGCCTAGAAAGTGCTAACTGAGACAAAAGATTTCACATCTCAATTAAGATTAGATCTGTTGACTTCTGGAGTCCTTTCCAAATCTAAACCTAAACTAATAATGAGGAGGAAAAAAGTCCCTGATTGAAAGTTAAAGATAAAGTTGTATGGCATTATTCATTAAAATCAAATTTAACCACTGATATCACAGGTGTGAATTTACACAACACAGTTTATGACACTTGGAAGTTCTTAAACCATTTCTACATATTCTATTCAGACTATTTTCTATTTTACTTTTAGTTCCCCCATAATATTCCCAAGTTTTAAATGTATGATTTGACTACAGGTATGCTGGTCTTTTATCTAATCTATATCTAGAATTAGAACCCTACTGAACTTTAGTTCAATTTTGTTTCAGTTGAAACAACTAAGTGCCATAGGGTTTGTGTGATCTTCCCAGAACCACTCTCAGAGCTGACAGCACACCCACATTTCCTGATTCCTGGTCTAAGTTTCTTCCTGCGTGCTTTAAAACAAAATTTTTAACCCTTAACATTTCATATGCTAGTTCACCCATCTTTTAACAAGCAAATGTCTTCAACTATTCTCCAGGCTTGGGCTGAAAATTCACTTGTATATAGCTAATTCATTACCTAGGAAACAGCTTTTAGTCTCCCTACCTCTACCCTTCCTTCCCAGTCCTGGGAATCTTAAAGATTCAACCCAAATCCTAGCTTGGGTGTAGCTATCTGGAATATGAGGCTGGAAAGGAATGTAAGGCTGTATTGGCTTAACAGGAAAGAAGTCATGATGGATGGCAATGTCTCTCATGGGCTGGGATGGGGAAAGTGATAGTACAAATGCCCCATATATGTCATTTCTGGTGAAGTTATGACTTTAAATTTTAATTTCCAAAGAAATAATTTAAAGTTACTTCTTCAGGGATAACTTAAAATACACTTTTAGAGAAATTAATGTATCTAGGTCTAAAAATTAAATTTGCCATGAGCAAACAAGTGAAACTTTAAAGAAACCCTTGTCCTGGAAGTTAAAACAATTAGAAACAATGAAATACTGAATCTGCTATTAGTTATTCAAGTAATTGAGGAACACTTCTATTGGGACATAGTGGGAAAGGAAGCATCAGGAAGAGTAGCAGGCTTTAAAAAAAAAAAGAAAAAAAAAAAAAAACGGAAATCACCGATTCTTCCATTACCTCTTAGGATCAATGAAAAATATGACGGGAATAAAAACACTTTAATTGTGGTTGACATATGATATTACATTAGTTTCACACATACGTATAATATAGTAATCTGAAAAGTTATGCCCACAACTGTAGCTACAATCAAAAAATTCACTCAAGCAATAATTTAGAAATAAAAAATACAAGTGAAATCTTAATTTCTCTGAAGTTAATTTTCTGAATTTTGAGTAGCCAATTACCAGGCTACTCTACCTGAGAAATAGGAAGAAAAAAGGGTCAATGTGAATACTTATCATTCAATAAATTTGTTCTGATCCAACAAGTTTAGGGTTATCCAAAGATGAATGTGTGACAATAATGATTTGTGTTTTTTTTTTTTTAAGATTTAATTTATTTACTTGACAGAGATCACAAGTAGGTAGAGAGGCAGGCAGAGAGAGGAGGAAGCACACTCTCGAGCAGAGAGCCCGACGTGGGGCTCGATCCCAGGACCCTGAGATCATGACCCGAGCTGAAGGCAGAGGCTTAACCCACTGAGCCACCCAGGTATCCCATGATTTTTGCTTTTAAAGAGCTTCCAGTTAGTGAGTAAGATATGTATCAATGTATACAAATTAGAATGTGTGAAGTTCCTAAAGGGAGATTAAAAAAAAAAGTGTTCTGAATTAGGACTCCGAGGCCATTTCCTCATAGAGGAGGTTTTGCCAAAGGTTTGTCATAGATTTTTTTTTAGTGCGATTAAAAAAATTCAGGTATAAAGATACAAATGGGGGCACGTGGGTGGCTCAGTGGGTTAAAGCCTCTGCCTTCGGCTCGGGTCATGATCCCAGGGTCCTGGGATCGAGCCCCGTGTCGGGCTCTCTGCTCAGCGGGGAGCCTGCTTCCTCCTCTCTCTCTGCCTGCCTCTCTGCCTACTTGTGACCTCTGTCTATCAAATAAAAAATAGAATCTTTAAAAAAGAAAAAAAAAAGATACAAATGTAGTGATCCAAAGGGGCACGTGCACCCAAATGTTTATAGCAGCAATGTCCACAACAGTCAAACTATGGAAAGAACCTAGATGTCCATCAACAGATGAACGGATAAAGAAGATGTGGTATACATAAACATACACACACACAGGAATACTATGCAGCCATCAAAAGAAATGAAATCTTGCCAATTGGAACAACGTGGATGGAACTAGAGGGTATTATGCTGAGCAAAATAAGTCAGTCAGAGAAAGACAATTATCATATAATCTCACTGATATGAGGAAGTTGAGAGGCAACTTCAGGAGTTTGGGAAGTAGGAAAGGAATAAATGAAACAAGATGGGATCGGGAGGGAGACAAACCATAAGAGACTCTTAATCTCACAAAACAAACTGAGGGTTGCCAGGGGGAGGCGGGTAGGGAGAGGGTGACTGGGTTATGGACACTGGGGAAGGTATGTGCTATGGTGAGTGCTATGAAGTGTATAAACCTGGTGATTCACAGACCTGTACCCCTGGGGCAAATAATACATTATATGTTAATAAAAAAATAAAAAATTTATTTAAAAAATTTCAGGTATATTATCAAATCACCAAAATGTGTGCATTTTAGGTGGTCTGTTTGATGTATTTCAACAATTGTATACATGCATGTACCTTTACTCACAACAAGACAGAGAACATTTCTGCCACCCCCCAAAATTCTCTCATGTTCCTTTCCATTCAATTCTCTTTCTCTCACCCTCCAACAACTATTTTCTGATTTCTATTACCACAGGTTAGTTCCTGTCTCTTCTAAGTTTTCATATAAATGGAACCATGCACCATGTACTGTCTCTGACCTTTCACCCAACCTGTTTTTTGAAATGCAGTACATTACTTCATGTATCAGTAGTTTGTTCTTTCTTATACCTATGTTAATCACAAGTTGCGTCTTAAATAAATCATGAGTTCGAGTCCCACGCTAGGTGCAGAGCTTACATTAAAAGAAAAAAAAAAGTACTTAATGCTTACTAACATGTGCCAGGCACTGGGCTAAGTTCTTTATAGGTATTATCTCATTCAGTCCCCAGTTAACAATCCTGAGGTAGGTTCTATTATTAGTTCTATTCTGCAGATAAAGGAAACTGGGTCTAAAAAAAATCAAGATGCTTTCCCAATGCATCAAGGAAGTAGCAGGTTTGAATCTGGGTCAGCCTGACCTTGGAGTTCCACCATGCTATTCTGCAAATATATGTAACTGGAGGGATATACACCCAACTTCATAGTGGTTACCTACTGGTGATGGAATTACAGACAACTTGAATGTTCTTTTTGTTTTCTGGATTATCTTTAATAATACATTTTTTTTTCTTTTTCAAAGATTTTATTTATTTACTGACAGAGATCACCAGTAGGCAGAGAGAGAGGGGGAAGCAGGCTCCCCACCGAGCAGACAGCCCAATGCGGGGCTAGATCCCAGGACATGGGATCATGACCCGAGTTGAAGGCAGAGACTTTAACCCACTGAGCCGCCCAGGTGCCCCTATAATAAATACATATTTTATAATGAGAAAAATAGTTTTTAAGAAAGTCTTTCCAAGAGTTTATTCCCTATCAAACCAGAGGTTTATAAGATAACATGGGAAAGTGTTAGTAGCGTTAGTGTAAGAAAACAATGGTTATTTTGAATATTTCTGTAATACACATCAATTGTTTCTTATTTACTTTAAAAACTTAATGTACAAAGAAAATTTTATAACATTCATGCAACTATTCAATACTTTAATATTAATTTTTATATTCATTACAATACAATTCATAATAAGTTTAAAAAGTCTGTACTATCAGAAGTTACACTGTATACTATACAAACCACATTTTAAGAAACATGAATCAAAATCTGAAAGATAGGGGCGCCTGGGTGGCTCAGTGGGTTAAGCCGCTGCCTTCGGCTCAGGTCATGATCTCAGGGTCCTGGGATCGAGTCCCGCATCGGGCTCTCTGCTCAGCAGGGAGCCTGCTTCCTCCTCTCTCTCTCTCTGCCTGCCTCTCTGCCTACTTGTAATCTCTCTCTGTCAAATAAATAAATAAATCTTTAAAAAAAAAAAATCTGGGGACGCCTGGGTGGCTCAGTTGGTTAAGCAGCTGCCTTCAGCTCAGGTCATGATCCCAGCGTCCTGGGATCGAGTCCCACATCGGGCTCCTTGCTCAGCAGGGAGCCTGCTTCTCCCTCTGCCTCTGCCTGCCATTCTGTTTGCCTGTGTTCGCTCTCTCCCCCCCTCTCTCTCTGATAAATAAATAAAATCTTTAAAAAAAAAAAATCTGAAAGATAGGAGAGGAAACTTTATGGACAGGGGAAAGCAGACAATTGTAAGACAATTTTAAGTATGTCCACATATGGGAAAAAAGCAGTGAGCAAGGACAGCTAGCTGTCTCCAATTAGCTGAGATTATAGGCACAGATAAAAAGTGCTAGCTTTGGAAAAGAACAGAAAAAACTTTTTTGAGACAAGAAGGTACGAAAGAAAAGATGAATGAAGACAGAGAAACTGTAAAATGGAGAATAAATCAGGGGATGGAGAGAACCATTAGAGTCAGTCACTAGCATGTAAAACCAGTCATATTAAAATACATTTGGTGGGGTGCCAGGGTGGCTCAGTGAGTTAAAGCCTCTGCCTTCGGCTCAAGTCATGATCTCAGGATCCTGGGATTGAGCCCCACATTGGGCTCTCGGCTCAGCGGGGAGCCTGCTTCTCCCTCTCTCCCTGCTGCCTCTCTGCCTACTTGTGATCTCTATCAAATAAATAAATAAAATCTTTTTAAAAAACAAATAAAATACATTTGGGAAAACATTCAAAATAAATCAGAGATAAGTAACTCAACATTGGGATGACTAGCCAATTGTCTCACAGATAACTTGCTTGGCAAATTTCCTTGTTCATTTGGAGCACCTCTGTTAATTGCACAAGACCAGTTTTAGAAAGTTTAATAAAACTGGTGGGGATATCCTACAATGTCTTCTGTGATTTCCAGATTTTTCTTGAAGTTGGCTCCTTCTCTTCTGGAGAGAAGCAAAAACTTTTTCCCAGTAAACCTCTGTAAGAGCCACAGAATATATTATTTATGAAAAATATTGGTTAGCTCCATCTCAACAAATCAGCTTGAAGATCTAGCTTTACTTAAGAGATTATTTTTTTAAAGACACCTGGGTGTTTCAGTCAGTTAAGCCTCTCCCTTCAGCTCAGGACCCTGGGATCAAGTCCCGCATCTGGCTCCCTGGCTCAGCAAGTGGCCTGCTTCTTTCTCTGCCTCTACCTGCCACTCTGCCTGCTTGTGCTCTCTCCCTCTCTCACTGACTTTAAAGATTTTATCTTTATTTATTAGAGTGAGATTGTGCGGGGGGGGGGGTGTTAGAGGGCGGGGCAGAGTGGTAGAGGGGGAAGGACAGGGAGGAGCAGACTCTTCACTGAGCACAGAGCGGGTCTCGATCCCAGGATCCAGATGGAGATCATGACCTCTGCTGAAACCAAGACTTGGACATTCAATCAAATGAGCCACCCAGGTGCCCCTACTTAAAAGATTATTTACTTTATGAAATAATCTGCCGCAAGACTACTTTAAATAGCAAGATCCTCCAGTAAAGGGATTAATTCATTTGCAGTTAAATATTTGCTTGAAGTTAAATGTACATGCCTTGCTGAGCCTTTGCACATACTCCTCCTTCCTTATCAACTGGCTTTTAATCATTTTTTTGGTAGTTAGAGTACTAAGTTTAAAAATTACTAGACAAGACTTTCTGTTCTCTTGATAGCACTTATCCCAACTATAATTAATTTCTAAAGTAATTCTTTTAATGCTTGTCTCCCCTGACAGACTACAAGCTTCATAAAGGGAAGAGGATGCATGTAATCACTGCAGTACAGCACCCAGCCACCTATTCGGCCTACATGAAGAGTCCAATAAATATCTCTGATGTCTACTTAAAGTCCTTCTTGTTAAAAGAACACTAGCTTGGGGGTGCCTGGGTGGCTTAAAGCCTCTGCCTTCGGCTCAGGTCATGATCCTGGGGTGCTGGGATCGAGCCCCGCATCGGGCTCTCTGCTCACTGGTGAGCCTGTTTCCTCCTCTCTCTCTCTCTCTCTGCCTACTTGAGATCTCTGTCAAATAATTAAATATAAACTCCATATCAGCTTCTAAAGGAGAATTATATTAGAGAGAGCTGCTGTATCTGCCAGCATACAAAATGGAGATCTGGAATGCTGCTTGCTATGAGGCAATCCAAAAAAATTTTAACAATTCAGCATTACAGGGAACAAGACCTTGGAAGTATGTAAAAAGCGAACAAAATTTACCATTTTAATGAAAGTTACACATACAATGAAGCTATTAAGGGGAATAACTGATGTAGCAATTTTGAGACCAAGCACTTTTTCATTTTACAGCAGTGCAGGAAGAGGCAGGAGGAGGAAAATGCGACAGAGACCAAGACAGAATGAAATGTATGCTCATATTCACTAATAAATACTGCATGCCGACAAGAGTACAACATCAAAATTGAGACAGCAATCAGTTGGTAATCAAAGTGGGGAAGGGAGAGATATTACTTATTAGTTGGATGCCTGATACTGCCACACTGAAGACAGGCTAAGAAAGAAAAGAGGAAGGGCACAAGACTCCTCTAGCAGCCATATCCAGAAGGTAGAAATAGTGGTCAAAATGCTAGGAAAGCTCAGTCTGATATTAGGGGGGGAAAACCCCAGCAGCACAGAAAAACATGGCTAAAAAAAGGTGGAAAGATAAACCAGCAGGCAGAAGATAAATGCCTCCATGCAGGAAGCCAATCATTTGGTTTATTAAACAGATTCCTCTCTGCACCAATATTCCTAGTGTTTTTAAAAAGCTCTCCCTGCATTTCCATGGCTAATTTACATTTGCACTATCCTACGTATATAATATCACCTAAGAGAAACTCACACTTTTAATCTGCTGCACTGCTAAATGTCAGCTGAATGAGGGCAAAAAAAACCAGGTTTAATGGCCTCAAATTCTCTCTCCCTCCTTCCCAAATGAGGGATTTAGGTCTGCTAAAAGGTACAAAGTTCTCTCCAGAGCCCGGTCCTTCTGTAAGCCATAGCCCTGATATTGGAGATAATCTTCCCTTCTGGTGTGACTTCTCCATCTCATTTGCTGTAGTTTTGACTTAAAAATCCATTTTAGGGTTGGCAATTTTGGCTTATTTACCAAAGCTCAGTTAAGTGGTTTTCAAACTCTTCCAAGAGGGGAAGCCGACTGGGTGGGGCTTAGCCATCTCAAATCCAATTCCACCATGGAATGCTGTTTTGTATACTGGAGTTCACAGTAAGAATTCATGGGGAAAAACTGTTCCACTCCTTCACGGAATTAATACTTACTTCAAGGTGTAGTTCAAACCATTTAGTTTTTGTATGTTTTTAAAAATTCGGTCTTCTAATAGAAAAAAAGGGTAAGTTTTTATAACTCTCCCCCGCCCCCCACTTAACGCCAAAATGGGCGTTTAAGAGTCAACTGAATATACTCCCTTAGTTAATTCTGTCTCTGAGAACATTGGGGAATTTATAAAAATAATTATACATTTCCATGGGTTGGTGCTCTATTTTTCATCATTACAAGACAATCAGATTGGGAACAGACCAAAACTGGTCGAGTGGATTGGCACACGTGTTAAGAAGGTTTTAAGAAGCGGTAGGATTGACAGATGAAGCAAAAGGTGTGCGGACACTACGGTGAAAGCTACAGAAACTGAAAGACTTAACAGCACATTTCCTAACGGAAAGGGATCCTCTGTCAGGAAGAGGCCTCCACGTCCTTCATTCTCCGGAGCCCAGTCTGATCCTGGCTTTCAGTAAATCTTCGAGTCCCTTGCTCTTAGTAATGGGGAAGACTTCCTACAAGCCAGCAAATTAGGGGTCGCCTATACCCCACTTCAGGACAATAGAGGGCTACCGAGATGCCAGGCTTAGGAGTCGTGGGGACGGCAATAGGGACACAGAAAAAGGGACAGAATCCACGCCGTCCTGCGGCCCCCGGGCCTGTCAGCTCCTCACCCACCCACCCACCCCCATTCTTCGGTCTCAACTTACCAGGTGGAAACTACGGCCTTGGGCAGGGAATAAAGTAACTGGGCTGAGTCGCGTCGAGTTCCGCTGCGCTTCTTAGAGACGCTGCCGGGAAGACGCTGAAACCCAGTAGCCACCTCCGTCGCCACCGCCTCTGTTACTGGGGGGTCTCGCCTCCATCGCTGGCTGCGAGGACTCTGAGGGCACGTGACCGGAAGTACCAAGGCGGGCCTGCCGGGCACGTGACCCACAGCGCGGCCGCCATGACACCTTCCGCTAGTTTCCTCCCTCCCCCGCCGGTTCCCGCCTGTTTCATTTCCTTTCGCGGGTCTCAAGCTGTGAAAAGTCCCGGGATCCTGGCTGGCTCACCCCTTTAGCCTAAACGTCCTCTGGTCCCCGTTGGCGCTGCGTCTTCGGCCGGCAGCAATCCGTGAACTGCAGGCCGCAGAGAGCGTAATTGCGACCGCGGCCGGAGGGGGAGGGACCACGCGCGAGCAGGGGGCGTAACCCGTCACGTGACAAGGAAGTACCGTTAATAGCGTTGTCCCCGCGTCCTCGGCGCTTGTGGATGACGTAAACCGGGGCCTGGAAGTGCGGAAGGGGAGAAAGACTCACAGGTGTCTCTCTTAGTTGCCCGCGGAGTGTCTGTACCGCTTTTAGTTGCTCGGTGAGTGTCACGGCGGCCGGCCGTGAGAGAGGGTCTGATTCACTGAGAATTGGGGGCTGCCGGCCTGGAGATGAAGCGGGGCTGAGCGGTGCTGCTGGTCTGTCAACCTTGCTTTGGAAAAATTGGTTGCCGATGCTTCTCTCCTGGAGAAACTTGGAAATAGTATTAAAGACATCGCTGCCAGAAAGTTATTGGTTCCGCTAGAAAGCGTCTTGTGCGTAGGGACCGTGTGCAGCGGTGGGTACAAAGCGTGCCGAATGCGTGATGCATTTATGAGTGAGTCTCCATTTCTCTGACGAGTTCTCGGATTATTACTTCTTGGGTAGAACGATCCTGTTGTGGAATGGTGGAATCCCCTGTTACTCTTCGCATAGTATCTTTACTTTTTGCTTGCTTCCTTCTCTCTTCCTCCTCCTTCCACGTAGCTAGAGGGGGAAAGAGAACGCTGTTGTTTGCTTTTGATGTGCGAGCAGCAAACACTGGTCCATTGGTAGAGTAGGTATTAGGGTGATGAGAAAAACCTTTTCTTAATCCTGCTACTCGTTTATGTTATCATCAAGTTATGCGTGGAAATGGAAAAATGATTCTTTTTTTTTTTAAAGATTATTTATTTATTTGACAGAGATCACAAGCAGGCAGAGAGGCAGGCAGAGAAGAGGGGAGGAAGCAGGCTCCCTGCCGAGCAGAGAGCCTGATGTGGGGCTCGATCCCAGGACCCTGGGATCATGACCTGAGCCGAAGGCAGAGGCTTTAACCCACTGAGCCACCCAGGCGCCCCGAAAAATGATTATTCGATTTGAACTCAGGAGAACTGGATTGTAGTCTCTGCTCTGGCTTAGCAGAGTTCTGTAACCTTGGGCAAGCCAACCCTTAAGGTTGTTGCAGTGACTTTGGTAAGCATATATAGCCACCGTCTATTTGTTTTACGTATTTTTGCTAGGCTACAGGTGTGCAGGCTTAACAAGTAGTATTTAAATTCAGCTTTGCAGAAAGGGTTTTGTTAGATGGATGAAGGATCAAAAAAAAGTATCTATTAAACCATGGAGGCACCAGAAGTTTATACAATGAAAGAGAGACAAAAGATAATCTTGGTATAGTTGGAAATGGTATAAAGTAGAAGATGAGGCTGGAAAAAGAAGTAAGGATGACATAATAGATTATGTAAGAAGGGGAGCCTTTGAGGATTTGTGCAGAGATTTCTTTTTAAAAGTATGTATTTGGGGCGCCTGGGTAGCTCTGATGGTTTAGGGTCTTCCTGTGGCTCAGAACATGATCGTAGGGACTTAGGATCAAGCTCCACATCCGGCTCTCCACTTAGCAGCGAGTCTGTTTCTCCCTCTCCCTCTCCAACCGCTCTCACATTCCTGCTCTCAAATAAATAAAATCTTGAAAAAAGAAAGTATGTCCTTAAAGGGGCTCCTGGGTGGTTCAGTTGAGCTTCTGACTGTTAATGCGGGCTCAGGTCATGATCTCAGGGTGGCGGGATCGAGCCCCCTGTTGGGTTAAGCGCAGAGTCAGCTTGAGATTCTCTCCTCCTTCTAACAACCCCCCACCCCATGCTCTCATGCTCTCTCTCAAGTTAATAAATAAAATCTGTAAAAAAAAAAAAATTCTTAAAAAAATCTTGTTATGGAAAATTACAAACAGACAGACAAAAGTAGATAGGATAATAAAATGAATCCCAGGTACTCAGAACTGATATTTAACAATCATCACAATCGTGCTTTTGTTTTTACAGAGAATTTAAATGTGTGAGTACTTTTTATATTCATTGTCACGTTTGATTAATAGCAAATTTCAGGTTGAGCTCAGTTCTATTGTATATAAATACTAGGTAGGAAGATTATATTCATTTTATGTGAAAATTTCTTTAGGTTTTAGTTGAGTCAAAAGTGTGACATGACCACTTCAGAAACACATTAGATGGTATTTTAGGTTGTAATATAGAAACCTAGTGTCCAGATCCAGGAGGTTACTGTTTCTATTTTATTCTGTGTTATCCAGCTACTTAAGGAATATTATTTTCTATTCTAGGTACCATATTTTCAGGCAAACCCTATCACCTGTGTAGAAGATTGTCATGCCAGAAATGATTGGAAAATTGGGAATGTTAAATTTTTAGAAGACCTAGGGACGCCTGGGTGGCTCAGTTGGTTAAGCAGCTGCCTTCGGCTCAGGTCATGATCCCAGCGTCCTGGGATCCAGTCCCACATCGGGCTCCTTGCTCAGCAGGGAGCCTGCTTCTCCCTCTGCCTCTGCCTGCCATTCTGTCTGCCTGTGCTCTCTCTCCCCCTCTCTCTCTCTGATAAATAAATAAAATCTTTAAAAAAATTTTTTTAGAAGACCTAATAATACTTTTCAGATACTGAAGGGTTGTTTTGGAAGAAGTAAATTTGCTCCCTTAAACTGTTGAAGACATAATCAGAAATAATTAATAAAAGCTCTAAGTAATAAGATTTAAATATTAAAAAGAGAAAATTAGCACAAAGAAGTATAAATTTGGAGTTGGCTTACCACCCTCACCCTGCAACTTTTCTTGAGAACTGACATTGCTTCTACTGTTTCTTTTTTATTCTCATTTCCCATTAAATCTTTTTTTTTTTTTTAGAAAAACAGGAACTTACTAGGTTCTTTTTTACTTTATTAAATTATAACTTGTAGGCCACTGAGATCAAGGCCAAATGGCTTATCTACCTCAGAGCTTAGGATAACAAACAGAAGAGATAGATACTGTGGGCCTGATGTCATTCCTCTCTATCTTCTTTAGGATTTTATATTATGGTTTTGTTTTTTTCTTGTATCTTCAGTACTTCTCATTCCAAAGACTCTAAGCTACTACTTACAAATCGTTTGAGTCTTTCCTGCTCAGAAAGTAAAGAGAGGTTGGGGTGCCTGGGTGGCTCCGTTGGTTATATGTTAGACCCTTGATTTCAGCTCAGGTCACAACATCAGGGGTTTGGGCTCGTGCCCCACCTCCACTGGCTCCTCACTCAGCAGGGACTCTGCTTGAAGAGCAGCAAATTAGTCTTTAAAAGACTTTAAAAAGTCTTTAAAAAAAAAGTCAAGAAAAGTTTTCTTTTCCTCCAGATTTCTTGAATAATTGGAAGACCTTATCTTTACTTCCTTACCACTCAACATTTTTTTCAAGTCTTTGTTTTCTAGTGTGTGCCCACAACACTTCATAGAAATTGTGATTGCCGGGCGCCTGGGTGGCTCAGTGGTTAAGCCGCTGCCTTCGGCTCAGGTCATGATCTCAGGGTCCTGGGATCGAGTCCCGCATCGGGCTCTCTGCTCGGCGGGGAGCCTGCTTCCTCCTCTCTATCTCTCTCTGCCTGCCTCTCTGCCTACTTGTGATTTCTCTCTGTCAAATAAATAAATAAAATCTTTAAAAAAAAAAAAAAAAAAAAAAAAGAAATTGTGATTGCCTAACACCAAATCCTTCAGTTCCTTTCTCTTGCCTCTCAAAATTTCTTCAGGTTCCTTTGTTTGAAAGTCAAAAGCATTTCATACCTTGTGCTGAATTACTCTTCTGTTTTTATCTTTCATTACTCCATTTGTATCCTGAGTTTCAACCAAAGACTAAATGTATCTCTGAATGTATCTTCTGTATTTTTGCTTATTGCTGCCGTTTTCCTTTTCCTTCTGATAAAATTCTGCTCAGCTCCAGTGCTATTCCCTTAGGAAGTTTTCTATGATTACTTTCTGGTTCCTCTGTGATGCGAGCAAAACCCCTGCGTCCCGCCAGGAGGTTGCGACGTGTAAAGAAGAGATAGAGAGATGGATATGATGTAACTCACTTGATCTTTATTGGGACGAGGTCCGCACCACTATCGTGGTCCACTTAAGGTCCGCTGAAGTTGTCACAGAGAAGGAGACGTCGCCTCACAATCTAGACAGAGAGGTCACCGCAGAAGTTGAGACTGAGAACCAGCGAGTGGTCGGCAACGAAGCTGTTGGGGCATCGGTAACATGGGCGAAGATGTCCTCCCGACAGGGAACTCGCTTCACCTCAGTCCAACCCGATGCCTCTTTATATACTGTGCTAAGTTTCCTTCATAAACATATTACATCACTTATTTTTCTTATGCTTACACACCAAAAACATACACACGTCGTAAACATGTTTTGGTCTACGATATTTCGCACAAGTTAAAAATATTTACAACTTTTTACTCCACGCTAATCTTATCACTACACGCATATGGTCTAGGCTTACTTGCTATGTGGTTAGTTTGCAATTTGTTCCTGTTTTTCATTTAGTAGGGGTTTGCACTTACTATATATTATTTACTTATTCATTTATTTATTACTTTATTTATTAAAGGTTCGTACTCACTACACTTTGCCTCTTAATTCCAACATAGCACTTTGCTTCTCTCTCCCTTTTGAGGGGTATGTCCCTATTTATAAAGTGACTGATTCCTGGAATTATTTGTTTTGTTCCCACCATGGTGCCTCATATTCACCAAGAAGTCAATAAAATGAATGAGTAAAAAGAATGAGAGATTTTTCACAGGTCAGGAATTCTCAATTTTGTTGGGGGGAGCATAAAGATTGTATTTATTTATTTTTAAAAAGAGTTTATTGATTGATTTGAGAGAGTGTACAAAAATTTATTTATTTATTGAGAGAGGAGGGGGGGCAGAGGAAGAAGGAGAAGCAGACTCCCTGCTGAGCATAACATAGGGTTTGATCCCAGGACCCCAGGATCCTGACCTGAGCTGAAAGCACAGCCTTAACTGACTGAGCCACCCATGCAGTCTGAAGAATTTATTTTTAGTTAATCTCTACACTCAGAGCAAGGTTCGAACTCACAGCCCTGAGATCAAGAGTCGCATACTCCACTGGCTGAGCCAACCACGCACCCTGGAATTCTCAAATATTTTGCATATGGGACTACTCAAGATTTGTTATTTTTTTTTGAACTACTATTCGCCTCGCAGAGATCAAGCTGTGTTAAGAACATTATAAAATAGGAATTATGTATTATGTCTATATAATAAAAAAAATCATAAGTTTATGTGTGTTTTGCCACTGGGAAGGATGCTCCATGAAAGTTAGGATTTATTTTGTCTCCTGGACCTAGAACAGTGCCCAGGTGGGTGCTATTGTAACCTAACAAACTGAGTTTGCTCCTGTGAGTCACAGGTAGAAACTACACAGGGTAGAGTTGTTGCACAAAGGAAACTTTACTTGCAGCAGATAGGGAGATCATGGGGAATAACTTCCAAAGCTGTGACTCCCCAAGCAAGGATGAATAGGTTTCTTTTACTTAGGGTTAGGATGAATATATAGATAGGGGAGCCTTGTAGTATGTAGAGGCTGGCATAAGGTCGTGCATGCTCCTTAAGGAAATATGCTTATGCATACGTTGTATGTTAAACGTAAAGCAGGCTTGTGCTCCCCCGTGGGTGGAGATTTTAGTGTTCTACTGAGGTAAAGGTGACTATGGGTCACTCCCTGGGTCACTGCATGGTTGCTCTGAAAAGGCCTGATTTCTGGGGTTAAGCTCAAACTGGTCTGGGCTGCCTGAGCAGATGGAGCTCCTGTCCGGCAACGGTTACTGCTTGAGGGGTAGTTTCAGTTTCTTTCCATCAAGGGATGTTAGGCCCCTGGGGTTTTTTGCTTGAGTTAAGAGATAAGCTAGAAAGCAGAGCTTAAGGAAAAATGTGGGACAAAGGTCAGTGGGGAAAAAGCCAGTGAGAAGTAAAGGTCAGGTCCTAGGGTCTAGCTGGTGACACTATGTACATATTTTATCAATAAGTGAGTGAGTAAATACATGTGGTTCTGGGGAAGAAAATTTAAAAGTATAAGTAATTTAAAAACAAAAATAAGTGGTTGTTTCTAAATTTTTCTGTACTGTTTGCTTTTCTTAATTTGGCATTTTACAAAAGACTTAGGAAAGTTAAAATTAATGGGTAAGAATTTTCTTGAATTTTACTTCTTTTTTGGAAGTTGGTGCAGCTTAACAAAAATACACACTTGAGAGTTGCAGAACAGGTAAACTCTTGCATTAGTTTACAATGTCTTCATTGGGTATTTAGAATTTGCTATTTTGTATTCTTATTCCTATTCATTTGTATTAGTTCTCTTATTTAAATCTCTTTTCTTTGAGTTTTTAATTCCCTGCACCTTACTTCCCACTTAGTAGATGCATTCGTTCATTCAGCAGATACTTACTGAGCCCCTGATGGCTTGGAGAAGAGTTCTAGAAGTCTCTTTCTTTGAAGCACTCTTTGAAGCCAAATTGTTGGCTGGTAACTATTGAATTTGCTGATAGGGTTTATAGTTTGAAGCCTTTAGAGAACATTGCCTTTTAATGACAGACTCTGAAAGGCAGAAGACTTACAGCTTGAAGTACAACCGAGGTTGCTATTTTACCAAAGAGGAGCTTGACCAGTTTCCATCTTAAATCCTACATTGCCTATCCTACCTACTCACACTGTGAGATAAACAGAGTGGGGTAGGATTAGGGAGGACCTTGACATTCAGGACTTGATTATCTCGGAATTTCAGAATCAGGCAATGATACAGTACAAGGTGATGGTTCCATATAATATTATCTATGTGCTTTCTTTCCACTTAGATGCTAAGTACCTCCAGAGTAGGGATCCTTGTCCCTTTCTCCCTTTCTCATGATTCTCTTTGTTCTCCCTATATCCATCAAATATATGCTGACTGAGCAAAGAGCTTCTTAAATTTTATTTTTGCAGGTTTTATTCAGGAGTACTTTGCCTGGCACTCAAGGTGGTTTCAACTTTCCAGCTAAATGGCTTTTGTGCCAGTGATACCGGAGTCCTACAGCCATGTTCTTGCAGAGTTTGAGTCTCTGGATCCATTACTTTCAGCCCTGAGGCTGGACTCCAGTCGCCTAAAGGTGAATTTCTTGATCCTTTTATCAATTTCATGTTCATATTCATATATTTTGTGTGCTCTGTTGTATATGCTCCCTGCCCTCTAGTTTTTTATGTTTACTGGAATCATGGGTATTCTTCCCTATGCTAGTAATATCTTACATACAAGTATCATGTTCTTAGCTCTTTTTTTTTTTAAATACCTATTTTTTTTTAAAGATTTTATTTATTTATTTGACAGAGATCACAAGCAGGCAGTGAGGCAGGCAGAGAGAGAGGGGAAAGCAGGCTCCCCTTGGAGCAGAGAGCCCGATGTGGGGCTCGATCCCAGGACCCTGGGATCATGACCCGAGCCGAAGGCAGAGGTTTTAACCCACTGAGCCACCCAGGTGCCCCTCTTTTTTTTTTTTTTTTAAAGATTTTATTTATTTGCGAGAGAGCATGTATGCATGTGTGTGAGCACAAGCTGGGGCTGAGGCAGAGGGAGGGGGTGAAGCAGACCCCCCACTGAGCAGGGAGCCTGATGCTCGGCTCAGTCCCAGGACCCTGGGACCATGAACTGAGCCAAAGGCAGACGCTTAACTGACTGAGACACCCAGGTGCCCCCGTAGCTCTTTCTAGATTTACTTTTGGAGCTGTCATTTGAATTCTTCTTTCCCATCCTTGAAAAACACGATACTGATTGCTGAATTTTTTTTCCTTCACAATAATCTTACTTTTTTTCCTCAGAAAAATAATGTATTTGATTGAAAGTAAAACAGTATAGAGTATACCCTGTTGCATTTTAAGCAGTGTGAACCATTGCAGTTGCACTAAGCTCATTCCAATAAAAGGAGTTTGATGTACTCTCCATTTTAGGAAACAGAGCAAAAGCTATTAGCTCTGTGGGAAGAAGTATGTGTTCCCCTCAAACCCTGGGTTCTTCTGATAAACTCAGGAATGACATGGTGAAGAGCAAAATTTCATAATCAGTTCCTAAGTAATTTCATTTTTATACTTATGCTCCCCCATCCAATTACTTTCTCAGCTCTAAGCAAAAGAATACAGCATAATAGGCAAAGTGAAATGAGCAGCAGTTGTGAGGGTTGATTTCAGTTAGACTTTTTTAACCACAAGTTATAGGATGTCCTACTTGGTATAGCTTGGCTTAACCAATAAGGGTGTTTATAACGCTGTTGGAAGTTAGTGTTTCTGCGTTTAGTGTAGTGGCCCAAGGATATCACTGAGGTACCGGGCTCTCCCATCTTTCCTGTTCCACTATCATCCATATATTGGTTTTTAGTCACAGTTGTAAGATAGGTGTCTAGGCTCTAGTCTTGATGTTTCCATTAGCATCTCAAGCAGGAAAGATGGGGCCATGGGCAAAGGCTCCCCCCAACCCCCCACTGCCCCAGTTTATTATAGATTTTTTATTTTAAAATTTTATTACTATTTTTTATTATGGTAAGTATACTTTTTTTTTAAGATTTTATTTATTTATTTGACAGAGAGAAACCACAAGTAGTCGGAGAGGCAGGCAGAGAGAGAGAGGGAAGCAGGCTCCCTGCTGAGCAGAGAGCCCGATGTGGGACTCGATCCCAGGACCCTGAGATCATGACCTGAGCCGAAGGCAGCGGCTTAACCCACTGAGCCACCCAGGCACCCCAGTATACTTTTTTTTAAAGCAGGTTTTTTTTTTTTTTTAAGATTTTATTTATTTATTTAACAGAGAGATCACAAGCAAGCAGAGAGGCAGGCAGAGAGAGAGAGGAGGAAGCAGGCTCGCCGCTGAGCAGAGAGCCCAACGCGGGGCTCCATCCCAGGACCCTGAGATCATGACCTTAGCCGAAGGCAGAGGCTTTAACCCACTGAGCCACCCAGGCACCCCATAAAGCAGTTTTTTTTTTTTTTTAAGATTTTATTTATTTGAGAGAGGGAGAGATAGTGAGAGATAGCGCAGGAGCAGGGGAGAGAGGGAGAAGCAGGCTCCCCGTTGAGCAGGGAACCTGATGTGGGGCTCAATCCCAGGACCCTGAGATCACGACCGGAGCCAAACGCAGACTTAGCTGACTCTTAACCGCCCAGGTGCCCCATGATGAGTGTACTTTTAATCCTCATTTCCTATTTTCCCCATTCCCCCACCCAGCTCCTCTCTGATAACCATCAGTTTGTTCTCTCTCATTAAGATTGTCTGTTTCTTGGGGTACCTGGGTGGCTCAGTTGGTTAAACGTCCCACTCTCAATTTCGGCTCAGGTCATGATTTCAGAGTTGTGGGATCCAGGTTCCCACTGGGCTCCATGCTGAACGTAGAGCCTGCTTGGGATGTTTTCTCTCCCTTTCCCCCTGCTCCCCTCCCCCACCTCTAAAAAAAAAGAGAGAGAGTCTGTTTCTTGGTTTGTTTCTCTAGCTCTTTTTTCTTTTTTCCTTTGCTTGCTTGTTTTGCTTCTTAATTCCACATGAGTGAGATCATATGGCATTTTATCTTTCTCTGATTTACTTCATTTAGCATTATACCCTCAAGATCCATCCATGTTAGTGCAAATGGCAAGATTTCATTCTTTTCCTATGGCTGAATAATACTCCGTTGTAGATATATACCACGTCTTTATTCATTCATCTGTCAATGGACACTTGGGCTACTTCCATAGTTTGGCTGTTATGATAATGCTCCAGTAAATATAGGGTGATGTATCCCTCTGAATTAGGGTTTTTAAATTTTTTTAAAAAAGATTTTATTTATTTATTTGAGAGAGAGAAAGAGAACATGCACAGAGGGAGAGGGAGAAGCAGACTCCCCGCTGAGCAGAGAGCCCGATGTGCGGCTCAGTCCTGGGACCCCAAGATCACAACCCAAGCTGAAGTCAGATGCTTAACCGACTGAGCCACTCAGGCACCCTTGTCGTAACTCTTCTTTTTTTTTTTTTTTTAAGATTTTATTTATTTATTTTACACAGAGAGAGATCACAAGTAGGCAGAGAGGCAGGCAGAGAGAGACTGGGGGAAGCAAGCTCCTTGCTGAGCAGAGAGCCCGATGTGGGACTTGATCCCAGGACCCTGAGATCATGACCTGAGCTGAAGGCAGAAGCTTTAACCCAGTGAGCCACCCAGGCGGCCCCTCTTTTTTTTTTTTTTTTTTTAAGATTTTATTTACTTATTTATTTGACAGGCAGAGATCACAAGTAGGCAGAGAGGGGGGGGGGGGGGGAGAACAGGCTCCCTGCTAAGCAGAGAACCCTGATGCGGGACTCGATCCCAGGACCCTGAGATCATGACCTGAGCTGAAGCCACCCAGGCGCCCGTAACTCTTCTTTAAGTGTTTCACATTTAAAGATGTGAAGGCATCTCGCCCTGGACCTCTGTTTGTTGGGAGTTTTTTGATTACTGTTTCAGTTTTCATTGCTGTTAATTGGTCTGTTCAAATTTTCTATTTTTTTTTCCTGGTTTAGTTTTGGGAGATTATATCTCTAGGAACTTACCCATTTCTTTTAAGTTGTTCAATGTGTTGGCATATAGGTTTTCATAAGTACTCTTTTATAATTTATTTCTGTGATGTTATTTCTCCTCTTTGATTAGTGATTTCCTTTATTTGGGCCCTCTCTCTGTTTTTGTTTGTTTGTTTATTTGTTTTAAGTGAGTCTGGCTGTATGTTTATCTATTTTGTTGATCTTTTCAGAGAACCAGCTCCTGGTTTCACTGATCTATTGTATTTTTTTAGTTCCTATGTCATTTTCTTCTGCCCTAATCTTAATTATTTCCTTCCTTTTGCTTGGTTTGGGTTTTATCCTTCTTTTTCTAGCTCTTTTAGGTGTGCAGTTAGGTTGTTTGAGATTTTTCTTGCTTCTTGATGTAGGCCTATATTGCTATAAACTTCCCTCTTAGAACTACTTTTGCTATATACCAAAGATTTTGGACTGTTGTTTTCTTTTCTTCTCTCTCTTTTTTTAAAGATTTTATTTATTTGACAGAGAGACACAGCGAGAGAGGGAACACAAGTTGGGGAATGGGAAAGGAAGAAGCAGGCTTCCTACTGAGCAGGGAGCCCAATGCCAGCCTGATTCCAGGACTCTGGAATCATGACCTGAATTGAAGGCAGATGCTTAATGACTGAGCCACCCAGCTGCCCCTTGGACTGTTGTTTTCATTTTTATTTGCTTCCATGTAATTTTTTATCTTTGATTTCTTGGTTGATCCATTCATTGATTAGTAGCATATTATTTAATCTCCACGTATTTGTAGTCTTTCCAAATTTTTTCTTGTGTTCGATTTCTAATTTCATAGTATTGTGGTCAGAAAAGGTGCATGGTAGGCCTTTGATTTTGTTTTAATTTGTTGAGACTTGTTTTGTGGCCTAATGTGTGATCTGCTCTGGAGACTGTACCATGTGCACAGTGTATATCCTGTTGTTTCAGGGTGGACTGTTCTGAGCATGTTAAAGTCATCTGGTCCAGTGTGTCTTTCAAAGCTTCTGTTTTCTTGTTGATTTTCTGTTTGGATGATTTGTCCATTGATGGGAATGGGTATTCAAATCCCCTACTATGATTGTATCATTATCCATTGTTTCCTGAAGGCTTTGTTTTCTTTCTATCTTTTACCTAGTAAGGTATACCTTTCTAAGAAACCCTAGCAGGCTGGATTTTAGTCACATAGCTCCCCCTAGCTTCAAGAGAGACTGGGTAATGGGGCACCTGGGTGGCTCAGTCTGTTAAGCATCTGCCTTTAGCTGGGGTCCTGATCTCAGGGTCTGGCTTTGAGCTCCACGTCAGGCTCCCTGCTTCTCTCTCTCCCTCTGCCTGTCTGTGCTCTCGCTCGCTCTCTCTCAAATAAATAAATAAAATCTTAAAAAAAAAAAAAAGACAGCTTGGGTAAATGCATATTTAGATTTTCCAGCTTCTGTGGTGGAAAGCAAGGTTGAGAGATTTGGGAGTGTCTGTTCATCAGGCAAGCAGCAAATTTTGTCACAGGGTATTATTGGGTACAGTATGACCACTATTTTCTCTGGTGGATAAGGAAAGGGATCATTAAGCTGAGGGCTGGGGAAGACATAATTGACCTGCATCTGTGTCCTCCACAGGCCTACTTGTACTAAAAGCTATGGGTAGTTTGAGTGCTAATTATGTAGACTAGAAATGATTCACATTGAGTAAATGGTTATAGCATTTGCTTTATCCACTGGAGACTTACTTGATCTTTCATCTTTGTGGTCAGCATTGGAATGACGTAGCCAAATTAAGCAAAAGATAAATGGTCTTATAACTGGATTTTGCTAAGAGAAAATTACTCGTTTGTACAATTGAGCCTATTCAGTCATTTTGAGATTCAGTTAAACATTTAAAACCAAAATGTTCTCTATGTTTCATTATACTAGAATGAAAGGGTAATTGGTATTATGTGGTGTCTAGCTGGGCAGGGAGTAGGGTGGGGGGAGGAATCTGCTACACAGATCCTTCGTATTTGTTTCCTGCAGTTAATTTGGTTATGTGACTTTTGATGATCTCTTGCTTGTCTGTTTACATGTTTTTAGTGCACGAGCATAGCTGTTTCTCGAAAATGGTTGGCTTTGGGCAGTTCAGGAGGAGGACTCAATCTCATTCAGAAGGAAGGCTGGAAGCACAGGCTCTTTCTTTCACACAGGGTAAGATTAAGGGTAGTCCTGTCATACCATTTGGAATATCTTTTGTAAGTTCCAGTTTCTCTGTTATGAATAATCATTTGGAGTCAAAGAGGAATGTAAATCTTGAGATTTAAAAGTAAAAAATTAACCTTATTAAGAAACCTAGTGTTCTTCCTTTTGTGTTATAGGAAGGTGCAATTTCTCAGGTTGCCTGTTGTTTACACGATGATGATTATGTTGCTGTAGCTACCAGGTGAGAAACTGCTTTAAAATAATGTGATCTTTTCTAAATACATTTAATTTAATTTTACATTGTGTATTTTACATTTTGTATTTTATATTTTATTGAGAGTGAGCACTCAAGCCAACAGAGAGAGAGAGAAAGAATCCTAAACAGGCTCTCTGCTGAGTTTGGAGCTCAGTGCCATGCAGGGGCTCCATCTATGACCCTCAGACCATGACCTGAGGCCAAATCAAGAGTCAGACACTTAACTGATTGAGCCACCCAGAAGGCCCTCTAAATAGAGTTTAAATTGACAGATGTCGTTTTGTGTTTGTTAGTGTAGCCAACCATCCTGGTTTGCCTATGTTTGTCCGAGTTTTAACACTGAAAGTCTTGTGTCCTAAGGAAATCTTTCAGTTTCTAGCAAACCAGGACAGACAGTTGGTCACTGTGGGTTATGGAAAATGTCAGTATGTGGCAACAACATTTCAGTGGCCTTAAAAGAGTAAGGTAACTGAGATAATTTAGAACATCTAAGTTCTCTTGGATTGGTGGACTAAAGCAAGGAGATTAGTACCTTGACTTTCTACTCCCTCTTTTTTGAAGAGCAGGAGTTTGCATGTATATTTTATATACAAAGAGGGCTATGTATTTTATATACAAAGAGGGCTCTTTTATATACAAAGAGGTACTATGATACAAAGAAATTGCACCTTTTTCACCATTGCCAACTGTCTGCTTCTGTGTCATTTTCTTGCAGTCAAGGTCTCGTAGTTGTTTGGGAATTAAATCAGGAGCGTCGTGGGAAACCAGAACGAATTTATGTGTCTTCAGAGCACAAAGGCCGAAAAGTTACAGCTCTCTGTTGGGACACAGCTATTCTTAGAGTTTTTGTAGGTGATCACATGGGGAAAGTTTCTGCCATCAAACTTAACACTTCTAAACAAGCAAAGGTAAGAAACAGTCCAGTTCCTTGTGTATGTGGGTGAGATATAAGATACTGTCTTATAGAATTTCAGTTGAAGGACACAATTTTATCTACTATATTTCTTTGGGGACTGATCTAGAGCCCAAGCTATTAATTTTGAGGAGACTTTTTGTGTGTAGTACATATAGTAGCCTGATTCAACTTGATATGTTATTAAGGGTGGCTTTTGTGAGCTGACTTCAGTAATATGCACATTGTCTATTACAGTACTCTGTAATTCACCTGTATGATGCACTTAAATTAAGCATTAATACTAGGCTATTAATAAAGATAAGATTCTTCTCTTTTTTTTTCTTTTTGAGAGAGAGAATGAAAGGGGGCAGGGACAGAGGGAGTGAATCTTTCAAACAGATTCCTTGCTGAGCACAGAGCCTGATGCAGTTTTAGATTTTATTTATTTGACAGACAGAGATCACAAGCAGGCAGAGAGGCAGGCAGAGAGAGAGGAGGAAGCGGGCTTCCTGCTGAGCAGAGAGCCCGATGCAGGGCTCAATCCCAGGACCCTGGGATCATGAACTGAGCCGAAGGCAGAGGCTTAACCCACTGAGCCACCCAGGCACCCCCACTTCCACTTTTTTTTTTTTTTTAAAGATTTTATTTATTTGACAGAGATCACAAGTAGGCAGAGAGGCTGCAGAGAGAGAGATTCCTAACATATTTTTGATCCCCAAAGCATTTGGAACCTTATAGGTGCTATAGCCCTAATTTATCTTTTTTTCCAAAGGAAGAAGTACTGTTTTCTGTGTGACCAAGTTCTGTCACGTGTTCCAAAACTTGCTTTATCTTTTTCGTTCCAGTTTCTAAGATTAAATAACCAGAAACAGAGCCTTAAGAGTTGTTTTCTACGGTTATGTAACCAAGTATGTCACAGCTTTTAAACGAGTGGAACTTCGATATCCTAATAGGCAAATTAAATTTTGGCCCATTTGAAATTTGTTTTTTTGCTATCCAGTTATTTTCACTTAAAAGGTAAAGAGAAGGAGATTATACAGGTATGTAAAGATGAGTCTTCTTTCCTTGTCATGTCTCTTCTAGGCAGCTGCTGCGTTTGTGATGTTTCCTGTCCAGACAATAACAACGGTTGACTCCTGTATTGTGCAGTTGGATTATTTGGACGGAAGACTCCTTATATCTTCACTTACTCGGTCGTTCTTGTGTGACACTGAGAGGTATATTGGCCAACCACGAGTCATAGGTGATGCGGAGTTCTGGAGCTCTCAGAGACTCAGATGCCATCTAGCCCAAACCCCTCTGTTCAGTAATACAGATGTTGAGGAGGAACCAGCTGTGTGCAAGCTGATGTTAGAGAACAGGAGAGACAGGAGACAGAGACAGTCCAGTGGGTGATTGAGACAGATGTTCAGTTAACTCCGTGAAGGGTGGTCATAGTGCCATGAGGGGAGGCCCAGCAAAGGCCTGTTTCAGTATGGGGGCTCAGGAAGTCTTCCTTGATTGAATTTGTTGTTGTTTAGAGTTAGATATTATATATATAATAGCATTATACTGATTGGGTGAAGAATAATTAAGAACTTTGTGATGCTGACAGATATTTTACCAAAATCTCCAGGATGGAGGCAGAGGTTCAGTGAATGGCAAAGGAGTGTGTTAGAGGTAGCTGTGAAACACCAGAGCCAAACAGGAAACAGCTTGGAATAAATATTATGTACGCCTGTGCTGAAGTTCCTCAGCCATTCTCCCTGCAGGGAAATTTTCACTCCTGATTCTATTTTCCCAGTACCATATTCTCCAGGACCAGCCACCCTTTTGAATATTTATTAAGGAAAATTTTGAGCCTACATGAAAGAGAATTTTATATTGAAGCTCTGTGAACCCACCAGGCAGCTTCACTAATTTTGATGATGATTTTTGGTAGGCTGAATTTGGAGAAAGAGAAGGAAGGGGTGTTCTAGCAGGGAGGAGCAGCCTCTTGGGGAAAAGTGAGAAAGAATTAGGCATATTTTAAAACCTGCCAGCCTGGCTTAAGTAAGGCAGTTGGGGAAGATCAGGTTAGTAAATTAGCACCATAGTGAGAGCAGCAGCCTTAAATGTCACATAATTAAGTGGGTTCTCAGGTCATTTTAAGAAGTTGTGCATATAGAATGTCAGGGTTTGAAAATTGATTTCCTTAGAACTATTCAGGCTTGGAAAGTCTTTATGTATTTCTAGGAGTTCATATATCTCAATTAGAAGGCAGCTATTCTAGAAACCAGGAGATTATTACAGAAGGTTTGAAGGAAGGTCTGCAGAGTCAGGGATGGTAGAGGGAAGGTTGGGCAGAAGGTATACTTTGTATTTATTTTCTGGGTTGGGAAAGGCACATGGAAAGAGGCCAGTTACAACAGGTGGCAGGTGTCTGAGATCAGAGAACCTAGCTGTACAGCACAGAGGCAAGGCCTTGAGATGCACTTGGTCAGTTTACATGAGTTTGTGGGAAGGAGGATGTACTTGGTTCTGACTTGTCTTAGACTGTAGCTCAGTGATGAAGTTAGACTTGGAGAATTGGAGATCATCTAGTTGGCACCCCTTCATTCTTACAGATCAGAAAGCCTAGGCGTCCCAAGTGATAGAGCATGCCTGATATCACTGTGCTGGGAAGAGGCAGGCAAGACTAGAACCTTTCTGACTCGATTCTCTGCCTCTGCTCTTACCTCACAGTTCCCCCCAAACAACCTTGACATTGGACCTTTGGCCATTAACTCCACACTTGAGATTTTGGTAAAGTATTTATTAGCTTCATCAAGTTCCTAACTATTCTCTAGATTTTCAAGTTTACCAAGGGACCCAATATAGAAAGATATATGATAAGCCTTTTAAAATAAAGAGCTAAAAAAAATAAAATAAAATAAAGAGCTAAATAAGTAGAGGCTTATTTTTCCTTCTGTGCAGTAGAGTAGCTCATCATCATTTTCCCATTCACAGGGACGTGGCTAGAGTTGGTTATGAGAATAGCATAGATTCTGCTGTTAGAATAACATGTTAAAGAAATGCCCACTTCCTGTTCATTGGAATTCAGTTTGGGAGGATATGGATAGTACAATAATTTTAAAAATACATTTATATTTAAAATTTTTTGTTTCAACCTATATTCCCTCCCAACAAACAGCACTTTTTTTTTTTTTAAAGATTTTATTTATTTATTTGACAGAGAGAGATCATAAGTAGGCAGAGAGGCAGGCAGAGAGAAAGGAGGAAGCAGGCTCCCTGCTGAGCAGAGAGCCCAATGTGGGGCTCGATCCCAGGACCCTGGGATCATGACCTGAGCCAAAGGCAGAGGCTTTAACCCACTGAGCCACCCATATTAGATCATTCTCTAATAGAAGAGTTTGAGTATATGGAACATTGCAATGCGTGATCAGTGCTTTTTTTTTTTTTTTTTTTTAATAGGCAATACACCCAGCATAGAGCCCAAGGCAGGGCTTGAACTCTTGACCCTGAGATCAAGACCTTAGCTGAGATCAAGAGTCAGATGCTTAACCGACTGAGACATCCAGGCACCCCAACATTTTTTTTCAAATGGGGGCTCTTAATAACTAATTGAAGTGATAGATACAAATTTTCTTCTCCTGCCAGCCACTCACTCTTTTCTGTTAGTATTGTTGATGAGCAAGGTGGATCCCAGGAAGGAATAAAAAAAATAGAAACAAAGAACTATAGGGTACAGGGGAGAGAACCAATGGAGTCTGACAGTATGATTTCAAATTCTGGCTCTACCACTTTTTAAGCCTTGCTAAATATTGGTTTCCCCATCCAGAATATAGAGATCGTTCTAAGGATTAACTAAGGTAATGTATATGAATTACTTAGCCTTGTGCCTGTTACATATTGTTTGAAAACGTAGAAAGCAAGGTTAATGAGCATATGAGTAAGAATGAGTTGCCTTTATTTGTTCGCTCAGCAAACATTCATGGCCCTCTTCTGGACGCTTAGTACTGTATTAAGCCACAAGGTTATAACATAAGCAAGAAATAGATTTTATTTCCCAAATAACATAAGTAATAAATCCCTAGCTTCTTAGATTGCTCTGTATGCGTTTTGAGGCACTTTTACATCATGATCTCATGGTATGTACCGTTCTTACAGTTTTTCATAGTACGCAGGTACACTATGAGGTTATGTTTGATTCACGAAACAAATAAGTACAGGGATATTTATTGAATTATATCTAAAATCACCTTGTAAATTGACACTACAGAGCATATTAGATCATTCTCTAATAGAAGAGTTTGAGTATATGGAACATTGCAATGCATGATCAGTGCTTTCTGTAGGCCAGATGCTGTGCCTTGAAATTCAACTAAAGAAGAGTAAGAAATGGCTTTTGTCCTAAAGAAGGTCATAATCTCTTGTTGTGATATACACAATTGCCATATGTAACGTGGTAAGCACCCAGGGAAGCATGTAATTCAGCTTATGGGCATCAAGGAAGTCTCCCAGAGGAAGAATGGTATAATGAAGTCCTGGAGAATAAATAAAGCAGATTTTAGGAAGAGACATCTTCATGTTGTCACCTTCCGTGTTCTCAGGCAGTATACTGAGCTCTTCTATTTAGTTCATGTACTCCTCAGGAAATCGGGTGTTCAAGGTTGCCATGTTTCAGAAGGACTTGGCCTTTTGAAGAAAGAGTGAGGAGTTTCCTGGGTGTGGGTAGTGGGGATGGCTGCGAAACAGGGTGGGAGAGGTAGCTTAGCAACTCCTATGGGGAGTCCACCTTTTACAAGGTGATTAGGGATGGATTTTTTAAAAATAACTTTTCAGTAAGATTTAAGGATGTATGAAATGGCTGGCTGGCACTCATTTTGTAGATTTGAAAGGGGACTTCAGATAGAATTGTGAGCCCCTATTCTGTGGATAATAAACTGAGTACCAATGTGACTTTGCTTCCTGTTGTAGAAATAGTTAATGGCAGGTCAAAGCTAGAGCCCTGTTTTGAGCTTTTCAAGGTGCTGCTCTTTCCAGTATACTGCTACTGTGAATATAGAGAGGACATTATGGCCATGCTGCTTTGTAGTGCCATTGTTTTTAAGTTTTTTTTTCTGAGTAAACTTGCTTTCTTTTCCTTTTTGGGAATCAGAGAAAAATTTTGGAGAATTGGAAGCAAGGACAGAGATGGAGAATATGGAGCTTGTTTCTTCCCTGGAAGATGTTCTGCAGGCCAGCAACCCCTAATATATTGTGCTCGCCCTGGCTCTAGGATGTGGGAAGTGAACTTCGATGGGGAAGTTATAAGTACACATCAGTTTAAGAAACTCCTCTCATCACCACCTCTCCCTGTGATTACCCTAAGGTAATGATTTGTGTGGCTGGTAGGGACTATTTGAGGAACTTACGTGCAGGAGTTGGGTTGAAATCTCTGATGTTTTAGATTAATCTAGAATAAAATCTAGTTAAAAAATTTTATTATGCCTTCTAAGAGTGAAGTGGAATTTTTTCTTTTTTCTTTTTTTTTTTTTTTTTTTTTTGGATAGAGATCACAAGTAGGCAGAGAGGAGGAAGCAGGCTCCCCACTGAGCAGAGAGCCCGATGCAGGGCTCCATCCGAGGACCCTGGGATCATGACCTGAGCCAAAGACAGAGGCTTTAACCCACTGAGTCACCCAGGCGCCCCTGAAGTAGAATTTTTATTAAAGATTTAGAGAAACCAAAAAGTCCTTAACCAGTTATCTTTGGTATAAGTGAAGTAGATTGAATAAAGGTAGATGAATTAGATGCAGCAAAACTTTTCCTATGTAGGGAACAAGATACTTTTATGTTGTGATTCAATCATTAACAGACTGTTTACTTCCTAGATCAGATCCTCAGTATGATCATACAGTTGGGTCCTCCCAATCTTTGTCTTTCCCCAGACTCTTGCACGTTAGGTAAGTTTCTCCTTTTGAGCTTTCAAAAAATAAAATAATAATAATGAACACTTTTTTTCTCTTTGCTGCATGTTTACAGGCTGTTAGCTTGTTTTTTTTTTTTTTAAGATTTTATTTATTTGAGACTTTAAGAGAGAGTGAGGGAGATAGAGAGTACCAACCAGGGGGAGAGACAGAGGGAGAAGCAGACACCCCACTGAGTAGGGAGCTGATGCACGGCTCCATCCCAGGATCCCAGGATTGTGACCTGAGCCAAAGGCAGACAGTTAACTGACTGAGCCATCTAGGCGCCCTGGCAGTTAGCTTTCCTTCCTTCTTTTCTTTTTTTAAAAGATTTTTATTTATTTATTTGACATACAGAGATCACAAGTAGACAGAGAGGCAGGCAAAGAGAGAGAGGGAAGCAGGCTTCCTACTGAGCAGGGAGCCTGACGAGGGGCTCAATCACAGGACCCCGGGATCATGATCTGTGTCAAAGGTAGAGGCTTAATCCATTGAGCCACCCAGGCACCCGGCAGTTAGCTTTTTAAAAGGTTTTTGGATTTAACTGTTTTTGAGAATTTAGAAATGCCTGTGTTACATGAAGTGTTCTAAGAGGAATAAAAAGATCATGGATATATGTGGCTTTTTTTGGGTTGTGAATTGATCTCAACCAGTTGGACAGTCTGTAATTACCAGGGAACTTCTGATAATTGGAGATATGAACTATCAATACTCTTTCTTTCATAATCTCTCCTTTCTGCTGGGAGGTTACAATGAAAGCAAGTCTCAGACTGAAGTCAGCCACACATAGATATGTTTCTTAGCAGGTAGGCACAAACCTAATTATAGAACTTTTTCTTCTAAGCTTGGTAAACTTTCAGCTCTGTGTCCTTTAGGTGCTCTGACAAGTAAGTACCTTGCGTGAAAGATCTGCTTGAGGCATGTTCAGCCATATTCTAACTTTTTTTTTTTAAGAGTTTATTTATCTTTTTGGGGGGTAGAGCACAGAGGGAGAGTGCAAGGGAGAAGCAGAGCCCCTGCTGAGCCTCAATCCCAGGACCCTGAGATCCTGACCCGAACTGAAGGCAGATGCTTAACTGATTGAGCCACCTGTGTGCCCCACATTCAGCCATATTCTAACGCTGGGGTTCAGCCAGCCTTCCAGTTGGATTAGGTGCAAAAGTCCACTAAGTGGCAGCACAGAGTGTCACTAAAGGCTGGGTTTGCTGAGTCTTACACCTTTGTTCTGCCAGTGTTACGATTTCCACCCAGTCTGTGTGTCTTGAACTTATTTCATCGATGGATATTATTTCTAATATCCCTTAGTTAATGCATAAGATCTCTAATGCAGATTCAGAGAATGTTATTTAGAGGTTGTTGTAGAATAGTCTGATTGAGTTCTTTCATCAAAGGCTAACTAACTGCTCTTAGAATGTGATTAAAAAAAAATACTATTGAAATATTAACTAATTGCCCCTGTTGTATGTATATGTCACATTGCCTACCCTGGAATATTTAAAATTAAATTGTAAACAGTTTAACATACTCCTAATTCACTCTGAAAATTACTGAGAAAAGATGACTGTTGGCTCATGATTGGATAAAGCATATTAAAAACTCTTCCTGGGGCTCCTGGGTGGCTCAGTTGGTTGGGTGTCTGCCTTCTGCTCGGGTCATGATCCCAGGGTCCTGGGATCGAGCCGAACATAGGGCTCCCTGCTCAGCAGGGATCTTACTTCTCCCTGTCCCTCTGCCTGCCACTCTGCCTACTTGTGCTCTCTCTGTGTCAGATAAATAAATAAAATCTTGTAAAAAGACCAAAAAAATTCCTCTTCCTTTATGGCACTTATTATGACTTATAATTACATATTCATACAACATTTATGCTTGTTTTACTCTTAGTAAGTGCTGTGTGTCTGTTTTGTTCATTATATTATTCTCAGTGCTTGGCCTAGCCTCTGGCACATGACAGACGTGGGCTGACTGTGGTGTGATTGGTGAGGAAGCCCTTTACCCAAGAGTATGTTTTCTGAAGGCAAGGCCACAGTTGCTCGGTCCTCCTGGTAGAGTTGTTCCTTGAGTTAAGCTATTTAAAGCTCCTGTTACAGTCTCTGCCGTAGCATACAAAGCCCTTGATGATCTGGCTCTGCCTACTGCTCAGTTTAAGTAGTAGTTAATGCCGGTTTGAAGCCTCTGCTGACTACTCCAGCAGGATGAGATTAGACACTTATTCCCAGGCACATGGTCACACCTTGTTGATTCCTCTGTCATCTCTGCTTTCACTGTACCATGAATATCAATCCCAGCACTACATTGTCAACTCCTTTGCTCTGGGCTTGATCTTAGGCACACAGAAGGCTCTCAAATAACAGCTCAGTTAAAGAATTCAGTGAAGATTTTTTTTTTTAAACATGAATAGAAAGGCTCTTTGTTTCTGTTTCTTTTTTTCCCCCTACCTATACACTTATGTCCAGTGGTGACCTTTACTATTACACCCACAAATCCCAAAGGAAGCAAATTTATATACGTTGTTTTCTTTGTGGTAAACAGTGTTACTTTCCCTTCCTTGGCCTTGCAGTGCTCTTAGACTGTGTCCTAGTCTGTTTATTATCAGTGAAAGGACAAGGGGATAAGTGACGTGTAAATTGCAAAGTATCAGCTCTTATCTAAGCTCCACTCCTAAGATTTCCTAAGGAAGCTGAGTATCAAAGCTTAGTGTCAAAATCATTTTGTTTTTCTACTCAGGGATCCTTTGGCTTCTTATTTTTTTTTCTTCTTTGGCTCCTGAAGGTAACCTTCTGGTTTTTCTTCCTTTAGATTAGCATTCTGACCATTTCTTCCATCTTTGTGTCAAATATTACTTTCTCATAGGGACAGTGACCTGGTCTTATATTGACAAAATGTTTAAAATTTGTGTGAGGACCCAGTTCCTATTAAATATCACTCCTGGTGTTTTATAACCACATAGTACCATTTTTAGTACTCTTGGGAGTTTAAATTTTACAAAGGTCCCTGTTTTTTTTTTTTTCTAATTTATTTATTTATTTGTGTTCATGTAAAAGCACAAGTTGGGAGGAGGGGCAGAGGGGGAGAGAGAATCTCAAGCAGGACACTCCCCCACCTCCCCCACCTCCCTGCTGAGCATGGCGTGTTACACAGGGCTAGATTTCATGACCTGAGATCACAATCTGAGCCAAAATCAAGAGTCGGACGCTTAACTAACTGAGCCACCCAAGCGCCTCAGTGTTCCTGATCTTAAGATAATAAATTGTTGGAGATGTGGTATTTCGACACAAAGTGAGGGTTGCAGCAGTACAGTACATGACTAAGTACCATATGGACACGGGTGATAGGAAATAGGGTGAGCACAGGAAGAAGAGCGGTTGCCGTGGGCTCTTGGAGGATCCCAGAGGGGAGTAGCACTTCTGTGATCCTTGGGAGGCGGCTGGAGTGAGCATTATAAGCTGGGATGCCCTGACTGAGGGGAAGAAGCAGAGAGGACCCATTGGTATCTGAGAAACAGTAGCAGCCTTGAGAAAGAGTATACAAGTAAAGACAAGCAAAGGGGTATGTGAAGAGGTGAGCAGAGATGGAGAGTACAAGAGGGCTGGAAAAACTGGCCCAGGAAAGTACAGTGTCCCAGAGTCCGGGGAGGTGAGATTCAGGAAGGAAGGAACAATCAGCAGGGCTGGCCCCTACTTGAGCATCAAGAAGAAAGGAGATAAGGAAGGGTCATTTGGTTTGGCACTTAGCAAATTTATGACTTTATGAAAATGCAGTTATGTGAAGTAGTCCAGATTCTGGGTAATAGTTGGTGGGTGGGTCACTGAGGGTAAATGAGGGAAGAAGTAGGATTCTGTGAGGTGTAGAGAAAAAAGTCCAGCTCTTGTAGCCAGACTGTCCTTGGGTGTATTATTTCATCTCTCCAAATTTCAGGTTTTTTGTTTTTATAAAATAGCACATCTGTCTTGGTGAGTGTCTGTCTGCAAGCTAAGATAATATAGATACTTTGATAAAGCTCCTGGCAGATGGTTGATGAGGAGTTTTTAACCTTTTATTGCCTCCACACAACTAAGGGCATCAAAATATTACCATCCCCTTATGTGACTCACTAGAGCAGTGATTTGTGGTGGTGTGTTGTCTGTTTTAAATGTGCCCTTTTCATACCAGTGATGGGAAATTTAGATGCTTTAACAAACATTAAGTGAAATACCAACCTTTTCTTTTTTTAGAAGGTTTTTAGTGTGTATATCTAAATTTTTCCCAGTTTGGTGCCATATTATGCTGTTTTTTAAAGGACTCTTGTTAGGTGTTATGACTTGACTAACTGTATCACTGTTGTGTTTTCTTTTCTTTCTTTCTTTCTTTTTTTTTTTAAAAAAAGTGTTTTATTTGTTTATTTGACAGAGAGATTGACAGCCAGAGAGGGAACACAAGGAGGGGGAGTGGGAGAAGGAGAAGCAGGCTTCCCACAGAGCAGGAAGCCCGATGTGGGACTCGATCTCAGGACCCTGGGATCAGGACCTGAGCCAAAGGCACCCCTGTTGTGTCTTCTTTCTACAATCTTCCTTTAATAGCTGATGTAAAGATCTGAATTCAGGGAATTAGATCATAAATTTCTGTATCCAAGCAAACTAGAATTCTCTTAACTTCTTCCTTTTCTTTTGTAGTGAGCACTGTGTGCTGACTTGGACAGAAAGAGGAATTTATGTTTTCCTTCCTCAGAATGTTCAAGTTCTTCTCTGGAGTGAAGTCAAAGGTAATTACATTTTTCTTCCTTATGTAATTTATTTTATTTTATTTTTAAAGATTTTATTTACTTATTTGAGAGAAAGACTATGAGTTGGGTGAGGGGCAAGGGGAGAAGGCTCTCCACTGAGCAGGAAGCCAGACTGAAACACCCAGGTGTACCTTTCCGTAGGTAAATTTTAGTATCTTGCTTGTGAAAGATTCAGCGATCTTAAGAGAATTCTCTTCGAGTGTGAAAAGTAGAAAAATAGACTGAGGTGGTGTTTCTCCTAAAGATTAATGTCAGGGGGTGGCTCAGTGGGTTAAAGCCTCTGCCTTCCGCTCAAGTCATGATCCCAAGGTCCTGGGATCGAGCCCCGCATCGGGCTCCGTGCTCAGCAGGGAGCCTGCTTCCCTTCCTCTCCCTGCCTGCCTCTCTGCCCACTTGTGATCTCTGTCTGTCAAATAAATAAATAAAAATCTTTTTAAAAAATAAAAAAAAAAATGATTAATGTCAGGGGTGCCTGGATGGCTCAGTCAGTTAAGCATCTGCCTTAGGCTCAGTTCATGATCCCAGAGTCCCAAGATGAAGCCCCATGTCAGGCTCCCTACACAGTGGGGAGTCTGCTTCTCCCTCTAGTGCTCATCCTGCTTATGCTCTCTTTCTCTCTTGCTTGCTCTCTCTCAAATAAATAAAAATTTTCAAAAATAAAGATTAATGTCATAGATGTTTTCCATTGTAATGTATTTCCCAAGCATATACTTGGGAATTTATGTTCAGTTATTCAGTTTTTCATGGATAATTTTCTTATTTATTTATTTTTTTTTTAAAGTAGGCTCCATGGACAGAGCCCAACATAGGACTTGAACTCAGAACCCTGCTGAGATCAAGACCTGGGCTGAAGATTCAGCTGCTAAGTGTCTGAGCCTCCTCCAGCCACCCCTTCAAGGATAATTTTAAATATAATTTTCACTTATTCTTAAATATTAGTAACCACTGCTAAAGATTGAGTGGGTTAATTTTTTCCTTCTAATTACCCTGAATCTTTATTCACCATTAGAAGTCTTGCTTTCGCTTCCATTTTGTGGTCTTAATAGTTTGGGGTTCAGAATCCTTGTGGAGGGGGGCACCTAGTTGGCTCAGTCAGTTAAGCATCTGCCTTCTGCTCAGGTCCTGATCCCAGGGTTCTGGGATCGAGCTCCGCATCGCGCTTCCTTCTCCCTCTGCTTGTGGCTCCCCCTGCTTGTGCTCTCTCTCTGTCAAATAAGTAAATAAAATGTTAAAAAAAAAAAAAAAAAAAGAGTTTCTTGTGGGAATAACATTTTTTTTTTTTTTTTTTTTTTTTTAGTTTAAACCAAAAATGGAAGAAATCTTGCATCATTAGCATTGCTACTCAGTATATCTTTCTGGGTCATTTTCTATTGCAGAAATATAAGAAAGAGGAACCCTTACTTCCTGATCTGATTAATACTGATTTCTTGTGGTTTAAGTTGCTAAGGTTGCCCTAAAAAACGAGATTGTTTTTTAAAAATTGACATACACACTGTGTGAGTTTAAGGTGTATACAAAGTTTTGATTTGATACAGTTATATAGTTAACCCTTGAACAATGTGGGACTTAAGGGGCACAGACCCAGGTCCTGAGCAGTCGAAAACCTGCATGTAACTTTTGACTCCTCCAGAACTTAACTACTAATAACCTGCTGTTGACCCAAAGCCTTGCTGGTAACAGCAGCAGTTGAGTAACATTCTTTGTATATTACATGTATTATTTGCTATATTCTTACAAGAAAGAAAGCTAGAGAAGAGAACATTATTAAGAAAATCATAAAAAAGAGCAAATACATTTACTATACTGTATTAATTGAAAAAATTTCGTATATCCATGGACCCATGCAGTTCAAACCCATGTTGTTCAAGGATCAGCTTTCTATTGCAATATGATTACTGTCTTTTGTGATGAGAACTTTTAAGATCTAGTCGCTTAGCAATTTTGCAATATATGGTACAGTATTGTGAAGTGTGATCACAATGCTGTGCGTTAGATCTCTAGAACTTGTCAGCTAATTGCAAGTTTGTACCCCTTGACCAATATCCCCCACCCCTCCAGTCCCTGGTTTTCACCATTCTTCTCTGCTTCTACTTGTTTGGCTTTTTCAGGTTGCACCTATAAGTGAGATCAAAAACTAGTTTTTTAACTCCTTTCATGATGTTCTGCCAAGATAGGTGTTTTCTCATGAACTGTTGATTTATATAGTGTGTTAAAATCTGTTTGTTTCCATCAGATTGTAACTCAGAAATGTTGTCATCTGGTCTCTGATGTCGAGTGCTCTCTTAAAGCCCCAATTTCTTTTCACAGAAAGTAGCATTTTATTTTACTTATTTTATTTTACCATTATTATTTTTTCACATTTATTTTATTTTATTTCTTTTCAGAGTTCCAGCATTCATTGTTTATGCACCACACCCAGTGCTCCATGCAATACATGCCCTCCATAATACCCTCCACCAGGCTCACCCAGCCCCCACTCCCTACCCCTCCAAAACCCTGTTTGTTTCTCAGAGTCCGCAGTGTCTCATGGTTTGTCTCTCCCTCTGATTTCCCCCAACTCACTTCTCTTCTCCTTCTCCCAATGCCCTCCATGTTACTCCTTATGCTCCACAAGTAAGCGAAACCATACCATTACTATTTTTAATTCTGGTAAAGTTAACAAACAGTTTAATGTTAATTTTAGCTGTACAATATAGTGGTTCAACAGTTCTGTACATTATCCTGTGCTCACCATGACAATTGCCCTCCTCAATCCCCACCACCCATTTCTCCCATCCCCCCCACCACCCTCCCCTCTGGTGACCATCAGTTTGTTCTCTGTAGTTAAGAGTCTGTTTCTTGGTTTCTTTCTTTTTCCTTTGCTCATTTGTTTTGTTTAGAAAGTAGCATCTTTCACATAGAATTTTACAGAAGAGAGATGTGTTTTTGTTTTTGATCTTTCTAGAATTGTCTAAAATATTTCTTCATTGAATTGCAAGTATAATAGCAATGAAATTCAGGCAAGCCAAACTCAGTATAAAAAATAAATTTATTAGAATAATTTCCATCCTTACCAACATGGAGAAGGAGTATGTGGTTAACCTTCTGTGTGTTCACCCCTGTGGGTTTTGTAGATATTCAGGATGTAGCTGTCTGCAAGAATGAGCTCTTCTGTCTGCACCTCAACGGGAAAGTCTCACATCTTTCTCTGTTGTCTGTGGAACGCTGTGTGGAACGCCTGCTGAGGAGAGGCCTGTGGAACCTGGCTGCTCGCACTTGCTGTCTATTCCAAAATTCTATTATTGCTGGCAGAGTGAGTCAGAGTGCTTACCTGTTCACCTGGGTTGTTGGAACCACACTAGTTTGCAGGGGTGGGCTGCAAAGTTGCCTGTCTTTATTAGCGCTGTCTGTATGACCTACAGATGAAGCAGCAATAAATCCCTAATGGAATCTTGCCAGACAAATGTAGGGGTGGGTGGTGGGTAAGAAAAAGGGTATACTTCCCACTGAAGAAAAAAAAATTGCATTTTCTCAGAAACTTCGTTGAATTTCAGGCTTTGTTTTAAGGGGGTTGATTGTGTGTATGGTAGCTCTTAATTCTTAATTCCTAAGATAATTCCCATTAAGTCTTTCTTGAGCTCATTAAACCTTTTTAAAGCACCTTTGGGGTTCTATGGTCTCTGTTAGACATTTTTCAGTATTTGGCCATTAAATTTAGATTTAGTTATAAGTAGTAAGCTGTTCTATTTGATTTCTGCTTACCCTTTCACTAGGGAAGAAAATCTTTGACCATAGATAAATTGGAGCATTTGAAGTCTCAGCTGGATGTCACAACCTACAGTGATCTTATTTCTCAACTGGAAGAATTGATCTTAAAATTCGAGCCTTTGGATTCAGCTTGCAGCAGTAGAAGAAGCTCCATTTCGTCACATGTAGGTATTTCTACTTTTTAGAAGGTCTATCTGCACAGTAAGGTTTCTCTTCCTTAGGTTGTACGTACACATCTCTTCAGATCCCAGAGCTTATCTTCCTTTCCATATAGTAGATTTGGGGTGGGGGGAGGGGTGCCAAGATGGGGCTTTCTTTCAGTTGTTGGGCAGCCCTCATGAAGCGCCCATTTAGGTGTGTGTTGGAGCCACATTTTGTTTCATCATCATTTATTATATTCTGTTTCCAGACATACCTCCTATAGCCTCCAGTACAAGTTCAGTTGCTCCTAGCCTGTGATTTCAGATGCTTTATAGTAGCTGGAGTCATAGTGCAGTTCAGGGTTATGTCGATGCAGCCCCGTTCTCACTGCTGGGATTCATGGAGGCAAGCTAGGGAAACATGGCAGTGTATGAGTGTGAGCCAGTGACCAGGGACCTAAACTTTGCTCGCCAGCTGGTTCTTTTAAACCAAAATTGTTGGGGTGCTCAGTCGTTGGACATCTGGCTTCAGCTCAGGTCATGATCTCAGGGTCCTGGGTTTGAGCCCTGCATCGGGCTCTCTGCTCAGCGGGGAGCCTGCTTCCCCTTCCCTCTCTGCCTGTCTCTCTGCCTACTTGTGATCTCTGTCTGTGTCAAATCAATAAAATCTTAAAAAAGAAAACCTATCATTCTTACTGACTTGCTACCTACTTGTGTTGGTTGTTCTCTTAAAAAAACCATTTTGTGTTAAAAAGTAAAGTTTCACTTTGATTTTTTGGGGGGTTCTTCTTATTTTTAGGAAAGTTTCAGCATTTTGGACTCTGGTATTTATCGTATCATTAGCAGTAGAAGAGGCAGTCAGTCAGATGAAGATTCTTGTTCGCTTCATAGCCAAACCCTCTCAGAAGATGAGAGACTCAAAGAATTTGCCTCACATCAAGAAGAGGACCCATCAGATCAGTGTTGGGGCTCACATGGAAATGAAGGTAATGACGACATGTTTCGTTGGTTGCCGACAGGAAGCAGTTATTTTCTGTGACTTCTATTTGCCAGGATTAACTTGTGCATCAAGTTTTCTACTTGGGGTTAATAATTTTTATTATGTTGATAGACTTTCCATGTAGATCTACTTGCCACTGGAAGAATGGGTTTATGTTTAGTTGTGTTTTCCCCCCTCCTATTTAGGCTAACATTGATACAGTCCCTAATTTTGATCATGCATCAGAGTCCTGGAAAAGTTAAGAAAGGTCAGTAACCAATGGACTAGAACAGTTTTATTTTGACTAACCAAATTATTTTCCATCAGGAATGAAAAATTACTACAGTTTTGGGGGCCATTGCCTTCACTTTTCGATGTTCGAATATTCCTGTGACTGAACTGTTGAGAAGAGATAATAGAGACTGTAAACCTTCCTTTTTGACTTATGGGGATTCAGGGTTAGTAGGAAAATGAAGGTACCTGCCTAAGTGTTTTATATGTGGACCATCCCATGCATCTTGTAAACTTGTGTTCTGCTCATTTGTATCTGGGTCAGTTGTGATTTTGGTATGGAACTCTTCATTTCCTTTGGTTTTTCATTTCAAGAAATTTTTTTAAAGACTAAAATGATGAAATGATTAAATTTTGTTTCTTTGTCCCCCCCATTCCATTTATCAGACAGTGTTTCCCATGTTCCCGGGACATCTGAGACAGATAAGAATGAAACTTTTCTCCCCTTCGGCATTCCGCTATCATTTCGTTCTCCATCTCCTCTTGTGTCTCTTCAGGCTGTCAAGGAAAGGTACGTTAGTCCTGTCACAAAATCCTGTTTCTTGCTTCCCTTCAGTTGTTACATTAGGTGCTTTTGTGCTGAGAATGGAAAGACATTTTTAAAATTGATTAATTTATTTTTAAAAAGGGTTTTATTTATTTGAGAGAGAGAATGCACGTGAGTGAGAGAGAGCTGGGAGTGGGGGTGGTATGGAGTGGGGAGTACAGGTGGAGGGGCAGAGGTGGACGGAGAAGCAGACTCCCTGCTGAGCAGGGAGCCTGATCCCTATGCAAAGATTAGGAGCTTGGTCCCAGGACCCTGAGATTTTGAACCAAGCAGAAGGCTGATGGTTAACCAACTGAGCCACCCAGGTGTGCCTGGAAAGACATTTCCAATGAGAAAAAAAAAAGTCTGTAGGTTATTTCTCTTATAAATTCTTATTGAGGCTGTTAACTTCTCATTTTTATCTTGGGCAATGTAGCTTTCTTCTTTGAGTAGTTGGATGTTTCAGTTGTTTTAAAATGTGCCCTCCACCCAAGAGACAGAGCAAAAGTTTGAAAAATATGTTGTTGGGTGCCTGGGTGGCTCAGTGGGTTAAGCCGCTGCCTTCGGCTTAGGTCATGATCTCAGGGTCCTGGGATCGAGTCCCGCATCGGGCTCTCTGCTCAGCAGGGAGCCTGCTTCCCTCTCTCTCTCTCTGCCTGCCTCTCCATCTACTTGTGATTTCTCTCTGTCGAATAAATACATAAAATCTTTACAAAAAAAAAAAAAGGAAAGAAAAATGTGTTGTTTTCCTTATCCCTGATAGGAATAGTTTCTGTATATTGTCCGTCATCTCTTGATCCTTTCTCAGTTTAGGCTCAGAATTGGAGACTCTTTGGAAGTCTTTCTCACTACTCCATGGGCCTAGAAATAGCACTTGAGTTTGAGAGAAAAGATTTTTTTGTAAAACTTCTTAACTGCTTATCTGAGTCTCCCTGGATACAGTTTTATGTTTTTTTGTTTAATTTTAACTTTAATTCTAGTATAATTAACATACAGTGTCCTATTAGTTTCAGATGTATAAGGTAGTGATTTAGTTACCAGCTTCAGTTTTGCTTATCCTTGGAGGATATGTTGTGATTAGTTAACCACTGAGTCTCATGAAGAAATTCTGTTATTTCTCTGGCCAGAATGGGGCAGGTGATCACATGGCCTCCTTTGTCTAAGTTGACAGAAACCGTGTAGACATAGATGGAGTTAAAGACGTTTCCTTTAGCACCAAATCAAAGCAGTTTAGTAAAAGAAGTGACTTCTTACTATACTGTAAATTTTACTTGGGCCTTATATGAAATTTGTGGTTGATTAGGGAAGTTGCTATAAGCATAGTCTTTCTTTTTATTAAGTCCAGATTGCCTTTCTAGGACTAACAGGAACAGACAGAGCACTCAGGTACTGAATTTTTTGTTTTTGGGAGTAATGAGGTTTTTTCATATTAGTTTTTTGGTATTTGACTTCCAGCGTTTCTAGTTTTGTACGTAAAACTACTGAGAAGATTGGCACCCTTCATACAAGCCCTGATCTGAAAATAAGACCAGAACCGAGAGGTGAGGAGCAATTATGTGAGGAGGAGATAAGTCCGGTCACCTGCCCAAAGGAAGAAGATGCCGAGTAAGCTCTTGCATATATATCTGGGTAAATTCTAGAGGACTCAGTTGTCATTTTGAAGAAAGGCTTAGACTCTGTGCTATTGGAGAAGGCACACATAATAAACCCTGTTCATTATAGATTGTGTAGCTCATAAAAAATGTGAATACCATGAAGTAAGTGTTAGAAAATAACATGTATCCATAGCAGATCTTTTTTTTTTTTTTTTTTAAGGTTTTGTTTATTTACTTGACATGGGGTAGGAGGTGTGCAAGCAGAGAGAGCAGCAGGCAGAGGGAGAGGGATAAGCAGGCTCCATGTAGAACTAGGAGGCTGATGCGGGGCTCCATCCTAGGACCCTGGGAACATGACCCAAGCTGAAGGCAGGTGCTCAGCTGACTGAGCCACCTAGGCTCCCCCTCCATAGCACATCTTTTGAGTTTTAATTTAGCACCTCTTTCATCTTTGCCCTGCATAAACTCCCTCCCTCCAAATCTCTTCAAACTTCTGGGATGTTAGAGTATTAGATTAAGAGGATGACCAACAGTCAAGACCCTGTGCTTCTGGCTAGTATGTGACCTTGGGTAAGTCACTAATGCTCTCTGGCCTGTAGTGCATTTTGGTCTTGTCATGAACCTTCTTAGGGAGTGCTGATGGCATCGTCCTTACTAATGGAGTTGTAGCAGAGCCCTTGCTCTAGCTCAGTGTGACATGTGTCCATCTGGTCTCTGCCTAAACACATAGTTCAGGGGATCTGAGCATTAGAAGCGTACAGGCTCAGCACTTACCTAGGGATTGAGAGCCCCACAGGCCCAGTGTATGTAGACAGTCAGATAAAACAGAAGAGTTTGGCGAATCCATGTATATATAGGAAAAAACAGTACAAGTATAGCTGTGGCCTTGAAAGGCTCTCAGTGTGACCTTAACCCCCTCTTTCCAGCCTCATTTCCAGCCACATCCTTCCAAGTGCTGTAAATTCCAGTCCTGTCGGAGCGCTGGGTGGGGACACTTCACTGCCTTTCTTGGAGTTGATTCTTTCACCTGCACTATCCTCCCTCCCATCCCCATTATTCTTCTGAACTCACACACTGCCTCCAGGGGGAGGCATCCTTTGACTGCCTCTTCAGAATAATAATTGCTTTCATTGTGCGTTAATAGCACAATGCTTGTGTTGCTCTTTCAGATTTGCTTTATTCTTATTTGTAGTTAGTTGTTTGCATACCTTTCTTTCTCACTAAACCTTACTCATCTTGAAGCCATAGGCCATTTTTTTATACTCCTGTTTGTGTCCTGTAATATTAATATTAAGTACAATACTTGCCACTTAGTAAGCACTTAGAAACATTTGTCTATGGTTGTGCTAATCCTTTTTTCATACTTTTCTAGGGGCAAAAAAGAAATAGTTAGTCAACCTCCGGAAGAAGACAAGCTCCAAGAGCTCAAAGTAGCAACAGCAGAAGCAATGTGAGTATTTATGAATGAGAGCGTTTTCTAATGAATGGGAATGACTTTGAGGTCATCAGTAGTGGTCCTGAGACAGTGTGGGGCAGAGGTGGTCTCATTTGCAATTGAAATTCAACAATTAGTATTGAAGTTAGCACTCTCTGTATTGTCATCTTGCTGAGATAATTGTTGAAGAGTTGAAAAGTAACATTTATTCCCAAGAAATGTTTCATCCAGTAGGTTTGTTTAGCATGAAATAATGTGTTTTAAGAAAACACATGGAGCATGGGATACCTGGGTGACTCAGTTGGGCATCTGCCTTCGGCTTGGGTCATGATCTCAGGGTCCTGGGAACAAGCCCGCATCAGGCTCTCTACTCAGTGGGGAACCTGCTTCTCCCTCTCCCTGCCTCTCTTCCTAACTTGTGATCTCTCTGTCTGTGTCAAATAAGTAAATAAAGTCTTTAAAAAAATATAAAAACACATGGAGCATAAATTTCACATTTGTCTGTCTCGCATAGGACCAAGCTAGAGGACCCACTGGTTTTGTTTGAACCCACGTCTCTGAGGATGATCTTACAGGAATGGCTCTTGCAGTTAGAAAAAACGTTTGCCACGAAGGACTTTACAGTTATTTCAGATACTGGCAACTCATCCATGACATCCAACCAGGATATGCTGTCATTTGAAGAGTCAGAAAAGGAAATGTTAGATGAAGACAGTGAAAAAGAAAAGGGAGACTCATTAGGCAGTGAAGAAACTGTTGATCCAACAGTGTGTGAATCTACAAATAGTCCGAGGGAGCCCTTGGATGACCTTTTCCAAGTATGTTCTCCATGCAGCATAGCCAGGTGTCTTCAGAAGGACCTGGCTGAATTGACAACGTTGTGTTTGGAATTGAATGTATTGAATCCTGAGATCAAAAGTGCAAGTGGACATGTGGACCACACTTCGCAACAGTACTGTCCTGAAAGTCTGGCTTGCCAGTTCATAAAGAAGTATTTTTTTCTCCTGGACTTGAAAAGAGCAAAGGAGAGTATCAAGCTTAGTTACGCTAACAGTCCTTGTGTTTGGGATACTTTTATTGAAGGACTGAAAGGTAATAATCAGATTGCCTTATCAAATAGAAATTAGTACAGAGCACAATAGCATCTTAGCATGTTCACATTTAAAAAGAGTGAAGTACAAAATCACTTCTATTCTGGCCTACCCTTCTGTTTCCCACTCAATTTAATTTTTAATAGTCCTTCAAACATTGATTTCATTTGCAATGATATCATAAGAAATTCATTTGAATTTCAAAAAATGTACATAGCAGTGTTGAAGAAGTTGGGGTTACCATAAAATGTTTTATAAATGTATAAATAGAAAAACAAAATCCTTTATGTAACTTACTAATGTAGAGATAATCTATGCCATTTATTGAGTACTTACTGTGTGTCAGGTATAAATATTTCAGTAGGCATCATCTCATTTCTTCCTTATAAATGTCTTCAGAGTAGATGGTGTTATTCCATTTAACAGGGGAAGAAACGGAGATAGAGATTGTAATAGTTGAGTAGGCTGAATTGCTGAGTAAATATCTCCTAATAACTCAGATACAGTAGAAGTTTATTTCTTGCTCCTGTCACTCCAGGACAGGTTCCAGGCGAGTGGGAAGCTCTCTTCCATGTGGGTAATCCCGGGTTCAAAGTTTCTTCCATTTCTTTGAACTCTGTCTTCCTTTGGGCTTGTGATTGAGGATGGATTGCCATGTCCTGGGGAATGCATGTGGAAGGGGCAGACATGCTGTGCCCTCTTAGAGGCCTGATCTTGTAGTGCCTGACAGCTCGTGTTTTATGTTCCATTGGTGAGAATTCTATCACATGGTTTCCCTACCCGTGAAGGAGACTGGGAAATGTAAGCTGTCCAGGTGTCTAGAAAGAAAGGAATGGTAGGGGCTAAGAGCTTGTCTATCTGCCTCAGGGATTTTGGTGGATAGGCAGCAATCTCCATTTCACACTTGACTGAAAGTGTGTGTCATTCTCCTGTGGAAGCCAGCTTTCGTACCTCAGACCATGTATGCTCTTTCCACTGTACGGTCCCATGTTTTGGAATAATTGATTTAGACTGGAAACACAACTTTCATTCATTACCAAAAGCTAACAATCACAAGTACCTATAGATTTTTATATTGTCTTTATAAACTTAAAGACATTCTGGTTTTCCAGAAACATGATGTGGTTATTGTTCTGCTTCAGTTCACATTTAAGAGTTAACAGCATACAAAATGATTTCAGTTTCTTTCTCTGAGTTGAGGTAGACTTTTATGTTAAATAAGAAAATTTATTTCTCGGGCGCCTGGGTGGCTCAGTGGGTTAAGCCGCTGCCTTCGGCTCGGGTCATGATCTCAGGGTCCTGGGATCGAGGCCCGCATCGGGCTCTCTGCTCAGCGGGGAGCCTGCTTCCCTCTCTCTCTCTCTGCCTGCCTCTCCATCTACTTGTGATTTCTCTCTGTCAAATAAATAAATTAAAAAATCTTTAAAAAAAAAAAAAAGAAAATTTATTTCTCTTCCAGTAGGTTCAAATGTTTCATATTATTACTTAGCGGAACTTTGCAATATCTGTCTCTTACGTGATCATACTCAACCCTGAAGAGAATCTCATCAGCCTGAGTGGTGGTTAACTTATTACCAGAGCTGGAGAGAGCCTGTGGGTTGGGTGCTTTGAGGTGATGCAGCTGCTTGCTTGACTTCAGGGGGAGACATTTGGCTTAGCCCCCACCCAGTTATAAAGCTTGCCCTCTCGTCTTGAGCTCTAAATGCTGGCTGCCTTCTCTGAATTTGTCCAAGTACTTACTGCCTGACACAGTCATATAGACAATAATGAAACTGTGGAAAAAATGATTTTTAAAAACCCATGTATCAGAAATGGAAGGTCAGGTTTTCAGAGAGGATCTGAACAGGTTCCACCCTTTTGCTAGTGATGTAATTAAGGAAAGCAGCTTTTGGAGCTGTTCTTGGGGATTTGTCTTCAGAGCCAGGTGAAAACTACTTCGAAAAACTCATTTTAGGGATGCCTGGGTGGCTCAGTTGGTTAAGCAGCTGCCTTCGGCTCAGGTCATGATCCCGGCGTCCTGGGATCGAGTCCCGCATCGGGCTCCTTGCTCAGCAGGGAGCCTGCTTCTCCCTCTGTCTCTGCCTGCCATTCTGTCTGCCTGTGCTCCCTCTCTCTCCCTCTCTCTCTCTGACAAATAAATAAAATCTTAAAAAAAAAAAAAAGAAAGAAAGAAAAACTCATTTTAGAGGCTCCTAGCTGGCTCAGTCAGTGGAACATGAAACTTGAAACTCTTGATCTCTGGATTCTAAGTTCGAGCCGCACATTGGGTGTAGAGATTACACCCAAATTTAAAATCCTTTTAAAATCTTTTTTTAAAAGCCCTCACCTTAGATTCATGTGTGTGTATTTTTAAACTACAAGGAGTTTAGCTAGGTCATAACTCATGCTTTTTTTTAAATGACCTGGCTATAATGGATGGTTATTAAAAATAGGTGAAATTTTAAGTTAATTTATTTTGTCTAAAAAGTTCGAGTACGGGCACTGGTTCTAGGAAAAATGAGAAATTTGGCCTCGATGGTAGATATATAACATATATATGTTAGACACACACACACTGTTGATTTAGTATATAACATATATATACTAATATATGTTATCCTTATTTGAGGGTGATAGTGGCTTATATATTGGTTATATGTTCTTATTTAAAAATTGCAATGTGCTTTGCCTCCCAATTTGATTTTAAGGTCTTTATTTTTTTTTAAGATTTTATTTACTTATTTGACAGAGATCACAAGTAGGCAAGAGAGGCAGGCAGAGAGAGAGGAGGAAGCAGGCTCCCTGCTGAGCAGAGAGCCTGATGCGGGGCTCGATGTGGGCTCGATCCCAGGACCCTGAGATTATGACCAAGCCAAAGGCAGAGGCTTAACCCACTGAGCCAATCAGGTGCCCCTGATCTTAAGGTCTTTAAAAGTAGGCCTTGTGTCTTATTCTTTTTTGTCAGTCCTTCAGTGCTTAAACATTGTGCCATGCACCCCGTAGGTCCATGACTAATGATTGTTGAATGAGTGTGTTTATTGTGTTGAACTGAATACTCAACAGCTATGAGATGAAAGGAAAAGGGTGTGCTTTATCTTTCAGAAATGGCAAGTTCCAATCCTACATACATACAGATGGAAGAAGGAGACCTACCAACAAGAATAAAGTTATTGAATGACTCAGTCCCCTTTGACAGTCCTTTGTTGATTGCTCATGCTACCCGGTAAGTTGTTGTGTATCTTGTTTATATGAATAAAGCACATATTTTTTTGTTTGTGTCTTAATCTCTAAAGTTTTACCCAGTCGCCTGGTGGGCAGTTTCTTGTTATCTTTATTTCTCATAAGTGCTTAGATGATGTAACCAAGTTATATCATCCAGTTGAAGTTGGAGACTTACTTGTTTGTTTTTAAATGCAGATTGTATGAGAGGTTTGGAGAATCTGCCCTTCGGTCCTTAATCAGATTTTACCCATCTATTTTGCCTTCGGATGTCATGCAACTTTGTCATCATCATCCTGGTCAGTTTTTGGCCTACTTAGACGGTCTGGTGAAATCAAGGCCTGAAGATCAACGGTGAGAAGGCGAGAACATTTGCAGGTTCCCCTTTGCATGACGGGATATTGTTTCCCTTGTAGAAGACATTGTAATGTTTTTACTGCCAACTGCCACAGAGCTGAGGCCCCTACCATGAAAGAGGGTGATTATAGTTATTACCTTTCTGTTACAGTCCACCGCACACACCATAAATGTGTGCAGACTACGCCTCTCTTCCTCCCTGCTCAGGGATTCTCAAGTGACCAATAAGGTGATTTTATTCTCAGTATAAAATTAAAACCCTGCTTCTGGTCCTCTGCTAGGGCTTCTTTGTTGTCACTGCTGGTGAGTGGATTTGTTGCCACCTCTTTACTGATAATATCCCAGCTTTTGTGGGATCTCATCTTTTTGTGGATCTCAGTTCCAGTTCTTTATCCCTTTTTTAGATCGAGGTCTCATTTCCTATTTCCACATGGCACTTGGTTGTTGAAACTAGCAACAGCCCCCCCATCACCCCCTTTTATCCTCTGATTAATTTACATGTGCCATACTAGCCTTATTTCTCTCTCTCCCCCCCCCCCTTTTTTTTTTGGCCCTTGGACATTTTCTTTATTATCTTGAACCCACCTGTTCATTTAAAAGGCTGTCAGATTTTCACCTGCATTTCTAGACATTTTGTAGCAGAGCATTTTCATCTACTATTTTTAATCCCCTAATAACATTTTCTTCACATTCCCACATTTTATGTCTCCTTTCTCAGTGTGAAGATTGGTGATTTTGTCCCCAACTTTCTTTTAGGCCATCCTTCCTTGAGTCCCTTCTACAACCAGAGTCTTTGAGATTGGATTGGCTGCTTTTGGCCATGTCCCACGATGCTCCCCCAAGCACAAGCATGATGGACGATGAAGGAAACCCTAGGTACAGAAGTTCTCTTTCTAAGCTCTGATTTTCTTCTGGAATGCAACAACTAGTCACATACAGCATTCTGGGCTTTTGTCAGAGAGAGCTATGGAAGAGACTGACTCAAGTCATGATAGTAATGAGATTATATTTCTTAGTGGTTCTGAACATTTTTTGAGTTACAGATCTTATAAGGATCTGATGATTCCTTTCAGAAAAATGCACATCTCTGCATAATTTTCCACATGATTTCAGGTTAAACTGACCATCTGAAGCTCTTTCATGGATCTGTATTAAGAGTCTTTGACAATTCAGTCAGTATTAGAGGGGAAGAAAATTGCATGTTTTCATACTGGAAATTTCTAGACATAGCTTGATTTGGGACTAAAAAAAAATAACTATTCATAAAAAAAATATGCATTGGTACATGTAATGTATTAGAAATGTTCCTTTTGTTTTCCTCTAGCAGAAGCTTTTTTTTTTTTTTTTTTAATTTTTTTTTTTTTTTTTAAGATTTTATTTATTTATTTGACAGACAGAGATCACAAGTAGGCAGAGAGGCAGGCAGAGAGAGAGAGGAGGAAGCAGGCTCCCTGCTGAGCAGAGAGCCCGATGTGGGACTCGATCCCAGGACCCTGAGATCATGACCTGAGCCGAAGGCAGCGGCTTAACCCACTGAGCCACCCAGGCGCCCCTAGCAGAAGCTTTTTAAAAGCCCTCTAAGTGCCTATCTTATATGCCTAGACAAAAGATCTAGAATGACATACAATGGCTGTCTGTGAGTGATGAGTTGTGGGCTTCTTTCGTTTGCTTTTGAATAATAAAAATGTCTAATTTTTAAAAATAGGTAATTGATTTTACTGGAGAAACAGAATTGGCATAAATTAAAATTACATATTTGAATATTATGATTAGTAACCTCAGTCAACCAGCAGACTATGCCCAAAACTTTAAAGACATCTAACCGGGCGCCTGGGTGGCTCAGTGGGTTAAGCCGCTGCCTTCGGCTCAGGTCATGATCTCGGGGTCCTGGGATCGAGTCCCGCATTGGGCTCTCTGCTCGGCAGGGAGCCTGCTTCCCTCTCTCTCTCTCTGCCTGCCTCTCCGACTACTTGTGATTTCTCTCTGTCAAATTAATAAATAAAATCTTTAAAAAAAAAAAAAATAAAGACATCTAACCAAGCAAACAAGCACCAAATGTTTGCAGAACCACAGCAAAATTTTAAGTACCACAGTAGACTAGTGATAAGGCCTTTGTCCTATAAAAGTGTTTAGTGCCTTCCACGTCATATAAATATAATTAGCTGCCTATAGTTTTTTTACATAGCTGATCCTATCCAGGGTTTATTGCGAGAAACTAAAGAGGAATTGTTACCCAAAATTCAGATGAGTGGAATACAGTGAGAGAAAAAGTATAATGAGATTTATATATAATTAGATGAATGTGGTTACAGAATAATTAGGAAATAAAACCTGTCAGTGACCAATATAAATGTAAAAATTTTTAAAAAAGAATAAAACTTAGGAAAAAATAAATAGGTATTTGTACAGAAAAGAATAGCTATTTTTAATTTTTTTTTCAAGATTTTATTTATTTATTTGACAGAGATCACAAGTAGGCAGAGAGGCAGGCAGAGAGAGAGGAGGAAGCAGACTCCTTGCTGAGCAGAGAACCCAATGTGGAGCTCGATCCCAGGACTCTGGGATCATGACCCGAGCTGAAGGCAGAGGCTTTAATCCACTGAGCCACTCAGGCGCCCCTATTTTTAATTTTTCAAAAGCCAAGTAGAAATGTTTGAAAAATACAATAGTAATGGAACAAGTAAAATTAAACTCTGTTCTTATCTATTAGATAATGAATAAACATTTTGTAGAATGTATTTCTTATTCCATTTACTGAGAGCTTTTCACTTCACAGGCCTCATTCACACTTGTCTTCGTGGGGCTACAGTCAGCTGATGCTACATCTCATTAAACTACCTGCAGATTTTACAACCAAAGAGAAAATGACTGACATCTGTAAGTCTCATGGGTAAGTGAGAATTTTTTTAGAAGCTGAAGTTAAAGATTGGAGTCATCTCAGTTAATAGCTTTACAGTGAAGGGCTTGAGTTGGTGTGCTTTATCATTTGGGAATTCTCTTTACTATGGAAAAGTATCTTTTGTTTTAAGTGCTAGTAAACATCTTTTTCCTTTTAAATTTTGTGTGTATTTTTTCTTTGTGTATAAGACACTGGCCCTTGTGAATTTCTCTTTCCCCCTGATCCTTAGCTAGCCCCAGTTCTCAGGCACTTAGATGGTATTTAATTAAGCACCAGACTGTGTGATAAGACTTATAATTGGTGCAGGGTTCTCGAGAAGCCAGAGATCAGAATGTGCTCAGTAGTAGTGCTGCTGAAGAACTTAAGGAGGAGGTGAGACTTTGGAGGTAAAAGCCCTGAAGACTGGACAAGATTTTTATTGATAAAGGAGCCCAAGACGAGGAGGGCAGGGGCATGAGAAACTGACATCGCTTTTTGTCTGCACCACATATCAGTTCTTTATTGCCTGGCAGTGTTATCTTACGGCTCCACCTGGATTATAATCTTTTGGAGATAGGGACCTGTGTCTTTCTTTTTTCTCATAATGCCTTAATTCAGACAGTGGTAGGTACTTGATACATATTTGTTCTATTGTAATAAGGATGAGACTAGCCAGGTATGGTGGGTGATGAGATGATATAGGACCTTGATAGTTCGTCAGAAGAATTTAGTTATCAGTAGAGACCTTTTAGACTTTGGGGTACAAAAATGGATCTTTCTGGAGATCATTTCTGGTGTCATACATGAGAAGGGCTGGAGACAGGAGGGCCAGCTAGGAAGCTGTTGCAGTAATTCAGGTACGACTGAATCGGTGATTAGTAAGTAGGGCAGCAGAAGGAGCACATTCTGAAGGAAAATGCAGTGGGACGTAGACACAACGGGATAGCAAATGAAGGAGGGGTCAAGGAAAACTTCCATAGTTTGCATATTTGGGGAAGAAATCTGAAGGTTTATGAAGTATATAAGGTTACACATTTCATAATTGGTGCTGGGCCTGAAATGTCAGTATTTATCTCTAGCTTTTATTCTTTTTTTCTTTCTTTCTTAAATACTCCAGATCAGGGCTAATAGAGCTGTCTGTAATAATGGAATTATTCTACTGTGTTGTGCAATATGGTAGCTACTAGCCACTGTGGCTATTGAAAACTTGAAATATGGATTGGTCAGCTGAAGAACTGACTTTTTATTTGATTTAAATTTAAACAGCCACATGTGGCTAGCATCTGCTATATTGGATAGCATAACTCCAGATAAATTCACTGTTTTGATTCCTTTCTTCAACTTTGTTCTCTTTTAAGTTTCTGGCCTGGATATCTTTCTCTTTGTTTGGAGCTGGAGAGAAGAAGAGAGGCCTTCACCAACATTGTGTGCCTGAATGATATGAGCCTGATGGAAGGGAACAATGGTATGTAAATCCCAACTGGTTACTCTTAGTTGTAGTATTTTAGAAGTCACTGCAGACTTTTCAATAAGAAATTCGGTAGGGGCGCCTGGGTGGCTCAGTGGGTTGAGCCGCTGCCTTGGGCTCAGGTCATGATCTCAGGGTCCTGGGATCAAGTCCCGCGTCACACTCTCTGCTCAGCAGGGAGCTTGCTTCCCTATCTCTCTCTCTCTGCCTGCCTCTCCCATCTACTTGTAATTTCTCTCTGTCAAATTAATAAATAAAATCTTTAAAAAAAAAAAAAAAAGAAATTCAGTGAACATTTTGATGATCCCATATGCAATTCTGTAATTCTAGCTAGCCATCAAATTTGTGGATGTTTGTTTTTGTTTTGATTTTTTTGTGGGGTGTTTTTGGTTGGTTTTCTTTTTTTCCAAAGATTTTATTTATTTGAGAGAGAGAAAGTGAGCAAGAGTGAGCAGGAGTGAGGGGAGGGACAGAAGTAGAGGGAGAAGCGGGCTCCCTGCTCACAGGACTCAATCCCAGGACCCTAGGACCATGACTCAAGCCAAAGACAAACACTTAACTGACTGAGCCACCAAAGCATCCCATTTGTTCTTTTTCATTTATTTTGTTTGTTTTTATCTATATCACTTAGTGTATCACAAAATCATAATTAGGAATAAACTATAGGCATCTTTTTTATTAATGAGTGTCTGCTTTGTGTTAGGCACTATACTAGGTCTTTTTTCATTGCTGGTTAAGTGAGATAACAAGCTGTTGGAATAGTTCCTGTTATTTCTGTTTTACAGAAGTTATAACTGAGACCTAGAGGAAGGACAGTTAGTTTCCCCAGAGCCATACCACTGGTGGAGCAGGTGTTCAGACCCAGGTCTGATTATCTCTAAAGTTTGTGTTCAGATTCTTTTCTCAGAACCGTATTGCCTTTTCCACAGTCAAATGTTAGATCATCAGAATGAACTTAAAGTAGAGTGTCAGTCAGCTTTTCTTAAGCCTTCATAGGTATTTAGATAATTAAAAAAAAATTTTTTTTTAAGATTTTATTTATTTATTTGACAGAGAGAGATCACAAGTAGGCAAGAGGCAGACAGAGAGAGAGGAAGGGAAGCAGGCTCCCTGCTGAGCAGAGAACCCGATGCGGGACTCGATCCCAGGACCCTGAGATCATGACCTGAGCTGAAGGCAGCGGCTTAACCCACTGAGCCACCCAGGTGCCCAATTTAAAAAATTGTTTTAAATTTTCATCAATCCAGCCTAGATACAATGGCAATCTGAAGGCCAGGCTTAGACGCTGGTATCTGAGGCTTGAGAGTCTGTCGTGGGTGTTCTGTAGTGTTGCTTTATTTGCCTCCGTTCAAAGACGCCAACTGTGTGACATCAGAGTCCTTCATTCAGCAGTGTGACCTACATCCTGGTTTAGCCCTGTTGGTGTGGGAGAGGGAAAGTTCCAACCGGGCAGAGAAGCCAGTGACTGGCAAGTGTTAGCTTCAGTTGTCCCAACTGTCACAACAATTACTGAGATCATCTCTGTTTCAGAAATGAAGAGGAGGGCCGGGTGCAGGACTAGAGCTGTAGACATGGATACACTCCTGAAAAATAACCAAAACAGTTATGATAGGCGTGGTTTATATTTTTCAAGTTCTATCAGGATGTTTATTATACATAAAAACTGAAAATTCAGGGGCACCTGGGTGGCTCAGTGGGTTAAAGCCTCTGCCTTTAGCTCGGGTCATGATCCCAGGGTTTTGGGATCAAGCCCTACATTGGGCTCTCTGTCAGCAGGGAGACTGCTTCCTCCTCTCTCTCTGCCTGCCTCTCTGTCTACTTGTGATCTCTGTCTGTCAAATAAATAAAATATTAAAAAAAAAAAACCTGAAAATTCAGGAAGCATAAAGAAGATAAATATCACTTAAAGTCCTTTCTGCCCAGGGGCGCCTGGGTGGCTCAGTGGGTTAAAGCCTCTGCCTTTGGCTCAGGTCATGATCCCGGGGTCCTGGGATCGAGCCCTGCATCGGGTTCTCTGCTCAGCAGGGAGCCTGCTTCCCTTCCTCTCTCTCTGTCTGCCTCTTGCCTACTTGTGATCTCTCTCTGTCAAATAAATAAATAAAATCTTAAAAAAATAAAAAATAAATAAACTACTGGAACTATATCAAAACAAAAAGCTAAAAAAAAAAAAAAAAAAAAACCTTTCTGCCCAGATAAAAGGACTCTGAATATTTTGTTAAAGTAATAATAGCAGCTGTTCTTACCCTTGGTGTAATAAATGGAGGTCTTTTCTTGACAATTCTGTTTCCCTGTAACTCATATTAATCACGCTTCAAGGCATGTTGGTTTTACTGCCAGATGTAGGTCTCCTGTCTGTGTACCTCCTTTGGCTCTACCACCAGCTCTCTGGTCCTAGCTACTTGCCCAGATGGCTGCGGTAACCTCAGAGTTAGTCATCTGGTTTCTGTTCTCTCCCACATTTAATCCATTTTCCCTATAGCAGCCAGAAGCATTTTTTTTTTTAAAAGATTTTATTTATTTATTTGACAGAGATCACAAGTAGGCAGAGAGGCAGGCAGAGAAAGAGAAAGAGGAGGAAGCCAGCTCCCTGATAAGCAGAGAGCCTGATGCAGGGCTTCATCCCAGCACCCTGGGATCATGACCCGAGCTGAAGGCAGAGGCCCCAGTCCACTGAGCCACCCAGGTGCCCCTAGAAGCGTTCTTTTACAAAAATTGGATGATGTGGCTCTCCTTGAAGCCCCTTATGTAGAAGAATAAAATTCAGGCCTTTGTGCACTGTAGACCTTTCTTTGAGTTCCTTGAATTCAAGTTCTGTCCTGTGACAAGTTGCCTTGCATGTTTCTTTGTCAGAAAAGCAGGCTCCTTCATCTTCCAGTCCTGACGCCCTGTGACCTCAAGCTGTCCATATGTGAGCTGCAAGCATGTGCTCTCTAAGCTTGCCAGGTCTTTCAGCTGTCTGCTTACCTGTCCCATCCTCGTGGAGCCCTTCTCAGATCCTTCCCCAAATCTGTCATTCTCTCTAATGGTTTCCTGATCTTTTTTCTTTTTTTTTTTTTTTAAAGATTTTATTTATTTGACAGAGATCACAAGTAGGCAGAGAGGCAGGCAGAGAGAAGGGGGACGCAGGCTCCCTGCTAAGCAGAGAACCCGATGTGGGGCTCGATCCCAGGACCCTGAGATCATGACCTGAGCCGAAGGCAGAGGCCTAACCCACTGAGCCACCCACGTGCCCCTTTTCTCTTTGTCAAGTAAAGATTTCATTTATTTATCTGAGAGAGAGTGCACGCGGGAGAAGCAGGCTTCCCCTGAGCAGGGAGCCCAATGTGGGACTCGATCCCAGGACTCAGGGATCATGACCTGAGCCAAAGGCAGATGCTTAACGAATGAGCCATACCGGCACCGTGGTTCTCTGGTCTTTATCACACTTGGCCCAGTTTATAAGTACAGATTTATTTCTGTGTTTATCTGGGTTCTACCCCCTTTACTGGACTGTGAGCTCCACAGGAGTTCAGTGCTCATCATGTCTGGCTGGTCCCGCACAGCACCTTGGGTGCCTAGCCTAGGCTATACCTGGGAAATTCCTGAGTGAGTGGGTGAATGAAGAATTTTGGAGCTAATTTTGTGACTTCTCCTTATCGTACATTACTCAACAAATGTTCAGAAAGCAACTTTGTGTTAGGATGGTTTTGACCATCTCCTGTACGCAGGCAGAGTGCTAAGAGCCATTAGAGCCAACATTTGTGTGTTTCTATATGTGTGTAGGTTGGATCCCAGAGACTGTGGAGGAATGGAAGCTTCTCCTACATCTCGTACAGAACAAGAGCACAAAACCAAGCCCCCAGAAGGTACCAAATGGGAACTTCAATGATGGACCTTCCCCCATCAACATGGAGAATGTGGCACTCCTGTTAGCTAAGGCCATGGGCCCAGATCGGGCCTGGACCCTCCTACAGGAATGTGGTTTAACGGTGGAGCTGTCAGAGAGGTTTACCAGAACCTGTGATATCCTAAGGATTGCTGAGAAAAGGCAGAGGTAATAACTTGTCGCGCCTTGTCACGCCCTTTCCACAGGTACTTGGGGAATGTGGAAGCTCACAGATTTTCAGAAGGGGGTGGGGCTCTAGAGATGACTCAGCCCCAGCCTTTCCCTAGTAGCTGAGGGCGCTGAGACTTCTCTGCTGCTGAAGGACGAGCCTAAGGTAATGCTGTGTTTCATAGTCATGACCGAGACCCTTGTGGACCAATGTGAATACCCAGGGCTGATATGTACCAGTTTGCAAAGACAGCACCAAATGTCACATTGTCTCAGGGCTTTTTTTGTTTTTGTTTTCTTCGTGGTGGTAAAATACAGATAACGTAAAATTTACCATCTTAACCATTTTTAAAGTGTCTGATTCAGTAGTGTTAAGTATATCCATATCATCTTGCAAAACTTAGACTTTACCTATTAAACAACTCCTCATAAACCGCCTCTGTGCAGCTTCTGGCAACCACCAGTCTGCTTTTGTCTCTGTGATTTTGACTTATCCAAGGGAGGTATTCCCCAAGACCACCAGTGAATACCTAAAACCATGGATATATCGAACCTCTATATGTACTGGGTTGTTTCCTATATAGGCATACCTGTGATAAAGTTTAATTTTTAAGTTAGTGAGAGATTAATAATAACTGATAAAATGAACAATTATAACAGCTTACCAGAACAAAGGCTATATATATGAATGTGGTCTTTCTCTCTCTCTCTCTCTCTCCCCCTCTCCATTTCTTGCTCTCTCTCTTTGTCTCTCAAAATATCTTATTGTACCGTACTCACCCCTCTTCCTGTGATAATGGGAGTTGATAAAATGCCCACGTGATGAGATGGACTGAGGGGAGTGACTTAGGCATCGTGACGTAGTATTCGGCTACTCTTGACCTTCTGATGGTATATCAGAAGGAGGATTGTTTGCTTCTGGACCATGGTTGACTGTGGGTATCTGAAACCATAGAAAACAAAACCGTGGGTAAGGGAGGAGGACTACTATATTATAAGTACCTTATATCAGTGAATTCATATGGTGCTTGCCTTTTTAATGACTGGCTTATTTCACTTACCATAGTGTTTTTAAAGTTCGTTGATATTAGAGCATGTGCCAGGATTTCCTTCCTTTTTAGGGTTGAATAGTAAGTAGTCCATTGTGTGGATGTACCGCATTTTGTGGATCCATTCAACGTGGGATGCTTCCCCTTATGGCTCTTATGAGTAAAGCTGCTGTGAGCACAGACGTACAAATGTCTCTTTGAGACCCCGCTTCCAATTCTTTTGGATGTGTACCCAGAAGTGGGATTGCTAGATTATATGGAATTCTATTTTTAATTTTTTGAGGAACTGTTTTCCATAGGGGTTACCATTTTACATCCCCACCAGTAGTGCAGAAGGGTTCCATTTTCTCCATATTCTCAGTAACACTAGCTACTTCTTTTTGACAGTACCCATCCTAATGGGGGTGAGGTGAGAGGATTCTGTGGCTTTTATTTGCATTTCCCTAATGATTAATGGTGCTGTGCATCTTTTCATACACTTGTTGGCTGTTTGTATATTATCTTTGGAGACCTCTGTTCATGTCCTTTTTCCTATTTTTTAATCGTATTGTTTTTCTTTTTTGAATTTTTTGTATATTCTGGATATTAACCCTTTACCAGATACATGATGTACAGATAATTTCTCCTATAGGACAGAATGCCTTTTCACTCTGTTGATCATGTCTTTTGATGCACAGATCAGTCAACTTTTTGAATCCTTTAATTTTCTGTGTGTTTAAAAAAGTGTCTTGTAAAGAAAGGACAACAAAAACTAAATGTGCTTGTTTCTTTTCTCTGGGATTTCAGAGCCTTGATACAAAGCATGCTTGAAAAATGTGATCGGTTTCTCTGGTCTCAGCAGGCCTAGTGGAAGAAGATTGAGCACACGTCACAACGTTGTGAGAAAAACTGAATCATGCTCCCAAACGTCCTGAGTGCGTTTGCTGTTGAAGGAAAGGTACCACCTGAAAACCCCGCCCCCTTCCGGGGTGTACTTTTGTCAGTGTCCCTCACTTCTGCATTTGTGGCTCCATCTGTGCCTTCAGTGTTTCTCAACCAGGATTGAACTTTGAAAGGAATCAGTCCTTGTCTGGTGAAATGAAGTGCCCTGGCATCAGAATATGAAAGTTCCCAGCCATGCCGGCCTTATTCTGAACGACAGTATTACCTTCTCCTTGCTGGTGGATTGGGATAATTAGTTTCCTGTTGTGACTGTCATGGAGGAAGCAGAAGTTTCTCCTCCCAGTTCCATGAAGACGGATAAAGTAACTGGCAGGAGTTGAATTCTTTTTACATCTAGGCTGGAATAGTTGAGAAATTACTGAAATAAGACTTGGCAGAATGGAATTAGCACATCAAAGAAGTGAAACATTGAGCATTCAAGTTAGATATTTACATTAAATGACCCCATATTTAAATTGAGCTAATTTAAAATATATTTTTCCTAGTATTTGATGTTTTCTAATCTGAACCTATATACAAATGACTAATTTATTACTGGAAATGTTTTATCTCTAATCTTTACTAAACGGTGGCCCAAAGGAATCATGCACTTTTAAAAATTATTTTTTAAAAGCCATAATAAAGGAAAGCGAAGTACTAACAAAGACGGTAGTAGGCGCTTGTGTCATTTAAGCCATGTACTAGAATGCCTTCCTTAGGCTCCTGTACCTTTGTAGCACATTAACGTTAATAATAAATGTAAAATCTGTTTTTATTTGAATAGATACAAGGTTTATTGTAAGCAATTTGCAGGAAGGTGTGGGTAACCTCAATGTGGAGTAAGAAAAGTTGGATATGTAATGATTCAGTCATAACACTGAGAGCTACAGACGGAAATGGCTGTCAGACTTCCATTTGATATTCGGATACTATGTAACCAGATGGGTTGAAGAGATTATCAGGGAAAGGAGGCTCACACAGTTTCATAGAGTTTTGGGAAGCATAAAAAACCTAACGATTCTGCTCAAAAGTGGGAGTAGGGTGGGTGGGTGGGTGGGTGTGTTTGTGTGTGGTTTCCTCTTACCAAGCAATTCTCTGACACCAGTTGGGTGGCTACAGTTCAACCCATTTCTGACACTACTGACCCAGAGGTAGCATCAGATCCCACAGGTAAAGGGCTCAGTCCTAAGAGTGCCCTCCATTTTATTTTGTTAAATGTAAATTCAGTTCATTAACATGTAATGTGTTAGTCAGAGGTAGAGATCAGTGACTCATTAGTCTTATGAACACCCAATACTCATTACATCATGTGACCCCCTTAATGTCCATCACCCAGTCACCCCATCCCCTTACCTCCCCACCCCCGCCCTCCGCTTTGCCCACTAATTACATGTCCAGGTTGTTACCTGTACTTCTGACCAACTGGCTATAAATCTGAGGTCCTCATGATCCCTTCCTTGGGTTTGATAATTTGATTAAATTACTAGAGCAGCTCCCAGAACTCAGAGAAACAGTTTATTTACTAGATTGCCAGTTTACTATTTAAGGACAACTCGGGAACAGCCAGATAGAATAGATGCATAGGGCAAAATTTGGGGAAAAGTGTGAGGAGCTTCCGTGTCCGCTCCAAGCTCCACCTTCTCTGAATATGACATGGTCATCAGTCCAGAAATTCTCTGAGTCAAGTTCTTGGGGTTTTTTATGCCTTCGTTACAAGGGTGTGGTTGATTAAATCACTGGTTACTGGCCATCGAACTCAATGTCCAGTCCCTCTCTCCCTCCTGAGGTCGGGGTGGGGCAGTGGTTTAGAGGATGGGATTGAAGGTTCCAGTTCTCTAAATCACGTGCTTGGCTCTACTGGCAACCAGCCCCCATCCTTAGGAGCAGTCCAAATGTCACCTCATTAGTACTACAAGACACCTCTGTGGCGCTCATCTTTTAGGAAATTCCAAGGGTTTTTAGGAGCTGTATGCCAGAAATGGGAGGAAGGCCAAGTACATATTTCTGTTGGTCACAATATCTTACCTTCCCACTAGAATCAGCTGGGTTTTGTCTGTATTGGATTATGTCAAATGTTCGTCTGTACTGAGGTAAAGGGCAAGATGCTTCCTTTCACTGGCCATCGGCTTCTGTTGTCACATGATGACTGTCCAAAAGAGGACCCAGAAGAAATCTCAGAAGGAGATGGCTTGAACTGGCCTGATGGTGCAATCATTTCCTGACAGATTGCTCTAAGGGATCATACAGCTGTCCTCATTTGCCAAGAGGGTACAGAGAAATTTCTGGCATTAAAAAAATAATAATAATAAATAATAATTTTTTTTTTAAATCACATCCTCGAATTTATTTTCCAAAGTAAACCAAGCAACAGCAAAAAAGCCCCTTCAGTTAAGCAATAAAGTTTCAACAGTCAAGTGGATATTAGGCAGTATTTCCCAATACAACTTGTATCTTTCACTGGCCTAAAAATTCTAGAGAGTGACGCAGGGTGGCCTCACTTTCAACAGGGCTACAGGGTAGCGTAGTGGCTAAGAGCTTGGGTGCGGAGGCGGGCTGTCTAGCTTTGAATGTTGTTCTGTCTCCTAAATGACCTTGGAGAAGTTACTTTGTTTCTGTCAGTGTCAGTTTTCTCATCCATACGATGGGGACAGCAGTAGCACTCAGGATGGTTTGAGAAGTGACGGAAGTCCTGAATGTGATGAAAGTGAAGCATGGAGCAGGCGCTCAGCGCAGAGAGTGCAGGGAGAGCCATCTCTCCCAGACACATGAGACTGAAGTGCAGGGCAGTAGAGCTCGGGACAGTGCGCGGGGAACACGTGTTAGCTGTGGTGTGCAAGGGCTGGAATATCCTTGTGCCCAGTAGTGATCAGACACGAGTAAGCTGGTTTGTATGACTCCGAGAGAGCGGGAGGACCAAAGTTGAAGTTAAGAATGTCCTTGCAGAGGTGCCTGGGTGGCTCAGTGGGTTAAGCCACTGCCTTTGGCTCGGGTCATGAACTCGGAGTCCTGGGATCGAGCCCCACATCGGGCTCTCTGCTCAGCAGGGAGCCTGCTTCCTCTTCTCTCTCTGCCTGCCTCTCTGCCTGCTTGTGATCTCAATAAATCTCTCTCAAATAAATAAAATCTTAAAAAAAAAAGAAAAGAAAAGAATGTCCTTGCATGTGTTAAATTTGTCCCTGTCCTGCCCAAGGCTCGGAACCTTGTGGCTGTCCTTGCCTCTCCCCTCCTCAACTCTCATGCGCCATCCCTCGGGAAATGCTCTCCCTTCTGTGTTGGTGGTGTTTTTCCATCGGTCAGTTTTTTCCCCCACTTGCTGTTGCCACTGGTCCATGTTCGCATTCCTTCTTGCCTGCCTGGACAGTCGGAGCAGGTTTAATGACCTTTCTTTCTTCACTTCCAAACTCTACCTTCCCCTCCGCTACCACTCCGTGTTAGCTCCTTAAAATAGAAGCACCTAGGTATCCCCCCAAGTCAGGTGACTCACAAACTTGCTACACATTGGAGTCACCGCAGGAGCTAGTGGCAAATACTGATGTCGGGGATCCTGCCCCAGGCCTGGGATCTGCAGATCAAGGGTCTGATTTAATCCTCCTACTCGTACATTGTTCCTAGATTTAGCTGAAGAGTGATCTTGAATTCTCTAGAAACCCCTGACTTGGTCTCACGGGAGGTTAATGAGAGATCCACCGCCAGATTTCTTGTCCTCTTGAGACACAGCCTTAATCGGGCCTCTTCCCCATTTGTAACTTTTGGTGGCTCCCCTCTGCTTTCCAAATAAAGCCCGAATCCTTGAGCTTGTCGTTGAGACCCGTTGGTGACTTGTTTCCAAGTTCAGTTTCTCGGTTCCAGAGTTTATCTCTCATCCTGGGCTCTCTGCTTCTGGATACGCTCTGCATGTGAACCTCTGGTTGGGCCCCTGCTTAAATTAACCTCTGAATGACAAGTGTGGGTTACCTTACATTGTGATAAAATAAGCATAACACAGACTTCATCATCTTAACCATTCTGTGGCCGAACAAGGGGCTGACATCTCTCCTTGTGCCCGGAAACAGAAACTTTAGAGTGGGGTCAGAGCTTTTCCTACCCCTTCGTTTAGAAGGCTCTGCATTCCACTAAACTTCTGAACAACACTGTAGAGTTGCGACACAGCTGCTGTGTGGTGTCTGGAGTTTCCAGGCAGCCCTGGCCTTCTGGATCAAATGCAGATCACAGAAGCAGCCCGGAAAAAAATCCTTCATGGTAATTCTTTCCAGAGGGCTCAGAAAAATACTGACTGGCACCACTGTGGCCTAAATACAGAGAATGTTTTCCCAGATTGTGGTTTTCCCATCTTGCCCAAGTAATACATCTTTCTAGATGGACAACTCTGAATCATAGTGAATATTCAAATTGATTTCCCTCTAGTGATGTGGGCAATATTTATACCTGTTATCAGTAGGTAAAACCTGGGTTTAGTGACTTTGTGTCAGTGTTTTCGGGTGTTTTTTTTTAAGGTTTTTTTTTTTTTTTTAGATTTTATTTCTTTTTCAGAGAGACCGAGAGAAGAGAGAATGAGAGAGCGCGTGCGCACAAGCAGGGGGAGCACCAGAGGGAGAGGGAGAAGCAAGCTCCCAACTGAGCAAGGAGCCCGATACAGGACTCGATCCCAGGACTTGGATCATGACCTGAGCCAGAGGCAGGTGCTGACCTGATTGTGCCACCCAGACGTCCCCAACATCTTGGAATTTTAATTGATTTCTGAATAAGGTTCTCCACATTCTTCTTTTGCTTTGGGAACCCCATATTAAGTAACTGGCTCTGGCTGCCATAGAAGATCTAAGGTGGAGTCTGAGATTATACGTTTCCAAGAGATTCCCAGGCCATGCTTCCTTGGATTGCCCTTTGGGTAGCAAGGCTTGGGCTAAAAGCTGGTAAAGCAGCAATTTGGAAGGAGCCAAGGCGCCAGCAGGTGGATTACTTGCCATGTTAAGCGGAACATAAATCTTTGCATTCCTTAAGCTACTGAATCTCTGTGACAGCAAGTTAGCTTTAGTCTAATTGAAGGAAGGGAAGTAGAACCGGTCTCACAGTCTGTTCTGTTCTCAGTTTATTTCAGCTTAAATAATTATGGAGAAATAGCCTTCTGTGAAGTGTGCCAGGAAACTGGCCTCTGACCATGTCAGACTTAAGCTTAGGCTCTCTGGTCCCCCCTCCTCTGTGCTGGTGGATGCCAGCTGGAATGGCCCTTATGACCTAGGGGACTGGAGAGAAGGAGGAGCCAAGGCCGTGCCGGTCAGGCTGACCAGAGGCAGCCCCTAGCTAACAAAAACTTGCTTCTTATTGCCCTTGAAACTTACCCCCCACTGGGGACGTTGTGGCTCATATGTTCCTCAGACCCCCTAACTGAAACGGTGATCACATCACCCTGATTCTACCCCAACTTCTAAAAAACTTCTGTTATAAGAAAACAAAAGCAAGTTGTCTTAAGCAAAATATTACATGGTGTGCTGGAGATCCAGTCTTGTTGCTAAGAATGTCACCAACCCCATAGCTTTCCCAGTCTCTCAGAGAGCACTGTGCTCCAGATCCTGTCCCCCTGGGCTGGACTCTGTCTGTGTGGCACCACTAGGTTCATGGCTCCCCATTTCACAAGTCCATTAGTTTACATTTCTCTGCCCTTCCTGCTTCCCTCCCCCTCCCCTTGGCTAACCAGTGCCTTTTCCTCTCTTCTCTCTTATCTTCAACTGAACATCCCATCAGTGCCTTCCTTCCAGAGTGAATTTACTCTACATGCCTTGGAGATCCCTGTGCTTTTCCATGAGCTTTAGAAAAGCACAGGGTTATGGTATATCAGGTCTGGCTTATGTACTACCTCAGATCCTGTGGCCCCCTCGTCTTCCTGCAGCCCGTTCTCTGACAATCCCACATGGGCTTGGGTCCTTTTCCTGCAGGAGCAGCTGGGCAGCACCTTGCTTTGGGTCTGTTCCATAGGGCTTCTGTTTCCTACACTAGGGAAGCCCTCGGTACTCACATGTGCACAACCACGAAGTGCAGGAACCCTAATACTCTAGGGTTCACATTTGACCAGTAGAAATGGAAGCCAGTTGATAGGTGCTTTTCTTTTTTGAATCCTGGTGGATAGGGCTCAGGCATCTGGTACTGCATCTTCAGGATGTCCCAGTGGGATTGAGCTCCAGCTCTAAGGCTCTTACTTGTGGCCTGCCCTATAATACATCCTTCTCTTGGCCATGCTCCTCCCATGATCTACAACCCTGTCTCTCATGTCTGCTCCGTGGGGTTGTTTCCCAGTAAAGTACCTGAGAACCTAGGGGAGGCGGTGGGAGTGAGGAAGGCAGGAGGTGGGAGGATTCTTCTATTTGAGGCTTTATCACTTAGACTTAATCCACTATTCAAGTTAGGGGTCCATTAGGTAAGCAAAAGTAGATAGATTGTTTCTCCCCTGACATGACCCACTTCCTATCCTTCCTCCTACCCTGATGCCCTCAGTTCCCCAGAACTAAGCCCCCTGACCTATCTCCCTACCTGCACGTGCAGCTCAGCTCATAGCTTGCTATAGAAAGTACTGGAGGCTCCTCCCTGTCTAACCTCCAGGCAGCCCTCCAACTATAAACTGGGGTACAGGGGAGCATGGCACGGCTATATTTATCCAATAGTGAGAGATCCAGAGGGCCCAGGGCCCGTTCAGATGGTGGCCCAAATGCCAAGCAGATTCCAAGCTGTTCTATTAACTGTAAGTCCCTATCAGAGAACTGGGAATTTTAATTATTATGTATTAATACTGTCCAAGGAAGTAGTGGTGTAGGTTAAGGGAGGAGCCTCAAGCCAGACTTCCTGTGTTCAAATCCTGGCTTTACCACGCATTAGCTCTGTGATCTTGAGCAGGTTACTCAGTCTCTTTGCCCCTTGGTGTCCTCATCTGAAAAATAATCTGCCCCATAGAGCTGTGGCCAACTGGGACTAGAACAAGCTCTGTAAATATTAGCCATTATGACTAGTATTATTATTAAAATACTCTCCTGGCTAATCCCAGTAATCCTGGTTCTTATTTTTTAACCAAAACATAGTTAATATTTCACACTAAACATAGCAAGAGTTGTGCTTTTCTTTTTTCATATGGAGATGGTAATAATATTTTTTACAAAATTCCCTATGCATAAGATAAACAACAGATTCTTTTGTTGTATTATCAAAATAATACTAAACAGAATTTTTAAAAAACTCCCCTGGGTAAAATGGGTATTACCTGAAATGACCGCATAGTATTCCATTTTATGGTCATATTAAATCATTCGTATTATTTGATGAATGTTCTCTCCTTCCCCCACCCCACCCCCGCCCCAGGCCCTAGTCTGTTATTTACATTTTTTTCCTCATACAGTTTTTTTTTTTTTTTTTTTTTTTTTTTTTTTTTTTTTTTTTTTTTTTTTTTAAAGATTTATTTATTTATTTGACAGAGAGAAATCACAAGTAGATGGAGAGGCAGGCAGAGAGAGAGAGAGAGAGGGAAGCAGGCTCCCTGCCAAGCAGAGAGCCCGATGCGGGACTGGATCCCAGGACCCTGAGATCATGACCTGAGCCGAAGGCAGCGGCTTAATCCACTGAGCCACCCAGGCGCCCCTCCTCATACAGTTTTTTAGTTGAGATGTAATTCACATACCATAAAATTCACCCTCTCTGAGTGTTCAGTTCAGAGGTTTCTAGTATATTCACAGTATTGTGCATTCTTCACCTCCGTGTAATTCCAGAATATTTCCATCATGCCAAAAGGAAACTTCATACTCTTGCAGTCACTCCCTACTCCCCCTCCTTCCAGGCCATAGCAACCACTAATCTTTCTTCTCTGGATTTGTCGTTTCTGGAAATTTCATAAAAATAAAATCATATATAACCTCTTATGTTTGGCTTCTCTTATTTAGCCTAATGTTCTCAAGGTTCATTCACGTAGCATGTATTAGTACTTCATTCCTGTTACGGCTGAATACCATTCTGTTGTATGAATATACCACATTTTGTTTAAACACTCATTATTGATAAATACTTGAGTTGCATCTATTTCTTGCATATTTTGAATAATGCTGCTACTTTGGTCATGGAAGGGACAATGCTTTTTCTTAATGGAATAGACACAATGGGTATAGATTGGTCTTCCTTGCATCCAGTGCTTCTTCCAAAGTCTGTGGACTTACTGAATGCCTTATGCACTACCATGGTATTTGTTTTATACAGTATTACTCTGGTTAAAGAACTCGTCTGCAACAAATAAAACGTGGCAGTGGGACTATGCTCCTGGAATTCACTGGTTTAACCATGTTCCCTATTATCCTGAAGTAGCCGGCTGGGTAGAGTGGTGGAATAATGTTTTGAAAACTCAACCACAGTTCTAGCTAGAGAGCAACACCATTATCATAATCCCTGCAAGGGATGAGGCAATCCCCCCCTCCCCCGCCACCCTTATGGTATGTGCTTTAAATCAGTTTCCAATATATGGTACTGTTTCTCCCATAGCCACATTTCATGAGTCCAGGAATGAAGGCAAGGAAGTATCATTTTAGTGGTTTCTCTCACTATTACCCCTACTGATCCACTAGCAAAATTTTTTGTTTTCTGTCCTTGTGACTTGAAGTTCTGGTGGTCTAAAAGACTAGATCCAAAGAGAGGAACCACCCAAGGGAGAGAATATTCCACCTGTAGACAAGAGCTTGAGCCCACACCTGTGGACTTCCAGCCTGCTTGTGATCCTCCCTGCTTGGTTGCACGAAAAACAGGTCTTCGCTGTAGACTCTGCGCCTCCTTAGCCAGCCCCTGCCATTGCATAAGCCAATTCCTTGTGAGAGATCTAAATCTAGACCTATCTCTATGATCCTGTTCCTCTAAAACAACTTATAGTACCAAATTCTGTGTCAGAGTTGACCAGAGAAGTCGAACCAATAGGCCATAGATGTATATATTAATGGCCTTATTACAAGGAGCTGGCTTGCAGAGTTGTAGGGGCTGGCCAAACAGTCAGGAGAGGCAGGCAGGATGGCAAGATCCAAGGGAAAGGAGAGCAATTGTAGGCCCAGTACCTATTTGGAGAGCAGGTCAAGGAAGAGTTAAGCCTTTTTCTAAAGGCCTTCTGACTGAAGAAACAAGTTCCACCTAGGATAATCACCCATTGGATTAAAGATAATTTATTAAACACTTCAACCATGTCTGCAAAATACAGCAGCATGTAAATTAGTGTTTGAATAACGGAAGGAAGACGTGTGTATACAGCAAAGTGGCTCTGGCTCCCCTTCATCCTTTAACCCTGGGCAGGGAGTATCTCCTACGGGCCATCCAGCTGGCCTCACAGAGAAGTGTGAGGGGATAGTTCAGCCCAGCCAAGTGGACACATTCAAAAGCCATGACTGGGAGTCACAGTTCTCATTTTTAATGAGAAAGCTTGCAAAGCATTGCTAGAGGAAAGGACTTTTTCTATGATAAAGTGAGATTATGTCAGTTTAGATGGAACTTTAGTGGAGATTTTGGTATAGATTTGGATACTGATCTTTAACATCACCACATTCTGCAGACCAAAATTTGGTATTTGGTATCAAATACCAAATACCCTCCACATATCCCAAACGCTGCTCCCAGGCCTGCCATCCTCTGCAGAATACTTTTCCTCCTGCTTCATTCATTCATTCATTCATTAAGTGTTTATTGAGCATCTACCATGTGCCAGGAGCTCTGTTAGGTACTCTGGGTAACGAGGAGGACATACAACAAGATAGACATGCTTTTTTTAAAATGGAGTCTTTTTTAAAAGATTTTTATTCACTTATTTGACAGAGAAAGATCACAAGAAGACAGAGCAGCAGACAGAGAGAGCAGGGGAAGCAGGCTCCTTGTTGGGCAGAGAGCCCAATGCAGGCCTTGATCCCAGGACCCTGAGATCATGACCTGAGCTGAAGGCAGAGGCTTTAGCCCACTGAGCCACCAGGCACTCCAATACACATGCTTTTTGCCCTTTGTGATGGGTCCTGGGGACAATAATGTACAATAATAGCAGCTACAACTACATTCCCTCAGATTCCTCACCCCCCCTCCCAAAATGTTCTGCGTCTCCTCACTGCCCTCTGTTTACCTTCCTCCCTTTCTCAGGAGTACCTCCTTGCTTCTTTTTTTTTTTTTTTTTAAAGATTTTATTTATTTATTTGTCAGGGATAGAGGGAGAGAGAGCGAGCGAGCATTGGCAGACAGAGAGGCAGGCAGAGGCAGAGGCAGAGGGAGAAGCAGGCTCCCTGCCAAGCAAGGAGCCCGATGTGGGACTCGATCCCAGGACACTGGGATCATGACCTGAGCCGAAGGCAGCTGCTTAACCAACTGAGCCACCCAAGCGTCCCTACCTCCTTGCTTCTTTTCAGGTTAACCGTCATCAGTGAGCTTGACCTCATCCCCTCCTTTTGGCTAATCAGTTAAAAAGTAAATTATTTCAACCATTCGTCCATTCATTCAGTGTTGAGGTTCTGTTATGCACCAGATACTTTGCTTCGTGCCAGATACTTAAAGCTAAATAAGACAGAAATTGTTACAACCTAGGATGGAAGCTGGACCAAGAAAGCCATCAAAACAAAAAACAGTAACAGAAGAACATAAAGAATGAAAAAAATCACTACATATTAATAATAGGAAGGAGAGAATAGCTACAGTAGGTGACTCAGAGCAGTCAGAGAAGGACTCTCTGGAGAGAGTTCCCGTGAGAGACACAGGCTAAGAAGGGAGCAGCCATGGGAAGAGCAGATGGATCGAGTGTATGAGGCACCGTGGCAAACTAGAGCTTGACCTTTTGGTGGCACTGAGGGAAGACCATGGGCCAGGAGGGTGTGACAAAGGAGCGCGCAAAGCCATGAAGGCAGTTGAGGGCATCTTTTAAGAAGGCGGGAAAAGGCAGGTGGTGCCGAACACTCCAGCCTGTGGTCCTGGCTCTACACCCATGCTGTGTGCAACCCCGGACACCGTCCTAATTATGTACCTCCCCACCAGGGTTTCTCCAGCTAACCCCAAAGACTCTGTGTGGCTTACATCAAATAAGACACGTACAGTATAGAGGATGGTTTGACATCTGCAAACAAAGAAAATGGTGGCTACTCTGTGTAATTAGTATTCACCAGCCTCCCCCACCCTGGCAGAGCTGGGGTTGCCTCCCGTGTGCTTCCGTGGAGGCTCTTAATTAAAGTGTGTTGTAAGCATCTATGTGCATATCTGGCTTCCTTTCTAGAACATTGGACCTTGTCAGAAGAAAAGTCATGTAGGAAATAGGATGGAGGGCACCTGGGTGGCTCCGTGGGTTAAGCCTCTGCCTTCAGCTCAGGTCATGATCTCAGGGTCCGGGAATCCAGCCCCGCATTGGGCTCCCTGCTCAGCAGGGAGCCTGCTTCCCCCTCTCTCTCTGCCTGCCTCTCTGCCTGCTTGTGATCGCTCTGTCTCTGTTAAATAAATAAAACATTTCTTAAAAAAGAAAATAGGAAAGGGGCGCCTGGGTGGCTCAGTGGGTTAAGCCACTGCCTTCAGCTCGGGTCATGATCTCAGGGTCCTGGGATCGAGCCCCACATCGGGCTCTCTGCTCAGCAGGGAGCCTGCTTCCTCCTCTCTCTCTGCCTGCTTCTCTGCCTGCTTGTGTTCTCTCTGTCAAATAAATAAATAAAATCTTTAAAAAAAAGAAATAGGATGAAAGTGTATTATGAACTGTAAACTACTGTTCGGTTGGGAGTTATGTTAAAGAGGCTTAGAATTGGGGCGCCTGGGTGGCTCAGTGGGTTAAGCCGCTGCCTTCAGCTCAGGTCATGATCTCAGGGTCCTGGGATCGAGTCCCGCGTCGGGCTCTCTGCTCAGCAGGGAGCCTGTTTCCTCCTCTCCCTCTCTCTGCCTGCCTCTCTGCCTACTTGTGATCTCTGTCTGTCAAATAAATAAAATCTTAAAAAAAAAAAAAAAAAAAAGAGGCTTGGAATCTATCCGGGGGACTGACACATGAAAGGAACGGAGGGGATGAGGTAAAGACGAGCCTGCAGGTATGACTGAAGCTCTGTGAGAGCCCGTGTGCTGCCCGGGCTACTGGAAAGGTTCTTCAAAGAAGTAGAATTTTTATTGGGATCTGAGTTTAAGGACAGTAGGAATAAAGATGAGAAAAACTAATGTAAGAGGCATTCCTCAGGTAGGACCAAAAAGAACTGGTTAAAAATGTCATCAGAGGGGCACCTGGGTGGCCCAGTTGGTTAAGCATCTGCCTTTGGCTTGGGTCATGGTCCCGGAGGCCAGGAGGGAGCCGCAGGCCAGGATCCCTGCTCGGCAGGGTCTGCTTCTCCCTCTCCCTCTGCCATTCCCCCTGCTCTTTCTCTGCCTCTTAAGTTAAAAAAAAAACAAAAAAAATCTTTAGAACCAATGTCATCAGAGACAAGGGCTGCTGTTGGGGAGGCCAAGACATCAGTTGCCAGAACCCCTGGGATGAGGCTTCCCAAAAGCCTGATGGAGAGAGTCTGCTGAGGGACAAGGTGCAGAGGCAGAGCAGAGGACAGGACACAGGTGACTGGGCAATGAAGAGATGGGGACACAGAGAGGTCTGGGAATAGCAACAAAACACCTGGAGAGGCCTCAGCCCGGTAAGAGTAAGAGGCGGAGAGAGGAGATGAGAGGTCTTGTCCTCCGTGCTGTGGGTATCAAAGGGGCGAGCCCATGCAAGCCCTCTCCCACCCCCCAGATTGGAGACCCTGTTATTAGCCAGTCAGGAGACAGAAACTGAGCAGTGATATGAAGAGGGAGGGTTTAACATAAAGAATTATTCTATAGTTGCAGAAGATTGGCTATTAAGGGATAAAAAATAAAGGAAGGATGAATTCAGGACAGGCCTTCCTCACAAGGCCGACGTTAAGGTCTTGTTAGAAAGTGTGTGGCCTTAGTACTTGGCTTGGCAGCAAAAGTTTGCTGGGTGCCACAAGTCAAAGTGGATGAGCAAGAAAGTCCCCAGATGAGGTGACAACAAAACTTGCCAGATGTTGATGATGTCCCTGTGCCACCATTTCCTGGCATGTTTTGTTCCTGGGAGGTTTTGTGTGAAATAAGGTGGAGAAAAGCTTCTCCGGGCAGGGTTCTTAGAAGGCAGGGACAGAAACTGGTTTTCACTGGATTTGACGGCCCCGCTGAGAAACCAACAGAGGATCAAAGTGACAGTGGCCAGATCAGGATGCCACCATCCCGTCCTCCCACAGCTGAGTCCCCTGACCCCAGGGACAGAGAGCACTAAGGCACAAGACAAAAGGAAATAGACACTGAAGTCAGAGAAAGTGACAGGACACCACGGACAGCAGTGAGGGGTCTGGCGTGGAAGGACCTGAAACAGCACAAGTGCAACTAGAGGGGCCTGGACAGGGGAGTAGATCTGATTGGAGAGGGGTGAGTGCAGGGCGTCTGTCCCTGTGATGCTGAGATTTCCTCCCCAGCACATCAAACACAGGGGCCCAGGCTCTGCCCGCTCAGGGTGGAGATGTCCAGCCTTCACTCCTGGGGAGCAAACAAGCCGTCCTTATACCCAAGAGTAACACACACTTTTCAAGTCAGTCTCATTAAGCATTTATTAGACACCTATTAGGTGCCCTCCCCCCGCCTCTGGGGACAGAGAACTCAATGACTGGGTGTTCCTGCCCTCAGGGTCCTCACAGCCCATCTCCCCAGGGCAGAGCCAAGGGAAAGCTCAGTACTTGCTAGGCAGGCCAGGGGGTCGGAAGTGGTTGGGGTCTTTGCCACTCCGGCCCCATTCGTTGGCAGCCTGGTCAGCCTTTGAATCCTCCACTCCGTGGCCGCTGTCTCCATACTTGAAAAGGTCTGTGACTCTCTGAGAATGCTCTCTGGCATCACTGGAATGGAGGAAGGCAGGTGGAGACTCATTAGGGGCTGCTGAGCAACAGGCCCCCGCCCCCACCAATCCCTTCTCTTTCCGAGGGATGGCTGAGAGGGGCCCAGGCCAGAGGGGCTGAAACACGGACCCTGCTCCACACACCGCCCAGGTCAGCCCAGGCTGGTCCCCGTGCCCACAGCAGGAGGGTGGGGGGCCCCCATTCCCACTGGCCTTGCTCTGGCTCTGCCAGCCAGTCAGACCCCACACTGGGCACAGAGGAGAGGGTGGGCAAGAGGACCAGGAGCCGCTGTCTCTACAGGAAGCTTCTCTACTGTAGGCCCTTCCTGGCTCTCTAAGGCCGCCATGCTCAGCCAGGCCATCCCTGCATTCCCGGGGCCCTTGTTACCTGATGACTTTAGCAGCCCAGGCGCCCCCAGGGCCCCTTTGTGCAGCATCATAGTTCCCGCGGGCATGGAAGTATTTGTCCGAATTTTTGTAATTGGCTTCTCTCATGTCAGAGTAGGCTCTATACATGTCTCTAGCCCCTGGAAAGGAAAGAAAATGGAAGTGATCCTCTCTTGGCAAAATAGAGAAAAAGTTTTTCTCCCAGTGATTCTAAGACTTCAGCCTTTGACAAAATCCTCAGACATTTTATTGGCTGAGATAAATATTCCTTTACTTTTCACTCCCCTGGGTGAATGTTAGGAGAATCACACTGGGTGCAAGTTTTATTCTCTGTGAGTCCATTCTAAGTACTTTGCTACTTGGTTTTTGAGTGTGTGTGATGTGTGTGAACAGGAGGTGGGGTCGTCTTTAAGGGATGCTTCTTGTACAAGGGAACCTCTCTACCTGGGAAGGACAGGGGCTCCTTGGACTGGGGCATGAGGACAAAGGCAAGTCTGAATGAGGCTGCTGACCCAGAGGGCTCCCAACCCAGTCGGCGGAAGAAATTCCTCCCTGTGGGCAGCGTGAAGACAACTCAGGCCTGTGTACGTCAGAATATCCGGGGCTTAGGTGGCACCAGAATTGACCAAACTCAATCATAAATGTAATTGATAAAGATGAGTTCCCCCAAGGGAACTTTATAGAAATGGGGTCACCATCAAGGCAGAAAAAGAGCAACTGACCCACCAGCTCTAAAGTCCAGTGTTCTCCCCAGTAAATGGAAGAGTATTGACTTCCACAGAGTGCTTGTGCAGACAAACTGAGAAAATACGCATAGAACTTCTGGAAGGCTGTAGTTGCCCAGGATGCTATCACCGCTCTGGGCTTTAGGAAGTCTGGGACAAACCCAGGAATGGGACTAAGGAAGAGGAAGAGCAAGCGAGTTACAGACTGAAGGAATCTGATCAGGCTACAGCTGTGCCTGTGAGAATTTCAAAGGATCGACAGTAAACCCTCAAAGCAGTAATCAGTGACTCTCACCAAAAAACAAAAATAAAGATAAATGATGTTGTGTAATACACAAATCGTGGCACTGAGTCTGACTGCTAAGTTGTGTTCCTCTTGCTCCCCTGCCCAGCCAGGCCCCAGGCCCTCAGAACCACCATCACCTAATTCCTTGTGCCTGTTGACTGTGGGGAGCGGAGCTCTGCAGCGTGGCCCTCTGCCTCTCCCAGGGCGTGTCTGCCATTTGCTCAGATACACAAGAGGCTGTGTGATCCCAACACCGTGGGCCATGCACTCTCTGGTCTGGGAGTCAGGACAGCGCTGTTCTATCAAGGTCTGGGGAGCTCTACCACGGGGGCCATCCAGTTCTGCTTGAGGACTTTGTCAGACTCTTCATTATTTTGTGCCTCAGGTCCTCTGTCAAGGGATTATGGCCTCTACACTGCAGGGCTACAGATTAAAACCTGAGGATGAAAACAAATTCATTCATCCACACAAAACTCTTAGAACAGTGCCTATAGGGCACAGGCCCAGCTCAGTGACTCCTGGATGGAATGAGGTCCCCCTTTCCTGGCAGCCTGAAACCCAGCCACAAGTGGTCCCTGACTTCCCGCTAGGTGGCGCTCGCGTCCCAATTGTAAGGAGGGCACGGGCACCCTGGACCCCAGCTCTCTTCCTGCTCCTGCTCCAAGTTGAAGCCCTAAACTCAGTGGCCTCCAGCCTGGGGATCCCCTGGAAGAGTGCAATGCTGCCTAGAAAAGCCAGGGGTGGAGCGATAGGACAGATGTGGTTTAAGGAGAACGGCCATGTGTAGTAAGTAAGCCCTAGAGACCTAATGCACAGTATAATGAACACCAAACAATATTGTAATTATGAAATATGCTATAGTCTAGTTAATTACTTCAACTCCTAAAAAGAAAGGATAATTATGTAACATGATAGAGGTGCTAATTATAGCTACAGTGGCAATCAGATTAAATATATAAATGCATCAAATTAACATGACATACACCTTAAACGTATTCAATGTTATATGTCAGATATAGTTCAGTTTAAGAAAAAAAGCCTGGGAAACTGCTATCTTGAAAACCATGCTTCTTTTCCCACTTGTGGCCTTTGGCCTGTGTAGACATGGCCTCCGCTCTGGGCAATCCTGGAGGGAATCCAGGGGCAGCCTCCCCCTGCTCCCATGCTTTTGACCTTACCTTGGCCAGCTTCCTTGAGGAAGCCTAACCATCTTTGGCTGCTGACGCCCAGGACCAGGGAGCACAAGAGGATGCCCAGGACAAGCTTCATCCTGCTACAGACTCAAAGACACACAAAGATGACAGGTGTTTAGTTTTTGTTTGGTCTGATTTGGGGGGAGGGGTGATGTTGACCTATTGTATTTCAAAACTGAGCCACACTCAGGATTATCTCTATCTATATATCCACACACACAGACACACATGCATATGTGTGCACATACATCCGTGTATATATATATATGTATGTACATATGTGTAGAAAGAGGTAGACAGTATGTATACATATATTAGGCAGGCGATACATAGATACATAGAGAATTCCAAAGGGTCCACTTGTCCATTTCCACTTGCCTCATTGGAATCCCAGCATGAGAGACTGCGCTGCTTTTTTTTTTTTTTTTAAGAATTTATTTATTTAGTTGACAGAGGTTACGAGTAGGAGAGAGGCAGGTAGAGAGAGAGAGGAGGAAGCAGGCTTCCTGCCGAGTAGAGAGCCCGAGATGGGACTCGATCCCAGGGCCCTGGGATCGTGACCTGAGCTGAAGGCAGATGCTTAACCCACTCCTGATAGAAACCACTATGCGGGGCGCCTGCTTTCGGCTCAGGTCATGATCTCAGGGTCCTGTGATGAAGTTCTAAAACCTAGGTGAGGTTCGGTGGGCTGAGGTCCAGAGCCAATGACCAAGAAAGAATTCTTGAGACATCTTTGGTGCAAAATGGTGGTTTATTAAAGTAGGGGGACAGGACCCATGGGCAGAAGAGCTGCTGCGCCGTTATCCTGAGGAGTGGCTGATTATATACACAGGAGTTGGGTAGGTGAGAACAAAGGGGGAGATGTTAGTCTCTAAGGAATTTTGGAATCTAGGTCTCCAGGACCTTGAGGGGCTAGCTATTGTTGGGAGAAAGGTTATTTATTACTATTAGTAAAAATCTTCTTGTGAGATCCTTTAGATCCTTCTTGTGAGATCCAATGGGCCATATGCTTGGGAATGATTCTCGAAACTATCTTGGAGATCTAGAGATAAAGTTTCACATTTCTCCTATCAAGTGTCCTTGTTAGTAAGATTTGGGTTTAGAAGAAATTTAACTTTATTTAGGGCTTGAGGAACTGAGTTATTTGTCTCTGGAAATTGTGCTATTGTTAAGATAGCTTCTTTGTTGTAAATCTCTAGGACATTGGTAAACCAAGGGAGATTCCTGTCTTGCAGGATTGTGATCTCTGCAAGTTAACTATTTGTTTTTCTTTTAGGGCAGTCAGTCAGGGGTGCCTGAGGAATGTCACACATATTACCGAGAGGAGCAGGAGCGGGTGGAGAAGGGGGTGCAAGGTGCCAGCTTTTGCTTTGTCCTCAGCCAGCCTCCTGCTCCCTCATCACTGGGATCGAGTCCCCGTATTGGGCTCTCTGCTTAGCAGGGAGCCTGCTTCCCCTTCTCCGTCTGCCTGCCTTTCTGCCTACCTGTGATCTCTGTCTGTCAAATAAACAATAAAAGAAAACACTAAATCTATAAAAAAAGAAAAAGAAACCACTTTGCATTTCAATCCTCACCTATGAGCCCTGACACCCAATGTATAAAAAGCTTCCAAAGAAACGTCTGGGCATTGCGTGACCATATACCAGTCTGTAGAATGAGATGAGTGAAACAATGCACAAATATTGGTGGAACGCCTGCTCTACCCATCCCAGAGCCCCCACCGAGGAAGTACACGACTAAATCCCAGTCCCAGAAAGCATTCACATCTGCTGACTCCTAATTGTCAGGCTACAAGACGCAGGGAGGAAGCAGAGAGCTGGGACACAGCCCAGGAATGCTGTGGGGAAAGGGAATCTGCAGAGAACAAGTGCTGGAAAAATTCTAGCACCTTACCTTGGGCTGTGGCTTCCCGCAGATCTCCCAGTGAAGCTGAGCTTCCTATGAGAGATGCCTGCACTTTATATGCTGGGGCTGTGCTGGGGGAACAAGGGGGAAAGACAGGTTTGAAGCCAAACCCTGAAATTTGGGAAATTTTCCTTGGCCAGAACCCAGCAGCTTGCACAACAGGCTCCTTCCTTGTTCCTCTAAGGGTCTATTCAGCCAGAGCAGCCCCACCCCAGTTGAACTGCCATTTTGCTTTAAACTTAAATTGACTTTGCTCCAGGGGAACTTACTTAAAAACAAGTCCTGGAAACCAGTCCCACATAACAAAGTCCAAGTACAAGGGTGGGTCAGGCCAGGTGGAGGTATTCAATCAGTGGGGGCGCATACCAAGGAGTATGGGCCCCTCCCTCTGGGCATCTTTTGGGCGCCAATTCTGAACTAGGTGATAGGCTGGTTCAAATGTCTACTAGGGTAAATTGTAATTCAGTTGGTCACCTAGCAGGACTGTGCAGCTTTCTTTGTGTGTTACAATCTCATTGGCCACCTGTGCATGGCCAGGCCCAACCACATGGCCTTTGCTCTATAAAAGTTAGTCTGGAAAGCAGGGAGGGGTCATCCTCTCTGTAAGGGGTGGCCCCGACGGGTCTGTTTGACCATAGGTTTGATTCTTGATGCTTGGCACGAAATAAAGCTTTGCTTGACTTTTGCTTTGTATCAGTCTTGCTCCCTTAATCATGGACCCATTATTGGGGTACCCATTTTGGGGGGGACCCAACATTCCCATCTAATTTCCCAGGTTGTGCAACCTGGCAGCTTCCAGAGTGCAGCAAACTTGGGGTTTTCTGCCTGTTTTCAGTCTCCTTCCTGGTGAGGAAAGATTTCCTTCCCAACACAATGAGGTACTGACAATGGGTGTGAAGAGTAATCAATATTAGACAAGAGATTTGATTGTCTAAAGAATGAGCATAGAAGGCGAATGGAAGAGCAAACAGACTCCACTGAAGGAAGAGATAAGGAGAAGCTGGGTCCCCGGGGAGCAGGGGTAGGACAGGAAGGACCGGGAACAGAAAGCTTCCAGCACCAGCGTGGTGGCCTGGATGCTGGAAAAGGGAGTCCTTCAGACTCGAGTGTGTTCATGACCAGTGGCTGTGGGAGCTCCTAATGGCAGGCTCTAATGGGGGACATCGTGGGTTAGTAACATTGAACTTGTCACGGAGAAATGACATATCCTAGAAGTGATCAGGAAATAGCCAATTGGCTGCTAAATGATGAGACTAGAAGATTCCGGAAGGATGCAGAGAAAGTTGGATGCAGAGCAAGAAAGCTGGGAGGTTGCGAACATGCAGAACAGCTGTTTTGGCTGGAAGAACAGGACTGGGTTTTCCTCTGGGAGTTTAGGAAAATGATGGTGGGAAGCAATTGCATGCAGGCCTTATCAGAGGGATGGGGGCCCTGGTCCCCTCATCTACCCCCTCCCTGACCCTGTTTGTGAAAGGGAAGTTTTAGAGGTCATGGGATTTTCCTGGAGAGGAGAGGATGGTGCGTGTGTGATGTGACAGTGACGATGGGGGATGGAGAGGAAAGACCTGGTTCTTGTCACAGTGGGGTTCGGGGCTGGAAGCCCAAGGCAGTAGGGCCAGGAGGCCCAGCCCAGAGAGTGCTGGCTCAGGGGTGTTGCCTGGGGTGTGTCTGGGACTCGAGGAATATGAACAGACATTGCAGGTACAACACAAGTGCCTCCAGGGCTCATGAAAGCAAAAGTTGGAGCCTGGACAGCCTGGAGGTTGGAAGATACGAAGCAGTAGCCAGGAAGGAGGTGGGACTCGGGCTCCATTAGGAACCCAGAGAGGAAGCAGGAGGCAGAATTCTGATTTGTTACAAGACTAGAGGAGTTCTGGGTAGGACATTGCAAAGGGGACACTGACCCAGGATGAAGCCGATCAGGCAAGGATTCCACTACTGGGAGGGAATCAGGGTCTTGGGTTGGAGCCTGCCAGCATGAGGAGTGATGCCTGTTTCTGGGTCTGGGTCTTATTTGAATTCCTGTAGGTACAGTGAGAAGAGAGGTGTAGGGCAGATAGCTGTCAAAGGATCCCTCTGTCCCTGTGGTTCTTATCCAAGGAAATGGTAAGCAAAATCTGGATATTCTCCACCCAAACGATGCCCTGGGAAATGTGGGGTCACTGAGGTCTCCCTGGTCCAGGCCCCTGAGCTGCTTTGGCTCCCTTAGTCCCAGGAGTAGATATGTGGGGAGAGGGGCAGATGTCAGCCCTCCAGAGCCAGTGGTGACAGGGAGCTTGGGGGCTGCTCCCCAGAGGAGGTCGGTGTAGTGCCCACACCCCTCTTCCCAGGCTCCCCAGGGCAGAAATCTGGGGCCAGTGATCCTATCCTGTGGCATTCTTTTACTCCCTTGGGGCCGCTCCTTGCTGGAAAGCCCTCCCCACTTTCAGACATCATTCAAGCCATTCCCTTCTTTGACAGAAACATTACAGACACAGCAAGTACACTTTCCAGAACCAAGAGGTGCTCCTCACGGGGACTTGGGCCAGCAAGGCTTGTCTCTTCCTTTGTTCCGTCATGTATTCTGTGTTCCTGGAAGGGACGTGCAACTCCCTGCAGGGCCAAGCTTAGAACAGACAGTGGGGACAGGCAGCCATCCCCTTTGTGTCTCCTGTGGACACAAGAGGAAAGACGCTGGGAGGGCGGTATCAGATCTCCAGGCTGCTGAGGCCTCCTGAGTCTTGCATGAGTTGTTGTGTCCCGTGTGCAGAGACTGTGTCCGTGAGGTCCATTGTGCCAGCTTCGTTAGTAGTGACAAGCCCTTTCTTGCCCAGAAGTGACCTGGTTTACAGAGGACATGAGATGGTCCCTGTTGGTTCCCCCCCCCAAATTGGGTACCCCAATAATGGGTCCGTGATTAAAGGAGTGAAACTGATACAAAGCGAAAGTCAAGCAAAGCTTTATTTCACGCCAAGCATCAGGAATCATACTGACTGTCAAACAGACCGGTCGGGGACCCCCTCCAGAGAGGACGACCCCTCCCTGCTTTCCAGACTAAATTATTTATTTATTTATTTATTTATTTAATTTATTTATTTGAGAGAGAGACTGAGAGAGAGCATGAGCGAGGAGAAGGTCAGAGGGGAACCAGACTCCCCATGGAGCTGGGAGCCCAATGCAGGACTCGATCCCAGGACTCTGGGATCATGACCTGAGCCGAAGGCAGTCGTCCAACCAACTGAGCCACCCTGGCGTCCCCAGACTAAGTTTTATAGAGCAAAGGCCATGTTGTTGGGCCTGGCCACACACAGGTGGCCAATGAGATTGTAACACACACAGGAAACTCCACAGTGATGCTAGATGACCAATTGAATTACAATTTACCCTAGTAGACATTTGAACCAGCCTATCACACCTTGGTTAGGATTGGCGCCAAAAGGCTCCCAAAGGCCGGGGCCCATACTCCTTGGTAGCTAGGAGACAGTATGTGCCCCCACTGATTGAATACCTCCACCTGGCCTGACCCACCCTTGGACTTGGACTTTGTTACCTGGGACTGGTTTCCTGGACTTGCTTTTAAATAAGTTTGGGGGGGGGCAGGGGGAGGGAGGTCAATTTAAGCTTTTGCAAAATGGCAGTTCAACCGGGATGGGGCTGCTCTGGCTGAATAGGCCCTTAGAGTCCCCCTCCTCTAGGAGCCCTGTGTGACCAGGCTGTGGAGAGGCCACAGAGACCTTCCTTTTCTCGGTTATAGTGAATTTCAGTGGATGAGAAGAACAGCAAGCCTGTGAGAGCCAGAAGCCAAAGCTAGACAGACAAGATACCCCACAGGATAATGTGACCAAGCGAGGGTAGGAGACCTGGGGCCCAGACTTGGAGGGACAGCAGAAGGAAGGTTGAGCAGTCTCCTGAATTTCAAATGAGAAGAATGATGATACCTGCCTGCGAGATTCGCACATATAAGAAATAAAAAATTTGGGGGCGCCTGGGTGGCTCAGTCGATTAAGCCTCTGCCTTCGGCTCAGGTCATGATCTCAGGGTCCTGGGATCGAGCCCCACATCGGGCTCTCTGCTCAGCGGGGAGCCTGCTTCCTCCTCTCTCTCTCTCTGCCTGCCTCTCTGCCTACCTGTGATCTCTGTCTGTCAAATAAATAAAATCTTAAAAAAAAAAAAAAGAAATAAAAATGTGGTCATTCAGAAGATGAGAATGTGTCTCATATATATTTGGTCTTTCACAGGGGCTGCCTCCCAAACCCTGGGAATTCCCTAAGTGTTGACAGTGACAAATGTGTCTTTAGTTACATTCATAGGTGACTCTGGGACCTCACGTAAGGATGGGGGTTGACTGCCAGAAGACCCAGCCATGTGATTAGGGGGACCTTTCATTTCCTCCTCCTGACCTCCATGGAGAGGTTAGGGATTGGAGGGTTTAATCAGTCACCCATGGCCAGCGATTTAAGTAATCCCTTATGCAATGAAGCCTCCATAAAACCCAAAAGAACTGGGCTCAGGGAGCTTCCAGGCCGGTAAACTATGTGGAGACTCAGGAGAGTGGAGAAACAGGACCTGCGGCCTGTGACCTTTCGCCTTGCCCTCCGTGTTTCTTCTTCTGGCTCCAATTTGTATCCTCTTTTATAAGTAAATATAAGTAAGTGTTTCCCCGAGTTCTGCGAGTGCTTCTAGCACATTAATTGAACCCAAGGAGGAGGTGGGATCAACACTGTCTGGGATCGGTCAGAAGCACACAGAAGAGCAGGGTTTAAGGATGGACATCTGACTGGTGGGGGATGAAGAGGTTGAATCCTTAACAGGAGGGATCTGTGGTACCTCGAGTAGAGGGTGTCAGAACTGAGTGAAAGTCTCACACACCGTGCTTAGTGATGTGTGAGGGGAACCCCTCAGACACTGGAACTGGGTCTGGGACCCTAAAACCCTGTCTCATAGGGCTGTTGTCGAGATGGGGTCATTAAGTCTGAAAGTGGCCTGGGTCCGATCTGAGCACTTGAGCAAACCATTTTAATACGGTGAATTCTCCTGGCTTAGCCAAGGCAACTCATAATACTTTATACATTGCAGGAGACAGGAAGATTAATTAGTATGTTATTATGGAGGCCACACATCATGAAGACTTTAATAAGTAAAATTACCAAGCAGAGTTCTATTTTTAAAGATCCTGGTTTAGAGGCACCTGGGTGGCTCAGTCACTTGAATATCTATCTGCCTTCGGCTCAGGTCATGGTCCTGGGGTCCAAGGGTCCTGTTTGGAGATCCAGCTTCTCCCTCTTCCTCTACCTACAGCTCTGGCTACGTGTGCTCTCTCTTTGGGAAACAAATAAATAAAATCATAAAAAAAATAAAGATCCTGGTTTAATTTTTCAGGACATAGCAGTATTCTTTCAAGTCTGGGTGTCTCTGAAGATCCCTTTGTCAGAAAGAACTGTGGGCAGGACAGTGTTTTGGTGCAGAAAACAAGCTGGAGTGCTGGAAGCTGTGCAAAGAGGAGGGACATTCTCTCCTTACCTGGGCAGGACTCTGCCCCCAGCAGGTGGGAGGTCCCGCAGTTGTCTGCAGCCTAAGCCCTGCAATTCTACTGCATAGCCCTGGGAGAAAGAGAGCCTTGAGGAGCCCAAACCATACCATGGGGAACAGAGAGGACCAACGTGGTTTGGGAAAAGACGGAATATTGACTGTGTCATCGTTTGCATGTAAAGGCCCCTCATTTAGTGAAATAAAACTTCACCTGGGCTTCCACCTGCCTGTGTTCCTTTTACTTTTACTCTTCACACTTCTCTTTTCAATCTGAACTACTTCTTTAGTATCCAAGTGAGAAACATTTGTGGGCATCCTTTGAGGCTACGATTCAGGTACGATTTAAAATATTGCTGGTTTTGGGGCGCCTGGGTGGCTCAGTGGGTTAAGCCTCTGCCTTCGGCTCAGGTCATGATCTCAGGGTCCTGGGATCGAGTCCCGCATCGGGCTCTCTGCTCGGCAGGGAGCCTGCTTCCCTCTCTCTCTCTCTGCCTGCCTCTCCATCTACTTGTGATTTCTCTCTGTCAGATAAATAAATAAAAATCTTTAAAAAAAAAATAAAATATTGCTGGTTTTAAAAATAATTACTATATCCAGTACAAGAATACCTTTTTTTTAAAAAAAATACCTTTTTGAAAAAAAACTTAATTAACAGAGTATATCAGTATAAGAGACAAAAGAATGTTCCCCACCAAAGATGTTCATGTCTTGCCTTTTTTTTTTTTTAAGTTTTAGGTGATTTCCTTTGATGAACACTCATTTTTAACATTTATTTATTTATTTAAGTAATCTCTACACCCCATAGGGGGCTCGAACTCACAATCCGAGATCAAGAGTCCCATGCTTTACCAACTGAGTGAACCAGGAACCCCTGATGAACACTAATTCTTTTTTGTAGTTTCTTTTTCAATATCAAGTTGTATTGTAAGGGGATCATTATCTCATTCATTCCTCTGATGATCAATTTCCATAACCTATTTTGTGTCTTTGCTCAAAGTACAGAGACATCATTTACGGCTTAGCTATCTTCACCAACACTATGGGATATATTTCACTTTTCTCTCAAGCTGGAGAATTTTCTTTAACAGCTACCACTTCTGTAAAGGGAAGTTTTGCTTTGCTTCCTTTTTTTTTTCTTTCCTCCTGGGGAATCCTTGAAGCGCTCAGCTTAGACTCAGAGGTGTAGCTGTAGTCTCTTCCCCATCCTTCAATGCACGCAGGGGGATAAAAATAAAATATCACGTTCAAACAACGGAGGAAAGTATTACATTCCTGTGTCCGATGTTGATCACATGCTGCATGTTCTTCCCGAGGAAACAAACGTGGCAGGGGTCGGGGCGGGTGCGGAAAGCATCCATCAGAAAAGGACATGTTGGGATAGCCCCTTTCAGCTTCCTGCGACCAGGATCTTCACCTCCACGGTTAACCTGTAGGGGGCAGCCTCCACGGTTAACCTGTAGGGGGCAGCAGCTCTCCCAACTCTGGGGCAAGGCAACCTGCTGAGGCAGGGGGTGGTTCCTGCTCGGGGCTCCTCACTCTGCCTCTAGCCCAACAGTAGTAACTATCAGACCTAGAAACCATCACTGAAGAGAACAGATCTACCATGTTTCTCCTCTCAGCCGATCGCTGGGGGCTCACAGGTCAGAGAACACCTGCATCCCTGCATGTCCACCCAGTGACATCTGACAAAGCCCCAAGACAGCCATCAGCCACACTAAGCACAACACTACACAAAACCCCACAGTTACCCGACCTTCGAATGACTGTAGCATTTCTCAGCTTGCAGGCTCTTCAGCAGGTTGTTCTGAGCTGGTGAGAGCCAGTTCTGAGGCAGACAGACTCTCTGTGCAGACCCAAAAGGTTCATCCAGGGCCTCTTTTCTAGTTCAAGTTTGGGCATAATACAGAGTCACTGCTCTCCGATCTCAATTTAATCAACTTACAGTGACACAGCACGTGTTCATTTAGATTAGATAACACCCAAAGGTATTTATGTAAGTTAGATACTTTTTTTTGTTGCAAGGAAACATAGTCATCTTTAGGAAGCCCAAAAATATTAGATAATTTGAAATGATAGATAACATCTCTCCTCCCAGGATCTACTCGGAGGCCACATGTTTTTCAGGAAAGTTATACGATCTTAGGGGACACTTAATTCTACGTTATACAAGCTGTGGTAAAAAAAAAAAAAAAAAAAAAAAAAAAAAAAAAAAAAAACCAGAAAATGAAGTTGTACAGCTCATTTTAAAGAAACTAGAATAATCTTTTTTTTTTTTAAAGATTTTATTTATTTTATTTGACAGAGATCCCAAGTAGGCAAAAAGGCAGGCAGAGAGAGAGAGAGAGAGGAGGAAGCAGGCTCCCTGCTGAGCAGAGAGCCGGATGCAGGGCTTGATCCCAGGAACCTGGGATCATGACCTGAGCCGAAGGCAGAGGCTTTAACCCACTGAGCCACCCAGGCACCCCAGAAGCTAGAATAATCTTGATCCCAAAACCAGAGCTGGGCAATACAAGAAAATAAAACAATAGCCCCTTTTTGTTTTCAAAGACACAATAATTCAAAATGAAATAGTGTTAACAAATCAGATCTGAGTGTGAAAAATGCGTCACCTGGACTATGGACTGTAGTTTTTTCTTGGATTGCACAAAGAGGTCAAAACTATGATATTAGTCATTGTAAAAAAGGTAGTAATATTATGTCAATTGATAGCCTAAAGGAGATAAATAATGTCATCTCAATAGATAAAAAAATAATTTGAGGAACTGAAGACATAGTCATGGTTCCAAAAAATCCTTTAGGACACTAAACATTGAAGGTAACTTTCTTAAATGTATCCAATGAAGTTATAGTAAAACATATTGCTTAATGGAAAACTTGTCATCCATTTCTCTGAGGATGTAGAATGAGCAAAGATTGCCAACTATCACCACTGTTTTCTATCATAGTTCTGGAAGCTGTGGAAAATACATAGGAATAGAAAAAGAAAGAAGAGAGAACAGGGATTGAAAGGTAGACATAAAATTGTCATTCCTTGCAGATAGTATAACCATCAACCCCACAAACCCACAAATCAACAAACTGCTAGAATTAATAAGGGGATCGAATAATGGAACCCAACACTTGATCCAAAAATCAACCACATTTCTCTATACTGGAAATAACCAAATAGAAAAAAATGATTAAAAATAAGAAACCAGGGGCACCTGGGTGACTCAGTCGGTTAATTGTCTGCCTTCAACTCAGGTCCTAATCCCTGGATCCTGGGATGGAGCTCAGGAGATGTATCCTGTTATTATCCTGCACTGTATGCACAAAAGTTACTTTTGACAAAGGAGTGCTTGTATGTGTTGTATATATTGTTTGTATATGTTTACATATATTGTTTGTATATATTACGTGCACATATATGTGTATGTTATATACAACATAGCATGTATATGTTATATGTATATATTGTTATATGTATACATCTACATCTACATGGAACATATGCTATATACAGAGACATATAACATGTGTACATATTTATATAACAACAGGATAATAACTTTATCCTATCTTATTCTTTTTTTTATAAAGATTTTATTTATTTATTTATTTATTTATTAGGCAGAGAGGCAGGCAGAGGGAGGGGAAGCAGGCTCCCCACTGAGCAGAGAGCCCAATGCGGGGCTCAATCCCAGGACTCTGAGATTCTGACCTGAGCTGAAGGCTGAGGCTTTAACCCACTGAGCAACCCAGGTACCCCTATCCTATCCTATTCTTGCACCGGCAGGAGAAGAGGGCAACTCTTCTTTCTTGCAGTGAGCAATTTTCCTTCACAGGAGGTTAGTAGGGCCTGTCCTTTTCAAGGCCAAGTTCTGAAATAATGCTGGTTCACAAGCCTAGGAGAAAACCGAATCATATGGGAGAGAAAAGATCAGAATAGGATTGTTAACAGAGGGAATGTGAAATATGGACATCAGCAACATCCTTTTCCTCTTATCATCCATTTTAGACTTTCATGGGGGACCCTGACACATTTACCAATGTGTATCTCATTCCAGTCTTTATTAATCACTATTGATATGTATGGGTGCATTTGCACATTATGTTGTTGGGGGGTGTGATGAGAGAGAAAGGCACATACACGTACATTATATGACATTCGCAGCTTCTCCTCATCTCAACACTGGAATCCCAGTCAGGGCAGGAACTGGGTTGTTGGTTTTCTCACCTTTAACAACCAGCACCTAGGAGAATGCCTAGAATATACTCAATATAACGAGGCTTACTTGAATGGGCATGTTTACCGAAGAAAATGTGCCAAATATAAAATAAGTATAAGGAGAAAAAGAATAAGCAGCGCTAATTTCATCAGCCTGGATTGGGGGAAGGGCGGGAAGAAACTCCTAGAACCTTCCTGTCTGGCTTCTGGTCTATTGTCTAAATGTATGTATATATATGAATCCATGAGCAAATACAGGGATATAATTGTCATTTGATATTCTGCTTTTTCGCTGAACAACTTCTCATGAGCATTTGTCCTTGTTTCTACTCTTCTCCACCCTAAAGGCAGTGACAAAGCTGAAATTCAAGTGTGGTCTTCTGGGAGGGGGCACCTGGATTCTTCCCCATCTGCCATGCACCTGCCACCTGAACTTGGCGGCAGGATAGCACATCCACTGGTAAATGTACACTATCATTTAATTCAGTTATAAAAAATATGCGCAGCTTAATGAGGGCTCTCTCGGGAGAGGGCTACCTGGATAGGAACACCAATCTCTTCTGTGCCATGTCCTGCTCTGTTCCGGGGCCCCGCTCAGTTCCTGCCACATTCTGGGAGCTCATTCAGTAGGCCTTGAACAGAGAATGGATGGATTGATGAGTTTTGGAAGCATCTTTCCCAGGGCAAATAGGAGGAGGTTTGAAAGGCCAGTTGTTAGATTACTCAGACCTTCCTAAATGGGTGCCTTCAGGGGAATTAAGGGAATTTCCCTGAGCAGGGCCACTCCCCCCCAGGTCAGATCATTCTGGGAACACAGCCCTCTGGCCAGCCTGGAGCTCTTGGCACTTTCCCAAGCTCTTTCAGCAAAGGCACATGTGGGTCATTGACTGGAGGCTTTGTGAACATGTTTTAAACAGCATGGCTTGACGGCACTCCATAAATCATTAAGTGTGCACACCACACACGATCTTCTCAGAAAAGACCCGAATTGTCTTTCCCCTAGTTAGAGCCCTAGTTAGAGATTTCAAAAACTGAACCTGGGAAATCAGAGAATTGGGAAAGGGCTCCCTTTGCACCCAAGTTTGAAGAGCAGACTGTACGGTGAAGTTCTTCCCTGTCCCACACCTGAGGACCAAGAGGGTCCACGTACCCCACATCCTGGGAGCTCATTCAGTAGGCCATGAACAGAGAATGGATGGATTGATGAGTTTTGGAAGCATCTTTCCCGGGGCAAATAGGAAGAGGTTTTTTTTTTTTTTTTAATATTTTTTTCAATTTATTTATCTTCAGAAAAACAGTATTCATTATTTTTTCACCACACCCAGTGCTCCATGCAATCCGTGCCCTCTATAATACCCACCACCTGGTATCCCAACCTCCCCCCCCCGCCACTTCAAACCCCTCAGATTGTTTTTCAGAGTCCATAGTCTCTCGTGATTCACCTCCCCTTCCAATTTACCCCAACTCCCTTCTCCTCTCGAACACCCCTTGTCCTCCATGTTACTTGTTATGCTCCACAAATAAGTGAAACCATATGATAATTGACTCTGTCTGCTTGACTTATTTCACTCAGCATAATCTCTTCCAGTCCCATCTATGTTGCTACAAAAGTTGGGTATTCATCCTTTCTGATGGAGGCATAATACTCCATAGTGTATATGGACCACATCTTCCTTATCCATTCGTCTGTTGAAGGGCATCTTGGTTCTTTCCATAGTTCGGTGACCGTGGCCATTGCTGCTATAAACATTGGGGTACAGATGGCCCTTCTTTTCACGCATCTGTATCCTTGGGGTAAATACCCAGGAGTGTAATTGCAGGGTCATAGGGAAGCTCTATTTTTAATTTCTTGAGGAATCTCCACACTGTTCTCCAAAGAGGCTGCACCAACTTGCATTCCCACCAACAGTGTAAGAGGGTTCCCCTTTCTCCACATCCTCTCCAACACATGTTGTTTCCTGTTTTGTTAATTTTGGCCATTCTAACAGGTGTAAGGTGATATCTCAATGTGGTTTTAATTTGAATCTCCCTGAGGGCTAATGATGATGAACATTTTTTCATGTGTCTGATAGCCATTTGTATGTCTTGATTGGAGAAGTGTCTGTTCATATCTTCTGCCCATTTTTTGATATGTTTGCCTGTTTCATGTGTGTTGAGTTTGAGGATTTCATTATAGATCCTGGATATCAACCTTCTGTCTGTACTGTCATTTGCAAATATCTTCTCCCATTCCATGGGTTGCCTCTTTGTTTTTTTTGACTGTTTCCTTTGCTGTGCAGAAGCTTTTGATTTTGATGAAGTCCCAAAAGTTTATTTTCGCTTTTGTTTCCTTTGCCTTTGGAGACATATCTTGAAAGAAGTTGCTGTGGCTGATATCGAAGAGATTACTGCCTATGTTCTCCTCTAGGATTCTGATGGATTCCTGTCTCACGTTGAGGTCTTTTATCCATTTTGAGTTTATCTTTGTGTACAGTGTAAGAGAATGGTTGAGTTTCAATCTTCTACATATAGCTGTCCAGTCTTCCCAGCACCATTTATTGAAGAGACTGTCTTTTTTCCACTATATATTTTTTCCTGTTTTATCAAAGATTAATTGACCATAGAGTTGAGGGTCCATATCTGAGCTCTCTACTCTTTTCCACTGGTCTATGTGTCTGTTTTTATACCACGCTGTCTTGGTGATCACAGCTTTGTAATAAAGCTTGAAATCAGGTAACGTGATGCCCCCAGCTTTATTTTTGTTTTTCAACATTTCCTTAGTGATTCGGGGTCTCTTCTGATTCCATACAAATTTTAGGATTATTTGCTCCAGCTCTTTGAAGAATACCGGTGGAATTTTGATCGGAATGGCATTAAAAGTATATATTGCTCTAGGCAGTATAGACATTTTAACAATGTTTATTCTTCTGATCCAAGAGCATGGAATGGTCTTCCATCTATTTGTGTCTTCTTCAATTTCTTTCATGAGTGTTCTGTAGTTCCTCGAGTACAGATCCTTTACGTCTTTGGTTAGGTTTATTCCCACCTATCTTATGGTTCTTGGTGCTATAGTAAATGGAATCAATTCTCTAATTTCCCTTTCTGTATTTTCATTGTTAGTGTATAAGAAAGCCACTGATTTCTGCACATTGACTTTGTATCCTGCCACGTTGCTGAATTGCTGTATGAGTTCTAGTAGTTTGGGGGTGGAGTCTTTTGGGTTTTCCATATAAAGAATCATGTCATCTGCGAAGAGAGAGAGTTTGACTTCTTCATTACCAATTTGGATACCTTTTATTTCTCTTTGTTGTCTGATTGCTTTTGCTAGGACTTCTAATACTATGTTGAACAAGAGTGGTGAAAGTGGGCATCCTTGTCTTGTTCCTGATCTCAACAGGAAGGCTGCAAGCTTTTTCCCATTGAGGATGATATTTGCTGTGGGTCTTTCATAGATAGATTTGATGAGGTTCAGGAATGTTCCCTCTACCCCTATACTTTGAAGCATTTTAATCAGGAACGGATGCTGGATTTTGTCAAATGTTTTTTCTGCATCAATTGAGAGGACCATGTGGTTCTTCTCTCTTCTCATATTAATTTGTTGCATCACATTGATTGATTTGCGAATGTTGAACCATCCTTGTAGCCCAGGGATGAATCCCACCTGATCATGGTGGATAATCTTTGTAATGTGCTGTTGGATCCTGTTGGCTAGGATCTTGTTGAGAATCTTAGCATCCATATTCATCATTGATATTGGTCTAAAATTCTCCTTTTGGGTAGGGTCTTTTCCTGGTTTGGGGATCAGGGTAATGCTGGCTTCATAGAAAGAGTCTGGAAGTTTTCCTTCTGCTTCAATTTTTTGAAACAGCTTCAGGAGAATAGGTGTTATTTCTTCTTTGAAGGTTTGGTAGAATTCCCCAGGGAATCCGTCAGGTCCTGGGCTCTTGTTTTTTTTTTTTTTTTTTAAAGATTTTATTTATCAGAGAGAGAGAGAGGGGGAGAGAGCAAGCACAGGCAGACAGAATGGAAGGCAGAGGCAGAGGGAGAAGCAGGCTCCCTGCTGAGCAAGGAGCCCGATGTGGGACTCCATCCCAGGACGCTGGGATCATGACCTGAGCCGAAGGCAGCCGCTTAACCAACTGAGCCACCCAGGCATCCCTGGGCTCTTGTTTTTTGGGAGGTTTTTGATCACTGCTTCAATCTCGTTATTAGATATCGGTCTATTCAGGTTGCCGATTTCTTCCTGGTTCAATTTGGGTAGTTTATATTTTTCCAGGAATACACCTTAAAGAACAACAACAAATCAAACCAACTCCACACATAAGAAGGGAAATCATCATGATTAGAGCTGAGATCAATGAGGCAGAAACCAGAGATACAGTAGAATGTATCAATGAAACTAGAAGCTGGTTTTTTGAAAGAATCAATAAGATCGATAAACCATTGGCCACACTAATCCAAAAGTAAAGAAAGTCCAAATTCATAAAATTATGAATGAAAAGGGAGAGATCACAACTAACACCAAGGAAGTAGAAACAATCATCAGAAGTTATTATCAACAGTTTTATGCCAATAAGCTTAGGAGGAAGTTTTGAAAGGCCGGTTGTTAGATTACTCAGACCTTCCTAAATGGGTGCCTTCAGGGGAATTAAGGGAATTTCCCTGAGCAGGGCCGCTCCCCCCCAGCTCAGATCATTCCGGGAACACAGCCCTCTGGCCAGCCTGGAGCTCTTGGCACTTTCCCAAGCTCTTTCAGCAAAGGCACATGTGGGTCATTGACTGGAGGCTTTGTGAACATGTTTTAAACAGCATGGCTTGACGGCACTCCATAAATCATTAAGTGTGCACACCACACACGATCTTCTCAGAAAAGACCCGAATTGTCTTTCCCCTAGTTAGAGCCCTAGTTAGAGATTTCAAAAACTGAACCTGGGAAATCAGAGAATTGGGAAAGGGCTCCCTTTGCACCTAAGTTTGAAGAGCAGACTGTACGGTGAAGTTCTTCCCTGTCCCACACCTGAGGACCAAGAGGCTCCACGTACCCCACATCCTGGGAGAGCATCCAAGAAGCAGCCAGATTTCGTGCGCCCCAGGGCCGATGATGAGGTAAAGGGCAGCCCCGTGAGATCACCACCTCCTTGGCCCATTCTTCCTCTGGGCCTAGCAGAAGAGACCAGGGCAGGAGGAGAAGGGGCCCTCGGGCACTCTGGGGTCTGCTGGAGAGACCACTGAGGATAGAGGGAAGGCAGTGGCTGGGCCAGGAGGGCCGGGTACAGAGAATACAAGGCACTCCTAGAGAAAATTAAATGTATATTCTATGACAAGGTGAAATTTTGTCCATTTCCCCAGGATCTTACTGCAGATTTTGGTGTAAATTTCAACAGTCGCCCAAAGTACCTCATTAGCACGTTCTCCAGATGAAACCTTGCACCACACATCTGTACTCGGTGCAATCCCAAGACGCTTCCTGGGTCTGTCAGCTTTCGAACAATACTTCTACTTCATTCACCCATTTCAACAAATATTTAGTTAACAAGTATTAGCTGTGCCCTGCCGCATGACAGGTACGGAGGATAGAGGCTGACACATACAGTAAGAGAGACCAGCTTTTTGCCGGTGGGTTTCCTGCCTACTTGCCCTAAAGACACACCGGTAAAGGGATAATGCAACAGAGGGTGAGGTGGGCCCTCCAGGGGTTCGGGGCCCAACAGTCGGTACAACTGGATTCCTGCTGGTCCCAGTCGGTACAACTGGATTCCTGCTGGTCCCTGTCCTGCATCTCAGGTGCCGTCCCTCCTCTCCTGAAGTTTCTTCCTTCAGAGCAGATGCTTCTGCTCCCTCTGGGTTTTCATCCCCCCCCCCCCCATTGGCTCCATCCCACTCCTACTTGCTCCCCCTTGACTTTGGTGCAGCTGCTCTTCCATCCACTTTACCTTCGGTGTCTGCAAACAAGACAGTGGAGTGAAATATTTAAAGGGCTTGGCGAGAACAACCCCCATCAGCAATTCTGGACCCTGTGTAGTTATCCTACAAAAATGTGAATGAGAAACAAAGACTTTCTCAGAAAACAAGGTGAGGGACTCTGTTGGCCTACACCTGCCTGGCACAAAATAAGAGAAGTTCTTTAGAGGGAAGGGAAATGATCGGGGTGGAAAGTCAGATCTGCATAAAGAAAGGGAGATCTGTGAGGAGGGAGTAAGGCAGGGCCGAAGAGTACTAATGACGGCCCATACGTTCATGTTAGGTCAGTTCAGACGGTACCACTCTGGGCTGTCATCTCTCCCAGTGCCTGGAGCCTGCTCTCAGCAGCGATGGCCACAGGGCGCCCTGCACCTGTTTCTCCCGCCCCCGCCTTCTTTGGCAGAGTCTCGCCCTCTCAGACCAAGTCTCAGGCAGTCAAAGCCCGCACCTGCCCTGCTGTCCATCTAAGGGCTCCCGTGGCTAACTACTTTATAGGCATGTCCTTCACACGCAAATGCAGTTTGTCTTTGGGCTATAGAATTGTATCATTAATCTTCTTCCCTTAGGAGTTCTCAGCAATTTCTCTTTCAGAGAGGAGGCACGGGAAGTCATCAATTTATATACTCGAGCTCCATATCCACATTTCTTTGTCCGTTTCCATGCTGGAGCCGGACCCTGCCCACGTTTCCCTTGTGCCCCGGAGCGAGGTGCTAAACTCTGTCAGTAGAGGGCGCTGGAGGGACAAGCAGGAAGAAAGACCTCTGCCCTTCAGGTCCTTGGAGCTTGGTCTCCAAGCTTCAGTGGTGCTCTTCTCAAAGCAGGGCCCTGACGGCCGCTCACCAGAGGAAGTTTCTTAGGTGTCCCACTGAGGTTTCCTGACAGTATCTGTGATTCTCCATTGGATTTCCAGGGTGTTCTGCAGCGCCCTGTGTTAAGTGGGAGCCTAACTGTATACCACATTCTGAGTTACTTAAACCACAGAAACGTTATTTCACCTCTTCCTGGGAGCTGGGAAGTCCAAGATCAAGGTCAAACTAATTTGATAGTTGGTGGGAGCTGTCTTCTTGGCTTGCAGATGGACACCTTCTATCTGTGTCCTCACAGGGGCAGAGAGGAGGGAGCAAGAGCTCAGTACTGGGTATTTATAGACACTGATCCTATCAGACCAGGTTCCTCACTTAGGACTTGTCTTAACCTCAGTTACTTCCCTAATCCAGTAGACAGCCACGTGAGGAGGTGGGGCCTCAGCATATGAATGAGAGGCGGGGACACAGTTCAGCCCAGAACTCCGCCCCTGGCACTCCTGTCTCAGGCACCTGGACAGCCTATCCCTTAACCCGCCGTGGGCTCCTCTGGGGCGCTTGCAGCAGCCCAGCTACATTCCCAGCTCAAGTGCCCGCCTTCAGAGTTTCCTGCCAAGTGTCCTCCTGGCACCTCAGTGGGGGAGTCCTTATTTGTGGGTGGTGGCCCGTGACGCCCAACAATCTTCAAGGGCCATCCCGTGGGCTACAGAGTTTCCAACAAAATCCATAGCTCAGCTTTATGTATCCTGTATCCCTTAGTGTTTACTCATGTCTCAGTTAATCACTCCTTCTGTTATTTCCCATCTCAGACAGCTACCTGGTGTCTGTCTCCTGCCTGGACCCAAGCTGATACAGGGGGGGCTTCTCCACACCCTGCTCCCTCCTCACTATCACTTCCCCAGTTTTAACTGGTTAAGGCAGAAGTGGTGAGGAAAGATCACCAGGGAGGTGGCATCACCTCTCCACAGAGACCTGAAGTAAGGCAGTGAAATAAGGCAGAGAAAAATGGCTCTGGACATGTTTCTTAGAAGTCAGGGACAGAAACTGGTTTTCAATGGATTTGAAACCAATAGAAGATCAAGGTGACAGTGGCCAGATCAGGATGCCACCATCCCATCCTTCCATCGATAAGTCCTCTACCCCCAGGGACAGAGACCACTGGGGAGCAAGACAAAGAGAACTAGACCCTGAGGACAGAGAAAGTGACAGGACTCCATGGACAGCAGTGAGGGACCTGGCCACGGAAGGACCTGAAACAGCACAAGTGCAACCAGAGGGGCCTGGACAGGGGAGTAGGTCTGATTGGGGATGGGTGGGTGCAGGGAGTCTGTCCCTGTGACGCTGAGATTTCCTCCCCAGCACATCAAACACAGGGGCCCAGGCTCTGCCCGCTCAGGGTGGAGATGTCCAGCCTTCACTCCTGGGGAGCAAACAAGCCGTCCTTATACCCAAGAGTAACACACACTTTTCAACAGTTAGTATCATTAAGCATTTATTAGACACCTATTAGGTGCCCTCCACCCGCCTCTGGGGACAGAGAACTCAATGACTGGGTGTCCCTGTCCCCAGGGTCCTCACAGCCCATTCCCCCCAGGACAGAGCCAAGGGGAAGCTCAGTACTTGTCAGGCAGGCCAGGGGGTCGGAAGTGGTTGGGGTCTTTGCCACTCCGGCCCCATTCGTTGGCAGCCTGGTCAGCCTTCGAATCCTCCACTCCGTGGCCGCTGTCTCCATACTTGAAAAGGTCTGTGACTCTCTGAGAATGCTCTCTGGCATCACTGGAATGGAGGAAGGCAGGTGGAGACTCATTAGGGGCTGCTGAGCAACAGGCCCCTGCCCCCACCAATCCCTTCTCTTTCCGAGGGATGGCTGAGAGGAGCCCAGGCCAGAGGGGCCGAAACACGGACCCTGCTGCACACACAGCCCAGGTCAGCCCAGGCTGGTCCCTGTGCCCACAGCAGGACGGTGGGAGGCCCCCATTCCCACTGGCCTTGCTCTGGCTCTGCCAGCCAGTCAGACCCCACACTGGGCACAGAGGGGAGGGTGGGCAAGAGGACCAGGAGCTGCTGTCTCTACAGGAAGCTTCTCTACTGTAGACCCTTCCTGGCTCTCTAAGGCCGCCATGCTCAGCCAGGCCATCCCTGCATTCCCGGGGCCCTTGTTACCTGATGACTTTAGCAGCCCAGGCACCCCCAGGGCCCCTTTGTGCAGCATCATAGTTCCCGCGGGCATGGAAGTATTTGTCCGAATTTTTGTAATTGGCTTCTCTCATGTCAGAATAGGCTCTGTACATGTCCCAAGCTCCTGCGAGAGAAGGACAAGGCAACAGGGATATCAGGTGGACAGAGAGCCAGTGGCAAACCATAGGGAAGAATCAAGGAACGGCCTTCTCCCACTGACTGGAGATTTCTGCCTGTGCTCCCAGCACCCTTGGGCACCCGAGGCTGAGAACAGGCTTCCTCCTAGTTTGCTTCTCCAGGCATCCCTAGTGAGGGTGCTGGCGGTGGGGCACAGCCAGGCTGTACCTATGCTATCTCCATGCTCCATCCACCGAGAGCTCTATGTGTGAGCTGTTCAAGAGGAGGAAAGAGGTGTTATCAAACAGCCTTTCTCAACCACAGCACCACTGAGATTTGGGGCCAGATAATTCTCTGTTGCTCAAGCCCATTCTGAGACTGTAGGATGCGTAACAGCCTCCCTAACCTCTCCTGCTAGATGTGAGCAACGTATGCCCTGAGGCTCACAACCAGAAATGTTTCCAGGCATTGCCACGTGTCCCCAGGCACAAGATTGATTGCCCTTGGCCAATGAAGCACAGTTGGTGAGGCCCTGGGGACAGGGAAGTCCGATTCTGAGAAAGGCCCAGGAGCACAGCGCCTTTGCCCCAAGGCCTAGCAAATCCGTTCTTGCAGAGCGAAGGCACATGACTGTGACCCGAGTCCCTCTGAGTGTTGGGGCATAAATGGCATCCTGACAACTCTCTGAATAGACTGTTCAGATGACAGCTTGAGGAGGCACGCACTAGAGCCCCGGCCCTCAGCCATCCTTGGCTGCTCGTTCTAATCACCAGGGGCCTCTGAACGTTCTGGTGGCCAGGTCAAACCCCCCTCCTCGCCCGGTTTCCTGAGCCTCTCAGGGATGGATCTCAGGCATCAGGGGACTGAGAAGCTCCCCCGGTGAGTCCACCACCATTGGAGATTGAGAGCCCCCCAGCTTTGGGAAGTGACACTCAGACACATATAACCTGGCTAGAGCTCTGACCTCCTCTGCAGCTGGGTTCTAGCCTCTTTGCCAGAGACTGGATGGCAGTCTCTGACCTGGGACTCAGCTGCTCTAAGCCTCAGCTCCCTCCCCTTCATGTGGGGAACACGCCTGCCTCACCAAGGGATCCTGAAGTCAGAGTTAGAGAGCAACTGTCTCAGCTTGAGCAGAGTTAAGGCCCAGGAAAGGGGAGGAAACAGATCTCCCAGGGACAGCATCACTGACAAGAGGAAGCATCAGGGAGAGCCACGCTGGAGGTGTCTGTAAATGAGTCAGTCAGGCAATGGCAGGAAGGTGGAAGCGAGGCTGGAAGGGAGGGAGGGAGGAAGAACGGGAGGAAGGGCTGACTGAAGGGAGAGAGGGAAAGGAGGAGGAGGGGCAGCTTTAATCAGACGCTGTGCCTTTTGTCTGCAGGAAACTCTGTGCCATTTCAAGACTCATTTTGTGTCTTCTAGTCGAACTGACACTTCAGCTGGGAATGATGATGGCTCCTTCTCTAGTGACGGATGGACACAAACCCTGTGCCTTTCGATCTGTTTCATGAAGAGCTCCCCAAACACGGGGCACATTCTACCACATAGGGAAACACACCCTTGCAAGTGGTCAGGGCAAATCCAAGTGGCCCGTGGATGCCACCCCCATCCGGTGACCTTACCTTGAGCAGCCTCACCAATGAATGAATACCATTGGCTGCTGACCCCCAGGACCAAGGAGCAGAAGATGAGGCCCGTGAAAAGCTTCATAGTGCTGAAATGAAGGAAGGAGAGGGTCAGGGGGCAAGGACAGGACCCACACCCCCCCCCCCCCAGGGATTTGCAGGTCACAGGAAACCTGGTGCCCATTCCATTTGTTCTCCGTAGACTCTCCGGGTCCACGCAGGAAACACTGCAGTAGGTCCTCACTCAGAACCACAGTCCCCAGGGCTGAACCCTTCAGCCTGACCCCAGGGCTGGCAAAGAGATCCTCAAGGTGGCACTGATGGGGCAACAGGACAGATAGGACCAACTTGTCCCAGCCTAGAGCAGCCTGTCATCAACCAAAAACCGTATCATCCACAGAGTCTACCGTGTGCCACTCAGTAAGCACAGACCTCATACAGGACAAATGCAAAGCAGAATTATTATTTTTCAAGGGATCTATGTCCTGTTGGGAAAGAGAAAAGAGAGCCTGATATTCCATCCAGTCCCTCTTTGGAGTAGCCCCTCACCTGAGTTCTGGTGGAGCAGAGCTGCTGGTCCCTGCCTGCTGGGGAGAGGTGGCTGGTATTTATACTGAGCCCTCCCTGCTGGGCACACGGGAAGAGAAGAAAAACCAGACTTGGTGCCCGGAAAAGTCTCCCCAGGTCATGGCCCCTAGAGACCTGCAAAGGAGAACTTACGGGACCCCGGTGGTTTTCTTCATCCACAGGTCAATTCCCGGTTGTGCAATACTGAGGAAAAAATGTTTGCTGGTTGTGCTGGCAGCCAAGGCTCTGGAGGAGGGTCCTACTGTCAGAGCTGGAGGGGCTGTGGAGAGGAGTGGTGTGGAGCCCGAGGGGGTGGCCCACCGACCCCTGGAAGGTGTGTGGTTAGATAGAGGAGAGCTCCTCTAGCCATGACCTTGCTCCCCTGCTCACTTCCTCAGGCTGGTCCCTGCCAGGCCAGATGGCATATGTGCTAGAAATAAGAAATGACACACTTTGAGTTTATGCCTAAAGCTCTTGAGCTTCAGAATGGAGTGGTGAGCCCCACCAAGTCCCTCGGGTGCCCTGGGAGGTCCTTGCCCCAGTCTATGTGCACCTGCTAAGCTTTCAGCTCTGAGGTCCAGTGAAGCCCTGCTCAGCTGGCTCAGCCTGTGAGCATGTGCATTATGGAAGCCAGTTCTTGGGTTGGGAGTATCTGATTCTGCCTCACCTACCCAGTCCTGGAGTTGTGTCATAGTGGGAATGAGAGTGTTAGGTGCAAGGGACTAAAACGGTAACCCTAAGAAACCTACAATAGGACATCCATTATGAGAAAATGGCAGTACATTTGGAGAAAGATCAGGTTCCCAGTCAGGGGAAAGTTGGGGGAAAGCTTTTACTGGTATTTCCTGGGGTGTCACTGTCTGTCCTATTCTCACTGTGAGTCAGAAATATCAGCGGGGTCTGCCCAGCAAGATGAAGTCTGTGTATATATGAATATAGTCTCCAACTCTCCAAAGAAATTATCCCTTGTACCTTGCATCACTTTCCTAACTGGAAACATTCTAAAAGACAATCTGGGGCACCTGGCTGGCTCAGTTGGTAAATCATCTGACTTCAGCTCAGGTCAGGATCCTAGGGTCTTGGGATCCAGCCTCAGGTTGGGCTCCTTGCTCAGTTGGGGGTCTGCTTGTCCTTCTCCTTCTGCCTTTTCCCGTGCTCATACTCTCTCACTCTATTTTTCTCTCTCTGTCTCTCTCTCTTAGATATACACAGACAGACAGACATAAAAAGAGAATTCTGGAGACCGTAGTTCAGCATACACAGTTGACATTTTCCAAGCTCTTTAAAGACTGATTGAAGAGAAAGGCTGATTATTTTCCTGAGACAGAATGAAGCTTATTATTACTCCTTCCCTTTGCCTGATCTTTTAGGACAAGACAGCAAATACTATTTATTCTTTTTGACGCTCAATGTCCTGTCTAGTTAGTCAAATGTTGTCTTGCTGTTATTGCTAATATGAATGAAATATAGAATCTCAAATTCTCAACCTCTTGTTTCAAATACGAAATCAAGCATATAGGAGAAGAGAGATACGCTAAGTTTCCATTCAGCTTCACAAAGTATCTTATATGTTTGGGTATCATTTGGGGACAGAGAATGTCAATTACATCGGTCATAACATTATTACCAGGCCGACAAATAATGGGTCCAGACAACCAAGTCGGCTTCTTTTTTGGAGGTTCATATTACAGGAAATACCATCCTTGAACAATTTGCCTTAGTCCCTCACCCAACTGACTCTTTCTTGCTCTCTCTCTGTTTCTCTAAATAAATAAATAAATAAATAAATAAATAAATGTTTTTCTTAAAAAAAAAAAAATGTGGGATGCCTGGATGGCTTAGTCAGTTAAGCGGCTACCTTGGGCTCAGGTCAGGATCCCAGGGTCCTGGGATCCAGTCCTGCATCAGGCCCCCTGTTGAGCAGGGAGCCTGCTTCTCCCTCTGCCTGCCACTCCCCCACCACACCACTTGTGTTCTCGCTTTCTCTCTCTCTGTTAAGTAAATGAATAAGATCTTTAAAAAAAAACGAATGCAGGGGTGCCTGGGTGGCTCAGTCACTTAAGTGTATGTCCAACTCTTTATCTCAGCTCAGGTCTTGATCTCCTGGTTATCAGTTCACGTCCTGAGTTAAAAAATAAAAATGATAATGCATGCAAATAATTTTTGCATAATAAAATATCCTGGAATTTTGGGGGCTGAATAAATTTAAAATTATCCATCTAAGTTTTATCTGTATTCGGATTCAAGGAGCTAGATGATCGCGTTTTCTACCTGAACTGGAATTTCTGTACACAGATGGCTGTATTACCCTAACTTTCTATCACCCAAGTCCTGATAATATGAGACTGTTCGCAGTTAAATATTTGAATGGATATTGATGTTTATGTCTTGATCACTCAGTAGCGCGACATGTGTCACTGTTGTCTGCAGGTCTCCCCCTAGTAACAGGAAGGACGGAGTTTCTGCAAATAAATGCAGGTAGATCGGTACATTTGGTGGTCGGAGCCCATGGAATTTCTTTCTTTTTTTTTTTTAAGATTTTATTTATTTATTTGACGGAGAGAGATCACAATTAGGCAGAGAGGCAGGCAGAGAGAGAGGAAGGGAAGCAGGCTCCCTGCTGAGCAGAGAGCCCAATGCGGGACTCGATTCCAGGACCCTGAGATCATGACCTGAGCCGAAGGCAGCAGCTTAACACACTGATCCACCCAGGCGCCCCTGGAATTTCATTTTAGATTGCTTCTATTTTTTAGTGAAATAGGAAACAGAGTCATCTGCTGAGGGGAGGATGGAAGAGGAGGCATGGCAGAAGTTCTAGAAGAAAAGTGAAATATGGTCATCTAGGAGAATGGCAAAGTGAGTAAACTTGGGAAGTGTAGTAGGATTGCAAGAAAGCTCAAGGATAATGATCACGAATTTAAAGTGAGAATAATCACCACGATTTTCCCTGAGCACATTCAGTTGCCAAAGTGCAGACTTTTTTTTTTTTAAGATTTTATTTATTTATTTGCCATAGAGAGAGATCACAAGTAGGCAGAGAGACAGGCAGAGAGAAAGGGAGAAGCAGGCTCCTTGCTGAGCAGAGAGCCCCATGTGGGGCTCGATCCTAGGACTCTGGGACCATGACCTGAGCCGAAGACAGAGGCTTAACCCACTGAGCCACCCAGGCGCCCCAATGCAGACTTGAAGTTAGTGGGAAATTGGATCTCACCACTCAGTAAATACTTGTTTACTTAACTGAATTAACACACATGTGAAGGTCAAAGGAGGATTCATTTAAAGATGAAGGAGGGTTATGAGGTATAGGGAGAGAAGTAACAAAGAGAGAGTGATTGAGGGCGTAAATGTACTCCATGGTCTGAGGGCTGAGAGGACCACTGAGGATGGAGTTACCCAAAATGTAGTAGGAGCAGGTCTTTCTCTAATAAAGGAAAGAAAGAAGAGAATGAGGAAGAAGTACTTTGAGATGAAGGACAGAGAGTTGAAGGAAACCAGAAACACCAGTGTTTTATTTGTCCCAGGATTCATCAGTCTCTACCTGTTTGCATTACTGAGTTTGGACCCACAGTGCACAAAACCCAGGGACAGGAACCATGTCTGGTTTCCCTGACAATCTGCTAAATCTCTTTCACCTCGCAGAGCAGCCCACCTAACAGGTTCTCAGTGATTTTTGTTGATTGAATGTAACAATGAGTGAGTGAAGGGGAAGTGATCTATGTGGTTGGATAGAAGTAGTGAGATGGTGGAGTCTGGAGGTTAAGAAGAATGGAAAAGCTTTGAAAGAATGATGTGCCATTTAGAGATGAACACGGACATTGTTTGCATGCAATGAAATCCCAGCCTACTTGGAATGGTTGAATTTACTGTCAAAGAATATACCCAGGGGCACCTGGGTGGCTCAGTGGGTTAAAGCCTCTGCCTTCCACTCAGGTTATGATCCCGGGGTCCTGGGATCAAGCCCCGTATTGTATGGGGCTCTCTGCTCAGCGGGGAGCCTGCTTCCTCCTCTGTCTCTGTCTGCCTTTCTGCCTACTTGTGATCTGTCAAATAAATAAATAAATAAATCTTTAAAAAAAAAAAAAGTATACCCAGAAAGCAAATACTTAACACTTACTCTATCATGTCCATCCTATTATTATGTGCCATTATTGGATTATTGTAATGAGTTCTTTTTTTTTTTTTTAAAGATTTTATTTATTTATTTGACAGACAGAGATCACAAGCAGGCAGACAGAGAGGAGGAAGCAGGCTCCCTACTGAGCAGAGAGCCCGATTCGGGGCTCAATCCCAGGACTCTGAGATCATGACCTGAGCCAAAGGCAGCGGCTTAACCACTGAGCCATCCAGGCACCCCTATTGTAATGAATTCTTAATTGACTTCTGTGTTTCCACACTTGCCTCCAACTAGTCTCTTCTCAACATAGCAACCTGACTGTTAGAACACAAAGGCAAGCCACGTCACTCTGCTCAAAACCCCCAGAGGACCTCAGTTTTACCCATAGTGATGCCAAAGCTCTTTCAATGGCTTCTACGACTCTACTCAGTCTTACACCTCATTTCCTACTTCTCTCCTCTCACTCGTTTTGCTGCAGCCACACTAGCCTCCTCCCTGTTCTTCAAACTCTCAAGCACATCTCACCCGGGGGCTTGGATAATTATTCCTTTCATCTGGAACATTCTTTGCCCAGATATTTGTCTATCAGCACTTTAGACAGAACAAGGTCTTAGATACCAAGGATGCTGGAAGGTTCAGCAATATTATTAATGTCACTAAAAATGTTGGCAGCCAATAACAGAAGGAGGGCTGTGAATGACAAGTGGAAGTTTTCCATGAAGGTGGGAGAAGAGTGGGGAGATCTATCAACAAATGTAATTGAGAGAGGCTTTGTCCTCAAACAGTACTAATTAGATTGTCTCTATCAAGACCATCTGGTGGGCATTTTATGAACGCTGATTCCTAGGCCAGAATCTTGAAGGTTCTGATTTCTGACAGTTTGGAGTGGACTTCGGGACTGCCTGTGTTTGACAGTCTCCATGTTTGGGAAATCACTTGTGTAGATAACATTGGTAAAGCTGGAGAATGGGTAGTAAAGAATTTGACAGGGAGTTAGGAGAACGCACTGCAAAGAGGATTGGGGGTGTTGCTGGGTGGACTGGGGAGACCTCTGGACCCTGAGACCTCTGTTCAGCCAGTCCTGGGATGTTGCCAGAGGCTCTTGGTCCTGTTATAAGAAAGAATTCAAAGACAGACTAGACACAACAGTTGGGTAGTACAAAAAAGAAAGTTTATTAATGCAAGAGTACGCTCCCAAGACGTGAGAGCTGGTGAGCTCAAGGGAAAGCTACACACCCTGGAGTCTGGGTATCTCTTTTACTGACAGTTGTTAACTAGGGGTTGGAATATTTATTACATAGGGGAGGGGATTTGGGGGTAGCAGAGTTTCTCGCCTTTTCGCCCTTACTTGGTGAGGGTCTTCAGCCTTCTTTGTCTTGGGACCATCTGTTTGATCCGGTTTCTTGTGGTTTTGTTTTGGGAGTGCTGCCAGGACGAGTCTCTCATGTTCCCCTCATAGCCTACCAGGAATCCCCCTTTGGCTGACTGTCGGGCGTCCTGCTAAAACCTACCTGACTGCTTACTCTAACAGGGGTAAAGAATGTGCAGATGGCAGTGGGGAGCAAAGAGGATGTAGACCCGTCTCTCCCATTCTCTTGTTCTGCAATTGCAGGAGGTCTACATGGGAAAAGATGACAATAAAGTGGAACCGGCATGGGAAAGGCAAGTGTCAGGTTTTTGTAACAGGGGAAGGAAACAGGCGATGAGAAAGGGGAATACTCCCCACAGAGCCTTCTCGCCCAGGGTTCATGGGAAGGCAGTGGTGAACCGTCAGACGGAGCACAGAGAAGGTTGAGCCTGACCCCGAAAGAAATTACGTTAGGTCAAGCAAAAGCAGGGACATAAGAACAAGGGTAAAGGAAGCAGTGGTTTAATATATGGGTTAGGGACAGCAGGCCGGCTTATTTATTACTTTGGGACTGAGTGTGAGATGCTGGACTGTGGAAGGCTGATCTACCACATCTCCTAGGAGTGACTCTCTTTTGCTCAGCAAGAAACACTTTACCTCCAAACCCCTTTCAGATGGAGAAGCTATAGAGAATATAAATGAATCCCTCACAGACCAGAGCCATACAATGCCTGGACCAGTGCTCTTTCTGCTCTAGCTCCTTGCCTCCGTAACTTAGCAAATGTTGTTTTTTGGGAAACTGTACACCCTTTAAAAATATTAGAAGTGGGGCACCTGGGTGGGTCAGTGGGATGAGCCTCTGCCTTTGCCTCGGTTCCCGACCTAAGGGTCCTGGGATCAAGCCCCACATCGGGCTCTCTGCTCAGTGGGAAGCCTGCTTCCCCCTCTCCCTCTGCGTACTGCTCTGCCTACTTGTGATCTCTATCTTTCTGTCAAATAAATAAAATCTTTTAAAAAAATGAGAAGTGGTTTATGGAAATTCCAGGTTCGATGATTTGGTTTGGGAGAATGCCATGGGTCATGGCAGTCTGAGCTTCTGGTAGTAGAAATCTGGACTTTGCCCCATTCCATTAGTCCATGCTCAACTTTAACAGAATGTCCCATTGTGAAATACCAGAATACCTTTCCAGTACAGACTGTAACACTGAGTTCCCATCACAGATCCTAAAATCCAACCACCTGGATTTGGAGGCAGCATGGCATAGAAGTCAAGAGGCAAGCCCCAGATTCAGACAGACCTAGTACGGTTTCTACATATACTCATATTGCAGGCAGACATTTGATGACCTGGAGAAACATATATAATGTCTTAAGGGAAAAAGAGTGCAATAGAATATGATCTCACTTTTCAAATGTTCAAAGACATCTTCCCACAGTGAAACACAGCCTGAGAAGTTGCACATCAAACAGTGATCCATGTTTCTAGGTAGTGGGTCTTGTTAGTGTTATTCTGGGTTTTCAAAATTCCCTACAATGACATGTTCCTTCATTTATTCATTTATCAACTATTCATTGACTGCCCTCTGTGCAACCATTACCAGATTAGCTGTTGGGCATACACTGGGGGGGGGGGGTATGGGCAGAGGCGAGAAATAACCAGATTCAGGCTATTCTTTCGTGAAAATGAGTCATGTGACTGGGGGGGGGGGGGAATGATTATACATACATAGAAAGAAGATTCATACTTACCTGATGGTAAATCCGAAAGATCCCAGTAAATAAATGCAAAACACTATGTGTACAGAAAGTATAATGAAAGAAAAGAGAAGACAAGGTGTCACCAATCCTCCTAAGATTTTTATCTCTCCTGAAGAACCATAGTCCCTAAGTACTGACATCATTACTCATTCCCATCATGTTCTCCTTAACATTAATAGAATCATAAGTGGCTCGGGGCGCCTGGGTGGCTCAGTGGGTTAAGCCTCTGCCTTCAGCTCAGGTTGTGATCCCAGGGTCTTGGGATGGAGCCCAGCATCGGGCTCTCTGCTCAGCAGGGAGCCTGCTTCCCCTCCTCTCTCTGCCTGCCTCTCTGCCTACTTGTGATCTCTGTCTGTCAAATAAATAAATTAAAAAAAAAAAAGAATCATAAGTGGCTCAGCTGTCAAAAGATCTCCTGCCCCTTTACTAGTTCTTCACCAGGCTACCAATTACTGCAATTGGGAAGACAAGAGAAATGACTTCTCTTCTGTTGCTTCTACTTAACAAGCTGATCATCAGGAGTAAAGGGACTAATCATTGAATTGAGGATGTGGACTCCTAATTCTGTTTGGTGTGCATCCCCTCTTATGAAGCTCACATCTCCTGAATAGAGAGCACTTCCCTCACAGCTTGGAGCTGTCAGTCAGCATTCTTAGGCACCAGGAAACCCTGATTCGAACCTGTCTGTACTTAGGTCTCTTCCCCCGGAGGCTGTCAGCTAGGGTTTATTGATCTTCTGAAGCCTCCTGGCCTCTGCCTGGTGGGATGGCTAAAGGCACACAGTAGGACCTGGTGGGATTCTGTCACCAGCCGACCGTGAGCAACAGCGAATCAGACTCTGGAACTTGTGTTGCCAACATACAGAAAGACACCGCATTGCATTTTAAAATAGTTTCTTTTTTTTTCTTTTTAAAAAGCTTTTATTTATTTATTTGACAGAGAGAGAGAGAGCACAAGTAAGCAGAGAGACAGGCAGAGAGGGAGAGGGAAGCATGCTCCCCGCTGAGCAGAGAGCCCAATGTGGGGCTTGATCCCAGGACCCTGAGATCATGACCCGAGCTGAAGGCAGAGTTTAACCCATTGAGCCGCCAAAGGTGCCCCTTAAAATATTTTCTTTCCTTTCCTTTTAAACATTTGCAACAGGGGGTAGTGAATTAGAAACCACTCGAAACCCAAAATCTCTTATGGAATTGTGCAGTGTTGGTGAAATTAAGAACTCATTTGGGGGGGTGCCAGGGTGGCTCAGTGGGTTAAAGCCTCTGCCTTCGACTCAGATCATGATCCCAGGACCCTGGGATCAAGTCCTGTATCGGGATCTCTGCTCAGCAGGGAGCCTGCTTCCTCCTCTCTCTGCCTGACTCTCTGCCTACTTGTGATCTCTGTCAAATAAATAAATAAAATCTTTAAAAAAAAATAACTCATTTGGGGAGGGGAAGTTTTTTGAGTCTTAGTAATTGCTCATAAGTTTTGTTTAAATTTCAAGCGATTACCTTGTTTCTTTGTTTCCTCTCTTAAATTCCACATGAGTGAAGTCATATAGCATTTGTGTTTCTCTGACTGATGGAGACTAAAGAGTGAAAACTTAAAATGAAAGTAAGTAAATAAATAAATTTCAAGTGTTACCAAAGAGCCCATCTTATGAATCATCATTAAACCTTTTTGTACTAGTTAGGCTATTCTAATACCTAGGTCATTAAGTATGTTTCTCAATAAGTTTTCATTCTAGAGAGACAATAAAATGTTATGTGAAAAAGAGGCTCCTTTTTCTGTCACATTCATTGGCAGGAACATCTAACTTGGAAAATTTACCGCTTACGATTGAGCAAAGTCAAATTTTCAGATTTACCAGAGAGTCTGTCTCAATCTGCTTAGTTAGCAAAATAAGGAATGCTTGTTTAGGTCTCTGGGCCCTAAACATCCCGGAACTCCCTGGCTTCTCTTACCTTCAGAGAGACATGACTGACACCATAGCAGTTTCGTAAACAGAAAGAACTCTCAGCCCCAAGAGATTTACCTTCCATTTTTCCTTTAATTAAAGCTCATTCTCTGCCTAAACAGAGACACACATTTCTCTTGACAGATTATCTCTTTCTACAATCCCAGTAGTGGACCTTCTGGATGAGCATACTGTCCAGAGTAGGACCCCCCACTTTTCTGATTCAGGAAGCTCTAGGCTCACTACATTTACATCCAGGGTTGGGGAACTCACAGCAAGGAGATCCGACCCCACCGGATCTTCAAAGGGAAGCTGGCAAGTGCCACTCAAAAACCCTGGGCACAATGTTGACTTGAGCCCCTGCTTGGATCCCTGCCTATCGTGGTATACAAATGTGTCCACCTCTGTACCTGGCACACTTGAGAAAGGCCTGGAACCACTGGCATTTGGATTCATGAGAAAGATTTCAGGGCCCGTGAAGAAGTGAGCCTATGGCTTCCTATGGCCCCGTTGGCTCTAGCATGACCCAAATCTCTTCTCCAACCTCCACAAGACCAGTCCATTCTGCCATCTCTGTGGGAAAATGTTTCCAATCCTCTGGGATCCCTCAACATCTGGGGAGTCATTAGGCCAGGAAATACCTCTGTGTTTCCTCAGACCTTTACCCCGACTCCGTCCCAAATCCTGGCTTTCTTTAATGCATCAGGGTCAACACCTTGCTCCGCCTCTCAGCTAGTATTCCCGCCTGTCTCCCTCAAGAGGCTTCCCTTCGCAGGGACGATGGGTGCGGAGTCTTTGTTTTTGTTGTTTTGTTTCAATTTTCAACAATTTGGGATCTCTTTTCTGCATGCAATACGTGTAACAATAAGATTTCTGTATTCAAAATATAGGTTGTGGGGCGCCCGGGTGGCTCAGTAGGTTAAAGCCTCTGCCTTCGGCTCAGGTCATGATCCCAGAGTCCTGGGATCGAGCCCCACATCGGGCTCTCTGCTCAGCAGGGAGCCTGCTTCCTCCTCTCTCTCTACTTGTGATCTCTGTCTCACAAGTAAATAAGTAAAATCTTAAAAAAAATAAAAATAAAAATATAGGTTGTATTATTCAGGTATGGCAAGAAATAGATCAGGAGGTGACTATCATTAACAAGGTAGTATTTTACTCCCAGACCCCAACAGAAGGTGGCACCCCATGTCACGGGGAGGGGATGGCAGCACCCAGGGTTGCTCCCAGAGAAGGTCAGCAGGCAGAGGGAGTGAGGTGTTAAATGTGGCCGAGAGCCTTTTTTGTGGTTTCTGAGGGAAGGAACATGAGGGAGGGTGAGCAGGCTTAGGGTTGACAAGCTTCCTTCTTTTTCTGTTTTGTCAAGTGACATGTATACATTTGGTAAAATGCATCTGTGAAACTGAACTCCATTTGGGGAATGTGTGGGGACCGTTTTCATCATGTTCGTTTACTTCTGTATATTGTTCTGTGTAATTTCTCTATTTCTTCCTGTACCCACGTTGGAAGTTATATTTTCCCAGAAATATGTTTACTTTATCCAGGTTACCAAACATATTATCACATATTCTTTTCTTTCTGAGTCAGGGAATTTTCTACTACTTTTACCTTTCTGTGGTTCATTTTTCTGTTCTTGGGGATTTATAATGATAATTCTATTGCTATTCTATGTCTTTTGAAAATTCCTAATAAACTCCTATCTCTTTTTCTGTTGCTCCTTGGGAAAGATCTTAGAGCCAACTACTTTGAAGTAAAGTAGCCAACTACTTTACCATTGGGTTGCATTTATCCTTTATTTATCCCTTTATTAAGGTGTTTTTACTCAATATTATATTTATAGTCTTTCCATTTGATTCTTCTTCAAAACTGATGGTTCCTTCTTCATATTATCTTTTACCCCTTTCGATGATATTTATTAAGTGTATTATGAGTTTCTTTGTATTTCTCCAACCCATTACTTCTGGGACACCCAGTATTATATTTTAAGTTGGTGGTCTTTCTTTGATAAAAGCAACTGTGCTGCTTGACTATCTGGTAACTTTTTCCTGTGAGCCCGTTCTCCCTGGGGCAAGTCAGCCTAGAATGTGTGTGAGTGTGTGTGCAGCGTAAATTCTAACACGTATGACGCCCAGGGGATTTAACATGGTGGGGGGGGTGGTATCTGGGGAGAGGAGAGGGTGTGAGGAGCCCGAGGGCAGCAGGTGGAACACAGCTGTGCAGGATGGAGCTACTCTTTGCTGCCTGCAGATCATTACCCTCCTTTACCTCCTCCGTCCTGGCCCTGCCCTTCCTAAGCTTTCTCTGGTGGCTATAAATGCCAAGCCCTGAGGTGGGAAGACAGCGTAGAGAGGAAGAAATCAGCAGGAGCTGACATGTCCTACAGCCTTTGTTTCTAACCTGGCCTCACCCAGGTTGAGCACTGACTCTGTTCTCCTCACCAGCCCCTGCAGAGCTGGGCTGACACTGCTGGTACTTCTGTCTCATAATGACAGGGAGAAGACGGTGACCCTTCACGGTAAGAAAATGCAAAGAGATCTTCCCACCCCCATCATTCCCCCATCTGGAACCCCAGCTGAGCTGCAAATTCACTGAACAATACTCTCACTCCAGGAAGAGGTAACTCCAAGTTTGGGTGAAGTGAGACAGAATCCCTCCGACTAGATACTCCCGACCCAGGAACCGGCTTCCATAATGCATGTGCTCACAGGCTGGGCCAGCTGAGCAGGGTTTCATTGGGCCTCAGAGCTGAAAGCTTAGCAGGTGCACACAGACTGAGGCAAGGACCTCCCAGGGCACCCAAGGGACTTGGTGGGGCTCACCACTCCATTCTGAAGCTCAAGAGCTTTAAGCATGAACTCAAAGTGTGTTATTTCTTATTTCTGGCATCTGACCCAGCAGGGACTAGCCTGAGGAAGTGAGCAGGGCAGCAAGGTCCTGGCTAGAGGAGCTCTCTTCTACCTAACCACACACCTTCCAGGGGTCGGCGGGCCACCCCTCGGGCTCCACAGCACTCCTCTCCACAGCCCCTCCAGCTCTGACAGCAGGACCCTCCTCCAGAGCCCCGGTCACCAGCACAACCAGCAAACATTTTTTCCTCAGTATTGCACAACCGGGAATTGACCTGTGGATGAAGAAAACCACCGGGGTCCCGTAAGTTCTCCTTTGCAGGTCTCTAGGGGCCATGACCTGGGGAGACTTTTCCGGGCACCAAGTCTGGTTTTTCTTCTCTTCCCGTGTGCCCAGCAGGGAGGGCTCAGTATAAATACCAGCCACCTCTCCCCAGCAGGCAGGGACCAGCAGCTCTGCTCCACCAGAACTCAGGTGAGGGGCTACTCCAAAGAGGGACTGGATGGAATATCAGGCTCTCTTTTCTCTTTCCCAACAAGATATAGATCCCTTGAAAAATAATAATTCTGCTTTGCATTTGTCCTGTATGAGGTCTGTGCTTACTGAGTGGCACACGGTAGACTCTGTGGATGATACGGTTTTTGGTTGATGACAGGCTGCTCTAGGCTGGGACAAGTTGGTCCTATCTGTCCTGTTGCCCCATCAGTGCCACCTTGAGGATCTCTTTGCCAGCCCTGGGGTCAGGCTGAAGGGTTCAGCCCTGGGGACTGTGGTTCTGAGTGAGGACCTACTGCAGTGTTTCCTGCGTGGACCCGGAGAGTCTACGGAGAACAAAAGGAATGGACAGCAGGCTCCGTGTGACCTGCAAAGCCCCGAGGGGGTGTGGGTCCTGTCCTTCCTGTCCTTGCCCCCCTGACCCTCTCCTTCCTTCATTTCAGCACCATGAAGCTTTTCACGGGCCTCATCTTCTGCTCCTTGGTCCTGGGGGTCAGCAGCCAATGGTATTCATTCATTGGTGAGGCTGCTCAAGGTAAGGTCACCGGATGGGGGTGGCATCCACGGGCCACTTGGATTTGCCCTGACCACTTGCAAGGGTGTGTTTCCCTATGTGGTAGAATGTGCCCCGTGTTTGGGGAGCTCTTCATGAAACAGATCGAAAGGCACAGGGTTTGTGTCCATCCGTCACTAGAGAAGGAGCCATCATCATTCCCAGCTGAAGTGTCAGTTCGACTAGAAGACACAAAATGAGTCTTTTTTTTTTTTTTTTTTAAAGATTTTATTTATTTATTTGACAGAGAGAAATCACAAGTAGTCGGAGAGGCAGGCAGAGAGAGAGAGAGGGAAGCAGGCTCCCCACTGAGCAGAGAGCCCGATGCGGGACTCGATCCCAGGACCCTGAGATCATGACCTGAGCCGAAGGCAGCGGCTTAACCCACTGAGCCACCCAGGCGCCCGACACAAAATGAGTCTTGAAATGGCACAGAGTTTCCTGCAGACAAAAGGCACAGCGTCTGATTAAAGCTGCCCCTCCTCCTCCTTTCCCTCTCTCCCTTCAGTCAGCCCTTCCTCCCGTTCTTCCTCCCTCCCTCCCTTCCAGCCTCGCTTCCACCTTCCTGCCATTTCCTGACTGACTCATTTACAGACACCTCCAGCGTGGCTCTCCCTGATGCTTCCTCTTGTCAGTGATGCTGTCCCTGGGAGATCTGTTTCCTCCCCTTTCCTGGGCCTTAACCGGAGCAAAAAAAGAAAGGAGAGGGGAGACTAACAACCATCTATCAAGCCTGCACTAGGAACTCAGCACCTTCATGCAATGGGCAGTGACCTGCTATGCTGGTCTGCCCAAGGCTGAGGGTTTTCCATGACCCTGTCAGTGCGAACGGGGAGGTTTCTGGGCCAACAGGGACACTTCTGCTCAAGCTGAGACAGTTGCTCTCTGACTCTGACTTCAGGACCTCTTGGTGAGGCAGGAGTCTTCCCCACATGAAGGGGAGGGAGCGGAGACTTGGAGCAGAAATCGTTCCTCTATTCTTCCCTGTGGTTTGCCACTGGCTCTCTGTCCACCTGATATCCCTGTTGTCTTGTCCTTCTCTTGCAGGGGCTTGGGACATGTACAGAGCCTACTCTGACATGATAGAAGCCAATTACAAAAATTCGGACAAATACTTCCATGCCCGCGGGAACTATGATGCTGCACAAAGGGGTTCTGGGGGCGCCTGGGCTGCTAAAGTCATCAGGTAACAAGGGCCCCGGGGATGCAGGGATGGCCTGGCTGAGCATGGCGGCCTTAGAGAGCCAGGAAGGGCCTACAGTAGAGAAGCTTCCTGTAGAGACAGCGGCTCCTGGTCCTCTTGCCCACCCTCCCCTCTGTGCCCAGTGTGGGGTCTGACTGGCTGGCAGAGCCAGAGCAAGGCCAGTGGGAATGGGGGCCTCCCACCCTCCTGCTGTGGGCACGGGGACCAGCCTGGGCTGACCTGGGCTGTGTGTGCAGCAGGGTCCGTGTTTCAGCCCCTCTGGCCTGGGCCCCTCTCAGCCATCCCTCTGAAAGAGAAGGGATTGGTGGGGGCGGGGGCCTGTTGCTCAGCAGCCCCTAATGAGTCTCCACCATTCCAGTGATGCCAGAGAGAGTTCTCAGAGAATCACAGACCTTTTCAAGTATGGAGACAGCGGCCATGGAGTGGAGGACTCGAAGGCTGACCAGGCTGCCAATGAATGGGGCCGGAGTGGCAAAGACCCCAACTACTTCCGGCCCCCTGGCCTGCCTGACAAGTACTGAGCTTCCCCTTGGCTGTGCCCTGGGGAGATGGGCTGTGAGGCCCCTGAAGGCAAGAACAGTTGCTGAGTTAGAGTTCCTGAATTGTATACCCTTCCTACTGAATACTTTAAAGAGCACATTAAAATGTTTAGTAAATGCTTGTGAATGGGCGCCTGGGTGGCCCAGTTGGTTAAGCGGCTGTCTTTGGCTCAGGTCATGATCCTAGGGTCCTGGGATCGAGTTCTCCATGGGGCTCCTTCCTGGGCAGGGAGTCTGCTTCTCTGCCTGCCACTCTGCCTGCCACTCTGCCTGCTTTTGTGCTCTCTCTCTCTTTCTCTGACAAATAAATAAATAAATAAATAAATAAAATCTTTTAAAAAAATGCTAGTGAAATTCAATGTGTCATTGTCCTCTGCATACAGCAAGTGACAATTTTCCTGGGTATTTTTAATATGAGGGACATGATCAACTTACATTATCTTTTTTCCCATTAATTAATAAAGGCATTAATAAAGAATAATACTAATTTGGGGTAACAGTGTATGTCCATGATAGGGACCATACTGTATAGACTATATTCGGATCATACCTGTCAGTTCCAGGTACAGAGCGACACCTAAACTCTAGTTCTCAACACGAGCAGCCACATCCATCCCCATCGCGGATTTTGGACACATCTGGGATTGCTTTCAGTTGACACAGTGATTGCAGGGCATTTGGTGGGTAGACCAGAGGTACACACAGCTTCTAATTTAGGAAACAGTCCTGCAACGGGGCATCCTGAATCTTGCTTGACTTTCGCAGTGTCCTATCAGACATGAATTTAGGCAGAATCAGATTTACTGCGAAACTGAATGAAGCTTAAGTTTCAAGGACTCCTCACTTACATGGGACCATTCCAAGATCCTCGGAGAGGTCCTGGGAAAGGATTCACATGGTCCCTTATCTTTGTAAAATCTGCAGAAGTAAAATGTTTTAACTAAGACAGTTATTGCTTCTGTTCATACCAAGATTCCGCCATCAGTTTTCTGCTTGTGTTGAGCGGCACTGGGGTGGGCACAGGCATTTTGGGAACCTGACTAAAGAGCAGTTGAATTTGGGTTATAATTGGTTTGCACATAGTGGGACATATTTGTGTGGTTTTTCAGTCACTTCCAAGTATGATTAAGTTATTGATCGCTATCCAGAGTGGGAATGGCTTCTAGGTATGTATTCTCTCACCATCTTCTGTGGTTACTCCGGATGCAGGAGTGACAGTCATATGGCAAAATGAACTTGTCTCAGTTCACTCAGGCCAGCACAGAGTATGTGGGTATTTGGGAAGAAACAACTTTGAAAGTCAAGCATGAGTCAATGGAGAATTGTAAGATCATAAGTGGACGATTTTTGTCTTGATGGAATCCTAGTCAAAATGGAAGTTCTCCCCTGGAGAGAGGTTTTCCAAATTTGACAGTGGTCAAACTTTATAGAATATTACCAATAGCAAGTTGTGAAGCTGAAGGAAAATTCCTAAACTACCAGTAATTTTTAAAAAATCAAACAAGCACACTAAAATAAAGACAGAATTATCTTTTTATTTTTCATGATAGAAAATGATCTTACTAGGTCATTGTCATAAAATGAAGATCAAAGTAAACTCAGAAAAAATTATATTAAAATTAAAATTATATTAAAAAGATTATATTAAAACAGAATTTTAGGGCAGTGAAATAGTCCACACGTTGCAAAAATGGTGGTTATGTGTTGTAAGTTTGCCCAGACCCACAGAATGTACTGTAAGAGAGAACCCTAATAAACACTATGAGTGATAATGATGTGTCAGTGTAGGCTCATCAATTGTATCAAATATTCCACTCTAGTGGGGAATGCTACTAATGAGGGAGGCTACGCATGGGGGCTGGTATAAGTTATATGGGAAATTTCTGTACTTTCTGCTCAATATTGCTGTGAACCAAGAATTGCTTTAAAAATAAATTCTATTAAAAGAAAGAAAAAGGATTGTTGAAGGGTGTTAGGCTGTTTATTAATAAAAATATTTGTAGATTTTTCTGCTTTTTGCTATGTTTTACATACTTGTCAGCTACCTAAAATTTGCAATTTCTCCCTATTCTAAATAAATATTTCATATTGTAGCTAATATAATATTTGTAATTTCATGTTGTTTTTCCTAAAGGGGGCTCCCCAAATTGCATAATTCAGGCCTTATAAAACCTGGGTCTGCCTCTTCATGTACAGTGAAAAAATGTTCATAATTATTTGAGCCTGGAATCCAACTGTATTTTACATATTAACAGAGTATTTTTAGTCCAGTTTTAATATAACTTAAAATTTCCTGGAAATGCAATTGCTTTGTAAATTGGAACTGTGTTTTGGGAGAGATTTTACCATCCTCTGTTCATGATTTTGAGAGGGACAGCTCGGGATGGAATCACACCTCTATTACTCTGCATTGTAACTGTTAGGTTCACGGTGATCTGATGTATATGTGCCAACATGGAGACCTCTATTATGTCTTTTAGTGCTTAAAATATTAAAATACATATCATTTTATCTTAAATTAATTCTATTTCTTCTTTCTGTTAGGGAACCACAATTTTTGAAATTAATGCTAAGATAGGTAATATCACCTATAAATCTCTTTATTTATTTATTAAAAATATTTTACTTATTTATTTTTCAGAGAGAGAGAGAGAGAGCACGCGTGCACAAGCAGGCAGAGTGGCATGCAGAGGCGGAGAGAGAAGCAAGTTCCCTGCGAAGCAAGGAGCCGGATGCGGGACTTGATCCCAGGACCCTGAGCCAAAGGCAGGGGCTTAAACCACTGAGCCTGTCAGGCGTCCCTCAACCTCTTTCACCAACGTGAAACAGGAACTGAAAATACAGGGAGTTGTAATATTGACGGTATTGATGTTCTTTCTGGTGACTTATGTCTTTCTGAGGATTGCAAACACACCTGGGAGAAGAATGTGCACCTACTGATGTCTTTAAAGATGCCAAAGGCCCAGAGATCAGGGTCAGCTTCGAAATTCACTGTGCCCCAGAGACACTGTCCCCGACTCCCTGTCCCTTCCAATCAGTCTAAGAGCCCCCAAGGAGATGGACTATCTGGTCCTAGGAGTGTGACAAATAACAAATATGAATATGGCCAAGCTTGGATCCTAGGTAGGGTGGGGTAGGGGGAGATCAAGTTGTCTGGGATCCTAAACCCGTGGGCGGGCGCACAGAACGGAGCATTCCGGCCTCAGGGATCCGGGCAGTAGGGGGCGCTGTGGCGGGAGCCGCGCCGGGCGCGCCGGCCCCTCTGGCACCAGAACGCTAATCGCCTCCTTCGGCGGCTTCCGGCGCGTCTTCTTTGAGCGGGTGGAGGCAAAATCATGGACCGCAACCCTTCGCCGCCTCTACCGAGTCCGGACCAGGACGGAGAGGAGGGCGCCGGGGGAGACTGCATAGGAAGCACCGTCTACAGCAAACACTGGCTCTTCGGCGTCCTCAGCGGGCTCATCCAGGTGGAGAATGTCGCGCCCGCGTGGGCTCCCCCACATTGCCCCAGCCCCCTGGTCCCGCCTCTGGCAGCCCGTTCCTGCACCCCTCCCCGACGACCCTTCTCGAGGCGTCGCGCTTAGCGTCCGGGCCGCCTCCACGGACTCCCCAGACTGCGGGGAGCCACTTCCCGGTGCCCCTCCACACAAAGGGAGGGGAGGTAGAGGGGGAGGGATGCGGGAATGCTTACAGTTAAAATATTTTACTTTTGCATATTCTCCGAAAATGTCTGACCGTGACATTGTTCGGTTTTTTGCTCCCCATTCCCACTGTCGTTTCCGAAGCTCGGGGCCTAATATATTTCGTGGACTTTTGTTGTATTAAAGTACAGGTGATTTGGAGCCCTGCAGCTCTGATAACCGAAAGCGTGGCTTCATCACCTGCTTTGGGCAAGTCACCTAACCTCACAGAGTCTCGATTTCTTTCTCAGTTTCAAAAAAACCGCGACGAAAATACCTGTATTATTGTATATAGGTTTATTGTGTAGGTTAGATAAGATTACAAGGGGCATAAAGTGCTTACCATGGTGTTTGGCTTATAGAAGCTCTCAATAAACGTGAACTTTCTTCTCCCTCGTTTCACGGACTGCCTGACTTTAGATCTGTTCTCTCCAGTGCATCTACGGCAAAGCTGCCGGAAAAATCGTCCTTAAAAAACAAACCAACAGAAAAAAAGCAAATTGTCTGTGGGAACTCATTTTGGTCCTCTTTGCCTGCAGGAGAAAAATGCTTATTTCTTAGCTTGGAATCCAGGGCTCCCTGCAACCTCCCCAGCCTCATCTGCTCACCATTCCCCAGGCATTACTAGGCCGTTTGTTAACTCTGAACTCTTGCACTTTCTTAGGTATGTTCTTTTCCCCTTCTTCACATGACAAACTCCTATTCTCCCTCAAAGATTGAGCTTGAAGATTCTCTCCTAGGAGAAGCTTGCCCACCTTCTCCAGGCATACGTCATTGGCCCGTGGTTTTTGCTTTCAGGACTCTGTCCACAATTCATTTGAATCACTTAGCCTTTTCTGTTGTGATAATTAGCTTATGTATCTTTTCCTCTCTAGATCCTAAACTGCTTGAAAGCAAGGGGTTAAATTTATTTGCCTCTGTATTTCAACCCCAGTGCCTAATAACAGTGTTTACTCCATGAATGTGCATGAATAGATCTACCCAGGGTAGTAATTTTTTTAAACAAGGTTTCTGCAAGAGAGGATACTTTGAGGTCAGTGTCTTCGTGACTTGTGAATGATTTGGGATAATATTATGTGATGAGTACTGTGGACTGCTTTTATCATCACTTTTCTTCCTTTCTGTTGAAGATCGTTAACCCTGAAAACACCAAATCCAGCTCAGATGATGAGGAACAGCAGATGGAGCTCGATGAAGAAATGGAGAATGAAATTTGCAGAGTATGGGATATGTCAATGGATGAGGTATGGGGTTGGAAACAAAAGTGAGAAGACTTTTGGGTAAGGAGGTGGTGAATGGATTTTTTTTTTTTTTTTTTTAAAGTTTCAGTCCTTAAGTCTATGGAAAAATACTTCAGTGTTTGTAATCACTCATAGGGGTATAGGGAGTGAGCTTAAATGCTCAACTTTTGTTTCTGAAGCTAGAGGATCTGAGCATAACCAGGAAAGTTCTCATACTTACCTGCCTAAACAGAATGCTGTTCTTGTGTTTGAGAGCAGGGTAGAAGTTAGGAGACCGCTGATGACCACAATTAAATTAGAAGAGGACAAGAAGGACCCGTGTGTCTATAAATACAAAATAGTATCTTATCATTTGTATTGTATTCTTTTTTTTTTTTTTTAAGATTTTATTTATTTATTTGACAGGCAGAGATCACAAGTAGGCAGAGAGGCAGGCAGGCAGAGGGGGAGAAGCAGGCTCCCTTGCGGAGCAGAGAGCCCGATGCGGGGTTCGATCCCAGGACCCTGAGATCATGACCTGGGCCGAAGGCAGAGGCTTAATCCACTGAGCCACCCAGGCGCCCCTTGTATTGTATTCTGTAGCTCAACAGCATTTTCGTGTGTGTATTATTCTATTTGCTTTTCACAATAACCTTGTGGTATAGGTAGTACCTTTATTTTACGATAAAAAAAGACATGAAAAGAGATTGACATACATAATCTCTTACTTAATTACTTGAACTGTTGGCAGTAGTTTCCTGATTAAAATCCTTATTTTATTTTATTATTTTTTTTAAAGATTTTATTTATTTATTTGACAGAAATCACAAGTAGATGGAGAGGCAGGCAGAGAGAGAGAGGGAAGCAGGCTCTCTGTTGAGCAGAGAGCCCGATGCAGGACTCGATCCCAAGACTCTGAGATCATGACCTGAGCCAAAGGCAGCGGCTTAACCCACTGAGCCACCCAGGCGCCCCTAAAATCCTTATTTTAGTCTTTCACTTCCCTTCTGTGCTCCACATTGCCCCGAAATTTCTTTTTCCTAATACACAGAATAAATTGTGTTCTTTTCTTCTGTCTTACAAATTGTCCATGGCTATTCATTGGCTTCGGCTGTTTTTTTGAGATGGCTTTATTGAGGTAGAATTGGCACCAAAAAAACTGTATTCTTGAGCTGTAATTGATGTGCAGAAACGACACCTATTTAAAGGGCAGGACTCTGTCCATAATTCATTTGAATCACTTAGCCTTTTCTGTTGTGATAATTAGCTTACGTAATTTAAAGTTTTGAAAAACTTTATGTGTGTACATGCACACGAAGCCATCACTGTAATCAAGAAAGAGAACATCTCTCTCACCCTCAAAAGTTTCCTTATGCCCCTTCATAATCCCTTCCTCTTGCCCCTCCCGGCCTCCACCTCTCTAGGCAGCCACTGGCTTGTCCTTCTTCCACTTCAGAGTAGTTTGCACTGTCTAGTTTTGTATAAATGAGATCATATTCTTTTTTTTGAGAGGTCTGCCTCTTTGACTCGGCATCATTGTTTTAAGATTCATGCCAGTTGTGTCTGTCAGTAGTTTATTTATTTTTTTATTGCTGAGTGATACTTCATTACATGTGTATGTCATAATTTATTCATTTATTACTCTGTTGGTGGATATTTGAGTTGTTCATGGTTTATTAAAGTTAATACTGAATTTTTGTGTGTAATTATATACAGACTTATGTGTTTCTTTTTCTCCGGTAAATACCTAGAGTATTATGGGTCATAAGGTAGGTGTATGTTTAACGTTTTAAGAAATAGTCTGAATTGTGTTTCTTATAGGTTGTGTAAAAAATTGTGTATTTTCCAAAGTGATTTTTACTTTTTACGTTACCATAAGCAGTGTATGAGATAGAGGTCTAGTTTCTCCTCATCCTTGCCAACACTTGGTATGGTCAGACCTTTCATTTTAGTCATACTAATAAGTGTGTAGTGATTCTTATTGAAATTGTAATTTGAATTTCCCTAATTACTAACAGTGTTGACCATATTTTTATGTGTTTATTTGCAATCTATATATCTTTTGCGTGTGTATGTGTCTGTTCAGATTTTTCCCACTTTTTAATTGTGTATGTGTTTTTTTTTTCTGTAAGTTTTATAATTTTAAGTTTTACTGGTAGGTCTGTGACCCATTTCGAGTTAATATTTGTGTGTGATGCAAGGTATGAATTGAAGTTCACTTTTTCTGCATATGGATGCCCAGTTCTTCAACCTCATTTCTTAAAAAGACTGCCCTTTCTTCACTGAATTGCCTTTGTACCTTTGTCAGAAATCACTTCTCGGTACATGTGAGTCTATTTCTGGATTCTCTTTTGTTCCATTGGCCTATTTGTGCATGTTTATAATTGTATTAATTACCGTACATTTATAAGAACTCTTGAAATCGGTCTGTGTTAATCTTCCAACTTTGTTATTTCTCAGAGTTGTTTGGTTGTCCTGGATCCTTTGTATTTCCATATTAATTTTAGAATCGATTTGACATTTTCATCAGAATGCCTACTAGGATTTTAACTGAGATTGAGTTGAATTTACAGATCATTTGGAGAAAGAATTGATAAATTGAACAAGATATATCTTTCCATTTATTAAGGTCCTCTCTAATTTGTTTCAGCAAAGTTTTGTAGTTTTTAGTGTATAGGTATTTCACATTTTTTGTCAGACTTATTCCTAAGTATTTCATATTTTTCCATGGTATTATAAATGGCATTTTTATTTTTATTTTTAAGATTTTATTTATTTATTTGTCAGAGAGAGAGCGAGCGAGAGCGAGCACAGGCAGACAGAGTGGAAGGCAGAATCAGAGGGAGAAGCAGGCTCCCTGCGGAGCAAGGAGCCCGATGTGGGACTCAATCCCAGGACGCTGGGATGACCTGAGATGAAGGCAGCTGCTTAACCAACTGAGCCACCCAGGCGTCCCATAAATGGCATTTTTAAAAAGATTTATTTATTTATTTGAGAGAGAGAGAGATAGAGAGAGAGAGAGAGAGAGCGCATGCATGTGCACGAGAAGGGAGAGGGTCAGAGTGAGAAGCAGATATCCCACTGAACCAGGAGCCTGATGTAGGACTTGATCCAGGGACTCCAGGATCATGACTTGAGCCGAAGGCAGTTGCTTAACCAACTATACCACCCAGGCGCCCATAAATGGCATTTTTAAAAACTTCAGTATCTGTTCATTGCTAGTATGTAGAAATACAGTTGATTTTTGTATATTTTATATCCTGTAGCTGTATTTGATTTATGAAGAAAAATTTTTACTACTTTTTCAATTGAATTGCTTTTGTTTCTTTTTCTTGCATATTTGCGCTCCAGTATGATGTTGTTTAGAAAAGCAGTAAGGGGGGCATCCTCTTGTTCTTAATTGAGGCAGAACATCTGGTCTTAAACCATTATTATGATGTAGTTGCAGACTGAGAAAGTCCCCTCTGTCTCTAAGTATGCCTAGAGTTTTTATCAGGAATGGATTTTGTATTTTGTCATGCTTTTGCTAAGTCATTTGAGATGATCATGTGGTTTTCTTTTTAGTTTGTTAATATGATCAACTGAGCTGATTGATTCTCAAGGTGCTAAAATCTTGTTTAGAAATTTTATTTAATTTCATGAGAGATAATTCATTTTCTTGTCATTGTCTGGTTTGATACCAGGGTAATGCTGTCCTCATCAATTGGGAAATTTTCCCTCTTCATTTTTCAGGAAGAGTTTGTGCAGAATTAATATTATTTCTTCCTTAAATATTTGGTGGAATTCACCAGTGAGTTTTCTTTTTGGGAAGATTCTTTTGTTTTTTACTTGTTTTATATATTTTAGTTTTATATATTTATTAATTTTAAGAAATAATAGTATTATTGCGATATAACTTCCTACCATAAAATTCACCCTTTAATGGTTTTTAGTATATTGTGCAAAAGATTATAAATTCAATTCACTTGATAGGTATAAGGATTGATAAGTATAAGGTATTAAAGGATAAATTCCTTTAATAGGTATAAGGCCATTCGGGTTACTTAGGTAGTTTATGTTCTTCAGGGAATTTACCTATTTTGTCTAAGTTGTTAAATTTATTGGCATAAAGTTCTTTATAATATTATGTTATTGTCCTTTCATTGTCTGTAGAATCTGTAGTAATAGCTCTCTCATTCATGATATTAGTAATTTGTGTCTTCTTTTTTCCTCATCATTCTGTCTAGAAGTTTAATTTATTGATCTTCATAAAGAACCAGGTTTTTTTTTTTTTTTAAGATTTTATTTATTTATTTGACAGACAGAGATTACAAGTAGGCAGAGAAGCGGGCAGAGAGAGAGGAAGGGTGAAGCAGGCCCCCTGCTGAGCAGAGAGCCCTATGTGGGACTTGATCCCAGGACCCTGAGATCATGACCTGAGCAACCTGAGCCAAAGGCAGCGGCTTAACCCACTGAGCCACCCAGGCGCCCAAGTTTTTGTTTTATTGATTTTCTCTGTTGCTTTACTGTTTTCTTTTTCATTGATTTTCATTTTGATCTCTTTTTATTTTCCTCCTATTCACTGTGGTTTAATTTGCTGTTTTTTAATATAGGCATATAACACTATAAATTTTCCTCTGTTGCTTTAGCAGTGCATTTTGGGTTTCCTCTCATTTAGTTTAGTTCTAATTTTTCTTTCATTCTTCTTCGGCTGTTGAGTTATTTAGCAGTGCATTGTTTAGATGTCATGTATTTGGGAGTTTTTCAGTTACCTTTCTGTTACTGGAGTCTGTGAACACTCTGAATCCTTTAAAAAATACATTTAGACTTGTTTTATAGCCCAGAATGTGATTTATCTTGAAATTTTCCATGTTACTGAAAGAATGTGTATTTTGCTGTTGCTGGGTGGAATGTCCTATATATATACACATATAAATGTCAGATCAAGTTGGTTGATCTTTTTTTTTTTTTAATTTTTTTTTAGTTGGTTGATCTTTCAAGTTTTTTTCTACTTGTTTTACAATTATTGAGAAGCTGTGATTTAAAAAAAAAAAATTAGTTTTAAAGAACCAGAACTCATTTTTAAAATGAAATTTTAATGTGAAATCCTCAAATATGAAATAGGTAAAACAGAGCTGCTATTTGAATAAGATTGTTGGTGGAAGGCAGGGTCATGTTTTTGGCCTCCTTTTCACCTTCTTAGGGTAGGTCTTGAAGCACCTCTAGAGAACTGAGCTATCCACTTATCACTGGCATAAAGTCTTTCCAGTATCACAGCTTTATCTCCTCCCACTAGTGTTTGAGCAGGACCAGAGACTTCAGGTGCTTTCTGTATTTTCATGTGTTGATGCTCTTGTTCATGTCCCTGTCTGCCTGGAATGGCCTCCAGCCAGCAAAATCTTTCTCCTCTTTTATGACCCAGCCTAAATGTCCTCTTCAGTGTGATGCCTCCCCAGACACTCCAGGCAGAATTCGTATCTTCTGTGCTCTCTTGAAACCTGTTCACTTTGTTGCATAACACTTATTCAGCCTTTGTGTCCTCTGATAGATTTAAGTTCCTTTTCTTAAAAGCTTAATATCACCTCTTCTGAGGTAGCCTCCCCACATCTTGGCTTGTAGCACATATTATCTTGTCTCTCTTCTTTATACCATTCAGATCAGTTCTTTATGGGTTTATTGTTTGTTCAGCCATCTAGAATAAACATTCCATGAGACTGGGACCTTGTCTAGCTTGTTCACTGATGCGTCTCCCAGAGCCTCAAACAGTGTCTGTCACTTGGGTTTTGCAGTAAATAGTTGGTGAAGAGTGAATGAATGAATGAACGCATGAGTGACTGAATGAATAGCGGAGAGGCAGCATGGTGTGCTGATGAAGAGTGTGGCCATGAGTCAGGATTATCTGGGTTTTGTGTTCCTGGCTTTGTTCTACTGATTGTGTAATCTTGGGCAGGTTGCTTAGCCTTTTAAGACTTTTTTGTTTAGGGGCACCTGGGTGGCTCAGTGGGTTAAGCCTCTGCCTTCGGCTCCGGTCATGGTCATGGTCCCAGGAGTCGGGCTCTCTGCTCAGCAGGGAGCCTGCTTCCCTTCCTCTCTCTCTGCCTGCCTCTCTGTCTACTTGCGCTCTCTGTCAAATAAATAAATAAAATATTAAAAAAAAAGACTTCTGTTTATTAGTGGAATGGGACTAATTATAATAACTACTTTATAGGGATGTTTTGAGAATTGAATAAGATAGTATCCAAACCACTTCCCTGTTATTTACCACTTGCTCAGTAAATGTTAATTGCCATTATTTCTGTAATTGGTGTTGATATTGTTAGACTATGTAATCCTGTGCTACCCTAGGAATTACTATCGTTTAAATAAATCAGTCTCTGCATGCCCTAAGAGTTGCCCAGATGACATCACTTTCAGTGTATCTTTTCTCTGATTGTGCTCTCTTAATAATTACAGGATATCTCTTCTAGTCAGCAGTCATTCAGGTTACCTTGGTTTCAACTGCTATGAAGGATTACTGTCTCTCTCCTTGGGGTGCCTCCAGGGCCCTTTGAAGAGCATTTTCACCTAAGCCAGGAAGCTTCTGGTTTTAAGTTAAGCTATCGCAAATATACACTTCAAGTTTGGTGAAAATCCGAGGCAGTAGACTGTCAAAAACTTCATTTTATTTAAATACTATACCACACAGATCTCCACAGCGAAGTGATTTGGTCTTGGAGTGTGCGAGATTGGATCATATGACCACTCCAGGTTTATCTACTGGTATGGTGTGACCCCGGGCCCTGTGACCTGGGCAAACTCTAGGAAGGAGATATGAAGCTGTTGCAGTTAACACTGTGATCAGAATTTTCTGTTGAGAATTTTGAAAGCACAAGTTCCGATTTGGGGCATGACCCGGTAGGGGTTTTAACTTGTTCCTGCATTGTGCTTTAAGGTCTTAGAAGACAGGAATTATGAGTTTGATATTTTTCCCCACCCCAGTGTCTGAGAGGCTACCAGACAACTAGCAGATGTGTTTGAATGAGTTAACATTCCTGGTGGCTAGAAAGATCATTAAGGTAAAAGCATTCAAGGCAGAAAAAAGAAGATATTCCTGAAATACCACAATTAGTTTACATTTGTTTATGGATTTGTTCCTTTGTCTTGGGTCCAGATAGCACAAAGACTCTCTAACATTATTTTAGTGTAATGATACAATTCTAACCTATGGCTTTTTTTTCCTTGAGCCTGAAAGGAGGTATATATAGAAAAAAAAAATTTTTTTTTAAAGATTTTGTTTATTTATTTGACAGAGATCACAAGTAGGCAGAGAGGCAGGCTGGGGGTTGGGTGGGAAGCAGGCTTCCCACTGAGCAGAGAGTCCGATGTGGGGCTCTATCCCAGGAACCTAGGACCATGATCTGAGCCGAAGGCAGAGGCTTTAACCCACTGAGCCACCCAGGCACCCCTAGAATAATTTTTTTTAATGGTTGTCTGAACTGGGGGGTTTAAAGAAGACTGTTCTGCATCCAAAATAATAATCATTTTTTATTTTCAGGACGTGGCTCTATTTCTCCAAGAATTTAATGCTCCTGACATATTTATGGGAGTATTGGCCAAATCCAAATGTCCACGGTTAAGAGTAAGTATGTACACTTTTAAAGCTTTCTCTTTGAAGCAGTAACAGCAGATAGTACTTGATAGTCTTTCATTTTTCTCACTTTCATTTTCTTGCTGGCCACAAATCAGTCTGCAGATTTTTATTGAACATTGCCTGGCACTTGATAATGTGCCGTTTAAAATTATTAGAGTGGGTTGGACCAGGGAGATCAATACTTTCGTTTAACCGCTGTGGAAACAGGCATAACCAAAGTTATCTTCCTAGTATGTGGCAGAACAGGGAACATTGCCTGGACTTCCTATTTCTGTTGATTGCTCTTTTTTATTCATAAAATCCTCCAATGCTTAAAAACCTTCATTCTTGGGGCACCTGGGTGCTTCAGTGGGTTAAACCTCTGTCTTCGGCTCAGGTCATGATCTCAGGGTCCTGGGATCAAGGCCCGCATCAGGCTCTTTGCCCAGCAGGGATCTTGCTTCATCCCCTCTCTCCGCCTGCTTTTCCACCTACTTGCAATCTCTGTCAAATAAGTAAATAAAATCTTTAAAACAAAACAAAACCTTCATTCTAAACTCAGCCTGACACTCAGGACTTTCTATAATCTGAATATAATTTAACTTTCCAGCATAAAATCTATCATGCAGATGGTGCTTCTGATATAGCAAGGCCTGTCCACTCCTTGTCTCAGTAGCTTACTGTGATCACCATCGCCATGCCTCCTTTCGTATGCCCTCCATCCCTTTCAGAAGTCACATCTGTTATCTAAGGTGCTACTCTTCTTCTAAGCCTTCCCAGATAAGTAAGCTCTCAGTGGCCATTGCTGATCGTAAACTCCTGAGAAGAATTATCTGTGCTTCTCATTTCATCTTTATCTATGCTGTGTGTGGTGGATTGTGTTTCTGTGTCATTTAGTTTGGGATGTGCTATGCATATCGTGGGTGATTAGTAAATATTAATTATACTTAGGAGCAACTGCTATTTACTGAGTATTTGATTTTACCACTCCATGAGATAGGAATTTATCTTCACTTTATAAATAAGAGAGCTAAGTCTCTGGTTAATGTGTCCAGGGTCATACAACTGGGAAAGAAGGAATCTGGGATTTGAGCCTAGCTGGCCTGACTTCCGTATGGCCACTGTAGTGTATTACCTCTCTTTCTTTGAAATATGAAGTGGAGAATTCTGTAGTGTATTTTTACATATTGAATGCTGAATCCAAATTTCATTTGGGACAGTGTTTTACCTGAACTGGGACCTGAAGAATTGATGAACTGCTTTTTCCTGGGGTCATTGTGTTGATAGAGAAATTTGGCAGTTGCGTACAACTTTTTCCCTGTTTTTCTAACTTAAATACATTGACTCATGATTTACACTTAAAGAAAATAAGCTTATGTCAGCAATAGCACCTTTCAGGAATTAGTCATATCATTATATATGCCTGTGAACCACAGCCTGTCTGTAGCTATGATCCTCTGCCGTGGCCGCATGTTAGAAGGGAACACGGACTCAAACTTTGGCATGTCCCAGGCCCACCCCCGAGTTTCTGATCCATTGCTTTTGTGGTAGGATTGAGGGTTTCTAACAAGTTCCCTGGTGATGTGAGTGCTCTGCACCAGGGCACACCTTTTGAGAAGTTTTACCCTTGGGACCTTTTAAAAATCCCGAGTTGGGCTCTACCAGATCAGCTGAAACAGAATCTCTAAGTGTGAGGCGCCACACGAATTTTGAAAAGTTCTCTCAGCTGATTCTGGCTAGCAGCCAAAACGAGGAACGTCTTTGACGGAGAGTTCAGCCATTCTCCCTTTAATTTGTAAGGAAATGGATGTGTCTCTCTGCTGCTTCAGTTTTTAATCCATTCCCAGCATTTGACAACCCTCATTTTATTGAAACTCCCTTTCTGTAGTTTTGGTGCCACCTCCCTCCCTTGGTCTCCGACCTCTTCAGTCACTTCTCTGTCACTTTCATTGGCTTTAATCTTTCTTCCTACAGAGTGTGGACTCCTTCTAAGCTGTAGACCCAGATCCCTTGTCCTCTTTAAATTCATTTCCTTAGTGAGCTCATCCACTCTCTACACCTTTAAGTTGCGAGTCTATGCCTGTGGGATCAAAGCTGTGCCCTGCCTTCTGATTTCTGGTGCCACATCTTCAACTTTACCTAGACATTTTGTACTTGCTTGCTGAATTTTCCAGTCCAGAATCTCATATGTTCTGACTCCGTGATGAACACACTTACGTGGTCATAAAAATGATGTGCTGTGTTTGGTAAACAGTAGTCTCTCAGGCCCTCACCTGGAGCTTCTGATTCAGTAGCTCTGAGATGGCACTCAGGAATGTGTATTTTTTTTTTTTTTTTTAAGATTTTATTTGACAGAGATCACAAGTAGGCAGATAGGCAGGCAGAGAGAGAGAGAGAGAGGGAAGCAGGCTCCCTGTCGAGCAGAGAGCCCAATGCAGTACCAGTATCCTGAGAGCATGACCTGAGCCAAAGGCAGAGGCTTAACCCACTGAGCCACCGAGCCACCCAGGCTCCCCTCATCTGAAATATAGGGATGATAACAGTACCTGCCTCATAAATTATTTATTTTTTTAAAAAAGATTTTATTTATTTGTTTGACAGACAGAGATCACAAGTAGGCAGAGAGGCAGGTAGAGGGAGAGGGGGAAGCAGGCTCCTTGCTGAGCAGAGAGCCCGATGTGGGGCTCGATCCCAGGACCCTGGGATTCATGACCTGGGCTGAAGGCAGAGGCTTTAACCCGCTGAGCCACCCAGGCGCCCCTGCCTCATAAATTATTACATGAATAATAATTTATGGAAAGTGCTTGGAGTAGTGCCTGGCCCTAGTACATGCTAAGTAAACATCAGCTGTTACTACTGAGGTTATTCACTTCCTTTAACATTTCTACTATCATGCACTATGCATTTTGCTGCTGACAAAAATCTTCCTAAGATAACATTGCAGTGTAAAGATCTTTATAGATGCACATAGCCTCCTAGATTAAATAAAATCTTTTCAACATGGCATTCAGGTCCCTTAGTCCTGATCCTTTTTACCCACTGTGTTTATCTTGTGCTATTCTCCCAATTTTGTGCAATAGCCAGGCTGCTCTCTTCAGAGTTCAGTGCATTAGCCGTGTGCATTATTCCCTTCCTGCCTTTGCTGATACTTTACCACTTACCCAGCTGTCTTTGTTCTTCTTTGCATGTCTGAATCCTACTAACCATTTACCCATTTAAGACTGAGTTCATTCTGGGGCGCCTGGGTGGCTCAGTGGGTTAAGCCGCTGCCTTCGGCTCAGGTCATGATCCCAGGGTCCTGGGATCGAGCCCCGCATCGGGCTCTCTGCTCAGCAGGGAGCCTGCTTCCTCCTCTCTCTCTGCCTGTCTCTCTGCCTGCTTGTGATCTCTGTCAAATAAATAAATAAAATCTTTAAAAAAAAAAAAAAAAGACTGAGTTCATTCATAAGATTTCTTCTTCCATACTTTCTTCTCTTCTCTTCTTCCCCCATACTGACCCAGTGAAAGTTTTTTTCAAGTTGTTATTTTTGTATTTGTCTTTTATCTTCAAGACACTGTGACCTATGACCTGTGACATTTGATTTGGCAGGAAATCTGTGTGGGAATACTAGGTAATATGGCCTGTTTCCAGGAGATATGTGTGTCCATCAGCAGTGATAAAAATCTTGGGTAAGTTTTACCACATAAGAATTATGTTTTTACAAAATAAATTAATATTTTATATCCCTAAGGAAATCCTTATACATAGGAGATACAGGAACATTTTACAAAATGCAGTACTCCCTTTCTCCTGATGAATAGTCTCTAGGAACTTCATTGCTTATTAATGGTAGCTAGGGGCTTTCATAGTTTTTATGGGCATGATTGAAGATTTAGGCCTGTTTCTTTATTGGTAGCAAAAGGACAAACAATCAGTAGGTGGTAAGCCCAACAAGATGAGACCCAGAGGGGCAAAGCTTGGCGTTGGGGCCCCTGACGAGATTCCCAAATAATTAAGATCAGGGAATCCAAGGGCTTAGAGAACTAGAGCCTGAAAAAACTAGACTTACCCTGAGAATTCTTGACTTAACATCCAGGGATAGGGCTTATCAATAGACTAGAAGATAGAAGGTTGCCTCCATGATTCAGAGGCTTTCATCTTTTCACTTGGAACATTTTAGGCAGAGGGTTTTTTTTTTTTTTTTTTTTTTTTTAAGATTTTATTTATTTATTTGACAGAGAGAAATTACAAGTACACTGAGAGGCAGGCAGAGAGAGAGAGAAGGAAGCAGGCTCCCTGCTGAGCAGAGAGCCCGATGCAGGACTCGATCCCAGGACCCTGAGATCATGACCTGAGCTGAAGGCAGCAGCTTAACCCACTGAGTCACCCAGGCGCCCAGGCAGAGGGTTTTTTAAATGGTGGAAATCCAAGTAGTTACTTTAAGAGAGCTGAGAATTAATATGCTAAATTTTGTGAACGTATTCATTTTCTCCAGGCAGAGAGAATTCATGGCTGTTAATTAGAATTTCAAAGAAATTTATGCCCACAATAGATGAAGAAAAGTGTTCTGGGTGGTTATTATCAGCTAGAGTTGTGGGGGTTTATTGTAGGATTTAAGTCCCTGGGTCTTTAAAATAGAGGTAATTATCTCTTCTATGTGTGGAGTGACTTTAAGATCCTAGTTTAAGGACTTTATTCCTCAGTAATTCCTGGAGTAAATGATCCAGGATTATATTTAGCCTCTAGTGGTCCCTATCAAAAATCTAATGAGTCATGTTAAGATAAATATGGAACAGTTTACATCAGTGATGGGATATAAATTTGTTTAGCCACTTTAGAGAAATTGGGCATTATTTTGTTAAACTGGAAGATAGGCAGTGCAGATGCTGTGATCAAACTGTTCCACTCATATGTATATGGTAAGATAAACTGTGCATATGTATATCAGCCAAAATGTATTAGAGGAGCATTCCTTGTTATGGTTCCAGTTAGAATCAACCCATAGATCCATCAACAGTAGGCTGGAAAAATAAATTGTCTTATATTCATATGATGGAATGTCTGTCGCAATGAATCAAAGAATGATCACTGTGGGAAAACATGGGTAGATCTTAAAGACATGGTGTTGAGCAAAAGAACTAAGACTACAAGGAGCACATACAGTATAATTTTTTCACATAAAATTTTCACATAAAATTCAAAGCCAAAATATATTGAATAATAAAACTATGGAGTAAAGCAAATATAAAATTGCTGGAAAATTTCAGGTAGTAGTCATTTCTAGGTGGGAAAAAGAATTGTGATTTGGAAGGGACACACAAAGGCTATGGAGATGTAGTACTGTTCTGTTTTTTGTAAATATGTGTTTGCTTGATAATTAGTCATTAAGTATAAATTTATATCTATAAGCTTTCTTATATATATATACTTTAATTCGAAATGAAAAGTTGAAAGAATTAAATTACCTAGACATTTGAAACGAGAGAAGAGATCCATATTGGGTTAACTTATTTTGTTTTTATAGACAGGTGTTACTGCACTGTTTGTATGATTCAGACCCTCCTACTCTTCTGGAAACAAGCCGGTATGCTTTCTTGCTATGGATTCTGTATAGTCACTCATACAGGAATCTAGGACAATAGAGTTAATTCTTCATTCTTGAATTTCCTTTACTGTTTTTCAAACATAGATACTACGCTCATGTTTATCTTGTAGGTTGTTGCTTACTTGTCTTTCCCAGACAGAAGTGGCCAGTGTCTGGGTTGAAAGAATCCGGGAATATCCAGCTATTTATGATAGCATTTGTTTCATTATGTCAAGTTCAACAAATGGTAAGTCACCGTGTAATCTAGGAACAATTTTTGGTTATATTTAATTGTTAGGAAGCCATGTAACTGTTTCTGGAAGTTGCGTAAAAGAAGTGTTAAGGCTAAGGTGAGAAAGTATTTCGATTCAAGACATAAAATTGCTTCTTAAGCTGCCAGGATACTGACAAGTCCTCATTTAAAAATGAAGGAAGACAAGCACATTTAGACAAAGGAGGTGAATAAATTGCCCTCTGAATAAGTAATGCTTTGGCAAGATTTGGTTTTCTTGGAATAGCTTTAGGAATTTTGACTAAACTTACTGCTCTTAAAATTTTGTTTCTCATTTCAATATCTCATTGTCTGCAGTTGACTTGCTGGTCAAAGTCGGGGAGGTTGTAGACAAGCTTTTTGATTTGGATGAGAAGCTAATGTTAGAATGGATTAAAAATGGGGCTGTTCAGCCTCTGGACCCTCCCCAGGAAGATTCTGAAGAGCAGCCAGTGTTTAAGATTGTGCCATGTGTACTTGAAGCTGCGAAACAAGTACGGTAAGTGAGTGCTTTTGTGCAAAATGGTCGGGGAAAATCCAATTGCTAGAAATACCCTTAGATGTAGGTTTTAGTTTCTTTTCAGCAGGATGAATAACATCCCGTTAGTCTTTGTCAGGTTGGATTTACTACTAACATTTGTGATGACAGTGTGTCTGCTGTTTTAAAAAATCCTAATGGTTATAAAGTACCTATTATAACACTACTTGGCTATAGGCTATTTTCCAGCATTAATTATGGTTACAGTCTTAAAATTTTCTGCAATTTTGTGTAATTTAAATCAAAGAGAAAAAATTTTCTTAGGTTTTGTTTTCCATCAGACATTAAGCTTTTTTAGTTATTGTCAGACATCATTTGTTTTCTTGTTTTATGTATGTATGTCAGTCTTGGATAGTGATCGAGTTTTGGGCTCTGATGTCTTTCCAAGAGTGATTACTAGGTGTTATATGTAGATCATTGAAACTTTCTTGCTAGTCACTAGAAAATTAACTTGTGAATTGAACTGCTTAATGGTCAGTTGTTTATTTTTTGTGCTTAATAATGCATAGGAAAGTCTGTGAATTTTATGTCCTTTATCCAAGTTAGGATTAAACTTATGGTCTTTCCTCAAAACCTTTTTCACTGTTCTTATTCTCAGTGAATGATGCAATCATTATCCCATTCAGAGGATGTGGAAGTCATTACTGACTTTTCTTCCCTATCCTATTCTTTTTCCTGGCCAGTCAACCTCCCAAAACTTGTTCCTGACTTTTATAGGATCCTCTCCATGCCATCACCCCGTCACTGTCTCTCATCTAGACACCTGCAGCATTTTCTCACCTGAGTTCCCTACATCAGGGCTGCTCCTTCCAAGCCCAGACTGTAGAGCCATCTTTCCAAAGCACATGCTCATCATTTCACTTTTCATGCTTCAGACATGGCCTTCCTTAGGATGAGGTCCAGATTTTCTTTTTAAAGCATGGCTCACAAGGATGTAGTGTTCTTCATCCTTATTGTGTTATGTGTTTTAATCATGTGAAATTTCTTTCATCAATGAAATGGAGCTCTTTCGCTTCCACGCCTTTGCATATCATGTCTCATTTACCTCAGACACTTCTACTGCAGCTCTATGCCTGAACGTCATTTGTCTTAGGATACCCTTCCTTACTCTCCAGACAATTAAGTCTGCTTGCTCTGTGGTCCTCTAGTACCTTGGGCTTCTCTTAGTATTATATTCATATCACTTTATCATAATTGCCCATTAATTCTCTATTTTTTTTTTTTTTGAAAGAAGCTCTCTCTCTTTTTTTTTTTTTTAAAGATTGTATTTATTTATTTGACAGAGAGAGATCACAAGTAGGCAGCAAGGCAAGCAGAGAGAGGGGAGTAGGAAGCAGGCTCCCTGCCGAGCAGAGAGCCTGATTTGGGACTTGATCGCAGGACCCTGAGATCATGACCTGAATCAAAAGCAGAGGCTTAACCCATTGAATCACCCAGGCGCCCCTCTCTTCTTTACTTTAGATTATAAACTTTATGAAGATAGAAACAGTGTTTTATACATCTGTTTTCCCAGCTGCTAACATAGTGCCTGAAAATAGTAGTTTATAAAGTATTTGCTGAACTATCTTTTTTATCGTTCACTGTTTTTTACTTAACATTTTGAGGAACTAAGATTGTGGATTTCTAGAAATCCAAGCTGTTGATCACAAAAATTATGCTTAACATCGTTTTAGTATTCTTAGCGAGGGAGCTAGGGGAGTTATGGAGTTTTGAGAATGTCATTACTGTTGGTGCTTGCAGCAGTGGGCTTTTCATTCTTCATATAAATGTTTTAGTTGTTTTTCATCCTGATTATTCCAGTATGCCAGAATGAGGAAGTATCATTGTTGTTTTTGTGGGATGGGGCCAAAAAGCTTTACTTCTCATTCTTGTGTGTTGATTATATTCCAAAATATTTCCTTATGTTTTGACTGTTCCCCACACCCCCCCACATCCCATCATGGAAATGTAAGCTGCGGTGAGCACTGAAACTTTGCTGTTCCCTGATTGATCCTCAGCACCTGGGGCAGTGACTAGTACAGAGTGGTATTTGTTGAATCAGTGAATGATTGCGTCCCATAGAGTTGTTGATTCAGTGCTTTTGCTTTTTGTATGTAGTTCTGAAAATCCAGAAGGGCTTGATGTTTACATGCATATCTTACAGCTGCTTACCACAGTGGATGATGGAATTCAAGCAATTGGTAAGGTGTTTTATGGGGAACTACTGGAGTTACTCTTTGAATTGTTTGCTCTTGTTAGAATACTATTTGCTTTATCGTTTTTATTAAGTACAGTGTCCTGATACTGGAAAAGACACTTGGAATTTACTTTTTGACCTGGTCTGCCATGAATTTTGCCAGTCTGATGATCCACCCATCATACTTCAAGAACAGAAAACAGTGCTAGCTTCTGTTTATTCAGTGTTGTCTGCTATCTACGCGTCACGGGCTGAACAAGAGTATCTAAAGATAGAAGAAGGCAAGTACCATTTTAGTTCACTAAAGTAAGTTCTGTTCTTACTCTGTCAGATTTTAAAGCCCAGGCTTATGATTATTGTTCATATGGTTGGTTGGTTGGTTGGTTGGTTTCTTTCTTAGTGCTTTTATTCCCCTGATTATAAAAATATTACATGCTTAATACAAAAAAAATTGCAAAGTTTATAAAAGGACCCATAGCACTTGTAAATCCACTATCCGGAGATCATTACTGTATACTCATACGCATATATATCTTTAAGTCCTGCTTTTTAGGCAACTTTTCTCATTTAGAAGTATAACTTGAATATTTTCCTATATAAACAATGTCTTTCACAGAATGATTTTTTTTAAATGACTACAATTAAATATAGAATCTATCTAGAATTTATTGTGTCTTTCACAGATTTTTTTTTAAATGACTAAAATTAAATATAGAATCCATCTAGAATTTATTCAGGTGTGACATGTGAAGTATGGTTTCAGCCTTTTTTCCAGATGGCTACTCAGTTGTCTTATTAGCATCAGTTTGTGAATAAACCAGTTTATCTATACTGATTTGAAGTTTATTATGTTCTGAGTTTCCTATGTCCTGAGTTTCCCTATATATTTTATTCCCTTTTATTGCTCTACTCATGAGCAATAAATAGCCATAGTTTTTAAATATTTTAATGTTGAGTAAGGATAGTCCCCTTTCATCCTAATTTTTCAGAATGTTTTTGACTATTATTTTTATTTAACACTGAATTTGATTAACAGGTTATGAAAACAAAAATCTTCCTGATATTTTTATTATGATCATGTTCAATTTATAGTGCTTAAGAACATGTTTTTCCATTTGTTCAAGTCTTATTATATGTTCTTAGTACCATTTTATAATTTTCTTCATAAAGACCTTGCATATCTCTATTAGGCCTATTCCTAGTTATTATATCTTTTGGGTTGCTAATGTCTTTGACATCTTTTTTTCCATTAATTATTGTTGTTGGAATATATGACGGTTATTGATTTCTGTATATTAATTTTGCATCCCATAGTAACCTTACTGAGTTTTCTTAATATTTTTAATAGTTGTTTCTGTGATAATTGTGGGTTTTCTCTGATACTGCTTTGGATTTAAGTTAGACATCTTTTTGTCTTTTCTTAAGTTAGATATCATTTTTCTGCCTCTGATTTTTTCTCTTACTTAGTAGGTAGCCTTGTGCCTCTGGTAGTAGAAAAACATCCTTACCTTTTTCCTGACTTTACTGGAAATGATTCTAATATTTAACCATTAGTCATGATACTACTATTTACATTTTACCATTTAAGGAGAAATTAATCTATTCTTATTTTATTAAGTTTTTAATAAAAAAAACCTGAAAACTGAAAAAAAAATGAATGTTTAGGAGCACCATTTTGTATATTTACATTTAAATAAACCAATATATGGTTTGTGTATGTAGATCTAACATTTAGGAAGGTGAATATTTTTGGTCTAATGGTTACCTTTATAATTATGACTGCTCCAAAAATAGAATTATAACTACTCTCCAGTCTTTAAAAAAATCATTAAAATATCATGGAAATCTCGGGACGCCTGGGTGGCTCACTGGGTTAAAGCCTCTGCCTCCGCTCAGGTCATGATACCAGGGTTCTGGGATCGAGCCCCTCATCGGGCTCTCTGCTTAGCGGGGAGCCTGCTTCTTCCTCTCTGCCTGCCTCTCTGCCTACTTGTGATCTCTGTCAAAAAAATAAAATATTTAAAAAAAATCATTAAAATCTAATATCAGAAAATGTATTTCACTGTTAACAATTCCTTATCAGTTTTTTCTGGTACTTTCAAATAACAAATTCAAGTCTCAGGGATGGCATTCCTGAATTATATTTTAAAATATCTTTTTAAGTTTTTTCTTCGAAAGCAGTAATTTTGTGTAGGATCTCTTTTCTAGTCTTTCATAATTTTAATTTTCTTCACCAAAAAAACAAAACAAAGCACTCTTTATTCTCATTCCCTTTGTTTTGCCCCTCTGTCTTTCTGACATCCTTGTGCCTTTCTGTGTTTTGAGCAATGTCTTCCCTCCTTTGTGCTCCCCTGCCAGCTTTGCCTTCATTTCAGTGGTGGCTTGAATTTTTCTGTTAACCTCTTCCTTGAGTTCTGCCAGCTGAGGTGTCCTCTCCTTTTGTTCATTTCTTAGTCTGAGCTCTTCTATGTCTGCTTGGTGCTTGATTACATGTTGTTTTAAAACTTACAGCTAAATATTATCGTAATATGTGTAAGCTTCCATGACAGCCTCTTTTGGTATTCTTCATCTTTTTTTTTCTTGTCCCTTTTCTTTTTTCTTTAAAATGTCTTTGTGTTGCTCCTATATTGGTTTCCTTTTGCTGACTCATCTTTGAATGACTTGTTTTTCCTGGACTAGCCATTTGCAGGGAGTTCACATAGGAAAGCAGCTAAAGCTGTCATCTAGGCTAATAGGAGTTGGGTCTGTGAGTTTTTCTGCTCTTTTTACCAGGTGACAGATGGCTATGGTTAAGTCTTAACTTTCCCATTGCCATTTTCTTCCTGTAAATATGGCTTGTCTCTGGGATTACTCATTTACCCCCTCTTCCTCTTTTTCTTAGAACCCCCAAAGGTAGAACCCCCAGGGGAGCTCCGGCTGCTATCTTGCACATTCCATTCCTGCTCTTGCATACAGGGGATTCTGGATTTGCACCTCAGAGTATGTGCTGTACCTTAAAAAAATGGACTTTTCTGGCTGTTTCACAGCCTTGGGCAACCTTTGGTCACTTTCTTCTGCACCTTCTGCTTGATTGACACTACTTTGACACGATTTCCGCTTACCTTGTCTTTGAGGTTTCTGCTGTCTCCTAATTTGATCTAAGCTGGCATTTGTTTTTTGTTGCTTATATTCTCCCCTCCTCCCCCTTGGTGGATGGTCTTTCTTATCTCCTTATATATATATGTTTTCTGTTGAAAATCATGAGTTTTTATTTGCAATATTAGGAACATATCTTTCTTGATGTTATGGGTTTAGGTGTATTTTATCTCCCCCTCCTCAACTTCCTGAAACTTTATGTATGATTTTTATGATTGGGGAGAGAGTGAAAAGACGCTCTTTGAACTCGAAGCCACTAAATAGCTGTCACCCATCATCCTGCCCTAAGCTTTGAATAAGGGCTTTGCAGAGTTCAGGCTGGGGGTGAGAAAGAAGAATGGTATGTAGATTGATGTGACTTACAAGGACATCAGGGAGTAAAGAACTGAGAGTTAGAGTCAAGAGTTAGTGACAACACAAGGAAGAGAGTAGGAATAAATGCTAGGGGACTGTAGTAAAGCAACCCCACAGGATGGGTGCTTTGAAGAGGTGACATTGAGTTGAGAAATAAGGGACAAGATTTCCCTAGTTTTTTGATTTCTTTAATTATAAAAAAAATGTCACTTTCATGTTCTATAAATGACGTAGATCTGGAAGTGAAGTTAGATTGTTTAAAATCAATATACTGAGTTCAGTGCTACAGAAAATTTTGTTTCCTGGATTTGTAATTGTGATGCACAAATGGTTGGGTTAGAATCAGTAGTTGGATCAAAGTGAGATTCAACGTGTTCATGCTATAACATATATTTTGAGGTTGAGCTTTAGTTTTATTTTTTATGTTCAGTTTTTATTAGAGGCTAATTAAAATGATTATTCAGTCTTTTAAGAAATCATACTGTTTTTGAAATTTAACTTTAACTTAAAGAAATACACAATTTAAAAGCTTTAAGATGTCGATGACAAAAAGTTTAAAATTCAAATCCTTTTCTCACTGTGGCTTCCAGGGCACTGCATGATGGGACTCTTGCTCAGCTGTCTAAACTTGTCTCGTGCCCTCCTTCCCCCTTGCTTCCCTTGGCTTGAACCACAGTGGCTTTTTTTGTTCCTCAGGCCATTTCCTTTTTGGAATTTTTGCATTTAACTTCTCTCTGCTTAAAACGTTTTCCTGGGCTCTTGGCATTGATGCCTCTCCTGTAGTTCGCACCTCAGAGAGCTTCCCTGACTGGCGGCTTTATTATATTCCCCTTTAATTTCCTTCATAGGTAGAACTCAGCCAAAGCTGAGATGATCTGTTCTATTCATTAGTTTATTTGAGAGTATGAAAATGGGAGCCTCTTGAAGGCTCAAGGCCTCAGGTCTTGTTTGTCATCATCTCTCTGGTACCTAAAGTAAACTGTATAGCCACCAATAAGTTGTTCAGTACTGGTGAATGAATCAATCAGTCAACAAAAGGAGGAAAGACCAAATTTAACTGGTTAATTCTGTGCTGCTTTTTTTTTTCTGTTTAAATTTTTTATTTTTTTTAAATTAACGTATAATGTATTATTAGCCCCAGGGGCACAGGTATGTGAACACCAGGTTTACACACTTCACAGCACTCACCATAGCACATACCCTCCCCAATGTCCATAACCCCACCACCCTCTACCTACCCCCCTCCCACGCCGGCAACCCTCAGTTTGTTTTGTGAGATTAAGAGTCTTTTATGGTTTGTCTCCCTAATTCTGTGCTTCTTGATCTGTTTGTACACTAGATCTTCCTCTAATCGACAGCCTGATTCGTGTCTTACAAAACATGGAACATTGTCAGAAGAAACCAGAGAACTCAGTAGATTCTAACACTGAAGAAACAAAAAAGTCTGATTTAACCCAAGATGATTTCCACTTGAAAATCTTAAAGGATATTTCATGTGAATTTCTTTCTAATATTTTTCAGGTTTTAACAAAGGTAAGAAAGAAGTATTGATGGTTTCTTCAGCAAAAGAAAGTATGGATTGCTTAATGCTCCAAACTTTACTATCACTGTATAATTTTTTTAACATAAAAGTAGTATAATGGGGCATGGGGCGCCTGGGTGGCTCAGTGGGTTAAGCCGCTGCCTTCGGCTCAGGTCATGGTCTCAGGGTCCTGGGATCGAGTCCCGCATCGGGTTCTCTGCTCAGCGGGGAGCCTGCTTCCCTCTCTCTCTCTCTGCCTGCCCCTTTGCCTCCTTGTGATCTCTGCCTGTCAAATAAATAAATAAAATCTTTAAAAAAAAAAAAAGGTAGTATAATGGGGCAACTGGGTGGCTCAGTCGGTTAAGTGTTTGCCTTCAGCTCAGGTCATGATCTCCAGGTCCTGGGTTGGAGCCCTGCATCAGGATCCCTGCTCAGCAGGAGTCTGCTTCCCCTCTCCCTCTGCTGCTCCCCCTGCCTATGCTTTCTTGCTCGAATATTACACAAATTGGGTGAAATAGAGAAAGAAAAAAGTTATCACTCTAACTTGATAATCTTAATGTGGCAACTGATATGGTTTGGTATGTTTGTATATGTTTTTCACATACTTAAAATCCAGTATATAGAATTTTATAGGCTGCTCTTTTCACAAAACGTTGTTACAAGCCCTTTTCCAGAGTCTAAATTTACTGAAAGACCTTTCATTGAAAGTCAGTTTGTTTTTTGTAAAAAAAAAAAAAAAAAATTGGTTTTCATAACTTACTGAGACTTGTTTTAAGGGCTGTTCTTCCTGAGTTTGCTCAGGATTGTTAGCATATTCTTCCTTTGAGCATGCTTTCTATCCATATGTTTAGAAAAAAATTTCAATATAACTTTGAAGAATATATGCACATTCATTGCATTTTTTTAAGAAGAATATTTCCTGAAAGAAGTTTCCGTTATTCTGTTAATTTGGTTTTTTGGTCAACTATTCTGCTTTTTCTAGAGAGAGGTTATTACTTGAGTATATATTTTTGGAAGTTAGATTCCTGGGCTTGCTATTGTACAAGTGAAGATGGCTGAGGCTTAATAGCTGCATATTGCCCAAATGTATTTATGTGAAAATGTTGGCTTTACAAGATTCTTACTATTAGGTATTACAATTTTTATATCATGTAAAGTTCAGTAGGTGAGAAATTGTGCCTTATTTTGATTTGTATTTTTTATTAGTGAGGTTGAACATCTTCCCCTATATATATATTTTTTTCTTTTAGATTTTATTTATTTATTTGAGAGAGAGAGAGCTTGAGCCAGGGTTGAGGGGTGGATGGAAGGGCAGAGTGAGAGGGAGAAGCAGACTCCCTGCTGAGCAGGAAGCCCAACATAGGGCTCAATCCTAGGACCCTGGGATCATGACCTGGGCTGAATACAGTCACTTAATACACTGAGCCATCCGGGCACCCCCCCATATAGTTGTATATTATCTGTGTTTCCTAGTTTATAAATTTATCTATTTTGATTATTTACATGAACTCTTGGGCAATAATAATATCTTTTGCATATTCATTGCAAGTATTTTTCACATTTTTTGCAGTGACCTTTGTTAATGCTTTTTGGTTTTGGAGGGATGTTTATTTTTAAGTGACAGGAATATAGAAAGAAGGTGGACTGAGAATAAACCAGGGATATGTAAAATTCTTATGTGCCATACTAATGGAATATGGATTTAATCTTGAGGACTGAGGAGCTACTGAAGGTTTTTGTTTTAAGGATCAAGTGAGATGATCTGTTTAGCAAGATTACTCCAAAAGCATGAGAGAGGATTAAAGTTGAGGCTGGAGGCCTGCAGACCAACCAGCAGGCTCTCATGGGTGGTAATCTTCAAGAGTGATCTGAAAAATAATAAGACCCTAAACATCAGAAGGGTTGGTGGAAAGAAGAGGGTGGGATGAGAGAGATTTAATAGAGTAGAATTAAACTCTTAGGAGGAGGGGTCAGCAGCAGCAGAGGAGGAGGAAAAATCTTGGCTGTATCTTAGATTATTGCTTTGTGTAGCCGGGTGGGTGGGTGGGTGGCAGTGGCTTTTCCTAAAATAAGGAATACAGTGGAACAGTGTTTGGGTTACATAATGAGGAATGATGTTGGGCTCAGCTTGAGGCATTTGAAATGCCCGTAGGATCAGTAGGGAGTTGCATATACTGATTTGTATTTATTATTCAGATAAAGCTTCAGAAATTTTCCTTTTTTAACATTAAATCTTTGCTTGTTTTAGGAGACTGTGGCTCAGGGACTAAAGGAGGGCCAGTTAAGCAAAGAGAAGTGTTCCTGTGCATTTCAAAACCTTCTTCCTTTTTATAGTCCAGTGGTAAGTATGAGTAAATGTATAGGTGGCTGAGTATTAGAGGATTACTGTATTGTTTTTATGTAAGTGCTTGCTCTCTGAGGCCATTGTCAAGAAAGATCGTGCGTACAATTCACATAACTTAGTGCCTTGCTCAGATAGATGACTGTGGGGTAATTCATGAGAGTAGCCTGAGTAGTGATTCTAATTTAAGAGAAAGGAGTCAACACTGAATTTATTGGACATCTTACTGTTATAAAGTAAATCACATATACATTAAGCAAAGATAAGATTCTTGGGTAAGAATGAACAGTAGGTTTTTGTGGTTCATCAGATTCCATTACATTTGCTACCATTAGAGATAGTTTTAAAATAGGAACTTTTGAAGTATGAAAATGAAGTATGGAATGTGGGAATGAGAAGCCATGTCAACAAGGAGTAGGGTAATAAAACTCAGTAATGGACGCTAAAGGGGAAGCAGTGGGGGTATAAATCGTAGTTCAAGATAAAACTAAATGGTAAGGGCTAGTCACTTTGATGTTTCAGGGGACTACCTGGGAATCCGTATTATTGTCATCTGGGGATCTGTCACATTTCTTTTCCTCTGGACTCTTTAGAGACCATAGGTAGAACATATAGTCAACAGCTGGTATTTTAAAACCACATTTTCTTCTACTTGTATTTATTTGGCTCTTTTGTTTGACTCACAGATAGAAGACTTTCTCAAAATTCTACATGAAGTTGATAAAACTCTTGCTGATGACCTGGAGAAAAGCTTCCCAAGTTTGAAGGCTCAGACTTAAACACTGATTTGGAGTTTCCTCTGCCCAATAAATGAACTTAACTTTTGGCACTGACAGTTGAAATTGACATGTAGGAGATGTTAGGTGAAGCCTGTTGGACCCTCATTGTCTGGTATTACACCTATACCCTTCTCTCTGCCCCAGTCTTCTCTCACTTAATTCGGCATTAGAATCTGGAGTTTTCCTCTGCTGTCAAATACACCACCCCATATGCATTTTTTGGTGGGGCGGTGGTGGGGGGAGGTATGGTTTTGTGTTAGTTGTCTTCTTTAGGTAAAAAAAAAAACAAATACAAGCTTATCATTGAGGTTCTTTTTAGGTTGAGGACTTGGTAAGGATTTTCTTCATACCTTTTAATTTGATTTTTATGTGAGAATTTTCTGTTTGTCTCCCCTGCAAGTACATTCAGCTGCACAAATAGAAAACCCTACTCTAAGAGCTTAATCTGATAGCTTTTATGTATCTGATGCAATAAGAAATCCAGTGGTGAGCAGTCTAGACCAAATTTGTTGACTCAGGGATCCTGATTCCTTTTACCTCCCCATGTAGTCTGTGTGTAGACCTTTGTGTTCATATTTATTGGTTAAGGGGACTTTAACATCTTTGGATCTTCCATCCACATTCAGGCAGGAAAAAGGAGAAAGAGGTAAAGGGACTTTGTCCTTCGAAGTCCTTACCTTCATATTTGTAAAGGACATTCCTCCCTGCCCGGAACTGTGTTGATGGCCATCCCTAACTGCAGCTATTTGAAATAAAGTCTCCCCCCCCCCCCCCAGGGTCTTTAAGAGAGAAAGGCATGAAGAGTTCTGAAAGGCTTTTTGATAGTCAGTCTGTGATTTTTGCTACAGTATACAAGCATATCTTAGCCTTTTGCGATTCTAAATTGTGTTGATTGTGTGCTAGATTGTCATTAACAACTAACTCAGAAGCAGGTTTTAGTTTATACAGTTCATTTTTTTTTAATGTTGTAACTATGAAGATAGAAATGTAACATTTTGATGAAAGTGTATTAGCAAAAATCTCTATTTTCAGCATAATTCCAGTGGTTAGATTTCAGAAAATGTTTTGCTTGAGTGAGTTCGGAGTTATTTAAATTAAGATGGAGGGAGTTTAAGAACTTCGGACTGTATGCAAACTGGGCTTCATGTGATTTCCCTCACATAACATTTTTATCCTTGTATAGTGCTTCAAAATAAGATCTGTGCAGAAAGACAGCCAGGGAAGCTATTCCCTATTCTTAGGGAAGCAGTTTGCATTATTTAGTTACTGAAAGTAGAGTTTTTAAGAAAATATGAATTATGAATAACAAAGCTAGCTTTTTACCAGTCTTCAGGTAGTTTTCTGGATTGTTTACGCAGCTGTGACTATTAATCTAGTTTTATTTATGAGATGAGGTGAGCTTTGGATCCTCTTACTGTGCTAGCTTCCCAGCCTCCTCCTTTGCATAAAAAGCACAGCCATCTTTTTAAACCCCTCTTCTGGTATATAGCCCCTTCTCAGTTTATTGCAGAATCTTTCTAGCTTTGGTCTTATCTCACATTTTGTCTTTTTTCTTTAAGTGACTTTTGCTGATAAAACATTAGGACATACCATTACTGAGAAGAGATACACAATTTCCAGTTTGGAGGTAGTTTTATTGTTGAAAATATTCCTGCTGAAAAGAAATGAATATAAAGTTAAAATCTTACTGTTAACTGTGATTAGTAGGTTTACGCTATAGGTTTTCATGTCTTCTGTGCTGACCTTATCCTAGGCTGAATGTGACTGTATTTAACGTGAGATCTCAAGGGCACTGGTGAAGTCACTTCCTGTGTATGTGAACTAATGTGAGTTTGCTCCTTGGTGCCTTACAGATAGAGGCTACACCAGGTGGAGCTATCAAACAAAGTAATCTTTCTTTGCAACAGAACATTAGGAATAACTTCCAAAGCTGTGATCCTTGAGGAGTGGTAAGGGAGCTCTTTTTATTTAGGATTTGAGATGAATATTCAGAGGCAGACCTTTATCATTGCAAGCAGAGGCGGGTAGAAGGTCACACATACATACTTAGAAAATATGTCTAACATGCATTGTGTGTTGTGTTAGGAAGCTTGTCTTCCTTCTGGAGCAGAGATATTAACATGATGAGGCAGAGGTAACTCTCGGACACTTTATGGCCCATCTGCACAAGTGTTGGCTTAGTGGTTGAGCCCAAACTGGTCAAGGCTGGCTGGAGCTCAATTCTCCTGTTGTTAGTTTCTGAAAGATAAAATTACCAGTTCCTGTAGGGTGAGCTCAGAGGATCTGCCAATGATACCTGCTAGCTAGTACTAAGAATTCCATTTTATCTTGAAGTTTAAGGTGAAAGGTACAAAAAACCCTGTAAGAGTAATATTCCCAAGTTGTTAGTCATGTTTACTTGAGTGCATATGAATTTCGCCTTTTGTTTTAGAAATAGCACATTTTAAAAGGGAAGCAGAAAGCTCCTAGCTGTCTGAGGGAAAGAGTGCCACTCCAAGTGGGTAAGTCACCAAGGGAGAAAAAGAATATATTTGGGAAGGTTCGGAATGTCCAGGTTATTTTCTGTTTCCCATTTCTTCCTTGGACCTGCCCTGTCACTTGTTACTAATTGCTCTTGTAACATGATAAGGTATTGTATATTTTCGTATTTTGATATGTTTGCAAACTTCCTAAATCTATAAATTATAATAGTTTTTTAAAGAAATAAAAGATGAGCAATGCTGAATCTTTTTAATACTATACAGTCTGATGAATTCACCCCCCAAATTTAGGACTTGCATTAATTACAGGTGATATTTTGAAATGGTGCTTTCTCCAGGAGCTTAAATATGAAATTTGGAATTACATGTACAAATGAAATGAAAACTTTTACTATACTTTGTTGCAGAGAAGGGGAAATGTACAAAATGAACTTGGGTTATTATGTTAAATATGTTGTTCTATTTCTAATTAAATTAGAGTTTGATTTTTGAAGTATCTAAACCACTTAAGACCAAACACTTAGGACATATTTTCCTTTTGCCCCTCCCCACCAGTCTCATAGAGGGACAGATAGAAAAAGTTGTGCAACCTGTAGCAGATTTGATCATTGTTCTCAAGTCTTCACCTCTGTGTACTCATTCTCATTCCGTGGCTTCTCAGTGGGTAGAGTATACTTCTGTGTTCCTTGACTTTGAATTTGGCCAAGTCACTTTGCTTTGGCCAATAGAATTTTTTTCTTCATTTGTAAATATGTATTTAATATATTTATGCTAAATATCGAGAAAAGGACTTCCTTAGGATATATATATATATATATATAAAATATGTATATTATATATATAATGGAAAGATATAGATATACATACCCATGATATATATTAGGGGAAAAACCCTACCCTAAACATAATTCAATCAAAAGCAGTCAGTTTTAATTTTTCATTCTTTACTCATTTTGGTTAATGAAGGTTTTACTTTAATATAATGAGTATGCAAACGTGCATGAGTCTCTGGGTCTGATGTTTTGATACAATACTGTTAAGGGTCTGCAGCTATGCTGTTACCAAGTACAGTATCTTCTGGACACACATGGCTACTGAACACTTGAAATATGACTAGTCCAAATTGAGATAAATATAAAATACATATCGGACTTTAGGAAAAGTAATAAGAAAAAAGTAATACAATATTTTTCATCAATGTTTTATATGGATTACATATTAAAAGATAATATTTTGGATATATCCAGTTATAAATACATTATTAAATTGCATCTTTTCTTTCTAGCTTTTTAAATGACTACTAGAAAATTTAAATTGTAGTGATTTAAACTTTTTTTTTTTTTTTAAGATTTTATTTACTTATTTGACAGACAGAGATCACAAGTAGGCAGAGAGCCAGGCAGGGGGGGGCGGAAGCATGCTCCCCACTGAGCAGAGAGCCTGATACAGGGCTCAATCCCAGGACCCTGGGATCATGACCTGAGCCGAAGGCAGAGGCTTTAATCCATTGAGCCATCCAGGAGCCCCTAACTTTATTTTTTATTTTATTTTTTTAAGTTACTTTTCCTGAATTATTTATTTACTTGTTTGCTGACAGATTTTTTTTATTAACACGAGTAATATGTGAACACCATTTTTCAAAATCCTAACAATACAGGAAGGACCAAAGTCCTTTTTCTCTACACTCTCTACACTCTCTAAAATTCCTAGCCCCGCTTTTTTTTTTCTTTTTAAAGATTTTTTATTATTCATTTGACAGAGAGAGATCACAAGTAGGCAGAGAGGCAGGCAGAGAGAGAGAGAGGAGGAAGCAGGCTCCCTGCTGAGCAGAGAGCCCGATGCGAGACTCGATCCCAGGACCCTGGGATCATGACCTGAGCCGAAGGCAGCAGCTTAACCCACTGAGCCACCCAGACGCCCCCTTAGCCCCGCTTTTATGTATTTACGTAATGGCCAATAGAAGGTTAATGGAACTGATGCAAGCTGAGTACTTAATATACTATTCTTTTTTAAGGCTTAATAATATTCCTTTGTGTGTAGATACCTCCTTTTCTTCATCTGTTTCTTCCATCTGTAGGTTTGACCCCTCTCTTGGCTTAGTGAATAATGCTTCCGTGAGCTTGGGAGTGCAGATAAGCTCTTTGAGATCGTGATTTCAGTTCCTTTGGATATACACTCAGAAGTAAGTTTGCTGGGTCAATGGTAGTTTTTTTTTTTAAAGATTTATTTATTTTAGAGAGAGAGAGTGCACAGTAGGTGGAGGGACAGGGGGTGGGGGGGAAGAGAATCCTGACACAGGGCTCAGTCTCACAATCCTGAGATCACGATCTCAGCCAAAACCCGAGTTGGACGCTTAACTGACTCTGCCACCCAGGCACCCCTATTTTTTATATTTTTGAGGAAACTCCATAATATTTCCATAGTGGCTGTACCAGTTTCTGTTCATAGTAACTGTATACAAGTGTTCCTTTTTCTACACATCTTCATTAATACTTGTTATCTTTGTATTAATGATAGCCATCCTGTGTCTGGTATGAAGTGATCTCTCATTTTGGTTTTGATTTGCATTTCCCAGGTGAATAGTGATGTTGAGTATCTTTTCATATACCTCTTGGCCATTTGTAATCTCTGATGAAATGTCTCTTCATTTCCTTGCCTAAATTTTTTTATTCAAGTTACTTGGGTTTTTTGCTATTGAGTTGAAGGAGTTGTTCCCTGTATATTTGATGATTAGCTCATTATAAGGTACATGGTTCGGAAATATTTTCTTACATTCCATAGGTTGCCTTTTCATTTTGTTGATTGTTTCCTTCGTTATGCAGAAGCTTTTAGTTTGCTGTAGTCCTACTTAACTAGGTTTGCTTCCGTTGCCTGTTCTGTTGGTGTCTTTCCAAGAAGTGACTATTAAGACCAATGTGAAGAGGCTTTCCCGTTTTCTTTGTGAAGTTTTACCATTTCAGTCTTACATTTACAGTTTTATCCATTTTGAGTTCATTTTTATGTATGGTGTAAGATAAAGGTCCAGTTTCCCTCCTTTTTGTGGATATCCAGTTTTCCTTAACACCATTTATTGAAGAGACTCTCCTTTCCCCATGGTGTATTCTTGGCACCACTGTTGACATCAGTTGTCTGCGTATGTGTGGGTATATCTCTGGGCTCTCTGTTCCGTTCCATTGGTCCATATGTCTGTTTTAAAACAATCCCATTTTTAATAGCGTCAAAAAAAATAAAACATTTAGGAATAACCTTAATCGGGAATCAAGGAGATGAAATACTTACACACTGAAAACTATGAAACACACACAAAAATCAGGCAGACACAAATAAGTAGAAAGACATCCCATGATCATGAAGTGGAAGAAAGAACATTGTTAAAATGTTCATGCTACCCAAAGTAATCTATAGACTCAATGCAATGCCTATTAAAATCCTAGTGAGCATTTTTTTTTTCTCACAGAAATAGGAAAAAAAAAGTCCTAAAATTCAGGTGGAACCGTAAAAGACTCCAAATAGCCAAAGCAATTAGCTTAAGGAGCAAAGCTGGAAGCACCACTCTTCATGATTTCAAAATATATTATAGAGCTTTTTAGGGTTTCATGAATGAGATCTGAAAAGCTTCAAGAATCTGAAAATTCTACAACTGCATTTATTTTTCATGAGCAGTAAAATTAGGTGAAGATGTACCAGACTTGATACCTCATTGCAAATATAACTTGTACTGGAACATCAAGAGCTCTTTAGCTACAGCCTACTATGTGCCTTTTGCTGCCTCTAAATATCTTTCCTTGTGAAATGGTTTAAATTTACCTTGGAAACACCAGCTTCCTGTGTTCTACTGCTAAGGCTACAGCATATATTTGTAAAAACTTTTCTGCTCACTAGGACACCTTGTTAATTACATATTGGGCTTATATCAATATTGGACTTGTTGACTGCAGGCTATTTAGGAGTTGAAACCTTACTCAGACCATCTGCCAGACCCTGCCCATTGGAAATGCTCTTCCCTATTACTGTAATGAAATCACTAAAATCATTTCCTGTCCCTGGTCCTTGTTCAGATCTTCTATCTATTGTCAATAAGAGAATATTAAAATACTCAGGAAAGTCTACATATCCTTTTCATCTTGGTCTACAGTATAGCACATGGCTTTGTGTTGTAGTGCTGGAAATAATAAATAATGACGTCAAGCCTATTGTAATAAAAAAAAAAAAAGGCTGCTTATTAAATTCTTTCCCCAGCTGGTTTTTCTTTGACATCATGGAATCTGTTTATAATTACTTTTATGGGTTTTCCCTCTTACTGTTCAGGGTTTATGTGATTACATAAGAAATTGAAACATTTTGGGAACAGACCCTTCGTAGAACTGAGTTTCCTGCTCAGTTAGTCAGATTACGACAATGGGACAGTGGGAAGACTTTTTATTCTCCTGGAGGAGTTCTGACTTCCTGAAGTATGAACTTGCTTCCAGGAAGGAGTGTACCTTGAAATCATGGTGGGTGGGTAGATGAAGCTGTATTATAGTCTACAAGTCAAGAAAATTCATGTACATGGCTTTAGCATAAGTCACCGAGTCGGTAGTTTTGTTTTGAGTGCTGTCTGTTGACCCCATACCATTTGAGGAATTTGGCAGCTCTGTAAATTCACTCTTCCTTTGGGACTGTACTTGGAAGGCTGTGGCATTTGTAAATCCATGAATGTGCTTTCTTCAAAGTGTGATTGGCATTGGACTTGTCTTTCCTGTGCCCAGGAGCAAGCATTCATTTGGCCAATCAGCAAATACTCCTGGAGGAAACAAATCCTTTAACTCCCCCATCTCGGAGAAGTCTGTACTGTCTTACCATTGGGCGAAAAAAAATCTGCTGATGTTGTGGACCCCGGAACAAAGTCCCCAAAATGCCCTATTTTTTTTTTTTTTTAATGTTTGTTTGAGGTTTGGACGAACCAGATAATGTCCTGTTTGTCATAATCAGTTCTAGAAATAATTTCAGTTTTTGTGATTGTAGTAGCCAATATTGAAAGCGATTTGAAGACTTCTTGCTCCAGATGTACTGTTTGCTTGTTGTCCACAGCAAGTGATATCTGAATGGTTTTCAGAGATCCAGATTTCATATTTTCAGATGAACCTTGAGTAATCTGAAAATCTTAGATTTTTTTTTATTCTATTTGGACTTTTTTTTTCCCCTATTTTTTTTTTTTTTTTAATTTGGGCATGTTTTAATGTGGGTTTGCTCTCTCTTTAGAGCACATGGATGAAGACACAATTTTCCACAACAATTCATGAAGCACTCAAGGATTATTTTATGTTCTAGGAAGTTGTACCCTGAACTCTTGTGGCCCCAAAGGAAACCAGGGGGATCGTGCTGCAGAAGCCCTTTGGAGGAACGTGCCAATTACTCCGTAACCATGAGTTGGCTCTCCTTTGATGGAGAGATTAATAGTTTCCATAATCATATCATCCTGGTTGCTCTGTGCCCAGAGTTTACTTAGACTTGAAAGAAAAGGAAATTAATTGGAAAAGAAAAAAAAAAATATGTTCCTCTCTTGCCTCGCTTCCAAAGCCTCTCATCTGGAGAAGGGATGAGAAGGAGATTCAAGGGTGTGTTGTCAGTGGAAGCCAAGAAGTTTATTCTCTTTTGCAGTTCTTGATGTAAAGATCCAGAAGAAAGTAGCTGGATAGTGGGGAGGATATAGGCATGGGAATTGGGGCACAGCTCTGCACATATAATTCCAAACAGAAGAGAAACATTTGGTAGCAAACCCAGTATATACCCATGAAGCCATGAGTACCTGCTGCTGGAAGTAAATGCAGAAGAAGCAAAAAAGGGGATTTGTAGCTCATGTGATTGCCATCAGACAAATTAGATTGCTCTACTTCCACTATAGAGAAGGTGCTGTGAGCTTATTTGTCACATCCTTGGAGTTTGGGAAATATTTTCTTTAGTTAGAATCTATTCTTTTCTGGCGCTGAAATTGGAGCTCAATTCTTTTTTTAGCCCTGACTGTCACTCTGACCAGTTCTCTTGCCCTTTGTGCCAGTGCTGATAATTGTAATGTTGCTGTTGAGCCTCAGAGGATTTCAGTGGACAGATGATTTGGTTCTTCTTGGGAGCATTGGGATATTAATAAAATGTTCTATATCAGAGATGAACTTCCAACAGGTGATCAATAAGTGTTTTGTTGAAGTTTATTGAACCAGTAAGAGAAACTGAATTGTAGAACACTTCTCATTTATTCATTCATGCCACAATATATTGTGATTTTTTTGGAGTTGACACGTGTTAAGCACTGTTTGGTTTGTGGGAGTAAGAAGGTGACAATTCAAAATAGGAAGAAAACAGAGAGCTAGTTAATAGGTGTTCATTCTATCAGTTCCTGAAAGTCAAGGACCATGTCACTTCCCTTGAAGTGATGTACTTTTGTTACCAGACAGAGAACCAGTTCCAAATTCAGATTCAACTGCTCACCACTTGAAAATCATTACTCAAGAGACAGGTGATGGTGGGAAAGGAATGGTTGCTTAATTCAGGAAGCTTGCAACTTGGGAAGGTGGTACACGAAGGTCTCAAAGACCATATTCCCCATCCAGGGAAGTCATGGGAAAAGGGAGGGAGGGGGTTCTGTGTGCCAGAGAAGCAGGTGCCCAGGTGGTTAGTCATTTGTCAACCTGACCCTGAGTAGACTTGCTGGCATTAGCAACAGCTGTTTTTGGATGTAGTCAGGCTTTATCTTCTGGGAAAGTTTGGTCCTTGATGCTGAAGGCCAGGGGTCTGTACATCTCAAGGAAAGTAGGTTAGTTCTGCTACAGATCAAGAGATTGATGTTAGCAAGCAAGGAGTGCACAAGCTTGAAGCAAGTTAACCCTTAAGACCAATTGGGGTGCTGTTACACTTTCACTCCTGCAAGTTACCTGCCAGTAGGAGATTTGGGTTTGTTTGTTTGTTTTTTTACTCTTAACGTGATTATAAAAGATAGATTGGCCCTTTCTTCGGTGGTTATCTCCCTGCAGTTTATATGTAGGCCCAACAACAAGCACCCTTCCACCACTGGCCACCTTCAATGACAAGGACAGAAGATGAATGTTTGCCACACCTCTCTTTGGGACCTTACAAAGATACCACGTCTCAGGCTACTCTCATTCCATTCCAGGGATTGACCATATCCCACCTTCAGAGGGAGGCTCTGAGTTTTAGCTTTCCCAAGTTCTCTGAATTCTCCATACAGGTATCTGCTGAATTGAGAGCTAGCCATCATGCCAATAGGCCTGCCGTACCACAGCATGATGATGCCACTGCAGAGGCTGGAGGCAGGGGGTTTGAGGGAAGGTTGGTCCAGGAGGCTGGAAGAATGATGTGTATATAAGAGACGCCAGGCTTTGGTGCTACTGGGAGATGAGATGAAGCTCCATCACCTAGGGAGAATTCTAGAAACTGACCCAAGCCAGAAGAGCCCTCCTGAATCTGCATTAGCTGTAGAACATAGGTGCAAGCAATGGTGAAGCAGCCAGCACTCTGGAGGCTGAGAGTTCACAGTTGGAAAGAACACAATCCTTTTCACATCTACCATGAAGTCTGATGGTTACACCGCTATGGACACCATCTTAGGAGGAAGCTCTTTAAGACCGTAAACTTTTTTTTGGTTTTTGGTTTTTGGGGTTTTTTGTTTTGTTTTGTTTTGTTTTGTTTTGTTTTGAGATTGACCATTCTTGAAGAATTCTTAAAGATTGAATTCTGACAATATTGATAATATCAATTTCATTTGTTGAACCAGAGTAAATTAAAATAGATTGGATCTAAAATGAATTGATCTTTGGCTTATTAATTTTCCTATTACTAACAGATGTGGGCTCCAGAGAAATAGCAGATTTGATATAAGCAAAATGAAGCTGTACCTTTTCACATGTGAGTAACACTATGAGTTAAATTTTGAGACCCTATAACAGGGGAAAGAGTCCAAGGGGATGGACTTACCAAAGTTTTAATAGATAAGAGAATCTTTACAGACGTCTTTCGGTATTTCTACAGTCAGATATATTCTGTATTCCTCTACGTAGGTTTATTTCCAAGAAAACAAAGGGGCAGGTGATGATAGATGATAAATATATTTTTTAAAGATTTTATTTATTTGTCAGAGAGAGAGCACAAGCAGGCAGAATGGCAGGCAGAGGCAGAGAGAGAAGCAGACTCCCTGCTGAGCTAGGAGCCCGATGCGGGACTTGATTTCATTACATTTTAGGAGGCTGGAGGTTTGCTGACTAACTTTGTATCCAGAATCCATAGGGACCACCTAATATATATGTTATGAGTAAACCAAGAGTGTTCCTTTAAAGGCTGGCACATCTAAAGGAAAAGAAATTGGAGAATTCCAAATCTGGTTTACAACCAACCTCCAATGTAAAACAGCCTAACTAGTTCATTCGGATATTAAGCAAGCATTAGCTGATTCCCAGATACATGTCAGTGCCAAGGACTGGGAATACAGTGCTTGGAATATGGCAGTTGTTCCATAAGTGTTAATTGCCTAAATAAATGAAAGCTGTGCTCCCTATCCAGAGATAGAATTACCTAAAGCTAATAAAGCTTAACCTTTAAGCAGTGGTCCCCAAAGTTTGATGCACATAATAATCACCTAAAGGTATTTTAAAAATGCTGATACCTGGCTCTCCCCACCACACATGCCCCCTCTCCCTACATTCTTATTTACTTGGTATGGGGTGCAAACTGAGTATCAGGATTTTTAAAGCTCCCCACATGGTCTAATGTATAACAAAGTTTGAGAGGTACTATGTTAAGGGCCTCAAACTTGCTCAAGCCCTTTCCAAAATGCCTGGGAGGTGCCTAACAATTTCAGCTGTGAAATTTTTAGTCATTTTCTTGAACGGTCTCCCAAATTGAATAAGCTTCAGGTGCTACAAAACCTGGATCCGACCTTCTGTATCCTTGAGGCGTTCTTGGTCCAGTCAGCAGGTTACTCAGCCAGCACGAGCCTTTCAGAGGTATAATGTGGCGGAAAGACGCAGATTACCAGTCCTCTTATGGCTGTCACCACATGAAAATGAAACTTATAAGCAACACCTGCCGCTTTTCGTGGGCTCATCCTTGTTTTTCTGGTCCATGACTGTGACATTGGATTTTTGCAGTGCTTTCAGAAGGAGCTCCACTTTGGCGTAGAATTGGTTGCTACCAATGTCAGGGCTCCATGGGTTTTGGGGTTTTGCATTATGATTGGATTTTCATGGTTAGCAGAAAGTTTCTAGCATTTCTAGCACCAGTCCTTTGCAAGAGACACACGCTCATACGCTGATCCTTTTCTGTGTCCCTGGAGTTCTGTACCTCACCATTCTCCCTGTCTTTCCTGGGGGAGTTGCCTGGTGACACTTACGAAGCTGATTTAAAGCTCTACAAAATTTATTCAGTGATTTTATTACAGAGACAAACAATAACCATTTCTGCTGTACATGTGGGCCAGTTGGCAAATAAAATGGCCACATGTGGAATTTCCGCTTCTTTGCCTTTGGCCACGTGAGCATCTGGGACTGTGTGTCCCTGCCTCAATGGGATGAGCATGCACACAGCCTGGAGAGGAAAGAATGGAGCAGCTCACTGTGCAGGAGCGTTTTGAAGCGCCTCTGAACTTGCTAAGTTGCCGTGTGAGCGGATTGGCTGGTATCATCTACTAAGTACAAAGGCTACTCCTGGCTTCTTTGAGGCTTTGTTATTCCTGGTCGTGTTTTGTTGTGAGTCCTCTTGGTCCCTCAGGTGTATCAAATGCCTACTTAGCAGGTCATATCCAGGTTATTTACACATCTTATTATCTATGGCTTGTTACCTTTCAAGGAAAAGTTACATAATACATAAGCCAGAGTCCTCAGTGATGACTCAAGGCAGATTAAGGGCATGGCTGCTTCTCTTTGTAAGAAAAGACAGAGGCTTTTAAAAATTGATTTCTGTCACAATGGAGCCTGTAAAGTCTTCTGATATCTGGCACCTAAGAAAAGGTGGCTCCAACTAACCTCTTCCAGTGTGGGGTTCTGGGGTATTAATGCCATCCAGGTAGGATTTCCTCAAAGACGAGGGGATGATCTCTCCTTTGTGTCTATTTGGAACTCCTGGAGTGGCATTCCATTTTTTTTCTCTGTATGATGTTTTTTTTTTCTTCACTCTTCTAGATGGTCACATTTAGATTCTTTCAGAATATTCCTGATCATTGTAAAAGCTTGGCCACACTTCGATGAACTCAGTTAGAAATACAAAGGAGAAAGAGGTTAATCAAGTTTGCTCACTTTCCCTGTTGTAGACTTAGTGATACCCTTTCATAAAAGCTTCAGAGATCATTAATTAGACAAATGGTACCGGCTTTGCTTTCTGCAGCCCCAACAAATGCTGTTTGGCTGGTAGGAGAAATGACTAGTTGCACTGAATGAGGGGGGTGATCATGCCTCTTTGAATGGTACAAAGCAAACATTAAGACAGCAGATATTGGGGAAACCAAGTGCGCCTGAGCAACAGGGCCCATTTCTCCATGCACAGTTATTTTCAAATGCTGTAAGATAGTCTCCTTCCTCCTCGAAAATCTGAACAACCGGCATGTCCTAGTGATTTGGAATGTTATATATTTCCATAGTTAATGGGATTTTTCTCACAGTTTGCTTTATTAACATGATCAGGAATGCTGTCTTGCACAACTCCAGGGGGCAGTATTCACACTGTCTCTTATGAAGGTCATGCCTTCTGGACTTAGAATGCCGTGGCTCTTCCGGATCGTATTGGGCATTTCATAATTAGCTCGTAATAATAGACAAGGAAGCTTCCTATGACTTAGAACCCAAAGTTAAAGAACGCTAAAAACCTGAAGAAACAAAAAAAATCCTTTGGGTTCCATAGTCCATTATTTGAAATTTTTTGGTACTTTGAGGAGAAAATTACCTGGGATAAGTGAGTTCTGGGACCCTGGTCCCCCTCTGTCACTCTCTCTGACTTTAGGTAAGCTATAATACATAGCAAATAGAAGGCTTTGTCATGACCAGTACTAATTGGGCTGTTTTGTTCAATGTGTTTGACCATAAGCCAACATTTCTTGGAGTAATAATGGTGAAGCAAAGTTGTTCAAATAAAAAATAGGGTTTCCAGTTGTAATTTTTAAAAGAGTAATTGACAACTGAAGTAGATTTGCATAACGCTGCGTGTAACCAGACGTGTGCACAGCTCTTCCCGGAAAGCCATCCGGGTGTTGTTAGAGATGAGTGCTCACTGAAGGTATCATGTTGTGAAGATTACGTGCTTTTTGGAGGAAGATTTAGTAGATTTGGATTTTGAGGACTCAAGAGATTATGTCCTGGCCTGATCTCTCTCTCTCATCCCTTTGTCTCATCAAACTACTTTCCATTTGAACATGAGTAGAATCCCATATGGCCTGTAACATCTGAGGTCTTGTACAAACACCTCTGATTCATACTCGGATACATGGGTCTTTGACCTTTCTGATAAAGGATTACAGAGAGCATTTTGTTTTATCATCACATTTTCATTTCTCTCACGTAGTCTTGCTTATTTTTATATTCATTCATTTGTTCTCAACAAACATATGTTGAACATCTTCTCTGTCACAGGTGCTGTGTTGGATTCAGGGCTGTAGGGATGAAAAGCACAGTCCTTGCTCTGGAGGAGTTTTTGGTAAAGGAGAGAAACAAGGAAACAAATAATTATAATCCATAGACCAGAGTAAGCTCAGAGAGCATTCCCCGCTGTGATTGTGGCTTCTGGCTTCTGGCTGCAGTTTGTTTCCGAGATCCCCTTTAATTAAATGGCAAAATGTAAACTAAACATATACTCATTCATGGGCATTCAAACCAACTCTCATCTTAGAAGTGGTAGCATGATGAGTAAGACAACACAGCGCTGTTGGAACAGCTAGTTTCGGGTTCTTTTTCTGTCCTTTACAAGCTGTGTAAGTCTGGGCAAGTCACTGAACTGTTCTGTCTCCCATTACTTTAAAGACCAAAATAAGCAATATAAATAAAAGCACTTTGTGCAATGGAAAACACTATATTTAAGACTATTTTAGGGAAAAAAAAAGGCACTTTGCCACATGCACACACACACACTGAAGAATAATAAGACTAACTTTTTTTTTTTTAAGATCTTATTTATTTGACAGAGAGAGAGATCACAAGTAGGCAGAGAGGCAGGCAGAGAGAGGGAGGGGGAAACAGGCTCCCCGTTGAGCAGAGAGCCCGATGCGGGGCTCGATCCCAAGACCCTGGGATCATGACCTGAGCCGAAGGCAGAGTCACTCAGGCGCCCCAATAAGCACAACTTTTACTTTGGGCCCCATTTTTTTTTTAACCTGAAAAAACATTCTTTTTTCCTCTGAAAGGATTTTTTTTAAATCATAAATATAAACTGGATTGTGATTATCAAAACAATTCTTCCTTCTACCAATCTTCAGTCACAAGGCAATTAGAAAGTATGCATTTTATTTTATTTTATTTTATTAAAGATTTTATTTATTAACTTGGCAGACAGAGATCACCAGTAGGCAGAGAGGCAGGCAGAGAGAGAGAGAGAGGAGGAAGCAGGCTCCCCATGGAGCACAGAGCCTGATGCAGGGCTTGAACCCAGGACTCTGGGATCATTACCTGAGCCAAAGGCAGAGGCTTTAGCCCACTGAGCCTCACCCAAGTGTCCGAAAGTATGCAATTTAGACCCTCAATTTGTGTATAGCATGGTATTAAAATAAAATCCCTATAGATGGTCCTCAGAATAATTTTGCAGAGGATGATTTTCCCTGAAGGGTGCATACTGTATGCACTTCAGTCTTACTGGACAAAAAAGAAAAGTTCTCCATGCATTCCATACAGTATACACCCGCATTTAATGTATTACTCAACAACTCACCACTAAAAATTCAACATGTCCTTTCCCATCTTTAGAAGTATAACATCTTGGGACTGTAACTTTTAAAAGATAATTGTGTAGATGATGAATGCTATCATGGCTTTTCAAACTTTGATGAGGTATTTGTATAAGGGTTTGGAGTTAAAACATATATTAAAATAAATGTTCTTGTCTGTGGTGATATTCTTCTGTATCGAAGAGCCACAGGGAAAGGGAAGAGGAAGGAAACTTGCAATTACTGAGTGCTTCCCATATGCCAAGACCAAATCTAGAGAATTTACATACATAATCATATATATAACAGAAACACCTGGCTAAGTTACAATCTTTTATTCTTCATAAGAATAAGAAAAAATTAGGGGCGCCTGGGTGGCTCAGTGGATTAAAGCCTCTGCCTTCAGCTCGGATCATGATCCCGGGGTCCTGGGATCAAGCCCTACATCGGGTTCTCCGCTCCTTGGGGAGCCTGCTTTCTCCTCTCTCTCTCTCTGCCTGCCTCTCTGCCCGCTTGTGATCTCTGTCAAAAATAAATTAAAAAAAAAAATCTTAAAAAAAAAAGAATAAGAAAAAATTAAAATGTATATAGGGTTAAACATTTTACATCAATTTTCATGTACATTACCTAAAAATAGGATGGGGGGAAACAGGAGTTGCCCGCATGTGGGTCAACTGTTAGGTCCAGAAACATCATTTTAAGCAAAACTGTGTATTTGCACAACTATACATTTCAACTTTACCCTCTCTCCTGAACTGCCATGCAAATAGCATAGTTGTAGGGGTGAAAATAAAATGATGCTACACGCTAATCTCAAACGCTTCCCTAGAATGATCCATGTACAGTTCTTTTCCTATATTACATGAACATTGAACTGCCCCCATACAAAATGCTGTATTAGTTTTACTTGTTATTTTCCCAAGGAGACACATGAAAGGACAAAGCAAGTTTCCAGCACTGGAACACTTTTGGTCATATGAGTATTCTTGATGAGGGAGCAGGAGGCTGGCTGAGGACAAAGCAAAAGCTGGCGCCTTGCACCCCCTCTTCACCCGCTCCCCTCCATATGTGTAGCATTCCTCAGGCACCCCTGATTGCCATAAAACGATAAATAGTTAACTTGCAGGGATCGCAATCCTGCAGAACAGGAATCTCCCTTGCTCTACAAGATGTCCTAGAGACCTAAACAGGGAGGTTACCTTATCAATAGCACAAATTTCCAGAGGCAAATAACTCTTGGTTCCTGAAGCCCTAATGTCCCCCTCCCACCATAAACTGGAGGAGACTGGGGTAGAAAGGAATGTAAATGATAGCCAGATCATAATGCCCCACCAAGAATCCCCCATTATCTTGATGTTAGTGCCTGACCTAAAGATGACATTGATCAAGCCATAAGGGCAAAGACTCCCCCCGGCACCTTGTAGGCCCTCCCTAGCATGTGAGAACTCTGTCGAAATCTCCCATTCCTTCACCACCTCCCCCAACCGTGGGGTATATAACATGCCCACCTTCACAACCCGGGGCAGCAGCAGCTCTTCCTGCCCACGGGTCCTGTCCCCGTGCTTTAATAAACCACCATTTTGCACAAACGACGTCTTAAGAATTCTTTCTTTAGTCATCAGCTCCGAACCTCCTCACCCCACCGAACCTGACTTAGGTTCTGGGACTTCATCATTCTGAAGGTATAACACCCATGCAATCTTTCTGAAAATTGTTTTTCAAGGATTTACTTCAAGAAAATAAAAGAATAGTTCACAGGATAGAAGAAACAGTAACTTATGGGTCAGAACCCTTTTGTTTGATGAAAAAGGGATCAAGTCAGCTGTGACTGGTTCCAGATATTCAAACAATGTCATTAAGTCCTGCTTTCTCTTTCTCTTTCAGTAGTGCTCTTCTCCATGTTGGTATCACTCTCAATAAGTCTTCTCCTCTGGGTGACTTTCATTAGCTATCATTCTTCAAGGTTAAAGATAAAAGAATTTCTCTTCTTCTTAATTGTAAACAAGTTCTTGGGCCTGATTCTTATTGGTTCAGATTGGGTCATGTGACTATCACTGGCCCTTCCTTTCTTCCTTCTGGCTAAAGGCTAGCAATCCTCTGCCAGGCTGATGTAGAGTCATGTGACTGTCCTAATAGTGTGTAGGCAGAGACAGAATCAGGTTCATCCAAAGCAAGTGGACTGAGTGTGGGAGTCAAGAGGGAGTCCCCAGAAGAAAGAGGTTCTGTTAACAGAGGAAGAGGGAATAGATCCAGAAGTCAGAAACAGTAATGTCCTCTACCAGCAATGAACCAATAAACAAGGAAAATTGTTAGTTGAGATCAAATCATCACTGATAATGTAGTATTTGATGCAATCACTAAATGTTAATGTACTAATAATTTGCAAGTAAAATTTCAACACACATTTGAGGCTCAGTAAAGATTTGTTGAATGAATGAGTGAGGCGGTGGGAGGTTTGAGATAGAGTGGACTGAGGAAAGAAGAGCATTCTAAATTCTTTGTCTTGTTAAGGAGAAAGGTTATAGTTACTGATTAATCTTGGTGTTGACAGGATTAGATTTTATACATTGAAGTGTGTTTACTAGGCATTCAAGAATAATCACTATTGAGAAAGGAAAAAAGATACGGAATTTCTAAACTACTGGTTTACAAAGAGAGAGGGGGCCACAAAGACAATTTGGTCAATCCAGCAAAAATCTGGTTGTGAAAGGAAAAAAAATAATGCATTTAATACCCATGATTTGAATGTGTCAAATCCTATTATTAAAAGTAAAGATTTTTCTGTTGAGACGAAAATCAAATTTTATGTTGTTTAAAGGAGACAGCCGTGACAACACACAATAAAGGGGTGGGTCAAGAAAAGCTAGGGAAGTGATAAAATAGAGGGCAGGAATCGAAAAACTAAATAGGATTCAAAGCAAAAAAAAAAAAAACTTAAAGGGACGCCTGGGCTGTCTTACAAGTGGTACGACTAATATAATAGCATGCCTGTCTCAAGGGCTAACAATGAGGATTCCAATCCTTTGAGACAAGGATGCTATTACATCTTCATTTTACAGACAGAGAAACCAAGGCATGAAAGAGTTAAGTAAGTTGCCTGAGGTCACCCAGCTAAGTAAATGGCAGAACTGCTTTTGGCCTCACAGCCCACGTTCTCAACGCCTATGTTCTAAATGCACACACATGTATAGACTTTTGTACCTTATAGTAAAAAATAGCTGGGCTCTTTGTATTTGGTTCCAGTCTTCTTCCTGGGCTTCTAGGAAGACTAGACTTGACCGCTGCCTTGTGGTAAGGAAGGGCATGGTGATTAGTTGTAGCCAATGAAAGGAGAGCAGAAATGACAAGTGTCATTTCTGGGCCAAAGCATTTAAGAGCTGGCATGCCACCTCACAACTCTCTTTCCTCTCTGGTGACAGCCGTAGACAGATGGTGGAGGCACAAGATGGAAGTTACCCGCATCCCTGACTAACCGCCCACCCAGAGAAGCACATGGAGGGGAGCTGCCCTGCAGAGTCTCCCAGTGGGTGTTGGACTTAGAGTGAGAGAGAAATAAACCTTTATTGTCTCAACATAATAAAGGGATAGCTTGTTCCTGCAGGATCGCTTACTCTGATTAGTACGTGCCCCCAAACAAAGAATTCATATTCTCTTCAAATGTAATAGAGTATCCATAATATTAGATAATGTAATGAGCCACAAAGAACATCCTTACAAATTTCCCTAAGCAGAAATCACACAGGCACATTCTCTGACTCTAGTGCTCTAGTGTAATAAAGGAAAAAAAAAATTAAGGAAGAAACTAAAAGAACCTAACTGCATGGAAACCTTTCAATAATGGATAGTTTTCTAGGAAAATGTTCAATACTAAAATTACCTCATAAGGAAGTAGAGAACCTTAAAAGGCTAAGAATATTCACATTGGAAAGGTAGTAAAAAAAAACCTTGTTTTTTTATTTAACCCTTGTCTCTGTCTCAAGGCAACAGAAAATGGTGGGAAATTTCTAAATTAATTCTACAGAGATTAAAAAACCCTGTTAACAGAGCTGGTTAAGAACAGTCATACAAAAAGAAAACTACAGGCCAGTTTTTCTATTAATATGGATGCAAAAATTATAGGCAAAAATGTCAGCAAATAAAATTTAGCACCATATTAAAAGATATATATATATATATATATATATATATATATAATGATCAAGGTGAGTTTATCTTACAAATATTTAACATTAGGAAATCTTTTAATAGATTAATAGATTTAAAAAAAGACGAGCTATGTCATCATTTCAGTGAGTGCCAATAATTCACTTGATAAAATTTAACATCTGTTTCTGAGAAAAATCCCTCTGTAGTCTGAAATAAAAGAAAACATGATACCTATAGCAAATATGATTCTTAATTAAAACATTAGAAATATTGCCATTAAAGCCTGGAACAAAACATTAAGAATTATTAAGCATTGTTCTGACTACCCTACCTAATACAGTAGGACGAAAAACAGATACAAGGTACAAATATTAAAAAGAAAAGATTAAAAATACTATTATTTTTATACAGTTTGTTTTTCATTAATCTTTTTTTTACAAGTAAAGCACAAAAACAGAAAACTGCATAAAACCAATGTGCATCTTATGGAATTATTAAAAAGCAAATACTCCCATATCCATCACCTAGTGCATGAAATAGAACTTTGCCAGTCAGCCGGATGTCTGCCTATATGCCTTCCCCCAAAATAAACCACCATGCTGACTTTTATGATGATCACTTATTTTAAAAGGGCTGTTTTTTTCAGGTGCCTTTTCAGAGGATATGATGTATACCGGTGACCTATTAGAGTGGGTGAGCCTTGTGATGGGTATCAGAGCACGATTGCATGGGGGACTGGGTTTTATATGCAAACAATGAATCATGGAACACTACTACATCAAAAGCTAATGATGTACTGTATGCTGACTAACATAACACAATAAAAAAAGTAGAACCAATGAGATCAGTAGGATGGACTTCTCTCCTATAATTATTCTCCCACTTTCTAAATCATCTAGTTCTTCTGCCCTACAAGATCCTTTTTTCTTTAGTATTTCCTATCTTTTTTTTGTAGTATTTCCTATCTTAACAATAACCAAAGATTGCTCCCGTTACCCCACATCCCCCTCCAGCTGCAAGCACATTGTTTCTGCTCCTCTACAGCAAAACTCCTCTGAAAGAGTTGGCTCTGGCCTGATCTCACCTCTGCTCGTGTAAACTGGATTCTCTGTGTTCCATACCACTGACAACTGCCCTTTTCGGGGATCCCAGTGACTTCCCTGTTGCCGAGCCCAGGTTATAGTTCTGTCCTTCACTTGAAGTAGCATTAAAGGCAACAGACAGTTCTTTCCTTTCTTTCTTTCTTTTAAAGTCCTTTTCTTTTTTAAAACACTTTCTCCTCTTGGCTCTCGGATACCATGTTCACCTGCGTTTTCTCCCTCCCTGGTGTCATCCCTTCAGCCTCCTTGTCCTTCTTTTCTTAGCTTCTGAACATTGGCATGCTCCAGGGCCCAGTTTTGGGCCTCTTTCTTATCTCCCCCCCTTTTTTTTTTAAGATTTTATTTATTTATTTGACAGATCACAAGTAGGCAGAGAGGCAGGCAGAGAGAGAAGGGAAGCAGGTTCCCCACTTGAGCAGAGAGCCCGATGCGGGGCTCGATCCCAGGACCCTGGGATCATCACCTGAGCAGAAGGCAGAGGCTTTAACCCACTGAGCCACCCACGCACCCCTCTTTCTTATCTCTTGATACATTTTCTCCTGAGGAAATTTCACCTAGCCCTGTGATTTTATGCACTATCTTTATGTATGGTCATTATACCAATGACTTCTACATTTATTTCTATGTCCATGGTCTCTTTGGGAATTTTAGACTCCCATCGCGTATGCCTACATGACATGATTCATCTGGATAGCAAGGGGGCATATCAAACTTAGAACGTCCAAAACAAGCCTTAATTTTCTCCACCTTACCAAACCTGCTCCCCCTCCACCATCTGCATCTCAGTAAGTGCAACAATAATCTACCCAGCTGCCATGTAAAGAGCCTATAAATTATCCTTGAAACTCCGTTTCCCCAACCAGCCACCCCCCCCCCCCCCCCCCCGCCATCAGCTGATCCTGTTGACTCCACCTGTGAAGGACATCCTCGGTTGTAGGTTCTTCATTCTCTTCAGCTGCACTCTGCTCATAGGCAGCATCTTATCTCAGCTGGACCCCTTCAATAGCCTTTCAGCCAGTCTCCCTGCTTCCTGCCTTCTTTTTTTTTTTTTTTAATATTTTATTTATTTGACAGACAGAGATCACAAGTAGGCAGAGAGGTAGGCAGAGGGGGTGGGGGATGGAAGCAGGCTCCCTGCTGAGCAGAGATTCCCAATGCAGGGCTCCATCCCAGAAAACTGGGATCATGACCTGAGCCAAAGGCAGAGGTTTTAACCCACTGAGCGACCCAGGCACTCCATTCCACTCCTAACTTCTTGTGCCCCGCACCCACAACTAATCTCCCCCTGTCCACCTAAGAACTGCAACAAGGGAGAAGGCAGTGACCAGGGGCTCCTTTAAATTGCAGCATAAAAGACTGACTTGACTTTATAAAAACAAAACCATTGTAAAGTATAAGATATCTGAAATGACTTTAAAGACATGAAAGGCTTGGGTGAGGGTGATGCATAAATAGTTACCATCCATAATATCTGGAGAGCTCCTGCTTATCAATAAGAAAAAAATAACCCATTAAAGAATGAGCAGTACAGGAAATTCACAAGTGAACAGATGTCTGAAAGGATGCTCAGCTCTGTTAGTAATTACAAAAATGCTAATTAAAAATTAGATATTTGTCTTTGCTACTCGGATTATCGAAATTAAAATGAATAGCATCCACCGTTTGTTGGGGTGAGGATGTCGTTTTATATTCTTGGAAGTAGGGATGGAAGTTGGTATCATCTTTCTGGAAGGCAGTCTGGCAGCACGCACAAGTGGGAATGAGGTCTACAGAAATGCCAGACTGCACATATGCACACAACATAGCTTCTATCATTCAGTTGTCATGAGTTGAAAAGACGTATCGAGAGATTACTATGTGCCAGGCACTGGGATAGCCAATGGAGATTTATCAAAAAAAGCCCACAACAATAACAAAAACAAGAAACAATTTTTGCCTTGTGGGAGGTATCAGTAAGTGAAGCCACACAACTACCTGGGTAATAACTTGCTGTAAGTGCTCTAGAGTAAAAGGGCGGGGTGTGAGGAAGGGCCAAGCGGCGAACCTAACTTAGACGGGGGGATAGTTTACTTCAGGGAAGATATTGACCCTGAAGTGAAAATCTAAATAAAGGATGGGACAAGATAATCAGGTAAGGAGACAGAGTTGGCCTGTGAGGGTAGAGATCTTCAGGGTAAGCATGTGGGAAGGGCCTGAAGTGGGAAGGAGCTTTGCAGAGAAGTCTAGAACAGAACGGTGGATGGAATGCGGTGAAGGAATGGAGGTGATAGGGTAACAAGCTAGAGAGTTGCATTAGGGCCAGATTGGATGTCTTTGCAGTTGATGAAAAAGACTTTAAAAGTTCATCCCCCGTCTTCCAGCCTGCGGATGCCGCTGAGTACGGAGAGTTAAAGTCTTCCCTCCCACTGCTGTCATGTCTAAGCCAGAGTCTCCCAAAGAGCCTGAAAAGCTGGGGAAGCACTTCATCAGAAGTTGGAGCTTTGAAACAACCAATGCACATCTGAGGAGCCATTTTGAGCAATGGAGAACGCCTGCAGGCTGTGTGAATATGAGAGATCCAAACACCAAACCCTCCAGAGGCTTTGGGTTTGTCACCTCTGCTCCTGTGGAGGAGGCGGATGCCGCCATGAATGCAAGGCCATACAAGGTGGACAGAAGAGTGTGGAAACAAAGAGGGCTGTCTTAAGATTCTCAAAGACCTGGTGCCCACTTAACCATGAGAAAGATTTTTGTTGGTGGCATTAGGAAGACACTGAAGTGCATCATCTAAGAGATTATTTTGGACAGTAGGGGAAATTTGAAGTGATTGAAATCACAATTGATGGAAACAGTGGCAGAAAGAGAGGCTTTGCTTTTGTAACATTTGATGACCATGACTTTGTAGACAAGACCGTCATTCAAAATTCTCATACTGTGAATGGCCACCACTGTGAAGTAAGGAGAGTCCTAACTAAGCAAGAGATTAGTGCTTCTTTCACTGAGAGAGGTCAAAGTGGTTCTGGAAACTTTGGTGGAGGTCATGGAGGTGGTTTTGGTTGGAGTGACAACTTTGGTTGTGGAGGGAATTTCAGTGGGTGGCGGGTGAGGTGGGGATGGATATGGGGCCCTGGCGACGGCTGTAACAGATTTGGTGATGATGGAAACAGCTTTGGAGGTGGCAGAAACTATAATGATTTTGGCAACTACAACAATCAATCTTCAAAGTATGGACCCTTGAAATGAGGAAATTTTGGAGACAGAAGCTCTGGGCCCTGTGGTGGTGGAGGCCAATACTTTGCCAGACCATTAAATCAAGGTGGCAGTGGCGGCTGCAGCAGCAGCAGCAGCAGCAGGAGGGACAGCAGTGACAGGAGGTTTTCATTGCTGTCAGGAAACAAAGGGTAGCAGAGAAGAGAGCCAGAGAAGGAACAGGGAAGCTATTACAAATCTGTTACAACAGATTTGTCCACTCAGCCTAGCAGCGTGGGGGCAGGGCTGAACTGCTACAAAGAAGGCATGCTTTAGACAATCCTCATGTGTCTGGGTAAAAACTCAAGGACGGTGTTTGTGACTAATTGTATAGCAGGTTATTTTAGTATCTATTGTATAGCAGGTTATTTTAGTATCTATTCTGTGGAAAATGTAAAGTATTCCAACAAAGGGTTTTAATGTAGTTTTTTTTTTTTGCACCCATGCTGTTGATTGCTAAATGTAATAGTCTGATCATTTAGATGTGTCTTTTTTTTTTTTTTTTTAAAGATTTTATTTATTTATTTGACAGAGAGAGAGATCACAAGTAGGCGGAGAGTCAGGCAGAGAGAGAGAGAGAAGCAGGCTCCCGCTGAGCAAAGAGCCCGATGCGGGGCTCGATCCCAGGACACTGAGATCATGACCTGAGCCGAAGGCAGCGGCTTAATCCACTGAGCCACCCAGGCGCCCCAATTTAGATGTGTCTTAAAAAATATAAGTAAACTTCATCCTATGAATAATGGGGAGCCATTTTATGGTTATGGTCGGTGTAGTGACATATTTGTTGTTTGCATTTGTAAAGTGTGGCAAAAATGATTGTGTAGACTCAACAGTAGTTCTTGGTGTAGTTTAAAAATGAGAATGGAGGAAGAAAAAAGAACCAGTGAAGAGATAATTGCAATATTTCAGAGACAAGATGGTGTTGGATTGGACTGGCTTAGTGGCAGAGGAGATAGAGAGGAGTAGATGAGTTCAAGAATATATTAGAGGTAGAAGAGATCAAATTTAGTCATTGTGGGGTGAAGGAGATGAAAAAGAAGCAAAAGCAGGAAGAAAAGAGACTTGAGGCAGTCAGGGAGATCTTTTCTTATTGGTATGAAATTCATATAACATAAAATTAACCATTTTAAACTGAGCAATGCATTTAGTACTTTGACAATGTTGTGTAACCACTATCTCTGTTTAGTCCCAAGACATTTCCATCATCCCAAAATAAAACCCTGTACCCACTAAATGGTTACTCCTAATCTCCCCCTCTCTGCCCTCGGCAGCCACCACAATGCATTCTGTTTCTATGGATTTACCTATTGTGGATATTTTCTATGAATTGAATTGTACAATAGTGTGACCTTTCGTGTCTGTCTTTCAGATTGTATAACGTTTTCCAGGCTCATTCAGGTTGTAGCATGTGTTTGTACTTCCCTGGTTTTTTTTTTTTTTTAAAGACTTTAATTATTTACTTGACAGACAGAGATCACAAGTAGGCAGAGAGAGAGAGGGGGATGCTGTCTCCCTGCCGAGCAGAGAGCCCGATTCGGGGCTTGATCCCAGGACTCTGAGATCATGACCTGAGCCAAAGGCAGAGGCTTAACCCACTGATCCACCCAGGCAGCCCGGTACTTCCCTGTTTTTTATGGCAGGACAGTATTTCATTGTATGTATATACCATAGTTTGTTTATCCATTTATCCATTTACAGACATTTGGATGGACTTTTGTGTCTGCCTTTCAGCTATTGTGATTAGTGTTGCTGTAAACATTGGTGTATAAGGATTTGCTTAGATTCTGTTTTCATTTCTTTTGAGTGTATACCTAGGTGTGGAATTACCAAGTCATACGTTAATTCTTTGTTTAACTTTTTGAGGAACCCAAACTGTTTTCCACAATGGCCGAATCACTTTATATTCCCACCAGCAGCAAGCGACAATTTGCGTATCCTCCACGTCCTCATCAACACTTGCTACTTTCCCAGGTCCTCTTTTGGAGACGTCAAGATGCCAATGTGTTATGGAGGTAGAGAATAAAATAAGCTATTGGATATAAAGGTCTGGAGTTCATAAGGAAGGTTTGGTCTTGGACTATATATTTTGGAATTGTTAGCATATCAAGAGCATTTAAAAACAGGAGAGGTGATAACATTGGTAAGGAAAAGGGTATAGACTGAGAGGAGAAGGCCTAGATCCTTGCTCAGAAGAACCTTGGGGTTCTCAGAAGAATCTGGGGGGAAGAAGAGGAAGAGCTGGTAAAGATCAAGGAGGACCAATCCACAGATACCCCCAGGGCAGGTTAGCATATGAGAAACAGGAAATTGGGATGTGTCCCTCTCAAATATGTCCTGCTGAAGATCCAGGGAGTGCAATGGAGTATTCCTCCATCTATTGAATCAGTACTTTTAATATCTCAAAAAGCACATCTCTGGATCAGAAAACTCCTTGCCAAAGATTTTCACAGATCTTGGGATGCCTGGGTGACTCAGTCATTAAGCTTCTGCCTTTGGCTCGGGTCATGATCTCAGGGTCCTGGGATCAAGCCCCATGTTGGGGGTCCCTGCTCAACAGGGAGTCTGCCTCTCCCCCTGCTCCTCCCCCCTGCTCATGCATGCACTCTTTCTCTCAAATAAATAAATAATCTTAAAGAAAAAAGATTTTCACAGATCTAGAAAGTAGTACAAACATAAGGAAAAAGACCATTTCCCATCTGGATACCACTCAAAAACCTTCTAATTTTGGCAAGAGGTGTCCATGTCTTAATCTTTGTAACCTATGAATATGTTATTTTTTCATGGCAAAAGGGACTTTGCAGATGTGATTAAGGATTCTGAGATGGGAAGATTATCCTGGGTTATCTGGGTGGCACAAAGTAATCACAAAGGTCCTTATAAAGTGAGGCAGGCAAGTCAGAGGGAGAGTCAAAGATGCTGCATTGCCTGCTCTGAACATAGAGGAAGGATTGAAACGAGGGGACTTTCTTTGAGGTGATGGAAATGTTCTATATTTTGTTTGGTGGTTACACAACTGTATGTGTTTGTCAAAACACGCAGAACTGTACATCTCCAAAGGGGGGATTTTACTGTATGTAAATTATACATTAATAAATGTGACTTTAAAAATGAAGGAAAATATCCTACAATATAATGTGTTACATACATAGTCCTTTGGGAAAGGATCTAAGGGACTGAGCACTCAACCAATAAATAACCTAGTCCAAATATTTGGCTTTTGTGCCATGCTGTTCAAACATTTTTTCTGCTCATAAAGCATTCTCATCTGCTAGCAACTTTAACATTTCTTTAATTGGAAGCCTGTTGAGCTCTTCCTTTCTAATAATTTAAAATATTGCTCTTCCTCAAGGAACAAGGGAAGCCACCAAAAGAATGGTGAAGTAGGGCTGGGCTATCAAACCAGAAGCACAGAGACATGGGGGAGGAGGGGGGAATTCCTGCTTTGGTGCCCACCGGGAGAAACAGATAAGCCTATAGAAGGTCATTATGTTAATAGATGTCATCTTGGTTTGGAGGGAATTTCCAGCGCTGGGTTGTTTAATATTAGGCTTATGTAGTTAAGAATGGCCTGGCATTAGCTTAATTAAAACACGAGTCGCATATATCTAAAGACTAAGGGTGCAGGCTGGCGGGGACCGTCAGCACCAAGCCGCGGTCAGCTCCGGGCCGACTCGCCCCCGCCCTGCAGGCAAACTCCATTCTCATTGGCTGCTTCCCAGCCGCCTCGGGCGCCTATTGGCCCGCTAAGACTCCCGCTTCCTATAAGAGGCGGACAGTGCCGTGCCGCAGACAGTTCCAGCTTATCATCAGCAGCCTCACAGGTGAGTGGGGTGGCTCCTTCCCGCTGGGATCAGGGACCACCATAGTCGAGGATTTGGGGGCGCTGGGCCAGTGCGCAGAGGCTGGGTCACTCTCTCAGGAAGTAACTTCCTGTGGAGATCTAGATCTGGGGAGTCGAAATTGTACCCCTGTGGTGATTCTTCTTTTCTCCTACCCTTTTTGGGAAGAGAAGACACAGTTTTTGAAGGCTTGCTGTGTGCCAACAACAGGCTCTTTACACATCATCTGATTTCACCTTCACGACAAAATCTGTGATGTGGGTGCTTCTTATATTTTTGCATTTCTTGGGAAGTTCAGAGTTGAACTCAAATCTGTATGACTCCTTTGTGTTAACAAGAAACAAATGCATTCTTCTTCCTTTCCTTCCTCTTGACCAAATGGCAGCACCTCTTTTTTCCTTCTCCCATGAAGGGAACCTTCCCTTAGACATCTCCAAAGAAAAGGACATTTCAGTTGACAAGCTTCTCAGCATCACACCTACCTTCATCACCAGCACCCTAACACAGTACAAGGTTACAACTGACAAAGAGTGCTAGTAGTTCACATCCAGCATGTAAGCTTAAACTTGCCTCTGACCGTTTGGTTTCAGTGGCTTAAAATTAATTCCCCATTGATGTTCTACTCTAGTTGGTTTGGGGAAAAAAACTGGAGTTCTACTTCTAATCCACCCAGTAAAAGTTTATACCCATCAATTAATCCTCAAAGAAGGATGGAATTCATTTATTTGCTTTAAAAGTAGATGTGAACACAGCTTAAAGTAACTAGAAGTACTAGAAGTGTTCCTGTAAAGACGTAATGTGTGGTTTATGAATTTCAGCACTGGAGTTTACTTGTATATATGTTGTTATCATATTAGCTTATCTTCAGGTAGGGATATGTCTTCTATTTCCATTTTCCTTGCCAGTGCCTTTATTTCCTAGGAAATTTTTTTTAACCTTTTAAAAGATTATTTATTTATTTATTTGACAGACAGAGATCACAAGTAGGCAGAGAGGCAGGCAGAGAGAGGAGAGGAAGCAGGCTCCCTGCTGAGCAGAGAGCCTGATGTCGGGGTCTATCCCAGGACACTGGGATCATAACCTGAGCTGAAGGAAGAGGCTTAACCCACTGAGCCACCCAGGTGCCCGGAAAATGTTTTTCATGGGCACTGTTTTCTCTTTTATTTCATCTCCACTTTCATTCTAATTTATTTATTACTTTCCCCAAGTCAAAAAAGAAAAGCAAGATTCTCTGGAAGATTCTCTCCCTCCGCATCAATCCTTTCCACAGCTTTTAGCTCTGTCTTCAAACAGCATCTGTGATTTCAAAATATTTTAATTTGATAGTGCTTTGTGCTTCTTAGAACAGATACATTTAAATTATACCTGTTACTGATTTAACTGAAGGGAGAAAGGAATTAGTTGATTTAAGCACCTTGACCTCTACTTTTCAAGGAGCTGTTGATCTTCTGACTCCTTCTTGATATGTCTTTCTTATTTCCCACGGTATATCTGGAACGCCAGTGCATTTTTAATCCAGCCAGGAGATGAAGCAGAACAACTCCCTGCCTTTTGTGGGAAAGGGGAAAATACCAGTTGGCATTGGCTCATTAGAGTTTTTTTTTTTTTTAATAAAATATATACTTTTTTTTTTCTTTTTTGGATGAGACATGGGTTTAAACAGGAGTGATGCATTGAACACTGTATAGCTTTTTATCTTACCAGGCTGCGCTATGGTTTTTGCCCCTGAAGAAGTAGAGGGGGTAGATATGCTGAAGGGAAAAAGGAAACAAAGTGACAAGGGAAAATGTTGAGGTTCTGAAAAGGGTTGGGGGGGGGTAGTTGAATAAAGGGAAAAAAGGACTGATGCCTTATAAGCTCAACCAAAGTTATGCTCTTAGATCAGAGCCCTATATTCTGTAAATTTATTTTGGGGCGTGGGGCAGTGGGTAGAGGGTGGGGATAGGGGAGTAGATGAGAATTGTTTTCTTCTAGGTTTTTATTCTATTTTTATTTTTATTTATTTATTTATTATTATTATTATTATTTTTTTTTTTACCAAAAGTTCCTTTTGAGAAACTTTAAGAATAGGAATGTTTCTAAATTTCAATATAAAATGCCTTGTGCATAATAAGTATTCTGTTAAGGTATCCTTCACCCCTTTCTCCTCAACCCACTAAAGAGATATTGGTGGCAAAACTAGATCTATTCCAGAACCAGGGAAGGAAGAGAGATTTTTTTTTTTTTTTTTTTTTTTTTTTTTTTTTTTTTTTTTTTTTTTTTTTTTTTTTTTTTTTTTTTTTTTTTTTTTTTTTTTTTTTTTTTTTTTTTTTTTTTAAATAATGCACTTCTTTTTTTTTTTTTTTTTTTTTTTTTTTTTTTTTTTTTTTTTTTTTTGAGATTTTATTTATTTATTTGTCAGGGATAGAGGGAGAGCGAGCGAGCACAGGCAGAGAGAGGCAGGCAGAGGCAGGCAGAGGGAGAAGCAGGATCCCTGCTGAGCAAGGAGCCCGATGTGGGACTCGATCCCAGTGTCCTGGGATCATGACCTGAGCCAAAGGCAGCTGCTTAACCAACTGAGCCACCCAGGCATCCCAGGAAGAGAGATTTTTGAAATCCAAAAGGATGGAGTGAGACCAACCATGACTGTTACTACCTTTTTATAATGGCTCCTAGGGGAGCTTAAGGGCTCATTTTGAAATGTGAGAGGAAATCTTTATATAGTTTTTATACAAGAGTTGCATTCTAAACTCTGAAAGATCATTGAAGGATGAACTGTCAGGAGATCTGAAATTTTGTCAAGTTTTCTCACTGACTGGCAAAAATCATCTTTCTCTACTGTTCTCTGGTCCTTGCTCCCAGTAGTTAAAATTTGCTTTCATTATGAACACGATGGTGTATTAGGAAGTGGCTTATATTTGCAGAATCCTTTTTCTTCAGCATGTCATGGGGACAGTATCGAGGAAAATGGGGACTTAGTAAATATAGATTGACTAGGGTCTTCATCTACTTACAAATGTGTTGCTGAATCATTCACTTGAGATTTGAAACTTAATATATTTTAGGGGTTTCATATAAATAAACTAATGAAACTGAAAATCATTTTAAGACAAAAGAATACTTACATTTCATGTCATAAAACAACCTTTACCATCTTGTGACATGCTTAATTCCCCAGGCAAGAAAATTCTTAGCCAGAGGAGTTTAGGATGTCATTTTTTTTAAAGGTTTTTTTTTTTGTTTGTTTATTTATTTGACAGACAGAGATCACAAGTAGGCAGAGAGGCAGGCAGAGAGAGAGGAAGGGAAGCAGTCTCCCTGCCAAGCAGAGAGCTGGATGTGGGGCTTGATCCCAGGACCCTGAGACCCTGGGATCACGACCTGAGCCAAAGGCAGAGGCTTTAACCCACAGAGCCACCCAGGCGTCCTTAGAATGTCATTTTTATTATATTTAATATTTTAACTTTTATTGAAGACCAGGAAACTTGGGATGCACTTCCCATTATTAGAGCTAGTATTAACTGAGTACTTTGTGTAGGTCAGCAACTGTTCTAATTGTTTTATACACATTAAATATATATATAAGTAAATCCTCCTTATAACCATGAGACTGATGTCAGTTATCTTCCCTCTAATTTTACAAATAAGGAAACTTATACACATAGAAATTAGAACTTGTCCAGGTGAATTTGTAGATGAATTTGTTACTAGCAATTTGCCAAATGATTTTATGTCTCTTACTGTTTGCATTTATATACCATAGGACAAAATTACCCATACTCTGTGTGGAAAAAATAAAAGCCTACAGCCTTTCAGTGATAGTTAGATGAGAAATGTCTCTAAAGGTTTTCACATTTCTACATGTATTTTGAGAATGCATCCCTGAATTTTTAGCCCCAGAGCTACCAGTTCAGAATTTCCTGTATATACTTTAAATTTACCAAAGGTACAGTTTCTTCGCAGCTGAAAGTCTCTTTTAAGACCTCTTGTTTCTCATTGATAAATCCTTTCTGATCAGACTTATGGATGGGCCAGAAGCCATCTCTGTTTATCTTTAGGATATTTGTCACAGGAAAAAAAAAAAAAAGGATATTTGTCACAGGATGGGAAGGTGGAGGTTGGGGGGGTGGTGTGCCCCTCAGATATCATAGCTGGGATCTCAGGGTCTTATTATCTTCTGCTTATTTGTGCTTATTGGGAAATCTGTCTCTCTTCCCCCTCCCTTGTACATAAGTCTGTGAATCCATTGTGGGCAAATTGTCTTCTTTGCTTTTTATTCCTTACTGCTTTAGCACTGACTATGATATTTTAGACACATGAATGTGCTTGGGTTGAAATTTCATTTATTTTACCATTAGTAAACAGTTGAATCACAGAAAAAATCCAGACTATTATTAAGTTTAACCAGATTTTTGGTTTTAAAGCATTTGGCATAGAGATTGTTTTAGTTATAGAGAATAAATTGACACAACTAAAAATATTTAAGCAGCTTTTATTTAAAAATCAATGAGTCAAAAAGTAAACATTGAATTATATATCCCAGTCTTTTCTTGGTGCCTTAAATAGCTAAGGGACCTTGTGGTCCCCCATGTGTCGAGAGCTGCCAGGTTCTTGAATTTACAAAAGAAATAGAAGGACTTGTCCCTGTTCTGAAGGGCTTGCTGTCTTGTTGAAAGACAAGACATGCATCAGTAAAACACTAGAGACCCAGTATAATAAAGTGCTGAAATTGTGGGGGGCGGGGAGAGAAGTTGGCTTCATAGAGGAGGAGTGCCCAGTTCAGGCCACAGTAGGAGAACTGCAGGAAGCCAGTGGGCATGAATTACACCCTGAAGGGATTGGATTAGGAAAAAAAAAAGAAAAAAGGAAACTAGCAACATGCATTGTATGCTCATTATATCCTAAAAGCTATGTTAGGCCATGTTTTATCTTACATTGGTCTCATTATAGTCTTATGAAGGGTATCTACAAATCCATGTTTCTCAAGTGAGGAAACCAGAACTTGGGTAATATTATCAAGTATTGTCTTACTGGTTTCAAATATTATCAAATATAGTCTATATTGCACAACTTCTTTTTTTAGAGCTCTCTTTCTGTTTTCATACTTCATTTTTATTTTTATTTATTTTTTATTTATTTATTTATTTATTTATTTTCATACTTCATTTTTAAAGAACTACACCAAATTCACCATGATTGAAGACAATAAAGAAAATAAAGATCATTCCTTAGAAAGAGGGAGAGCAACCCTCATTTTTTCCTTGAAGAATGAAGTTGGTGGACTCATAAAAGCACTGAAAATTTTCCAGGTAAGCACTTTCCATGGTTTTTGCATAATCATCTTCTCAAATGAGTCTCTAAAATTATATTTAAAATATAAATTACTGTAAATTCTTTGGAGATGGATGGAAGAAATTTCTTAAGCACTTAAGTTTATAAAATATTGCTCAATTCTAACAAATGGGCAAGGGATACAAACCATTTACAGAAAAGAAGACACAAATGGGAGGAAGGATTCACTTCACAGATTTCAGAGAAGCAGATTTTGATTTTGTTTTAATTAAATAGAATATTAAATTTTAATATTATTTAATGACATTGGTAATATATTCCATGGTACTTTTAATAGAGCAAAATAACAAAGATTCCAAAATTATAGTGTTCCCTACTGTCAAAGCTTCAATGCACTTGGAACTTAAAAACACCTTTGTTGCAAGAGTAAATTGGCATAATGTGTAGGGAAACAATATGTATTAGGAACCTTAAGATGTTCACGTAGTTTGACCCAGTTATTCCACTTCCATAAATCCATCTTTTAATTTTTTTTTTTGAGAGAAACATGCATGCATGAGCTGGGGAGGTGTGCAGTGAGGGGAGAGAATCTTAAGCAGGCTCCACGCTCAGTGCTCAACGTGAAGCCTTATGCAGGGCTTGAGCTCATGACCCCGAGATCATGACCTGAGACAAAATCAAGAGCTGGAGGCTTACCTAACTGAGCTACCCAGGTGCACCCCTGCCCCGATAAATCCATCCTAAGAAAACAGGGTATCTACAAATCCATGTGTTTACAAGTGAGGAAACCAGAACTTGGGTAATGTTATCAAGTATTGTCTTACTGGTTTCAAATTTGGATTAATTGTCTTTGGGGTGTTGAGTTGTATCAGTTCTTTCTATACACTGGATACTACTCTTTATATATCCGGCATTTGCAAGTATCATCTCCCATTCAGTAAGTTGCCTTTCAGGTTTATTGGTTGTTTCCTTTGCTGTGCAGAAACTTTTTATTTTAATGTTGTCCCGACAGTTTTCCCAACATCCCTGATACTCTTTTTTCTTGTTGGTTCATGCTCCTAATAATTCTTACTTCATCTCCATCTTTGCATCTACAGTTCTTCCTGTTTGGAATCCTCCTTCTACCCTTCTGTCTTCCTACTCTATCTGTTCTTTAAGACTCATCTCAGTTCCTGTCTGCTTCATGAAAATGTCTACTTTCTCTGGCTCATAATGCTTTTTCCCAGAACATCTTCTGCACCTAAATACTTACTACTTGTGTTCTCTTTTAGCCTTTCCTGTGGTAGCCAACTAGATGATAAACTCCTTGTTTGACGTGCTTTTCTTTGTATACTTCACAGTTCTTACCTGGCTACTTAGGTGTTCACCAAGTTAATCCAAATTGAACTGGTTAGTGTTGGAAATCAGCTATTCTAATCTCATTTTTTTAGATGTTGAGTAATGGGTTCTTATTTTTCATTATTATGCCACCGGTGCTGGTCCTCAGCTATCCAAGTTGGTAAGAGAAGATATCCTCCTCCCACAGGTTTGCACATATGGCACCCAGTTTGGGCTGGCATGGGAAGAGAGCAGAAGAAGTAATCTGCTTCAGCTGGTTACTAAGTTTGTAGCTTAAGAGATTTGAGGTATTAAAGACACTGTTCAAGCTGTTCATCTAATTTTATTAAATGCATATTCACAAAGAATCTTTCCTTTCTAAAGGACTAACAATAATATCATTTTTTGAAAACACTTTCATTTGTGATCAATTTTTGAAAGTTTCTTTTTATCTAAGAGAATTGATATTTTGATTTGAGATTGTTCAGTTCTGACAATTGAGGGCCTTCTAGTAGGTGTTATTTTATTAGTTTCTGGAGGGTGTGATAAATTTTTCAAACTTTTTTGAACAGTAATAATATTTAGGGGGAGTTATTTTGCTGTTGGCAGGATTAAAAACACCATTTTTCTCTTTTGACTATGATGGCAAGTGTGGAATTGATTTTTAGTGGCAGTGAAAGTAATGAGCTCAGCGACTGTTACCACTTGAGGCTGTCATATGTGTCTTTACTCTCTGCCTTACTCAGGAGAAGCATGTGAACCTGTTACATATCGAGTCTCGAAAATCAAAGAGAAGAAACTCAGAATTTGAGATTTTTGTGGACTGTGATATCAACAGAGAACAGTTGAATGACATTTTTCATCTGTTGAAGTCCCATACTAACGTTCTCTCTGTGAATCCACCAGATAATTTTACTGTGAAGGAAGATGGTAAGTTTGAAAAGTGAAAATCCCACTCAGAAGATTAAGTACATAAAGTGTGTCCAATCTTATATTTATCTTGAAGGCATAAACATAAAAATAAAACACTGTCTCTTCAAATTCCTTAGTTTGGTACTGAAGGGAGCCCAAAATGTAATTGCTCAAGATACTATAAAACACTTATGAAGTAACATTTTATCAAGTGTGAGAGAAGTGAAAGGGAAACACTGGGTATCAGAAAGAATTCAGAATGGTTGGAAATTGATTAAGTTTTCTCAGTTTCCAAATCATCAAGTGTTTCTTAATTTCACAAACCTTTAATTTACAATTCCTGAGCACTTAGAAATTCCCACAGGGCTTACTTAGCATCTGGCAGATATGAAGTGAATATTCAAATTTGTTGAGAATATTGACAGTTGCTCACAACTATGATGTGAATACACTCTTTTTTTTTTTTTTTTAGGATTTTATTTATTTATTTGACAGACAGAGATCACAAGTAGGCAGAGAGGCAGGCAGAGAGGGAGAGAGAGGAGGAAGCAGGCTCCCTGCTGAGCAGAGAGCCCGATGTGGGGCTCGATCCCAGGACCCTGGGATCATGACCTGAGCCGAAGGCAGAGGCTTTAACCCACTGAGCCACCCAGGCACCCCGTGAATACACTCTTTAGACAGTCCTCCCTTTCCCCACTCCCACCAAAAGCAAGTGAAAAGCAACAAAGCCTCCTAAAGTTTCAGGTGGCTAAGAACTTCTGTTGTGGAAAAAATCCTTGGGACAAAAGATAAAAGGATAATTGAACCACGTTTTGTATATAGTATATAATTTAGAATAATCCCTTAGAACATGCACAGTACTGGGGTGTAATCAGGGCTGATACTCATTTGTTATGTATTTGTATGGCTGTGTAAGTTATTAAAATAATAATATGCTTCTATTCATGAGTGCCAGATAGCTGTTTCCCCGAGTCCCTTGCACACCCCGCCATGCCTGAAGGCTGTGTGCTCCAGATGCTACCCTCCATGTCCCGGGCCCACTACAAATAACCAAAGGGTTAACAGCTGGTGGGGCAGGAGCCTAGGACTCTGCTCCTGTCTATTTTGAGTGACTTGTGCGCCTGTGGTATTTCTGGTTAAATCTACTTGACTATCACTTTTGCGTATGTTAAAAAGAGCATTAGGCTGGAACAAGGTGGATTGAATTCTAGTCCTCTCTCTTCCAACAGAGATAAGTTACCTTGGATAAACTACCTCTCTGAGCTTTAATTATCCCATCTGTAAAATGAGGAGTTTTCTAGGGGCTAAATGGTTCAGTTGATATTTAGGGAATACTGATTTATGTCAGTTATTTCTACAGAAGAAACAGGGATACAAACATATAGCCCTTCCCCTAGAGTCCTTCCCGATCTTTCCTATAAGACAGATATAAGCAGATCAGTGTCAGAGAATCAGAGCCCTAGGGACAGAGAATTAGCTCCACCTACAGGGTTGGGGAAGGTTCATTTGATTTGGGTCTTGAAGGAGGAAAAGGATATTCTTAGGAAAATAGAAGGGTGGGGGCGGGGGGTGGGGGAGGGGGGGGGGAGAGAAGGAGAACAGCAGGTGCAAATGCCCAGAGTTACAGGAGGGCTTGTATCTCGAGGGAAGGTGAGGGGGTGAGGGATCAAAGTGACAAAGGCATCAGAGATCTCTAAAAGCCTTTGCATCAATGAAAAGAAACATTCAAAATTCTCATTAAATTAGCACTTCATTCTGCTTTTTTGAAAAGGATAGTTAATATGTAGCTTATACATTTTTTTTGATACTTTAGTTCTATTATTAAAGTATAGCATTTCTCCAATGCTTAGGAAATCGAGGCTCAAAAATTTCTTTGAACTAAAAGTTTTGAATGAATTTTACTTATTAGAAAAAGGGCAATTTACTTATATAAATTTTACCTCAAAGTACAAGCTACAATAAAAAAAATTCATCCAAATGTACTTATGACTTTCTTAATTTCTTCTTTCTTATTGCCTTCAGATCATCTCTTCAGCTGTTAGTGGTTTTGTATTTTGCAGGTATGGAAACTGTTCCTTGGTTTCCAAAGAAGGTTTCTGACCTGGACCATTGTGCCAACAGAGTTCTGATGTATGGATCTGAACTGGATGCCGATCATCCTGTAAATATTTTTAATAAATATTTCCATGAAAATAATTTAAAGCAAACTAAAAATTAGGGGAAATTCTTTTCTTTTTTTTGGGGAGAACATGCTTATTCCAGAATAAATGGGATCTGGGTTTTGTTTTGTTTTGTTTTTTTTAAAGATCCCATTCATCCATTTGACAGACAGAGATCACAAGTAGGCAGAGAGGCAGGCAGAGAGAGGGAAGGGGAGCAGGCCCCCCGTTGAGCAGAGAGCCTGATGTGGGGCTCAATCCCAGGACCCTGGGATCATGACCTGAGCTGAAGGCAGAGGCTTATCCCACTGAGTCACCCAGGCGCCCCAAATGGGATCTGGTTTTAATCTGGATTTTGGGAAGTGCCCGTAGTTTTCCACATTGGTGGAATCCCAACTAATGTCTGAAGAGCATCTAAATTCATTAGCTCTGAAACACCTGTCCCATGTATGGCATTCCTATTAATAAGAGCTTCTCTGTAATAGAATTCTCAAGAATTCTGCTAAAATGAAGACAGTATCTGCAGCAGTTTTTGTTTAAGTGGGTATGGATTATTGGAAATTGGGGGGGGGGACAGGTAAGGATAAGAGAGAAATACTTACTACTAGGTGTCCAGCAGGACTGATTTATTAGGCAGTTGATGAACTGGGAAGTTGTTTCTTTGGAAAATTATACGAGACATAGTACCGGCATGAGTTGGAGAATTAGCAAGCCCAGAGCATTAGGGTTGCCTATGGAGTCGTAGGGTTCTGGGAAGGTCGAGAAAAAAAAGAGTGCCATTTTGGAGTTGTATGCAGCGGGTCTTTGATCTGCCACTTAGTAGATCTGTTCATTGGCTGCATATTGCCTTAGAGAGCCCTCAGCTGATCTACCCTTTTTTCTATAATATCGCGTTAAGCAATTTATTAATTGTAATTGTATTTGCCCTCAAAGCATTTGCAGTCTAGTTGGAAAATAAAGCACACATCTATAAATAAGCATGTGATTAAATTGTGAAAAGTCCTAAGTGGAATGAACAGATTGCTTTGAGGTGTATATAAGAAGGCAAACACTTCTAGTTGAAGAGTTCAGAGAAAGGCAACATTTTAACACAGTCTTAAAAGAGTTTGGCAGGAAAGAGATGGGGAGAAAGGACAGTTCATTGTAACATGAGCAAAGGTTCAGAGGTAAGAAAATCCAGAGCATGTTTATGGAGAGGTGGCTAAATAATTTTTTCTGATCTACTACCAAGTGCTACTGATTTTTACCTCCTAAATATTGCTTAAATTTGTTCCTTATTTATCCCTACTATCATACATTTAACTGATCCCTTGCCCTCCAACTCACCACCTCAAACCCATCCTCCTCATAGTCACTAGAATGATCTAAAACTTCAGTATGAGCATTATCCCTTTTCTGCCTAAAACTCACCAACCATACCTAGGTACCCACCTAAGAAAATTGAAAGCATATGTTCTTACAAAAACATGTACACAAATTTTCATAGCAGCTTAATTCATAGTAACAAAAAAGTAGTAACAACCCAAATGTCCATCCACTGATAAGCAGATCAGTAAATTGTGGTAAGTCCATAAAATGGAATATTAGTGATCATAAATTAACACAAAATACGGATACATGCATGCTACAACAGGGAGGAACCTTGAAAACTGTGATAATAGAAGAAGCTGGTCACAAAAGACCATGTGTTTATGATTCCTTTTATATGAAATATCCAGAATACCCAAATTCATAGGAACAAAAAGTCGATTAATGGTTGCCAGGGGCTGGAGATGAAGGGAAGTAGTGGGGAGTCTGTGCATGAGTGTGATGTTTCTTCTGCGGATAAACTGAAATTATAGTGGAAGTGGTTGCTCAACACTGTGACTGTACTAAAATCATGACACTGTACACTTTAAAATTTTATGGTGTGTGAATTATATATCAATAAAGCTGTGTTTTTTTTGAAAAATCACCAATGGCTTCCCATCACCCAAAGACTGAAATCCAAGCTGTTTCAGACCCTGACTAGCAGACCTCAAACTAGTCTACGCCAGGCTCCACCTCCTTCTCCAAGCTCCAGCTCCCATTTCCTCAGTCCCAGTGTCCTGGTTGTCACTGCTGCACTGACACGGATGCTATCCTTTCTGTCCTTTCCCACCTAGCTGTCCCCGCTCCTTTTCTGAGACTTAGGTTGGGAGTCACTGTTGGGAAACCCTTCCTGACCACCCCCTACTTACTTTTCTGGATTAGGAGTTTCTCTTTTGAGTTCAGTGGCATTTTGGGCATATCTCTATTAAGGCAGTTAGCATATTGTTTCATAATAATTGGTTGATGTAAACTCCCTGAAGACCCAGGTTGTGCTTTGTTCCTGTTTGTTTCTCTGGATTTTAGCACAAGGCCAGGTGCATAGGAGGGGCTTGTAAATCTGTGTTAAAGAAAAATAATTCTCTCTTTAGAGAGAGATAATTCAGGGGTCTTCCCCTTTTTTCCTGTTTTGCATTATTGGCTGTTTTCTCCTGGGCTTTGCTTTTTTTTTTTTTTTTTTTTTTTTTTAAGATTTTACTTATTTATTTGACAGACAGAGATTACAAGTAGTCAGAGAGGCAGGCAGAGAGAGAGAGGAGGAAGCAGGCTCCCTGCTGAGCAGAGAGCCCAATGCAGAGCTCCAATCCCAGGACCCCGGGATCATGACCTGAGCCTAAGGCAGAGGCTTTAACCCACTGAGCCACCCAGGCACTCCCTGGGCTTTGCTTTTTGAAGTCTTATTTTTTCTGTGTGGTTTTTAAAAAAATATTTTCTAGGTATAAATTCTAATGTTACTATTTTATCTTTTTATTATTATTGTTTGCTTTAGCAAATATGAATACGTTTGCATTTTGTGATGAAATCTAAGGCTAGATTTAGTTGTCATGACTCCATGTATTATTAGTTACCATTTTATTATGAATTATGATTACAGGAAAATATAGCTGAAGATGTCAAATGATTAAGAAAAAAAATCTCATATTTGGAAAAGAGTTGTGTGTTTAACTAGGATGATGCTTTTCTTATTCCTCAAACCATTTTATTTTTGTAGCCACTATAAGATTTTTGTATCTTTGTATCTATAGTATCTTTTATTTAGTAGCCATTATAGTATTAAGCTTTCATATAACATTGCCTTTTTTATTAACTTATTTTATTGAAATTTGATTAGTTAACATTTAGTGTATCATTAGTTTCAGATGTTCAGAGTTCAGTAATTCATCGGTTGCATATAACACCCAGTGATCATTACATCACATGCCCTCCTTAATGCTTATCACCCACTTATCCCATCCCCCTCACCCATAAGATTGCCTTTAAAATAAAAATAATCATACATTTCTAAACAGTGCTTGCTCAAAATTACAATTATGTAGTCCTTTAATATCGTAACTTGAGTAATAATGAAAAGTTCCCTAAATATCATTTGTCAACATTTTAAAATATGGATATTTTTAAACTTTTCTTTAATTATCAGGGCTTCAAAGACAATGTTTACCGTAAAAGACGGAAATATTTTGCAGACTTGGCTATGAACTATAAACAGTAAGTATATTATAAAAATAACTTACTCAATTTTGAAAATGAATAGAGTAGACTATGCTATTCATTTTGAAAATGAACAGAGTAGACTATGCTCATTTAACAAATAAAAGATAAATACTATTTTTTACTAAATGCTAATTCAAAATAACTCTGTATGTCTCACTAGTGGAGACCCCATTCCCAAAGTTGAATTCACTGAAGAGGAGATTAAGACCTGGGGAACTGTGTTCCGAGAGCTCAACAAACTTTACCCAACCCATGCCTGCAGAGAGTATCTCAAAAACTTACCTTTGCTTTCTAAATATTGTGGATACCGGGAAGATAATATCCCCCAATTGGAAGATGTCTCAAACTTTTTAAAAGGTAATATGCTTAATTTTTTGTAAGAGGTATGTTGAGCTCTGTTGTGATCATGACAGAATTTTTAATAGAGGAATAAAAAGTTCAAGTGTATGGGAGGTCAGAATTTTCCTTACTGTGTCCTGGAGTATTGGACCCAGTATTGGGCATCTCATTTGAAGAGGGACAATTATAATCTAGAGTGAATGTGGAGAAGTGAGCAGAATTATAAGGGGCTTGGAAAATATATAAGTAAAGTTTGAAGGACTCTTAGGATGCTTCACCTGGAGATATAGGGGACATGATAGCTTTATTTAAATACTAGCTGATCATCTTATGTAATAGAGGGAATACTATGTGACCCTAAAGTAAATGACAGTTGGATAGAAACTACAAGCTTTTAACTCAAAATGGAGAGGACCTTGTTAAATGAGCCATTTGAAAATGGAACAGGCTCATGAGATTTCTGCACCCCTGGAGGTTTTCATGCAAAAGTTCTACACCCACTTGTCAGGGATGTGGTAGAGAACACTCAGGCTCCTTGGAGAAGACTGGAGTAAATGGTCTCCAAAGCTCCTTTCCACCCTAAGACCCCATCTTTCTCCCAAGGAAGAAGATGTGCTAATAGAAGCATCAACAAAGAAGCATCAACAGTTTTTTTCCTTTTAGTTCTTCCTGCTTATTTGGTTCAGGCTTCCTTATTTTTTCTAGCTAGTACAGGAAGTAAAATGATCAGTGATCTCCAGGGTTTACAATATATAAGAAAAATAAATATCCCCCTTGATCTCAGCAGACTAGAACCTTAGGGAACAAATAGAAGTTATGTTTTTCATGTTTATTTCCATCATGGTCTGAAATTTCTATCTTTGAATTTCTTACATAGACCATCATAAATACCTACATATCTGTTTGACTCCATTATTCTTGTTAGTCAACCACTATGCACAAAACTAAGAAAAACAGCAGGAAAAATGCACTATTGTTTTATAAGAGAAGAACTCCTATAAATGGTTCCTATAAAGAGTAGATTTTTTAAAAAAGTGATTAGGATGACAGAGAACCAACACACATGACCTCACATATGGGTCTGACAAAGATGGGCAAGCATATGCTGTAGAAGTTATCACGTTAAATTTGCTTGAGATTTGGAGGAAGTATTTTGCTAGGGATAGAAAATGGAAAGCTGTTCACTTGGGGTCTGGAGCGTGAGCTGGCTGCTGAACAGGTTGCTAAAGGTGTTTCAGGGGAAATTGTCAAAGAGGGAAACCCAAACCTAAATGATTGTTCAAACAAAACATTGGTTAGAAAGCGCTCTTCACACTATCAAATTTGGTGGCCCCTAGATGCATGTGGTTGTTTAAATAATTCACGTTAGGGTAAATCAAAATGTTAGTTTCCTAGCCCCAGTAGCCACATTTCAAGTGCTTAATAACCCCGTGTGGTTAGTGGCTACCTTACTGAGTAGCCTAGCTGTAGAGCATTTCCATTATTGTGGAGAGTTCTGTTGGACTATGAAATCCACCCATCAGAGTGGGGAAATCCAAGTACAAAAGGAACTGGGTGGAAGTGGAAGAGCAGAGGGCCAGGGTTTGAAATGAATGACAGGCGTTGAACTTATCCCCTGAGTCACTGCTGCCCTATTGGCTGGCCCCTTCTATGGAGGGCAAGCAGCCATAGCTGTTGGGAATCGAAGTGCAACATCCAATTTAGATAAAATATACTTTGCAAGAGAAAGTACTGGCTAAAAGTGGTATAGCTTAAAAAGTGGTTCTGATCTAAATTAATAGATCTTGTTGTTGTTGATGTTTTTGTTTTTTTTATTTTTTTGGTTTTTAAATTTTTTTTTTTTTGAAGGAAGTAAGATTGTCTAGGAGATATCCTAAATCCTTTAGGGAGAGAGTGAGGTATAATATAAGGAGACCTGGGCTCTCATTCTACCCTTATCATTTACGGTGTGACTTTGGGCACATTATCGACTCTCTGAGCCTCAGTTTAATAGTTGTCACAATGAGGAGAGTAAACTTCATCTCAAATTGTAAACATGAAAGTAGATATAATATGTAAGGTCTAATGCATTGCCTAACCCACCGTAAGCACTTGAAAATTATTACTTCTGCATAGTACACACAGGTACGTTTAGTTTCCATCTTTTCCCATAAAATGCTACCGGGTACCACTGGCAGAATTAAAATGTTGCAGAAAATGGTCTGTTGAGGTGAAGATTTTCTTCATTTTCTCTTTTACTTTGCAGAGCGCACTGGTTTTTCCATCCGTCCCGTGGCTGGTTACCTGTCACCAAGAGATTTCTTATCAGGTTTAGCCTTCCGGGTTTTCCACTGCACACAGTACGTGAGACACAGTTCTGACCCTCTCTATACCCCAGAGCCGTGAGTACTTCTGTTTAGTATTCATTCATCAAATAGTTATTTGTTGTGATGGTACCTCCTTCAGGAGTCTGGTGTGACAATTAAATGAATGAACACGTGCAAAAAATTTGGAACAGTGCCTGGCATATAATACACGCTCCATGGTCTATGTATGTTAGCCGTTATCATTACTATTTTTAATTGACAGCCTGTTACCTGTTAGGTGTCCAATGCTAGCGTAAGCATAGGGAGTATAAAAAAATCAGACAAAAGTTTCTGCCTTCATAGAATTTATATTCCAGTGGGAATAGAGATAATAAACAAGTAAATATATATAAATATAATAAATATATAATATATGTAAATTTATATCTGTATAAATATATATATATATATTTTTAAAGATTTTATTTATTGGGGCGCCTGGGTGATTCAGTGGGTTAAAGCCTCTGCTTTCGGCTCAGTTCATGATCCCAGGGTACTGGGATCGAGCCCTGCATCGGGCTCTCTGCTCAGCAGGGAGTCTGCTTCCCCCTCTCTCTGCCTGCCTCTCTGCCTACTTGTGCTCTCTGTCAAATAAATAAATAAAAATCTTTATTAAAAAAAAAGATTTTATTTATTTATTTGACAGAGAGCACAAGTAGGCAGAGAGGCAGGCGGCGGGGGGGTGAAGTGGCGGGGGGAGCAGGCTCCTTGCTGATCAGAGAGCTGGATGCGGGGCTCAATCCCAGATCCCTGAGTTCCTGACCTGAGCCGAAAGCAGAGGCTTTAACCCACTGAGCCACCCAGGCGCCCCTGTAAATATATATATTTAATATCACCAATCTATGGTAATAAGTGCCACTGAGAAAAGTAAAGCAGAGAAAGGGGAATGTGGTGGATGTGTGGAGGGTTTCAATTTTGAAAAGTGTGATCAGACAAGGACTCACTAAGAAGGTGACATTTGAGCAGAGACCTGATTTGGTTGGGGTGTGGGACAGACATATCTATGGGTATCTTGTTTGTAAGTGGTCTAAGTTTTGAACCGAAATAGTTTCTTCAGTAAATTACTAGTGTCTTTCGTGGTCCATTTGTAGAGTAATACCACTTGAATCAAAGTAAGATCAGATTTTGGTTTGATTGAATTGTTGACCGTGGTTTATATGTGACATGAGCATCACAGAGTGACGAACTTTTACCTCTTTTTCAGAGATACTTGCCATGAGCTCTTAGGTCATGTCCCCCTTTTGGCTGAACCTAGTTTTGCTCAGTTCTCCCAAGAAATTGGCCTGGCTTCCCTTGGAGCTTCAGAGGAGTCTGTTCAAAAACTCGCAACGGTATAAATTGGAAAATAGCTGTAGAGATTAGTAATCCTTATCAGGTTTGGGATGGGAGTGTCAATTTAAACGGACATATTTAAGGTGACTGTTAGACAGTTTGTCTTTGCTCATATTTAATTTAATTTAAATAATTTCAATAGCAGTAAAGGAGGATGTGAAATTTTAAGATTCATCGAAAGGAGACATGGGCTTTAAAAAAAGGCAGAGAAACACTGGAATTCAATCATGTTTATTGTTTGTAGATCTTTTTTTAGTAAAAATGATGAGTCCTCTGAAAATGAAGCTTAAGATGCTTTTGAGCCTCTGTCCTGGAAATACAAAGATGAGTAAGATCTGGTTCCTGCCTTCAAGGAATTTATGTACAACTTAAGGAGACAGTCATTTTGGAATGGGATAAACTCTACAGAGAAATTCAGGAAGAGTGTTCTGGGAGGGCAAAGAATGGCTTGGGGAAGGTTTCATGGAAGAGGAATGTCAGGACTAGCCTAGGGAAGGTGGGTCATGTTTTCACCTGCCAAGAAAGGAAGGAAGAGGATCTTAGGATAACGGCACCCAAGGAAAGACAAGGAGGTGCAGGGTGTATCTGGGGAAATGACAAGAAGCTGGAACAGAGTGTGATAGGGTGGGGGATGTAGTATGAAAAAGGCTGGATGATTAGAACAGTGCTTCTCAAATTGTGGTTTGGGGACCCCCTGGTGTTCCTGAAACCCTTGCACAGGGTCCTTGAGTGAAATATACATTCAGGGTGCAAAGTGGATTTCAATATAAGAGCTAGAGTTCATTGATATGGTTTCAGATTCCACACTGCAGCTGAACTCTAAGAAGTTAGCACTTGTTGAGTTTTGATGTAGTGTCAAAGAATATCCACAGTTATCTGAGAAGACTATTAGAATCCATAACCTTCTTCCAACTGCTTACCTGTGTGAGGCTGAGTTTTCTTCATAGCCTTTAACTAAAACAACATAGGGCAACAGGTTAAATATAGAAGCAGATATGAGAATCCATCTTGTTTTTCTAGCCAGACATTAAATAACATCTAGACAGACATTTAAAAAGATAGGGAACAATGTAAAACAATGCTTCTTTCCTGACCCTTTTTAAAATGTTGTGCAAAACCCCTGGGGATAAAAATATATGTTTATAAAAAATAAAAAATTTAAATAAAAAAAATGTTGTGCAATAGAGTTACTTTGTGTTAGATTGGTATGTCATCATAAAATGGTTTATTACATTTTAAAATTAATTAGTAGACATGTAAATGTTTTTAGTTTTAACTTTTACTCTAATAAATTTAGTGAGCTGTAATCCACATAAACAAAAGGTCCTTTGGGTCCTGAGTAATTTTTAAGAATATGCAAGAGTCCTGGGAGCAGCAGTTTGAGAAGTGCTGGTTTAGAATGAGGCCAGGTTGTAGGAATACTTGGGAACCAGTCTGGGGATCTTGAACTTCTTTCCAGGGCACTGTGGGTCAGTGACTAATAGTTGCTGTTTGTTTTAAATTGAGTTATTCAGGCTGTGAAAGTAATATCAATGTCCTTTTGCAGTGCTACTTTTTCACTGTGGAGTTTGGTCTCTGTAAGCAAGACGGGCAGCTGCGAGTCTTTGGTGCGGGGTTACTTTCTTCTATCAGTGAACTTAAGGTAAAAGCCATAAATCTTTCCACATAGCCATGTTCACGTACTATAATTGATATGACCGGAAAGAGTTTTTGGACTTGAACAAGTGCATACTATGGAAAATACTTGGGGTGGCAGTAAAGACAATTTTCTCTATTTTCGAGGTTTATACAGATACCCTATTTTTCTTTTTTCACTTGTATGTGGAATTTTTTTTTAAAAAGACCTTATTTATTTATTTGACAGAGAGAAAGTGAGAGCAGGAACACAAGGAGGGGTAGTAGGAGAGGGAGAAGCCAGCCTCCTGCCAAGCAGGGAGGCCGACACAGAACTTGATCCCAGGACCCCAGGATCATGACCTGAGCTGAAGGCAGATGCTTAATGACTGAGGCACCCAGGCACCCCCTTATATGTGGAATTTAATTACTTAATTTCTTTCTCTCTTTTTTGAGGATAGTTGACATTATAGACATGTTATTTTATTTGAAGGTTTATTTATTTATTTTGGAGAAAGAAAGTACATAAGCTGGGGGAAGGGCAGAGGGAGAGAGAGAATTCCCAATGCAGACTCCCTGCTGAGTGCAGAACCTCATGCAGGACTTGATCCCAGGACCCTGAGATCATGACCTGAGCCAAAGCCAAGAGCCGGCCACTTAACCCACTGAGCCACCCAGGTGTCCCAACGACATATTTTTTTTTTTTTTTTTTAATATTTTAAAGCTTTTGCTTACAAAATTTTGCTATTCCCTCACCATTTTTAGTGTGCTAGCTGTAACTTCTCTTAAATTCTATGGAATTCTTTGAGAATTATTATTTACCCAATAAAGAAGGAATGATCTTATGTTTGCTGAGTGATGGGTTGTGTGTGAAATACCATCCGTGGTACTTCTTGCTCTCAGGAGTCTACCACCTGATGGCGGGTGCAAGTCACGTACAGAAATAACTAGCGCAGGCTAGGAAGTTGGCGTCATAATGCAGGAATATACATGAAGATCGTCGGGTGCCTCTTACCTGGAAAAAGTGTTAGAACAAAGTCATGGAGATGATCTTGGGGTGTTTATGGGGAATAGCAAGCCATTTGTTTTGTTGGAGTATATTGTGGGTCAAATAATGACTTAGGAAATAAGTTTGGAATTGTAGGTTGGGCCCTTACATCAGTGCCCTCAGCGGTGTGCTGATTCTAGTGGTTATGTCTGGGATGTCATCCATGAAGTAAGACAGTATTCTTTTATTCGCTGACTCTCTGTCTCCTAGCATTCACTTTCTGGACATGCTAAAGTAAAGCCCTTTGATCCCAAGATTACCTGCAAACAGGAGTGTCTCATCACAACTTTTCAGGATGTCTACTTTGTATCTGAAAGCTTTGAAGATGCAAAGGAGAAGATGAGGTAAGGTATATCTTCCCCATGGCTTCACTCTCCTCTGCAAAAGATAGGTCCAGTGATGGTAACAAATCACAGAAGTAAGCAGCTGGATAGTTAGAAGCCTATGAGGTAACGTCTGCCCCTGACATAGCTCCCTTTCACAAACAAATATTTAGAGTATGTTGTTTATGGTGATGTATGGTGATTAAATATATGAATCGGATACATTGAGAAACTGGTTTCTTCCCATCAGAGTTCATAATCTATTAGGAAAAATAAACTATATGCAAATTACTATGTCACAGCATAGAAAGCCTTAGAGAGATACAGAAGAAACTTTGTTTTCCATTTTATTCAGGAGCAATTTATTCTAGATGGGGGAACAGGGAAGGCTTAATGGCATCTGAGAAAGCACTTGAAGGATAAATAGGATTTAGATATGCTAAGTTTTAGGCTAAGGGAGAGTGTGAAACAAGTAAGGGAGGTGGAAAAATAAGAGTGTGGTGCAATGAAGCTATGCTTTAACTCTTTTTTAAAAAAGATTTTATTTATTTATTTGACAGAGAGACAGCGAGAGAGGGAACACAAGCAGGGGGAGTGGGAGAGGGAGAAACAAGCTTCCGCTGAGCAGGGAGTCTGATGTGGGACTCGATCTCAGGACCCTGGGATCATGACCTGAGCTGAAAACAGACACTAAAGGACTGAGCTACCCAGGCGTCCCATGCTTTAACCACTTAAAAAAAAATGATTTTATCTATCTATCTATCTATCTATCAATCATCTATCTATCTATTTATAGAGTACAAGTCAGAGGAGGAGGAAGGGAGAGGGAGAGAGAGAATCTCAAGCAAACTCTGCAGTGAGCATGGAGACAGACATGGGGCTTGATCTCACTACCCTGAGATCATGACCTGAGCCGAAATGAAGACTCAGATGCTCAAACAACTGAGCCACCCAGGCGCCCCACTATGCTTTAACTATTAATCAGCTACGTCTGTTGTTAAGAAAGAAAGACACTGGAGACAGAGAAACTACTCAGGAGATTTTTGTAATACTTCAGGTGAAAATAAGATCCTGGGCCCTGAAAGACGTAGTAAGAAAGGAAGGACCAGAGAAGCAGAATCAACAAAAGATTTGGTGGAAGGGGTCTCAGGTCATATTGTGAGATCATTGTGGGACAGATGGGGGTTGAAGACATGGTCCTTGTCTTCCAGACATTTTCTGATACTTGGGGAGTTGGGCCAGGCCCAGAACCAAATAACAATACCAGGAGGGCTTCCTCTAGCTCATATGGTCCCTTTGCACAGACTCGAAGAAGCGGTCCCTCCTGGGTAGACCAGGTAGATTGCAAACTGCTTTTCAGCACTTACTCATGTACAGTTGTCCTCAGCTGTGTTCCTAGGGGTCCTGAACACAATTATTCTTGGGGGTGCCAAATGAGAGTTTCAAATGTTGACTTGATGAAGAGGGCAGGACTTGAATCCATGAAGAAAGGGTAGAAGTTAGGTCATTTGAGAGAAAGCTAGAGGAAAACATTCTGAACAGAAAGAATGTCCATGTGCAGGAGGCAGGACTGCTCTTGGCCTGTGTGTGTGTGTGTGTGTGTGTGTGTGTGTGCACGTGCACTTGTGTGTGCGGGTATGCTGGTGTGTGGGTGTAGTTAGGTAAATCACAGCTGAGGGGTGTTACTAGGTGGTCAAGTGTGCCATTGTCTCCTGATCAAGCAACTATAGTTGGTCTCCTTACTGTAGCCAAGAAATGTGTAAAGTAATAAATCATTAATAAAGTCACCTACAGGATCTTTCCCTACCAATGCAGGTGTGGATGTGTCTATGACAACTTTAGGTTTCCTATATGTGTAGGATTCCAGGGCATCTCTGCATGTGCTGTGTAGGGAAACAGGTCAGATGGGTTGTGTGAACAACTGATGAAGATTCATCTGTCACCTAGGGTGTGCAGTAGGTTTGCTGTTGCTCATTCAGTTTTCATCCTCTGCTTCCTGGAATTGATTGCCTCTTATTTGATTTCTTAAATAGAGAATTTACCAAAACAATTAAGCGTCCATTTGGAGTGAAGTATAATCCATACACACGGAGTGTTCAGATATTGAAAGACACCAAGAGCATAACCAGCGCCATGAACGAGCTGCAGCATGATCTGGATGTCGTCAGTGATGCCCTTGCGAAGGTCAGCAGACAGCCGATCAGCTGATCCTGAGAAGGTCTGAGCACCAATTCCGAGGCCTGTGGGCCAGCTCCTGCTTTTCTTGAAGACCTGCTTGTGGAGGGACAGCAGCCAAACGATATTCTCCACTCCTATTCCTTAATCAGTTCTTTGAAAATTCGCCCCTGAATACTCTATTCCACTACCTATTATGTTTGGAGGGTAACAGCTTTAGTGAAATATGATTCATATACGTTATAATTCACTGACCCCTTGTTTTTTTATAGAGAATTTTTTTCACCCCAGAGATAGATCTCATACCAGCTTGATTCTCTTTTCCCTAATCCTTCTTGAATAAAATGACCTTTACAATCACTTAAAATACCTGGAAGGGTATTATGGACCTGACCCATACTGCTACCTAAGATCCTCTTACTTCCAAAGTATCTTACTTATCTTTGGCTTTGTGCCAACCTTGATCACATTCACAGCCCTAAATTTAATAGGAGACCAGCTTTTTCCACTTCTAGCGTGGGCAGGAGTATAGAGGTCTTTGTATGTGAAGCCTACCTTGTAAAGAGGAAGTAGTCTAGTTTCCAAGTGTGGTATCTTGTAGGGAAGTGTGAGTAGCTAAATCTGGAAAGGTTGGTTGGGGTATAATCATCAAGCCCAGGCTAATAATTTGGGACTTTATTTGGTAGGGAACTAGGGAGTCCCTTTCCAAGTGACCATCCTCCTTGAGTGAGACCCTTTGCTTTCTAAGGCACTGCATGATGCTGGTTTTGTTTTAGATGATCTCTTATACTCATGGGGCCAAGGGGAACTTCGGGGTACCATACAAGGCCCTATACTTACACATGCAGAGTATTGTGATGGGATTTGTCCTCAGGTTAGCAGGAGATGTCATTGTCAAATGGAGAGTTCAAACTGAGACAGATGAAAGAAACGCAAAGTTAAGGTTGGGAAAGCAACACTGAGCACTTCATTTCCAAGGTATAGGTGAGGTCATAAATATGGAGGCAAGGTATAGGGGGTAGAGGGTGGGGAAATGGATGAGGAAATGGGACGTAAGAAAAGTGAAGAAGACCATTTTAGGTCTGACACCAAAAATGCAAGGGTGGCAAGGACTGGTTTGTATGTGCTGTTAGGTATGTAGGACAGGGAATGGGCCTGTTAGAAGAGGATGGACTTGTGAATATGTGCTGTGTCTTTTCCATTTGCTCCTTTTCTCCTCCCTACCTTTCCCTCAGGTTTCTGTCTTTGGCCCTCTTCTCTCTCTGCCATCTCTTTATGAGAAATGGCATCCACATCTCTGACTTCAATTCTTTTTTTTTTTTTTCTTTAAGATCTATTTATTTATTTTAGAAGGTGGCAAGGGACAGAGGGAGAGAGAGTCCTAAGCAGACTCTACACTGAGTGTGGAGCCTGATATAGGACTTGATCTCACAACCCTGAGATCAGGACCTGATCCAAAACCAAGAGTTGGATGCTCAACCTGCACCACCCAAGTTCCCCCATGACTTCAATTCTTGTTTTCTGTGACTTCCATATTTGCATTTCTAACCTTGACATCTTTCTTGAATTTTTGCATCTTAAGTCCAGCTGCCTGCTGGATATTTTCCATCTAGATATACTATAAATCAGGCCAATGTTGTACAACTTCTTATAGTACCATTTACATAGAATGAAATGGGTTAGTACAACATGGTAGCCCTGACAAGTATCTCAAACTCAAAAGGTTAAAAAAATCCACAAAGAAAAACCTTAGAATCATCTGAATATTACACCCCATCAGCTTCCTCTCCCAGTGATGTAATTTCTGTTAATAATATATTAAGGGTCATATTTTCCACCAAGATTTCATTCTTAATCAGCTACTTAAAAAACTGTGTCTTTACTCTCCCCCCATGAATAGTCAAATTGTATAGCATTTAACATATTTTATTTCAACAGAGCTCTAGATCTTTTAATCATTTTTAGACCTCAAATTATAAAAAACTTTATCATATAATGAAATAGAATTGGGAAGAGTAATTCATGCTATTTCAGATTTATACATATAATTTTATTTAAGTATAACTATTAATACACCTTTGATAGCAATTGATCTAAGTTAGCTAATCTAAAATCATTTGAAATACTGATCCGCTAGTTTTTTAGTTGGTGTATCTGGTTGCAAAGAAATCTATTGTAAGAAAACCATGATAGATAACAGTTAACAGCAATTTATAGATACTATATCTGGTTATTTTCATACAACTTTGATCATAGATATTGAATTTTAAAATTATGGTGTTTAAAACCACTCTATGACTAAAGCACACTAAAATGAATGTTAAAGCACAATCATTATTATTCATAACTTCAGGATAATGGAAATATTTAATGATTGATTTCAGTTCTTCTAACCTCTGGATATGTGATAATTGGTAAATCAGGAGTCCTGAGAGTTTTCATGCGTTTTAAAAATATATCTTCAAAGCACCTAAGAATATATTAATATTTACTCCAATATGAGAACAGAATTGAGCCAAAAGTTTGGTTTATAATTCTTAATCAGTGACTTCTTACTTAAGGACTTAGATGGTATTTTCCTGACTTTTTGAAGAAAGTTCCAAAAGCTGGTTGCCAGAATGCCTGTGTTTCTTAATCTGCCTATTTTGTCAGAGTTGTTAATAGTAATGACACACCAGAATGTATACAATTATACCTAGTTTTTAAGTTGGCTTTCAAACTGAAAAAGGAAAAAAATCCTGGAGTTCTTTAAAAGCACACATAATGGAGTTCACATATTAATTTCTAGGAAATGAATAAAGATGCTATGGTCCATTTCAATCTAGTCTTTATTTTACTATGTAATATCCTTTTATAATTTGTAAGTTTGTTATTTAACTGGTTAGTTAAATGGACACAGTTTTACTAGTTAGTAAATGGACAAATTTAATAGTAAATGGACAAAAAATTCATGTTCTTTTTTTTTTCTTTAAAAATTTTATTTATTTGAGAGAAAGCACAAACAGGGGAAGGGGCAGAGGGAGAGGAAGAAGCAGACTCCTGTCTGAGCGGGGAACGCATGGTAGGACTTGATCCCAGGACTCTGGGATGATGACCTGAGCTGAAGGCAGCCACTTAACTGACTTAACTGACTGAGCCAACCCAGGCTCCCCAAAATTTGTGTTTCTTTTTCTTTCTTTTCTTTCTTTCTTTCGTTCTATCTTTATTTCTTCCTTCCTTTCTTTCTTTTTTTTTAAAAGATTATTGATTTGTTTATTACACACACACACACACACACACACACGCTCACACACACACACAGAGGTTGCATAGCAGGGACAGCAGCAGGAGGCAGAGGAAGAAGCAGGTTTACCCCAAGCAGGGAGCCCGACGTGGGGCTCAATCCCAGGACCCAGGGGTCATGACCTGAGCTGAAGGCAGATGGTTAATGACTGAGCCACCCAGGCACTCCCCAAATTCATGTTCTTAAGAAGCGTTTTTTTTTTTTTTTTTTTTGGTCAAACATAAGTTAAAAATTGATTTATGGGGCACCTGGGTGACTTAATTGGTTAAGCATTCAACTCTTGATTTCAGCTCAGGTCATGATCTCAGGCTTGTGAGAGCAAACCTCCGGTGGAGCATGGAGTCTGCTTATGATCCCCAGCTCTCCCCACCCTGCCCCCTGGCCCTGACCCCTGGCTCTCTCTTCCTTTCTCTCTCTCTCTCTCTCTCTCTCTCTCTCAAAAACAAACCAAACCAAAACAAACCCCAAAACAAAAATCAAACCTGGTTTAAATATATATTAGCAATTTCATAAGTTTAAGAAATCTATAACATTCTTACATTTCTTTTTTTTTTAAGGTTTTAAAAATTTATTTGACACAGAGATAGAGAGTACAAATAGGCAGAGCAGAAGGCAGAGGGAAAGGGAGAAGGAGGCTCTCTGCTGAGCAGGGAGCACGATATGGGGCTCGATCCCAGGACCTTGAGATCATGATTTGAGCCGAAGGCAGACACTTAACTGACTGAGCCACCCAGGTGCCCACGTTCTTACATTTCTTGAAAAGCCTATGAATATGAGATACAAAGGAAGGCAAATACACCTGGAGCCTAGAAACTACTTTTGGAATTTTTGATAAAGTCTCAATCATGTGTTCCTCATCTGTGTAAGGAGCTAAATCTGCTTCACTGAGTTATTGGAAGAATTATGTTGCAAAAGAATGTTGTAAAAAGAAACATCCATGGAGCACTGGGTGTTGTACATAAACAATGAATCTTGGAACAGTACATCAAAAACTAATGATGTATTGTAGGTTACTTACATAACACAATTAAAAAAAAAAAAGAAACATCCATGTGTAAGCATCACTAATATAATCACTGTCCTGATCCAGGATCCCCCATAACTTCTGGATGACTTTAACTTCCTCCAGAGGGAATTCTAGCAGGCAGTATATCATGGCATGGGAAGATCTTGGTCCCTTGAGGGATTAAGCAAATTTGAAGCTGAACATCAGTCTTCACGAGGGCTGGTCTGTTTCTAGCTCAACTCTACTCTCAAGCTGCAACACTTTAGGGATCTCAAAGGAAAGCTATGGGTGTGTGCTGGGAACCTGGACTCCTACCTTTGTCCCCTACTTTTGTCATTCTTTCCACCCCTAAATGATTGCTGAATACTGTTCAGCTTCTCAACTGCAGTATTCAGCCCAGTTTCTTAGCCTCCAAGTCACTGCTTGCTAATGAGCAAACAGTTCCAGTGGAAAAGTAGTGCCAGATATAATCTCTCAGCTTCCAGATTTTGGCCCTTCAAATTCTGGCTGCTTTGATAGTCTTCAATTACTTGAAACAGATTTTTAAAATATTATCCCCCAGCTTTTCTAGTTTTTTTGCAAGAGGCTTGGTCTATAGTTAGTTAATCTGTCTTTATCAAAAGTAGAAATCTGACCTTGGAGTAAATCACTTAACTTCTTTGAGCCTCAGTTTTTTCATCTATAAAATCAGATAATCTAAAGGAAAACATTTCCTAACTTGTATGGTACATAGATATAGCCTATATGGCCCCAAAGTACTTTATACTTTCCTCTTATATGGAAACAAAGCATCTGAAAGTTACACGATCAAAGAGTTTAGCCCCATTCAAGGACTGCAACTCAGCCAGGCGGCTAATGGACAGAATTACTCAGTGGCATGCACATAGTTGAAATAGTGGCAACATTGCAACATTGCCTAAAAACTGTATTAAAAGCTATAACATAATGATATAACTGTAAGCTAGCAAAGTATAGATGTATGTATATTTAAGGGGTAAAATTAGAAGACAAGTGTATTCTTCTAGATCTTCTCTCTATTCAAGCTACTCTGTGATAGTCCTTTCCCCTTTGGCTGAAATCTCAGGTCCTGGCCTTGAATTTTCTGCTCTTTCTCAGTCCTTAGCTCCTAATTTCCCTCTCTCTTTTCTTGTTCCTCTGTACCCACGCACTAGGATACCAGTTTGGGAATGGTGGTGGGGAGGAGAGGCAATGAGTAGAAAGCTCTGTTTGGTCTGATACTGCTGTGATTTGGCATCAGTGCTTTCTGTACTTGGTAAGGGATGCTGACTCATTCCCTGGGGGTGTTTTGGAGGAGCTTCCCACCTTCTTATTTTTTGAGATCTCTTGATGTGACTGGGCTGTTGAATTCATCTCCGTCACTCTCTAGGAATTTAGTGGTCAACTCCAGTAGGGTGTCTTTTCAGCCCTTCAGAAATTTCTCTGGATAGGGTCTAAGACCACCCCCTAGCCAAATTATTGTGTGGGAAACATATGGGAGACATGAAAGACCTTTCCAAATTGATCTCTCTTTGCTCAGCCATCTGGCCAGAAGCCATTGGATTTCTCAGGATGAATCAACAGCCTGCCCAGGCACCAGTCTGGAGGGATACATATATACCAAGTTCTCTAAGTGGTTTTGTAGCAGCACGCCTTTCCTGAGACATGAGATGGGCAGCGCACACAGCACCTTGACAACGGTTCCACTGTATCCTACCAGAATTCTCTCAGCCTCTCCAACCTCTTTCATAGACTGGAAGTCATACATTGGTTTCTAAACACCTCTTTTCACAAGTTCGTTTTTTTCTTAGTATGGTCATGGATGTTCTCAAGATGCCCCAGGCTGGAGAGGGAAAAGTGAGGTGCTGCCCTCATGTGGTCTTACAGGCAGAAACACCAAGGAGTAGTTGGGGTCAAAGAACAGGAAAGGTCTGTCTGTTCAGAGCTCACTGGAGATACATTCCAAGGCTCCCAGGCATACAGGGTAATGAGGACTGAAGGCTTCTATCAGCAAAGGGGGTCAAAAACTGGTGAATATGGATTATAATCTTTAATGTTACCCCATTGGTACCCACAAGATTATGGGTGGCTCTGGAAATGGAGGGTATGTACAAAAAAAAGTACAACAAAGAAAATACAATTCAGCTGCAATCTTTCACTCTGATATAGGTGTCTGTGTTGCGTGTGTATAAATTGCTATAATAGTTACAAGTATGACACATCATGAACACTTCCCTTATTTAATATCTTCCAAAACATATTTTTAAAATGCAGCCTAGTAGGGGTGCCTGGGTGGCTCAGTGGGTTAAGCCTCTGCTTTCTGCTCAGGTCATGATCTCAGGGTCCTGGAATAGAGCTCTCTACTCAGCAGGGAGCCTGCTTCTCTTCCTCTCTCTCTGCCTGCCTCTCTGTCTACTTGAGATCTCTGTCTGTTAAATAAATAAATAAAATCTTAAAAAAAATTTTTTTTAAGCCTAGTATTCCACTACATGGCTATGCCGCAATTTAAACAATTTATTTTTGGACTTTCAGGTAATAACGTTCCTTCCCATTATATACAACCCATAGCGGATAGTTTGCAGTCTAAGTGTGCACCGCTTTCATTATTTTCTTGTGATAAATTAACAGATGTGGAATTTACTGGGTAAATATGTATTTATCTATCTTCATGTTCCTCAAACACATTGCCACATTTTCCTTTAGGAAGATTGTACTTTCTTAGCTCCTACCAGCAATGTATGAGAGTGTCCCATAAAAGCCATTTTATATGAAAACCTCTGTTGGGTGAAAATTACCCAGTATTGATGATCAGAATCAGGGCAGGACCGTGCTCTGAGCGCTGAGGGTTAGAAGGCTGCCCCTGGCAGGAATCCATGAGAACCATCCTGCTCAGTTTAGTGTCCCGAGGAGTAAGTTCCCGCACACTCGCTTACCAAGATCAGATTTTACAAATGCACACCAAAGCAGATCCAAAGACCCATCGGCTAAGACACTGGGGCAGGACCCTTTCCACCGCTCCCAGGCTCAATTTCTCCCCAGTCAACTGGTGATACAATCTCTGCCCTGTCAGTTCCTCCGGGCTGTCGTGGGACTCCAAAGAGATAAAAAACATGAAGGAGAGTAGTGCATTCGTATATTACTAAAAATAGAGTGGGAGGGGAAGTAGGGAGCAGCACAGCTGCCTGCAAGTCTGGGGCCCGGAGGCGGAGATACCCGTAGCACGCCTGAGCGGGGAGATTGGGAGGAGGATTCAGAGGCGAGAGCCGGGCTGTCCCACCCTCGGCTCCGCCCCCGTCCCCACCGCACACCTCAGCGATGGCCCCGCCTCCTCCACAGACCCTCTCCCCCCGCGCTGGCCCCTCCCCATCACCGACACCTCCCGAGAACCGACCCCGCCTTCATTGCAGACTCCTCCCCCGATCCGACCCCTCCCAATCACAGGTCGTACCCGCGTCAGGCCCACCCACGCCAGTCACTAATCCCTCCCCTGGAACGCCCCTCCTCCGATCCCTCCCGGAAGCGCCTGCGGAGCGTCCCCACATGGAGCGCGAGCCGAGCGCCTCCGCGGCCGCTCCTGCCGCGGCGGCCGCTCCTGCCGCGGCGGCCGCGTTCTTCTCCTGGGTACGTGACTCCGCCCCCGGGCCGGGGCCGCTGGGAGGGGGTGCAGAGGTGCGGGGGAGCTGGCGGCCTCGGCGTGGGCGTTCCTGCACTGGGCGGCCGAGGTCCCCGCCAGGCTCTGGGTTGGAGGACGCGGGGCTGGGGCCCGAGATGGAGAGGGTCGGGAGGGAGGCGCCCTCACGGGTGACTTAAGGGCCTGCTGGCTGGTGGGGTCCGGACCCGAGGGGCTGCGGCGCAGCGGGAAGCATCTGCCTCCTGGGCAGAGCGTCTGGTTCCGCGAGAGCCTCAGGCCCGGATAGCGCCGGAAGGGACGGCGTGGAGGGATCGCCCGGTCCAGAGCCCTGTGGGGCCACCTGTGCTCCTCACCATCCCGGAGGATGCCGGCCCGTTCCCAGCCCCACCCTGGCGGGAGCATCCTTTCATGTGAGGCCTGCGGTGGTGGGCCGTGCACCAGGCGGAGATCCTGCCTGTTCGCTGGTATTCTTCTGTGACCTGATCTTGCCTGTGTTCGGGGGCGTGGGAGTCTGCGCCGGTGTGTTGGCTTGACGGAGGCACTGAGAGACAGGGTCATCTTTACGTGTCCTGGCTAGGAGAGGGGAGGGTCTCTGCAAAGGATTGTGTTGCAAGCGGCCAACCAGACAGATGCATGGAAATAAGCTGGCGTAGTGTCTTGTTCTTTACAGCCCATATCACAATTGTAATGAAATGTAGGATTTGTGAATGTCAGTCTCCTTGGCTAGAATGTAAGCGTCTTAAGGGTGGGTGTTGTGCCTGTCTTGTTCACGGTGCCTAGCAAATATTTGTGGATGAATGAATGAATGAGACCCTTTTGTGTGCCTAGCTAGGTGCTGGTCTTTTGGGGAAAACACACATGTGAGAGATCCAGCTTTGGAGTTGAGGGAGCAGGATACCACCTATGTTACTGTTAAAACGAACCCGTGTTGCCTAGTCAAAGGTAATTATCAGTACGGGGCAGCACTTGTTGAATGTAAGGCGGCAGACTGGCAGAGACCGCGCTGTGGCCTGAGGTAGTCTGGCTGTCTGGGTGCTATCTCTGAGGCGGCACTTGATTTGGCGATTGAATGCAGCCGGTTCTGGCTTTTCCCAGGCGGGAGACAGGGACCTGCGTGTCAGATATGGCCTCTTCCACGGCTTGGAGGCCTGCGGGCTGCCTTGCTGCATAATATGGGTGGAGGGGGTCTATGAATTTGCCAGGGCTGCAATGGAAAAATACCACAGACTGGGAGGTCTTAAAAAATGGAATTTTATTTATTTTATTTATTTTTGGAGGCCAAAAGTCCAAGAGCAAGGGGGCAGCAGGTTTACTTTCTTCTGGAGCCTCTTTCTCTGGCTCGCAGGTGGCTGCCTTCTTGAGGTGTCTTCGTGTGGCTTTTTCTCTATGTGAGAGCATTCCTGTGTCTCTTCTTGTATTGGTTTCAAGCTCTGCCTTTACGATTTCATTTAACCTTCATTATCTCTTAAAAGGCCCTATCTCAAGATAGAGTCACATTCTCAGATACTGGAGGCTAGGGTTTCAACAAATTAATTTTAGGGGAACACAGTTCAGCCCATAACAAGGAAATTTACCTCCTTGGAGTTGTATATGTGTGTGTGATATGCCTGAAGGGTTTGTAAGGAAAGGAGGCAAATACAGCTGTAACATGTATAAATTTTCCTCCGTTTTGCTTTGTCCTGGATTTTGGGCCTCTTACTGCATTATAAAAATTGAGTCCCATAATTTGAGCCTCAAGAACCCTTGTCTCTCTCACTTTCTGTTCAGCAGGCTATAGTCCTGCTCATGGGGCAGCCACGGATATCTTAGGGCTGATGGAGACATCCTGTGTGTGGGTACCCCACAGTGTGCATGGCTTTCCTTTCATCTTTCCTAGGTAGGGCCTTATCAGATCTTACATTCATTTACTGTATTCACTATAAAATATATGTACACCTTCTCTGGGCCCGCATAGTTTCAAATGCAGGGGAAATGGCAGTGAACAAAGTTCCTGCCCTCATTGAGTTTACTTTTTAGAAGGAGAGGTAGGCAATAAAAAATAAGCAAAGGTCACGTCAGGCAGTGCTATGAAGAAAAATAAAGCAGAAAAAGGGGGATAAAGTGATGGGGGTACTGTAGATATAGTTATAGGTTAACCTCTTGCCAGGGAAGCTCTGGGCTGAAGTTCCCACCATATATCCTTAGAGACGCAGTACAGTATAATGAAAGGAGCAGGGCATATCTGACTTAGTGCCTTCCCAGCTATGTGATTATGGAAGGTCACTTAACCCCTCTGAGCCTTAGTTTCTTCTTCTGTAAAACAGGAGTGATAATGTCCATCTCTTCTGTTGTTGTGAGAATTAAAGGTGAATGCCAGCCACGGGAGAAGCACTAAATTGACAGCTGATACTGCCCCTGAGGGACCCGTGCCCCTGCCATGGCTTGCAATTCCAGCATGGGAGTCCTTGCAGCCCGGTACAAATGTGAAATAGACCATAAGGGGCGGAAGTTTGTATGCATGTATGTATTTTGGGTAGTTATTTTATTTTAAATATTTTATTTATTTATTTGACAGAGATCACAAGTAGGCAGAGAGGCAGGCAGAGAAAGAGAGGAAGAAAAGCAGGCTCCCTGCTGAGCGGAGAGCCTGAAGCTGGGCTTGATCCCAGGACCCTGTGATCATGGCCTGAGCCAAAGGCAGAGGCCTTAACCCACTGAGCCACCCAGGTGCCCCTTGGGTAGTTATTTTAAATCACTTTTCCTCTTTCAGGTGTCTTAAAAACAAACATATTTGGAAGGTTTTATTCCTCATATCTAGGAAGAAACAGCCAGGAGTAGATACTTGGAGGAATTATAAAGATTTCTGAAATCTAAAGTTTCTTCCTGCAGGTCTATAATTCTTTTTCTTCAATTTTGAGTACATAAAACTCCAAAGACCCCAAACTGACCTGACATAATGCTGTTTATAGTCTTTGCCTGCCTACTGTATTTGTACCTCTTACTGTAGAAATAATACTATTTTGCTTATGGGGCACTGCTCCTGAACCTCGCAGCAGTGTGTATGATTTGCATACGATATTACTTTTCTAAAGTCTGTACAATTCTGAATCTGAAATGCATCTGGCTGCAAGGGGTTTGGATCAGAGATGCTGGACATTTATTTTGTAATAACAAAGATAGACATATTACCCACCAAGGGGAAATCTGTTCCCTTACAGGAATCTCACCATGTGAATCTCGGAGTCACACAACACTGTACTTGGAAAGGCCCTTGGAGATCATTGCCAACCTCTTTCACTTTGTAATGAAATAGCAGTGACATGCCCTGCTTGAGGGCACAAGGCCCTCAGCTAACTTCGATTACAGAAGTCATTGCCAGTTTTCTCAGTGAGGGCATGAGAAGGGACTTCCAGAGTATTTCCCAGCTACTTTTTCCCCATTTCCCCTCCTTATTTCTTTTCTTAGCCTCCCTAGAGGATTAGCTTTTATCAGAAGGAACTCGCATGCTGCCCCTTAAAGGTGATACCTGTAGGCTGGTGCTTTGGGAGGAGAAGGGGAGTATCTTTGGATAAGGGCTCCTCTCTCATGGAAATCGTGGTGTTCTTGGGATGGGGCCATCATCTAAGTATGAGTTGCATATAACAGCCTCTTAAGAATGAGCTTATGAAATCTCCACTGTTAAAGGCTCTGAGAGGCATGTCAGGATGAGAAAGATAGGGACAGGTCAATGCATATTGACAGTTGTGGTTCCCGTACTCATTCCTTCTTGCCTTATTTTATCCCTAGGGTGCAAATAGCTATGGGCAACTTGGCCTTGGCCATAAGGAAGATGTTCTTTTGCCCCAGCAACTGAGTGACTTCTGTAAACCTGAATGTATCAGGAGGATCACTGGAGGAGGGGGCCACTCTGCTGTTGTCACAGGTAACATCCTTCTAGAGTGGACAGTTCTTATTTCGACATTTTGCACTAGCGTGTGATGTTGCCACCTTTCAGCCTCTTATATTTGCAGAGGAAAACATTTTTGTGAAAGAGCCAAGTTACCATTAGAGAATTCTAGATTGTCAGAGCTCAAAGGCCTTCAGAGATTTTCTAGGCTCCCCGCCCCCATTTGTACAAATGAGTCTCAGAGAGGAAAACTAGTTGCTTAAGGTTACAAGACACATCAGTGGCAGAGTTGCAACATACATTCATTTTATATCATATATTGCTATTTAACTTTCACTTGTGAGTTAGAAGTCTTTGCAAGTAGCTTGAGCAAGGATTTTGTGTTTTCCTTAATTTGCTTTGCAGAGCCTATGATAGTACTTAACATGTATTACAGGAACCATGATTTTGCAAAAAAAGGTATATTGCATCCTGCTTAAGAACATGAGTTCTGGGGCGCCTGGGTGGCTCAGTGGATTAAGCCGCTGCCTTCGGCTCAGGTCATGATCTCAGGGTCCTGGGATCGAGTCCCGCATCGGGCTCTCTGCTCAGCAGGGAGCTTGCTACTCTCTCTCTCTCTCTGGCTGCCTCTCTGTCTACTTGTGATTTCTCTCTGTCAAAATAAATAAATCTTTAAAAAAAAAAAAAAAAAAAGAACATGAGTTCTGGAATCAACTGCCTGGGTTCAAATCCTGGTTTTATTATTATCTATGTGGCCTTGAGCATATTAATTCCTTTGTGCCAGTTTCACGTTTGCTACATGGCGGTATTCATGCTGGATGAGGAGAATCAGTGAGTGACAGGACTGCAGTATGACTCTCATGGGTCCTTGACACTTTTGCCTTTGTGGACCCTTTCCTCTATAAAAAAATAGTAAGAATTTTATTTTACAAACACACTGATATGAAGATTCATCTAATCCAGGCTAGATTTAGCATTGTATCTTTATTTATTTATTTTTAAAAAAGATTATATTTATTTATTTGACAGAGATCACAAGTAGGCAGAGAGGCAGGCAGAGAGAGAGAGAGAGGGAAGCAGGCTCCCTGCTGAGCAGAGAGCCTGATGTGGGGCTCGATCCAAGGACCCTGAGATCATGACCTGAGCCGAAGGCAGAGGCTTAACCCACGAGCCACCCAGCGCCTCTCTATCTTTATTTTATTGCATTTATTTTTTTCTTATTTTAGAAGAATGCAGGGGTGCCTGGGTGGCTCAGTGGGTTAAGCTGCTGCCTTCAGCTCCGGTCATGATCTCACGGTCCTGGGATCGGGCCCCGCATCGGGCTCTCTGCTCAGCAAGGAGCCTGCTTCCCCCCCACCTCTGTCTGCCTCTCTGCCTGCTTGTGATCTCTCTGTCAAATAAATAAAATCTTTAAAATAAATAAATAAAAGAATACAAAGTTAGGGGCACCTGGGTGGCTCAGTGGGTTAAGCGTCTGCCTTTGGTTTAGGTCATGATCTCAGGGTCTTGGGATGGAGCCCTGCATTGGGCCTCCTGGTCAGAGGGGAGCCTGCTTCTCCCTCTCCCTCTGCTGCCCCCCCTGCTTGTGCTCTCTCACTCTCTCTCTCTCTCTGTGAAATAAATAAATAAAATCTTAAAAAAAAATTAAAGAATATAGAATTAAAACATTTCTGTGGGCCTCTAAAAGTATTGTGGGCCCTAGGCATGATGCCTAAAGGATAAATTGGCACCACAGATAAAAGATAAAGCTTATACCATAATATGTGGCACCTTCTAAGTTCTAAATGAATGCTGGCTTTTCTTGGAATGGCAGATGCTCAGCTTGGTGACTGGCCACTGCTCTGGGACTTGGGGTGTCCCATGTAGCTACTACGCTTGAGCGCCTTGGCCCTATGCCACTTAGGCCAGTGCACATTAACCTACGTGGCTTATTAGTGCAAGTGGGAAAAGAGTTCCTGGGTTTGTGACTGCAACTAATTAGTGAAATCCTTTTTCTCGATTTGACAGTTGTAATTTCCTCTGTGTACCCTATCACCAAAGCCTCTGCTTTTTGCAGATGGTGGAGGCCTTTTTGTTTGTGGCCTGAACAAAGATGGGCAACTGGGTCTTGGTCACACAGAAGATGTTCTGTATTTTACTGCCTGCAGATCGCTCCTTGGCTGTCCTATCCTACAGGTGGCCTGTGGCTGGGATTTTACCATTATTCTCACAGGTAAGTTCACTCTTTGGTAAATCTTTATCACCGCAGAGTCACTGGGTGAGAAGAGCCTGATGGTAGCGATCCTTCTGATTAAGTAAAAGCCTCTTTGTGTGTAAACACACATACAAATTTCTCTTTGGTCATTGAGGAAGATTGTGGGTGCCCTTTGCAAGAGGAGTTTGAACAGCAAAATTTTGGGCTAGACAATTCTTTGCTAGAAACTGGAGAATGGATTAGATTAACTTTGGTGGCTACTTCCTGTCCTAGAAATTCATGATAGCTGTGTGCCTGGGCTAGCTGGCCACTCATGCTGGCTAAGGGCTACTCGTGGGGGACCATGGTGGGGAAGCATGAGGAAGTCAGAAATCATACAGCCATAGTGGCAACTTTTTCCCCAGTGAAGAATTTAAAAGAATATTAAGTATGGTTGGGCAGGACTGTTTGGTCTCTGCAAAGCCAGGTTGCAGAATAGGATGTAGAGGGATATGGCCAAAGGGTTAGTAGGCTAATGCTCTTGGGAACAGCTAGCAATAGTTACTTTTTGTCCAGCTGACTTCTCCCTGGAAGTTTTGCCCTGTATAGCTTGTCATTCTGGATGGGAAAGGACATCTAGAGTTTCTGATTAGATTCCCTCTTGGACACAGTCCTCTGGCAAGGGTGTCTTCTGACCATATCCTCTACCACCCCACCCTTGTGGATTCTCATGTGCATAGCTCAGAACCCAGGCTTTTAGTACATGGCTTTAATTATTGTTCCCTACCAAATAAGTCAATCAGAGAAAGACAGTTATCATATGATCTCTACGATATGAGGAATTTGAGAGGCTGGGTGGGGGACTGTGGGGGAGTAGGGAAGAAAAAAATGAAACATGATGGGATCGGGAGGGAGACAAACCATAAGAGACTCTTAATCACATGAAACAAACTGAGGGTTTTTGGGGGGAGAGGGGCAGGGATAGGGTGGTTGGGTTATGGACATTGGGGAGGGTATGTGCTATGGTGAGCGCTGTGAAATGTGTAAGCCTGATGATTCACAGATTACCCCTGGGGCAAATAATACATTATATGTTAATAATGATTTAAAATAAGTTATTGTTCCCTGCCTATCCCTCTTGTTGCCTTGTCTTTTATTCTCCACATTTCCCATACTTTTCTTTCTAGAAATATCATGCAGAACACTCTTTTGTCTATCTGATGAACTCTTATCCCTTCTTTAAAACCCTGCTCAGACATCACCATCTCTTCTGCAGAGGGGTTCTGTAATGTGTGCTGAATTTAGTAGTAATAACTCTAAAGAATAGCTATTGTTTCTGAAGTACTTTTCATGAGCTGTGTTGGAGTTGTAGGTTGTCAGTGGTTAACATTCTGTTGCCCCATGCTCTGGTTTCTCTTCAGATCGTATAAATCTTTCGCCTTTTACTGTTGCCTGCTCACTTTTGGAACTGATTGTGAGAGAGGTGAAGAGCGCTCAGATAGTTGGAGATCACACTATTGGTAAAGGCTACGTTGGAGGACAGGGTTAGTGGTCAGACCAAGTGGCTCTGCAACACTCCTCTGAGCCAAACTTACTCTGCAAGCAGTAGGTTATCTCTGTAGGCAAAGCATTTACTATGCCCCAATCCAGAGTACCTGAGAGGAAGGTGCCAAGCAACACATGTCCTGTTCCTTCTCCCAAACTCCTCAGTTGGTCAAGTTATCCCTTTTCTCCTGGGAAGCAGTGAGCTGGGGAGGGCCAGGGAGAGAGGCCTGGAGTGTTAAAATAATGAAAATTGTGATGCATGGAAATGAGAAAAGTAGGGGTTAAGTATCCTCCCATCCCGGTACCGGGCAACAGGTGAATGTTCTGCACAGGTAAGCTGCCATTATTTAGGTAGTGGGATGGGGAATCAGTGAAACAGCCCAGTGCCTTGTGTTTTTATTCCTAGAGGGACAAAAGCAGGGACTGTGGTTTGAATGTGCTGAATCTGAGGCCCTGCTTCCTCCTCTCATTCCCTTTGCTCTTCCCATCCTTCCGCATTTATCCACTGGTCACATATATCTTATTTCTTAGATTATGATTGAAGTATTTGAATTTCGCAGAGAGTGGTCAAGTTTTGTCATGTGGATCCAACTGCTTTGGCCAGCTAGGAGTTCCTCATGGCCCTCGAAGATGCGTGGTTCCCCAGGCCATTGAGGTAAGGATAGCACCTAATATGTAGCTGACCCACGTCCTGTTAAAGTGTTTCCCTCCCCAGCTCAGGGATTGGGTCCCTGAAAACCCACAGGCTAGTTGGAATTTAAGTTGGAAAACCTAGGTTCTCCCAGGAAAAAATAGGTTGGTGGAGGCTGAGTGAAAAATCTGTTAGTCCTCAAACATGTTACAAATTTTTGTGAAATGAAACAGTGGAGGTAATATGTGTTACAAAGACATTAATGACATTTTACAATTCTAAGATTAGTAACAATGGGAACTAGGTTAGAAACAGGTCCAGATAGAAGTGACTTACCTAAAGACACTAAGCTCAACAAATGGTAGGCCAGTAGTGCCCAATAAAAATGTGGTGTGAATCACATATGTAATTTAGGATTTTTTAGTAGTGCCATTTAAAACTAAAAAGAAGAGTGTGAAAATAATTTTTAAAATAATAGATTTATTGAGATGTAATTCACATGCCATGGAATTTACCCTTTAAAAATGTATAATTTAGTGGTTTTTAAGAGATCACAGAGACATGCAGTCATCAGCATTGTCTAATTTCAGAACATTCTCATCACCAGGAAAGAAACTGTGTACCCGATGGCAGTTACTTCACCTTCTGCCCTCCCCCAACCCTTGGCCACCACTCAGCTTCTCTGTGAATCTGCCTATTCTGGGCATTTCACATAAATGGAATCATAATATGTGGCTTTTTGTGTCTGGCTTCTCTCATGTCCATGATGTTTTTAAGTTTCACTCATATTGTGGTGTGTAGGTGAAATTAATTTTAATAACTTTTAATTTAACCCAATTTATTCCAACTATCATTTCATATGTGTCACTAATGTTAACATTTCCTAATGAGATACTTAGTGATCTCTGTTTTGTATTGAAGTCATTTTGTTCCAGAGTGTGTCTCAGTTCAGCCTACTCACGGCTAGTCACATTTCGGTTGCTTGGTAGCTGCGTGTAGCTAGTGGCTTCCTCCTGGGTAGCACAGGTCCTAGACAGGACTCATGGCCCTAGTTCAGAGCTCTTTCCACTGCATCATACTTAAAACTTATACATCTTTTTTTTTTTTTTAAAGATTTTATTTATTTATTTGACAGAGAGAAATTACAAGTACACTGAGAGGCAGGCAGAGAGAGAGAGAGAAGGAAGCAGGCTCCCTGCTGAGCAGAGAGCCCGATGCGGGACTCGATCCCAGGACCCTAAGATCATGACCTGAGCCGAAGGCAGCGGCTTAACCTACTGAGCCACCCAGGCGCCCCAAAAGCTTATACATCTTTATGAAGTTTGTATGCAAGTGGTCACAATAGGACTGTGGAATTTTATTTTATTTTAATTTTTTTAATGATTTCTTTATTTGAGAGAGAGACACACACACAGAGACAGAGAACCCATGTTTGGGGGGAGGGGTAGTGAGGAAGGGAGAGAAGCAGGCTCCGAGCTCAGCAGAGCTCGATTCCACAACTCGGAGATCTTGACCTGAGCTGAAACCATGAGTCAGTTGCTCAACTGACTGAGCCACCCAGGTGCCCCAAGCCTGTGGAGTTTTAGAAGAAATATACTGGGATCTAAAATCCGTTTCACCACCTCAGCTGCTCACATTTAGCTAATTTCCTTAAACTCTGACTCAGAGTGGACGATCTGTTTTCACTGGAGAGAGCGTGGTCATGTTGCTGAATTACGATTGCTGGTCTGTGGGACATTATTTGGGGTCATGATCGCCACAGAGTTTTAGAGTGTTGAGGCTGCTGTCACAAAAATTCTGAAGACTGGGTGGCTTCAACAGCAAACATTTTTCACATTTCTGGCAGGTGGGAAGTCCAAGATCAAGGCATCAGTAGAATTGGTGTCTGGGGAGGACCGGCTTCCTTGTACATAGACACTCATTTTGCTAGACAGAGTTGCTCTCTGGGGCCTCTTTTTTTTTTTGAAGATTTTATTTATTTATTTTACAGACAGAGATCATAAGTAGGCAGAGATGCAGGCAGAGGAAGACGGAGAAGCAGGCTCCCCACTGAGTGGAGAGCCCGATGTGAGGCTTGATCCCAGGACCCTGGGATCATGACCTGAGCTGAATGCAGAGGCTTTAACCCACTGAGCCACCCAGGCGCCCCCGGGCCTCTTTTATAAGGGCACTAATCCCCTTCATGAGGACTCCATTCGCATGACCTAATCACCAAATACTGTAACATTGGGTAGCAGGTTTCAGTGTATGAATTTCAGGGGAAAACAAACATTCAGTCTGTAGCACGTGGTATGCACAGAAATCTAGACTCTATGGTCCCTATCACAGGAAGTGTTAAGTTGCAAATTACAAATAAATGGCTTTTGAAGAACCTACATAAGTTATAATTAATTTAGCTTAGGTCACATGGTTAAAGAAGACAGAAGGCAACAATGGTTAAAATATGTTGGATGACAGAATCAGGAGGTGAAAACATTTGTCAGGCTGTTTCCTTTCGGATAGAGGAGGAATGTGCCAAAGTGAAATATAAGAGAAATTCATTTATTTAATAGCAACTGTTGTGTATAGGCTCTGTGTTTAGGCCATGGGGACAAAGGTGAGCATGATCCAATCTTACTTAGCATTTAAGGGTTTTGGAGTTTAGTGGTACATGTTCGATCTAGAAACATCTAAATGGGTTGCCATGTTAAAACTTTGGTGGATGTAGGTATAGCCTCAAGGGAGGGACTGTTTAACTCTTTTTAGGGGGAGGTGGAGTGAGAACAGGTTATGCTGAATCTTGAAAGTTGAGTTGAAGTTTACGTGTCTTGAGATAAGATGCACAGAGTAGCTATAAAAGAATCGACCAGACAGAAGGAACTGTGAACAAAGGTGTAGAAGGATAAAATATCAGGGTTTGGCAGTTTAGTATGATTGGAATATAAAGAAATGGTAGAAGTGTCAGTGGGGAGGGGATCATTGGGGAGGTAGTGAATGGCAGAAGGTCAGAACAGTGTGTCAGGGAGGGGCCACAAGGGGTAGTGTGGAGTGTGGAGTGAAGAGCGCATGCTCTCCCTCTCTCTCTCTTTAAAAAAAAAAACAATTAGCAACTTCAAACGACAAGCATTTATTGTCTCAGTTTCTGAGGGTCAAGGATCTGGGAACAGTTTAGTTGGTCTCATGAGGTCATGGTCAAGATGTTAGCTAGGATTGCACACTGTCTGCTTTGGGCTGGACTGGCAGTTCCACCACCATGCTCTCTCACCTGGCAGTTGGCTTTAGTTTCTTGTCACATGGGCCTCTCTATGGGATTGTGCAGTCATGGCATCTGACTTCCCCCAAGAGAGATTTGAGAGTGAGGCCAAGCAGGAAGCCTCAGTGCCTTTTATCACCTTGTCTCTAGGCCGCTCACACTTCTTTATCCTGGTCACTAGAGACAAATCACCAAGTCTCCAAGTCCAGCCCACATTCAGCCAGAGGGGAATTAGGCTCCACAGCTTGAAGGGATGGGTTTCAAGGAATTTGAGGACTTGGTTTTAAGGCCACTACAAGACATCTTAGAGAGGACATGACAATGGTCTTCACGTATTTGGAGAGCATTGTGAGAGGTCAGAGGCAGCCAAGGAGGTAAATGGAATGGTGGAAACACAGAACAGGCACCTGGGATTGGGAAGCCCATGTCACTGGAAGCAGCTGGCTGGCAGGGGTAGGATGATGATTTCCTGGGGTGTTAGTGGAGGAGTTCTGGCATTGGATGGGGCTTGGACTAGATCAGAAGTCATCCAGTTAGAACCATTGGTAAACGAAATTTTGTTGGAACACAGCCATGCCCCTTCATTCATGTATTATCTGTGGCTGCTTTTATGTTATTACGGCAGAGCAAAGACTATGACACAAACCGTATGGCCTGCAGAGTCTAAAATAGTTACTCTCTGGTCTTTAGAGAAGACATTTGCCAACCCCTGGACTGGATGACCTTGAAGGTCCCTTGCAGCCCAGAGACATGTTGTGATACGTTTATTTTTAAAAGATGATCTTTAAAAGATGCATTAGGGATACAATAGAGGGGTTTAGGAATGGGAATGTTGGAGGTTGGGGACTCTAAACCAGTCAGACATGTAATGAGGGCAGTGCTGCATTGTATCAGGGCATAAGTATGTAAAATTTTGCAGATGAATGATTCTAAGATCTCAGTCCTTTTCCTTCTTTCTTTCTTTCAACAGCTCCTGAGAGAGAAGGTTGTTTGCATTGCTGCTGGACTGAGGCATGCTTTAGCTGCTACAGGTGATCATTTTGCTTTATTTTCAAAATAGGTTCATAATAAGGAGAAACAGAGCTTTAGAGGAAATAAACTTTAAGGAGTAATTCAGGGTGTCCTGCTGTGTTGTATTTCTGATTAAAAGGAGGGGACGTAAGACCAAAGTCATGTGGGAAACATTTAGCAGGTTGGGAGGAAGGCAGTGAATTTCCTGTCTCCTTATTTTATGTTCTAGGCACAGTGCTAGATTCTCTTGATTTAATCCATACCTTATTTAACCCTTACAACCTCGCCATGGTGCGAGTTCCATTTTTACATGTGAAGACACTGAGGCCCAGAGAGACTCGAGGGCTTGTCTAAGGTTGCACAGGGGATAAGATGGTCCGAAGTTGAGCTGGGAACAGAGTTTGGAATGATCTCATTTCCAAAGCCCACAGTTTTTGCTGTGAATTGCACTGTGTTCCTAGCGGGTTTTAATGTTTATTAATGTCAAAGCTTCCACTGAACTTGCCTCCTGTCCAGTGAATGGGTGGTGATGGACCTTGGGCTGACAGTGTGCGTGAGGGTGACAGTGGCAAGTGGAGAGAGGTGGTGGCCTGCAGAAGAGCAGTGAGCCTTTCTTCTCTCCCTGGGTCGTTTCTCTGCTCCCGGTCATGGCCAGGGGAGGCTGGAGGGGGCGAGGAAGGTTCTGGTGCAGCTCGGTACAGATGCTCGCCTGGGGCTAGACATTGCTCCTGTAAGAAATAAATTTTGAGATAATTGCAGATTCACATGCAGTTGCAAGAAATGAAATAGATCTCACTCACTCTCTTCTCAGCTTCTCCCCACGGTGATGTTTTATGAAAGTGTAGTTCAGTACAGCTGGTCTCACTACCGTCCAGGTACAAACAGTTCCAGCGCCATAACCACCGGCCTGTGGTCCTTTCCTTGCACCCACTTTTACACACCCTTGTCTATACTTTTTATACATTCACTTCCCACTGACCCCCCACCCCGTCATCGCTCTTTCTGTTCTCCAACAGTAATATCATTTCAAGACGTTACATAATGGAATCGTACAGTATGGTACGATGGTATCATACAGTATGTAGCCTTTTGGGGTTGACTGTTTTTGCTCAGCAGGATTCCCTGGAGAGTCATTCAAAGTGTGTGTGTCAGTAATTGGTTCCTATTTATTGCTGGGTAGTAGTATTCCTCAGTATAGACGTACCACTGAATTAGTCATCTCAGGCCACCACAATGAGATATCATAGATGGGTGGCTTAAACAATTTTCTTACGGTTACAGAAGCTAGAAGCCCCAGATCAAGATGCTAGGAGGGTTGCTCTCTGGTGAGACCTCTCTTCCTGACTGTATAGCTGGCTGCCTTCTTGCTGTGTCCTTATAGGGCCTTTGCTCTGTGCACTCATGGAGAGGGGGAGACATCTGGTGTCTCTTTTTTTTTAAAGATTTTATTTGTTTATTTGACACAAATAGGCAGAGATCACAAGTAGGCAGAGAGGCAGGCAGAGTTGGGGGGAAGCAGGCTTCCTGCTGAGCAGGCCCAATGTGGGGCTTGATCCCAGGGCCTTGAGATCATGAACCGAGCCAAAGGCAGAGGCTTAACCCACTTACCCACCCAGGCACCCCTCTTCTTTTTATAAGGACACCAGTTCTGTCAGATGAGCGCCTCACTCTTACAACCCGTTTAACCTTTATTAGCTCTTTACAGGCCTCTCTCCAGTCACCTGGAGTTCAAGGCCTCAACATAGGAATTTTGGGGGCACAGTTCAGCCCACAGCAATGCAGTTTGTTTAACTAGTCACCCATTGAGGGACATGTCGTTGTTTCCAGGTTTTGACTATTAAGAATAAAGCTATAGGGACGCCTGGGTGGCTCAGTTGGTTAAGCCGCTGCCTTCAGCTCAGGTCATGATCCCAGCGTCCTGGGATCGAGTCCCACATCAGGCTCCTTGCTCAGCAGAGAGCCTGCTTCTCTCTCTGTCTCTGCCTGCCACTCTGCCTGTGCTCGTTCTCGCACTCTCTCTCTCTCTCTGACAAATAAATAAATAAAATCTTAAATGAAAAATTAAAAAAAAAATAAAGCTATAAACATTTATGGACAAGTTTTTATGTGAACATAACTTCTCATTTCTCTGGGATAAATGCCCAGGAGAGTGATTGCTGAGTTCTATGATAGTGATTACATTTTTATAAGCTGTTTCTCCTTTTAGAAATTAGCAGGACTGGAAGGTTGCCTATTTTTGGTTTAATTCCCCCTTTCCTACCAACTTTCTGTAATTGCTAGTCTTATGTATACATTTCTGTCCAGTTACAAAGCTGCACGATTTCCATTACGTATTTGATGGACTTAATTGTAAGTCCTCCTCTCTCCCATTTAATCTGTAGATAATTCTGCAGGCATCTCTAAAAGATAAGGACTCTTTCTGAAACCGTTAGCAGAACACCATCATCATACCTACGAAAAACTAACAATAAATCTGCAATTCGATCATCAAGTATTCAGGGTTTAAATTTTCTTAGCTATCCCCAAAATATATATTTTTTTAAAGATTTTATTTATTTATTTGACAGAGAGAAATCACAAGAAGAGGGAGAGGCAGGCAGAGAGAGAGAGAGGGAAGCAGGCTCCCTGCTGAGCAGAGAGCCCGATTCGGGACTCGATCCCAAGACCCTGAGATCATGACCTGAGCCGAAGGCAGAGGCTTTAACCCACTGAGCCACCCAGGCGCCCCAATTCCTTGTAATTTTTTAATTGTGATAAAATGCACACGATGAAATTCACCATCCTAACTTTTTTTGTAAAAAAATATTTATTTATTTGACGGAGAGAGATCACAAGTAGGCAGAGTGGCAGGCAGAGAGAGAGGGGGAAGCAGGCTCCCTGCTGAGCAAGGAGACTGATGTGGGACTCTATCTCAGGACCCTGAGATCATGACCTGAGCTGAAGGCAGAGGCTTTAGCCCACTGAGCCACCCAGGTGCCCCATCCTAACCATTTTTAAGTATACAGTACATTCATGTTGTTGTGCAACGATTACCACCATCCATCTCTGGAACTCTTTTCATCTCCTGGAACCACAGACAATAATAACTGCCCCTGCCCCCAGCCCTGGGCGACTACTATTCTACTTTTTGACTCTGATTTTGACCAGTCACACCAGTACCTCCTGTGAGTGGAACTGTACAGTATTTGTCCTTTTGTGGCTTATTTCACTTAGCATAGTTTCCTCAAGGTCTGTCCATGTTGTAGTGTGGTCCCTGTTTAAGGCTGACGACTATTCCATTGTGTGGACAGACCACATTTTGCATATCTGTTCACCCATTGATGCACCCTTGGATTGCCTTCTTGTGTCAGCTATTGGGAAAGGCTATCATGAGCATGGGTATACAAATGGCACTCCCAGGTCTTGCTTTCAGTTCTGTAGGATACACACCCAGAAGCAGAGTTGTTGGATAGTATAGTAACTCTATTTTTCACTTTTTGAGGAACTGCCCTGCTGTTTTCCACGATGGCCATACCATTTACATTTCCGCCGGTAGTGCATAAGGGTTCCAGATAACTGTATCCTTACCAACATTTGTTATTTTCTGTTTTTTTTTTTTCTTTTTTAGTAGTAGTCATCCTAATGAGTGTGAAGTGGAAGCTCATTGCAGTTTTGTTTTGCATTTTTCTAATAATTAGTGACATTGAGCCTCTTTCACATGTGCTTTTTGGCCATCTGTGTGTTTTCTTTAGAGAAACGTCTCTTCAAGTCCTTTTAGTTCAGTTTTGAATCAGTTTTTTTTTTTTTTTTGAGTTGTTGAGTTTTAGGAGTTCTCTATATATTTGGAATATTAATCCCATATCAGATATCACAAGATTCTTTTAATCTATACATTTTATTTCCTCCCCTTTTCTCCCCCTTGCAATTTATTTGTGGAAGAGATGGTAAGTTATGTTTTATTTCAACACTGTGTTTTGCTAATCATCATCACTTATATTTCACAAAGTGGGCTGGTCTGTGTACAGTCTAAAGGACTGTGGGTTACAGCATTCTTCCAGAGGAGTGACAGTAGATTAAATATATGAAGTGTCACCTATGCATTTGTGTGATGTTCAGAACATGGGCACATGACCTAGATTCAGTGGATAGGGAAATAAAAGTCCATTCCCTTAAAGGAGTGGCTATTAAACTGTCTTGCAATCATAAGTATATATTTCTTTGGTAACTAGGAATCAATGCATTTATCTTGGTATAGTAGAAAAGACACTCATTCGATGTTAGGAGAGCTGAGTCCTTGTATTTTCTCTGCCATTAGCTCCCTGTATGACCTTGGGCAGAGTGCATCGTGTCTTCAAGCCCTCAGTTTGCTTGTCTACTAAATATGAGCAGTGGATTTGATAATCCTCAAGGTTCTTTCCTGCTGGGTCTGGAGTTTGAGTTGTCCTTCCAGGTTAGTCATGAACAAGGGTCATTTCAGTAATTTGACTATGGAAGAGTGTCCTAGAACTTTTTGGAAGGAGTTTTAATATGTGGGAATTTTCTTTGATGGTCTTAGATTGCCCTGATGATTGGGCTTGTGATTGGTTTGGTGGTAACCAAGTCATAGGGCCCCTGGAAGCACTATGCTTCTCCATAGCAGGTGTGTTAACTGAGAACGCATTGAGAATCCCCCACAGCATGGGGCTCCAAGAGGGATCCGGTCTTTTTTTTTTTTTCTTAATTAATTAATTAATTAATTAGACACAGAGAGAGATCACAAGTAGGCAGAGAGGCAGGCAGAGAGAGAGGGGGAAGCAGGCTCCCTGCTGAGCAGAGAGCCCAACGCGGGGCTCGATCCCAGGACCCTGGGATCATGACCTGAGCTGAAGGCAGAGGCTTTAGCCCACTGAGCCACCCAGGCGCCCCAAGAGCAATCCGGTCTTAATCCTAGTAAACATTTTCTCATTTTCCTCTTCTGCTCCATTGGGAAGCAAATGGCATCGTGTTCCAGTGGGGGACTGGTTTGGCATCATCTGGACGGCGGCTGTGCCCTGGGCAGACTCTCCCACCATTTTTGACAGCAAGGGAACCCAGCAGAGTGACAGGTAAGGCCCTTATTTCTTGAGTCCTATATTTATTCTTTATCAAGAAATAGTGACACGCATGCAGAAAATGGGTAAATGGAGTTTACTCTTTGTACTGCTTTTGCTGTTTTCTTAGTTCCTCTGTCTTCAGTCTCTGTGTTAGTCAGTGTGTTAGTCTTGTTAGAATTTTTGTGGACCCAGTAAAAGGACCCCTCCTTGCTGCCAAAGGGGGAGGCCATTGAGAGATAGATGCAGGTCAGGTAAGTGGAGGTGAGAATGGTAGCTCTGGAACTGTTAAAAGTTAGGTTGGGAGATGTGACTTAGGTGTTTGGAGATAATGTGTAGCGACAGTGAGCCTCTAGATTCTGAATCCCAGGTTGGATTTACTCAGCAGGCACGGTAGCTGCTGCATAGGGTCAGCTCAGCTAAGCTCCCTCATGGCTGGGAGCACACGATGGGGCACCCCCTCTGCGGGCAGGCACATCCCAAAGGGAGAACCTGGAAGGACTGCACCTTACAAGCCCAGGTCCTTCTCCCAAAAGGAGAGCAGGAATAGGCGAGGATATAGACTGAGGGGCCTAGAGTGTTCTGTAGGGAAGTCTCTTTACATGGGTACATAAGGAATGGGTAGTGATCATTCTGCCCATGGGTCTGGTCTGTCTTTGTTGGTCATTTAGCCTGGAGGGCTTTCTCTTCTGCTCCCCCCACCTTTTAAAAAAAGATTTATTTATTTATTTATTTATTTGACAGAGAGATAGAGAGCACAAGTAGGCAGAGCGAGAGGCAGAGAGAGAGGGAGATTCAGGCTCTCCACTGAGCAGGGAGCCTGACTGGGGCTCGATCCCAGGACCCTGGGATCATGACCTGAGCTGAAGGCAGCCGCTTAACCGAACGAGCCATCCAGGCACTTCTCTTTTCTGCTTTTCACTCTGGGGCTTAGTCTCTTTTAGCTCCTGTCCCTACCCGCCTCTCCCTCTGCTCTACACACTCACTGTGGGCCCCCGTCTCTCTCTCTGTATAATACCGTGTCTGCATCTCCTCTTTTTCTTCTCTTCCTCTCCTGTTCTCTTACTGTGTGCCCCAGTCTCCTGAGGGTTGGCTGTAGGAAGAACCCACATAGTAAACCTCTGCTCTCCAGGTGAGAACAAAGGAGGAATTTTTGCAGGTGCGATAGGAAGCGGGGAAAGCCTCAGTGGGACTGCTGCACAGGTGTTGGGATGGTTCTGATTTTCCTAAGTCCTGGAGGCTCTCCCATTCAGCTGGGGTGAGGATGGCACCCTGAAGCCAGGGATAGAGTTGCGGAGGGGACTGGTGGTGAAGCAGAATCAGGTATTGGATGCTGGATAGGCAGTCCACTGCACATGACCTTGAACACATACTTCCCAAACACTTTTTTCCTGCCTCATCTAGGTATTCACTGCTCCCTGAGCATATCCTGCTTTCTTGTTCCTCTGTGTCTGTGGGCAAGTTGTCAGCCCTGCCTGAAATGTCTTCCTTCCCATTCCTTCTGGTAATCTTTAGTCTCTCCTGATCATTTTTCAAGTCCTAACTCAGATACAGCTTTCTCAGCGAAGAGTCTTCTCTTTTATAACTCCATTACATTTTCCCCATGTGTGTGGAGGGCACAACGTACTGCGTTGTTAGGAATTGCTTACATGTTTTCCCACATGCCAAAGACTGAGCTTCTTAAGGGTAGGAACTGTCCATTTCAGCACAGGAAGAAATCACAAATGCTTTGGTTTGACTTAAACGATCTGTTTGGGTCTCTTTGGGGACGCAGCTTAAATTTTGAGTGATTGGTGGAGTTTCCAGATGAGACCTTGAATAGATAATGAGGTTCCCACTCTCTCTTTCCCCTTTTTGTTCACCCATCGTTACCTCCTCACCGCTGATTCTGGAGCTGCGGCCCTGGACATCCTCTCCTTGCCAGGTCACGAAGCCCTGTGCTCCCTCTCTGGTGAATGTGCTAGAAACATCTGCTTTGTCCCTTTCTCATTCCACAGGTCCTCAAAGGGGTGATGGGCATTTTACTAAGATACTAGTTAATTAGACAGAAGTGTCAGATAAGAGTTACGGAATAAGAGTGCCTGTCTCCGCACGCTAGACCCAGGGACCACGGTTTCTGGAAGAGCTGCTTGAGATTATAACCGGTTAGTGAAGGCAGTGTAATTAATAGAGGAAAAGTGCTAGATTTGGGGAAGGCCCGTTCAGATTCTTAGTTCTATCTTTACGTTCTTTAGAGTCCTGAGTTTGCCTGCTCACGTATGAGACGGCAGCTGAATGGGTGAGATGTTTTTGCTTCTAGGCCCTCGCATGGACAGAACTAGTAGATAGATGTGTGCACACATATATTTACACTTATGTACACCCATGTCTGTTTGTCTCGAAACCATGAGCTTATGGTCATTTCTGCAATTACAGTCCACTATGACATGGGCAATTCTAGCCTTCCATCTCTTTGTTCTGTACCTTTCCTCTCCTCTCTGCTGGAGAGAAATCGGGCTCCTTCATTTTCAGTGTATTTACTTACTTGTTCAATCTCTTGGTATGGAAACAGTGTTCCCACCACGTTACCCATCTTCTTGGCCAGCGCCACCGACTCAGACCTGCCGTCTCTGCCTCAAGTTTCTTTCAGGCCCTTGGTACTGTCTGAGCCCCTTCTCTGACCAATTTGTTCTGTTATAAATGTGCTTTCAAACATTTTTTTGTTTTTTGTTTTTTTTTTTTGTAGGCCTGGAGAATTCTAAAGTAACCTGTGTTCTTGCTGGCTCGGATCACTCAGCCTCGCTGACAGGTAGGGACCCACTCTTCGAGTCTAACACGCTGTTTGGAGTTCAGCACGTTTCCGCCTCGCCTGGTGGATGTTGGGAAAGAGAGGGAGGAGCTTAGATTTGGAGTCAGAATTTGGCTGCCTTCCCTAGTCTGATTTAGGAAGTCGCTTTACCTTCCAAGACCATTGCCTTCTCTACCGAATTCTCTGTGGGCAGTTTTGAGAAGTAAAAGTGAAAATACAGGTAAGGCGTCCACAGGAAGGAAACACAGGCTCGCTTCCTTTCCTCTCAGCTGTATGGTAGGGACAAGAATATCCTCTTCTCAGGGTGGTTGTGATTGCCAAGTCACACAGCCAGCGCTTAGGCATTAGAGCCCATTGTTGTCGTATCCCCCGAAGCCATTTGGTGTCTAATATGGTTGACTGTTCCCTTTAGATGTTTGCTCTCCGACTAACCTGTTCCATCCACCACTGTCTTCCAGTGCATTTATCTGCCTCTCTGCTCTGTCTGTATTCATCTTCTCTTTATCTGTTTATTTTTATTTACCTTTCATCTTCACATCTTCCTATCTAATCTCTGTGTCTATATTTCTTCTAAAATAAGTTTGCACATATTTCTCTAATCTATTTTGTATTTTATGCATTTCTGCAATCTGTTCCATCTCTTTGATCCCTCTACCTCTCTGCCTAATCTTTTTCTCTCACACACTGTACCCCTCTTCTTGGTTATGCATCCTTCCATCATTCCACACACCCCGCCAATACAGTACAGACTTTCCATATACAAAGCAGCACCTTCTTGGAAGTGAAGGCTCTCTCTTCCAAAGGTTCTCTTTCAAAGCCAAGAGTGCCCTGATCCCTACTGGTAGACTGAGATGAGAGCTCTGAGAGATTGATTTTGGTAAGGCCAGAGCTGAAGGCAGGACCTTTTTTGAGCAAAGGGGAATGACTTTCATACATAGTAATTTGAGTGTTTTATGTGGAAATTAGGGTGTATGTGTACATAGGTACACATCACAGATAGTTAATGGTGATGTGCATTCTTCAACTTCAAATGTGTAATATAGTCCAACTGAGAAGCTGCTACTGTTTCCAAATTACAAAGCCATGATGTGAGAGTTTAAACACATTACAAATTCTGAACTACCAATAATTTGTTATTTAACAAATTCAACCAGCCAATATAATAAATGCCTACTTTTAGCCTATGTTTCATATTAGATAGACTTACATATATATTAAAAGGGTTGAGTTGAAGTGAATGGCCCTTGGGCATTTGGCCCCCTCTCTCCTTTTGTAGAGGAAGGGCCAGAGGCCCCAGGGTGAGAAGTGACTAGTCTGTGCCCCACGGTCAGTGACGGTTGAGGAAGGCATTCTTTTCTGAGACTAAGAGTATCATAAAAGATGTTTCGACCCTTTCCTAATAGAGATATTTCTACGCTATCCTAATCAGTTTGAAATGGCCAGCATTATATAAACGTAGAGATTTTCTCATTGCTTGCTAACACTTTCTTCAAAAATCTTAAAGTTAGTGAAGTTATTTATTATTTCATATATGAACACTTTTATGGTGTTTTTAAAACATAGATGTAGAATTTTTGTTTTACTGAGATATAATTCATCTATAAAATTCACCCCTTTACAGTGTAAAAAGTTTAGTGATTTTTAAAGTATATTCACAAAGGAAATTGGTTTTTTATATTTTAAAAGTGAGTTAAAAATTGTCAAGGTTCATATCCCTCCTTCCTGTTGAAGCTGTTACCCATCGGATTTTGTTCATTGCTCTTTAGACCTTCTCTCCGGAGTCGTGGTAGGTTATATAACTCTTTGGCATTGCAGCAGAGCGTAATTGTGCCTGCTGGTGCAACAGTGTAATGATCTGCATGTGGAAGGCAGTTTGTCTTTGCAAAAAGAAGGTTTAGATTTTCTGAGATAAATGAAGGCTTATTACAGACACGGACTCGCTGTCAGTGGCAGCTTGGTAGCTAACCAGTCCATTAAACGGCTGAGACTTTGCTGAGGGACTTCTCTGCCCTCTTGTAAGGGATCTCCCTACTTTGTACAGTCCGCTGAAGTCCAGGGAGGTTGCCCTCTCTCAGGGCATGAAGTACACCAAATTCACATCATTGAACTGCAGAATGTCAGTCCTGCAAGGTCAACCGAGTGACAGAATGACTCCGTTGACTTAGACTCCCTCATCTTATACCTAATGAAACAGGCCCAGAATGTGAAATAAATGTTAGAGTCGGTGTGGAAGGGCAACGGAGTAGCAGCTCTTGGACTGGAACCCCAAATCTTGGTCCGATGTCCTTAATGATACTGTTTGGCTCTATACCAGACTGCCCTATGACAAACAATGCTGGAAGGCTTTTTTGGGAGGTCATGAAATGCCGTTGGAAGCAGAGGACTTAGCTTTCTGCTAACTGTGTGCTAACCGACTCTTGAGAGTCGTTTAAATCTTCAAGCCTTGATTGCTTTAGCTTCTAGAAGGATGCTCTCTAGTAGAAATATAATGTGAGCCACATTTCAAAAAGTAAAAAGATAAATTGATTTTAATAATATATTTTATTTAACCCAATATGCCCACAATATTATTTCAACGAGTAATCAATATGAAGACTATTAAGGAGATATGTGTTTCTTTGTTTTGGGGTTTTTTTGTTTGTTTGTTTGTTTGTTTTGTGCTAAGTCTGCAATCTGTTGTGCTTTTCTTTTTTTTTAAGATTTTATTTATTTATTTGACAGAGAGATAGAGCGCACAAGCAGAGCGGCAGGCAGAGGGAGAGAGAGAAGCCGGCTCTCTGCTGAGCAGGGAGCCCATTGCGGGGCTTGATCCCAGGACCCCGGGATCATGACCTGAGCCAAAGGCAGCCGCTTAACCAACTGAGTCACCCAGGTGCCCCTGTTGTGCTTTTTTTTATTTGACAACACATAAATTTGCGTTGGGTCATATTTCAAGTGTTCAGGAGCCATGTGTGTGTGCTATGTGCTGTATAGTACAGCGTAGAAGTGTGGAATGTTAGGGTTGTTTGGAAAAATCTTAGAGATCATTTAAGGAGTCACAAACTATAGGTTCATGGGCCGAATTGTGTAGCTCACAGATCCATTTGGTCTGGCTTCCGGTTAAAAATGTTTTTGAACGTACATACATTTTAGAGAAGCATGTGCTCTGAGGCTTGCTGCTGTGGCCCACCAGTCTCTCTTGTGGCCTGTGTCATCTGTTACACAGTCTGCCCTTCTAGGCCATGTGCCCTCCCCTCTGGTTTTCAGCTGGTGAAACTAAGGCTTTGAAAGTGATTTGTCCAAGGTCAGTAGCTGGTTAGCAGGTCCAGGAATAGAAGCCAGAGTCACTTGACTCTGAATTTGCTTTCTTTCTGTTAATTCCCAATGTCAGTCTGTGGCATTCCTGCTTAAACCTCAGGACCACTGTGAGGTTCAAGTGAGCTACAGTGCTTGTGTGTGCGGATGGGAGGTAGCTGCATTGTGTTTTCTGCTGGACAGGGCATGTTGTGAGATAGTCTTAGGTCTGAAAAGTTTAAGTTTAAATAATGTATCTTTTAGCCCGTTACTTTAAAAAGTTAATATATATTTTTCTAACCAAGGACAATGTAAAATATATTTTTTGAAAAATGGAGAAACATGTTTTTCTTTTGGTAGATGTTCTATGAATATTTGTTGAATGAATTAATGAAAAAATAAACTTACACATTCCTATTCCTTGACAAACTACTAAGAACATTTGGCCTTGTTTCCTATTTATAGAATTAACAGCAGTCTTGTATGTTAATATGCTATACATGAATTTTGTATCTTGCTTTGCCCTATTCAGCGTCATAGCATGAGAATAATACTTCTCTTAACCATTTTTTCCCCCCAGATTTGTCTTATTTACCGTCATTTTGAGCTAATTCTCTTTCACCTCTTTTGTTCCCCTTCTGTTTGTTTAAGATGCAGGAGAGCTGTATGTTTGGGGAAGCAACAAGCATGGGCAACTGGCTTCCTTGGCTGCTTTTCTTCCTATGCCCCAGAAAATAGAAGCACACTGTTTTCAGAATGAAAAGGTCACTTCTGTCTGGAGTGGGTGGACACACCTGGTTGCTCAGACAGGTGAGAGAGCAGCAGAGAATTCGTGGTTGGTAAGAGCAGTGAGGTGGGGTGGGGGGGGGGCCAGGAGGATAGCTGTCTACACAGCTATGAATGCTCAGGACTAAGCCGGTGGGATTTTACTATGAAATGCTCCATGGACTGGGATGGGGAGGTTCTGGGATCGGGTTCTGCAGTCAGTCAGATATGGAGCTTTTCCTCTCTGGATCAAAGGTGTACACCAAAAGAGGCAAGTCTCAGTTAGATGGGCTCTTTCTGGCCCTACAAATCCTTGAGGTTTTGAGAAGTAACTATGGTAGCAAGCATCACCCAGAGGTTTGTCTGGGCTGCTGGGGAGTTTTTGCCTTGTCCTAGCTGAAGAGATGACTCTCCTTGCCTTTCCACCTGAGTCTAAATTAAAGGCTTCTGAAACTTAAAGATTCGTATTTCAAGATTGAGGCAGGAGCATTATTTTGAATTATAGCTGGTGTGATATTTTGATTCACTTTTCCATTAACCCTAACAAACCACACACATTGATTCAGACATCTGATATATCCTGTCAGATGTCACCTTACGGTGCCACACCATCCAGCTTCAGACATCCTTACCTTTTCTTGAGTATTTATTTCTCATCTTTCCCTTAGGGCTTGTCTCCTTTTGTGGTCTTCATATTGCTGATTTTGTTCTCTGGGTTTGTTTTTTTTATGGCCTGTCTTCTTCCCTGCCTTCCCAGTGCTTCTGCTGACTTACGTAGAGTTTCCCAGACAGGCCATTTGTAATTCTTAAGATCTATGCTCATGTCAGAGACCCCTGAAGCTCAGGGGTTCTCAGGAGTCCCTTTGCCTGCCCTTGCCTACTTATTAGCTACACTTGGATCTCCAGACTCACAAGTACCGACCTAGTGACTGCTAGTTACTGCAGGGCTGTCTGCTTTTTGTAGTTTTTCCCTTTAGTTATCCCTGGCAGGCACGCCCCACTCACTACACATTGGAACACACAGACATACACTTGAGAGTCTTCATATCTATGAGGCTTTTCATTGGTCTTTGAAAAGATTTTGTGACCATTTTGGAACACAGGCCTTTATAACAAAGGTATAAAATAAACTTTCCATATTGACCACTTCAGAGGGTGCTCTAAAGGGGAAAGTCATGACTTCCTCAAGGAGGTTCAGCTGCTAGAAGATTGGGACTATCTACAAAAACTCTTCCTAAGGAGACTCATTGAGCACAGTAGTCGTGTATTCGCAATTGTTAATATTTGCCTTTTACCTCTGACGATGAGCTCTGTGATGGACAGTACCGTGTTAGTCTTGTTTGCTTCTGTCTCTTCCCTTTCTAGTTAGAAGAGAGTAAATATCTTCAGATACACATGAGTCAACGTAGATAGCTAGGATTTCTGACCTCTTTCCTTGGTCTCACTGGTTCATGAACAGAAGGCTTCAGTTTGTCTCAAAGCAAATCGGTTCTTGCTTATTGGGACCCTACTGAGCGATGTGATCAGTGTTGAGGAAAAGACCTGGGCTGTGCCCTCGCTAGAATGCGTAGACAGGCCTGGGTCTAAGAAGGTCGACATGGAAGATTGTACCAGCCGTCCATACAGCCATCCATCCATCCATCCATCTGTCCATCCATCCATCCATCCATCCATCATACAAATGGTGAGGGTCTATTCATGTACTACACCTTGTACTAGATACAGAGCCTGCAGTCAGGGAGCCCCCGTTCACTGGGGGAGACCGACCTGTTACCCATTTTCGGCATACCTGTGTAGCAGTAGAGCGAAGTACAATGTAAAGAAGGGGGCAGGAGTGTGAGCAGTTGGGTGCTACCAGGTGAGCGTTTCATGGTTAGTCAGTCTGCAAAGAACTACCACACAGTCAGGTACACTTCTACCAAATGGCGGTGAGTTTGGTTGAGCCTGTCAGTAAACTGCGTAGGCAGCTGATGAACGAGAGATGCAAGATGCAGCTTCTTGGGGTTTAGCCTTGTAGCCTCAGAACTGACACTGATTTCTATGTCTGGGCCACAGCCCAGCCCTCGGTGTGCGAGCTTGGAACCCGCAACCCTGACGCTGTCTGAGTCATCCCAGTCGCTCTAGAGCTCAGCTTCCCATCACCACCTCCACTTGACAGCGAGATTTTTCGCTAATGTTTCAGCTGTTTAATTAACTTGTTAATTCAGACCTCTTGTTTATGTACTCTGTCACTTTCCCCTTTCTCTTTAGTCCAGAATGGTTGTAAGCTGGGGTGTCTAAGTGTCCTGGCTCTTGTACTGAATTTGGGGAAATGGGAGTATCCTGCTACTTGATTCACCGATTTTGTGCTCCTTCTAGCAGCAGTGGAAGCTTTTGCCCTGGCCCAGAGTCATTGAGAAGAAACACCCAGGGTTTCCAGTTCAGTCAGACTCAGCGGCTCGTATTAATGGGAACAAGATTTGCTCACAGGGTCAGAAGCAGCTCATTAATGGAACAAGGAGTTATTTGGCTCTGGTTGTTTTTACAAGCTCCAGTGAGAAATTGCTCCTGGGACTTACCTGCAGGCCACATCAGCACAGAGGCTGCTCTCGGGCTCATTGTGGAAGGCAGTCATTGTGTGATATTGAGTAAAAGAATGATTTCTGTACTCTGGCCATCTGTCTCTCCAGTTAGGTGGGATGGGAAGGGGTGGATTAGGAGCAGAGAGAGAAGGGGACTCTGCTTGTCCCCTTCTGCACAGTCCTCGGCTAGTACTGTCAGCCCCAGGCAATTTTATGCCCTGAGATTGTTTGCAATTCTGGAGACATATTTGTTTCGTTTTGTTTTAAGATTTTATTTATTTGTTTGACAGACAGAGATCACAAGTAGGCAGAGAGAGAGGGCAGGGGAAGCAGGCTCCCTACTGAGCAGAGAGCGCGATGTGGGGGTCTATCCCAGGACCCTGAGATCATGACCTGAGCTGAAGGCAGAGGCTTAACCCACTGAGCCACCTAGGTGCCCCTGTAGACATATTTGGTTCTCACAACTGGGGGGCACTACTGGCCCTTTGTTGGTAGACACCCCAGATGCTGCTAAACATTCTGCATTGCACAGGACAGTCCCCCCACCACAAAAAAATACTAGCCCCAAATCTGAGTCTTGGCCCGAGATTGCCCTGCATCCCCAGTGGTAGGTGCTCGGCTAGTGCAGTTTACACAGTATCAAGCTAACTTTACAGCTTGTCTGTATGGGAATCCGGGGTGCAGTCTCTGGCCTCCCCCTTCAGGAGTCTGGTGCCTGCCTGCAGTGTTTGCAATGGAAAAATACTTTTCTCTGTTAGTCAGAGTCACTTGGAAAGAGTCCAAGAGAACCTGTTCTAATCTGGGAAAGTTGGCAAGGATACCTGTGTCTCAGACTGGAGGAGCTGCATTCTAGAAACCTTTCCTAAGCTGCTTAATGTCCCTGATCATTGTTCTCAGGAACTTCGTGGGACTCCTGGGTGACTTTACCCAGGCTCAGTGACCTGCAGCCGTCTCCTCCCAGAGTCTTGATTTCCTGGTCTGAGATGCTTTAGTGAGGTCTGGGAGCAGATCTGGGTGCCTTCCTAGCTTGACAACCTTGGTCCAGTCACTTGACCTGTCTTGGCCTCAACTTGCTCCTCTCTCAGGGAGGAGTCACAGCCTGCCTGCATTCTACACAGGGCTGCTGTAAGGGTCGAATGAGTGGATCTGTGTGAAGGAGCCCGTCTAACTGTCAAATGCTGTCCGCACGTGTCGGAGGGGTGCCTGCGGTTGGGATATGTGAGTGTACTAAGGCGTGAGTGATACTTCTAGAAGGACTTTTGTGTCGACAGGATCTGCAGAGCTTGAGATATCCAGCTTTCCCCAAGGCCTTATGAGCAGGCCAGAGATGCTCAGTGTCCAGCTCTGAGAGGGAGAGTTTCCTAAAGTCTTTCACTTACACGAAGGCTGGCAAGTGGCGGCTTTTTTCTTCACACCAACAGTTAGGAGGATCTTTGTGGCCTTCGAGATAGCTTTCCTGCGGAGATCTCTGATCACACAATCGCTCCTTCATGGTACACATCCCAGTTTGTAATTGTGTACATCCGTGTATGTTCTCATTTAATGTCTATGCTGTCAGCCCCATGAAAGCAGCATCTGTTTTGCTCATTGCTGTGTCCCCAACACGTGGCGTAGGCCTGGCACATAGTAGAGGGTTAGTAATGAAACTGTTGAATGAACCGATAAATGGCAAGGTACAGAGCAGCAGGAGCTTTGAAGTCAGACAGGCCTAGGTCTCTCTACATCTCCACTCTGCTGGCGTCCTGACTGTGTGGCTGTGGGCAGCCCCAGCTCTCTCCACCCTTATTGCCACCACCATGGATCCTACATTGGCCTCTGACCTCCTTGTCTTCCCACACTCAGTCCCCAAATTACTCCCCCTAATAACCCCTCCCCCCAAATCTGTTCTTCATACCTCAGTTAGAAGGTCTTTACAATCCCATCATGTCACATTCCAGTGGCCTTCCAACATTCTTATGATAAAAATGTACTCCTTCATGGTCCCATGAGGTCCCTTGTGGTCTGCCCTCTGCCTGCCATGCTGGCCCTGTTTCGTACCGTGCTGGCTCTTGCCTGTCCAGCTGTTGTCCACTCTGGCATTTACACAGTACGTTGACTGCGCCATGTATTGCCTACCACATTTGCACCTCATGTTCCCTCTATTTGGCACACTTATCCCTGCATTCCTTCTTCATTTTGACTTAGTTACCTCCTTTTTTTTTTTTTTTCCGGACTTCAGCTTAGTCATTGCTTCCCAGGGAGGCCTTCCCTTGATGCCCCGACTAATCACTTTTCCCTTTTATCCGTCTCCTAGCACTACAGCTTCTCCGTTGTGCTGTTTTTTGTAGATTCTTTGACTAGCTTCTCCTCCCACTAGACAGGGAGCCTTATAAGGGCAGGAGCTACATTGCTTTCACTCAGCATTATATGCCTGGTGCTTGGCAAAGTACTTGGCAGATGGGAAATTGGTACATGTTGGACAAATGAATAAATGAGCTTATTTTCTCATTAGGGAAATGGGGGAATATTGCTGACCTTGCATGAGGATTAAATGAAATGATGTCTTAAAGCTTCCAGGATCCATGAGGACTAAGTTCATGTGTTGGTTCAGTACATGTTGGTGTCTCCTGCTCTTGGAAACTCTGGAGCTCTCTGGAGTCCCCATGCCCTATATCTTCTTCCAGCAGAAGTCTCCATGGGGACTGGATGTCTCTGGACAGGTAACAGGTTGATTCAGAAGTCTCCTGGCGAGTGCAGAAAGATCGATGCTTACAAATGCTAAGTGCTGGTGATTTATTAGAGTCTCAAGGGGAATGATTTACACAAGGTCCCAACCTTATTATGGGGTTGGTCAGAGTGTCTAGAATCTGGTTGCTTTTGGCATGCTGGAAGCTTTCCCTGAGCCACGCAGTATCCTGAATTAGTCTTGTGGTCTCACGATGGCTCTGGACTGAGAAAGTCAGCCCAAATACAGAGTTCTTGACATTCTTCAGTTTCTTCAGTGTCACCTAAGAAAGTCCCAGAATCTTGGAAGTTGGAGAATCAGAGATGGAAGAAGAGACTTCCTCACTTTGTAGCTGAAAAAATGAAAGAGGAGAGAGAGTGATTTATGGCAGCATTAAAGCCGGAAGTCCAGTTCTACTTTTCAGTAAAATTTTTTCCCCTCCTGTCATAGTCCTCTTGGTTCCTGGTTATATCCTTTTATAGTTGAGATATGTTTTATTCTTTTGTATCTTTAAAGTGGGGAATTGCAGGCACATGTGGAAGGGACCAGCTCATAGCCACTCTCCTTTCTTGTTTCAAGTGTCACCGATCCAGAGATATTTTATTGTATTTGATGTCTAAGCATTAGTGAAATTCAAACCCAGGCATTGATTCACACTATTTTTTTTTTGAATTTATAAATATATCTAATGCTGATTTTTTTGTTTTGGGTCCAGGATCTTTTTTAGACTAGGGTGACAGTGTGTATTACTCTATCTTGTTTGGGACCAAATATCGTGAAACCTCAACCGAGCTCAGGGAGATTCTGACCTCATGGGCTCTATTTAAAGCAGATGCTTTGGAATTCATGATGTTTGTGCTTTAGAACTCTGAAAACCCAATGGTTGAAAGTCAAAGCGAGCCTAAAGGACTATTTTGAAATGAATAGCTTTGCTTATTCTAAAGTCATTCATTTTTATCCGAGCATCCTTAGAATGTGAGGAATGGATGAGAACTGCAAGCTCATCTGGCCGGACTCTGTCACTTTAGAGATGGGGAAACTGAGGACTGACGGGGTGTGAGTGGAGGAGGTGGAACAGAACTCAGGTGTCAAGACTCTCTGTGCAGTGCTCTCTCCACCGTGTCTCAGCCTCTCCAGAGACGATGAGGAGATGTAGAGGACTTCACTAATGCAACCCAGGGACCCAGAGGAAGAGTAGTTTCTTCTGTACTTGAAGTTCTGTTTCAAGAGAACACCGATTCTTACCTCAAGTGTATAGCTGTAGAATCCCTGAATGGATTTGTGTGTGCAGTAGAAAGGAGGAGATGGTGCCCAAGAGCAACGGTCAGGCCACCATTCCAGGACTCACAGAAGCAACTACGTGTCTGTTTGTAATCATATCATAGCAGTCATAGCTCTCACAGACCACTTTTATCGCTATAAAGTGCTTTTGTATCCATTTCCTCCTGTGAAGCTGGCAAGACGGGTGTTATCCTTGTGTCACAGACAAGTCCCTAATTGGGCAGCTGCATCGCCCTGGTTTACTAGACTGGCAGAACCAAAACTTGAACCCAGTCAAGCCTGCTGCTCTGATTCCAAATGTGTATCTCAGAATGCTCTAGCTCATAACTGAACTTTTTCTGCTCTTCAGAGAAGCCTCTTTCTCCAGTTTCTTCCAGTGATTCTTCCAAGCAATAAGGAAGGAAGTTCTTAGTTATCTTCGATCCTTCCGTGGGATTTGCAGAATGCTGTATGTATATAGCACTGTGCTACAGGATGCAGGGGAATAGAAAATCTGGAACTACTTGGATGAGCAAGTGAAATATTTAGTAGAAGAATAAAAAAGCATGTGGCAAAGAGTCAGAAGACTGGCCCAGACACTGAAGCCTCTAGGGTTTCAGGGGAAGGAGAGGTCCACGTGGGTGATGGTGGTCAGGGAAGGGTGTGAAATCCTTTGAGAAGGTCACCTTTGAGAAGTGGAGAGTTTGGGACTTGGTTCTTTTGCTTTCTTTTTGTCCTCTGGCAAGACACAAAACTCCCTGGTCCCTTTCTTCCCATTTGGCCAACAGAAGGTTGTGGACATAGTGATCTCTAGGGACCAATCCAGCTCTGGAATTCCCCCCTCTATTAAAATAAAACGGATCTAAAGAAATAATTACAGAAGTATTGGAAGATTAAGTATATCGCTACTCATTGCAGCCTAATTTATAGTGACAGCAAATGCATGGATATAAGAGGGATTGTAGGGGGATTGGTTAAAATAGATTATATAACCATATGTTAAAATATATAGCAATTAAATAGGATGTTGTAGAAGGATATTTAATGAAAGGAATATGCTCATGAGATAGTAAGTGAAAAGAATGGATTATAGTAAATTACTGCACTGTAACTTCCAACTTTTCTTTTAAAAGGATGTTTGAATAGGAAAGACAAGAAGGAAACATACCAGAATTTTACCTCTGATTGGTGGAATTATGTGGGGCTTTTATTTTCTCTTTTACTTTTATGCTGAATAGTATGTGGTCTGATCATATCTCCCATAAACGTTAAGGTTAATGAATAAAATTTCTTGGCCCTCCGTGCAGGGAACTAGCCCCTTTACCTCCCATCCTGGGTATGTGTCCTTGATACGTCGCTTCCACGGGCTTCATTTGGGAGGTCGCATGGAAGAAAGGCAAGAGACTGTAGAAGGAGGCAGGAATGCAGAGATCTATTTTTGGCTTAGTCATGAGTCAGCTTTGTGACCTCAGACAAGTCCCTTCTGAACATCCCCGAGCCTTGGTTTCCTCATCGGAAGACAGGAATTGGAGGTCACAAAAAGTTCTTTGAGCTCCAAGATATACTTGCTCCTAAAGATGGAATTTCTCCACTGTTGTGGTGCTGGCTTAGGGCCTCATTGGTTCCTAGTGTCCTTGTTTTCTTTCCTGCTCCTCTGCGCTGGGTGCCAGCTGACTTTTCCTGCTCCAAGTTCAAGGTGGGACTGAATGGAGTTTGTTGGTAGGGCTTAGGGCCCGAGAGGCTGTAGTGACAGCATTAGACCACTAGAGGGAAGCATTGTTTGATTGCTTCTCCTTTCCCACTGTCCCTTATCTGCTCTGCAGGTAAAAAATAGCCTGATTTGCCCTGATTGGGTTTCAAATTCTAGAATTTTAGAATGAAAAGGACTTTGAGGATCATCTAGTAGAACCCTCATTATGTTGCAGATGTGAGATAACAGAGACCAGAAAAGGCAAGTGACCTATTTAAAGCCACACAGTATGTTTTCTTAGGGTCTGAACTAGAGTGTTTAGGAGAAGGCTGTAGATGGAGCCAAGAGTATGGTCCATTGAGTCCACAAAATGTGGACAGTTTCCACAGTTGTGCAGGAATCTGAGAGATCTGCCTGGATGCACCTTTACTGTGCTGCCACTGAGAGGCCTGGAGATAGAGAAGCAAAGACCTAACTGTACCCTGAGGAGCTCGTGTTTGCTAGAAGAAGCGCATGCAGACACATGAGCTTCCCCCAGCACACCTTCCCCATCCTCCTATGGTGTGCCCTCCTGGGATCTGCGCTGGGTGTTGACTTGGAGGCTGGCTTATGGGAGGTCAGCAGGTGTCCTCATGACTGATGCCCTCCAAGGTTAGGAGAAAGACTCCCCGGGCACCTCCAGTTTGTAATTCCCAGGGCATTTCTGCCAGCAGTGCTCACGTGTTCCCATGTCCTGTCTTGCCCTTTCTCGAAGTTTGCAAGGAATCCTAACAGTTTGTTTGCCACCTTCAAAAGGCTTTGTTTCCGTGGTCCTGGGCTGACTTTATTTTTGGTTTGCAGAGTGCCCACCAGCCGTAAGCACTGTGGTAAAGTGGAACTGTGGGCTAGTCTGTGAGCCAGGCAGCTGTGCGACTTTGGGCAGTTCCTTCCTGTCTTTGGGCAGGGAGGTCCATCTCTCAGCTGCAGTGGTGTCGTCTCTGTTAGAAAGATGAAGGTCTGGCATTATTTTTTGGTTTTCATGTTTGGCAATGAATGCCCATTGATCTGTGGTCCATGGAAGTGTGGTATGTGTTCAACTGAAGCAGACGCAAGATTTGTGCTTTGAAGCGGCTTATTTGAATAAGGGGTTGTTGGGGGGCCTGGCCAAAGCCAAGTATGGCTGGGCCTAGAGGGCCACCAGATGGCAGCAGTGGGCAAGCAGATGGCCTTGGGGTGAGATGAGTAGGGCTAGCCTCCAGAATCAGAGTTAGCAAGGTCAAAGCTGGAAGAACCCCTAGAGGTCATCCAGGCCCTCTTTTTATGGATGGGAGAACTCAGGCCCAAAGAAGGAAGAGGTTACCTAAGGTCTTGCTATGAGTTGATACCTGATTGTCTCCTTGCTCAGGAGAAGAACTGAGATCGTTTTGGCCCCTAGTTGGCTGTTCCCCAGGAGAGACAGCAGACAAGGGCCTGGGCCCTGGGCCAGCGAGCCAGAGGTGGGAAGGGAAGAGGGCAGCAGTTAGGTGTCCTGCCTTGATCCTGGTGTCTTTGAGCGTCCGGTCCTAATGATTTTCACCCTTGAACCTGCAGTAAGTGCAATGCCTGGTATCTTTTCTGTTCGTGCTTGTCTTCCCAGCTCTCCTCTGGGCCAGGGCCCTCCCGTCAGGCAGCGCCATGATGGGGTCTTCCTCAAGGGTCATCTCACAGCCCCCACACCCAACAGATGGGTAGGTCCAGGGCCTTACGCTGCAATAGGACACGAGTTAACACAGTAATTTCCAAGGGTGTCAGAGAAGGGCGGGGAGCCAATCTTTGCCAAGCACGTACCACGAACTAGGTGCTTTTCCAGGAGCTGCCACTTACATCCTCCTCCTACCTCTGTGAGATGAGCTTCCCTTCCATTCGTTCTGAGGAAACTAAGGCTCAGAGAGGCTGAGGGTCTTGTCCAAAGTAACACAGCTAGCAGACCATTGAACCAGGCTCTGTTTGATGTCAGGGGTCACACTCATTTTACTGCATCATGCCACCTCCCCTCAAAGTGACCGTGCTGCAGATGTGGCAGGCGACTCGGGCTGCGGGGCAGGGAGGAACACATACTGTTCTCTCTTTCTGGGAAGTAGGAGCATTATGGGGGTGCTGGGGAGGATGCCTTAGAAACATGGAGGAGGGCAGTCACAGGCATGTTGGGTGGCGGCTGAGGGGACGCTGGGTACCTTTGCTCTCTGTGCCTGTGCTCCAGCCCTTCCCTGCACCAGGAGTGCGGAACCGTGGTCCCCACAAAGCTCTTGACACACTCAGGCGCCTTCTGCCCACAGTCACCTCCCATAGAGGCCCTCCCTGTCCACCGCCACCCTCTCAGCATGCTCCTCTCCCTGCACAGCTTTATTTTTCACAACAGCAGTTCTTGCTGCCTGGAACCAGGTATCTCTTTTTGTTTGTTTACTTGTCACATCTCCTCAGCAAATGTGAGCCTTGCTAGGCGAGGGTCTTATTCTGTGTTACTCACCTTTGTGTCTCCCCGGGCCCAGAGGAGAGGCTCAGTGAGTGGGAACTGCATGGAATGGCTGCAGCTTCTGGACATGGTTGGGCCATTCCAGGGGCCTGGGCTCAGGAGACCTGGCCTGTGGCCCTGCCTTCTTCCCGCCTTCTCAGGGAGCCCAGGGCAGAGAGCCTCCACTCCCCGGGGCGGACAGTGATGCCTGATGGCGCACGGTGTTAGGGCCAGCCTTGCCCTGTATGTCTGCGAGGCCTTCCCTTCAGTCCTTGGTTTCAGCCACTGTGGACTCCAGTCATGCTACGAGCTCACCAGATGGTTCTGGGAAGGGTTTAGAGGACCCAGGCAGAGGGCTCGGTTTCCATTCAAGGAATCCTTCTCCTCTTTCCTGGTGGATTGATTTGTTCCAGGAGCTCTCTCAAAGTGAGCATTAAGTGACTGGCCTGTAATTTCACCATCATTTTTAGGGTCTTGACAGATGGCACTTTACTTGCCCTTCCTCGGGGGACCTTGCCTGTCTCACGGGAGCTCTCAATAATCATAGTGACAGCCAGTGCCTTGAAGTGCTCTCGGACATGTGCCAAGTCGAAAGTGGGCCATTTTGAGGAATCTTGGGTCATCTTCTTCTTAATCAGAGAGTGACTTTTTACTTCAGGAAGAAGCCTCATGTGGCCAAAAGACCTGAAGAGCCAGGTTCAAGCTCTGTTTGGCTGTTTTTTGGCTGTGTGATCTTAGGCAAGTCATTTAACCTCTCTGGGCCTGAATTTCCTCGTTTGTTAAATGAGCCTCCTAATCTCTGATTTGTCTGCCTCGTGGGATATGTGATGTCATTGACTTACTCACACATTCCTTCTTCACTTTTTCTCTCTGTTATTCGACAAGTATTTGTTGACTAGGCAGAGGTGAGGGGAGGGCACTCCAGGCAGAAGGAATACTAGAAATAAAGCTGTAGAAGTGGGAGGTGCCCCTTGGCATAGTTTGCTTAGCTAGGGGCTGGAGAGAAGCGGGAAGGACTGGAATCATTCAGGTGTAACAGGCGTGGGTCCTTATTCAGGCCTGACGTGTGAGCCATGGAAGGGGCAGCTGGATGTTTCTCTTGGGGGGTGGGGGGACAGGGCAGTGGAGGAATAGGAATGATGAAGGAGAGGCTGTGCCTCAGGGTGGCTCTTACCTCACGCCGGCCTTCTGCTTCAGGCCTCACGTCTGTGGCTGAGTTTTAGCTACTTTGGCCTTATCCCCCATGAGCTGGGTAACCAGTAGAAAGCACAAGACTGGTAGGGACTGGAGTTCTCTGGCTCATTGGTCTGCCTTCTGGGGAGCTGTCCCAGGCCACGTGCAAGGTCACTTAGGAAGCCATCGCTGCCGTCAATACACATTTCTCTGCAGCCTAAAGATGAGCAGCTTGGGGGCCTCTCCCACGCCTGCCCGAGGAGATGGAGGTGTGTGGGGAAGGGCTGCTCACCTCTATCAAAGACACACTGGGCCAGCTGTTTGCCAGGCATTTACAGAATCATCTGTTTGCACAGAGTTTATGGAGGGCGGCTCACTCCTGTTTCACATAGGAGGGACCTAAAGGGGACTTAGGAGAGGTGGGCCCCCCTCCCTAGTGGCTGAGCCATACTCTGCTCAGCATGCAGCAAGGGAGGGCAGTTAGCAGGACGACTGGTCAGCTCAAGGCTGTGGGGGAAGCACTCTGTGGGCTGGGAATTGCTGTGCACACGGGTAGGGAGTCACAGAAGTACCGCTTCTCAGTGAAAGTATTTGGGACTTGCTTGGGTCCTTCCTGCTTGGGCTGATGCTGATAGAAGTTCCAGCCTTTGGTTTCTCCTTTCCTCACACTTTCCTCCAGCCAGCCCCAGAGTGAATGGCTCCACTCACCCCTTCTCCCCTCGCTTTTTTGGGGGAAGAATATTAACTCTGTCGTACAACATTAACATCAAATTTTTTCCCCCCCATTTTGGTAAAAACAGTAGTAAGTCATAGAATTTTCATGCTGGAAGGGCCCATCTTCTCCTTATTTGAAATGTAGGAAAACAAGCCCGGGAGGACAGTTATATAGCTAATGGATGCAGAGCCAGGATTGGAACCCCGTGGGACCCTCACCCAGAACCTCTTCACTGTCCCACATCGCCCCTCTGAAGGAGACTCCAAGTGCTTTGTTGCCTTTATGCAAGAAGAATCCAGCTTAATCAATTTCATTACACCAGCCCTTTATGTAACAGGGCTGTTTCCGGGTCCTGGCAGATGGTCCATAGTAACAGTGCTCTGCTGATTTGGTTGGAACTGATCCTATGAAATGAAAAATCCCGTGTAGCAGATGCCTTTCGCAGTCCCTGGCCATGGAAAAGTCAGCCTCTCCAGGGAAGGCACTGTAGCTTTGGCTCCTGCCTGTGTCTGGCGTGGCTAGAGGTGAATCACTGGACGGAGACTTAAACGGTGTCCGCTTTTCCCAGGAGGCCGCACTGGCGACTTAAGAGTTTCTTGGCAGGTGGGGTGCTGGTAAAGGGTGTTTCTTCTGGTGCCTGAGGGACAGATGGGAACAGGGAGCAGAGTGGGAGGGAGATGAGCAGATGTGGAAGGGAAGGAAGGACAGACTGTCCCACTATGGATCTGGCCTGGCGGACCTTCACACTTAGGAGGCCATGCACTTCCAGATGAGCAACTTGGATGTAACTGCAGTGTTTGGCACACATATCAGCCTTGACCGTGGACTTGGACTTCAAGCCTCCCCCAACCCCTTTCACTGAAATTGCTGGCCCCCGAGTCTCCTGATATCTTGCCTTTCCTGGTGGGTGCTTGATCATACTGAGTTCTCCTCAGTGGCCTCCTGTGGTGATGCACATTTCTGACACTGCTTGATGCAGGTGGCAAGTCTCCAAGCCATTGTGAAGTGGGCTTCACTTCCAAGGCCTCTCCGACCTTGTCCTGCTGCTCAGTTCTTGCCCTTGATGGGTCCTCGCATTTGGGGGGTGGGAGAGTGCTTCCCTATTTGCGAATGCAGCCCTGTTAGGACACCTGTCACAAAGAACCTGGGAGAGATTCCCAGGGGTGGGGTTGGAGGAAATTTGAGAGGCACCAGTCTAAGTTGTGTCCTAAGACATTCTCACTGGTTGGGCATGCACCAGCATCCTAGGATAGGCTCCCTCCCCTCCTTGCTCCTGAGCCTGGTGAATTATGTGCCCCCTGAAAGAGTGGCAGCAATCTTCGTCTCCCCTGTTTGAAGATGTGAATCTGGGCCTCATGAACTGAAAGCCAGTTTCTCTTTGAAGTACGAGTATTTTTTCTGGGGGGTCATAGGATCTCTTGCGGCTTTGGAGCTGGAGCCCTCGCTTCTTCATAACAGCTCTAGCACCTTTGTGAGCTTTGTGGGCCTTAGGTCCCAGTTTGTGGTTTGGCTGTGGTCCTACTTCTGCAGGGCCTCGCGGTTGTCTGCAGGGGGAGCTGTGTTCCTGTGGCCATGGGCTGGGACATCACTGGCCTGGAGCTTTCCTCTCTGCAGGCTGGCGTGCTTGGGAACTGCGGCTTTCCTCGGCAAACCAGCCTCTCAGGTCTCATTCCCAGCTCCAGCCTCCAGCTTGGGCATTGTGAGTCATCATCAGCAGCAGAAAACGAGGCCTCGCCAACAGCTGGGTGCAGCGCCTGGCCATTTTTTCCAATTCTTTTTTAGTAACTTCACTGAGATGGGAGCTGCTGCTGACCTTTTGTAATGGACAGTGACTGGAGGTGGAGTCCAGGGTGAGGGCGGCAGCTCTAGGTAGGGAGGAAAGGAACCCCGGGGAGATGGGGTAGGGATGTGTATCTTTCTGTCCCCCAGCCCCTGGGCCTCCCGAAAAGCCATCCCTGTGAGAAAGGCAGGGCCTCACCCATGTCTCTTCTTCTCTGCCAAGGAGCCTAGAAAGCTTTAGCTGATGCAGCTAGCAGTGGGACCTGTGAGAGGATGACAGGTACTTCTCTCAGAAGCTGTGGACAGGATGGAGTAGAAGTCAGGATGACCTGGCTTAGAACCCCAACCCTAACCCTAGTCTTGCTTTGCTTCTAACTCACTATTTACCCTGGGTGAGTAAGTCAATTTCCTTACTGGGCCTCACTTTTCCCAGCCAGAAGCGGGTGGATGGTTGGATTAGAGTGTTCTGAGGTCTCTTCCTGCTGTGAGTAAGTCTGTCACGAATGTAAAGAATTTGAACTTTTTTCCCATGACCATCTTGAACATCTGAAACCTGTAGCTTCTTCTCCAGATGAACAGTGCTCATGGCGTGAGGACATAGGTATTATTCCTACCCTCTAAGAACTTATAGGCTGTCTTCTTCTTTCCTTGCTCTAGGAGACAGTACAGAGTCTGCTGGGAAGCAGGAAAGTGGGATTCTGATTCTGGCTCTGCTAGAACATTTTGTGTGTCCTTGGGCAGATCACTCCTCTCCTTCAGCCTCCTTTTCATTTTCTGTAAAGTCAAGGGATTAGACTCGCTTCTTGGCTTCACCTCCACCCCCCCTTCCCCTGCCCCCATCTCTACTTGAGCCTCCTACCAGCTCTTCTGCAGGGCGTGATTTCTTAGCTGCAGAAACCCTGGGGTATAGTTTTCCTTTCTCGCTGGGAGGGAGAGAAGCAAGATTATTTTTTTAATTACGCAGCTAAGATTAGGCAGCAATCTGCATTTTAAAATGTTATTAATAAGAGTCTAAAAGTGTGCGAAAAAACTCTGGAGTTTGAATGTGATGTGAGCTGGGAAACATCTGCACGACCCCCAGCCTCCCCCAGAGAGTTTTCTCCAGACACCAAGCAAGTCCTGGGGATGACCATCAGCCTGGTTTGTGCCCAGATCCTTGGAGGAACAGGGAACCCAAGCATCCCACTAGAGCAGCCCCCTGAGAGCCAGGGCTCAACCAGGCATCCCACCAGAGCAGCCCCCTGAAAGCCAGGGCTCAAGGCCTCGCCTCTCCCAAGGGCTCTTACAGTCTGGCTTTAGACAAACAGTGATTAGTCTTGATATTACTAGCACCTCCCTTGGAGTTTACAGAGTATTCATGTTTGTCCCCCTTACTTCGCATCACAGTCCTGAGAGGTAGATAGAGCAAATTTCATTGCTCCTTCAGCTGCCTGGGTTCTTGTAAAGATTCTTCCTTTAAGCAAGGTGGTGCATAGCAGAGGAAGAGCTCCAGATGGGAAGTTGGGAGCTGAGTGCCTGCCCTAGGCCTCTAGTGCCTCCCTAGCTCTGCCTGTCCCTTTTCCCTACTGTGTGTTCTCTACAGCACTCAGAGTCTTTGCCAGTGCATATGTTTTTTATGGTATTTGATCAGTTGCCTCCTCCCATCCTTCCCCCCAAGCCCACTTGAATATAAGCTCCATGAAGGAGGAGAGTTTTGTAGACCCTAGTACCTGGGAGAGCACCTGGCCTACAGAAGATGGGCAGTAATGTGTTGAATGTTGTGAGTGCAGGCTCTGCTTCTAAGTAGTCACTGGGACTTGGGAAAGATACTTTTCTCAGTTTTGTCTTCTCTTCGGAGGAGTTGGATGGGATGGTCTCTGATGTCCTTGGTGGCATCCAAAGTCTATGGTAAGAGCAATGCCTAGACCCCTTTTTCTTCAATGAACATTGAGCACCTGATCTGGGCCAGGCCCTGTGCTAGGTGCTGAGAGGAATACAGAGAGAATAAGAAAGGATCATTGCTCTTCGCCTTCTAGTGGGTGTGATGGTTGATTTTATGGGTCACCTTGACTGGGCCATGAGGCGCCCAGATATTTGGTCAATGTTATTTTGAGTATTTCTGTGAGGGTGTCTTTAGATGAGATGAACATTTATGTCATGGACTGAGTATTGTTGGCCCTCACTAATATGAGTGGGTCTCTTCCAATCAGTTGAAGGCCCGAGTAGAAAAAAAAGGCAGACCAGACCCTTCCCTGAATAAGAGGGAATTGTCCTGCCTGGTGGTCTTCTGGGACATTAGCTCTTGCTGCTTGACAGCCTTGGAGCTGAGACACTGGCTCTGCAGCTTCCGTAATCATGTGAGCCAATTCCTTATACATCTCTCTCTCTATTCTCTTAGTTTTTTGTTTTTGTTTTTTAAGATTTATTTATTTGACAGGGGTACAGTGAGAGAGGGAACATAATGAGCCGAAGGCAGACGCTTAACAGCTGAGCCACCCAGGTGCCCCTGAATCCTCTTAGTTCTGGTTCTCTGGAGAACGTTGGCTAAGACAGAGGGCAACACAAGACCTGCCATCAAATAATCTTGCATTTGATGGTATAGAATAGTTGTTGGAACAAAGGTACAAGCCTTATTCTAATGGCTCCTAAAGGAAGAGGTGTCGAAACAGGAGGATGATGGGATGCTTTAGGGTGGCAGTGACATTCAAGCTGGACCCTGAAGGGTGAGAAGGAGTTCTGTAGGTAGAACGAGCAAAGCAGTATTATGGGTTGACCAGATTTAGGGGCTGGGACCCAGCATGACCCTAGATCCTGGGAGGGAGGAAGTATGGTATGCCCTTGACAAAGGAGCAGCTGTCCAGCATGGAGAGAACAGAGGGACTGTGTGGAAGGCCAAGGAACTACTTAAAGTAGGACCCAGTTCAGGAGAAGAAACCATTCCTCCCTGCTTTTGTCCGGGAAGCCCTAGCCCTGCATGATATCGTCCTGTAGCTGGTCTGGGGCCTCCTCACGGTACAGTCTGTCTTGACTTCCATTACCAGTGCTCCCGATTTGATAGCTAATAGAGTCAGTGAAGACAAAATGGGGCAGCAGCGTGGCATGCATGGTGTGTTGTGGGATTCTGACCTTGGCCATGTGGGCCACAGGTGAAGCGTGCTCAGTCACTCAGCAGCTAGGCTCTTTGTGTCCCCGTGACCCTGAACAACCTCCAGAAGTCCTTGGGAATGTTCCTTTTTGAAGAGGCATTGTGACCCAGTGAAAAGCAGTATGTCCTCTCCAGGGCAGTGACTGGGGGTCCCAGCACTTGTGCCAGGTCCCTGGACTCTGTCCAAGCTCTGCTGCTGACAGTTGCAGGAGGCTGAGCCTGAACCCTAACCTCAGCCCTAACCTCTCCTGTGCCTTAATTTCCCCACCTGTAATTTGAGGATTTTAATGATGCCTACTTGTGAGGTGTTTCTGTGGACAAAATGGGACAAGCCAGGGAGAGTTTAGCATGAAAGAAGTACCCTAAGAATATTAGCTACTATTATTATTATCATCGTAGCTTTGCAGCATATGAGCTGTGTGATCTTGAGCAAGTCATTCAACTTCTGTGATCTATTTCTTTATCTGTAAGAGGGGGTTCACACCAATCATTCAGGGCTGATTAGAGTAGATAACTTAATGGCAGTGCCTAAAGTAGAGTTTCACCCAGAGTCACCTCTCTGTAGAACTATCCACAGTCCCTTACCTTTTGTTCATTCTTGCTCCTTTTTAGTTGGGCAGCCGATGTTTGGAAATTTTATTCCTGCATTAACTTCAAAAATTCCAAACTTTTTTTATTGGTGATATTGTCCATGATACAGCTTTGGAGACTAAGGAAATTTTACTAAGAAATAATTGAATTAAATAATAATAATTGAATTAAATAATTCATTTAATTTAAATTGTTAACTATATGAGTGGTCCTTTTTTTTTTTTTTTAAGATTTTATTTATTTGAGAGAGAGAGAGGTGAGGGGAGCACAAGTAGGGGGAGTGGCAGATATAGAGAGAGGGAGAAGCAGGCTCCTACTGAGCAGGGATCCCAACACGGGGCTTGATCCTAGGGTCCTGGGATCATGACCTGAGCTGAAGGCAGATGCTTAACTGACTGAGTCTCCCAGGGGCCCCATGAGTGGTCTTTGATATGGGTGGGTGTTTTATTTTAGGACACTGGTCAGACTAAATATTCTAAGGATGCCAATAAAATTGGGTTGTATACCACTTACTTTGACTGAAGATTTTTAGATCTCGTCATTGAAGTGTAGATCAGGAATGTCTCAGAGACCATCTAACCCAGTCCTCTTTTTTTTATGGTTGGGAAGAATAGACCCCTGGAGTAGAAGGGACCTCCTTAAGATCACATAGCCTAAAAGGAATCAGGACTAGGCCAGGTTTTCTGAGTCTTAGATTAAAGCTTCCTCTTGCTTCCCTCTCTTCTCTTTCCCTAGCTTCCATTTGTTGGTATCGCATGGTCCTTCAGAGGCCTCTGACATGCCAGATAGTATGCTCAAATCTTATAAAGGTCCAGAATTCCAAGATGGAGCCTTCAATGCTCTTCCGCTTCTTTGGTTGTCCATAGAGACATTGACCCTAAGACATTGGTAGGTGGGTGTTGGCTGAGAAGATATGACAAATTGGTAGACACTGTGAGTGGACACTGAAAATCCTTGATTCAGGCTGTGGAGGTGAACCAGCAGAATGAGAGTACTAGTGGCTAACATTTACTATGTTGCATACTTTTTGCAAAAGTATCTTTACAATAGCCTTTCAAGTAGATGTTATTATTCCCGTTTTATAAATGTTGAGTAATTTTCTCAAGATTATGGAATCAGTGAATGATAAAACTCAGTAGTTAATTTCATTTGTTTATTCTGGCAACAAATATTCATTGAGTACTAGCTTTGTGCTGGGCATTATTCTAGGGATTAGAGATGAGCAGAATCAGACAGTCCCGGAAGTCATAGAGCTCACTCTCTGGAGAGGAGGCAGACATTAATCAAAAGTCTTTCTAATGAGTGTATGTTTATAAACCAAGAGAAGTGCCCCAAGATGAGGAACGTCGTTCTCCAAGATTGTTGCATAGAGGAATCTGGTCTTGACTAAGGACCTTCAGAGTTGAAGAGGCAGTAGGAGTTGACTAGGTGAAGGGGGCTGGGACATTGGCGACAGCCAGGGACAGAGGGGAGTGGCATAGCTGCCCTGTAGAGGGAGGCAGGGCACATTTACCACAGCCTGGTGTGACTGCTTCTGCCACCTGTGTCCTGAGCTCTCTCCTTTCCCACTCTTCTCCTTCCTTGGAAGGATTAAACTGGGGATGCCAGTTCGTTCTGCATTTGACCAGTCCTTGGTTGTCATCAGCGCCTTTTAATAAAATCTCTATCCAAATGTCAGAACAAAGGATGAGTTTGAGAAATCAGGTTCTCATACTTTGCAGACTCAGAATTAATAACCTGAGAGTAACTGGTGTTTGTTAGCAGATGAATTATAAATGTCACAAACTCCTAGCTAGGGCGTGGCTCACTTGTCACTTGCGTGTGCTCCAGGAGGCTTCCTAGCACCCTGGAATATGGAATGGGAAGGACTGGGGGGCTATATGGCCTTTTCTCTGCCTTGACCCAGAGGTGTGTTTTTATAACATCTACCTCTGTTTGCTGACTCCCTCAGATACATTTAATGTCACTCTGTTCCCTTTTGGGACATTCTATTAAAGTGTGAATGCTCATTGTATTACACTCCATCTTCTTCTCGCCTTCAGGACCCCCTTCCCTGGAGTGGGGTAGAAATTCTCCTTCCCTAAAGAGCTTAGATATTGCTGGAGTGGCTTCTTAACTGCCTTTACTCTCATTCATGAAAGCCCTCTGATAGATGCTGAAGGAAGCTGGCCCCTTGAATATTCACCAGCCCCCTAGCCCTCTGACCTCCTCTGCCCCTGCCAGGGCTTGGCACAGAATAATCTTTCTTCTCACTTACTTCCTCTTTTTTTTTTAAACAAAAGATTGTATTTATTCATTCATTCATTCATTCATTCAAAAATTTTATTTATTTATTTGACAGAGATCACAAGCAGGCAGAGAGGCAGGCAGAGAGAGAGAGAGGAGGAAACAGGTTCCCCGCTGAGCAGAGAGCCTGACGCAGGGCTTGATCCCAGGACCCTGAGATCACGACCTTAGTCAAAGGCAGAGGCTTAACTGGCTGAGCCACCCAGGCACCCCAAAGATTGTATTTATTTATTTGAGAGAGAGAATAATAGAGAGTGAACAGGTGGGTGGGGGAAGGTGAGGGACAGGAGAGGGGGAAGCAGACTCCCCACTGAGTAGGGAGGGCCCAGGGCTCCATCTTAGGACCCTGGGATCCTGACCTGAGCCAAAGGCAGATTCTTAACAGACTGAGCCACGCAGGTGCCCCACTTCCTCTTTATTTATATTTGACTGTTTGATAAGATGTTTGCAAAACCACTCAGGAGAGTTAAATTGTTTAGTAATGAAATAATATTTCATGACTCCCTTTGATGGAGTCTTTGATGGGATCGCAGATCTGGCATCTTTGCCCTTTTGTCTATTTCTTTTAATGGCACCATCAGCCTTGAAATCCTGAAATCTCAGAGTGGTGTTCATTTCCTCCTGCTCCCTTTCTCTGACATCTGATGGGGTACCAAGTCTTGCACATTCTTAACTTATTTTCCCCTGTGACTTCAACCTTAGGTTCAACCCTGATCCATCTTAGGCTTGTGTAATTGTAGTGACTTTCTTCCTTCCCTTTGGTTACTACTGCTCTGCCTTTGGATAAGTGCCCAGTCCCTTGTGCACCAGATGGGGCTGGGCAGAGAGATACCCAGGATACCACACAGAGAATGCTTAGACCAGTACATAGTACACAGTAGGTGCAACACTAGTGTTAGCTATGAATGTTACGAATGTTCTTATTACTGGTCCCTCTACCTTTGCCAGATGCACCATTCCCAGACACTCCTCTGACCAGGCCCCACCCCACCTCCCCGTCTGCAGTCTCCCCATAGTCTAGTTAGCAGCAGTTCCTAAAGTGAGCATGTGAGACGAATTGCCAGGGTATGGGAAGAAAAATTATGATTCCTTTTATGTGTTTTTACCTCATTCTTTTAAGTTTTCTACATTGTGGGTATATTTTACACTGTATATTTTAAAATAAGGATATACTGATAATTGATATATGTATATAAGTATATATTTTAATAAATAGATGGATGTATATGTATATGTGTATGGAGGTGTATATGTGTGTATACATATATATGGTATGTCAAAAAAATACTTTATTAACAGGGGAGTGCAAGCCAGCAAGTTTGGACTGGTCTGGAAGGTGGGATCCAGACCCCAAGCCTGGCATGTTCCTGTCTGTGGTGACCCCAGCCCGAAGTCCTGACTCACCTTGAAGTCCCTCTTCCTTGTGACCCTCACTCTCTCTCCACTGCCCCACCTTGTGCCTTTTGTTTCTCTGATCGCTCGTCCCTTCTCCCCACTCCTAGAATATTCTACCTCAATCTCCCCTTTTCTTTTCCTCTCTAGAAGTTCAGCTTTAATGTCACTTGTTCCATCAAGCCTGTCAGAACAATTTTGGCCTGAAATCCTGCAAGTTCTTTAGGCATGCTTTGTCAATGCTGCTTACTTGGCCCCTGTTGTGTTCTGTGTTGTGTTGGAATCTTTTGCCACCTGTGCCTAACGTCTTGGCTCCATAGTGATTTTGTGTCAGTTTGCGCATGGGCAGGCCTTGTAAGTAAATGGTATTTTACTTGCTGACTTTATTTTGTGCTCTTGGTCCTTTTTCTCATTTATCTGAAGACACATACTTTTTGGATGACATTAATGTATGTCTCTTTTGCCACAGTAACATATAATTCTTGGCTGTAAGGCAAAAATTTGTTACATTCGTGATCTGAATCTCCTCGGATTTGACAGCAGGCTTCTGCTTGAGACATATTTTTGTTTACAGTGCCTTAGTGAACATTTTGTGTGTGTGGACTCATTGTTTTCTTTTTACTCCAGGTGACCTAAAATCATCATCCTTGTGTTAAATGCGTTTATTTCAGCACTTATAGTCCTGAGTTCTGCAAGGTGTCCTGGGAAATGAGTGGGTACACGGAACATACCCATTTGATCTGGACTTTCCCCCTCCTCAAACACTGTAAGAACTGACAGCAGCTGGGCAGTCAGTGGAACTACCAAAGGGCTTGGAGTCAGAAAAAACAATGGGTTTTAATCTTGGTTTTACCATCTGCTGATTGTTCGGTCTTGACCAAGTCATTTAACCTCATTGTGAAATAAGTTTAGTAATCTATACTATGTAGAACTATTTTGAGGATTAATTAAGATAGTGGCTCTGAATGTGCTGGGCACCTAGGAAATGGTCAGTAAGTTTCTGTTTAAAAGAAAAGGAAAATAAGAATCTCCTTTGTCTTCTGTGAGCCTTCTAATGCAGGGTGTATTTTTTGGGAAAAACAGACAGCTTCAGAGAATGCATCTAACTGACTGGGCAAACTTGGGCTGGAGAGTGAAGGCTGGACATCCAGTCAGCCTGGTTTTTGGGCTTGTCTCTAATAGAATGTCTGTGGCCTCCTCAGGGAACATGAGAATTAATTAGTTAATCTTTGTAAAGTGCTTTGAAGGTGAAAAGTGCTATGTAGGTAGAATGGTTGAATTGCTATTGGAGATGGAATAATGGCAACACCATATCCTGGCAGTCTTGTTTGCCTTGGACATCAGTAATCAATAGCAGAGAAGATTCTAAGATGTCTTACTTCACAGGAATGGATTCATTGTGGGATTTAGTTCTTTGATAGACTTGCAGATAACATCTTGCCAGTTCTTTGCAGCCGAAGAATGTAGGGTCAAGTTAAGAAGTAATAGTCTCATCTTCTAGCTTCCTGGGACTCTCCTTTCTAGGGTAGTCTGGTTATATATCCCACCCAGCTCAAGTAGAGTGACAGTTTGCTAGTTTTGGATGCTTTGTGGGTCCTGGGCACATGAGCTTTTTTGTGGGTCCTACAGAAGTGAGGGGAGAGTGTTGAGTGTTGGGTGTTGGTTATCCATTGATGTAGACCCTGTTTGAATAACTAATACAGAATGGTACGATGGGTAGAAGAAGGAGTTGTGTGACTGTGGGCTAGTCATTTCTCTGAACCTTAACTTCTCACCTGTGAAATGAGAACACAGTAGTTGATGAGTACAGTAATAAAGGTGGCCCACAAATAGGGTGGGTTTCATCCTTTCTGTGAGGGATTGAGGGGTCAAAAATGGTTTTACAGAACAGGTGGTACGTGGGCTGGACTGTACAGCTGGAGCTATAGCTTATCAAACAACTAATGTAAGGAAAGGGCATCCACAGCAAGAACAACAACATGTGTGAGGCCATGGAATGGCTCATCTGAGCGGACCTGCTCCCAGTTCCTGTCGTACCCCATGGGCCACACAGACTTTGTTCACCTCTGAGGAAGCTCAGAACTTCCCGTGAACTCCTCGGTGTCTACATGATGTCTGTGAGCAGGCCTATCCTCTGAACTGCATCCCTTTGCTATTCCGACATTTCCCCCCTGAGTCTGTGGTTGTATTGTAGCTGACACTATAAACCGTATGTTGAATATAGGACCAGATGAAGCTTTGATACTAAACACAGTAGTATCATAGTAGTAGATTTGTCTAGAATTTAATATGCATTGCTTGGTGTTTTGTCTCTTAAGCAAAGAGTCTCTTTGTTAAAATAAACATGTATAAAGAATTTATACAGCGCACATGGTTATGCATATTTATTGCAGAGAATCTGTTAATAATCTATGCCTCATCGGGTTTTGCATTTCTGTTGAAATAACAAATGTGGCACTTGGTACAACTGAGCGAGTTTGGTGAATTTCTTCTTATCTGGGAGAAGAAAGGCATTTCTCTTTTTCCAAAATCCATTTTCTTCAATCATCTTCTGCACTGGCCAGCTTCCCAGATGGTACATCTGGGGGACTGAGGCTTTCCTGGCTGTAAATGATTTTGTCTTTTTTCCCTTCTCTCACTCCCTTCCACCTCACATAGGCACTTGCTTTGGGCCTATGAGACTTGCTCCTTTGGGTAAGAGCATAGACTCTGAAGGTCGTTTTATGTGGAGAGAAAACACACAAAACTGGCCGTTAATTGTGCTAGGAGGAGGGTGCTAAGAGATTGTGGCATGGGGCAAGGCAGGAGCCTTGGGGACTTCAAGGCGGCTGACAGCCTGAGAACAGACGTCTGAGTGAGCCAAGGAGGGGTGGGGAGGCCATAATGTGTGGCCAGAGTTCCCTGTCGCCCTGTCCCCTGTCAAAATGCAGGCACACAGGCTTTGGAATCCGCCTCCGCTGGAATCCAGCTCTGGTGCTGCCTGTTGTTTGATCTTGGTCGTGCCCTCTCACCCCTCCAAACCTCAGTCCCCGCATCTGTGAAAGTGTGAATAGTTGTGCTCTCCCTCCAGGAAGATAGGATGGCTCCTGGTACTTGGTAGTTAATACTAAAATAAACGCTCACACTTTGTCTCATAAGTCACTGCCTGCCCAGGAGAGCACAGCTGTGGAATGTAACCTTAATTCAGCTAATGTTTGTTTTTAGAAACTGGCAAGGTGTTTACCTGGGGCCGAGCGGACTACGGTCAACTAGGGAGGAAGCTGGCGTCTCCTGAAGACTGGAAACTACAAAGTCAGGATCCATCGTATCCCCACTCAGGACCTCGGAAGAGCATGCCTTCGCCTCTGCACTGCCTAACAGGAGCAACTGAGGTAGGAAGTGACTTTCCACAGAAGGGATGCTTCTCTTTCCCTTGTCTTGTGTCACAACAGAGACTGCGGGCCTACTGTGTGCTTCTAGTAGAGGCATTGTGGATTCCACACAGGACTCTGAAGGGGTCCTTGCCTCGAGTTGCTTGGGGTTCAGTATGGTAGAAAAGGGAGGTGCCTGTATAACTGTACTGCAAGCAGACTGGGCGTAACTCCTTCAGAGAGACTGTGAGTACTTTGGGTCCACTTCAGAGAGTGGGAGATGGAGTCAGGCCCTGCGGATTGGGTTAGGCCAGTGTCACGGAGGACACGGCTTTGAGCTGTGCCTGGGAGGATGGGTCAGACTCGAGCAGGCAGCTATAAGAGAGAAGAGGACTTTCAGGTAGGCACAATAGGTGGAATGGGGTTAGGGGTTAGGAAAGTGAAGAAAGTGTTTGGGGGACCACGGTGGTTCACTTTGGCTGGAGCATGAGGTGTCTGTGGGGGCAAATACGGGGTGATGTCGGAAAGACAGTTTGGAACCTGATTGAGGGGCCTTCGTAGTGAGCTAAGTATTCTGCACTACTGTTTATATTTCCCAGTGTGGAAAATATTGTAGTTCAGTTCCTTATTCAAGCCCCTTTAATTCCCTGAAATGTCTTGAATTTCTACATTTAAGGCAGGAGGCTTAATTTCTCCAGGGTGTGTGTTTCTGTTACTAAATTTTACTTTACTGCTGTCCTTAAAAAAAAGGAAAGGCTAGGTTTTTTGAAGAGAATGAGGAAGGCCACGTAGGAAATGTGCCTCTGAACCCAAGTTGGCTTAATGAAGGAATTCAGTCTTCATTCAGAGTCTGTCAAAAAAAATTAATAAGCTAGCGAGACTTCTGTAATTAGCATCAGACTAATTACAACCCTCTTCATACCTAGAGGGCTTCCCTTCCCCCGGGGCCTGCCTGGCCTCCTCCTTCCGGGTATGTAGGACGGTTCTCAGTTTCTGTTTCACATCCCAGACCTGCTCCTCTTGGGCCTTTCCTTAGTGCTGGGGTTAAGTCTGTCTGTCTTTCTTGCTCTCTCTTTGTTTAATTGAAAAGGCACTCATTAAACAAAACCACAAAGTCAATTTAGACATGGTAATAATGATGATGATGATGTTGACGATAAACCATCCATAATCTTAACCACCCTCCCAACTGCATTCCTTTATGCATATATACATGTACCTCCTTTATAAATGTGTAGTGAGAGCACCGAGGATGTTTGGTATTCAGTCTTCATTTATTTAATCACAAATGCTTTGCCTTGTTTCTTTCTGATCTTGAAGGTCGTTTAAAATGGACCTTATAACATTATAGGAGTCAAAGGTTCTGGGATTTTCCAAACCATTCTTCGAATGTTGGACATTTATCTCATTTCCTCTTTTTTGTTACTATGGTGGACTCTGCAGTGACTACCCTTTTGAACTGTTTCTTGAAGATACACTCTTGGGAATGAAATTGTAGGGGCAAAGACCGTGAACATCTTTATGACTTTTGCTGTCTTTCTCTAGATTCCGTTTGAGAGACATTGACTCCCCTAGCAGGGAATGAGGGAATGAACTATTTTAGTTCGTATTGTCTGCTTAACCACAATACTAAGGTGCTGAGAGCTTGGTACCGAGAGTTTTAAAATTTATTTATTTGACAGACAGAGATGACAAGTAGGCAGAGATTTAGGCAGAGAGAGAGAGGAGGGGAAGCAGGCTCCCCGCTGAGCAGAGAAGGGCTCCATCCCAGGACCCTGGGATCATGACCTAAGCCGAAGGCAGAGGCTTTAACCCACTGAGCCACACAGGCACCCGGTACCAAGGGTTTTAGACCCTTTACTCTTCTTTGCCTTTCTCAGAACATTTAGGACTTTGTGGTCAGGTAGCACAGCAGAGGCCCAGAGGCCTCATGGATTTTTCGGAGATGAGGCTCATGATGCCTGCCACAATGTGTCATCTGTGAGCACGACACATGAGGTTTGTGGTGTGTGGCAGGTCCTCTGTAACTGTTGGGCCCTTCTCTTTGCCTTTAACACTGTGTGGTGGCTGTCGTGTGTAGCACTGTGACAGATATGACCAGTGCACATACAGCCTAAGAGGCTGACATTGAGGTGACTTTTGTGTAGTTTCTTTATTTTTTCTTTTTTTAAAGATTTTTATTTATTTATTTGACAGAGAGAGAGAGAGATCACAAGTAGGCAGAGAGGCAGGCAGGCAGAGAGAGAGAGAGAGAGAGAGAGGAGGAAGCAGGTTCCCCGATGAGCAGAGCGCCCCATATGGGGCTTAATCCCAGGACCCTGGGATCATGACCTGAGCCGAAGGTAGAGGCTTTAACCTGCTGAGTCACCCAGGTGCCCCTTTCTTAGTGTTTCTTAGCGGGACTGTCTGAGGGGCTGGCTTGAGCCCTGAGCCTTGGGGTGACTTCATGTCAGTGCTCCCTCTATCTCTGCTCCAGGCTCTGGGGTGCTGGTGTGTGTACTTGCCAGGCTCCCTGCAGGTTCAGACCCCAGGCCCCAGGCTGTCTCCTTTGGTAAATTTGGTCCTGGGGTCATCCCTGCTGTCAATGTTCCGGTCTGACCTGTCAAGCATCTGTTTGCCTGCAGCCCAGAGCCAGGCCAGTGGGCAGCTCTTAGCTACTAGAAGTGGATTCACCTTGGAAAAGATATAAAGCCCTACTAAACGTGGGGTTGCCCTGGGAGGGGCTTGGCCAGGGAGGTCCAGGGACACCTGGAGAGCAGGAACGGCCTTGAACAAAGTTAATGATTTCTGACCTTCAATGAATTGAGTGTGGCCCATAGCTGACCAGTTGCCTTCTTCCGTGTCCCAGGGATTAGCAGAGAGTGAGGTGTCTGGGATCCAGAGTGACAGCCACACAGAAGAGGGAAGCACAGGCGGTATAACCATCCCTTTCTATGAACCAAAGAAAGCAGACAAACGCAATGTGATTTGGTGGCACATCATACGAAAGACTTGACATGTATTACTTCATCTTCACAATAAAACTGGGTGCAAGTGTTAATATTAGCTGCTTTATGCGTCAGGAGACTCAGGCCCAGGATGGGCCGCAAGTCCCTGGCCCCAGATCATACAGTATGTAAACAGTGGGGGCGGGACATGAACTTGAACTATTTGAAGCTCGCATACTTGCCTTGTAAATGAAGTAAAGTAGCATCTGTCCTTTTGCATATGTATCCTCACTTGGATTAAAAGTTCCAGGAGTCTGGGAGGTAGAGTCTCTGATCCCCCTAGAGTCTGAATACTTTCTTCAGAGCCATGTCTCATCTCTAGCCTAAGAAAGACTTTGGGATTGTAGCCTTGGCAGGTCTTTAATGTTCTTACAGTGGTGAAGACTATGCGTATCATGTTCTTTCAGCTTGGCCTTAGATACTAGGCCCCTCTAGCCACTCTTGGAAGATTTCAGGAGTAGCAGAGTCATTGGGATTACAACCCCCATGTACATATCTATGCAGAGTGTGTGTGAACCACAACAGCTTCCCTGGCCCCAGCTGGGGCTATCATCTGCATGTTTCCTATGGAACCTTGGCTCTAAACTCAGCCCAAAGGTGGAAGCGGAAGTGCTTGTGCTCACTTAGTGGGTATGTTGGGGTCTCCCCAGGGTTCTGAAGCAGCTAGAGCTGGGCACCCAGTATGTGCATGGGACCTTCAGAAGAGGGCAAGCAGCCTCTGAGGGGATGGGATTGGGAGTCAGAAGACCTGGCTTCTAGCTTTGCTTCTGCCCGGACTGAGTGAATTTGAGCAACCCCTTTCCCTCCTAAAACCCTTAGTTCTCCCAGATACGGGTGGGGGATGTTAGACCAGGTGTTTCCTGATGTTTCTTACAGATCTAAGAGTCCCTTCCAGATCTGATTCTTATTTTATGGACATGATTGCTACATAAATTTATAGTGACTGCTGCCCTGGAGTCCCTCAGGGTCATAGTCAAGATCACTTGACCCCTGCTGCTGGCTCAACTTTGGCAGACCTGGGCATTTTAAGTAATCCAGAGGTTCCAGGCTTCAGTACCACTTAGCCTTGCTCTGTCTCTTTGCCTTGGCTCTGTTCTCTGCCCTTGTTCCTTGTCCCCAGGGCCTCCTGTTCCATTTTAGGTCATTGGGATTTAGTGTGATGCTGCTGTCTGGTCCCCCCAGGACTTGCAGTTCAACTTTGATTGCTGTCCCTGTGGCTGTGACCTTATTGCCAGAGGGAGACAGACCTCCCATGACAGTACTTCCTGGGCTCCCCATCTGCCACCCCCTCTATGGGCTCTGTGTGTGCTGTCCCACCGTTCCTGCTTTCCTGAGTTTACCTCTGTCTTGGCTTTGGGATTATGCCTATTCCATAGTCAACCCAGGAAACATTGGTTGACACCTGCCACATGCCTGCATTGACCACACAGTGGGGACAGTGGGTGGTGCATACAAAGGTAAAGAATCTAGTCCATGCCCTGGAAGAACTTCCAGGTTTGTAAATAGATCCTTACTATGCAGAATGGATGTGCTGAGTGGTATGTATGAAAGGCCAAGGGAACAGGGGAGATGGGGTGATTTATGTCGAAGACACCCATGAGCAGAAATGTTATTTGAGCTGGGTTCTTAAAAATGAGGAGGTGTTTGGCAAAGGGAGAAGGACATTCCAGCAGAGGGGACAACATGAGCAGAAGCTGTGAGTCTAGATCTGTTCTAGCTCCTGGGCCGCTCAGGATGCCTGCCGGTTCCAGTGGGGCAGCCTCATTTTGCAGTCTTGCTGCTTGTCTGGCCTGTCCCGTCCCTGCCATCTGTCTTTCTGATAGGATTACTGTTTGAAGGAAAATAAGTCCCGTGTCCCTTATCTCATTAGCTCCCAGCATGATGCTGTGAAATAGGCCAGACTGGGAATGATTATCCTTCTTTTACAGTTGAGGAAACCGAGACCCAGAGAGTCAAGGTAGGTTAGAAGAAGGCCCAGGACAAACAGCCTGATTCCCAGGGTTTCTGAAGGCCTTGCTCTGGGCTCAGTCTGCAGCCATGGGCCTGAGTCATGTTCCCGGTTTAAATTCTGCCCACGTCTGGTTGAGGAGCACCAAATCTCAGTCAGGGAGCTCAGGGCACATGTGCACGCGTGTGCAGAGGCACACACACACACACACAGCCCTTGGAGCAAGAGCAGGAAACATGGAAATAAACAAGAGTTGAGCCAAGGATTGGGTACTTGTTAAGCCCAGAAGCCATCAACCCTGACTTTGCTGCAGGACTGAAAGTGTTTGTCGGAGGGCCTACCTGTGCACTGGGTCTGGGTGAGAGCTGTCAGAGCGAGTGGGAAAGCAGCTATTTTTAGTCTGCAGAGTCACTCACTCGGCGGTGCTAGCTGAGGTTTGAGCCAGTCCCCTACGCTTTCCACAGGGTTATTTCAGAAGGAGAAATACCACTTGAATGCTGTGTAAAATCCATTAACGAACCTGGAAGTTTCCAGGGCGTCTTTGTCCTGCAGCTCCCTTGGAATGCTACCCTTCCTGAATGACCTTCCTCTTTTCCTATATTTAATGCGTTTCTAATTTTAAGTTTGTGTCAAGACTGTGGGACTTCAGTGCCCTAAATAACACAGAAATCTACCACCAGCAATCAGCTGAGTCTGGAGGGTTCTGAGAGAATTGAACACAACCCGAAAAAAGCATCCCTAAGTAGCTCTCCGGTAAGTAATCGCTTTCGTCACTGCTGTTCATAGAGGAGCATGAGGTCTCGGAGCCCGTGCAGCCCCTGTGGCCCAGCCCTTCCAGGTGCAGCAGGCTCTAGAGGCCTCCCCGAGGAGGGGAGCAGTGTTCACGCGACGACGGTTTCACTGGGAGGTGAGAACAGCGGCACTTCTGTGTGCAGCTGCTGGCCTGACGGGAGGAGTCCTCACGCAAGCATGCGTCAGAGCCTCAGCCGGGCATTGTTCGTGGGAACACTCAGGAGAGAGAAGGGAGCCAACAGCCAGGGCTGTTTCGTTGGAAAGGTGTGGGAAAGGATGCGATACAGCCAGCCCTTCTGTACCAGCCGCTTTTGTCTTATTTGTGTGTAGTCACCATCTCCTCGTGCGAAACTGTTGGATCCAGGAGTGCAAGGGCCTTGTCTGTCTCCTCCAAAGCTGTGTTCCCAGGGTCAAGAATAGCTCCCGGCACCTCGTGGGTGCTCAGTGGATGTTTACTGACTGAATAAATGAAAACAGAATGAAAGAAAAGTTTCAGAGATACATGACCCTCTTTAGGTCCCCTGCGATTGCCCCCTGCAGTCCGCACTTCCCAGGGCCCAGGTCTGTGCCGGAATGGGCATTTGCATGTTTTCAGGCATTTGGGCAGCGTGTCCTGTGGAACCAGAGAACAGAGTATCTGACCTTGTAATAGACTCGAACAGCCTAGAAATTTCTTACAGATTCTGCTGAGGATGAGGCTTATTGTCCTTTAGGGCTTCACAGTTGACCGAGTGCTGCTATGCACGTGCACCTCCAATTGTCAGTCTTTCCTCCAGCAGATGCTTACATGTGCCTGTCTGTCCGGGCACTACATTAGGTGAATGCGGGGAGCAGGGAAGGATGGAAGAGTTCCCGTCTCAGGGGCTTGTGAGCTGGTGGCCAGGCTAAGATCAGTTCATTATAGGACCAGCTGAAGGTGACAAAGGCTGTAAGAGAGCATCTGACAACAATCTCATCCCAACCATGTCCTTGGGGACCTCCTCTTCCTTGCATTTTCAGCCCTTCCGGTTCTGTTGGATCCTGCAGGGTTGGGGTGGGGGGTGGTTGGGGTGGGAGGTGGTGACTGGAAAGGCTTCCTAAATTGGAAGCTTTGACATGAAATTATTTCTCAAGGGAGCTAATGCAAAATAACAGGGGAATCTTGGCAAGAACTCACATTAGGAGGAAAGCAGAGGAAGAGCAGCCAGATAGAGACTGTGTATCGACAAGAGAAGGAGAAAGCCAGCCAGGAATGGCAGCGTTCTCAGAAGTGAAGGAAATTTCAGCAAGGAGGTCAGGGAGGTCAGAGGCTGAGAAAAGACGGCTGGGAGGTTGTGCTGACACCTCTGAGAGGCTCGAGCTGGGACCCAGGGAATGAGGGGATGGTGAGAAATGCAGGCGGTAGGTGTGAACAACCTTGCCCAGAGATTCAGTGGCCAAAGGAGGATGAGAGAACAAGTTCAGCGACTGGGAGGAGAGCTTGGTTTGAGTTCGTTTTGTGAATGTGGGGAAACTGCAGTGTGTGCAAAGGCCGAGGGAAGGCATGAGCAAGAGAGTGAGAGAGAGAGCGAGCGAGCCCGAGCTGTGAGCAGAGATGCAGGAGGCCGAGGGCACAGCTGGAGCAAGGCGCCCGGGGAGATGAGAGAGGCTTGGAGTCTCTGTGAAGGGATGAGTTCTAACAAGACGCAAGGATACTTTCTTGTAGTACAGGAGTCAAGAGAAAAAGGGACATGTGAAGATGGAATTTTTGAGGTGGAGAAGAGAAATGCTTTCTTTGAAGTGTGTCTATATCTTCTGTTGTCGTGTTATGTCTTAGTTTTATTTATTTATTCAGTAAATGTTTACAGCATCTCAGTGTGGGCCGTGCACAGTGCAAGGTGCCAAGAATTCACAGAGCAAAGACCAGGTTGCTGCCCAAAGCTATCACATGGTATTTAAGCGCTGCAGTAGTTAGTAATATGTCTGACTCTAAATCAGACTTGAGTTCTTTGAGCATAGATGCTGTCTTTTTTTTTTTTAAGATTTTATTTTATTTGTTTGACAGACAGAGACCACAAGTAGGCAGAGAGGCAGGCAGAGAGAGGAAGAAGCAGGCTCCGTGCTGAGCAGAGAGCCCGATGCGGGGCTTGATCCCAGGACGCTGGGATCATGACCTGAGCTGAAGGCAGAGGCTTTAACACACTGAGCCACCCAGGCGCCCTGAGCATAGATGCTGTCTTACTTATCCATGTGTGATGAGGGCCCAGCTTCATCCACAGCAAGGGACTGGAGTGAGTGTGTTGAGAAGAGGGCGAGAGCCCCTGATGTGTGGCTTCAGTTGTCCTGGTTAGATTGAAAGCCAGATTGTTTGCTGGCTTGATGAGGTTAATTTGGGGAGGCCTCCAAACAGGGATGAGTTGATTTTACTCTGTAGCGAGTCCATCCATCACAGTCTGGCAACTGGCTGGAAATAGCAGAAGAAAGACACCATTATTGGCACTGGTGGGCCAGGGCAGTGGTGGCCGCCCTTGTGCTGGGGCGAGGGGCAAGAGTTCCGAGAGAAAGCTGTTGTGAGCCCCGGGTTACATGGCACATGGTGACATAGTGCCGGGGCTGGAACCTGGCACTTGGAGCCCTCATTCTCATCGCCAGCCCCGTCTACCAACAGCTTCCTTTTGGGACAGTTCTGACGCCAGTGTCGCCCTGGGCTCTGGCTTTGGCTCTGGCTCTCACTAGGCGGTAGTGAGAACAGTGGTTCTCACTTGCAGTCTGGGTCGGTGTCTTCTGAGCACAGCAGGAGGAAGAGGATAGCCTCAGCAAGGACCAGGGCAGTGAGGTTAACCCACGACTTTGGGAAACCATAGTGCTCGCTGGACAGGGGAGGTCTGAGGGGCAGTCTTGAATGTGGAGTGAGACCTGGGATGGAATTTCTGCTCTGTCACCCACAATTGCTGTGATGTTGGGTCAGTCAGACCTCTCCAAAGTGGGAGTAATAATATCTGCTGTATCTTGCCCAGAGGATTATTGGAGTATGAAAATAAGATAGAGAAGGGTTTTTATAAACTCTCAAGTGCTGTACAGATGCTATTAGGTTCATAGCATACCAGGTGCTCTGTGTTTCGGATATGGGTTTTGTGATAAGTATGGGTCAGAGCTCCTCTCCTGTCTTTAATCACTTGAGATCTAAGGAGCTACACAGAACTGTCCTGGATCTTCAGATAAACAAGATTTGGAATCAGAACAAGTAAACATAATGGAGGCCAGAGGCTTGGTAATCCACAGCCAGCCTCCACGGAGTGCCACAGAGCATGGATTCCTGTCGAGGTTAGCTATCAGTGTTGACAGCAAGGATGCTTCTGGCTTGCTTTCTTCCAGCTGCAGAGGAAATTCATCAGCACTGATTTATAGTCCCAGTGACCTCACGTGTCACCACCGTGCTCTGCAGCATGACAACTGCCCCAGGCTGCACCCACGTTTACCCTGGAGCTTACCAGCTGTCTTTTGTTGCATTTGACCTTGAAAATTGGGCTGTCCCAGGGTAGAAGTAAACCATGCAGAAGTTTAGAGGGAAAACAGAAGCCAGTTAGGGTTTCAAGGAGGCTGTGGTGGTTTAATGGGAGAAGTGTGAGCTCTGTGAGGGCTGGTGGCCAGGGGACTAAGGCTGCCTCCATCTCTGCCACCGTCCCTCTGGCCTGGACCCCCATTATCTACCACCTAATTTCAGTGGCTGTCTCTCAAGTGAGAACCCCTTGTCTCTAGTTTGGCCTTATCCCAGCTGCTCCCACAGGCTGTTGGAATGATGTACTAAAATATACATCTGATTTTGTGATGTTCTTACCTTTTTTTTTTTTTTTTTTAAAGACTCTTAGAAAATACAGAAAAAAAAATTCATTCCCACAATAAACATTTATTGGAAACCTGTTGTGTAGAAGAAACTCAGCCAAGGGCGCCTGGGTGGCTCAGTGGGTTAAGCCGCTGCCTTTGGCTCAGGTCATGATCTCAGGGTCCTGGAATGGAGTCCCGCATCGGGCTCTCTGCTCAGCAGGGAGCCTGCTTCCCTCTCTCTCTGCCTGCCTCTCTGTCTACTTGTGATCTCTGTCTGTCAAATAAATAAATAAAATCTTAAAAAAAAAAAAAAGAAAAAGAAAAACTCTTCTTTCTAAAAAAAAAAAAAGAAACTCAGCCAAGCCTTTAGGATATGGAAGAAGGTAAGACCTTGCCTCTACCCTCAAGGGGAAGGAGAAACATAGTCTGTAATCCCCACGGCCAGTGTGGGAAGAATGGGGTTATTAGAGCATAAATTCCAGGGTTGTTGTAGGTCTTATTCACCATGGAATCCCCATCACCTTGATTAGTGGCCGGCACATAGTAGGTGCTCAGCAGATACTTGTTACAGGGTTGAACATGTGCCCTTACTTTCCAGTGGCTTCCCATCTGGGATGTAGTCCAAAATCTCCAGCTTGACAGAAACTCTTCTTGATCCTTCCCCTGTCAGAACACCCAGCTTCACCCTCTACCAGTCTCACCCTTGCATTCTGCACTAGATTGATAGATATATCTATCCTGAACCAACAGAATTATCATGATGTTTGATACATCTAAGTTTTTGCACAGGCCCGTTCTTCTGCATCCGTTTGCCCTTGGCTTCTTGGACAATTGCTGCTTATCCCCCAGTGGGTAACAAAGATCATGTCTTACATTCATCTCAGTATTCCTGCCATCCAGCCTGACAAACCTGCTTCTTTTTTCTTTCTAGATTGAGTTTTTCTTTGTTTAGTGTCATTACACTTTCCTTGGCTCTGTTAGTTGCTGTCCCTAAAGCTCTAGTCCACCTTCCATCCACCTTCCTTGTCCCTGAGCCCTTTCGAGATTCCAGATCTGGAGTTTGTTGGGTGCTGGCTGATGAACCATGGCCTTCCTTTTGTGTTTCTTCAGCGCCTTCTCCCTCCGACACCAGCCCCATTTGGATAGCTGGACCGCTGTGCCAGTTCTGCTTATATGTGAACTCTATACTCTGAGCAGGGCATGGATTTTGCCAGTCTCATTGCCCAGGGACTGGACTCTGTCCTGGACCCTGAGCGCTGTCTGGGTCCTTGTTCCGAATGGCTGATTCCTCAGTAAGATGCCATGTGCTCTATTTGGAGGGTTGCTGCTGCTTGGAGCTTCCTGCTTGGAGGCACTTTTTGGTTTTGGCACTGGCCCCAATTAACTCTCTCTCTGCCAGGCCCTTCTGGGTACTTTATATTGGATGGCTGTTTGAGGAGCCAGCCCCGTAGCCTTGCCTCTTTCCAAAGGTTACTCCCATGGAGTTCCAGCCTCTTTTTAGCCTGCAGTGCCCTGAGCCGCTGAGGCCTTGCCTGGTAGGCACCCCTTATTTGAGGTAGATAAAGAGAAAACATTGCTCTCATCACTAACAAGAAAGCAAAACCAGGCCATTCTGTTGGGAGGTAGCCCTCAGAACCCCAGGGCCCTCATTGGTGGAGAGACCACCGAATTATGATGAGAAGGGGGAGTTAGTCTTTGCGTGATTACATAACTCCCTTTTGTGATGCTCTCTCTGTGGGAGCCCTGTGGTAGGGACCTTCTGCACCTTCAGATGACTGGAAGGGAGCTCTTTTCCCTGAATGTGTGGTGTCACCCAGCACTGGGGGAGATTGGCTGTGGGGAGCAGAAATAGAAGAAATCTTTGCGAAAGGAGCAGTTGTTGTTACAATGAATTGTGAAACTTTTGGCTTTTCACAGAGGCCAGAAGTGGAAGGAGAAAGGGAAGCAGGAGGCAGGGTGGGAGCCTGCTCGTAGACACCGGGAGGCTGCTGGTAGCTCCCGTGAGGACCTTGCCATGCGCCATTTCAGGAGACCCAGCTGGTTGGGCACAGTTGCTCACAGCTGCTGAACAAAACGTAGGTCGTGTAGCCAGTACCCCCAGGATTGTGTGAGGAATGTTCCTTACTCCAAAAAGGTAATTTAGTCATTCTTGAGGATCTTCTTTGTGGTTTTATTTCCACGTGATTCCCTTTGAGTGAGATTTTTTTTTTTTTATTAGTAACCTGGTACTAGTAGCATATCATTTGAAGACAGAGTATGTATCAAGGAACAACAAACAGAAGAAGGACTTGGATGGATCAAGAGACTTAATGTTGTGGTTTCATTCTTGGACAATCTGCTTTACTTCTCTGAGCCTCAGATTTGATGTCTGTATATTAATACTTATTTGGCCTATCTTTCCAAGTTGTTGTCAAAATGATGTTGTGAATGTGAAAACATTTTGTAAACTATGAAGCAGTAAATGTAGGTTATAATACTAGATTTCTTTGTCAGGTCCAACCTTCTCTGGGTTTTCAGGAAACTTTGATTTCTTATAACTCTTTGGAAATTGTTATCTGTTATCGTAGAGCTGGACTTTGATGTGAGTCATTTCCATGATTCTTGTGTTCCTCTTAACCCATCAGTACTTGGTTGAGTACCCAGGGTGCTTTCAAACTGTGGACTTGGAATATGATAACAGGGAGGACACAACTCCTGAAGCTTTCTAAATGGAGTGTGATTGATAGTGTAAATCTCCTACAGGTAAGAGCTGAGGATTTGTGACCAGAGATCTAGAGACCGTATCAGGGAAGAGTTGTTGGCTGAGTTCCTTGAGTCTTTGGGAGAGCTTCCTTCTGCAAGCAGATGTTTAAAAGCTGGACCAGACTGAGTTTCATGGTTAAGATTCTTTTTAGGCTCCTGAAGGGTCTATAGGAAGAGGCTGGTTCTTTCTGAGGATGGTGTTGGGAGGCTTGAATAACCAGTTAAGGGAGACTTGATTGAAAACAACAGGATTTTTTAGAAACAATAATGATAGCTCCTATCTGTTGGTCATTGACCGTGTACCATGTGTGGCACTTAGCACCGTTTAATGATCGCTTTCAGTTCTTACTGATGCCGGGGAATCATGTACGGTTTTATCCCCGTTGTGCAGATGAGGAAACTGAAACTTGTAAAGTAACTTGTCTAAGGACACAGCTAAGAAATAGAGCTAACATGTGGCTCTATTTGTTTGTTGTGGTTAGAGGTGCCTGGATGGTGGCTTACTAGGCTGGAGGAGAAAGAGGTGACTGTGAATGGTGCTTGCTCCACTGGTGCCAGGAGAGGTAGAGCCTGCAACAGCTCATTCTTGTCTCTTTGGAGCGGAGGCACAGGCTAGGGCAGGTGCACAGAACAGCTGAGTGGCTTTCCTTCAGCAGAAACTGCCACTTTAAAGCTGCGACAACAGAGTGTGCCTTTGAAGAGCTGAGAAAAGATACTGTAATTCCTCATGGTCCCTTCTTGGGCTTCTGTTTCCATTCCGAGCAACAGCAAGGATGAGTTTTGGAATATCCCAATCCCACTTCCCTTATCTGCAAATCAAAATTGTACCACTTCACAGACTCAGATTAGAGCTTACCCAGGTGAATTTCTGGTGGGCAATTCTAGTCGCCATTTCAAGTAGAATCTGCTTGAGGACAGATACTATGTCTTGGTTGCAGCCATATCATTTGTGCATGGTGTAGTGCCTGTCAGAAAGCACGTGGTAAGGATTTGTTATGGAATGGGATGGAAACCTCTTCTCACTTAGAGACCAAATCACTTGCTGCTATTTGACTTTCCTCTAATATCTGATCACCTCATGTGTGGTGGTTGGTCTTCCAGAAGAGAGCGTTTGGTGCTGCAGAGTAGACACTGTATTTTACGGTTGTTTTGGATCTCATGCCCCACCAGGCAGGGGATGAGTGGCTAGGGCACACAGGAGGGACCTAGAGAAGCCTTGGGGAGAGCTCCACCCACTCTGAAGTCAACTTGGAGAGGTCTGTGGTGGGATCGCAGTGTTGGTAGCTAACAGAATTGTGATATATTACTTCTGGAGGGAGAAGAACAACAACAGAATGCTGACTCCTCCAGTTGTCTCAGCATGAGGGTTATAGAAACATAAACATCTTCCTCCATCTGCAGGGCTCCATCCCTCACATGCCTTTTTTAAAGGTAAGAACACAGAGGCATGCAAAGTACATTTGCCTTTGCACCCCTCAAGGTGAAATTTCTGCTACAGCATGGGGACTTGCCGGCGCGGTTCTGTAGCTGCTGCTGTACAATGCATTTATCATTCTGCTCCTCTGGCCCATTTCGCCAAGCTGCATCATTTCCCAGTTCCTTCCTACACTCCCCAGCTCTGTGACGATGATGCATCTGGTGGCCAAAGCCTCCCTGCTCAGCTTGTGGTACAGTGGAAAGAGCAGTATATTCGTTAATGATGACAGCAGGTGGCATTCACCAAGTCCCGGTGGGGTGCCAGGTTTTCTGCCAAGCGCTTTCGAGACATCATCTCTTTAATCTTCATGACAACCCAGCGGAGTTGGGATTATTATTCCTCAGTTTGCAGATGATGAGAGTGAGGCTCCGGGGTGGTTACCCATCCAAGGCTATGTGGCTAATAAGTGACAGAGCCTACTGCCAGGCCTATGCTATAGGATTACCAGGATTCCATGTTGAACTCTAATGTGAATTCACTGTGGCACCTGGGGCCAGAGACCCCGCTTCCCTGGGCTTCAGTTTCCTAATCTCTCTGATGAGAACCAGTTCTAGGGGTCTTCCAAAGCACTAAGCCCAGTACTGTTCTGATTTGGTTAGCACTCTTACCTATGTGGATTTCTTTTAGCTTTGAGAATTTTTGTTTTGTTTTATAGTGGAAGGCTAGCTGCTGTGTATTCATTCCTCAGCAACAACATTAATATCTGGCAATGAAGAATATACAGAATGTAAATGGGTCAGTACTTTCCAATAAAACTTTCCATTATAATTCAAATGGTCTGTATCAGTCCAGTACAGTAGCTGATAACCACCTGTGGCTACTGAGCACTTGACATGTGACTAGTGTGACAGAAGAACTGAATTTTACATTTATTTTATTTTAATTCAAATCTAAATGTCTGTATGTACGGTAGCTACTGTATTGGACAGTAGAGGTATAGATAGTGTAATAGTATGAAACTAAATAGTATAGATTCTTCCATTCCCATGTCATCTTCAATTTGTCTCCTGTATTCCAACTAAGGCTTTTGATTTCCATGGTTAATTTTTCTAGAGGTTTAATACCTGATGTATTGTTACATTTGTATTATGCTTTCAACTTTTAGCAATTCAAACACACAATATTGCATCATTTTTCTCCTGCCTATGAGACAAATAGAAAAGATGGATAGTGCTATGTGCATTTCTCAGAAAACTGAGGCATAGAATAGTTAAATATGTTACTAGGAGCTGAGTAAATACTTTTTGCGTGCATAAGTAACGTACCTAAAGCCGTTTTTGGAGTTGGAGATCAGGACTGGAAACTTAGATCTTTTGATTCCTGGCCAGAGTTTCCTTTATTTTTCCTATCACTGGTGTGCCAAGCCTAGTGTTAGAGAGAGATTTGTCCCATTAAATGCAATTCTTTTTAATGTTAGGAGGGGGACTTTTTCTTTTCATTTGGTACCTCCTTTCTGTACTTCCTGATTTTTTAACTATGTAGGCATCACTTAATAATAATAATAATAATGATTGATATTTGGGAAAATTATATGAAATGCTATGAGGCTGCATAATGGAACTGTGCCTGTTTTGTAGATAGGAGAACTGTCGTGCTAGTCAAACAAAGACAGGCACGTTTTTCAGGTGGGATCTGTGGTCAGAAGAGGATTAAATTCCATCTTGATTCCATTTCTGGTTTTGGTGGAGTAGTTCTTTTGGACCAGCCTTCCAACAGAAAACAACTGTAAACTCAGACAAGAGGAAAAAAAGAACCAGCTGAAGGAACTGGAGAGTGACCAAAAGCAGGCCCATTCTTCACAAAATTAAGGACCTGAGGGTCAAGGAAAGTCGGAGTAATAGTTTCAGATCAAAAGGACTCTAAAGCGACTAGGCAACTAAATGAAATGTATGGATCTTTTTGTTGTAAAGGACACTATAGGAACAACTGGTGAAACCTAAATGGAGTCTGAAGTTTTGTTGGTGGTTACATACCAGTGTTAACTTTTTAGTTTTATGGTTGAATTGTTGCTATGTAGAGAGTGTTGACAGCTTGGTTGACAAATACATTAATGTATTTTGGAGTGGTAGTGCATCAGTTTGCCAAATTCCTCACAGGTAGTTCAGAAAAAATTGGAGAAAAGGAAGGAAGGTAATACAGAGCAAAGATGGTAAATGGTAATACATGGGGAATATGAAATAAGTAAAGGGTAAATAGGTGTTCTTCATATAGTTCTTATAAATTTTCTCTGAATTTATTTCAAAATGGGAGGATTTTTAAAAACTTCATAGTGAATGTTAATAAAAATAGAACACTTCAACATTGGTAGAAGATAGCTGAAGCAGTGCTTTGAAGGAAGTTTATGTCTTTAAATGGGCGTGTATTAGAAAAGAAGAAAGGACGAGATTCAGTGACTTCATGTTTCATCTTTAGAAGCTGAAAAAAGGAAAAGTAAATGCAAAGTAGAAAGAAGGAAATAATAAAGGTAAGAGCAGAAATTAATGAAATAGAAAACAGACAAAAATAGAGAAAAATGACAAAGCCGAAAGCAATTCTTTGGAAAGCTCAACAAAATTGATGAAGCCCTAGCTGAACATATAAGGAAAAAGAGAAAGAGATGACAGAATACCAGTATCCAGTAATGAAAGCATGTATGTCACTACAGACTCTATAGACCTTAAAGCATACTAAAGAAATATTCTGAACACTATTGTGCCAATAAATTTGGCAAATCAGATAAAATGGATAAATTTTTGAAAAAAAAATTCAGTTTAACCAAAACTGACACAAGATGAATTAGAAAATCTGAACAACTATATATTTGTTAAAAAAATCAATTCATTATTGAAAACTTTCCTGCAAAGAACTTTTTAGGCCTGGATGGTTTAACCGGTAATTTTTATCAGATATTTAAGGGAAAAACACAGTTTTACATAAACTCTTTCAGAAAGTAGAGAAAGAGGAGTGAACACTTCCTAACCTATTTTGTGAACCCAACAAAGGAATTACAAAAAAAGAAAACTACAGATTAGAATCTCTCATAAACATAGATAGAAAAATCTTTAACAAATATTAGCAAATCAAATCTGGCAGTATATAAAAAGGATAATTCATCCATGACCAAGCTGTGTTATCCCAGGAATGAAAACTTACTTTAACATTTGGGGAAAAAAATATAATTCTCCATACTAACAAAATAAAGAAGAAAAATCATATAATCATTTTATTAGATGCAGAAAAAACAGCAAGAAAATTGCAGTGTGATATCACTGTATACATCTTAGTATAAGACAAGACAGTAAGACAAGAGATAACAAATGTTGACAAGGAAAAGGAAACCCTTGTACTTAATTAGTGGGAATGTAAATTGGTAATATGTATTATGGAAAACAGTATGATGTTTTCTCAAAAACCTAAAATTTAAAAATAGAACTACTGTATGATCCAATAATCCCACTTCTGGGTATATATCCAAAGGAAATGAAATCAGTATATATATATTTTAAAAATATTTTATTTGTTTATTTGACAGAATATGTCAGTGAGACATGGTGAGAGAGAGACACACAGGGAGAGAAGGAACACAAGCAAGGGAAGTGGGAGAGGGAGAAGCAGGCTTCCCACTGAACAGAGAGCCCCATGCGGGGCTCGATCCCAATCGTGACCTGAGCCAAAGGCAGACACAATGACTGAGTCACCTACATGCCCCTGCAATCAGTATCTTGAAGAGGCAGCAGCACTTCCGTGTTTATGGCAGCATTATTCATAGTAGCTAAGATAAGATGGATGAATGGGTAAAGAAAATGTCTCTCTCTCTCTCATACACACACAGAGGAATATTATACATCCTTAAAAAAGAGGAAACCCTGCCATTTGTGACAATATGGATGAATCTGGAGTACATTATGCTAAGTGAAATAAGCCAAACACAAAAAGGCAAATACTGCATGATCTCACTTAAATGTGGAATCTAGAAAAGTTGAACTCATAAAAGCAAAGTAGAATGGTGGTTGCCATGTGGAAAAATAGGGAGTTGTTGGGCAAAGGGTACAAAAGGTCCAGTTATGTGGGATGAATAAATTTTGGAGACCAGTGTGTAGTATGGTGACTGTAGTTAGTAATACTATATTATGTGTTTGAAATTTGCTAAAAGTTATCTTAAGTATTCTTTCCACACACATAACACACAAAAATAGTAACTGTGAGGTGAAGTGATGGATGTGTTAGTTTGATTGTGTTAATGATTTCACAGTATAAATCTATATCAAATCTCTTTGTATATCTTTAACATATACAATTTTTATTCATCAACTATACCTCAGTAAAGCTGGAAAAAAATTTGACATGTATTTTTGATAAAAACTCTTGGCAAATTAGAAATAGAAGGGAAGTAAGATGCCTGTGTAACTCAGTCAGTTGAGCATCCAACTCTTGATCTCAGCTCAGGTTTTGATCTTGGGGTTTTTGTTCAAGCCCTGTGTTGGGCTCTACACTGGGCATGGAGCCCTACTTTAAAAAAAAAAATGGAAGGAAAGTCCCACAATCTAATAAGAGATATTTATAAAATGCAAATGTCGGGGCGCCTGGGTGGCTCAGTGGGTTAAGCCTCTGCCTTCGTCTCAGGTCATGATCTCAGGGTCCTGGGATTGAGCCCCACATTAGCCTCGCTCTCTGCTCAGTGGGGAACCTGCTTCCCCCTCCCTCTGCCTGCTTCTCTGCCTACTTGTGATCTCGATCTCTCTCTCAGATAAATAAATAAAAAAAAAATGCAAATGTCATAATTGTGAAAAATGGAAAGTGTTTTCTCCTAAGATTAGAATAAGACAGATGTTTGCTCGTATCTTTTTTGTTCAACATCATACTGGATGGAGGTTCTAGTGAGTGCCATAAAGTTAGAAAAAGCAACCAAAGTCTTAACAGTCAGAAAAGAATAAGCAGGGGGTGTTTGGGTGGCTCAGTAGGTTAAGCGGGCTCAGGTCATGATCCCAGGGGCCTGGGATTGAGCCCATGTTGGGCTCCCTGCAGGGACCCTGCTTCTCCCTCTCCTCATCAGCCCCTCCCCAGCTTGTACTCCCTCTCATTCTCTCAAATAAACAAATAAAATCTTAAGAAAAGAATAAACAGTTCTCTTTTTGTCCACAGATGGCATGATTGTTGACATAGAAAATCATGAGTAATCTATAAAATAAGTGTATTTAATGGAGTACAAAGTCAACGTTCAGAAATTGATTAGATTTTTTATATAGCAGTAGCAAATAATTGGAAGATCTTTAAAAAGGAATTTTTGGGGTACCTAGGTGGCTCAATGAGTTAAGTGTCTGATTCTTTTTTTTTTTTTTTTAAGATTTTATTTATTTATTTGACAGAGAGATCACAAGTAGGCAGAGAGAGAGGAGGAAGCAGGCTCCCTGCCAAGCAGAGAGCCTGATGCGGGACTCGATCTCAGGACCCTGAGATCATGACCTGAGCCAAAGGCAGAGGCTTAACCCACTGAGCCACCCAGGCGCCCAAGTGTCTGATTCTTGTAGTCAGCTCTGGTCTTGATCTTGGGGTCATGAGTTCAAGCCCCATGTTGGGCTCTACACTAGGTGTGGAGCCTACGTAAATAAAAATTAAAGAAAAACAATTACTTTTAAAATTATATTATAAAGCATAAAATTTTAGGTAATAAACTAACAAAAGAATATGGAAGACCTATACATAAAAATTGTAAAATAGTGCTGTGAGTAGTTAAAGAAGGCATAAGTGAATGGAGAGAAGTATCATGTTCATGGATTGAAAGACCCAATGTTACTGTCAGTTCTCCCCAAATAGATTTGTAGATTAAAGCAATCCCATTCAAAATCCCAGATGGCTTTTTTAAAGGTAGAGATAGACAACCTGACTCTAACATGTATATGGAAATGTAAGGGACCTTGAATAGCCAAAGGAATCTTGAAAAAGAATAAATTTGGAGGATTCACATTTCCTGACTTGAAGATTTGCTATAAAACTATAGTATGTCAACAAAAAAATACGTATAACTTGATTAAAGAGTGGGCAAAAAAACTTGAATAGATATTTCTTTAAAGATGATATACAGGGACTCCTGGATGCCTTAGTCATTAAGTGTTCGACTCTTGGATTAGGCTTGAGTGATGACTTCAGGGCTGTGAGATTGAGCAGGGGGTGGGGAGGGGAGGGGCAATGGGAGAGGGAGATGGAGAGAATCTCAAGCAGGCTCTATGGTCAGCAGGTAGTCTGCTTGAGATTCTCTCCCTCTCCCTCTCCCATTACGCCTCCATCCTCAACCCCTGCTCGCTCTCTCTCTCTCTCTCAAATAAATAAATAATCTTCTAAAATAAAGATGATATACAAATGGCTAGTAGCATATGAATAGATACTCAACATCACTAATCAGTATGGAAATGCAAATCAAAACCACAATTACATGGTGACAGATGCTAGCTACATTTATTAGAGTGAGCATTGCATAATGATTAGAATTGTCAAATCACTGTATTGTACATCTGAAACTAATATAACGTTATATGTCAACCATACTTAGAAAAAAACAAAAACCACAGTGAGATACCACCTCACGCTCATTAGGATGGCTGCTATAACAAAAAAGCTCCAAAACAGAAAGTAACAAGTGTTGGCCAGGATGTAGAGAATTTGGAATCCGCTGTACTGTTGGTGGAAATGTAAAATGGTACAGCTGCTGTGGAAAACAGTCTGGTGGTTCCTCAAAATATTAAATATAGAACTACCATATGATCCAGCATTTTTTTTTCTGGGTGTGTATTCCAAAGAATTGAAAGCAGGATCTTGAAGAGTATTTGTAATAGAGTTTCACAAGAGCCAAAAGGTAGAAGCAACCAAGTGCCCATTGACAGATGAATGGATAAGCAAAATGTGGGAAAGACATTCAATGGAATATGATTGAGCCTGAAGAAGGAAGGAAGTTCTGATACATGCTACAACATGGGTGAACTTTGAGGAAATTATGCTAAGTGGTAGAAGCCAGTCGTAAAAGGCAATGGATGATTTCACTTACTTCAGGTACCTAGAGTAGGCAAAAGCATAAAGACAGAAAGTAGCATCTTTATTTGTAATCGTCCCAAACTGGGAACTGTTTAAGCATCCATCAACTGGAGAATGGATAAAGAAACGTGGTATAATCATACAATTCAAAAGGACCAAAATGGTACATCAGGCAACATGGATGAAATCTCAAAAACATTATTCTGAGGGAAAAGAACCCTTACAGAGGAGAGCACACAGTGCATGATACCCTATATATGAAATTCTGATAGGCAATAATATTAGGTACACATCGCCTGTTTCATAGATGGGGACACTGGCACTCAGAGAAGCTAAGCACCCGGTGTCGGGCTGCACAGCAGGTCAGTGGCAGAGCTGGGCCTGCCAGTCCAATGTCCTGACTCCCGGTGCACCATGTTTTTCAGTCCATGTTTTTTCGGCCCTGTTAGCATTCTGGGATATTAGCACATTAGCACATTGAGAGGAGTGCTGAGGGTGCGGGGTGGCTTGGGTTTCCTCTGATTCCTCTCTTTGGTCTGTAAAGTGCTCTTCCACCCTCCCCCTTGAGCCTACAGGAATGGACTCCATTGATCTGATAGACCCCCTTCAACTCTCCCCTTCTTTGCTAGACTGGAAGAGGGAAGGAGCAGCCAGGCTGGAGAGTGTGCTATTATTAGAAAGGATTTTAAGGAGAGTGCACTGCCTGGGTTATTAGAAAGGATTTTTCTGGGGCTCTTTCCTCTGCAGTTAACACCTTTAATTAAAAATAAAACAAGCAAATAACTCTGTTCCTCCTCCTTCCCAAGTATTGCTGAGAATCTTCGTGGTGGTGGTCTTGGTTGCATGTCTTGGTAATGTCTGAGCCTTCTGTGCAAATTGAGAAAGGGACTGACAACACATTATCAAAGAGGTTTTCTCAAGGGGAATGACCCAAGTCTAGAATAGAAGAGCCATCTGCTGCCAGATGGACAGGGCTCCACTGACTATGAATTTGACCCGGAGGCTGGCCTTTTCTGTGTGTTTGCACTTTGGGAATACCCATTGGGTCTTGGCTTCCTGCTGGCTCATTGGCGGCCTTCTCTGCCCCGTCCCTCCCCCACTTCAGGCTGCCTAGTCCCTCAGGAGTCCCTCAGGAGTCGCACTGCCTGTGATGCCTGGGCACACCGGGTGATCCAGAGGAAACCAGCAGCACACTATTCCTGCAGTGAGGTGGGGCACCCCAGCTTTATGCAGGAAAATGGCCAAATTAATTCACTGTTGTTAGCAGTCCTTCCAGCTGGGAAGACTCATGGCAGTTCACAGCATTCTGGTGCAAGAAGACAAGGTGCTGGAGAGAGGCTGATTTTTCTGTCCACACGCAAATGCTTTTGCCTGATGCAACTTGATACGTCCTGACCTTGGAAGCCCACAGGCTTGGGAAGGAGACAGAGACAGGTCAGCGGGTTGCTAGAAATCAGAGTAATAAAGTCCATCTTTCTTTTTAAGTTAGAAAGAAAAAACTCTCCTGTTTCCTGCCTTGTCATCTAACTTGTTTATTTGCTTTTCTACTCCTCCTTTTCCCCTCTACCCTAATCTTCCTTTGTCTCTCTCTTGTCTCACCGCTCCGTTCCTCCTACCCCCACCGCATCTTCCCCTCTTTTGTCATTTGTTTTCTGAGACTAAGAAAAATAAGAAAAGGTAAGGAAAATATAGCACAGCACTAAACTCCTTCTTCCCCTTCCCTAGGTAACAGAGTCACTGTCTTAGAGAGGAAGTCCAGAATGTAACATTCACTCAGAGTTTATCGCATTATCATGCGCTGTCCCATACATTTCATGCGGATGAGAGCAAGGCTACAGCCAAACCAGGGAGGACCAAGAAACCAAGGCAGAAGTGGATTACCACCTCTCCCTATCTCCTTCATTTCATCAATTTAGCTTCTTCTAATTCTTGGAGTACTCCTTCCTGTCTTCTCTGGAGAGCAGTATGGATGAGTACAGCTTTGCTCAATCATCTACTTACCATTAAGGTTCTGTGTTCACTTTCTTTAATGTGGTTCACTATCACCTGTCCTACAGAAGCAGGGGCTCTCCTGTCTCCTCAGCTCCTCATTACTACTGTGTCCTGTCTTTTCCTGCTTGCCCACTGTCAATTATTTCTGCATCCCGAATATGAACGTCTTCCCCCATGTTTTGGTCACTGACAACCTAAAATAATAACTAAAGTCTCCTGTCATCCTCAGCAAAGAGATCCACAGGAGGTAAAATTTGCCGGGGGTGCCTCCTACTAGAAGGGGTGTAGAATCTCTGGAGAACCAGCAATTCTATAATGTAACACATTGAACCAGAAGTCAGGAAACCCAGGTTCTAGACCCAGTTTGTCAATAACTTGCTGCATGGTCTTGAATAAATCATTGTCCTCTGAGTCCGGGTTTTCCCCTCTGTAATAAGTTTTGGTGCCTGTAGGGGTGTAGGTGTAAGGTAAGCTGCTTATACTGTATTTTGACCAAGCCAAACTCCTACTCAGGTATACTGTCCTTTAAAATGCTTGGTGGGCCAAACAAAAAATATCTGAGGGTTGTATTTGATACACTCACTTGTTCTTTCCTCTCCCATGGCATGCCTGGGACTATAGCTGCAGAGTGAAGCCTCAGGACCAGGTTCCCAGGGATGTTATCATGAGCACCATATTCTGGAGCCAGTAGCAGAGGTCCCAGCAACATGCTTGCTAACCAGAAGGGCCTTCACCACTTGGGGAGTTAGTTGCTGGTAAGGGCACAGTTGCCATTGGCTGCTAGGGTTGGTCCCCTAGGGTCTGTCTTTCTTGGCCACTGACTGCTTACCTTATCCTGGGCATTAGGGCACTAGGCAGAAAGGATGGGATGAACCCAATCCAGCCCTGTCCCACTAATAATGCAGGACACATCTTGTGGATGGGGAGATTTCACAGAGGACTCTAGAATTTCAGGTTGCTAACGTCTGGAATCTAACGTCAGGGGTCATGAGGTCACACAATACTACTTGAGTCCTCTCCCCACAAATTCCATTTTAGGGTCATCCTTATTGTTGGAAAGCTCATCCTTCATATTTGTTTTTATCACTATTCTGGGAGGTAGGTAGGACAAAGATGTTTTAATTTTAAATTTCTGGTTACAAAAATAGTGCATGCTCAATGCTCATTGTAGAATTACAGAACATCAAAATCATCCATAATTTTAATAGAGAAAACCACTTAAAACATTCTAAGGCATTTCCCATCTTCTACATGCATTTAAAAAAAAAAAAACAAGATATGTGTATTATATGTTTGCTTTATATCCAAATTTTCCACCTGTAGTTATATTGGGAACATTTCTTCCATGCTATTAAATATTCTTTAAAATAATTACTCAGCATTAAAAAGTAATAATCCATTATTTGGATGTGGGATGGTTCATGTGATTATTTATGGAAATTTAGGTCTAAATTTTTGCTCCTAAAAATTGTGCCATGATCAGCATAATTACCTTGGGGATATTAAAGGTTTGGTTCCAGACCGATAAAGCAAGTATTGCAATAAAGTGAGTCAAATGAATTTTTTGGTTCCCCACCACATATAAAAGTTATGTTTATACTACACTGTAGTCTGTTAAGTGTTCAATAGCGTTATGTCTTTTAAAAACCCAGTGTAAGTACCGTAATTAATAAATACCTTTTTTGTGGGGACCTGGGTGGTTCAGTCAATTAAGCGTCTGCCTTTGGCTCAGGTCATGATCCCAGGGTCCTGGACTGAGTCCCGCTTCAGGCTCCCTGCTGGTTGGGAAGCCTGCTTCTCCTTTTCCCTCTGCCTGCTGCTCTGCCTACTTGTACTCTTTATCTCTCTGTTAAAGAAATAAAATCTTAAAAAAAATAAAAAAATACTTTTTTTGCTGAAAAGCACTAACCATCATCTGAGCTTTCAGAGTTCTAATCTTTTTGCTGGAAGGTCTTGCCTCAGTGTTGATGGCTGCTGACTGATCAGCGTGGTGGCTGTTGGAGTTTGGGGTGGCTGTGGCAATTTGTTAAGAGAAAAGAACAATGAAGTTTGCCGCACTGATTGGCTCTTCCCTTTACAGCCAATTTCTCTGTGGCATGCGATGCTGTGTGATAGCATTTCACCCACAGAAGAACTCCTTTCAGAATTGGAGTCAGTCCTCCCAAGCCCTGCTTCTGTTTTATCAGATAACTTTATGTAACATTCTAAATCATTTGTTGTCATTCCAGCAATCTTCACAGCATCTTCACCAGGAGTAGATTCCATCTCAAGAAACCACTTTCTTTGCTCAGCCCTAAGAAGCAACTCCTCGTCTGTTCAGGTTTTATTATGAGATGGCAGCCATTCGGTCCCATCTTCAGGCTTTACTCATTCTGGTTCTCTTGCTCTTTCCACCACCCTGCCATTACCTCCTCCACTGAAATCTTGAACCCCTCAAACTCCATGGCGCTTGGAATCAGCTTCTTCCAAACTCCTGTTCATGTTGATATTTTGATTTCTTCCCAGGAATCACAGATGTTCTTGGTGGCATGTAGAATGTTGAATCCTTTTCAGTAGGTTTTCAGTTTACCCAGATCCATTGGAGGAATCAGTGCCTATGGCAGCGGTAGCCTTAGGAATTAATATTTCTTAAGTAATAAGCCTTGAAAGTCACAATAGGAATGAATATTTCTTAAGTTATAAGCCTTGAAAGTCCAAATTACTCCTCGATCTATGGGCTGCAGAATGGATATTGTGTCTGCAGGCATGAAAACAGCATTCATCTCCATTTGAGCTCTTGGGTGACCAGGTGCATTGTCAATGAGCAGTAACGTTTTCAAAGGAATCTTTTTTTCTGAGCAGTAGGTCTCAACAGTGGGCTTGTGATATTCAGTAAACCAGTTTGTAAACAGATGTGCTGTCATGTAGGCTTTGTTGTTCCACTTGCAAGGCGTGAGTGGCAGAGTGGATTTAGCCTAATTCTTAAAGGCCATAGGATTTTGGAGATGGTAGATGAGCACTGGCTTCAACTGAAAGTCAGCAGTTGTATTTGCCCCTAATAAGGGAGTCAACCTCTCCTTTAAAGCTTTGAAGCCTGGCATTGACTTCTCTCTAGCTATGAAAGTTCTAGATGACAGCTTCTTCCAATAGAAGCCTGTTTCACCTACATTGAAAATCTGTCATTCAGTGTAACCACCTTCAGAAGTAACTTAGCTTAGATCTTCTGGATAACTTGCTGCAGCTTCTACATCAGCACTCATTTGCACTTTGATGTTTCGGAGATGGCTTCCTTCCTTAAATCTCATAAACCCACCTCTGCTGGCTTCAGACTACTTCTGCAGCTTCCTCGCCTCTCTCAGCCTTCATAGGATTGGAGAGAGTTAGGACCTTGCCCTGGATTAGCCTTTGGCTGAAGGGAGTGTTGCCCCTTGTTGAATCTGCTGTCCAGACCACTAAAACCTTCTCTCTATCAGCAATAAGGCTGTTTCATTTTCTTACAGTTTGTTCACTGGAGTAGCATTCTGAATTTCCTTTAAGAACTTTTCCTGTGTGTCTACAACTTGGCTAACTGGTCCAGGAGGCTGAGACTTTAGCCTGTCTCAGCTTTCGACATGCCTTCCTCACTAAGCTTAATCATTTCTAGCTTCTGATTTTAAGTGAGGGGTGTGTGATTCTTCCTTTTGCTGGAACATAGAGGCCATTTTAGGGTTTTTCATTGGCCTCTCTTCAGTATTTTTGTGTCTTAGGGAATAGGGAGACCCAGGGAGAAGAAGAGAGATGGGGGAATGGCTGGTTCATGGAGCAGTCAGAACACACATTTACTAAGTTCATTTTATTATATAGGTATAGTTTGTAGCATCCCCAAACAGTTATAATAATAACATCAAAGATGACTGATCCCAGATCATCATAATAGATATAATAATAATGAAAAAGTTTGAAATATTGCAAGAATTACCAAAATATGACGCAGAGACACAAAGTGATTGGCTTAAAGTAGGATTGCCACAAACTTCCAATTTGTAAAAAATGCAGTATCTGTAAAGTACAATAAAGAGAAGCACAAAAACAAAAAACAAAACAAAACAAAACAAAAAAAACACAAGGTATACCTGTCCCTGAATTTTTGGTCACATCTCTTGATTATTTTCTCAGAAGGATTTCTAGAAATAAGATTCTTGGATCAAGGCTTTTTAATAGCTTTTGACATATATTTAGTATGGCAAGAATTATTAAAGTTTGCATCTTAGTCCCTAATCCCTTTGCTGAAGCACTAATATAGTGACAGATGCCTGAGTGTGTCTGAAGTGTCTCATTTTTTGGGAAAATTTCCTATACCCCTCAAATGGGGAAGGGATTATTGGGGTACCTGGCTGGCTCAGTTAGAGAAGCATGTGACTCTCTTGATATTGGGGTTGTGAATTCAAGCCCCATGTTGGGTGTAAAGATTACTAAATAAAATAATAAAGATAAAAAATTCAGGGGTGGGGAACCTGGGTGGCTCAGTCAGTTAAGCATCTGCCTTCGGCTCAAGGCATGATCCCACAGTCCTGGGATTGAGCGCTGCATTGGGGGTCTCTGCTCAGTGGGGAGCCTGCTTCTCCCTCTCCCACTGCCTGCTGCTCTGCCTACTTGTTCTCTATGTCTCTATCTGTCAAATAAGTAAAATCTTAAAAAAAATCTTTGGGGATGCTTGGGTGGCATAGTCAGTTAAGCATCTGAATCTTGATCTCAGCTCAGGTCTTCATCTCAGGGTCATGAGTTCAAGCCCCACTTTGGGCTCCATGCTGAGTGTGGAGCCTATGAATAGATATATAAAAATCTTTAAAATGCTCTTGTTGGGGCATCTGGGTGGCTCAGTTGGTTAAGCATCTGCCTTTGGCTCAGGTCATGATCCCAGGGTCCTGGGACTGAGCCCCTTGTTGGGCTCCCTGCTCCACCGAGAGCCTGCTTCTCCCTCTGCCTTCCCCCTGCTTGTGCTCTCTCTCTCTCTCAAATAAATAAACAAAATCTTAAAAACAAAAAACAACAAACAACTCTTGTCATCCTCAGCCCTATTGAATGGCAGACCTAAATCTGGGGGTCTGTCCTGTGTGGGGGTCTTGCCGGTTTCCTTGACCAGAGCATACTAGTACCAGAATGTGGGCCCTGGAGGTCAGGTGGCTTCCTATTACTTTGCATTGACTAAGGGGCCAGCCTTCTTTATTACAACATGGAAAAAAATGCTGTCCTGTTACTTGTCAGATGAGAAATGCATGTGAAAACACATTGACAACTGTGAAGAACTCTATAAATGTAATGTTATTATTAGGGTTACTTTGGATTGGAATAATAATGCTGATATGACTACTAAGATATTATATAATACTTTTGGCACATTAGAGGGTGTTGCTATTTGAATGATGGCGTGGAACTTCAGAGAAGATTTACTCTGGCCTGCTTATTTTACAAATAAGGAGACTGAGGCTCAGAGAACTTAATTTTCCTATCCCCTGTCACATTGAAGAGTACTCCTGGCAGCCAGGTTTCCTCACTTTTCTTTTTTTTTCTTTTTTGCCACATTCGTGGATTTCTACTAGAGCCAAGTACAACAATTAATATCTCGCTCACGTGTGCTTCTAGGGTACTGTTTAATACTTTTTAAAAATTGAGTTATAATTGACATGCATTGTATTAGTTTCAGGTGTACAGTCACAATGATTTGATACTTGTGTGTATTGCGAAATGATCACTAGAATAACTCTAGTTAACATCTGTCACCATACATGACTACGGAGTTTTTTTCTTGTGATGAGAACTTTTAAGATATACTCTCAGTAGCTTTCAAATATGCAATACAATATTATAAACTGTAGTCCCCATGCTGTACATTACATCCCTATGACTTACTTATTTTTTAACTGGAAGTTTGTACCTTTCGACTCTCTCACCGATTTTGCCCACCCCCACGCTCTGCCTCTGGTGACCTGATCTCTGTAGCTATGAGCTTGGGTGTTTTGTTGTGTTTTGTTGGTTTTTTAGAGTCCATATATAAGTGAGATCATAAGGTATTTGCCTTTCTCTGCCTTATTTCACCTAGCGTAATGCTCTCATGGTCCATCTATATTGTCACAAATGGCAAGATTTCTTTCTTTTTCATGGCTGAATAATATTACATTGTATTTATGTTCATATAATGTGCATATGTATATATATAGTGGGCTTGTCATATATGACTTTTATTATGCTGAGGTATATTCCCTGTGTATCCAACATCATAAATGGATGTTGAATTTTGTCAAAAGCTTTTTTTTTTTGCACCTATTGAAATGGTTATATGATTTTTACCCTTCATTTTATGAATGTGGCATATCATGTCACTTGATTCTTTTTTTTTTTTTTTTTAAAGATTTTATTTATTTATTTGATAGAGAGAAATTACAAGTACACTGAGAGGCAGGCAGAGAGAGAGAGAAGGAAGCAGGCTCCCTGCTGAGCAGAGAGCCCGATGCGGGACTCGATCCCAGGACCCTGAGATCATGACCTGAGCCGAAGGCAGCGGCTTAACCCACTGAGCCACCCAGGCGCCCCATGTCACTTGATTCTTAAATGTTGAAATATCCTTACCTCCCTGGAATAAATCCCATTGATCATGTCATATGGTGTTTTTAATATATTGTTGAATTCAGTGTGTTAATGTTTTGTTGATGATTTTTGCATCTATATTCATCAGGGATAATGGCCTGTATTTTCTTTTTTTGTGTTACCCGTGTCTGGTTTTTGTAGGGGGGTAATCCTGGTCTTATAAAATGACTTTTGAAGTGTCCCTTCCTCTTTTAGTTTTTGGAAGAGTTTAAGAAGGATTGGTATTAATTCTTCTTTGAGTGTTTGGTAGAATTTGTTAGTGAAGCTGTCTAGTCCCATTCTTTTTTTTGTAGGGAGTTTTAAAATTACTACCAAAAAAAGTGGTAAAAAAAGACAGCTTCACTAACAAATTCTAATTTGTTTGTTTAGATTTTCTGTTCATGATTCAGTCTTCAAAGGGTTGTATGTTTCTAGAAATTTATCCATTTCTTCTAGGTTATCAACTTGTTGTTATGTAATTGTTCATAGTAGTGTTAATGATCTTTTGTATATCTTTGATATCAGTTGTACCATCTTCTTTATCATTTCTGATTTTATTTATTTGAGCCCTTGTTTTCTTGGTGAGTTTAGCTCAAGTTTTGTTTATATTTTCAAAGAACCAGCTCTTGGTTTTATTGATCTTTTCTATTGTCTTTTAGTCTATATTTCATTTATTCCTGCTGTGCTCTTTGTTATTTCATTCCTTCTACTAACTTTGGGCTTCATTTGTTCTTTTTCTAGTTCCTTATGGTGTAATGTTTGGTTGTTTATTAGAGATTTTTCTTGCTTATTTAGGTAGGCATTTATCATTATGAACTTCCCTCTTAGAACTGCTTTTGCTGCATCTCATAAGTTTTGTATGTTGTATTTTCATTTAGCTCAGGATGTCTTTTGATTTTTTAAAATTTCTTTATTGACCCATCAGTTGTTCAGTAGCATGTTGTTTAGTCTCCACATATTTGTGAATTTTCCAGTTTTCTTCTTGTAATTGATTTCTAGTTTTTGATAGGAAAAGATGCTTAATGTGATTTCAATATTCTTAAATTTGCTAAGAGTTGTTGTGTGGCCCAACATATGATCTGTTTTGGAGGATGTTCCATGTACACTTGAGAAGATGTGTATGTTACTGCTTTTGAATGAGTGGTCTGTTTAGATTTGTCCATCTGGTCTAACATGTTGATTAAAACTCATGTTTCTTTATTGATTCTATGTCTGCATGATATATCTATTGATGTAAATAAGGTGTAAAATATTGATGTAAAAAAGTCCCCTATTATGAGTGTATTTCTGTTCTTCCCCTTAGTTCTCTTAGTAATTGCTTTATATATTTAGGTACTCCTATGTTGGGTCCATAAATATTTTAAAATGTTATTTTTTTTTAGATTGACCCCTTTATCAATATGTAATACCCTTCCTTGTGTCGTCTTATAGTCTTTGTTGAAGTCTATATTGTCTAATGTAAGTATAGCTACCCTAGCTTTCTTTTGGCTTTGATTTGTATAGACTTTTTCCCTGCCTTCACTTTCAGCCTGTGTATGTTCTTCTATCTGAGGTGAGTCTCTTGCAGGCAGCATATAGTTGGATCTTGTGTTTTGTTTTGTTAATCTATTTGGCAACTCTGTGTCTTTTGATTGGAGAATTTAGGCTATTTACATTTAAAGTAATTATTGATAGGTGTGTACCTATTGCCATTTGTTAATTGCTGTCTTGTAGTTTTTTATATCCTTTCTTCTTTTACTCTATTCCTTTATGGCTTGTTAACTTTCTTTAGAAAGTTTAGAGGTATGCCTAGATTTCTTTCTCATTATCTTTTGTGTATCTACTGTATGTTTTTGCTTGTGAGGCTTACATATGATAACCTATGTTTATAAGAGTCTGTTTTAAGTTGATAACAACTTAAGTTTGAATGCATTCTAATGCTTTAATTTAATGTCACATTGTACATCTTTTTATCTTGTGTATACCTACCTAATTATAATAGTTACAGCTATTTTTACTATTTTTGTTAACCTTCATATAGCTTTGTAAGTGATTTAGTCACTACCTTTACTATATATTTACCTTAACCAATGAGATTTATACTTTCATATGTCGTCTTCTTACTACTTAGTACCTTTTATTTTGAGTTTAAAGATGTCCCTTTAGCATTTCTTATAAGGCTGGTTTAGTGATGAAGAACTCTAGCTTTTGCTTGTTTAGAAAACATTCTTTATTTCCTTCAATTCCAAATGATAATTTTGTTGGGTAGAATATTCTTGGTTGAAAAGTGTTTTTCTTTTGACATTTCAAATATATCATGTCACTCTCTTTTGGCCTGCAAAGTTTCTGCTAGAAAATCTGCTGATAGTCTTCTGCTAGTTCCCTTATATATAACAAGTTGTTATTCTCTTGCTGCTTCTAAGAGTCTCTCCTTGTCTTTAGTGTTTGATATTTTAATCTTAATATCTTGGTGTATGTCTCTTTGGATTTATCTTCTTTGAAATTCTCTAGGTTTCCTGGATCTGGATATCTGTTGTTTTTCCCAGATAGGGAAGTTTTCAGATATTATTTCTTCAAATAAGTTTTCTGCCTCTGTCTTTCTTCTCTTTCTGAGACTCCTGTATTACCAGTCTTAGTCTATCTGGTGGCATTCCATAAGCCCCTTAAACTATCTGTACCAGAAGAATAAATGAAACAAGATGGGATTGGGAGGGAGACAAACCATAAGTGACTCTTAATCTCACAAAACAAACTGAGAGTTCCTGGGGGGCGGGGGGTTGGGAGAAGGGGGGTGGGGTTATGGACATTGGGGAGGGTATGTGCTTTGGTGAGTGCTGTGAAGTGTGTAAACCTGGCGATTCACAGACCTGTAACCCTGGGGATAAAAATATATGTTTATAAAAAATAAAAAATTAAAAAAAAAACTATCTGTACCTTTTTTCTTTCTTTTTTCTTTTAGGTGTTCTGATGGGTGAGTGTCTCTGCCTTGTCTTCAAGTTCACTTATCCTTTCCTCTCTTTCATATAGTTTGATGTTGAACCCCTCTAGTGTATTTTTCAATTTAGTTACTGTATTCTTCAGTTCTTTGAATTCTGTTTGGAACTTTCTTACATATTTTTTCTTTGTTAAAGCTCTCACTGTTTATCCATTCTTCTCCCAAATTTGGTAAGCATCTTTATGACCATTATTTTGAAAACTTTGTCAGATAAAATACTTATTTCTGTTTCATTCAGGTTTTTTTTCCTGATTTTTATCTTGTCTTTTTCATTTGGAAAATATCCTTTTGTTCTCTCATTTTGCTTGACTCTCTGTATTGGTTTCTGTCCCCTAGATAAAACAGCCACTTCTTCCATCCTTAAAGGGTTGGCCTTATGTAGGAGATAAACCTTCTTGTTCAACCCTGCCCTATCTCTTGGTTGTCTCTGAAATCTTTGTGATTTTCCAAGCAGCCTATTTTATTTTTGAAAGCTCTTAGTAGCTGAGAGTGTGCCAAGACCAGTTGGTGTTCTAAAGGGTAGGATCTCAGCTAGCACCTAGTTTCAAGCTTATTGGAAGCCAGAACATCAGGCAAACGCATTTATTTCTATTTTTATTATTTTAAAAGATTTTATTTATTTATTTGACACAGAGAGAGAGAGATCAAGTGCGCACAAACAGGGGGAGCAGTTTAGGGAGAGGGAGAAGCAGACTCCCTGGGAGTCTCCCAGGGAGACTGATGGGGGGCTTGGTCCCAGGACTCTGGGATCATGATCTGACCCAAAGAGAGACACTTAACTGACTGAGCCAACCAGGCACCCAGGCAACAGCTTTTAAATAATGCTAATATATACAGTGCTGTGGGGCTGGAGGTGTAAATCTTGCTGGCCCCAATGGTCAAACAATCTGGAAGTATCCCCTAGGCAGCAATGACAAAATCAGGGCTCCTTTCTAGGAGATACTCATGAGCTGTAGTGAGGCAGAAAGACAGCACAAAGATGGCATCCCCTGGCCTATGTTCCCTGATTGCACTTCTGTGGCCTCTCGATGTGTGCCAAACCTGAAACCTGCCCCTAAGGTTCAAGTGCCAGGACTAGCAAGTAGGTCTCTTTTACAGAAAGATCAGTGGGTACAGTGTCCTGGATGGTGGCCTGCCAAGAAGTGTCTCTCTGATTGTTACAGTCCTGTGGGACCCAGGAACACAAATGCTCCTAATGACCAGAGTAAGGCCATCAAGGAGTATCTTCTGGGTGGCAGCCACAAAAACTAGGACACCAAATATAAAAACTGGGGTGCCAGGCATGTAAGAGCACCCCTCCAAGAGACTTTAGTGCTCTGGAGCATGGCAGAGGGAGAGCACAAAGATAATGTCTGTTTTTCAAACTCTCAGGAAGGGTTTACAGTCAGTGCTTAGATCTGTGTTTAATTAGAAACCTGCCCTCAGGCTGCAGTTATGATGATAAGATAATAGGCCTCTTTCCAGAAAGATAGAGCTCCTGAGTCTGTTGCTTCTTGCTGTGCTCTGTGGTAGAAGCTGTTTAAGAACTGTTTCTCCATTGATTATAGTCCTGTGGGACCCATGTGCAAAAGCCCCACTAGCTACCAGAGCCAGGCAATCTAGACATGTCCCTTGGTAGCAGCCACAAAAGTCAGGGCACCAGAGAAGGGAATAGGTTCCTTTCTATAAGATATTGGTGAGCTGGAGGGATGCAGAGGGAGAGAACAAAGATTCAACAGCAGTTTCTATTGCCTGGGAGTCCCCCCGTAGGCCAGTATAAGTCGCCGCCAAACTAAAGGTCTGCCTTTCAGGCCAAAGCTCCTGGACCAGGAAATAGGCCTCTTTCTCTGAAAGACTCAGGGTACTGTCTCTGCAGTGCCTTGGGAGTGGTAGCCTGCCAAGAACTCTTGTTCTGATTTTTACAGTCCTATAGGACCCAGAAACGCAAACTCCTAGCCTTCAGAGCCAGGTGATCAAGGGGGTGTTCCCCAGGTCATAGCTACAAAAACTGGGTTCCTGGACATACAAACAAGGGTACCAAATGTGTGTAGAAGCTCCCTTTGGGGAGATATTGGTTCTCTGGAGTGTGTCAGAGGAGGAGTGTGAAGATCATGTGCACTGACTGGAGGAAGGCAGAGGGGGAGTGCAAAGATGGCACTTGGTGAAAAAAGGGGAAAAAAGGAAAAGAGAAAGAAAAGAGAAAAAAGGAAGGAAAAGAAGAGAAATACAGAAGAAAAAAGATGGTGCCTGCTGGCTTCAGCAAGGCAGAGGGAGAGTATGGAAGATGGTGTCTGCCAGCTGGAGCATAAAGATGGCATCTGCAGGAAAGAGAAAAAAAGGAGGAAAAAAACCCAGATGGCATTTGGCTGCTTTACCAAGGCAGAATGAGAGTAGGAAGATGGTGCTCTCCAGCCTTTGTCCCTGGAGAGTATCCTAGCAGGCACCTGTCCCTCAGTTCAGCACTTGAAGATTAGGGAATGAGTGTCACTCACATAAAGTCTGGGCACTTTTCAAAGTGCTGCTTCTGCAGTAGGCCCTGGGGCATGTCGGTCTCTGTGTGTGGGCCCTTTAGGAGACGTCTTTGGCTCACCACAACCCTGCTGGTCTTCAAAGCTAGGTGTTTTGGGGGCTTGCCTCTCAGTTGCCAGTCTTAAAAGTTAGGGTGCCTGATGTGGAGTATAGACCCTTTGCTCCTGTAGGAGAAGCTCCCAGTTTTGATTCCCGGCTGATTGTAAGTCCCCGTACTAGGTGTGGGGTTTATTCATTGTGTCTCAGCCTTTCCTACCTGCTTCGATGTGGTTTCCTTCTTTTCTCAATGAGAAGGGTCCCTCTGCCAGGCTGTAGGTTTTCTTCAGAGGAAATTGTTCCATATACAGCCATGGATTCAGTGCATCTGTGGGAGAAGGTGAATTCAGAATCTTCTGACATCGCCATTTTCCTGTTTAACATTTTAACCAAACACAGGTATTTTTATTAGGTACATAAAGAACTAATGATAATAGTCTTTGAGGAAATTCACCAGTTGTAACCTCAAGCTCTTCTGTCCTGGTGCCCCCATCTTTCTTCTTTATTGCCTTGTGATATACTGTAAACTCATTTCTTGTATTTATTATCTGTGTTCCTCTACTAAATTATAAGAGCCATGAGGGCAGGATTTTTTGTCCCTTTTAATTTCCCAGCACTGAAATCAATGCTTGGCTCATGGTAGCATTTGATAAATATTTATTGAAAAACTGGATGAATAGTTCCTGAATTAGGAATAAGATCTTTGAATCGGGGATGGAGACTGGGATCTAATTCCAGTTCCTAATTGCTGTATGAGCTTGGGCAAGTCTGTCTTCTCTTTGGGTCTCCTTTTAGCATCTGTAAAATAAAAGCATTGACTCTCTTTAGTTTCTTCCTAGCTCGAAAATTTCAAAGTTTTGTGCGTTCTTAGTTTTCAAATACTTAGTAGTAATAGAAGTATTTTTTTGTTTTATTTTCAAATAAAATTGTATGCAGAATCTCAAAATGTAAAACAGAAGTGGAACTGTTCTGATTGAATTGGGAACAGGGAAAGAAACACGGGGGAAGGGATAATAAAGCCTTACCACTTGGCTGCCTGCTGGCAGGTCCGCTGTTCATGGTAGCCCCTGGGTTGCATCCAGGGAACACCGGGCTCTGTAGGACACAGTTTGAAAACCCTTTCTCTGGATTAAGTGAGAAATGGGAACTGGGTCATATCTCTGAGTAAAATTTTGTTTGTGCTCAGATGTGGATTTGAAAGAGAATGTTGAATAATGAGAAAAAGTGTTAGATGGTGGACTTCTGGATGGAGTTTTCTTTGTATAATTTCCTCTATTATTATACAAAAATAAAACTGGGATAAAAATTTCAATTATGTGGTTTTATTAGAAACTCATGTGGTTGAGGTTACTTAATAAATGTTGGTCTCTAGTTCCTTTATCTTCTAGGCCTACCAGTTTCAAGTAGTCTGAGGTCTAGAGATCTGTTTGTTTTGTAATTGCCAGAGGATTAAGGGTCTTTGTGAAGTTTTTACATTAAGATTCCCAGTCCTCGCCCCACTATTAGTCCCAACACATTGAAGTGGACCATTGTAGTTAATAGTAGAACTAATTTTTAAGCCCTGGGTCTCACTTGGAGGAGAGCAGTCAGATATGTGGGTTCAATAGGACAGTGAATTAAATGACATAGGCCATTTCTTTTCTCCTGAATCTGTAACTAGATTGAACTCTGTCTGGCCTACCAGCTGGGAAGCAAGCTAAGCTAATATTTGTCTAGCTCTGTGATCTGAATTGTTTGAAGGATGGTTTGGCTTGTTTGAATTTGAGTATCCCCTAATAATCAGGAGAGATCGAAAGCTCTTGTTTTGTCGAGTACATATTTACCATGTATTATATTGCCTTTTATTAATATAGCAGCTAAAGAAACATTCAGAGTAGATTGTCTATAGACTCATTTGATTGATATTCTTTTCTGAATAAAGAGCAGTGATATATGTATCCAGACAATACCTTTCATTCAAGGATCTCAACACATAAAAAAGGTGTTTTGCTTAGTCTTTTTCATTATTCATTTTATTCGAAAATCACTTGAATTTTGTTAGTTTCATGAGCATGTTGCACCTGTATATTTCAAAGAAGTTACAAGCATAGAGGTACCACCCTTAGTAGAAACTTTCTTGTGGTTGTTTTCATAGGTAAAGCAGAGCCGTGTGTTGATAGCTCTTACTTATTGCCCCAACCTAATGGGCCCATTTGTTGCTATGGTAACTCTAGCATCATTTGGGATTATTCAAACTCGATTTTTCCAAAGACGCTTATTTTGATGATCCAAAATTTGAGGATCCAACCACACTGAGAACAATTTTTGAGTGTTTCTACCTGCCCACCTTGATATTTGCAATCCTTACAATAGGGTGTTTTTCTTTGTCTAATTTTAAAAGCTTTTAAAAGCAGTTTGTTTTTCAGTAGAAGTTTTGTTTGCTTCCTTGTTTCATTTGAATTTATGGGAATCTTGGTACTGTCTCATAGTAACAGCTCCTTATTTTTTTCATGCGCTAATCACAACAATTTAGTGAATTATGGCAAAGATTATTGTGTCGTTTTATGTATGAGGAAGCTGAAGCCTGGAGAGCTGGAGTGACTTTCCTGGTTTGGTGGATGGTAGTGGCTGAGCAAATACTAGAACCCAGGTCTCTTGATTCCCAGATTAGTGCTCTTCCCAATAGAGGTCCAACTCAAGGCTTATCATTTTTCCCCCCCTTCAATTTGTCATTTGGATGTCTCAAGATGACATTAATCAATCAATAAAGATTAAAATGAGAGAAAATCAATGGGAACCAGTAGTGAATTGAAACAACATTATTAAATTTACAAACTTCAAAGCCCAGAGAGTTGTTTACATTGTTAGATATTAGAAATGAACTATCTTTAGATGGGTTTATGATTAACCACGAGTGTCTTTTCCTTTGTGGTCTGTAGAACCACAGGTCATCTCTACAGGAAATTTGCTTTTTCAGTAAAGCTGCCTTTTCATTATTACTGTGTTCCTCAGTAGTTAACATTTTGTGGTCTGCTGGAGGAAAAATTGCATTTGGACCATAAAATTAAACCTAACTTGACATTGAGTTTCATTCCAGGAAAACAGATACTTTAAAATCAAATGTATTGTCTTAAAATTTAGTTGCAGTGAAATATTAACGTGTAGTCTTTGTCATCATGGGTACTTTTTATTGGTTGTTCCCACAAGTTAAACTGTACAATACTGCTAGTTAAGATCACTGACTGAATTAACGTGCGTAGAAATAATCCACTGCCCAATACCCTCTCTTTGCCTCCCCTACCCAGCCTGAAGTTGTTCTGTATCGCTGTTCCCCCCTAAAGAAGTAACTGTACAGGAAAAGACAAATAAAACTAAAGCTTTTGGACAGCAACTAAGCTGTGCTGGGTTCCTTTCCCCATGACTTAATATTCCTGCATTTCCTCTTCTCTCCTTGGGCTGATCCAACCATCCTTTTCTCTCTTTTGTTATTCAGAGCTCAGCAGATCCTACTTTAAACAGTCTCTTTCTCATACATACTCATGCATTTCTTTCTCCCTCTTACTTTTAATTGTCCCTTCATTTTTTTAGATTTAGTGACCACACAACATTTATTGCTCCTTGTTTGTTTGCTTTCTATCCTCCTATTTATGGTTCCTCCCAGAACCAAGTGGTGTTAATGGTGGCTGCTAGGTCTGCGAGGCCTGGTGGTGAATGTGTGCGAACGCCGTCTGCAGTGATGGGCTGTCAGCTCAAGGGACTGAACAGGCTGTAATATTAGGAAATGAAGTACCACACAGGGAAAGGCCTAGGGCCTTGGCCTCCGAGGCTCCTGAATTTGTGCAGACAGTCCCTTCTGCATCAAGGCCAGCACTTCTGTCTCTTTCTTCCTTCTCTAATAAGCCTACTTTTCCCAGGTATGATTGAAGATATTTTTAAAAACCAATTTCTTACCCAATTTTCTTGTTTTTCCGCTAGGTTTAATGGGCAACTTAGTTCTCTACCATTTTTACGGCAGAGGTACAGCAGTTTGGATCAGTTTGGATGCTCTAAGGTGGTGGCTCTCAAACTGAAGCATGCATCAGAATCCCCTGGAGGACTTGTTAAAACAGAGTGCTGGGCATTTCCAACTCAGTAGTTCTGGGGTGGAGCTGAGAATTGAAGTTCTAACAGGTTCCCAAGTGGTATTGATGCTGATGGTCTGGGGCTGCAGTTTGAAAACTGCTGCCCCGGGATTATGTAGCCTTTATGGTGTGGACATGGGGCAGTGCTTTGCAATCTGCTCTTTGGCCTGAGTGCTTGCACCTGCTGCCCCCTGGCCTGTGAACTGGCTTCTGCCACTTTTTCTTCCACGGCTGCAACCACTTGACCTGGAGCCTCATACTTTAAGGACAGAAAGTGCACTTTATCACCGTTTCTCCAGCCCTGAAAAGAATAACTAGGCTATATTAAAAGGTACTTAGTGGATGTTGGGTATGTGTTTGCAGATGAGGGTGGGTATTGTTGCAAGGCAACAAGCCTGGGATACTGAGTGTCATTTATAGTATTGTTTCCATAAGGAAAAGGCTCTGGGTAAGGAATGGGTTACGTTGCTCTGTGTGGCATTATTTGTTTCCAAAGTAGGCATATCTGTTTGCCCCCATGTTCCTTCTGATAGGTTTTTTTTTTTCTTCCGTGCAAGTCAGCAATTCATTATAGGTATTACTATTATAATGGAAACAAAGACAGGAGAAACTTGTTTTCTGGGTAAATTTTATTTGGCAATTTTAATGACTGTCTTTATAATGATCTAGTTGTCTTAAAAAAAAAAAAAGGCAGAAGATAGGTTTAAATACCTAAGCAAGTGACAAATAGTAGCTGGTTCAGGGGAGCGCCTGTGATAGTATCTGGTAAATTGCAAATGCGGAAGAAGCAGGTGCAGTGCTGAATCCGGAGACTAAATAGGCTCAGGAAATACTGTATTAGCTCTTCCTTCTGACCATTTACCCACTGTGTAATCGAGAGTGCAACTGAGCAGCAGATCAGTGGTGTGCATGATTGAAAAGTTCTCCTGCTGCCCACTGATTATAGCTGGTCGGCTTGCATCTAGAATCTCAGATCTTTAGTGCTGCAAGGGCTCCTAGGATTCGTCCTAGTCCAACCCGTTCCATTTACAAATGGTAAAATGAAGCCTTGGTAAGCGAAAGATTTGCCCTACAGCATGAGTCTAATAGGTGGCAGATTTTGGACTTGAGCCCTGTCCTCTGCTCCTAGGCCGAGCCCTCCTCCCTTTGCATTGTGCTGCCTTTCTCCTTGCTGGGCTTACTTACAGTCTTACTCAGAGATTGTGGCCCACATGTAGACCTTTGGTTTCCCTCTAGTTTCCTAAGGACAGCATAGTTGGGGAGGAGAGTCACGTCTGCTTCTGTCTGAATGCTTCAAAGGCCATCTTCTGGTGTGAGGGATGGGCCGGGTCCCTACCATTTTCTCCTCTAGTTGCAGCCATTTGATCTCCACCTGCAGGCTCCTTCTAGGGCCCAGAACTGTACTTCAGTCACAGAGATTGAAGAAGCTTGTGTTCAGAGCCTGTGAGTCAGTAAGATGTCATCTGAGTTGCTACCCCTGTATTGACCTGCCCCAGTTCCTGTCCTGTTACCCTGAGCCTGATTCTGCCTTGATAATCGATCAGTTACTATAGCAAGACTGGGGTCTTGCCTTGTTGTTCATTATTTCTTCACTAGAGAGGAGTCGCTCGGGGTAATGGAGTAATATTTGTTGAGCATCAGGTGAGACCCCCAGAGGAAGAGGCATTTAAGCTGAAACCTGTCTCATAGCATGAAAAGGCCTTATACCTTGGACCTGAAGGAAGCCTAGTGCAGCAGGAACATAGTGTGCAGTTGTGGGCTGATGTTCTGCTACTAGAAATCCTCCTTGTGCTGCCTTGCACATTCCCTGGCATGTAATGGGTGAATGTTTGCTGACTGAATGCATGAAGAGAGGAAACGGTAAATGACTGGCAATGCTGAGAGCTCGTTTTGTTTCTTATATAATAACATAAGTTACCTTGGCATGATTCATGGCGCCGAACAGCTTTTTCCTCCAGCATCTCTTATCTTTCTGTTGTTTTGGGTTTCCTTGCTCTATTTTGAATGCCCTCACACGTGTCCTGCCTTTCCTTCACAGCCATGGGGTGTCTTCCTGCCTCAAAGAGCAAAAGCTGAGCTGCCCTATTATCCTCTTCGTGGCTGCCTTGAGCATGAAGTTTGAAATAGCGTCAGTGATTTGATTTTTTTCCTTTGGGGATCTGGCAATTGAAAATAAATGTAGAAAGAGCCCCAAAGGAGGTTTTTCTTGGGGGCATGAGAGATGACAGGACCAGATATTGGTGCTCTTTGACAATGCAGAGTTATGTAAGGAGTTGAAAAATAGAGGCTATTCCACCAAAGTCAGCTTGCCTTAGTTTAATGCTTTTATATTCACAAAAGTGGGTGGCCCGGAGTGGTTCTATAACTCCACTATTTGCAAATTCCTAATGCCTGACATAGAGAAGTAGCATTCTATAGATCGGGGTTTAACAAATGTTAATTTAAACAATGACCCATGTGCGGAGTACTTTCACATTGTATTTAATAGGTAAAATATAAAGAGTATCCCATTTCTAAAGAATCCATTTCTGACCTAACAGTTCCGGTAAGAGGAGCACAGAACATTGCAGAACCTGAAGGAGGGTGAGAACAGTGTACTTGTTAGTAGACATGGGTCCAGAAAAAATTCCTGGCCAATTCGAATCTCCGTTTTTTCCAGAGTTAACTCTCCCAGACCTCTGAGGCCTTCTCTTTTCTCTTCTAGTTTCCAGACTGAGTAGGAGGCCAGGTTCCCAATGAGTTTGAATTCCAGTCTTGACAGACACTGATAAAACTGAGTAAATAATCTTTGGTCCTTGTTTGGTTTTCATTGATCGATTGACTGATTGATTCACTTACTCATGAAACCTTGAGTAGAAGTTGAATGACTTCTATGTGTAGGCTGCCATGGGTATAGAGACATGTTTTAAAGGACTGTCCTCAAACTCTCATAGTTCATGGGGGAGACAGATAAGAGCATGTGATAGGAGATGAGGTGGGGAGTGTTGGAGGGGACCCCTAGTGTGACAGTATGGTCAGAGAGGGCATTCTAGAGGAGGTGAATCTAAGAGGTCCACCAGGGGTCAGCTCTCAGTGATGACTCCCAAAGTTGAGCCACCATACCCACCCTAAGTAAGAATTGGGGCAGGCCATCATCCGTTCAGTTCAGTACTCTGAGTAATCTTGCCTGTGTCTCCACCACAATAAGCATAAGGCTGTTTGCAAAGGATAATCAGGAGGCCTGGTGCTTTTTCCTCTGGATTCTGTATAAGGTTTAGAGGTCTTGAAGATTGTTTTTTTCAGGCTGAATATAGCCATAGCCAGTGGCTTATGGAGAATATTATAGTCACATCTCTCCTTGAGATTTCTGACAGAGTTGTTTGGGGAGACCAGGTGGTCAGAAATCCTTGCAGATGCAAGATGTAGGTATGGTGTGAGCCTGCTGTTTTAAGGGGGAAGAGGGCTTTCGGCAGGTGCAGTGAGAAGCTTCAGAGCTGGGCTCTGAGGGTCACATATTATTTTTTCACAGTGTGCTTAAGATGTAAAATGGACACTGACAAAGAGAGTGCCTCAAGAAAGGGGCCCCTTTCTGAACTGCTGGTGACCTGCACGGTCATCAGGTCCAAGTCTGGCCTCCTCTCCCTTCCCGTCCATCTCCCTCCCTCCTTTCTTCCTTCCTTCCTTCCCTCCCCCGCCCTCTCCATTGCTAGGAAGACAGGCAATGGAGATAGAGCGCTTGCATACTGGATGATGTGGCCATGCAAACAGATAAATAATTCTGCAGTGTGCAACAGAGTCCCATCCCAGAGGAGCAAGTGGTGCCTCTCATCCGGAGGGAACTGGGCCAGGCAGGGAGGCTGCCTCCCAGGGCCACACAGCACATTAGCATAGCCTCAGGACTAGAACAGAGGGCTTAGGAGGTTTTCTCTGCTTATATTCAAAGCCTCACCGGCCAAAATTAGACTTTCTCAGCTGGATGTTCACCAGGCCAGAAGCTGGTCTTCTCCCTGGACGGTGGAAACAAGGGCCAGGTTTGTTTAGTCTTTGCTAAACTCCCTGTCTGTGCTTCTCCCCTTCTCTTTCTGCCCCGGGGGACTGACTGTGCGGGTCTGTGACCCTCAGGTTGTGGCCCTCTCCCCACTCTAGCCTGCTGCATTGGCCCTGGGCAGTGTTACTGTGAGTGTGGTCTTGTTCATGGGATTCCTGCCGAGACCGAAGTTCTGGTAGGTGAGGACCAGGCAGGAGACAGGTGGGGCAGGGAGAAGTGCTGTGGTTTCAGAGGTGACCTCTTTGCTGATTTTAGAGCTCTGTTCATTGCAGGCTGGGAGGATGCCAGCACAGAAGGAGTTCTGGAGTCACTACGGCTTGGGTCCTGGTTAGACTTCCGTGCATAATTAGTATTTTTAAAGTCATTTTATCTAAAGACTTCAAATTTAGAGACTCTAAGTACTTGAGAGATCTTTTATGGATCACAGCTGAGTCTAAAAGGATCCTGCAGCATCTCCCCCCAGCCTGTACCACTGGCCAGCTGCTTCTAATCACTCCAGCAAAGTCCTGTGACTGGCTCATTCTTCCAGCTTCTTGCAGAAGAGGTCGTGCTCTGGGTTGGCCTGGTCTTTCTGAGGAGCTGCAGAACGATGCGTGCCACACTTCGGCATGCATGCAACATCCCTCAGGGATCTTGTTAAAATGCAGATTCTGATTCCGTAGTTCTGGTCAGTAGGTCTCTGTGCATCCCAGGTGATGCCAACGCTGTCGTCTCAGAGCCACATTTTCAGTAGCAAGAAAATTGTGGCATGTCAGGCACAGATGGGTCCGAAGAAATGGGTCGCCAGATGAAAGCGTGAAGGAGAATATTAGAGACCTAGGCAAGGAGAGGGATTCACCTGAGGTCACACAGCAAATTGATAGAAAAGACCAGGGCTAAACCTTAGTGCCCATTTTCTCCCTTTGTGTCAGGTATGCTTTCCCTCTGCTGATCTGGAAAAAAGTAGCAAAAAAGAAGTAAAGACGTAGAAATCAGGTTTCCTATTTGCATTCTCAGGTTTAGAGCAACCTCGTAGAGCTGAACTCTGGTGAGTTGTAGTCTAGGCCTAACCGGGGCCCTTCTTTCTTGGGTTTTAGTGAGACATTTTCTGTGTCCACCTCTGGGTCTTAAACAGAGCTTCTCTCGTACCACTCTTAGTGTTCAGCCGTGCTTGTTGGACGGAGCTGAGTCCCTTTCATGCTGGTGCCAGAAGGTGCCAGATGGCCCCAAGTGAATCTTAGACTGAACTAACTCTCAGACTCCAGGAGCGAAAGATGGGGCTAGGATGCTGAGCCAGGCTGCAGACTGCAGAACTGGCTTAGCCCTTCTGCTCTTAGCATACGCTCATTGGCGAAGGGGACGTACTGGGAATAGGGTGGGTAAGTTTGACCCAGAGATCCTTCTGGGAACAGCACAGCAGCCAGAGGACATGGCAAGAAGCAACAGTACTTTTGTCCATTAAGGAGGTCCTGTGTGCGGGGTGGGCATGGGTAGGCATGGGAGCAGAGGGTTTGCAATCATCTAGGCAAGTGGGCAAACTTCTCATTCTACAAATATTTATTTTGTACCTGCCACGTGCTGGAGGCTGAGCTGTGCACTGGGAGATATAGAGATGCATTTCTAGGAGCTCTGGTCTCTGGGGGCTCCTGGGATTCTGCATTAAGATAGTCTCTTGGAGTAATAGTAATAGTAAGAGTAAGCAGAGTAAGCAGCACTCTGGTCTTGATGGAATGGGTCACTAGATGCGGATTCAGACAGAGAAGACAGGGTCATAGTTACTGGATCTCTGGCACGAAGCAGGGCCTGGTTCCCAGAATAAGGCACGATGCTTAGTGATAAAAACCAAGGAACAAGGTCAGAACAGGAAGGACAGCATATTGAATTTGCTTCTGAGTTGCTAAACTCAGAGACTTTAAACTTTTCTGAACTAAGGACAGTACTGACTGGTCAGGGCTGGTCTAGGGCTGAGCCTGTAGGTAAAGGTCAGCTGGCGAGGACATGGCACGAGGCACTCTGATACCAGAAGGATATAGCCACGCAGGCTTGCCATCTGTTCACCTGCCTTGGCCCTGGTTGCAAGAATCATCTTATTCTGTGGTTATGGAGAATAAGGTTCTGGAAACTTCACATGATCAGGGCCCCTGGAATAGCAGAGGTGGCAAGAGGCCCTGCTTCCTACCCACATGTATACTAACATGCCCCAGGTCTCTCGGGGCTGAGATGTTATTAAGTGTCTCCTGATGGAGGTGAGTGACTAATGAATACTTCAGTGGGGGAAAATACTGGGTGAACGGGTACCTGGTTTGAGTCCACAGCCCAGGCTGCATTTGAAAGTGATATCCAGTGACTGAGCTGAAGTGGTGCAGTGTCCTTCCTGATGGTAACAAAGGCAAACAAAGGTCTGGCCCCTGGTAGGCCCTCAGTAAATATTTGTTGACTGAAGTGCTTTGTAGTTTGTAAAACACTTCCAAATACATGCTTTCCCCCGACCCTGTGAGATAGGTAGAGCGTTATATCTGATACTGAGGAAGACGAGGCTCAGGGTGATCCCACCGCTGGTCAGTGGCAGAGCTGACACTAGACTTCCGGTCTTCTGAGTCTCTTTCTAGTGTTCTCTCCTTGAAGACACTGTCTGAAAGCTCATGCAGGTGTTGCTAGGGATATTGCTGTTGTACATTTGATTTTTGGTACATATTAAACAGATACTGTTTTTTAATGCGAAAACTTTTTTTTTTTTTTTTTTAAAGGAAATGTGCCTCTCTGTGTGCATCTTTACCAAATTGAGCCCCTGGGTGTCTTTATTTTTAATAAGGAAGAAACACTTGGGTCTGGAACAGCTGAACCAAGCACCATTGCTGCCTACTCATTAGCTCTGTCTAATTAGATTGAAACCAAGGAAGGAAGCAGCAAAGGCAACCATTTTGTGTTGAGCAGGAATGGTCATGTATGGCCTTGAACCCTCCTTCCCTTTCTCCCCTTTCCAGGAGACCGTTAGAATGCAGCTCCTTTCACGGGAATGTAGTAGATTTCTATTGCAGAGAAAGACAGAAAGACAGAGTGGGGGGAAGTGGGAGGAGGGGGAGAGAGATAGGGAGTAGGAGAGAGGGGGAAAAGTGTGGAGAGACTAGAGGAAGGGGGGAGGGGAGGGGGCAGGCAGAGGCACTGTGTGTGTGTGTGTGTGTGTGTGTGTGTGTGTGTGTGTGTGTGTGTGACAGACATACAGACACACTGATTTCTGGGACCCTAGAGACTTTATGAGTCATTGTATCTTTTTGTCGGCACCCAGGCATGTAGGGCAAAGAGACTATTGTTTTTTCTTTAAGAACAAACTAGAATGTAAGCCATTTCTCTGAAGTACTTGAAGGACCTTGGGTTCCCGTAAATAGCTTTAAAAAAAAAAAAAAAAAGTACACCTGAAAGGTTTTGTTACTAAAACTCGGGCCCCAAGTTTGCCGTGAGTGGGAAAATGCTGGCCCCCATCCCAGGCCTGTTGTAGGTGGTTTTGCCCAGTGGTGACTGTGACCTCTGGGCCTGTTCAGCCCAGTCACAGCTTTCGGCTGGAATTTTCCATATTCGTGCTCCTCAGTTGTTGAACAAATTGTGAGGCAGGCAATATGGAGAGAAGGGGATTTAGCTAACTCACAGAGCCACACTTTAAATGAAGGAGACTTGGGGAGCTCCAGGGGCCATGTGCAGTTTTTCTGAGACTCAGTTTCTATCCAACTCCTTAATCTGGCTTGCTTTGCTTCCCCCCTCTCATCACCCCATTCCCTCCCACACCCCAACCCACATCAGCTCCCTTCTTTACCCTGTTCCTCATAGCCTTACCCCCTTTGCCCACCTTCCACAAAGCCATCAGAATGCCTGTGCCTTTCCCTCCCCACTCAGAAGCCTGCTGTGGCTCTCCGCTGTGTTGCAGGAGAAGCCCATCTCCTCCGCAGAGCATGCTGGGAGCTGTTGGCTCTTTTTTTTTTTTTTTTTAAAGATTTTATTTATTTATTTGACAGAGAGAGATCACAAGTAGGCAGAGAGGCAGACAGAGAGAGAGAGGAGGAAGCAGGCTCCCTACTGAGCAGAGAGCCTGATGCGGGACTCGATCCCAGGACCCTGAGATCATGACCTGAGCTGAAGGCAGCAGCTTAACCTGTTGGCTCTTTCTGATCTCTGTAGCCTGTGTTACCACTGCTCCCGTGGACAGACCCTGCTTGCACCCAGACTTGCAGTTCCCAGACACACCAGACTCTCTCCCGCCTGTGTGCTGTTGAAAAATGCTATGCCTTTGACTGGAGTTTAGGTCTTCAGATTTTAAGTCCAATGTTATCAGCCTCCTCTGAAATTCTCTGTATATACCCAGGCAAAAGTAGGTGTGCTCTCTCTTTTCTGCTCTTTGAGTAATACAAATATATTCCTGCTGTATTGTCACATAATTCTGTAGCAGTTTATGAGAACGTGATGTCTTACCCCTAGTTCATCAAGCATTTGCTCACTGGCCGTTTTGGACTACCCCTACCGCCTAACTATGGTTCCGCACTAAATCAGGCCTTGGCTAGGTAAGAGCTTTACGTACATTGCTCATTTCATCCTGGTATTCCATTCATTGCTATTCTATCAGGTATAGAGGTTATCATTCTCTCTATTCTGTAGTCTAGAAATTGAGGCTGAGAGAGCTATATGACTTGGCAAGATCACAGAGTTGGGAATTGGTAGATCTGGGACTTGTGGTGGACACTTTGCTAGGAGCTGTAGACATAATGTTCACTATGACATAATCTCTACCCTCAAGGATTGTGGTCTGGAAGGTGGGACAGGTAAGTTAGAATGATACAGTGCTGAGGAGGATCAGGGTGCTTTGTGGGGGGAGGGTTGCTGGGGCGGTGTGTTTACCCACTCTGGCATCCCCAGCACCTAGCACAGTGTCGGATTATCTGCTCCTGGGACCAGGACTCTGTGTCTCTGTCACCCTTTCTTCCACTCTCCATGCTTTCATCTGTTCTGCCACAGCACCTTCCTTGACATGGAGTCTGGAGTCTGTACTACCTGCACCCTGGGCCACCCCATCCACACAAGCTGCCCTGGTGTGTGAGAGATATGTGGGAGAGCGAGAAGGTTTCTGGAACCAGGAGTCTCTGGAGATTGCCTGCGCTCAGCTCATTTGTCATTGCCTAGGCTTCCTGGAGCGTTTCCATCCTAGGAAATTTTTTTTTGGCCTCAAGACAGAACTTCTAAGAACATGTCCCAGGATTGGGCCCTCTGGCACCGTGTATCTCTCACCCCACCAGTACTGGCCGGACTCTGCTGTTTGCTAGAGTCTGTGGCACTCACAGAGTGGAGGGTGCTGGGACGTGGCCCCTGCTTTCCAGGAGCTCAGGATCCAGTAGCTGGAGCCAGGTGAGGGGCAGAGGGCTGGCTAGCCTTGTGGGGGACCGTGGGCCTACAGCAGCGCTGGACCAGTAGACAGGAAGGAGCTGTGAGAGGAGAGGAGGGTCACATGGGCAGGGTAACAGGCCAGCCTCACAGGTGAGTCAGCTAGGGAGGAGCACAGACAGAGCTGTGACCTGGTGAGGTAGACTGTCTGAGGTCCAAGTGAAGAAAGGTGTGAAAGGACTGGGGTCCTTACCTGAGGCTCTTCCCATTCGGATAACTCCCAAACAGAAGTGACCAACCAGGCCGAGGCCCCAAAGGATACCATTTTGATCTGAAATCAAAAGAGGTGAACCCAGCACCCAGCCAGGAAAACATTCTAATGTTTCAGAGGCACAAAGCAAAGGACTAAAGGGACTGGGAAGCAAAAAATAAGAAGCCCCTCCTGTGTGCATTGTGCCCAGTTATTAAATCATGTGTGTGTTATTTAATTTTCCCAACCACGCCATGGACTGGCCTCAACACATGAGGAAGCGGGGACTGAGAACCACGAAGCTGGCCAACAGGAGATCAGTATTTGAGGCCAGGGGAGGCCCCAGAGCTTCACCTCAGTGTGCTGCCTCTTCCTAAGGGACTGACAGATATACTTCGGGAGACGTTGGCCCAAATCTTAAGTGCCACACAGGAAGTCCCAAACTGGACAGTGTGAAAATGTCAACCAAGGAGCAAAAAGTTGTTAATGAGCTCTTTGCCAGCCTGGGCTGTTCTACCTTGAAAACACCCACGATTTCCACAGTGTCAGGCTCTTGATACGTCCTCTTCCCTCCTCTGCCCAGGACTGCTGCTCCCAAGGGTTCTGCAAGAGCTCTGGGTAATCATATGAGCCTGTGACTTCTAAGGGGGCCCTCCAAGTGGCCCTGTCTGTTGGGGCCTTGATGAATGACCCCAAGACAATGTAGGCTGACCTGCCAGAGTCTTCTCTGTGAGTATGTGTGAGCCGTCTTACTGCCACAGCTTGTTCGAGCCTGTTTAATAATTGAAGGCCAGCGCTAAACGTTTCACGGCTTGTCCTTCGTGTCCACGAGTGGTTTTCTGTGTGTAAGTGAGATGCCCTGTCTCCCAAGGACGCACTGTTTCCTGAAGTGCAGCTGATGCAGCATGTTCACATGCTTCCATTGGAGAGCTTGGGTTTCATCAGATCCTCTTTTCAAGGGGAACCTCTCTTGTCTCATCTTTGCGAGCAAGCATGGGAAGCTGGGTGGCTGGGGCCCACCCTCCCTCACTTTCCTGGGAATTTGGGCTCCGGAGGGTGGGCTGCAGGAGACTTGCTCAGCCACTTCCCATTGTGCTGAGGACTCGGTGCATTTTGTCACTTTAACATGAGAGAGGAGCCATTGCAGGTCTAAACGCCAGTAGTATTAGCCTTGTGCTGGTCAGTCTAGGCTGGTTCCGACTGCAGTTTCTCCCAAGTCATGTGCTCTTTCCTTGCTTTTAGGCCTCCCTGCCCTCCCCACCTTTCCCTGCACTCTGCTGACCTCCGTTTCCATTTCTGGCTCAGTTCTGGCCTTGCTCTTCCAAGGAAAGGGCTCTTTCTCTGCATACCCCTCAGCTCTGTGTGTCTCCCCATCTTACCGTGTGAGAGTTACCTGCATGGCTGCCTTTCACCAGTGGACCCAGAGCTCTTTGGTGATGATGGAGTTGTGACTAAAGGAACAAATTGAGGTAGTTTTGTGAATTCTGCTCCTGGAAAAATTGCAATAATAGTCAAGTAAGACAACTGACATTAATTGAGGACCCATTGTGACCTAGGCACTGGGCTAGATGTGCTGTCTCATCCAACTTTCACAACGGCCTTGGATCATGGACATTTAGAGGTTATAGAAAGAAGTCAAGATTCCTGCAGTCTTTCCTTGTTATCCTTGGTTTGGACTGACTCATCATAAATGACCTGCTTTATAATTAAATAATGAGGACTTTTGAAACTTAAAAAAATGCTTTCTTTTAATTTTGCAGTTTCACAGTTTAGCATCGAGTACAATAATATATCAGATGACTGTCAAAATGCAGAACCAACTCTTTTGCTGGAAATAATTACACTCTGCCAACCCTGTTTTATTTTGAGCAGCTCCAGTGGCTAACGGGCTGCGCTGCGCTGTAAATTGAGCCTGTGATATACAGATTATGCGGTGGGAGGGGAAGGGGGGGGGTGGATCCGGGGTCTATGAAACCGAGTGCAGACCCACTGGTTGGGTGGTATGCAGGGAAATTGGACATGTCCCTTTGTTCAGTTCAGGAGAAGTCTGTGATTTGACAGTTTAGACAGCTGGAAAAATTAGGAGCTGCTTTGCTGGAGAAGCTGGCCTGATTCTTCAGACTTGCACTTAGGAGATCACTTGGTAGTTTTCTGGTCAGAGTGCCTGTGTTTCAGGGTGCAGGCAGTTTAGACCCGTACTCATGGACCTGCCCTCAGCCAGGCCAGGTCTCCTGTCTTGCAGGTTTGGTTGCCATTGCCTCGAATCTCACGTTTCTCCCTGCTTACTCATTATGTCCTCCCAGATGGGTCACTGTCCCCTCAGAGTTGGCCTGTCAGCATGGCAGAGAGGAAGTTAGAGGTGGGCAGATCTGTGTTTGAATTCAGGCTCTCACTACTGATTGACAACTGTGTTATTTAGGGAAAGCGGTTTTGCCTTTCTGAGCCTCCATTTCCTTATCTGTAAAATGGAGATTATACATTGAGCAATTATTTGTTGAATGCCTGTCATGTGCTAGCCACTGTACAGGGTATTTGCAAAATAGAAATCCTTATCCTTGTGGAATTTACATTCTAGTGAGAGGAGACCAACGTTCAACCATAGACATAATAAGAAAATTACATGTTAGAAAATAGTGTATAATATAAAAGAAGAAAAAGGAGCAGGGCGTGAGACTTGGGGAACTCTGGAGGGGAGCTGGCATGCGTGGATCACAGTTTTTAATGGGCCTCATTGAGGTGGTCACATTGGAGCAAAGATGTGGAGTTGGCAAGGGACTTGGCTCTGCAGGTAACCTACAAAGAGTGTCCCAGCACAGAGGCTCGAAAGGAGGAGCAGGCCTCGCATGCTTGAGAACCCGCAAGGAAGCAGGCATGGCTCAAGCAGAGGGAGTGGGCGGCATGGGCGAGGATAAGAGGAGCTGAGGTCAGGACGCAGTGAAGTGATTTCTGTAATCACCTTGCTCTTCCATCCAACGGCCCGATTTTCTAATGGCGCTGTTCTCTCCCAGCCACCTGGGCTGCTGACTTCAGGGAGACCCTGACGGCTCCCTTCTTTTTGTCCCATTGCCAGTCACTTGCTGGGCCCTATAGTTGGTTGTCTCTCTTCTGTCCCTTTCTCCTTGTTCCTTTTGACCTTACCCCCTTGGCTTCTCACCTGTCCAGTCACAGTAGCCTCCTAATCAGTAGGCCCGCCCTCTCCAGTCCCTCCATCGCCACCCCCCCCCCCCTCCCCCTCCCTTTCCATGCCCTGCTGCACGGAGGAGACACCCTCTCCCGCCCATTGGTGTTCTCGTTATTCATTCCTTTGTTCATCCACCAGCATCTTTTGAGCATCTACTAATGCTCAAACTCATTTGAATTGAGTCTAATGGAGGAAGCAGCCTCGAAAATAATTACAATACCAATTCAGAAATGTTTGTTTTTACCCTAGCTTGTTTCAAAAAGGATTTGGAGTTCAGTAGCTTTATTATATAATATGATGAGTAATGTGAAGCAGCAGCTCTCTGTATGTACAAAGCCAAGTTCCAGTCTCTCAACCTACCATTTAAATCCCCCTGCTTAGGCGCAGACCTGCCTTTTTGGTTTCATCTCCCACATTGGAGTCAAGTGAACCTTTTGCTTCAACCAAGGAGACATCTTGCTGTTCCGCAACATGACCTTCTCTTTCACACCTCCAGGTTTTGGTTCAGACTCTTCCATTTGCTGGGAGTGGCAGTTTGGGCTGATCTGTGTTCTGGCTGTCCTTCCACTCTCGGCTTTAGATGGCATCTTCTGGGGAAGTCTGCCCTGATGCTAAATGATCTCTTCCTTCTCTCCGCTTTCATACTGTTCTCTTTTGCCACTCACCACATTCCACCATGGGGGTTAGGTAGTGGTGCGTGTGTTTCTGGTTTTTTTTCCTTACTGGATCAGGAATTCCTTGAGGCATAAATCCTTTAGTGAGGGAATGATTGGGTGTTTCCTGAGCCATAACATAGGGGGATGGATTTGCATTGGAGATGTGTTTTTCTCTTATGGAGATATAAATGAACTGCTCCTAAGTTTCTGGAGCTCAAAGGTAATGACTCTGCAGGGAGCTGCTACCATCCAGTGCTATAACCCAGAATGCATTTTCTCATAGAAGTCATGATGTAAATAGTTTCTGCAAAGATTTCCATCAGGAGTTCCAAATGGCGGACTCAGAAGCACCCACTTTTGGAGGCTTGCTCCTTCATAAGCTGGAGACTGCTTCCTTTTCCAAGTTGCTCCCTTGGACCAGCAGGCAGGTGGTGTCTGTGTCGCCATACTGTCAGCCACTGTCCCGGGCACCACGGGGCAGAGAAAGACATGGAGACTTAGGTCACACAGAGATGACCAGCTCTACTATTACTTAGTCATGTGACCATTAGCAAATTACTGATTTGAACTTCAATTTTCTAATCTTCAAAACAAGAATAAAAATACCTCCCACTAGGTGTAGTGAGGATTAACAGGTAACCTGGGTTAAAAGGTAGTGCCTAGAAAGTCCTTGGAATGCCATTTAACAACAATCAGAATGCCACACAATGCCACAGTCAGCTCCCTTTTTTTGTTGTGCGCCTGTGACATTCCTGTGGCCTAGGACTATGCTGCTTAGATGGTCTTGTTCATGTGAGTCACCCAAGGACTCCATTAACTTATGAAATCTGATATAGTAGGCCTGGGATGGGGACCTGAAATTCTGCATTAGATTTTATGTATTTGAGAGAGAGAGTGTGTACAAGTTTGCGGGGTGGGGGGCGGGGAGACAGAGGGAGAAGCAGGCTCCCCACTGAGCAGGGAGCCTGATGCAGGGCTCGATCCCAGGACCCTGCGATCATAATCTGAGCCGAAAGCAGACCCCAACCAACTAAGCCACCCAGGTGCCCCATATTCTGCATTTCTGATATGCCATGTTGCTGAGCATACTTGGAGTAGGAAGATGTTTGATTTTCAAACTATAGCCTGCCTCTAAATCATCTGGAAATCTTGTTAAAGCAGATTTCTGGGCCCCACTTCCGATGATGTACTAATTCAGTACGTCTAGGGTAGGGCCGGAGAATTTTCATTTCTAATAATTTCCCAGGTTGTGCTGATGATGCTAGCTCAGGGCCCACACTCTTAGAACTACTGTGCTAGGAGATAACAGGGACGAAATTAATGAGAAACAGAGAGGTAAATGATGGTAGTTCTCCCACTGTAGGATACTTGTGCTCTCTGCTCTTTTTACTGTGGATGTCCATATAGTAACTATATGGCTCTGGAATGTCTTATGAATAATTAAGTAACAGCAACAACCAACACTTACTGAGCACTTATTATGTGCCAGGCACTGTGCCACGAGCTTTATATAGCTCCACTTAATTCTGGTAATAACCCTATGCAGTGGATACCATGGTTTTTCCAGCTTGATTTTTCCCATGCTAACCAATTCATAAGAATCACCTGGCACGCTTGCTAAAACACAGATTTCTAACTCTGCTCCAGTGATTCCAACTTGGTGAGGTCCAATACCCCATTGGAGATTTTTTTTTTTTTTTAAAGATTTTATTTATTTATTTGACAGAGAGAGATCACAAGTAGGCATAGAGGCAGGCAGAGAGAGGGGGGGGGCAGGCTCCCTGCTGAGCAGAGAGCCCGATGCGGGACTCGATCCCAGGACCCTGAGATCATGACCTGAGCCGAAGGCAGTGGCTTAACCCACTGAGCCACCCAGGCGCCCCGGAGATTTTTTTTTTTTAAAGATTTTATTTATTTTTATTTTTTTTTTTTTAAAGATTTTATTTATTTATTCGACAGAGAGAGATCACAAGTAGGCAGAGAGGAAGGCAGAGAGAGAGGAGGAAGCAGGCTCCCCGCCGAGCAGAGAGCCCGATGCGGGACTCGATCCCAGGACCCTGAGATCATGACCTGAGCCGAAGGCAGCGGCTTAACCCACTGAGCCACCCAGGCGCCCTAAAGATTTTATTTATTTAAACAGACAGAGATCACAAGTAGGCAAAGAGGCAGGCAGAGAGAGAGGAGGAAGCAGGCTCCCCGCTAAGCAGAGAGCCCGATGTAGGACTCGATCCCAGGACCCTGAGATCATGACCTGAGCCGAAGGCAGAGGCCTTAACCCACTGAGCCACCCAGGCACCCCCCCATAGGAGATTCTTATGATTAGGTGTAGCTGGGCCTCTTTGCTGTAGTCGATCAGCTCTCTGCTTCTTCACCTGTGCCCGGTAGCAAATTGCCAGTTTCGAAGAAGTACCATGTCAATGTTAACACAATATATTTGACATTAAAAGTTGCACTAAGTCACATTTCTCTTTGAGAATTCAGAAAATGCTTTGTAATCTCCAGCTGCTTTAGGGTCCTCATTTTGACCATCCTGGAACCGTAGAGGTACAGAAAGGCCTGGTGATAGGGCATTTTATTTACTCGAAGGCCAAGGGAGCCCATGCCAACAATATAATACTTGGCCCTCTTGAGGAAGAGCATTTTGTTCGGAATGTTATTCTAGGAAATTGGTCTTCATTGCATCCAGATGGACTCTATGTTTCCACAGGGTTTTAAGAAAAATGAAAAGAAAATGTTGTATTTGCTTCTTGTCAGGCCAGAGCTTGTTTGCCCACATCCGGGCCAGCTGGCCAACCGTTTGCTTAGAGCACACCCCATCAAGACACCAGCAATCCCAGTACCTGCTGGTCTCCCTCACCTGGCCAGGGTCTTCAGCTCCTCTTTGGTTTCCCAGCCACTGGCTTCTTTACATGGGCTTTCCCATTTAGCCTATGGTGGCATATTCCATACTTTGTTGGAACTCTGGCTGAAGTTGGAAAAGGGAAACATTCAGAGTTGTAGATACAGTTGGAAGTTCACCAACCTCTTGCCTGCTCTTGGAGGCCCTGTCTGCCTGCCTTGACGGAGGCGGTGTAATGGGGCAGTGATGTACAGCGAGGGTGAGGTTCTGTTAAATGCACCATATTTTAGCCGTCAGGAAAGACATCTCTGAAACCAAAGAAAATTGAGGTTTTGTTTGTTTGTTTGTTTGTTTTAGGTGCTAATCTGAGTTCCTTCTTAGGCCAGTTAGTAGCCCTCAGAATAATTTTCTGTTGCTAATGGGAAAAGTGTTCAGTTTGATGGAATGAGCACTATACCCGGAGTCAGAAGAGCTGGGGATTCAGGTCAGCTCTCCCTCTAATTTCTTCTGTGATCTTGGCCCAATAATCACCTCTCTGGATGTTGGTTTTATCTTTAAAATGAGAAGATTGGGCTCAGGTATCTCAAGATCAGCTTGCTATTCTGCGATCTCATGACGATCTGTTCCTAGGAACATGTGCCATTCACCTGTTCAATCAATATCTATTGAACATTTAGTGTATTTGAAGTACTTTCCCAGGCACTTGGTCAGGGTGGGGGATAATGTATCCACAGATGAGGCACGCTGATCCACTCACTCACTCATGTTTTCATTCATTCATACAACAAACATTTATTTTTGTGTCAAGCACTATGCAAAAAGCTATGAGTGATATGGTGAGTTAGACACAGGTTTTGTTGTTAGGCAAGGTCTTGAAGGGGTTCCTGACCACTCTTTCTGGCTTCAAATCAGGTAGCATTTGGCTAGGAAGGAAGCATTTCAGACAGAGCACACAGCATACACAAAGTACAGAGGCAGGAATCACAGGCTGAGCTCAGGATGAGAGGTAGTTCATTTCGGCTAGAGCCTACAGGACACGAAAGGGAATAATTAAAGCAAAGTTATGAAGGTTGACTGGGGCCAGAGAAGGTGTTTGGATGCTAGGCTGGGGGGATTTGGGCTTCATTTGGTTTTGTAATCAGTGAGAATTGTGCATGATTTTTAAACAGAAGCAATGTAATCAAAGCTCTCCCTGGAAGCATACAGGGAGACCAGTTTAGGGGGCCGTGTAGCATGGGCTCAGCTTTGGGCTGCATCACTGTCATTAGAGAAGAGGGCTGAGGTGGAGCCGGGCTGCAAGACCTGCCCATCCTCCAGCCCTGGTTCTCCTTTGAGAGCTTTTGGTGGAGTCACTGACATCGTGGCGATCGGTGCATTCGGATCTAGCCAGGACATCGGGCCGCACCAACATCCCTAGCACAGTTTTTCCCTATGCGTGACTGATGAACCGATTGGACAGCCAGGTCTCTTTCCTAAAATGAGAGGCCACTTCATCCACGGAAGCGCTTCTATGGGCGAAATTTAGTACATGCCAACCTACCTTTGAGACAGAGGTTTTCCTGTTGTTTCAGTACAGCAGGGTGTGTCTTTGCTTCATCTCTGGCTAATTCCAGCATCACAGACACTATGGGGTAGGGTTCGTAGAAGTCAGCTCAACCAGAATCTGGAGCTTCTAGTTTCTTAATTTTGGGGTGTGCTGAGGACATCCTGCCTGAATTCAGCATGCTAGACAGCTTTGAACAAGGGCTGAGGGCCATGGGCCGTGGGCCAGAGGGTATATTTCCAGTAGCCTCATAGCAGAATGCTCCACTTCAAAGAGCTGAAGCTTTTGGGGGCATGGGACATCTGCATAGACAAGGGCACCATATGTGTGTGGGGCTGGGGGAAAGCGGGGTTGGTGGAGGGAGGATGGTGATTGGGTCCAGTTTGCTGACACAGCCTGGTACCGGGGGCTGCCTGCCCTTGGCCAGATGCTGTTGGTAGCTGGTGCATCCCTACCGTCATATGCGACCCGAAAGTACAGGCCAGCAGGAGTTGCTAGTGTGCATACTTTTCCTTTCCTCTGTCCGTTTTGCCAGGACTGACCTTATTCACAGTCAGTTTCAAAAGTCAGTCCTTCAGACATGCACAGACTCGAACAGTTTGCAAGGAGCTTTCATACTCTGTCTCACTGGAATCTCACAAAAAACTTGTGAATTAGGACAGGAGTTGTTGATCCATTTTACTTATGAGAAAACTGGGGCTAGGGTGGGGTTAGGTAGCTTTTTCTAAAGTCCTACAGGTACAGAGCACAAGGGCTGGCTGGGACTTGTTCACGCAGGAGCCAAGAGGTGACTTGTCAGGGCTGCTTTATATTTATTTATTTATCTATTTATTTATTGTCGGGACTGCTTTAGGTGGAATTTATGCACATTGCAGTAGAAGTTAACAGTGTAGCTTCTTCATTAACTAGGTGGTGACTTTGGCAAGTCCTTTCTTGTCTGTCTTACTTTTTCAGCTATAAAATGGGAATAGTTATATTTACTTAATAGGATTATTTAAGGGTTAAATGATCATTTATTAAGAAAAGTGTACAATACCTAGCATAAATCAGATACTCGGTTAATTCCTTTAAAAAAAGATGGGGTGCCTGAGTGGCTCAATGGTTAAGCGTCTGCCTTTGGCTCAGGTCATGATCTCAGGGTCCTGAGATTGAGCCCTGAATGAGCTCCCTTTTAGCTGGGAGTCTGCTTCTTCCTCTCCCTCTGCTCTTCCCTGTCCTGCTTATGTTCTCTCTTTCTCTCCCTCAAATAAATAAAATGTTTAAAAAAAATTAAAAAAAAAGATTTTATTTATTTGACAGAAAGAGACACAGTGAGAGAGGGAACACAAGCAGGGGAAGCAGCAGGCAGGGGAGAAGCAAGCTCACCGCTGAGCAGGGAGCCGTATGCAAGGCTCGATCCCAGGACCCTGCTATCTTGACCTGAGCCAAAGGCAGATGCTTAATGACTGAGGCACTCAGGCGTCCTCAAAAAACTTTTTTCTTGAAATAATTATGGACGTATAGGAAGTTATAAAAATAGTACAGATGATCCTGGTGATAGAGTGGTACTACCTCCAATGATAGACTCTCAAGTACTTACAGTATCAAAACTAGGAAACTGTGGTGCCTGGGTGGCCCGGTCAGTCGGTGGAGTGGATGACTCTTGATTTCAACTTGCGTCATGATCTCAGGATTGTGAGATTGAGCCCCACCTTGGGTTCCATGCTCAGCTCAGAGTCTGCTTGAAATTCTTTCTCTCCTTCTTCCCCTAACCCTTGCTCGTTCATGCACTCGTTCTCTCTCTTGCTCTCAGTAAATAAATAAAATCCTAAAAAATACCCTGGGAAATTAACTTGGATACAATACCTATTGGTAACTATACCACACACTTTATTCAGAATTCCTTTATCTTTTCAGATAAAAATTATAGGACTTCAGAGTTTTTTCCTAGCTCCAAAATTCTATATACAGTGTCTTATTTGTCTTTGACTTTTCTGTGGCATCTGACTTTCTAGAAACTTTCTCCTCCCTTGGTTTTTATAGCACTGTGCATCTCTCGTGACATCCTCACATCTTCCTGGTTGTCTTCACTGTTTTCCTGTCTTCTATGTTGTCTCTCTCCCCAGATTCAGGTCTCAGCCCCTGCTCTTCCTTGCCGGGGTTTTTCCTTAGGCGAAATCTTGCTTCTGTCTTTACTCAAGGATTCTGAAGTCAGAGTTCCACCTCAGCGTGCCAAACCTCTCTCCAATTCCCTGTTTCTGCCTGTTTGCAGAATCCTATCCTAAAACAAAACTTGTCATTATTTAAACCCCAAACCAATGCCCTTGTGGCTGTCTGCTGGGCTTCCCTGTTTCGGTTGGTGACTTAGGATTACAACTGCCTCGAACTGTGTGAGGAAACTTTTGGGTTATGGATATGCTCCCTCTTGATTGTAGTGAGGGTTTTGCCGGCTTTATACATATGTCAAAGCTTATCAGATTGTACATGTTAAATATTTATATATCACTTATACCTCAATAAAACATTTTTCAAATGTTTTTTAAAAAAAAGACTGTCCCAGAGCCAAACAGTCTAGGTCTGAGTCCCGGCTCTGCCTCTCGGACAAGTCACTCAACATCTCTGTGCCTCATTTTCCTCAGCTGTAAAAGGAGGATAATAACAGTGACTTACTATAATGAAATTAGGGGAGGATTAAGTCCATTAATTCAGGTAAAGTGCTTAGAACCTTCCTTGCTGCAGGTGAAGCTTTCCAGGTGTTCGTTGTTATGGGTTCCTCGTCTCAGGCTCACAGCGTCTGGCACAGAGTAGGTGTGCGATAAGTGTTTGGGAATGAACGAGCAGAAGAAAGAATGCTGCCATGATCTTGAAGCGCTATTTTTTCCCCCCAGCTTACACCCAAATATTTTTGCTTCTTTAAAATCCAGCACCAGATATGCACCTTTTCTCCCCTCTCCTGAGTCCATAAGGCCCTGCTGGCCTCCCTCTTCTCCCTCCTCCCTTAAGTTTTGTGTTAGTATTTTTGGCACTGACTCAGCCAGATTTGTTTGTGTGTGTGTGTTCAAGCAGCCTTGGGTGTATGTATCTTATCTTTTTGTCTACCTCGGATGTCTTCTGAGGGCATGTGTCCTTTCTAATTTTTTTCTCTATTTCCCCTTTGCCCATGCTGGGCATAGAGTAAATGCTCTATAGATGTGGAATAAATGAATGAGTGGTATATGATTTGCAAGGATTAGGAAGGCTTCACGCAATGAAACAAATTCCCATCAGTTTATTATGAAAACAAACACAAAACTTACAAAATGGATCCCTGAAGGGAAAATTTCCAAGTGTATGCAGGTGACAAGTGGTCCTACTTCTGACCCTCTCATCTCACCTTCCCTTTTGGGTCTTGGGGGAGCTGTAGACCTCCTTAAGAGCCTTGGCCCGAGCTTCAACACTGATCTTTCTCTGAGTCCCCTGAGTACAGCTGAGGCAGGCAACTGGAACTGTTCTAAAGGCTTGTCTGAACCACAGCGAGGAAGCCAAAGGGGACTTGGCAAAGGGGGTAGGAGAAGCTGAAACAGACCGGCTCACTCAGGCCAGGACACTCCATCTCTTGGCCAAGGAGTTGAGTACAGTTCCCCTGTCTCTGGCCTGACCCTCTGTTTTCTAGCTGCTGCCTCTCGCTAATGTGGAAGGTTCAATCTGAAAGCTAATTTGTTAGAAGCTCCCTCTTGGACACCTTGACATTTTTGTGTCATAAACCAGAGAGGCTGGTTTCTCTTTTTCTAATTTGAGGGACGCACTCAGGATGATCACTATTTAGGCAACATTCTTGACACTCCATTTCTTACAGATGTAGTTTTGGCTTGTCTTCTGTGCAAATCTAATAAAATAATGATACCTCAGCCATACCATCAGCAAGACATCCATATGTGGCTGTTAGTTGCACAAAATCACACATTATTCTGTGCCGTCCCTGCTGGGACCTGATCTAGCTTACAAGTTGATCATCGCTCATGCCATTCCTTTGGATTAAGCATTGCCTTTTCCAGCAGCATCTCCCACTGGGGATGGTGACATATCAGGTCCCTCATAGCCTGGAGTATGTTCATTTATCAACGTGCATTCCTCCCCTTCCCAAGAAATCTGGAACAACTCATAAGCACTTGATGCCTTGGGACAGAAGAGGCCCAGCTTCTGGTCATCGTTCATAGTAATAGGCTCCCATTACATTATTCTTTTCATTTACAAAGTACAGCATGCCTCATGTGTTTTTTTTAAACAGTTCTGTGAAATGGGTGTTGTGTTCCAATTTTTACCAATGAAGAACCCAAAGTTCCTAGAGAAAAGGCTTGGCTTGTCCAAGGTCATGGAGCCGGTAAGTGCTGAAGTGCTTGGCTCCAAACCCTGTTCTCTTTCCTTTGTACCTCCTGGCCTCTCCTACCAGTATCTTCTCTTTGATCTGCCTAGGCTTGTTCTGGCTTTAACCCCAGGTTTTTTTCTGTAATACCAAGCTAAACTATTTATTACTTTCTCTGCTGCTTCTATACCTTTATAGTCTTGGGAGAGTTCCATAGATTCCAGCAGGAAGTTTATTCCTCTCAGACCCTGAGATTCTTTTGTGACTTTCCATGCTGACTATGGAACTCCATCTAGCTCCCCTAGCTAGAGCTCCCACTGTCTCTGCCTTTATTTTTCCCACCGTCAGGATTATCTTTGGTCTGAACCTTAGACCCTGCTTTGTCCCTTGTCTTTTTTCCCTTGATCTGTCCCATAGTTCTTATGGTTCTTTCTGTGAGTCTTGCTTCTTTGATAGACTAAGGCTCCCCCTCCTATGGGGTAGGCTCAGTTTCTCACATTTATTTATTTACTCTTCCATTTATTCATCAGCTACTTTTGGAGTGCTTGTGTCGACTATGTAGGCATGGGGCGGGGTGTGTTTCCAAGATGTTAGGATATGGTTGAGGAGACCAAAGAATCAGTAGCCCTTTACTATCCACTATGGTAATGGTTATGAAGCATAAACAAAAGATGTTTGTGGGAACATAGGAGGAGGGACACGTCATCCAGATTTGGGGGTGTCAGAGAAGTCTTCTTGGAAGAGATCATGTCTGAACTAAGTCCTAAGGGATAAGTTCAAGTTGGCTTAGAGTGAGTGGTGGTGGTGGTGATCTGTAGGAAGGGCAGAGTGCCAGGCAGAATGAGCTGTACGAAGCTGTACGTTTAGGGGCCTGCAAGCATTTTCGCCTGACTGGAACAGAGATTGTAGGGATGGTGAGGGATGAGGTAGGAGAGGTCATCTGGAACCAGATAGTGCAGGGCTCTCATTTCGTTCTGAAGGTGGTAAGGGGTCACAGAAGGATCTTAAGTAGAAGAGTAACTTGTTTAGGATAGTGTTTTAGAAAGATCCCTATAGTGCCAGAATGAAGGATGGGTTGGAGAGAGACACAGATAAGAGGTGAGTCAGAAGACTGGGGCAGTGATTGAGGCCCGAGTTGAGAACTTGAGCTAAGATATGGCAGTGATAAAGGAGAGAAATAAATGGTTGCAGAATAAAAGGAAGGTGGGATTGCTAGGGCTGGTGGCTGATCAGCTGTCCATACAGTTAAGAGGATGGGTGCTGTCTTGCCTCATCCTTATGTTTGTCTGCCTTGCCTTGGCCTACATGCAGTCCCTTTCTACTGTCAGAAGAGAAATCTGATGTTTGATTCCTGGTTGGCTGTGTTTGCCCATCCCTCTTCCCATACCCCATTGTCCCTGCAAAGTCCTTCTACTTTTAGCTAACCCTCCCCTTATCATTGCCTGATCAATGTTCAGGGCATTCTTTCAGTTGCCCTTCAGGGGCAACTCCCCTTTGGGCATTTGGAAACCTGAGTGGTACCATTGGTCAGCCAAGAGGTGTCACTCAAGTTTCCACATAGGGTACCTCACTCCCCAATGTCCCCCGCCTGGGTGGTGCCATCTTCTTTTCAGAGTAGTTCCTGGGGAGGACTGGGATAAAAGGTGACCTTATTTGCTGAGTTACCTCTAGAGGAGGAAGAGACAAGTATCCCTCTTGCATTTTTAGAACATAAGATCTTTAAATACAGCAGGAAAGAACATGTAACTAATTCCCATCAAGTGAAGAGGAAAGCCTGGTGTGGGTAGATTGAAATGCTTCAGGTTGGTGACATTTGGAACTATCCCCTCCATGGTCACGCTGACCAATTTAATCTTTTATGGAATAGAATAGAGCACTAGCATTGGAAGAGACCTTAAAGTTCATCTAGTTTTTCTGCCTTATTTTGCAGATGGGGAATTTGAAGTCTCTAGGGGTGGTATGGCTTGCCAAGGTCATGATTAGCTAGTGGCAGAACCGGGACCAAATCGAGGCCCTCTAGTTCAGCTCTTGTTTCACTAGTCCCATGAAAGTATTTTTTTTTTCCCTTTGGTCATGAGTTTGACAGTTTGACAGTCTGGAGAATAAAGAACAGGCTGTTATAATGACAGTATAGTTTGATAGTCTCCCTTTTCCCAGGAGAAAGGAAGTAGCTTGTCCAAGGTCACAACGGGAGTGAGGGGTAGAAAGGCCACCAGACTTGGAGTCTCCTGCTCTTGCCAGCATCGTCCAAGGTCTCACCCAGGATCCAAGGCTTGGCCAGCTGGGCTCCAGTGACAGTGAGCAGCAGCGTCCTTCAGATGCATCACAACCACAGCCGATTTCTTAAGTTCTGAAAGACACAATTTCTTTCCTTTTTCTTTCTCCCCTGAGTGTTTTTTTTTTCTTATTTGATAAAAGTGTGTGGAAATTACGTCAGTTTAATTAGGCTGCTTGACACAGTACTTTTCCACTGAATTTACTAGGAACTGTGAATTTGTTGTCGCAAACTGCACTGCAGGCTGCAGTATCTGATTGGCATGCCAGGAGCATCACTAGCGAACAGCTAAATAGAGATTGGGGAGAAAACTGGGTCAGGAAACAGCCTCCCGTACCTGCAGCGGCTGTGGAAGGCGGCGCAGAGGCGGCAGGTGGCCACAGCATGGCACTGTCTCCCAGAGCCTGAGCTTCTGAGTGCCCCGCCCCCCCCAGCCCTGCTCTGCAGCAGCCCCCCCCCACCACTGCCCTCCTGCCCCCCCCCCCACCGCCTTTGCAGGTGATTGTTCCTGTGGCCATTTTGCCTTCTATTTCTCTCCAGACTGCAAAGCTTTTATACCTGTAAAGCTGAGGAATGGTGCTTTTCTCAACTAAAAAGCCAAAGATTGGCTCAGATGGAATCTTTAGCCATTGGTATTCCACATCATGGAGCGAGTCTCTTGGCTCTTCAGAGCTGGATTTGTCAGGGAGCTGGAACTGGGTTTGAGAGTTCTACACAGTGAAGAGGAAAGGGTTGCAATGTTTCCGTTTGTTTCTCTCTAGTCCCCTCCACCCCCCACTGCTGCCCGATTATATGGCATTAATCTCTGAAGGTCTCAGTGCTGAGCACCAAGACAAATCAGGGGCTCCTAGAGGGCGGCATGAATGATTTGTCAGAAGGGTCAGGGGGAGCTTCTTAAAGGTAATGGCATTTGAGCTGGGTTTTGAGCAATGAATTGGGTCAAGATAGGAATAAAGGAGGGGAAGACGCTGGTGGCTTACCCACCCTGGTCTCAGGACTGCCTTGTGGAGGCTGGAGACCTCTCCGGTCATCTGGGGCTAGAACCTGTCTACTCCCATTGGAGCTGACTGGGCCCCAAGGACCTTTTCATCTAAGCTCCTTGTTTTATAGACGGGCAGATGAAGGCACAGAGAAGAAGAGACTGGAACAGAGGCCAGCCCAATGCTATTCTAACCACACTACGCCCAGTTACGCATTTGTCCTCGTTTCAAATGGGGCTCTCAGAACATCCGCGTCCTCCTTTGGGATTTCACGTCTGTTATCTCCTTTCTGACTCCTGTCTCCAGAGAGCAGATGTGTGGTAGACTGCTCACACATCTGACTGGTAGATGCCCGATGGTCTCTACCTAGCAATTACCATGAAGGAGAGAACCGGAGTCATGTTGGCATCAGATTCCTGGGTCACTCAGATCCCTGCTAGACAGTCATATCCCTTCCTCCCTAGGCCAAGCCAGATGAGGCCAGAACTGGTTTTCCAGTAAGGCTGGTACCTCCCCAATAATACTTGGTAGGAATGGGTCTTGCCTCAGAGTGAGGGCTCAAATTCTCACCGACAGAAAAGCTGAGTGCAGCAGAAATCCAGGCCATTGTACTTTTATGTTATTTTGCGAGAAAATTGGGCTTATTTTGACTGAAAATTGTTTTGAATGAAGTATACTTAAATTTACTGAAATGTGCTTTAAAGACAACTTTTGTTAGCCCATTTAAATTCTGTACAGCATCTCTTTCCTTTTTGAGGAGAAATCAGAGGGTGGGAATAAAACAGTCTCCCTAGTAATTTTCCCTCAGTCTTTTGGATGGTCTCAATTCAGTGTGAGGAATTCTGTCTTCAGACCAAGTACTGATGTTATAATTGAAATGCAGAAATATATACCCATTTTCTGATAGACATACCAAAGTTTGCTGATCAAGTAAACCATTTGCACAGGATCTTTCAAAGCCAACTTCAGAGCCAACATGCTTTGGAAGACAGTTGACAAATCAAATGTCAAGTAGTCTGTGGCTTGAGCCCAGTGGAGTGAGCAGGAGGGCATGCTTGCAGACATGAGGTATTCTGGCTATGAAATCGAGCTCTGATGGCCCTGGCAGTCAGGGGGCCAGATCAGATCCAGACCTCTTCAAAGCAGAGGTTCCCTTATTTTATTTTACTTTATTTGATCTTATTTTATTTTGGGTCAGAGCATGTGGTTTTAGATGCCAAGAAGGAATTTCCCTGGTCTTGAAGGTACATTCATTTGTAAATTAGTAGGCCTTGCGTCTAGTTGACATTTGCAGAAAGAAAGAAAGGGGGGAAGGGAAGGAAGGAAAGATGAAATGCTTCTTGATGCTGAGGCAGGTTTCTACCCAGAGGCTGACACATTCATAGAAATTTCCATATATTCTCATTTTGGGGTCATACTAGGACTTGTCACCAGAGTGAGCATCATCTGAACAGTGCACAGAAGTGGTTGGAATAGACAGAGAAAAGCGGGAGAGAGATTGTATTTTGAAGTTTGTCGAGTCTCCTATCTTCCTTGCAGGGTTACATAAAGGGAGGCGAGAGGCAGGGCTGCAGCCACAGTGGATTCCGGGCCGTGAGGGAGGCTCTCTGGATGGTCTTTTCCTGAACTTGTCCACCCCTGCCCATAGCCTCCCATGCTTAAGAGTGGCCCTTAGTCTTCAACCATTGGTGTTGGCTGTTACCAAGGGCAGCTTGGAGAACCCAGGCTCCTTTCCCTGAGGACGATTCCTTTCCTGGCTCCACTTGTTCAGGCCGTGGCTCCTGCTCCCATTTCCAGCACTGGAAATGCTTTTCTGTTTCTTGGAGCCCTCACTGGCCCTTCCTAAGGAGGTAAGTATATGAGACACAAAACCGGTGAAGGGTCTGAAGCAGTGGACTTCATACATTTTCTCCTCTTCCCCTGCTCTGCTACTCTCAGCCCCTGAACACTTCCCTGATTGAACTTTCCTGACGCTAGACACCCGCTCCCCTGTTCTGGCCAGAGAGCAGATGTGTGGACTGACTGCTCACACATCTGACTGGTGCTTTGTGGTCATTCCTGCAAAGGCCATAAAGCTAAGGTGAAGGAGGGATTATATATAGTGCTCATAGCTGATGAGTATTGTCCTTTAACACTGTTCACAAGACCTACAGACTCCCCTTTCCTTGTCTCTCCATGGCTGTCCTCTTGCTTACTTTGGTGACTCCCTGGTTCGGATGCTGGTTAGGAAGCTCAGGCAGCTTCCATGTGCCTCTTCCTTCCTTTCATACCCTAGGATTCCAACTCTGCAATTTCCCACATTTCCATCCCCTCTGTTGTCACCTGAACTACTGCAGATCAGCTCTGGAAATGTCCGCCCTGGTTGTAGCTTCCACTGCTTGCCACCCAGGCCCCATCATCATTTACTTGTTTGCGTCTCAGGCTCTTCTATTAAATGTTCATTAAACGTTCTACGATCCATCCAGAGCAACCTTGTCAGAACAGGGAACGAAAAAGCAAATATCTATCTTTTCTCTTGTCATTTCTCTCAGATGAATGAATTAAATATTTTTATTGCCTTGAAGATTAATTATCTTCTGTCCCTGGGCCAGCTTTAATATTCTAGCTGTATCTTCTTGTGACAGGGACCTGGCAGTTGGAGTCTCTCTCCTGCTCTAGATCTGTGCGTTTGCCAGGTTTCTCCCCATCCCCACACCATGGAGGCTTCTGCAGTGACTCACTGTCCAGGGGTTCTGAGAGATTGCAGTCTGACCTAGAGGATTTTGCCTCAGTACTGAATCGAAGATCTCAGAACGGTGAGACCTCCTGAAAGCTTCTGTTCCCTTCTGGCATGTGAGATACTGTTATTGCACTTAAGAAAGAAAACACCCAAGACCTAGAGAATTTAAGTAGCTAACCCAAGGTTACCCGGCTCATAGATTTTTGGATCCTAATGCCAGACTAGATTTCAGGCTGTAAATACACTTTATCCTGTCCAGATAAGCCTTTATTTGGAGAAGACACCAATTCTCTGCATTTCTCGTTGCACATAAAACAACTTGGGGCAGCCTAGAAGAAGCGGCCTTCTCCCAGGCAGGTGATGTCGAATGGGTAGGCAGACATCCCTGTGTGCCTTGTCCCTCAGAGAGCTCCTGGAGTCAGTGTGTGGGATACTTGGTCCTACATGGTTCTTGTTCAGTAAATCCTTGTAGGCCCTCATGTACAAAAGGAGGTTTTGGTGTGTTTCTAAAGTGGTTTCTCAGTCCCTCAGAACCACCACGCACTAAGTCCTCATCTCTGTCTGCATTCCACCTCCAGCTAAAAACCGTAACTTGTGTTCTTCCTGCATGTGCTACTCCCTGCGTGTCCTCCCCACCCCCTAGAGCACCCTCAGTTCTCCAGGTGTCCTCCTGTCCTCCTCATTACTGAGGCTTGGAGCCCTCCCAGACTCAGCTTGATGAGAGTTCTCTAATCATGTAGTCTGCCAGCGCCCACCAACCCTGTCATTTTTGCACTTGGGCCTGCCTTGCAAATCCAGCCATTCCTGTCTGCTCCCTTGTGGCTGCTACCAGACACAGCCAGGCATTGGTGCCCTCTTCCTCCAGCCACTGTGGCGACCTCCTAATGATCTCCTGGTCCTTATTTCTTCGTCAGTCATACAGATGGTAGAGTCTAAGCACTGACCCACTTTTGAGTTTAAAACTCCCTGAAACTACCAGGCCCAAACACTCCAGCTCCTTCATAATACACACTTCCAGCCCCCATGTAAGTTGTTTAGATCAGTCAGACTGGGCTACTCACGTCTCCTACATATTTGGTGATTCTTTGCTCATTTGTTCCTTCCTTCTTTCTCTCCCTCCTTCAGTAAAAAACATATCATAACCTTTCTTCAAAAACTATAAAGCATGCAAGTTTTTATTTGTTCAACAAGTACTCTGCTATGTGGAAAGGAAGAATGTGGCTTGGGATTTGGTGACTACCTGCAGTGTGCCAATAATTTGCATATGTTATCTTCTTTAATCCCTTGTTTCCTGTGAGTCTGGTTGAGTTGTGTTCATATTATAGATGCACAAACTGGGGCCCTGAGGAAAAAAAGCAAGTGCTTGTCTGCGATGCTGTAGACCTGGTACTAGAGGTAGAGTGGGAGGCAGGAGCTAGAAGTCTCTAGGCTGGCAGGACAGATAGAGCAAGCACATGCTCAGCTATCATGGAAGAAAATGCCATTGTCCTAAGAACTATAGGTACAGTGCTCTAGAAATTCTGAGGGTGGTGAACTTTTTTCCAGTTAGGAGATAGGGAAGACTTCATGGAGAAGGTAGGTCTTCACTGAGTGTGAAGGATGGGCAGCAATTTGACCAGAGGAGCTAGGAGGTCAGGATAGGAAAGGGGGGACGAGCGTGGACAGAGACATAGAGAGGGAAATGCCCTTGGTAGCATCAGAGATAGTCAATGAACGGCCCATTTTGGTCAGAACACAGAGTTCTTATTGGGGGAGACGTAGCAGGCTAGCAGGCTACAAAGGAGAGCTGTAGCCAGTTCAGAGATGGACTTGAATGTCTGGTGAAAAGGCTCATTGTTTGCTCTCTAGGCACAGGGGAGCCATTGGCAGGTTTTGAGCAGGGGAGTCACTAGTCAAAGCTGAGATTTAGAAAGGTTACCTGGGGCACCCAGTGAACTGGAGGGAAGGGAAACAGCAGAGAAAGGAAATAATGAGAAGCTATTGCAATTGTCCAGCACAGATGTTCTGAGGGTCTGAAATAGCACAGTGACAATGCAGAGGGAGAAGAGGGGCAGCATGAGAGCAGAACCAGGGAGGCTGAATTATAGAACTTGGAGGTTGGCAGGATGGACAAATGAGAGGGGAATTTGTGGGTGCTTCCGTGGTGACCATGAGGATGTTGGTGGCAGCACCTAACAGAAAGAGGAGGGTCAGGAGGGAGAACAGATTTGGGGGTGGGCAGGGTGGGGAATGGTAGGTGGTTCATTCTGTTTTGTTTGGTTGCCAGTAAATTGCTTATTTCATCTCTGTGCTCAGTGCTCTTCACCACTACTGCCACCATTCCTGACCCCCTCTGTCCTCCTTCTTTATTAAGAGAACTCTCGGCTGCCTTTTATGGTCCAGTTGAATAAAGCCCTCAAAAGGGACCTTGTTTATATTTGAATTTCTGATGTACCGTCCCTGCCACTCAATATTTTCCCTGCATGGGCCCCGTACACATAATTATACCAGGAATATGTAGGATGAGTACCTGGTGGGTTATAGCTGACATAATCCTGATAGTAGTTCATGTTTGTTGGGATGTTTATGGTGGATAAAGCACTTGGAATGGCCAGAAGCATGTTGTATTTCCCTGCGAGGCCGCCCCAGGTAGGGTCACTGAACCACTGAGTCAGTAAGCTGAAAAGGTTCTTAGAGAATAGATGGTAGATTTTACTTTACTAATAAATGCAGTTTGAAGACATTAGCACATACCAGATGGGAAAGTTAGGATGATTTGTAGCTGCTCTTAAAAGGTGGACTCTGTGAGAAAGAATGGTCAAGTTTTAAAATACATTCCAAATGATACCAATGCTAGGACTGATGTTTTCTGGTATTGAGAATAAAGACTCTTAGCATTGTACTTGGCACATAGCACACAGCAAATTTTGAATTATGTTCTTTCTGATGGAAAATTTGAAATTGTAAAAGGGAAAAAAAGCCATTGTTTAGGACTGTTTTTGATTAACATGGAAATAAGTGCAGTGCTTTTAAAGGGCTCTGTAGAGGTCTAAAATGTTGCTAGTTGACGAATATAAAAATGTGTGTTTGCTCACGAAGTTATCATAGCTGACACATTTAGAGAGAATCAAGTTCAGAAAATTTTGCAAGAGTTGGTTTTCTCTTCTCATTTTTTTTTTTTTCTTTGATGGAGGATAATAGAGGTCTGGGGAAAAAAGATTGCTTCCCCGCCTCAACCACTTCCCACTTGCCCTCTTGTTTCTCTATGCTATCGGATCTCCAGACAGATAAAGGGGCAAGTGAACTAACACAGAAGTGTCTGCTTTGTCCAAGGTACTAAATATAGGTAATTGAATTCAATCCTCATGATAGTCGTGTGAGGTTATTGCTTTCATTCCAGCCATGCAGATGAGGACATTGAGGCTTACACAGTCTTAGTCATTTGGCCATGTTCACAGAATAGGCGATAGGACCAGAGGTGAAGCCTGCTTTTTTACCTGGACTTGGGCAGCAGCCTCCTGATAGTCTGTGATCGAGAGCCTTGCTGCTGCCTGTGGCCGCGGGTGGCAGTTTATGTTTACAGCTTCACACTAGAGCTGCTGGAACAAGTAGCTCATTCAAAAATATCTGACCTCTGTTTTGCTTGAAGGCAGGGCCAGATTCTTGAGTTCCTCCGTCACCGTTGCTGTCTGCTACTTATTCAAAATGCTTTTTATAAGTGTTAAATTATTGGGAATATTCAGCTCTCTCAGTATAGTCCCTCTATAAATGGGACACATTGTTAAAAGGGACTTGAGAAGAGAAATCTGTGGCATAGCTTATTTATTTGAGAGAGAGAACAAGCAGGGGGAGAGAGGGGGCGGCAGAAGCAGGCTTCCTACTGAGCAGGGAGCCTGATATGGGGCTCGATCCCAGGACCCCGAGATCAAGACCTGAGCCGAAGGCAGACTCTTCACTGATTGAGCCACCTAGGTGTCTCTGTGGCATAGCTTTTTGAAAACTTGATTACTCCCCTTTGGTATATGTGTTTTAAGGTTTCAAACTGTGCTTTTGATAGAACATTTTACCCACATTAGGGGCCTTGGGGCCTTCTGTCTTATTAGAGTGGCAGGGAAGGAAGTGAATGGGCCTCCTTCGCTCCAGTGCAGGACTGAGCGTGCAGGTGGGGCCAGAAAGTCAGCCGGGAAGGAGATGGGACCAGTCCACCCGTCCACCCCAACCCAACCCCAGCCTTTGTACTGTAGATAAAATCTGTCTATCTGCTTTCCATCACTATATCAGATTTGCTTTTCCTAGAGTTTCGTGTTAATGGAATCCTATAGTATGTACTTTCTTGCATCTGGTTTCTTTCATTCAGCACACTGTGTTTGAGATCCATCTATGTTGTGTGTATCAGCAGATGCTTCCTTTTTACTGAGTAGTACTCCATTATATAATCCACGCAGTTTATCCATTTACCTGTTGTATTAGTTTTCTCTTGCTGCCTAACCAATTACCACAAACTTAGAGGCTTAAAATAGCATCTCTTTATTAGCTCATGGTTCTGTAGGTCAAAAGTCTGGGTGGGCTAAGGCAGGTTTTCTGCTTAGCATCTCACAAAGCCAAAATCAACACATCAGCTGAGCTGATTCTTATTGGGAGACTCTGAGAAGAGTGTGCTTGTAAACTCATTGAGCTCTTTGGGTATGAAATGGACTGAGGGCCCATTTCCATGCTGGTTGTTGGCCCGAGGTTGCTCTCCATGATTAGATGCTGCTTCCCAGTCCTTGCACTTACACCCAGCCCCTCTACCTTCAGAACCAGTTACAGGTCCTCTAACGGGGCCTCTAATTGTTGTTGTGCTTCAAATCTTGCTGGATTCTTCTGCCGTCACCTGGAGAAGACTCTGTTTCTAAATAGTCCGTGTAACTAAATTTGGCTCCCCTGGAGATAGCCCTTCCAGTTTTGGTAGACTTCTGTTTTTTGAATGGCCTTCCTGATATTAAGGTGTATTTTGACCTTTTAAGTGTTTCTCTCCATTGATTCTCATTCTGCTATCTCAGTCTGCAGTCTGATTCCCCTTCTCCCTGTGCTGTGGCCATTGTACCATCCAAGTTTTCTCTTCTCCAGATTGAAAACACTCATTTTTCTCTTTATTTTTTTTTTTAAGATTTTATTTATTTATTTGACAGAGATCACAAGTAGGCAAAGAGGCAGGCGGGGATTGGTGGGGGGAAGCAGGCTCCTTGCTGAGCAGAGAATCCAATGTGGGGCTCAATCTCAGGACCCTAGGATCATGACCTGAGCTAAAGGCAGAGGCTTTAACCCACTGAGCCACCCAGGTGCCCCTTCCCTTTACTTTTTACATGACTTGTTGCAGCAGACAGTGAATGTAGTCTCTTGGAACGGCACGTGTAATTGGATTGAAATTCAGCTGTGCCACCTACTAACTATGATGTTGGACCAGTTCATATCTCTGAATTTTGGCTTCTTTATCTATGCATACTTTATAGGATTAATTCACAGATTACTTGAGCTAATGCATGCAAAGCTCTTAAGCACCTTCCCTGTCACATAGATACCCAATATATGTTAGCCAATATTATTACTTTCATATTGTTACCCTTTCATCATTTTTCCCCCCCTTTGGATGTGATCTGTTTTGTCAGTGACCTTAATAAAATATACTGCCTGAATCGCATAAGTGTCTTAAAGAGGTTTACAGTCCTTTATTCAATAATTCTACTTTAGAAAATTTATGCCAAGGAAATAATCAGAGACGTACGCAAAGATTTTTGTTCCAGAATGTTCATAACAACACAATTTATAATGGCAAAATATTGAAAGTAATCTGAGTATCCAACAGTAGGGAAATAATGAAATTAGGGTTTAGGGTACATTTCTATGATGTTCTAAAGCCATAAAATCACAATTTTAATAGAAGTAATGACATAGGAAACAGCATTATGTTAAAGTCATGATATAAAATGAAATATATAGCATGACCCCAACTGTGTTTCTGAAATTACATATATTTCATTAATGCATAAATAGTGGTAGGGAAAGATCAGAAGGAAATACACGGGTTAATTGTAGGTGGTGGGATTTAAAGGTGTTTTAAAGTTTTCCTCATTATGTATATATTTTTTGCCATCACTGTATATTACTTTTATTTAAAAAATTTTTTTTAAAAGATTTATTTATTTATTTGACAGAGATCACAAGTAGGCAAAGAGGCAGGCAGAGAGAGAGGAAGGGAAGCAGGCTCCCTGCTGAGGAGAGAGCCCAAAACGGGGGCTCGATCCCAGGACCCTGGAATCATGACTTGAGCTAAAGGCAGAGGCTTTAACCCACTGAGCCACCCAGGCATCCCATGTATATTACTTTTATAAACTGAAAAAATAGGAATAAACTTTCTTTAAAAACTATTTTGTGTGTGTAGCCCAGCACAAAACCTGATAACCCTCAACTTCGTCTTGAACCAGAAAAGTTGCAGAGTCACATTATAGATCGAGAAGGTACCTCCGAGGGTCACTCAACTGGGAACAGGAGTGAAGGCAGTGGGATTCTAGCAGGCTGTGCCCGGGGGCAGGCCAGCAGCACTCATTGGACCGCTGACTTGTGGGGCTGCACTTGGGAAGGAAGTCTGGCCAGCTTGGTCACGTGGTCCCAGTTGCAGGAGATACAGTCATTGTGGGTAGTGCTGTGCTCATTGTTGCGGCGCAGGGGAGCATTCTTGGGCCTTGTGTACAAATGGCTTAGGGTCACCCTCATGGCGTGTTTCTTGCTGTTGCAATTATTGGTGATAGAATCAAGATAGGAGGGGTTGTGCTATCTACCTTCACACACTTGTGGGTTCACATTCTTATTGTTCCCACCCTGGGGGATCTCCTGGGGCTTTCCCACAGGCCTTGTGGGATCTACCTGTCTTGTCCTGGGAGGTGGTTCTATTTATCCACTGACTCACATTCTGAACATCTGAAGGATAATCTAGTTTCTGAATTCAGCTGTTACTTAACAGAGCTCCAAGCATTTAGGAGATACTCTGTTAAGGAGCTGAGGAAGTTCAAGGATAAATCCAGTGTCCTTCATCTAGCATTTCCTGAGTCCCTACTCTGTGCTGGACTCAGAACCAAGAGCCGTGGGAGGGAGGTACATGGATGAGTGACTTCAACAAACACGTGATTAGGACCTACTATGTGCAGGGCACTGTGTGAGCCACTGAGCAAAGAAATTAACAAGGCACCGTTCTCATGCTTAAGAAAGTTTTAATCTGTGTAATCTGGGAAGAGGCAAACATGTGAACCACTTAATTATAGCAGAAATAAGTGCTATTTCTGTAGCAGAGTCCAGAGGAGGGAGGAGGGAGCCATTACTTCTGATGTGGCCTGGCCGCTTTCTAGCTCTCTGTTTTTAGTCAAAGTGTTTAACCACTCTGTTCCTCATTCCAGCACTCTGACTCCCTCAGCGTGACAGAAGCTGAGGACAAGATTTAGTTCTCTTCCTGTGTGCCTATGGGTTTCTTGCTGACAGAACGTTGGTTGGAGTGACAGTTTATCCCATGTGTGCTTTTGTGTCCTCTGTCTCTTTCCTGAAGATTCAGCATGGATAGAATAGTGATACCTGATGCACAGAGCACCTTCGTGTTTCTACAGTTGTCTCAATGATATCTTTGATGGCAATTTTTCACTTTGATCCAGGATCATATACTGCATTTGGTTGTCATGTCTTTTTGCTTCTTTTAGTCTGGAATAGCTTGTCTTTATCTTTAATGACATGGATATTTTTTTAAGAGTATAGGACAGTTGTTTTGTATAATGGGCCTCAATTTTATCTGATTTCCCCTCATGACTACATTTCACATAGGCATGTTGGGCAGGTGTGCTAAGTAAGTGATGTTGTGTCTTTAATGCTTTGCATGAAGGGGAACCTGATGTCAGTTTATTCACATTCTTAGTGATCCCAAGTTAATGGCTTGGGTAAGGTGGTGTCTGCCTCCCTTTTCAGCGACAGAGTTACCATTTCTTCTTTGTAATTAAGAATGATCTATGAAGGGATGCTCTGAAACTCTGTAAGTATTCTGTTCCTCTTCAGTCTTTTGCACAGTAATTTCAACATGCATTCATGATTCTTGCTTGAATTAACTATTATTATTGCACAATTATTTTCTTTCCCAATTATTTCTTCTACATTTATTACTCTTGACATCGTACTCTAAGGAAGAGCTTTCCCTGTTCCCCTATTTATTTATTATTCAGGAAGTACTTATGAATTTTTATTTTATTCAATGAGTCATAATCTACTACTGACATTATTCATTCTGATATTCAAATTCTCCCTGATTTAGCCAGTGGAAAAACCTTCAGGAAAACCTGGTATCCTTTTGACATTTTTCTGTCATCTTTTGACCACTTCTTCCTTCCTGGCACAAATAGGTGTTACAGGCTCAAATTGTTCTTTCTCTCCCCCAATCCTGGAATCAGCCATTTCTCTAAGGAGCTCTGATTTCTCTTAGTCAAATAGTATTTAAAGGACAAAATTGGTCACCAGGTGAACTCATTGCTGCTGAGGTGTCATTGCTTCTAGGAAATTTCATATTGGTTGAACTCATCCTATGTGTATGTGTGTGTGTGTGAGAGAGAGAGAGAAAGAGAGAAACTATGAGTTCACACTGATAACTGTCATTCAAATCCAATGTCCACAGTGTTCCTCTTTGTCATCCATTATTCCATATTTCTGTTTCCTTCATCTACAGTGAAAACTTTGGCTCCCAAAGTTTTAACATATTCTCTCGTCCTACAATACATACATATTTTCAGAATTGATACCTGTGTGCTACTATGAAAAAAAAAAAGAATCCACTAAGTTAAAGATTTTTTTTTATAGCTCTATTTGTTTTTAGATGGAAGTTATTTAGTCAAAGAACTTTGTTTAAAAGTTACTAGAGGGTGTGCGTGGGTGGCTCAGTAGCTTAAGTGTCCAACTCTTGATTTCAGGTGAGGCCATGATCTCAAGGTCCTGAGATGGAGCTCCCTTTTCCCCTCCCTCTCCCATCCACTCTGTGCTCAGTGGGGAGCCTGCTTGGGATTCTCTCCCTCTACCTCTCCCCACTGCTCACTTGCGCACATGTGCGCATGCACACACACACACATACATATACTCTCTCTAAAATAAAATAAAATAAATCTTTTTTAAAAAGTTGTTAGGAGGGGTGCCTGGGTGGCTTAGTCATTAAGCGCCTGCCTTTGGCTCAGATCATGATCCCAGAGTCCTGGAATTGAGCCCCGCATCGGGTTCCCTTCTCGGCAGGGAGTCTGCTTCTCCCTCTCCCACTCCCCCTGCTTATGTTCCCTCTGTCACTGTTTCTCTCTTTGTTGAATCAATAAACAAAATCTTTTAAAAAAAAAGTTAGGATTGATTAATTTTTTTTTAAATTTTATTTATTTGATAGACAGAGATCATGAGTAGGCAGAGAACCAGGCAGAGAGAAAGGGGGAAGCAGGCTCCCTGCTGAGCAAGAGCTCGATGCGGGGCTCGTTCCAGGAACCTGAGATCATGACCTGAGCTGAAGGCAGAGGCTTAACTGACTGAGCCACCCAGGCACCCCAGGATTGGTTATTTTTAACCCACTTCAGAATAGTTGTATTATTTATTTGAAATAAGTTTTGCCTATTATTGAGCTTCATGTAAGTAGTCACACACTGTTTACCCTTCTGTTTCTAGTTTCTTCTGTTCACCAAGATTCTTGAAGATTTATCCATATTGCGAATAGCAGTTTTCGTCCCAATTGTTATGAAGTATTTTGAATACCACACTTATCCATCATCTACTGATGATGAATATTTGGTTAATTTTATTTTTTTATTTTATTATGAATAAAAATGCTATGAACATTTTTTAAAAAGATTTTATTTATTCATTCGACACAGAGAGAGAGATCACAAGTAGAGAGGCAGGCAGAGAGAGAGGAGGAAACAGGCTCCCCGCTGAGCAGAGAGCCCGATGCGGGACTTGATCCCAGGATCCTGAGATCATGACCTGAGCCCAAGGCAGAGGCTTAACCCACTGAGCCACCCAGGCACCCCTGCTATGAACATTCTTATACATGCCTTTGGATGGAATGAAGTAATCATTTTGGGTACCTGGTTCTCCTGGCAGCTGTGTCTATCTATATCGATCTATGTTTAGCTTTGGTAGATAATGCCAAATAGTTATTCAAAGCAGTTGTTGAATTTATATTCCTGCCAGCAGTGTAAGAGTCTTCCAGTTCTTCCACATCCTCACCAGCACTTAGTATTGGCAGTCTTTTTAAAGATTTTATTTATTTATTTGGCAGACAGAGATCACAAATAGGCAGAGAGGCACGCGGTTGGATGTGGTGGGGGGAGGAGCAGGCTCCCCGCTGAGTGGAGAGCCCGATGTGGGGCTCGATCCCAGAACCCTGAGATCATGACCTGAGCCGAAGGCAGAGGCTTTATCCCACTGAGCCATCTAGGTGCCCTTGCAGTCTTTTTAGATTTCAGCCTGTCTTGGCTATTATTGGGCAAGAGTTCAATTGTTTTTGAGAAAGATGCTATAGGGTATTTTCTAACTGGCCTGATTCCATTAATTACCTGTATTTGAGGTTGGTTGGTTGGCTTACAGTGTTCCAGGCTGTTCTCAAGGGTATAGGTAACTTAATGGTGTGCCTTTTCTGAAGTCCAGATGCATTATTGCTTTAGGTGCTTTAGTAAGGGTAAGAGATAGTCTTAGGTTACTTTAGTATTGTAAGAATGGGTACAAGTAGGAAAAATAGGTTAAGTGAATACCTCATAAAAGAACAACGAGAAGGTTTGGAACACAAACCACCTCAGAAACCTCGACCTTTTTAAACCCTCAGCACTGGAATCAAGAAATCTCACATTCTAGTGACTTAGCTACTCTTCTCTACTTTGATTGTTCCTGCTGTCCTGGTTCTTCTGCCTGTAACTGCTCCTTATATTAACCTTGTGTCTGTTCCTTCTAGCCATTGCTCTAGCTATGAAGTAGGGGACTCACTCCCTAACCCCTTCCCATCAGGCCACTTTACAGGCTTTAGCCATACATTAACCTACTCTGAGATAGGTTTCCATCCATAGTCCATCCACACCGGTTAGGTTGGCCACAGGAAACAGGAGTTCCTGGTATCAACATGGTAACTTAGGAGAAAGGAATTCCCTTAAAGTGGGGAAAGCAGGCATTCTGAGTGTCTGCTAATTTGTATATATTATATTCTAATTCAGCAGATGTTTCTTAAGTCCTCTCCTTTTTTGCCAATAGAGGAACTCTGTTGAAAAGGGAAATGAAGCTATACCAGTTCCTTTTATATGTTCCCAAATTATATATTTTTATATATTGTGGACACATTATCTGAAGAACAGTGTCAAGCTCAAAGTAAATTTTATTCTGTAGATGGGGGAGGGCATGAGCAGGTTTTAGTATGTATGAGATCTATTTGGATTTTACTGTTCCATTTTAAAGATGAGGGAACTGAAGTCCAGAGATGCAGACAGATTTGCCCAAGGCCAGGAAGTGGCAGGGCCATGACTCACATCTAGGTCTTCTGGTTCCATAACTCCTACCCCACACTGACTGGGGAGACATGGTCTACCTCAGTGCCCAAATTATTAAGAGTACAAGGGAGAGTTGACAAAAGGAAACTTCAGCCAAGACAAGTGGTAGGATTTAAGAGAAGATTTGGGAAACTTCCTCAAGGAAGTGGGTTTGGAACTGAGTTTTGTTGGCTTAGTAGGGTTCAAAACGATATGGAGAAGGGAGAGTGGTGCAAAAAAAAAAAAAAGGTACAGTTGTGGGGAAACAGATTTCCCAGGGGCAGAGAAGCTACTTGTGTTGATGGGTTAGTAGGTTTCTATGTGGCAAAGGAGAGCGAGAGATCAGGTATGGTAGGAAGTTGTTAGGAGCTTTGAGACTATGACAACTTCCAAGTTAAAAAAAAAAAAAAAAAAATCAGACATGGCAGAAGAAAGCCCGAAGTCATTTAGTGACTCTTTAAAGAGTCCAGGCTGGGGGTGCCTGGGTGGCTCAGTTGGTTGAATGTCCGACCCTTTGTTTCGGCCTAGGTCATGATCTCAGGGTGTTGGGACCGAGCCCTCCATTGGGGCTTCATGCTCAGTGACGAGTCTGAGAATTCTCTCCCTCTTCTGCCCCTGCCCCTGTGCTTTGTCTCTCAAATAAATAAATCTTAAGCAAACAAATAAACAAAAATGTTCCTGGCTGGAGTGAAAAGGACTAAGATGGAGATCAAGACATAAATTTGAGAGTCTTTGAAAAGGCAGAACCAACAGGCTGGAGACAGGGTAGGAGGAGATAGAGCTGCCACTTCACAGTTTGAGCCTTAGTGATGGGGGTGATCTGGTACCAGTATCAGAAGAGCAGAGACAATATGTATATAGTGGTGACGCTCACAGGCTTTGGATCAAAGCTGACTTGGGTGTATAGCCCCTTGTGACTTGGAACCAGTGATTGAGTTCTCTGAGTTTGCTCATCTGTTGAGTAGGGACACAGATTCCTACTACCCAGAGCAGCTGTGATGCTGTGCAGGTAGAGTGAAATTCCATGATGCCACATGCCTGGCATCCAGGCAATTACCAGCTTTTAGCTCCCCCCCCTCCCCAGCCAATCTCTCTGAGGAAGTAGTAGAACCTACTTTAAATCTCATCTTCTTATGTATAAAATGTGCTTTGAAAAAAAGGAATTGGCTTTACAGGGAAAATGGGTTCTCTGGGAGCACAGTCAATGGACTTTGAGTTGGAGGACAGATGGAGCCTCTTATTTTTTGGCCTCCTCTGACATCTAGGCTTCAGTTAAAAGTTGAAGCCTCACAAAGGAGTTAGAAGTATCTTTGCATCCAAGGCTAGGTTCTTCCAAAGCAAGCAACTCTGCTGCCTCTTTCCTGCCTTGATGGCCTCCATCTGGGGCTATTTCTGAGCCTAAGGGGAAAACTCCATTGGCTGACAGCAGTGCAGTTTGCCTGTAAAACATGCCCAGGCTCCCAGCCTGCTTTTATAACAGGTTTGGAAATTCCAGTTATCTCCTCTGAGTTCTACACACAGGGCAAATGGGTTTGGGTGGAGTTCTAGCAAAGGCTGCACGGAGACACCCGTCCCTTCCCAGTTAACCCCCGCCGTCGGGAGGCTGTCTTTCTGGAGCTTCTCCCAACATGCTTCTCCTCTGGGAGGTGGTGCCTGCCAAAGACTCTCGGCGGTGCAGAGCCCAGGCTTCGAATCCCACCTCTGAGTCCCGGGGAATGGCCCGCCTCCGCCAGGCGCCTGGTTGCCATAGCATCCGCGGGGCACACGGGCCCATTGGCACAGGGCGGGAACCAATCAGAGGGCCCCGCAGGCCGAGGTGTTCCCGGGTGGTCCCAGGGCTGGGGCGCGGTTGGGGTGGGGGAGGTGGGGCGGGGCTGCTCCTGGGAAGATGAGGATGGCTCCTGGCCAGGGGCGCGGAATTGGCCCAGGCCCTACATCCTCTCCTGGGGATCTCAGTGCTACTTCCCCAGAGTCCCCGTCACACACACACCTTCCTTGCTTGTCCCCCTCCCGCGTTCAGAGTTGAACAGTCTGATAGGAGTTATCCGCTAGGGAGGGCAGGGGTGAAGATTTGTTGCCACTTCATAGCCATTTCCCCCAAGAAAAAGCTCTGCAGCAGCTCCTTGATTGGTCCGGAGGTGGGCGGTCTGAGCCCCAGGAAGATGTTTGGACCTTGTAAATCTAGGGCTGCCCCAGCTTAAGATCCCTTGCTGGTAGCTACATGGTTTCCGGATACAAGGAACTGGGCCTGGGTGGTTGGTTTATTTCCATCCTGTTTGCCAACAGGGAAATTAAAACCATTGGGAGGACAGAACACTTGAATTTGAAAGATCACAGAATCTGCAGCCCCAGGAGCTGTAAGAGGCGGGGCAAGTGACTGTACTCTCTGAATCCCAATTGCCCCATTTGTAGAAACAGTTGTAACAAAAGAACCTATCTGCTCTCCTTGGTGTAAGTAAATAATACAGGCAAAGCAGTCATCTGGCTGGCCATAGCTCTCAGTGAGGGACAGTCACCTGTTTCCAGAAGTGGTACAACAGTACTGCCCAGAGCTAGAGTACTCACATGAGTGTTTGGCAGATGTTTTCACATTCATCCAATTTTTGCTTATTCATTTAGTTCTTCATTCATTTAACCCATTAATGCATTCAGCATATATTCTCTGGGCATCTACTCTCGTAGTGTTCCTATTTTAGTCTTTGTGCCCCCGAGACGAGCACAGATTTGCTGGGCATCTACTACCAGTCAGTTCATCCCTGTCCAACTGTATTTGTGGGATCCAGCCCCCAGGGGAGTTGCGACTTTCTTCACAAGAACTGTCGGAGTCTAGCCTGGCAGGAGGCTTGCCAGGGCATCTTGGCCCTGTGGCAGCTGAGGGTTTGGAAACGGTTTGCTGTAGCTCTGCCTCCTGTGGCTGAGGGACCTGAACAGAGCAGACCCCTGTAGTGTTTCAGCAGCCCCGAGTCAGCATACACTTCCACAGTCACTTTTGCTCCCCTCGCCTGTGGGGAGGAGTGCCCCTTCTCCTGAAGGCCCCAGTCAGCCAGCTGGAAGCTACTTTCTCTGTAGTAGGACTTTTGTCTCCCAGGACCAGCCTCCTTTGCTGGTCTGCTGTGCTTTGCCATGCTGGAGTTCCTGAAACAATCCTGTTGTTGCTTTTCAGGCTTCTCTCACCTCAACACTATGTTCTTGTAGCCCCGTTCTCTTCCTGCCCTCACTGTGCATCTCAGCACCTGGCTCCTGTTGGGCAGGAATGGCCACACCGCTACTCATACTTGTTTCGGGATCATCTCACTCCTCAGGGTCCCTCCTCTTTGTACCCCTCCCCTGCCTCCAACTTGATGCCCTGGCTGCTTGGGCTGTGTGACAGAGACGTTCCTGGGGAGGCAGTCAGCTGGACGTCTGAGGGACAGAGCTGCTTCACACAGACACACTTCACAAATAGACATGTCCTGTGTGATAAGGCTATGATGCATCGTGCCATGGGAGCATGTGGGGCAGAGCAGCTGGCTGTGCTTCCAGAATCAGGGCAGTCTTTACCAGAAGGTGATGTTTGGGCAATCTTAAAGGATTTAGCTAGGTAGATAGCGGGAAAAAGGGAATTCAAGTCAAGGAAAATAGTGTTCATAAAAGCCTGAAATTGCCTTATGTTCTTAGAGAAAATATAATGTAGTGTGAATGGGGAAAAAAAGGGGAGTATGTTATTTGGGTTGAGGTTCATGAGTAGCAGAGAGAAGAAGTGAGGCCAGAAGCTAAACAGCACCTACTCATGCGGGCCTTGAAGCATGGGGGAGCTTATGAAAGGGCAGGACATTCACATATATACATAAGGAAAGTGCGACAAATGGTTGCGAAGGAATGGGTTGTCTCGTTTGTCCTGTAGCAGTTCTGTGAGGCAGACAGGGTGACGCCGTTATCTACTGGTTACACCTGAGAGAGAACACTGAGGCCCGAGCACTTATCTTGCCAAGGGTCTCAGAGCCATAAAGCAGAGGGCCTAGGACTCACCTGGCTTCCTGGCTCTGAACCTCTTTCTCCTGGGCATGCTGCCATTGTTAACAGAGTCTTCTAGAAAGCTGCCTGCAGCTGGGTTGGGTGGATGCTGACAGAAGCCATGGGAAACAAATGGTCATTGATACGATCTTGTTGAAGGAGTTGTAGCCCTGGGATTTTGTGGCCTGTGGTGTTTGGTCTCCTGACCTAGTGCACAGACAGCAAGAAGCAGTAGGGAGCTTGGAGCTTCCAGTTCTGCATTTTCTTGACAAACTCCATTCATCAGGGCCTCACTCATTAATTCAGGACAGCATCTGCTGCCTGATACTGGCCTTTGTCAGGGGCTTGTTTCTGCAAGATCCAGTCCTCCAGGTTGGTCAGCTCTTTTGTCCGCAGCCCCAGGGTGAACCCTGGATGTCAGAGGCAAGCCCTTTCTCTGTGTACAGTTTGTAAAATGAAATAACTTTATTTTTAAAAAACAAAGATAATGTCTAGCAGTACAGAACATCACATTGGAGATCAAGCCGACTGGGTTTTCTTTCTGCTGCTGCCATCTAGCTAGCTGTGGAAGTTATTTAAGGCAGTGTGGGCCTCAGTTTTCTCATCTCTAAAATGAGCACAGTCAAACCTCCCTAAAAAGATTGTTGGGATAATTAAGAAGAAATTATGTTTACAGAGTGCATTGGCGTGCTGCTTGGATTTCATACCTCTTCAATATATGGTGACTTGAAATCCTGCTGTTACTGCTTCCCCCACTGCCACTGCTGCCATCACTTAAAGACTATTTGAAAACTAGAGACTATAAGAAAAAGTATTTTATAAACCTACCATCGCAGTGCAACTATCATTATTATTGGTCATATTTCCTTCGAATCTTTTCCCCCACAACTTCAGAACATATCAGATTTTATAGCATATTTATTTTGTAGCCATATTTATTATTTTTCCTTTGTTGTAGGTACATTATATTTATTTTTAATACAAATTTTCCTGATTATGAGATCACTGTATATAATGTAGGAGAGCATAGAAAAAGCAAAAGGAAAACCATACTTATAATGCATACCTCATTCCTAGCCCCGAGGCTATCACTATGAACTTTTTTTTAAAGATTTTATTTATTTATTTGACAGAGAGAGAGAGATCACAAGTAGGCTGAGAGGCAGGCAGAGGAGGTGGGGAAGCAGGCTCTCTGATGAGCAGAGAGCCTGATACGGGGCTCAATCCCAGGACCCTGAGATCATAACCTGAGCCAAAGGCAGAGGCTTAACCCACTGAGCCACCCAGACATCCTTCACTATGAACTTCTGATGTATCTTCTTCAGGTCTTTTGTTTGTGTTTTTTTAAAGAGTCGAGATCATACCACATATACAGTTTTTTCTGTGATTTTTCAGTTCATAGGGTATCATGAGCATTTTTCTTTATTGTAAGCATTATTTTCCAATGGAAAATATTTCCCTGGAAATATTGACTAGGGCAAAATATGCAGGTGTTTCTTTGCCAGACACTGTCAGGGAGTTCACGTAAGTGCGGGTATCTCTGTTTCCTCTAGAGGCTGGGATCTGGAGCACACAGCTTTTACAAAGACAAAAGTCTCAGAAGCTTTGCTGACCCTTCTCACCTAACAGTGTGTTAGTAGGCCTCCGATACTCAAATGGCTTTTGAGCCTGTTACCTTGACTGTCAGGGGCCTGTGCTAATGACCTTTGAATATCATTTCCAAGTGGTTTTCACTGGGAAGGGGTGAGAAGCTACAGCCTCAAGAAAGGAACTAGTGTGAGCCTTAGGAAGATCAGGGATGCTCTAGTCTTTGTTTTGATGCACGCTTGCTCTGGCATCCAAGGCAACTTATTTCCTCTCACCAAGCCTCTGTTGTCTCCCCACAATGTAGAAAGATAGGACTAGATGATCCCCAGGGCCCTTGCAGCACTGAAGTTCCACAGGGACCTGAAGCCTTCCTCTCGCCAGGAGCTGAAGTGAGCATCCTGATAAAGGTCACAGGATGCTTCTCCAGAGTCCAGAGTTTCTTTTAATTAGTACCTGGGGAAGCACTTACGCGTTTATATTTCCACTTACTTCCTCCTGGTAGCGGCTGGGATGGGTAAAGACTGAAAGTCAGGAAGTGCTGCTGGCTGGGTGAAAACACTAGGTTCAGAACCCCAAATGATTCTTCGTCACTTATGTTGTAGCTATTTTTTCTTTTATGTACTTGGTTTTTTCATTCATTCTCTCACTTAGCGGGTGTTAACTGAGTCCCACACCTTGTGCCATCCAGGTCTGTTCTCAAGACACATGCAGTCTATCGAAGAGACAGGAGCAGGTATAAAAGGCAGTAAGAGAATTGCTACAATGGGGTACAGATAAGTTGCATAATGAAGGGAGTACTTGAGTCCACTTAGAAGCAAAGGAGTCTCAATGGACACATTGAGCCTTTAAAGGATGAGTGGAAGTTTTCTAGGCAAATAAGAAGAGGGCATTCCTAGCAGAGGAGCCACATGTGCAAAGGCCCTGAGGTATGAAAGTACATGTCATGTTCTTTGTGAGCCTGGAGGGTGAAAGGGGCAGTGAGCAGATGAGAAAAAGCTGAGTACTTTTCTTTGGACAAGGAATTTTCTTTCTCTAATATAATTTGTTTTTTTCTTTTTTTAGATCTCTTGTGGCTCAGAGCATAATCTGGCTGTGATTGGTGAGTAATTAGTATACTGAGAGCTATGTGTGTTCTGAAACTCTGTGGCAGAGTTAGAGAAGACTTGGTTGATCAAAGGCCAGGGTACCTGTGTGTGTGTGTGTGTGTGTACACATGTTGGAGGAGATTCTAAGAAATATGGAAGTCTTTGGTTGCTCAAGGATTTACTAGAAGCCCCTTTGCTAGAAATTTCTGTCCACATCATTGAGTGTCTTTTTAAGGTGGCCTCCCTGCCCCAGGCAGTGGCATTTGAGGGTATTAAAGATTTTACAGATGAAGGATATCATGTATAGAAAGCCAGACATAAGAGGGGGGAGAAGACTGGGCTGCTCTTGTTTCTCTGAACAAATCCCTTAATCCAGGTTCTTTCCTCTTTCTTGGGAGGAAGGGACTCTGCTCACTGCCTCCCACTGCCTTGTATTCCATGGCACTCAGGAACTCCCAGATGAAGTCAGCCTTCTGACTGGTTGAGGTTTCTTCTTCATTGATTCTGGATAACCAAGGTTCACTCTTTTTATGATTAGGCCCATGAGTAATTCCTTCAAGAAGCTTACTCGTTACTTCTCCAGGTAGACTAGTATCCATGTCACTGCATTTAAGAGGCACGTCTGTAGGGCCCAGCTGCCTGAGTGCAATACAGGCTTCTGTATTGCATATGTAGTATGATCTCAATTCTTTAAAAACTTACTAGTTGTGTGAACCTGGACAAGGTACTTGACCCCTCCATGGGAGGGCAGTAGCGCCTACCTTCTAGAGTTGTTGTGAGGGTTCCAGGAGTTAATATATATAAAGCACATAGAGCAGTGCTTAGCTCCTAGGAAGGGTTTTAGAAATGTTCATTATTATTATCTGATATTTGTTCTAATTGTCCTGTTCTGGGCTTTAGCTCCCCATCTGTAAAATGGAGGCTTTAAAACAGAAAATCAAGATTCCTTCCTGCTCTGATATTTTAGGATCCTATTACAAACCCATCACTGCTTGCCTTCTGTTGGTGACTTCTGTTCCTGGCTACTTCTCTCCCAGCCTCCGACTCAGCTTCTGAAGGGCAAGGCCCCTGCATTTTCTTTTTGTTTCCTGCCGATCTGCAGCATCCAGAGCAGTGCCTGGTACTCTGCAGAGACCTGAGCACTGTTGTCTGAATTGAGCTTAGACGGGGCTCAGCCGCCTGCGGTGGCAGCAGTTGGAAGCACTACTCTGTAGGCCCGAACGTGATGTGCAACGAGGCAGAACCAAGGACAGCTGAGGAGGTAGGCTGCCAGCTAGCAGAGGGGGGCGGGGAGTAAACTGGGCTGGAGTCAGAGAAGGAGCGAGAAAATGTAATGGCAAACCTGTGCCGCTTTGCAGCCGCCCCAGATACTTTGTACCAGAGCTGCTCCAGCCTGGGTGTAATAAAGACAAGCTAAGCAGGGGGTCCGAGGTGGTGCCGGGGGTGCTGCCGCTGCTGCTCTTGCCGGTCCAGGAGAGGGCTTAGCTCCCTCTGTGACCAGTGCCAAAAGAAGATGGCAGGGACTCTGAGTACGAGAAAGCACACAGTCCCAATGAAGGAGGGGCAGGTGCTAGCAGGGTAGCAGGCTGAGTAGATAGAGGCAGCCTCGGGCTGTAGAAAGAGCATAGCCTGTGCAGGTAGACAGCCTTGGTTCACACCAGCTGCATCTCTCTGGAGCCTCCATTCCCCCCTCATCTCTGTAACGGGGGGGATCTCCACTTTGCAGGACTGCTGTGAGGATTACTGTGTGTGAGTTACCTGGTATAAAGGAGGTGTGAGAGAAATACGTGTGTGTATTTATAGTTCTGTTTGCTTCTCCTTTCTCTTGGTCAGGGTGGGGAGAGGGGAGAATGGCTTGCCTAGTGTAACTGTGCTAGTGAAACCATTGTTACTTGGGAGGAAGAGATGATAACATTCTGGAAAAGTGGCCAGTGTTACCGTAGTGAGGAGAACATCAGAGGCCATGGAGAGCAAGTTGTGCCAGTGAGCTCCTGGAGGGCGGACCTGTTCTTTTCTGTTTTGTCCTCAGTGCCTGGTCTTGGCTGACAGTCTGTTGAATGCATGGTTGCAGAATCAGGGAAGGTGGGCCCAGTCACACAGCTCTGGGCCTGTCTCCCTGCGTGTGTGTGAGCTGGGAGCAGAGGCCCCCCACCACTGGAGGGATGGGCCCCTCCATGGGTGCCCTGTGGGATGCAGGCTGTGTGACAGGAAGTGCCTGTTGACTCTGGCAGAAGGCCAGGAGAGGGAGACAAGCTGAAGGAGGAGAGTTCTTTCCGAGGTAAAGCCTGGTTCTCACAGCCAGCTCCTGGCCTCAGCCCTTCTACAATTGCCTACTTTAGATGGATTCCTCCCCCTCCAGTCTCATTCCCTGAGATCTGGCCCTCTGTGCTTGGTGCTGGGTCTCCCATGTGGTAGGCGCAGAACAGTTACAGAATAGACTAGAACAGAATATAAGGGAGCCAAACTTTCCTCGAGTGTAGAAGCAGCTTTAGTGTCTAATGAATGTGCGACAGACAAACCAGAGAGGGAGGCGGAATAGAGACGGGTGGAAGGACATAACTCAGGACCTGCTTTTGGAATGGACACTCCGCAAAGTATGTTTGCTATACCCATTTTATAGAGAAGAAACCTGAGACTCAGAGGATATACGGGTTGATCAGGGGTAGGTAGCAATAAATAATAGAGCTGTCTACCTGACTTACCAGACTGTTCTTTCCACCCTATCCAGTGCGGGTGGTGGTCAGGGAGAGCACAGACCCTTGGGTCGGATTGCGTGATTCTAGTCCTGGCTCCCACACTCAGGAGCTGTGTACTCTTGTATAAGTGGCTTAACCCCCCCTGTGTCTTGATGGCCTCATCTGGAATATCGTATTATTGACCTCATAAGTTTGTTATATAAAGTGCTAATAACAGTGCTTGGCACAAATATAAAGGCTCAATAAACGTTAGCTGGCATTATCTCCATCATCATCATCATTATCATCATCATGTATGAAGATTTCAAGGAAGGAAGTAATTATAAGATGAGTATAAAAAGGTTTAATGCTCAAGGTAGGAACCTCAGGAGCTACAGAGGGAAGTGTCTTCCACCCAGAATGCCAGGGACCAGTGCAGAATCCAAGTGTAGCTACAAAAGGGATTTGTAAAACTTGGAGCCTGGGGACGCCAGTCTGGGGGATCTGGAAACAGTGCTAGGCCGGATTGGTTCCAGATGGGGCTTCTGCTATCCGCTGTCCCAGACAGGGATTCAGAACATGCACGTTCCAGCCTGAAGTAAACCCCACAGCAGCCACACTTGAGGTTTCTCTAGGGAACAAAATAATTCTACTCTGCTACTTCATTCACTTCCAGGTTTCTTTTTTCCCTTTCTTTTGCAGTTTGGTTTGGTTCTTGCCTTAATTTTCCAATAACACTTCTCTTGACATATTCTGTGTCTGCCACGAGGCATGGCCGTGGCTAGACAGGATGGTGAGGCAGCGCGAGTTCCTGCTTCGGAAAAGGAGTAGCTGCTGGAGTGAGGCGCAGAGAAACTCAAGTGATGATCAGGAAGGAGAGCGCTGAGGCAGAGGCCACAGCTGGCCTGGCCCTTTCTAACTGTGCCATGCACGGTCCTGCTGGCTCAGTGGGCCCGATTCCTCATGTGTGTGATCAACCCGCCCCTGAAAGTTGTTCTGCGAAATGGCATAGGCATGTCAGGTGCCTGCTCGGTGCCTGCCATGTAACAGGTGCTCAGCAGGTGCTTGCTCGCTTGGCAGGTTTGCCGGGCTGTTTCTTTCTTCCTGCCTTCCCACCTAGGATTTCCCTCTGCATCTCACAGAGCTGGCTGACTGGCTCCCATTCGTGGGCAGAGACTGAGGTCAGCAGAGGTGACATGAGGGCATGTGACCACCACTTGCTCAGAAGATCCCTGCCTACCAGAGGCTGGCTTCCAGGTCTGGCTCCGTCTTTGGGGGCCTTACCTCCGTGTCTGGCTGAATTGGTTCCAGCTGTTTTGCTTCCCCTGGGAGCAGCTTATTTTGGCTTGAATGGGCAATTTGTTTGCCTTCTCTCCTGATGTGCAGTTGTTCAGCCTTCCCTTCCTGCAGAGAAAAAAAGAGCTGACTGCATTTCCTCTCTCCCCGCTCCACGCAGACCTTTGGAAAGGATTTTATTGGTGGCCTTTTCCTGGAGCATTCAGGCTTGCCAGACATGCATTGTTAAAGGGTTAGATATTTGGCAAGAAAGTGTCATAACCACCTCCTCCTCCTCCTCCTCCAAGCAAAGCCAGCTCTCTTACCAAATTAGAGCTGTAATCTATGTAAGGATCTTTTCCCCCCTTCGTTTCAGTGATGATTTCCAATTATTGAACCTTTGTACCTTTGTAATATGTGTGGCAAAACATCTGACCTTCACTTGAAACCCATCAAGCAGGGTCAGAGAGGAATTTAATAGTGAGAATTAAATATTTTTTGACACTGGCTGTTCCTCTAAGAGGCCATACCTCCAAGCCCCAGGGGCTTGCAGAGAGCTTAGAGGCAAGTGTAAACTGTATGGTCCTGTGCACAGTGTGATTGGCAAAGCATAAATGCTTTATACTATCTCATTTAATCCTCAGAGCAAATCACTGAGTTGGTGCTGTTATTAACTCCATTTTCTAGATGAGGGAAGCTGAAGCCTAGGCTGAGTGGTTTGTTGGGAGGAGTAAGTGTGCCAGGTCTTTAACCCAGGCCTCTAACTTCAGAGCCTGTGGTCCGCTACCCCCCATGCTGCCGTCCTGCGGACCAGTGACAGTCTAGCCTGGTTTTAAGGCCACCAGATAAGATGATCTCATCTTAGTTCCCCTTCATGTTAGCAGCTTCTGTCTTGTACCCTAAATGTCTTCTCCTTCCGATTCAGCAGTTCTGTGTATAATCACCAGATAGAACTGTGAAGTTGATGACATTGTTTTGGAAAACTACCCCTTTTTAGGATTCTTCTTCCCCCCTCTCATTGTCCCTTACTGCTTAAAAAATTAATTTACTTATTTAATTTTTGAATAATTAACGCACACATATGATTCAAACTTAAAAGGCATAAAAAGATTTTTTTTTTAAAGATTTATTTATTTATTTGACAGAGAGAAATCACAAGTAGATGGAGAGGCAGGCAGAGAGAGAGAGAGAGAGAGAGAGAGGGAAGCAGGCTCCCTGCCAAGCAGAGAGCCCTATGCGGGACTCGATCCCAGGACCCTGAGATCATGACCTGAGCCGAAGGCAGCGGCTTAACCCACTGAGCCACCCAGGCGCCCCAGGCATAAAAAGATTTAAAATGAAAAACCTTCCTCCTTCTCTGTCCTCCTATTTGTCCAATGTACAAAAATCCTTCTACCACATGTGCAGCTAATGTCTGTTCATCTGTATTTTTCTAGTTTCTTTTTGCACATATTAAGTAAATGCTACAATATATATATTTTTATAATGTTATATAGTTTTAACCCTGCATTTCAGTTAATACAAAAATATACTTATATCATGCACATATTATATATAATATAAGATATAATATCTATATTACAAGATATAGTTTTTTTTCTTTTCTTTTTTTTTTATTTATTTTCAGCATAACAGTATTCATTACTTTTGCACCACACCCAGGGCTCCATGCAATCTGTGCCCTCTCTAATACCCACCACCTGGTTCCCCCAACCTGCTACGATATATTTTTATCCCTCCTTTCACATCAGTGGTACTATATGGTACATAGTTTGTAGTGTCTTATTTTTTCTTTCAATAGTTTATCAGCATAAAAGCCCCCCCAGATAGTATTACAGGTATATAATATTCCAATGTACCTATGGATTTATTTAACCCATACCCTTTTGATGGACATGTAGATCATCTCTGATGTTTTGCTATTATAGGTAATGGTGTAGTGAACAACCTTGTGTATATATGTCATTTCATTGGTGGGATGTTGAAGAATAAACCCCTAGAAGCAAAATTATTGTATCAAAGAGTAAGCATAACAATTTTGCATAGGCATAGGCAATTTTGCCCTCATAGGAATTATACCATTTTTCACTCCCACTAGTAATAAATGAGTGCCTGTTTCTGCAGCAAGAGTATGTCAAGAAACTTCTAGATTTTCACCAATCTGATGGGTGAAAAACTACTAAGAGTGGTCTTTGTTTTTTTTTTTTTTTTACTTTTTAAATTGAGTTACAATATATATACAGTAAAGTGTACAGATCTTAGAGGTCCAGTTTGATGAGTTTTTCCATATGCACATACCTAGGAAACTACGACCCAGTACAAGACACAGGACGTTTCAGGTACCTAAGAAGGTATCTCTTCTCAGGCAATACCCCAGCCCCAGAGTTAACTACTACTCCAGCTTCTGTCTCCAGAAACGAGCTGTGTCAGTGGCTGAACTGCATATAAATGGTGTTACACACTGTGTACCCTTTTGTGTTCAGCTTCTTTTGTTCAACACATTCTGTCTCTAAGACACCTCTATTTGTGTGTAGCAGAAGTTCTTTTTCATTGGTCAGTATTAGCCCACTGGGTGAATATACTACAACTCAGATGTCCATTTCACTGTTGCTTCCCTTTGGAAGACTGTGAATCAGGCTGCTGTCAACATTCTTACACATGCCTTTTGGTGAACATACACACTGGTTTCTCCTGAGTGCACACCTGGGGTAGGATTTCTGGATCCGGTCCTTAGCGTTAGTGGATAAACAGTTTTCCAAAGTAGTGGTGCCAGTTACATATTGCCCGTCAGCAATATATGGGCGTTCCAACTGTGCCATATTCTTGCCAGGTGTTTTCTGTCTTGCTGATCGAGGCCATCCTGCAGAATAAGTAGTATGGAACCTCACTGTCATTTTCATTTACATTTCTTTGATAGCCAGTGACGTGAAGCGCCTTTTTATATACTTAGAGGCCACTCGGTCAGCTTCTTCTGTCAAGTGCAAAGACTTAAGTGCAAACACTCTCAAGTGGGTTTTTTCTGTGTTTTTCTTAATGTTTTGCACAAGGCATCAAGGATTCAAGTCCTTTGTGATATATATATATATATATATGTATATATATATATATATATAGCGCGAACATCTTTTCCTTTCCCAGTCAATGGCTTGTCTTTTGCTCTCTTACTGGTGTCTTTTGATGCACAGATATCCTTAATTCCAGTGAAGTCTAGTTTATCAGTCTTTTATTTAATGGTTTGAGGTGTTTGTGCTCTCTTTAAAACGTTTTTGTCTGCTTCAAGGTCCCGAAATGAAAATATTCTCCTTTGTGTTCATCTGGAAACTTTATTAATGTTGCCTTTTACATCTAGGTTTAGAATCCATTTTGAATTTGTGTTTTAAAAAATCCAACAACACATTGCTCTAAAACCATCTATTGAAAAGTTCATCCTTTCCCCACTGAATTCTAGAGGCTCCTTTGTTGTAAATCAAGAGACTGTATATATGTGTAAATTTGGTTTTTGATTCTCCCTTCTCTTGCATTAGTTTATTCTTCTATGTGCATGCTAGTACCATTTCGCCTTGATTGCAGCTTTATAATAAATTCCAATATCTGGTTTTAGATTTTCCAACTCTGTTCTCCTTTAAGGTGATTGTGACTTTTATAGTTCCTCTGCTTATAGTTATGAATGAAGATTGAGCACCTTTTTGTATATTCAGGAGCTCTTTGTATTTTTGTCCTTTTTTTTTTTTTTTAAGATTTTATGTATTTATTTTAGAGAGAGTGTGTGTGTTCACCAGTGAGGGAGGGACAAAGGGAAGGCGCAGAGGGAGAGAATCACAAGCAGACTCCTCACTTAGCACGGAGCCTGACATGGGGCTCGATCTCAAGACCCTGAGATCAGGACCTGAGGCAAAACCAAGAGTTGGATGCTTAACTGACTGAGCCACTCAGTCCCCCCTGTATTTTCTTCTTTATGAAGGGTTTCTTCACATATGTATTAGTTTTTCATCGCTACTGTAACAGATTACCAGAAAATTAGTGGCTTAGAACAACACAAATGAGTTATTGTAGACTTTGAGGTCAGGAGTCTGAAATGGGTCTCACTGGGCTGAAGTCAGGGTGTGAACAGGATGCATGTTTTTCTGGAATCTATAAGAAGAGTGTTTTCTTGCTGCTCGCAATTTGTGGAGGCCACCTGCATTTCTTGACTGTGGTTCCTGCCATCTTCAAAGCCCCAAGTGGCGGGTTGAATCTTTCTTTCATCATACGGCTCTGACACTGACTTTTCTGCCATCCTCTTCCATATTTAAGAATCCTTGTGATTCCTGGGGCGCCTGGGTGGCTCAGTGGGTTAAGCCGATGCCTTCGGCTCAGGTCATGATCTCAGGGTCCTGGGATCCAGCCCCGCATCGGACTCTCTGCTCAGCAGGGAGCCTGCTTCCTCCTCTTTCTCTCTGCCTGCCTCTCTGCCTGCTTGTGATCTCTCTCTGTCAAATAAATAAAATCTTTAAAACAAACAAACAAAACAACAACAAAAAAAACCCTCTAAGAATCCTCGTGATTCCTTTGGGCTCCCTCTCCCACTCTGGATAATCTAGCATAATCTCTGTATCTGAAGGTCAGCTAATAAGCAAGTTTAATTTCACCTGCTACCTCAGTTCTCCTTTGCCATGTAACGTAACACTCACAGGCTCCAGGGATTAGGACTTTGGGATGATATTGTATGGCTTGTCTCAATATCCTTTGCCCTTTTTTTCCAGATAGATTGTTGGTCTTTATCTAATTAATTTCTAGGAGCCGGGCCCTTGAGTGGCTCAGTTGGTTAAGGGTCTGCCTTCTGCTCAGATCATGATCCCAGGATCCTAGGATTGAGCCCTGCATTGGGCTCCCTGCTCAGCGGGGCATCTGCTCCTTCCTCTTCCTCTGCCTCCCAACCCCCGGCTTGTGCTCTGTCTCTCAAATAAATAAATAAAATCTTTGAAAAATTTTCTAGGAGCTTTTTATGTATTAAGGCAGTTAGGTCTTTGTGGTTCAGATGACAAATGTATTTTCTCATCTTTTTAAAATTTCTACTCTTGGTGTTTTTTTGTTTTTGTTTTGTTTTGTCCTGTTTTTGCCATGCAACCTTTTCTTTCTCTACAGATGAAATTTATCAGTCTTTTCCTGTGTGGCTTCTGGATTTTGAGTTAGAGAAGCCCTCCCTATTCCAGGGTATTCAAGACTTTTCTCATATTTTGCTCTACTACTTTTTAGGTTTGTTTGTTTGTTTTTTAACATGTAAGTCTTTGATCCGTTTGGAACTTATTCTGATACACATTGTCAAGTGTGGATTCAACCTCATTATTTTTCCAGATGGTTACCCAATACTGTCTCAACACTACTTACTGAATTCCCTTTCTTTGGCTGTCCTCCTGGATCCCATTGCTTCCAGGGCAACCCTACTCAGGTCATGATCCCAGGATCCTAGGATTGAGCCCTGCATCGGGCTCCCTGCTCAGCGAGGCATCTGCTCCTTCCTCTTCCTCTGCCTAAAGAGAGGCATAAAGAGAGGCATAAAGAGAGGCAGTGACTGACCCAAGATTGCCACCTGGTCAGTGGCAGAGCTGGGGCTAGACCTCAGGTCCAGCTCATGCTGCTCAGTCTGAAGCTGGTGGCTCGTTCTCGAGGAGCTTTCCCTGCGGGTTGTGGCCTCCTGGGCTTTTGGCTGAGACAGAGCAGTCCCTTGGTTCTGTGGGCTCTCAGTGCGCTCTCCCAGGTCATGCTTTGCTCATCTCTGGAGTGAGATATATTCGTTGCCACTGTCACACCTCACTGCATGGGTACTGTGTTTACTTCTCTACCAGGCTGAAAATGTGATGAAATCTTTGGCATTCAGGAGAGATGTTTTACAATTAATGCAGAGATGTATTTACGGACCACTGGTTATTGTTTAAGTCACATTTCTTTTGAGTCATTTGTTTTCAAGGCCTGGCCTCACATCACAAGGTGTGCCTTTTCAGCTTTCAATAAAGGTAGATTTTTTTTCCACTATAATTTCCAAAGAAGCAATGATAGTATCACTCCACAGGAGTCATTCTATGTGAGACCACACATGAGGGTGGCAGGCTGTCAAGGAGGCTCACGTACTTGCTAATTACTCTCTATGCCAGCCTTTGTGGGCACAAGGTTGCTTACCACATTTTAGCACAATGCTCTGGTCCTTTTAGGATTGCTTCCAGGAGCAGAAACCACAATCGTGACCCACTGTCCTTGTTTACAAATACGAGGCTTGGGGCCTAGCAAAGGTAAATCTAACAAAGGTGAACTCAAGGTACAAACTACAGTGAGGTAGATGAGCTGGAGGCAGCCTTCTGCCGAGGAGGGACTGAGGTCTGGTCCCAGCATTGTCTGCTACCTGCTGTCTCTGTGATCCTGGGCAGTCATTTCTCTCTCTGGGCCTGGGGATCCCCACACAAGAAGTGTTTCTAAAGTCTGCTGCACCACTCAGGTCTGGCCTCATGTAAACCGTGTTGCACATTTAAACAAAAAAGATTAATTAATTTATTTAAATAATTTTTTTTATTGTGGTGTCATTTAATGAAGCCTACTGTTGTAACAGATTTTTAAGTGTACAATATGGTATTGTTAGCTGTAGGCACAGTGTTGTATCAGGGACCTCTAAAACTTACTCATCTTCCTTCCTGAAACAGTTACTTTTCTTGGTGTCCATGACACCCTGCTCTCTTGATTCCTTCTGTTTCACTGGCTGCTTCTCCTTAGTCTCCTTCATGGGCTCTGCCTCTCCTCCTCCCAAATGCTGAAGGTCTGAGCACTCTGGGGCTTTGTGTTAGTCTCCTGTCTCTTTCTCTGCAGGTTTTCCAGTCAACCTCATTCAGTCCCATGGCTTTAGAAACTTTTTGTATGCTGATGATTTCCCAATTTTTATGTTCGGTTCCAACCTCTCCTCTGAGCACCAAATTATATATCCAGGTCCCCATTTGACATTGCCACATTAATTTTAAATAGGTATCTCCAGTGTAATGTGCTCAGAATAGATCTTTTATTTGTCTTTTTTAAGACCATCTTTACTGGGTCTTTTTCTCAGTATATGGCATCACAATCGACTCAGTTGCTGAAGCCAAAAATCTAGGAGTCCATATTGATTCCTCTCCTCTCCTCGTTCATCCTCACATCGACTCCCCTAGGAGGTCTTGCTGACTTTACCTGAGAATGTCTACTTTGCTCCATTTCTACTACTACTGCTTAGTCCACACCATCAGGGTCTCTCCTTGGGACTGTTTCTAGAACCCTAACTATACCAGGACTCCCTTGTCTTCCCCACCACTAGAAAAAATGGAATTCCTATGGCATGGGTATATGGTAGCCAGAGTGCTTTTATGTGTCATACCTCTTAATGGGCTGAATTTTTTCTACCTGCATTTTCTACAGGGCGCTGCGCCTGTCTGTTAAATACCGACCTACTGTTACATATAGTATTCTCCTCATTCCTTCCCTTACTAGTGGCTCACAGTTTGCCTTGTGGCATTCTGGGTGCTGTGGAGGAAAACAGCCAATGCTTGTTCCCTCATGGAGCTCACATTAAGTGGGAAAAAGAACTATGAATGAAGTCTGCCACATAGTTATATACTTAATGAACAGTGAGTGAATCCCAAGTATAGAGTGGTAAGAATTAGAGGAAAAGGTTGAAAGGGAGGAATGATTAATTCTGCAAATGATCATAGAAAAGGTAGCTTTTGAGCGGAGGAAGGGTAAAGAGCCTTGTGTGCTGAGGGACCAACATGAGGAAAGGGAAGGAAGGTTTAGGCTTTAAAGAGTGAGTCATGGCTGAGGTACAGTGGCCGACCGTCAGGACAACAGAGGGTAAGCTAGGGCCAGGTCTCCAATGGCATGCTGAGGGGCATTGACTTTATCATACAAACAGTGTGGAGCCATTATTGGTCATATAGGAAGATACTTCAGAAGCTGACAATTATAACAGAAGATAAAAGCCTTTAAAAAAATGGATAATGCCTTTTTGCAGAGAAAAAGGAATGGATGGTAGTTGGGTGCCTACTATGCACTGGCACCATTCTGAGCATTTTGCATATATCATTTCATTTTATCATCACCATGTAGGATAGAAAATAGACAGATGAGCATTGTCCCTGTTTTTTCAAATGGGAAATTGAAGACTCAAAAGAGGTGGAGCCCAGGATTTAGACCAACTGTCTATCATCTTCAAGGTCCACACATTCCCCCCTCATCCTGCCACATCACTGAAGGGGTCATGCTTTGGGTTAATTAGTATATCAGGAAGCACCAGTAATCTTAGAGCATGCAGGTGACTTTGGAAGCCAGGAGGAAGCAGCAGCAGAGCTAGTACTGATAGCTCTTATCTGCCTCTGCCCCATTGTCCTCAGAGCGTAGCACCTCTGGGAGCATGGACAGCATGGGACAGCTTTGACCATGACCAAGAAGTCAGGCCTGCGGGCCTGCTCTGTCCTTCCTTTGAGCAAGCTTCCTGAGGTTGGGTGGCACTTAGACTCACAGTGTTGCCCCTTAGCACCCAAAGGCCTTAGCTTATGCTGGAGCCCTAAATACCACCAACCCCATGGCTGCTGTCCCTGCTGCCTCTTATCTGCCTGGAATCCCTCTCCCTCCTGCGTGCACTGAAAACCCTTAACACAGAACAGCTGAGACTGTTCATTCCAAAGTGCTCTCTTTGGGCAGGGCTTCAGCAATGCTCTATTTGCCCATTTGGCCATTCATGGATTTACTGATTCATTAAGAGGCTGCACCATGTAGTAGAAAGAGCCCGGGGCCAAGGGACCTGAGTGTAGGACTAGCTGCTGTCCCTTTGGGCTGGCCACTTTCCTTCTCTGGTCCTCCTTTTCTTTATGGATAAAAGAAGAGAATTGTATAAGATAATCTTCAAGGTGTCTTTCAGCTCTGCCCCTTTCTGGGTTTTGTTCTTCCATAAAGTCATGCCTTGCCCCTAACATAGCATTAAGGGAATGCTTCTCAGAAGAGGTTATGTTTACAGTGGATCTTAAAGGATGAGTAGGGGGAGGAGAATGGCATTCCAGCAAATGGGATCAACATGAACAAGAGCACAGAGAAGACTGGCATGTTGGGGGAAAAGAAGGGATCAGGAGGGGAACAGAGCAGTGGGAGACAAGGCTAAGGGACGTCTGCAGCCAGGTCACAAAGGCCTTGAATGACAAGCTAAGCAGCTGGGACTTCAACTTGCAGGGTAACAATAATACATCATGATATAGCTCCTGTGCTATACTTTCTCTTTTCCTGGGGTTACAATTGCCTGTTTTTTCCCTTCTTCCTTTGATTGATTTTCTATATACTTCAACAGAGGAATGGCAGTGGGTTTGATTTTGTGGCTTTGTAAGATACTAATTCAGTAAGCTTGTGCTTTTCTTCTTGAGACAAGAAAGATGCTGCTGACCTTCCAGCCTTCAGCACACTGAATGTCTGATGGCTCCGACCAGGCATCCTGGCTCCAAAATCCCCATCAGTTTCCTTGGCCTAGACCCACCCCATCCTAGGTGGGATTAGCTCGAGGCTAATCTTTCCTCTTTCTCAAGCAGCCACGAAGCTAACAGGGACAGGAAGCTCACAGCGTAGTCCTCGTGTGGCACATGTGTGGATGTGAGTGCCTCTGACGTGTGCCCACAGCTCCCAGTGCCCAAGGCTCTCCAACTCACCTGCCCTTTTTCATGGTCACCGCTGTCTAGGGGTTCTCAGGAAAGGTTTGATCCCTACTGTGTAGGTGAGGACAGGGAGTCTCAGAAAGGTTGCCTGATTTGCCCCAGGCAGCAGCGTTAGCTGGTGTAAGGAACCTGAGGCCTTGGAATTAGGAGGCCGGGCTTCCAATTCCAGCTCTGCTCCTTCGTATCTTTGTGACTGTGTGCAAGTTGTCACCTTCTCTGAGCTGTGGGTTCCCCTTCTTTGAAGATTGAGGTAATAACTGCTTTTATAAATGTTTGTCACCAGAGTGAACCATATAGTTTCTGGAAAAGCTCTTGGCACAGAGAAGGTGCTCAGCGTGTCTGATTCTGACTCACTCGAGGGCTCTTTCTGGTGTTTCGCCTTGCTTCCCATATGGCCCTCCTTGTCATCTTGCTCCTCTCTTCTCAAGTCAATGCTACAACATAGACTACTGGAAATACTTTTCCTATCTGCCCGGTGTGAAGCTGGGCTCTGTGGATGGGACACAGGAAATGGCCCCTGCCCTCACTTTGCATATGGCCTGGTGGGGCATGTGTGGGAGTAGAGAGGGTCTAGACTTCACTCTTGACATGGAGTCAAGGGGATGTGACCATCCGTGGGCCAGTGATCTCCTGCCTCCTCCGGAAGCTTACCGTGTGGCATGCGCCGGGCTAAGCCCTTACGTGTATAGTCTCTAAGCTCTGGTATACACTCCCACATACTCACATGCTCCTGTAGCTTCCTTACACTGTAGCCTTCAGTCCTGTTTTACACATGAGAAAAATGAGACTTGGGAAGGGTAAACATCTTGTCTTAAGATCTTACAACTGATGCTGGGTGGCACTATTTGAACCAGATTATCTGACTCTGGAACATGTGCTCTTATTAGATAACTTTCTGTTTACTACGAATAGTGTGTATATATGTATGTGAGTGTGTGTGTGTGTGTGTGTGCATATATATACTCACATGCACACATATATGTAGTTAACAAGTAAAAAAAATACTAAAAGGCTTAATAGCAGTTTCTGCCTCATCTTTTCCCACACCAAGACCTGTTCCCAGAGCCAGGCATTTTGAATTCTTTTCAGGTATTTACCTCTGTGTTTATAAACCAAATGTTCATTTAAGATATCAGTTTTAGGGGCGCCTGGGTGGCTCAGTGGGTTAAAGCCTCTGCCTTCGGCTCAGGTCATGATCTCAGGGTCCTGGGATTGAGCCCCGCATCAGGCTCTCTGCTCAGCAAGGAGCCTGCTTCCTCCTCTCCCTCTAACTGCCTCTCTGCCTACTTGTGATCTCTGTCAAGTAAATAAAAAAAATAAATCAAATTTAAAAAGATAACAGTTTTAAATAAAACAAATTATATCTATTGATTTCTTAATATAAATTAAAATTTAGGGGCACCTGGCTGGCTCAGTCAGTTGAGCATCCAACTCTTAATTTTGGCTTAGATCATTATCTCAGGGTCATGAGATCGAGCCCCATGTCAGGCTCAGCCCTGGCCATGGAGTCTGCTTAAGATTCTCTCTCTCTCTTTGTCCCTCCCCATCACTCTTTCTTGTTCTCTCTCCCCCTCTCTAAATAAATAAATAGGTAAATAAATAAAGCAAATTACCTCTATTGATTTTTTTAATGTAAATAAAAATTAATTATCTTATACCACCACCCCCATTTCCTCTCCATCCTCCCACTGTACTGAAATCATTAGTCTGTTATTAAGATCAGTGAGAAATACCTTTCTCACTGCTGAGCCAAGTAACATATCATGATAGAGCTCCTATGCTGACTTTCTCTTTCTCTGGGGTTGTTGTTGTTGTTTTCCCTCTTCCTTTGTTTGATTTTCTGTATGCTAACCACTAATTCTTCCCAAATGCCCCCTAAATATCTATATAACACCTCTTCATCTCTCCTCCTTTTTTAAAGATTTATTTATTTTAGAGAGAGATAGTATGGGAGTGCATGCAAACAGGGGGAGGGGCAGAGGATGAGAAACTCAAGCAGACTCCCTGCTGAGTGCGGAGCCCAACTTGGGCCTTGATCTCATGACCCTGAGATCATGCATGACCTGAGCCAAAAATCAAGAGCCAGACTCTTAACCAACCAAGCTGCCCAGGCACCCACCTCTTCACCTCTTGATACTCTTTTCATACGGTCAGATATGTCAAGTCTGTTAGCAATGTCCCCACCCCCTGCCCACTCCAGAGCCCTACCTCTTAGCTCTAGCGGAAATGCTTACCCCAGGTCTGCACCGCTGCTACCATATGATTTCTTTTTACTGCTCTCCTATGTTAAACCCTGTTTCATCTGCTGTCTGTCTTCCTCCTTCTTGAGATTGGTCTCTTACTTTGTGAAGCGCAGGTTCCAGTAGCTCCCTGAGAAAAAGTAGTTGGAGATAAATTTTTTGGTTCCTTGAATTTCTGAAAATACGTGTATTCTGTTCTCACACTTGGTTTAGTTGTGTGTAGGACTTGGGATTGGAAGTCCCTTTCCTTCTGATTTTTGGAGGTTTTTCCATTGTCTTCTAGCTTCTAGTGTTATTGGTGAGAAGTCTGTCAATTTTTATTTTCTAATTTCTCTTCCTTTGTATGAGATGAGGTTTTTGTTGTTGTTGTTGTTTTCCCCTCTTTGAAATTTTTAGGAGTTTCTCTTCCTCTTCATTGCTTTGAACTTTTATGATGATGTGCTTTGGTGTGGATGTTCTTTTATTCCTTGTCCTGGTACTCACTGAACCCTCTGTTGGAGGCTTATGCCCTTCAGTTCTGGGAGATTTTTCTTGAAATAGTCTTTTATAGCTTTTTCCTTATTTGTCTCAGTTCTCACTTTCTGGGACTTCTTTGCTGTATATTGAAACTCCCAGACTTACTTTCTAATTTTCTTAGTTTTTCTCTCTCCTTAGACATCTTTTTACTTTTTGGATCACTTTCTGGGAAATTTAGTTGACTTGATCTTCCAACCTTTGAAATGAAATTTTTATTTTGGCTGTCTTTTTTAATTTTCAAGCACTCTTTCTTCTTCTTCAATCCAAAAATTAATTTTCTATTCTTGATTACAATGCAGCCTTTTCATCTATTATTTCACAATGGATATTATTGTAGTGTCTTAAAAATGTTTTTCTTTTGCCCTCTGCCTTTCTCTGTCCACTTTTTTCTTTATCTGGGGTTCTGTCTTACCTCTTGGAGACTCACTGAAAGTTGTTTGTTGCCCACCATAAGTACTTTGCACCCTGTTATGTGTCTCCTGGGAAATGGATCTCTCTGGCCTGCCTCAGGAGACTGATCTCTGTGGCCTGCACCTGGAGGCTCCCTTGCCCTCTGGCTTCTGGTGGGATTTGGCTAATGAGAGGCACAGCAGGAGATCTGGGGACCAGAAAAAGGTGAGGACAGGGTGTTTATTCCACCGGCTTGGATCCCTGCTTGGTTGTCACAGGTCCTGCCACCTCACATCCCTCTCTATAACTCTATCCTCTCTGGTTCCACTAGCCACAACCTTCCCTTGCCTCTACTGGCTGAGAGGTGGTAAAGCTCTAGCTTTCCCAGTGGTCCCAGGCCACAAAACTCTTCCCTGCTGCTCCTTTGAGGTGCTAAGGCCTGGACTGTTGCAGAGGCTTTCCTCTGTAGAACTGTGGTGATCTTTAGCTGTTCATGTTGGAAAGTGAGACACTACGTGAAGCTCTGTGCGCATGTAGAGGTCTCACTGACTGGTAGACGTCCCTGTAAGATGAGGGACAGAGGAGTGAGAGAAGCTTTTTCATTCGTGGACCTCCAGAGGTAAGTATTATGGGCTTTTTTCTAATCTCTTACATTGGCATATATGTGCCTGGCTGTTGACTTTCTGGAACAGGAGGGAGGAAGGAGGCCTGGGGTCCCATCACTCATACACAGATTGTCACTGAAACTGTTAATTTCATCCTTATTGTCACTCCCACCATCCAGTGCTTCTCGTTTTTTCCTGGGTGGAGGGCCTCCCTGAGTCAGTTTCTCCAGGGAACAATTGCCTGGTTATGTGTGTTGGGAGAGTCTGAGAATCTAACCATCCCATACATAGGCTTTCAGCCAATCCCTCTAATTTCAGCTGTGTCTTTACTCCACTTTCAAAGGCACTTGGTACTTCTCAGTCCTGAGGCTTCCCCGAGTTTTGTAAGAAAAGTGGGTTCCATTTTTACTGTCCCTCAGCCCACACTGGGCTGCAGCTGGCTATCTCCTCCATCTCTTCCTCATCTGAAATGTGTTGTGCTATCTTGTCTGCTGTTTCTCCTTCTGTTCTCCTTTCCTTGGTGGATTTATACTTCCTTTAGTTCTTCCAGTCAGTTAAATGGAGCCTTTGGAAGGGAATAGATATAAAAGCTTGGGCTCGGTCTGCCCTGGTTAGTGGGAAGTTCCTAGCTTGCTTTTGTAGCCCACAGCTGCAGAGGTCAGAGGAAGTGGCCCCAAAGTGGCCCAGAGCCTGCAAGGCAGGCCTTGAGTTGATGGAAGGTAAGCCACCCAGACCAGAAACCTCCAAACCGGGGCCTTTGCAATGGTGGGTTTTGTGAGTTATGTGAGTCTGTCCATTTTATTCAGGCAGCACCTCTTAGAAGAAGAATTCTACATATGAAGATAATTTATTTCCATCAGTTGGGAATTGACTTGTAGGAAGATTCAACAAATGGCAATACATAACAAAAGGCAAACAACAACAACAAAAAAACCCATGTAAAATGATAGGGACTCTTGGACAAATGCATTTTAAAAGCTTAATTTTCCAGATGGAGTGGATGGCCAATGTTTATCGGTGTCTACTGTGGGAGGGGCCTGCCTTCCTGAGGGAGGGGAGCAGAATTTTAGGTGCTCTAATCTAAGAAGAGACCTGGGGTCATAGAACCACATACCTTAAAAGTAGAGGAGACTTCAGAGAGGGCCTGATCGCCACAAAAGAGGAAATGCAGGCTTATGCAAGGAAATGATTTGCCTAAAGTCACACAGCAAGTCAGAGGCTCAGCCTAGGATAATAGCCCCTGAATCTTGGCTCCAGCTGGCATCATCACACCTATTTGGAAACAGAGTTTCAGCAACATTGGAGGTGAGCTCCAAAGGTCCCACCCTTGTTACAGTGACCTGGCATCTGTGGCATGGGGAGCCATTGACTTCACTGCTGCTCATCCCTGGGTAGACCCATCATGTCCTCCGTTTCCCTCCTATGTAGCAGGTCACAGGTTCTTAGCACATGCGGCCCAGTGCAGTACAGGAAGTAGACCTGTTTCCTTTCATTCCCCCAAATTTGAGGCTCTTTCAGGGGCTGCTATATGAACTTAATTACAGTTATTAAAAAAAAAAAAGTAAAAGACTTCAATAACTCAGGTTTGGGGAAGGTAAAGGAAAATAAGCCAACACAGTAAATTACCAACTCTTGAATATTTATTGGCCATATTAACAGTAATAGCTGATATTATTGGTGCTTACTATGGACCATGTATGGTTTTATGCATGGACCAGGTATACATTTTATAAATGTGCAATAATGCACATTTTGTGTGCATTATTGATTGATTCTTGCGTTAAACATAAGGTAGGTACTGTTACTATGCTTGTTTCACAGATAGGGAAACTAAGGCACAGAGAGGTTAAGTAACTTGCTCAAGGAGAAGAGCATTGTCCTGGCTACTCTACATTGTAAGGGGCTAGATATCCAATGTGGTAGATTCACTATTAGTGGGTGATGTTCTCCCAAATTATTCGGTGGTAGATTGATAAGAGCTGCAGAGGGATCTCTAATGGCTGTCAAGGTTTCCAGCCTCAGACTATCCCCATGAAGGCAGAGAAGAATGAGTGTTCCACTCTCTGAGATATCAGAAAACTGGGAGGGTATGTCAAGAATAACAAAATTAGGAAAAAACGATTGTTGAAATGTGAGCTGAAGCCAACAAAGTAATGTTTAACTGGGTATAAATATAAGGGCAGGTCTAATGGTAGAAGTTCTGAGTGTTGGATGTTAACTGCCTCTGGATTCCTGGTAAGCCTGCAGTGAGGTCAAGGCCAAGGAGCCAGCCGTGGCAGCAGAAATGTGGGCAGAGGGGAGAAGATGAACTTGATGACTCTTTTGCCTTTAAACTGTCAGTGGGTCAAGCAGTGGAGCCATCCTGAAGATAAACAGCAAAAGGGGTCTCTTCTTCTTAAGGCCTTTCAACTGATTGGATCAGGCCCACGCAAATCATCCAGAAGAATTTCTCCATAAAGCCAATTTATTATACATCTACTAAATTTCTTCACAGCATCATCTAAGTTAGTGTTTGATTGGATAACTGGATACACATGCCAGATAAAACAGACTGTTACATGGTTCAGTTTGCATTTTAAATCGTTCTGGGGACAGGAGGGTTTTAAATTGAAAGGGAGAGGGTCTGGAAGCAGAGAGATGAGAAGCCAAAGCATTACCTTAAGGGAGGGGTGATGAGGACCTGAAATGAGTAGCAGCAAACTGAGAAACTGAGATAGAAAGTAAGAAGAGATTTGAAAGTCGGAGCTCAGCTTATTGGGATTCAGTGATCCATTCTGAACATGCTTGAGAAAGGAAGGAGAGGAACGGGCAGGATGGGTGGCTGGTATCCGGTGACCTGCTCGGTAGACTGGGTGGATGCGCCGTCATTGACCAAGAAGGGCAATACATGGAAAGTGGAAAGAGCCAGCTAGAGGCAAGGTGATGGGTGTATTTTTTAACTTAACTGAGTGTGCGATGGCTGTGGAACATCCAAATAGAACTACCTAGTAGGAGATTGGGATGGAGACTTCTACCTCTTTGGAGAGGTCAGGCAGTTTCTGTAGAGAAAGGTGAGTGAAGCAGGGCTATTTGAGTCGTTTTTCCTTCATGTCTATACGGATAGTGTTTTTGCCGAGTGGCCCTGCTCTAGGGTACGGTGTCATCTTACGTTTGATATTGTTACATCAATGTGACCATCCTGTGATTATTCCTGCCACTGCAATAGTCTAGTCATGGGCAGGGACAGCTTTCTTGTCCATGTTTTGCAGGGATCTGCTCAGCCTGCAAGACTTTCTCCCTAGATGTTGAGAAGCCAGTGTGAGGTTTTTGTCCTCAGTAGGAGCCCATACACATGAGGATTGTGTCTCCTTGAGGAAAATCCCAGATGGAATCGCTAATGCCTGGGGAGTGACCTGAAAGCACATCACACGAAGTAGGATTAATGACTTCATGTAGCAGCTCACTGCCCCACAAAACAAGGCCAGCCCAGTCAGGCTGCCTGGAAGAACATCTTTTGTTCTCCCACTTTCCAACCCTCGACCTCCCCTCAATAGGTCTGCAGCTAATGGATGGGGAGTTTCTGCCCTGGGAGGAGTGAGAACATGGAGAAGAAGAGGGGACAGTATTCTCTGAGCAGTGTGGGCCTGTTGGCCAAGCAGTGTGCTGGGCACCTTCCTTCATGATGATAATGATGAGAACAGTGACAATTAACCCACCAGGTATTTGCCTTAGTGCCAGGCACTGGGCATATATTGTTTGTTTTTCTTTTTGATTTAATTGATATGTGAGATAGGTACTATTATTAGCCACATTTTAGAAGTGGGGAAATCGAGGGGCGCCTGGGTGGCTTAGTTGTGAAAAAAGTTCTGATTCCCATGCTTAGACTTTTGGACATTATGCTGTTTCTCGCTGGCCCTGACCCTCGCTGTTCCTGTCATTCAGGGGAGCGAGACTACAGGGTTTTTCTTTTACAGGACTCACAGATTTCTGTCTTTACAATTCAAGGAGTGGGTGGGTTGGGGGAAGCCCTGGCTGGGAATTAGGAGATGTAGGTTCTTGTCCAGCCTCTGTCTGACCTGGGACCTTAGACCATAACCTTTTGGAACCACATTTTCATCACCTACAAAATGCAGATTCTGACACTTACCTCCCAGGGTGTTATGAGCATTGGATGAAGAAATTTCTAAAAAAGTGTTTTCATAAACTTTGGGGGTTATCCTGTTGCCTTTGTACCAACTACCCTGGTTTTCAGAAAATCCTCTTCTGTTATCTTCCCCTGACCCTGACTCCTCTTGTCCTTCATTATGATTTATGGTGTTCTTACCCCTTAAAAGTCTCCAAAGATCATGTGTTGAAGCAGGAGGCCACCAAAATTGTTACATAATTAATTCCACCTCCCTGAGCCAGCTGGAGGGCGTGGGGTGGCCACACAGACTGAGCAGTTGCTGAAGTTATAACCAAGGGGAGTCTTCTTGTCAGTCACAGGAGTGAATCATTCAGATGGCTGCTTTGCTGCGTCCTTCCAGAGCCATAACGTGAATTAGATAGCACTGTTGCTTTCTTCAGTCTCTAGACTTAAGTGAAGCTCAACTTCTTTCTGCTACACATGTAGCAGGCATGTGTATTTGAAAGAGCAGGTGTTCCAGACCCAGACTCAGCTGGGGTCTGTTCCCAGCATCACCTCTTATAAGCCAAGTGTCCCTGGGAAAATCCTCACGCCAACCCAAGCCTCAGTGTCCTCATCTATAAAATGGGAGTGATAAGACCTGCCTCACAGGGTCATCATGCAGCTCAGAGAAGATTACAAAGGGCCCAGCATCATAGCCAGTGCTCATTAGACTCCCAGTAAGGCTTACCTCCCTGCGTCTCCGAGTTGTGGCAATGAGCGCCTGGGGATGGTGGGGTTGATGAGGAGTGAAACGGTCTGGTTTCCAGAGTGCAGAGGCAGAAGACTCAGTAATAGACACTTGACTCACAGCTCTATTTTTAGCTCGATGCTGCCTAAGGTTTATAAATGTGGTGTCTGCCTCAAGTGTCCCTTCATCCTTTCAGTGTAAGAATTGGGGCGGGGTCAGGGTGAGGAGGGGATATCCTGCCTTCACAGTCACACCTTCCTCCTCCTCCATGTCCAGCACGGTTGCCTTGGACATCATGAGCTTCGAGGAAGCCCTGCTTTTGCTCAGACATGAGTGCTTTGTCCTGGTCTTCAGCAAGGCTCTCTCACTGCCAAACTGGCCTTCAGCTCTCCAGCTGTTCCAGCCTGGGAGGATTTCATCCATCACCCCGACCCATGTTCACCGTGCGGCTGACTTCATGAATTTGGGGAGTGCAGCAGTAAATGTTTTTCTGGCAGTTCCTGTCCCTCCCCTCCATTCTCAAAATGCACATACTATAGTAATAAATTATTGCATGTCACCCGCAACAGCTCCCTGGTGAGCAGGAATTTGGTTTGGTGGTGAAGAGCAGAGGATTTCAAATCAAAGAGAGGAGGGTTTGAATCCTAACTCCGCAGCCAAACACTGGGTCGCCTGGAGCGGATTCCTGAGCACTTCTGAGTGTAGGCTTCTGCATCTGTGGGACGGAGATAGTAGTCCCGTCCTTTGGGACGGTGAGGATGAGTGAAAGAATGCTTGCAGAGCCTCGGCACAGGGCTGGGCACACAGTGAGCCCATGACACATGGTACCTGGGGCATTGGTCTTAGAGCAGAGCAAACGGCAGTCCAGGGGGTTAATTCATTTGTGTAAGATAAGGCATTACCCCTGTTCTGCGAAAGAAAACGGAGATTGAGAGGTCATGGATCTTGCCCAATGTTATACAATAGTAAGCTACAAAATCTGGATTATAAGCCAGCTCTCCTGACACCTCAGCCGGGTCTCCTGGCATTGTACCAGAAGCCTCTGCAAAACGGAAATTAATGCCCCAAACCCATTTATAACTGGCCCCCTGGTGGTGGAGCCTGAGCCCAGCCTTCCTTCTGCTGAATCCTGCTTTCTAGAAACGGGCTGCTGGTAACAGACATGCATGTGTGCCTACACAGGTTTGTGTACAAATACATATATATAAATGATGGAGCAAGGAAATGTCCTGGGAAACCGTGATTCCCTAGAGGCTCCACGAATGCAGTGTTTTGGCTAATGGATTTTCTGAGTATTAACTTCTTAGTTTCAGGTCTTGTTGCAGATCATTATAAAATGCATTGCAGCAAATCACTTTCTGGAGCTAGGAGAAGCTGTCTAGTGAGCGTCATTTAATCCTTCTTGAATGACACATCTTGGCAGGGTCTCCAGTCATTTGTCATAATGACCCGTTGTAATGTTCACGACTCTAATTGTATGTCTGTCTGGATCTCTGACACTCTTAACATTCAGTCATGGCAACAGCTGTGTGTGTGTGTGTGTCTGTTGGGAGTGAGGGCAGGGCCAGAAGATAATTATCCCCATGTCACAGGTGAGAAAGCTAGGACTCAGCACGAATCCTCGCTGGGGACCACAGAGCTTGATCACAGCACAGCCAGAATTGAAATGACATTTGCCGAGACAGTGTAGTAAAGCAGGAAAAAAAAAAAAAAAACAGGTTCTTCGAGTCAGACATACTTGAGTTTAAATCCCAGTTTTGACACTTTCTAATGGTGTTGACCTTTGAACAAGTTATTCAGTCTTACAGGTCCCACCATTACTCATCTGTAAAATGGCAAGAATGATTATTTCACTTGCTGGAATTATTTTAAGGTTGTTCTAAGTAATGTATGTGAAGCAGCTGGCACTGTGCCTGGTGAGGATAGGTCCTTAACACATGGCACTATTGCTTTTCCGATCCTTTCCAATCTACCAAGATGTCTGTCTGCTATAGTGTTACGGGAGGTACTAGGTATGAGACTGATCTGTCTTGAGGCCATCAAACTCCAGAAGTGCCTTTTTGAAGTAAATCTCTTCTCATTCACTTTGTGGGGGGTGGTGTTTTGCTTCAATAACAGAGGCCTGAGACAGACTTTTATTTTGTAGTTAAACTTAAATAATTTCACATCAGTATCAAAGGTGCTACAAAGCAATAGAATGAGTATCATAAATGGGTGCCAAGATGGTGATGGCCCACAGTCTGGAGATGCTTTTTGGATCATGTAGGTCTGTCTTTTTAAAAAGTGCATAGAATTTGAAGAGGTGAACAGGAAACATTTCATGGACCAAAGGTACAGAGGTAAGACAGTATAAGATATGCTTGGCTTGGTTAGAACAGAAACTGTAATTGCAGGGGGAGCATACATGATAAGTTTAGGAAAAAACCTTTCCTTATAGATCTTCACATGTGTTTTTATGCATAAATCTGTACCTATTACTCTAGTATCCTACTGATGTATGCTGCAAACCTAAAATCCTTAGTTAGACATTATCACAGACATTGGCTGAGTAGATCTTGTTTCTTTCAGCCCTTATCTATGGGAAAGCAACGTGACGTAGAAGAAAGAACACTGGGCCAGGAGTTAGGAGGCTCAGGTATTGCTCTTGGTTCCACCCCCATTCAGCAGTGTGACTTGGACAAAACATATAATTTTGGGGGGCCTTATCTCCTCATTTACAAAAACAGACCACTTTTGGAAAGTCCTTTGGAACTATTAATCAAGAGCCTTGAAGATGCCCATTCACTTTCATTTATGAATTCATATCCTGGAATTGTCTCCTAAGGAAAGACCTTAAATACAGAAGCAGCTTTATGGTTAAAGAGGTTTATTGTTGTGTTTGTGAATTTAGTGAAACTAGAAGCTGCCTAAATGTCTGATAATTGGGATTGGATAAATTATGGTTCATCTCCTTGACTAATTGCAGTATTTACTAAGAGTACCAGCATTGGCCATATAAGAATGAAACCAAAAAGGCATCTATTAAAAACAAAACTGTAGTGGGAAAAATCATACTTCCCAGTGTAGGCGACATTGTTAATGTCGTCCGGGGTCCTTCATGATCTGGCCACGGTCACTCACACTAGCTACCCCTATGCCACCATTTGCCATATAAGGTGACCTTAGGACATTTTCCCAGCAAACACTGTGTATGCTTTTGTATGTCCTGTTCATTCCTTCTGAAACGCCCTTTCCTCCCTTGGCCAGCATATGAATACTTAACTCTCCTTCCAGGCCAGCTTTAGATTTCCCTGACTTCCTAGAAAAAGTAAATTGCGCCGTCATCTCTGTTTCTGTACATTTTGTTAGAAGACTCTTCCGTGTCTGTTTTTGTCTCTACACATAGACTGGATGCCCCTTGAGGGTCAGAAGTATGTGTGTGTGTGTGTTTTTTAAGATTTTATTAATTTATTTGTCAGAGAGAGAGAGCACAAGCAGGGGGAGCGACAGAGGGAGAAATAGGCTCCCTGCTCAGCAAGGAGCCCAATATGGGACTTGATTCCAGTACTCTGGGATCATTACCTGAGCTGAAGGCAGACACTGAACCAACTGAGCCACCCAGGCGTCCTGGTCAGAACTGTGTTATCAAATCCCCACTGCTTAGCAGAGGGCCTGGCATTTAATGGGTACTCGATACAAGTTGGTTGAATTGTTTTTCACTTTTTGCTTTTCCATATTTTACGCATATTTTATAATGACCATTCAATATCCTTATAATGGAGGACAAATAACAGTAATTCATTTACCCATTTATTTTTAAGGAGGTCATTGGCTTAGCTCAAAGGTTCTCAAACCTGGCAGTGCACCACAGATACCTGGAAAGCTTATTAAAATGCAGATTCCCATGTCCCTGAACAGGTGTTCTAAATCCCAAAATCCAGGGCAAAGACCTGGAATCAGCATTAGTTTGTTTGTTTATTTGTTTGTTTAGAGATTTATTTATTTATCAGAGAGAGAGAGAGCATAGTGGGGAGGGGCAGAGGGAGAGAGAGTGAGAGAGAGAATCCCAAGCAGACTCCCAGCTGAGCATGGAGCCCGATGTCGGACAGGATCTCACGATCCGAGCTGAAATCAAGAGTCAGATGCTTAACTGACTGAGCCCTGGGAGGTGCCCCGGGAATCAGTAGTGCTCACAAGCCACTTTGGTACTGTGATGCTTAGCCATGTGTGTGAAGCCTTGACCTAACTGCCTCTAAGGTGCTTTCAGCCTCAACTCTGTCTGGCTCTCAGAGTCCTCTGGCCCTCACCCCTGCTGCCATCAGAGGCTTCAGCACGAGGGCACTGCAGAGCAGTGGGCCAGACAGCGGATAATAACAGCCATCGCTTCATTATCGAGCACCTATTCTTTGCCAACGACTGCTCTACATACAGCGTTTCTTAGCTGTCTAATACCTCAAGGTCAGTTGTAGTATCCCTGTTTTACAGATGAGGAGACTGAGGCAAAGAAAAGTTAAGTGTCTTGTTCAAGGTGAAGTAACAAGAACGCAGGAGCTCATAGCTGAATGGAGTTCTAGCGCCGTAAGCCCAGGAACTGGGACCTCTGTTTCCACCCCTTCTCTCCCTGCCTGCGCCCACAAAACCCCCACCATGGGTCTGGTGCAGCCCTGCTGTGTGCAGCCATGCCGACCAGAGTGGGGTGGGCACTGGAGCCCCAGCCCCCGCGCGCAGATGTGTGGGATTAGCCGGCATTGTGGGCAGCCGTGTGCCACAGAGGCGGAGGCTCAGGCTCACCAACTGTGCTCTGCCGCCCACCCACCTGCTTCCAGGGTGCAGTGAAGCAGTGGAATTCAATTTGCGGCAGTGACCTAAGAGGGGCTATTTTTAGTAGGAAAGTAGGTCAGGGGCTGCAGCGGTGCCGCCTGAGCAATGAGCAGCCTCCCCTCTCACTGGGAGGCTTCTTCACTTCTCTCACGGCCAGTGTGGAGGTGAGGAAGGCACATCTGACGTCCTCACATGACTGTGGTGGCAGTCGTCACTGTGGAGCCACTGGGGGGTGGGGGGCGGAGAGGTACACATACACGTCTGAACACACTTGTCTGGGATAACCTAGGGTCCCAGTCCCAGTCTTCCTCCAGAGAGTAGAATCCCTTCGGAAAACATCTCGAACATGGTAGGAGGCTTATGAATTGCCCACCTGCTATGTGCCAGCTGCTATTCTGGGTTGGATATGCATTATCTCATGTAGTCCTTGCAAATACCCTGCAAAGTAGATATGATTATCCCCCATTTGTAGATGCGGAAACTGAGTCACAGCAAAATGAAGAGACTTACCCAAGGTCACAGAGTTCATAAGTAGGAGAGCCAGATTTTGAATCCTGTTTGTGACTTCAGAGCTGATGATAGATGACCAAGCCATCAAACCATGCTTGGGGTGATTTTTTAATTCCCACTCTACCCCTGCCCCATATTGTTCAGTACTTCAGACAAAATAGTACAGAGATGCCTTCCTCCTGCTGGACTTAGCTGAGTCAGACAGACATCCTTTTCCCTCCAGGACACAGACCTGTTCCCTAGAAAGGAGTACGTACATCCCTGCATACTGCTGCCCAATCACTGAGGGCATTCGTTGCCAAAACCAAACCAACCACCTGATTTCCCCGGGCCTGGAGTATCTCAGAATCCTCTGCCACACTTGCTCTGCCACAGATCTGTGGCAAATTGCGGGGCACTCATTGGCGATGCACAAGCGGACCAGAGCTTGTTAACAGAATGTAGTAATTGACATATCATGATTCATTATGCACAGCACGGAGGACTCTAGCAGAAGCCCTCTTTGTGGCCAACCGCCGCTGGCACCACCAGCCTTGAGAATTTGTTCCTGGCTCTCTTCGGGCTCTCCAGCTGGAGAGCACCATACCTTCAAGGGCCAGAAGCAGCCTGAGGCTTCTGTCTTATCCCGCTCCCTCCCTCTAGGCAAGGAGTGAGGATATTTCTCCTGCCTTCAGGCCGGGTGACTTTGGAGGGAGGTTATTTGTTCATTCATTCATTCATTCGTTCATTTATTCATTCATTCAACAAACATTTGGAAAATGTACCAGGCATGCAGTGGGGAATGAGACAGGTAGTCCCAACCCTCAGAGAATTTATAGTTTCTCTCTGGGCCTCAATTTTCTTATCATCAAATGGGTAGGAAAGAAAAAAACTGGATCGGTCACTCTTTTCTATCTCTAAGATTGCAGAATCTGTAGTTCTGGGTTATAAACATTTATTATTGAGTCATAGTGTCAATCTTAGTCATTTGCATCCAATGCCAAAAAAGAAAAAAATAGAATTTCAGAATCTGGATGGGAACCATGGACACAAGCTAATTCAATTTCCTCACTTGCAGATGAGAAAAATGAGGCTAAAAGAAGGCTGTGACTTGCCTGGCATATCAGTGACAGAGCCCGGGTGGGGAGGCCAGTGAGCTGAGCCCTTGTCTCCTCCACTCCTCCTGAGGCCCCTTCCCACCCAGCACTGCTGTTGCCCCCACTCCTTGGAAGCCTTTCTGCATTTAGCTTCTCCAACGCTGAGCTCTGCAGAGTCTCTCCTACCTAGCACTCTAACCACCGCTTCTGGACTCCCTTACCAGCCTCAGAGCCTGGGGCTTGTGAGCGGAAGAGGAAGGAGTAGTTTCTGGTAGCTGGGCCTCAGAAGGTGATGGAAGTGGGTGCTTGCTTCGGCAGCACATACACTAACATTGGGATGATACAGAGAAGGTCAGCAGAGCCCTTGCGCAAGGATGACACGCATATTGGCAAACGGGATTGAAATCCAGCGAGACTACCCAAAAGCAGGATGTGAGGAAATTGAGGCAGAGCCTGCTGAGTTTGCTGTCAGAGTGCTCCAGCAAGCAGTCTAGGCAAGCCTCTGTGGAACTGAAAAAGAAGGAGACCCAGCAGCAGTGGCCGGTGAGCAGCAGCTCAGTGAGCTCACACCTGCCGAAGGGCCTGCTTCCCCGCAAGCCTTGGAACCTCTGTACCTCTGACCTTTGCCTGTCACCTACATGTTTCCAGTGGAAGGAATTTAAGGCTGGAAGGACAAGGGTCACTCTGATATTCTTGGGAGGCAAGGGGATTGAGCTGCCTGTGGAGAAGTCAGGAGCAGGCGGCTCAGCACTTTTTCAGTGACCAGGATGTCCCCTCCTGGGTGGAGAAAGGTGCTGTAGGCGTAGCAAGGCTTTAGCCAACCCAAAGTCCTTGTTTGAATGTTGCCTTCCTTTCATTGCAGTCTGGGAACCCGTACCTTGAAGTGCTGTCCTTAATTAATTAAGTTTATTGCCCTATAGTGCTCCCCTAGGATGGAGGTGGTCAGAGGTAGGAGAGGGCAGAGAAAACTGTTTTTGATTATGAAAACCTCTACCCATTCTCTATGTCTATTTTAGTCTTCTACATTGATCTGTGTTATTTTCCACACTGCGCTTTTATAAAAACTATTTTTCCAGAAGGCACATAAAGTTGTCCTGAAAGAACTACCAAGTACATGTGCGTAAGATACGTCCTCTGTACATTTATCAATGCATGCGTAATGCTTACAAGTAAATCATTTGGAATTTTGGAGCTGGAGACCTGAGTCTGAAGCATGGACTCTCATGTGTCCTTGGGTTAGTCGTGTTCCCTTTTTGCCCATCTGCTGTCATACCTGCCAAGCAAAGGGGATGGATTCGTGGTTTATTCACCTGGACTGGGAGCCAGTTCTGCCAAACCACTTAGGATAATGGTGAAATGTACCGATTCTTGGACCCACTTGTACATTTGTATAGATCTGGGAATTGAATACTTAGAAATTTTTAGTTCTAATAATCTTCTAGGTGATTCCAGGTGATGCAGCCAGGTTTTGAGTAGCTGTCTTCCAAGAACCCCATCTGGTTCTGATGTTTTTGAATCCTCTGCCTTCTTTCTCTTGCTCAGTTTCCTGATATTGTCTTAGCCTTTTTCCCCAGAGAGCCACCCTCACTATATTGTGACCCTCTCAGGAGCAGGGGCCATATCTCGCCTCCTCTGTGTCGCTGGCATCCCACACATGTTGGGCACAGAGGAGGTGCTTAGTAAGCCGGAGGAGGGAACAAATGGGCTTAACTACCACTCTGTATATCCAAGTAATTTCCAGAATTCTTCCTGTGCACTCAGTCGTTCTAAGTCTTTTGATATGGTAAATAGAAATACAGATTTCAGAATCTAACAAAACCGGATTTGAATTTCTTTCACCTCTTACTATGTAGTGATTTTCCCCAGGTCATTTAATTTCTTTAAAATGAAGTTTTCTTCATTATAAAATGAGAATAAAGGCTCTTACTGTTCACCACATTTGTGAGGATTAACTTACCACATCAGAATATGCATGTAAAAGTTCTCGACATACAGTAGGAGCTCATTTCCTTTGGCTCCTTTCTTCCTTTCCATGGCTGCAGGTGAATGACAGGAAAAGGGGAGACTCAGAAGAGTGGGCCATCCCCAAGCAGGCCAAGAGAATGACTTGTGGTCCTTTGTTGCCTTCTGGCTTGCTGGGACCCCGAGGCTCTGACTGAGACCCAGGCACCTTGGTGGATCCCTGCTTGCGTGGTCCTGGGCATGTCAGAATTCAGACTCAGAATCAGACGCCAGACGAAGCATGGTCTCTCTCTTACCCCGCTGCAGGAACACAGAAAAAGAAGTAGTGAAAGAAATGCAAGGAACTATTGTAGGTTTGGATTCCCTGTGCAGGCCCAATGTCTGGGCTTACCGTGAAAAAGCCGAGTTCATTCAGAATGGTTAGTTCCCGGGGCCAGAGATCTTAGGGTTGGTTTTGTTAGCACATCAGCTCCTGTCTCCACATACTCGGTGTTGGAACTGCCACAGCATGCTGCTTTTCATAAAAGTCTCTTTTTCAAACCAAGTCCAACTGTTACAGCCCCAGAAAGGCAATCAGATTAGCTCTCTCCTGGGGAAAATGGTAAACGATCCCCCCACAATGCCTCCAGCACCACAGTAATCATAACAGCTACCCCTTACCCAGGGCCTACTGTGCTGGAATTTTCACGACATCACCCTGAGTAGGTATGATTAGCTCCATTTTGCTGAGCAGCAGGTGGTAATTAAGACTATAGACTTTAGAGTCAGACTGGGGTGCAAATCCTGGCTCCACTGTATTTTAGCCAACCCCCTCTGAGTCTCAGTTTCTTCATCGGCAAAATAGGATTAATCATGTATGCCCCATAGTATGAGGAGGACTGTGTGAATACCACATGCACGTTACTACGGAACTAGTTGTGCCAGTCGTATAAAATTACAAACTAGGTTAAATGCTAGGAGAGAATGGGACAAACTGCCATGAGAGCATATAACAGGGATCCTGGCTTACTTGCTGAGGAAGTGACATCTGAGCTGAGATCTGAAGGGTCATTAGTGGTTTATTAGGAGAAGGGAGTAGGTGCAGTTGGGAAGGAAGCTTTCTCGGTCTATGTATCCATATGGCCCCAAAGGTGAGAGACAGCTTTGTGCTTTTAGAGACCTGAAAGGCTCAGTATGACTTGAGTCTGGAGAGCAGGGAAGAGCAGAAGAGACTGGAAAGGGAAATCAGAGCCTTGTTAAGGAGTTTTTTTCTTTATTCTAAGAGCATTGGGACCATTGAAGGCTTTGGAGCAAAATATGTGTGTGTGTTGCACGTGTGGAGAGTGATATGACCCATTTGGTATTTACAGGAGATCTTTTTGACAATGGTCTTGAGAATAGGTTGGAGGGTGCAAGAGTGGTCATGGGGAAACTAGTTCAGAGGAGGCCTTGCATTTGTCCCAATGAGAAATAATGTTGGGCAGAGCGGGACTAGTGATGGCAGAGACGAGGGGAGTGAGGGGGCTTGAGATATTTAGGAAGTAGAACTCAGGGCTTGATGGTGTCTTAGATATATATAGCTATGGGCAAAGAGTTTAAAGAACAACTGATCAAACTCAACACTCAAAAAACAAAAAATCCAGCAAGAAATGGGCAGTAGATATGAATAGACATTTCTCCACAGAAAAGATGTACAAGTGGCCAACAGACACATGAAAAAATGCTCCACATCACTCACCATCAGGGAAATACAAATCAAAACCACAGTGAGATACCACTTCACACCTGTCAGAATGGCTAAAATTAAGTCAGGAAATGACAGATGTTGGCAAGGATGCAGAGAAAGGGGAAGCCTCCTACAGTGTTGGTGGGAATGCAGGCTGGTGCAGCCACTCTGGGAAACAGGATGGAGGTTCCTCAAAAAGTCAAAAGTAGAACTACCCTGTGACCTTGCAATTGCACTACTAGGTTTTTATCCAAAGGACACAAAAATAATGATTCGAAGGGGCGCATGCACCCCATGGTTCATAGCAGCAATGTCCACAATAGCCAAACTATGGAAAGAGCCCAGATGTCCATCAACAGATGAATGGATGAAGAAGATGTGATATAGATACAGAGTGGGATTTTACTCAGCCATCAGAAACAATGAAGTCTTGCCATTTACAACAGTGTGGATGGAACTAGAGAGTATTATGCTAAGCAAAGTAAGTTAGAGAAAGACAAATACCATATGCTTTCACTCATATAGGGAATTTAAGAAACAAAAAGATGAACATAGGAGAAGGGAATGAAAAATAATAACATGATAAAACTGAGAGGAAGACAAACCATTAAAGACTCTTAACTATAGGGAACAAACTAAGGGTTGCTGGAGGGGAGGTGGGAGGGGGATGGGTGATAGGTGCTAAGGAGGGTGTGTGATGTAATGAACACTGGGGGTTAAATGCAATTGATGAATCACTAAATTCTATTCCTGAAACTAATAGTACACTAAATGTTAATAAAATTGAATTTAAATTAAAACAACAACAACAACAACAAAAACAACCACCAGGTTTCTTGCCATTCTAAACTTAAAAAAACAAAAAAAGGTAGAAGAAAATCTGATTTGGGTAGAAATATCTTGGTTTGAGAATCTGAATACACTGCGCTTAGGTGCTTTTCAACATCCAAGCATAGATGTCCCATGCTCGGAGGCATCCGTGGGAGGGCACAATGGCCTTGAAATACCTTTGGGCAGTCTGACCCAGATCAAGCCTCTGTGGGGGTCAGGCTTGTTTTACTCCAGTTGGTCTGAGGACTCCTGGTTTGCTTCCCTTCGTGGTTCTGTTTCCTTAACCAGAACATCCTGAAAAGAGACACAGGAGAGAATTGAGCCTATGAAGTCTGACCCATGGTGGGTCCTGTTTCCTTACCAGAATATCCTGAAAAGGGACACATGAGAGAATTCAGCCTATGAAGTATGACCCATGAACAGTCTGGGGGAGAGTCTGTTTCTTCAGGGGAAACAGCTAAAATATTGATGCATGTCATTTGAGGTGACTTTTTCCCCAAATCTGTGTGTGAGATATTTGTGTTTGATGTGTGTTCTTTTCTTCATTTCTTTATTCATTTATTATTAAAATATTTGTTCTTAATATATATCTACAATGTGGCAGGCACAATGCCGAGTCAGAAAGGACCCCTGGTTCTTTGGGAAGTGACATCCCCAGAACCCGTTTGGCATTGCTCTTCTTGTGATCATAAAGATGCCAGCAGGATGCTGCCCTTTCTCTGAATACTCCCTCCCCAGGATGCAGAGCTGCTGACTTTTATCGAGGGGGCATGTCCTTGTGTTCTGAGAGTCGGTTTGTCGGGGGCTCCCTCTGCAGCTGCGACTCCCAGGTCCTGTCCAGGCCTCCTGTCTTTTGCAGAGTCTCCCTAGACAGTAACTACATCAATGCCAGTTTTTTACTTTGAATGGGGCTCAGCTGGGCAGTCCGCCCATCCCTTGTCGGTGCCACGTGCGCTAGTTTATTGTCTGAGAGCATCTCTTTGTGTCCCTGTGAGGGGAGAGAAGTGGCAGAGCAGGCTTTGTGTCCTCCCTTGGAATGGTCGAGGACCATCAGATGGTCGAGGACCAGCAAGCAGGGTGCGTGTTGGGGGAAGGGAGCAGCAGAGTGACACAACCAGCCTTTGAGCAGTGTGATAGGGTTATGAATACCCAGGGGGAATAATACATGATCTAAGAACAGGTTTGCCTGACGAAAATCTAACCGAGTTACAGGAGTGATTACCATCATGAAAGGGAGCATAGGTGTCCTTTTATTTTTTTATTTTATTTTTTTTTAAAGATTTTATTTATTTATTTGACAGAAATCACAAGTGGGCAGAGAGAGAGAGAGGAGGAAGCAGGCTCCCTGCTGAGCAGAGAGAGCCCGATGTGGGACTCGATCCCGGGACCCCGGGATCATGACCTGAGCCGAAGGCAGCGGCTTAACCCACTGAGCCACCCAGGCGCCCCATAGGTGTCCTTTTAAATCCCCTCGTATATTTAATGTGCAGTGAGGGAAGGGGAAAAATGATGCCAAGCCAGGTACTCGAGGAAAGCTGACCCACTGTGTCAGTGGGACAAAGAACCTCTTAGAACAGGAGCAGATGGTGAGCCCCTGTTAGCAGAGGTGTTCCTGCAGAGGGCTGCTGACCATGTGTCCGGTGGAACAGAGAGACTGCTTCCTCAGGTGGGATGGTGGGCTGAGAATTGCATCTCTTAAGATTCTCTGATTCCTGGCTTTGCCTTTCACCTTGACAAGTTAAGTCTGTCGAGGACTTGAAGGGTGCTTGAAGTCGGAAACATCTCGGCTGAATCCCAGTTCCACCTCTTCAAACTGTGTAATTTGGGTGAGTTGCTCTCTGCACCTCCTTCTCCCCAGTCCACCAAGCCAGGGTCATGATACCCTGCAGAGCTGTGTATTTACTGGGGTCCCATGAGTTAAGCTTCTCAGCCAGCACCCCAGGATGTAAAAATAGGTGAAGCCTGCGGTGCCTCGGATCAGCCGTCACCTCTGCAGGGTGCGTACATGGCCCAGGTCTGCGCGCTCCGCTCAGAGTGTTTATTGCTCCCAGAGCACAGATGTGGGGCGCAGGTCGGCTCCCTGGCAGCCTGGAGTGGGCAGGGACACACTGTCCCGCTTCTGCCTGAGGAGATGCTCACTCCTTGAAGCAGCCCACCTGGCTTAAGTTTCCCCAAAGAACTCATTCAGTCTTTATCGCGGAAAGTCCTCTCGGGCACCCAAGGTGACACACTGCTTGCATTCAGCCCCCTGGAAAGTTCTGGCTGTGTCCCTTTTTCACACCAGCTCTCTCCTAAAGCTGATTTTATGAGGAGTGATTTTCCTAATGTATTGGTTAAAATCTTGTAGCATGTTTCTGAGGGTGTCTTAGCAAGTTCACACTGTTTTTATTTTCTAACAGTAACAAGCTATAGACTAGCCTTTCAATGGAGCTAGCATAGTCACTGTCAGCTCAAGGCCATTTGCTGCCTGCAAATCCATGGCACCCCTGGCAGGGCTCTGGCTTCATGTGTCACCATGTAACACCCTTGAATCACGGCAACCTGAAGATACTTGTCCCCATTTGGGGTACTTATCACAGATAATACTGGTTCCCAACTGCACACATAAGGCATCGTTACATTCCCTGGTTCTTTACTCCTTTGGCCTCCTTCTAGGCCCTGTAGGTGGAGTTCTTGGCCCCTTTATTGTGATGAAGGGAGCATAGCTCTTGCGAGGGACAATAGTTTATCTGAGGTCACACGGCTGATTATTGACAGAGCTGTGTTTCAGTTCCTGGTCTTTTGCGGGGCAGCCTGACCGTGAAAACCCCATCCAGCATTCCCAGCTCACCTCGGATGTTTGTGAGCCGTGTGACTTTGCACAAGCTAATGGTTGATATTACAAGCGGTTATTAATATTAATAGTAACAGTGAAATTTACAAAACAGCTGGCACGATGTAGGTACTCCCTCACCACGTCTCCCTGCTTTCTCACATTAGACCTGGGAGATGGGTTCTATTATGACCCATTTTATGGAGAAGCATCCTGAGTTTCAGAGACCTAAAGTGACATGTCTGTGCCTCAGTTTCCCTATAAAATGAGAATATTGCTCCCTCCCTGGGAGGTGATTATGAGGACTAGAGGAGGGAGGTCATGTGAGAGCACTGCCTGGCACAGAAATGCAGTGGGCGGGGGGTGCTGGGTCAGTGCTCCTTTGCCTTCTCTAGTTCCCCCTCTGTGTCCTAATCCAGTGGTCCTTCCACTGCATCCCATTTAATACATTTAGAAACTGAGGTCATGCTGAAAGTCCTCTCCCTAGCTTTCTTCATATCCGTCGTCCTCTCAGAGGCCACTTGCAGCCTCTGATCTGAGTTCCCTGTCAGATACCGCCTGTTTAGTCTTCTACCAGTTCAGGAAACACCATCCTTCCCTGGCATGCTGCACCACACCCCTGACATTTGCTCCAGGGCTGTGTTCTGGAACGCTAAAGCCTATTCTGGCCTCTCCAGCTGCAAAGCTCTCCCCTTTCCTGACTTTCTCTAAGGCAGACACAGGTTGTTTTCCTTATTTTGGCATGCTGCCTGGATCTTTCGGGTTGTTGTGTTGGGTTTTACGAGGGGCCACACGTGGAAGTGACCTAGAATCCAGATCTCCTGACTCCCAGCATCACGTTCTCCAGCTTCTCATAATTTCATGTTTAAAAGGAGTAAGCGGTAGGTCAGGGGATAAAATCAGAGCCCTGTCTTTGGAGATCTTCAGAAATGTATTCATTTGGCTTTCAGTGAAAATTTATTTATGCAGTACTTTTTTTTTTTTTTTAAGATTTTACTTATTTATTTATTTGAGAGAGCGTGCGAGTGGGGGCTAAGAGAGAGGGAGAGGGACAAGCAGACTCCATGCTGAGCTCAGAGCCCAACGTGGTACTTGATCTCATGACCTTGAGATTGTGGGCTGAGCCTAAATCAAGAGTCCTAACTGACTGATCCACACCAGCCCCCAACCCCTCAGCAGACCCTGTATTAGTAGCTATGGCAGTAAAGGAGAAGAATCTGCCTTTCACAGAACTCATATTTAGTGTGAGAGGTCAATGATGGAAAAATAAGTAAGTCAGGCAGATGGTTTTAGATTTTAAGTCCCATAAAAATTTTTAGTCCCACTGGAAGATATTTGGTGCATTTTAGATAGAATTGTCTAGGAAGGACTTTTTAAGGAGACCACATCTTGGGCTGAGATCTCAAATGAAAAGCAGAACAAGAGCATTCCAGGCTGAGAGAGACGAGAACAAAGACCTGGTGTTGGAACGGGCTTGGCCCTTAGAGGAGTAAAATGGAGATCAGGATGGCTGGGACACAGTGTGCCAGAGGGAGGAGCCATAAGATAAGAGAGCTTGAGCTGGATTGTGTTGGGCCTTGGAGGCCACAGAAGAGTTTGGATTTTTTTTTCTTTTCTTTTCTTTTCTTGAATTAGTGGGAAGCTGCTGAAGGGCTTTAAGCCAGGGAGTGGTGTGATCTTAAAGAAGACTGAGGTGGCTAAGTGGAGAATGGATTGTAAAATGTCAATGGGGAAGCAGAGATGCTAGTTAAGAGGCTGTTAGAATAGCCCAGGAGAGTGACAATGGCCTGGACAGGGTTATGACAGTGGAGACTATCAGATACATTTGTGATTATGCTAAAGTTAGGGCAACAGGGTTTGATGAAGGATTAGATGAAGTAATCCACTCTGCTGAGTCTACTCAGTAACCAATTAGTGTGGATCAAAGTGATGCCTCGTTTCTGTTCCTAAGCTGGGGCAAGGGGAGGACATGTTGGCAGTGACAGATCTCACTACCAGGATGCATGTCTGCAAGCTTGAGAGACTGTAGGTAAGGGATGGTTCTTGCATCTCAGAAAGACATCTTGGAGAAGTGAAAAAGGGAGGCGTTTTCAAGTTCATTTCATGAGTCCTGTAGCAAGTGCCTTATCTGTGGCTGGTGTTCTACTTTTTGCAAACAAGATAGGGCTCTGCTCGTTAGGCCTCCTCTCTTGGGGGAGGTAGAAATATAAATAGGTAAATCTCAGCCCATATATCAGCAAAAGGACAAACTAGGGGGTGTAGGAACATGAAGGAGAGGGTTGCCTTTTCATGAGGTAAGTATGAGAGGTCTTCACAAATAAACTAGGCATTAAAAGGGGTAAGAAGACACTATACTTTATTTATTTATTTTTAAATGGACTGATCATTTCTTTTTTTTTTTTTTTAAGATTTTATTTATTTATTTGACAGAGATCACAAGCAGGCAGAGAGGCAGGCAGAGAGAGAGAGGAGGAAGCAGGCTCCCTGCAGAGCAGAGAGCCTGATGCGGGGCTCAATCCCAAGACCCTGGGATCATGACCTGAGCCGAAGGCAGAGGCTTTAACCCACTGAGCCACCCAGGTGCCCCAATACTTTGTATTTCAATAAAAAAATTATAGTTAAAATAATACAACTAATGACCAAGAACAATTTAGTTTCTGAACATCAATATCTATTTGTTCTCTACTAAAAGAAGGGGTCGGGGGGTAAGAAGAGAGAACATTCCAGGAAAAAGGAATAGCATTTGCAGAGGCGCAGAATCCTGAAGGATTGGGGTGTACTCAAGAAAAAGAAAACACCTCTGCATGACTGAGGTATAGGGGGTGTGGGGCTGAGGCACAGGCTGGTGTATAAGGTTGTTGACTGCACGGTGAACAGTCTTATGTGCCATGTTGACAGTGTTGGACTTAATCCTTTAGGCACCAGGGGACCAACAGAAATTTTAAAGCCAAGGTCTAGATGGTGGAAAGCAAATAGCTCCCCCGTAGACCACCAATCAATCAAATTCCAAGCATTTCCTAACTTGTCTGGATGCAGCCTCAGAAATGTTCTCAACACGGCACACCAGGCAGTCACTTCTAGTCAGCCAGAACTGGCAGAGGATGAGGCCTATTCTCCATTCCCAAAACAAGATGAGTCTGTATGAGTTTAAAGGGGGAAATGTTTAGGACCCAAAACTACCTCATACAGTTGTCTCATCAGCCATGAGCATAAGTTGCCTTCATTGTGTAAAACATGGTGGAGAACAGTGAAGGGAGCAGTAACACTCTAGTCTAAAGGAAGTTATTTCTGAGTGTGGGCATGGTTGTATGAATTCCGAAAGGGCGGTGCTGCGGCAGAAAGTACTAGGCTTTTTTAAGGAGTTCCAGTCGTCTAGCCCTGGAATGGATGCCCTTGACTTGTAGGGAAATGCAGTGCTCTGGTAAATGCAAGGCTTTCTTGTCCTACTGACGTTGGTCCTTTCCTCACGAAGCTCTCTTAGAGAGGCCATGTTGCTCCTTTGAAGAAAGTAGAATATCCTGGGCCAAGGAACCAGGAAGTGACCATTAGTCTGAGAGCTCAGTCATGGCTGTGATTGTCAATGCCGGTTCCATATCCCTCAGGACCTCAGGACCTAAGTAAACCAACAGGGCAAAGGAAACCGATGAACCAGCTGCCAAACATGGTTCTAAGCCCAGCTCTGGCACCTCCCTTCTCTCAGCCATGTAATGACTTGGTTGATCTCCACAGACCTTCACTGTGCTGTTCTAGGATTCTAGAATGATGCATACATAGAATGGTTCAGGACAAACCAAGTCATCACTCATATTTCTTTTTTTTTTTTAAGATTTTATTTATTAATTTCACAGACAGAGACCATGAGTAGGTAGAGAGAGGAGGAAGCAGGCTCCTTGATGAGCAGAAAGCCCGATGCGGGGCTCAATCCCAGGACCCTGAGCCAAAGGCAGAGGCTTTAACCCACTGAGCCACCCAGGCGCCCCATATTTCTGATAGGCCTCAAATGTAATCAGAACAAAATATCAAAATTCCAGCACTACTTTACAACATCTCGGATATGCCTTCTAAAAACAGAACCTGTGTCTGTCTCTGAGTTGTGAAGAAAATGTATTAGGTTAAGTTAGAAAGCAAGATTGTCCCTTTTGTAGGAAAAAAAAAATGAATTAAATCTTGTCTTCCTGACTGGGGATTTTAATTGGGATTTGAGTCAATTTGATCTAAATTTGAGCATCCATCCAGAGAACATTTATTGACATCTGCTATGAGCAGGGTTTTATGCTAGGCATGTGGGAGATAGGAGGATGAACAAGATACAAGATGAACGAGATCCTTCCAGGCAGGAACTGACGGTCTAGACAGGGAGATGAAACATATACATACTTGACTGTGACCTCGGGTGGGCAGAGAATAAGCTGGGACAGGCTGGATCCACCAGGGGAGGTCAGAGGAAGAAATCCCTTCAAGTACACCATTTGCTCAAGAAGTCTTGTAACTTCTAAATTCTAACCCTGTAGGGCTTAGAATTCCTAGAGCCACCATGGCCATGAAGACGTGCTCTGTGGCTGCCTGGAGCTCCCAGTCGGCCGGCCACCACTGAACAGAGCACCTCAGCCCAAGCTGTTGTTGGCAGGGACCTCAGGCGCTCAGCCCTTGGCTTTTATGAGCAGTGGGCGCACCACTTGGCCAAACTCAGTGGGCCCCTTTTTATGGCTACACCCTTGGAGTTGATTTCAAGAAAAATGTGTTGACTCTAACAAGAATTTATATTCTTTTTTTTAAAAAAATTTATTATTATTATTTTTTAAAAGATTTTATTTATTTATTTGACAGAGAGAGATCACAAGTAGGCAGAGAGGCAGGCTGGTGGTGGGGGGAAGCAGGCCTCCCGCTGAGCAGAGAGCCTGATGTGGGGCTTGATCCCAGAACCTCGATCCCAGAACCCTGGGATCATGACCTGAGCCAAAGACAGAGGCTTAACCCACTGAGCCAACCAGGCACCCCTTATTCTTTCTTTTGTAAGACTGGAAACTGTTTGCCCATGTGACCCTCTTTGCACGGGCTGCTACTGAAACTCAGGATTTCACCACAATGAGAGCATCTGCTTTCTGACATTTAACACCCCCACCCCCTCGCATCCCCTCCCACCCCCTCCCAGTTACTCGCCAAACCCTTCCCTGGACAGGGCCCTGTGCTAAGTGGGGAGGAGACTCACACAGGCCCGTCCCTCCAGCCAGGCCCAGGAAGGGCTGTAGTGCCAGCTGTGAGAGAGGGCAGGATGAAGAACCAGCAGTCAGAGAAGAGTTTGCTTTGAGGCGGGGGCATGGAGGGGAAACCTAAAAGAGATCCATGTGATTTGGACCTTGAAAAATGTAGGGATTGTCTACATATCCACATGGAAATCAGTGTGGTAGGTTTTCCGGAATAATGACAAAAGCGTTGAGGAAGCAGAAAACTCCAGGCATATTTAAGAAACAGGAATACTTCACTTTGACTCTTACAAAGGGAACATGAAGGGGAATAATGCTTTTTAAAAAGCTGGGGCCTGTCTGAGTCAGTTCAGGCTGCTACATCAAGATACCACAGACTGGGTTGCTTAAACAAACCTTTATTTCTCGTTGTTCTGGAGACTTGAAGTTCAGGATCAGGGTGCCAGCATGGTCAGGTTCTTGGTTGAGAGCTCTCCTTCTCGTTCATAGATGGCCATCTTCCTGCCGTGTCCTCACATGGTGGAGAGCAGAGAGAGGAGCAAGCTTTCTTTTGTGTCTCTTCTTAGAAGGACAGTAAGCCCATCACAAGGGCTCTATTCTCGTGACTTAGTCACCTCCAACAGGCCCCACCTGCCAACACCGTCACAGCAGGGATTAGAATTTCAACATACAAATTCTGCAGGGACACACACATTCATTCAGTCCATGGTTGGGCCAGATCACAGAGGGCTTCCTTAAATGTGCCAGGATGAGGCAATTGTATATTTAATTCTACAGGCAATAAGATATCACTAAGAGTTTTTAAGCAGGAATGTGTATAAAATCCTATGATTGAAAAGGATTTTTGAGATGAGCCAGTGCAGCCCTCTGCCTCACACGTAAAGACCAAATCCCAAAAAGGGAAGTTAGTAACCCAAAGTCAGGCAGCTAGTTAACGAGGGAGCTGGAGCTGGAGGTAGGGCTAGAACCAGATCTTCTGGATTCAGGTCCAGTGGTCTTTTCCACTCCAAGATGAGATCTGTGCTTGGGAGATTCAGTCTTTCTGGTGGAGGAAGATTGAAGGAAAAAGAAGGGCGAAAGGAAAAGCCTGGGGTGGCTTTTATATAAAGTTCAGAAGAAAGGTAACACCTGAGGTCTTTAATCAGGGCCATGGGGTGTTGGGAAGGGGCTGATGGGCGAGACAAAACAGAGGTCCAGTCAGCAGGGTGTACATGTGGAAGGCAAACAAGAGGGAGACGTCTGCTTGCCTTTCTTCAGTTGCTGTTCTTTACTGGATTGTACCATTGGGTTCCTTTCGGTAAGCTACCTTGCAGTGAGGAAGAAAGGGTACAAATCCAAAATAAATGTATCCAACATATCGGTGTTTCCTCAGTTGAGCCTTTTTGTAGTTTTTTTTCTCTTCTCTTCCCTTTTCTTCTTTCTTTCTTTCTTTCTTTTTTATTTGTGTGTGTGTGTGTGTGTGTGTGTGTGTGTGTGTGGTCCCTGCTGCCTAGATGGTCTGGTTCTTTTCCAGAACCTGGCCTTCTAGGTCTTAACATCTTCAGAAATGTGATCCATCCCCCAGCTACCACTCTGGCTTCTTGGCTTTACACGTGGGCTATGGGAACTGCCATCATCATCTGAGTGTCTCTGGTTTTAGGTTTCCTGCCAGGCCCTGTGAAGGTGCAATCTTGTATGACTAGCATCCTATCCCATGACTCTAGGTTTGGAACCAAAGCCCTGAAACAACCTTCAACAGACACTGAGCTCTAGAATATGCTGGGAACCTGGCCTGAAGAAGGCACTGGGGTGAGTTCTAGTCATTTGGGGCCCTGGCCCCAGAACTGTATACCCCCTGTCCCAGAACCTGGGGAGAATTAAAATGCAGATTCCTTAGCTCTATCTTATACCTACTGAATCAGAATCTCTGGAGGCTGGATGCCAGGACTCTATTTTTTTTTTTTTTTCAGGACTCTATTTTTGACAAGTGCTCCAGGTGATTCTTATGAACCTAAAGTTTGAGACTCTGCCTTAGATCGCCTTATTTTTCATCTGGGCTTCAGTTTCCTTCTTTGAAAATGGGGAAATTATGTTTTCAATTATTATGAAAATAGAAAAGCACTTTGAAAAATGCTAAAAGCTTTATATAAGATAAACCTTGAGGCAGGGTCATTAGGCTTTCTCTTTAATATCCGCCATCTCATGCATCCAGATCAGCATCATTCACTGGGTGCCTAATCCATGCCTAATTTGTGTCCATGCACTGTGCCAGGCTGAGACTGTGGAGATGAATACAATGTGGTCCCTGACCTCAAAGGGTTGGAGATCAATATGGAAATGAGCATTCGATGACAGTTCAAGACCAGCTCGGGGTGGGGTGGGTGCGGTAGAGAAGTGGTCATTAGTGCTTTGGGAACAAGAGCAGGAACCAGCTGTCAGGGAAAAGCGTCGCCAAGGGAGTGTCACCAAGGAGGTGACCCTGGAGCTGTGTCTTGAACACAAATGTGGATTGTTCCAGGAAGGAGAGCCTCTTTCACAGTCTTTCCACTCGTTTCCTTCTTCCATTCCATCAAGTTCTCTCAGCAGTTTGCTCCTCCTGCTCCCCTCGCCCCCTCAAACCAATCTCAGGGACTCAGTGGTCTTGGCCATTTCCTCCTTCACCCTCCCAAAACCTGCCTTCAGTGTTAAGTCAAAGCTTTGGTTTGGTTATAAACACGGGGGTTTAAAACAGTGCCTTTTTGTATATGGAGGAAATGTCATTTACATTGTTACCCCAGAAGTTTTCATCTGAAATGATTTCAAGTCCTTCTGGAGATGGGGTTTTTTTTTTGGTAAATTTGCCTTTTACATCAGCCAGCTGATGTATTGTGCTTTGTTAGTTATTGATTGATTGATTGATTGAGGGAAAAAGATTCGTGACAAGTGGTTTTCCCCAACCCTTGTTGTTTTACTAGGTAAATAATCAGTATTTGGCTTACCTATAAAGAATCAAAGATTAATACATAGTCTAAGCTAAGTTGCAGAAGGACCTTCTTTGCATTATAAGGTAGAACACCACCAGCTCAGGAATCATAAACTTAAACTGACATAGCCGTTCACCTAGTACACTGCCCATGTATGTCCTTTGTATTCAAACAGTGATCCACAAACCATCGGCCTTGGCCTTGGCCTTGGCCATCACTAATTAGAAATGCAGAACCTCCGGTCCTAGCTGAGATCTGCTGGGGTCAGAATCTGTACTTTAGCAAGATTCCCTGGCAATTCATCTGCCCATTGAAGTTTAAGAGAGACTCTGAACTTAGTGATTTATCCCCATTGATTAAGACACTAAAGTCTGGAGAGACTAAGGAACTTACCCAAGATTACATTAAAGGGAGAGCCAGGATTCAAGCCCTGTCCTGTCCAGTTCCAAGTTTAGTGCTCTGTCTACTGTACAGGTGAGCTTCTTTGTGCTGTATTAATTAAAGAGCACTTCTTCAGTGGTTCCTGGTCACTGAAGAGTAGGACAATGACACTTTTTCAAGGTACAAATGTATCTTCTTGAGAGCTGCAGGGGAAAAGGAGAGTCAAGGGGAGCTCACGTACCGAACTTTGACTTTATGCCAGGCACTTGGAAAGTCTGCATGACAGGTAGCCTTGTCTCCATTTTACAGATGGTAAGAACTCTTTGCATTTTCCTGAGTGTGCCCATCCTATAGAGGCTCTTAGTAAGGCAGAAGTTGGAGGTGATGTTTAATGGTCTGACACTAGGACTTCCTGGGGCAGAGGTCAAGGCCTCAGAGATGTTGTGAGCATTTGTTTTCATCCATGAAGATCCTCTGCCTGTGTGAGGCCAGCATCTTCCATGACTAGTCAGGTTTGGTGGCGTCCCACTCTTTCCAAAGTCAGGAATTCAGGCTTCGGTCACTTGGAACTCCTCTTGATTTATGAACAACTCTGTCTCATAGAGTAAAAGAGGTTTTCCCAAAGAGGAGAAAATAGCTTAAAAGAAGGCCTTGAAGAATCAAGATGACAGTATGTATTATTTATAAGGGCCTAAAATAAGTGCCGGATCCTCCACTCAAAGTGAGCAGGCGACAGCCAGCACTGTTGTGGAGTGGATCCCAGCCGAGTCCCGCTCAAGCCACACGCCAGGGCCGGTCAGCCACGGCGCCGCTCAGAGGCCCAAGGGTCCTTCTTGGCAGGGGGCTCCTGCTGCTGGTGCAGGGTGGCCATGCAGCTGCTAGGAATGGGTCCCAGTTACAAATGGGTATCACAGATCAGCTAAATGAGGAGATTCTTGAAGGAGAATGGGAGAAAGGTAGTGAGAGTCTCTGGATTGGTGGGAGTTGGTAGGAGCACACACACACACCAATTGTAAGATTATATTGAGTTCCTGATTTAATAACCTGAGGATGCAGGTATGTCCTGGGAGTAAGGAGGCCAGGCAGGACAGGAGGAGATGGTGGAGTTTCTCAGCCTTGTCCTCTCTGGCTCCTGGTTCCAGAACAGAGCATACAGCTGCTGGTGATGCTGTCCACACAGAGGAGGCCCCTTCTCATCCAAGAAATAGCTACTTCTTGCTGCCGCCCAGATCTTTTTTACTCAAGGCCTGGCTCGTCATTCCTGAAGAACTTAATAATTTCTCTGTTTTCTTTCAAGAGAAAGTTTACAAACATTTCTCTTACAAAAAGCTCTCCTGCTTCTGGAAGCATACTCAGGGTCAGCAAGTCTACATTTTGGCCAGTAGGGAAGAGACAGAGTCAGTGTCTAGTAGGAGTCTCTGATCAACAGCCAGCATTATGGAAACCCATTTTCCTGTCACCCATCCCTTCCTTGACTCTGCCATACTACCTTTATTATCATGGGTGCTTGTGATACTGACTTTGACCTGAGGACCCAAACCCATTTGTCCATAGAGGGCAAGATCCCATGGCAGGAGGGAGGTCACTAAAAAAGAGAAGGTGATATCTGGGACTTCTGGGGACACCCAGGGCAGTCATGAGATTATGTGCTGGCTTTAGAGTGATTATGAGTTTGCTCATGAGTTTGGCTTTAGAGTGCTTATGTGTTTGCTCATGTGCTGGCTTTAGAGTGATTATGAGTTTGCTCCCAGCGGGCTGGGATTTGAACAGAAGCCATTGCCTTCAGAACCTCTCACCCATCTCTCCTCCTTCCCCTGCTTCATCTTCTTCCTTCCTCTTCCTCTTTCAAATTTCTCATCTGGGATGTGGTGACTACACTTGAAGGAGCTGGAGGGAAATGCTTTCAGTGGCTCTCACTGTATCTGGATGTTGCTTTGTGACCTCTGTTGGCTGATGGCCTCCTCCGCAGCCATGGGAGCTAGCTGTGGTCCATGGGTCCTAATGCAGTCCCCTGGTAGTGTCAACCTGGCATTTCTGCTGCTTCTAGTCTCAAAGGTCTTCCAGGTTCTTCCTACTAGAATGGTTACCCCTGGGCATCAGTAACCAGGACACCCATGCCATTGTGTTGGGTTCACCTCCATGCCCTGGCAGTGTAGGGAGCCTTCAAAAAGATGGATATCTGACTTTTCTGTATCCCACCTCCTGATTCAGAATAATAAGATTAAAAGAAATCACCAGCATTTTAAAATCCAGGTTATCTAATGAGTATTTGAGTGAGGAGCAGCATGGTGTAGAAGGACATGGTATTTTGAACCGATTTGTTTCATATCCCATCTCTGCTGCTTTCTAGTTGTGTGATCCTGGACTGGTCACCTGATCTCTCTAAGCAAGAAATGCCTTGAAGAACCCTACTGGAGATAAAGATAATGCAGATAAAGGGCCTACATATGTGGTGTGCTTGATAAGGAATGGGGAATATCATCATTCTCAAAACCAGAATAGTTTTCTTAGCCTAGAACTTAGCCTTAAACTTAGCCCTAAGTACACCTGAGTTCTTTCATGTGCTTTCTAGCAAATGTGGGATTTAGACTACTTGCTACCACAGTTACTCTATTTATTATTTTGGTTACTATTACTATTATAGCTTTTATTCTGGTAAAATACACATAACAAAACTTGCCATTTTAATCATTTTCCATTACAATTCAGTGGCATTAATTACACTGACATTGTTGTGTCCCTGTCCCCACCATCTATCTCTGGAACTTTGTCATCTTCCCATACTGAAACTCTGCCCGTTGATCAATGACTCCCCATTCCCTCCTTTGCCCAGTCTGGTCACTCTTTTTCAATAGCATGCTCCAAGTTCTTTACTGTCTTTCTTCCCATGAAATGGGGGTTAGAAAGGGGCTTTTAGTGAGTTCTCTGAACTCCTGCTGGGGAGACTGGGAGATAAAGGTCTCTGCCATTTGCAGCAACCTTTAGGGATTGCAAATGGTTACAAAATAGATGTCAATTCAGCTGCTTTTTATGGGTTGGATCTGCAAAGAGCCTTCCAAGGACTGGTACATTTCTTCTAAAAATACCCAAGGATGTGGCTTGGCATCGCTTTGGGGAGAAACCAACAGTTTTTAAATTCTTCAATAGCATCTACCTCCTGGTGAAGATTAAATGAAAGAACTCATGTCATGTGTATAATACAGTGCCTGGCAAAGATAAGACCTGTATATGTAGGCTCTTGTGACTTGTTACTGCACTCTGGCGGAGCTATTATGTATATGTATTATGTATAATGTTTGGGTATTTAATCCCCACAAGAGACAGATATCATCTTCATTTTACATGAGGCAGCTAAGGCTCTGGGCTGTTAACACCCCCAAATTACTGAGCTTATAAGTAGTGAGTAGAAGAGTGGGGATTCTTTCTCTTGGTAAGATGCCACCTGTTGTGCTATACCAAGAAAGGAACTCTGGGTCAGTTGTATTGACTTCATTCTCAGTATTTCATGTTTCCACCTACCCTGGCCTTTCTCTGGACTCCTGTCTTCTTGCTATTTCCTCATAGAGTCACACACCAAATGTCCCAGTTTCAGAGCTTTCTGGATTTACCAGCCCCCAGTTACTGTGCCATTTCGAAGTGGTCACTCACAGTCTTAATAAGCTCCTTGCTCTAGAGAAAGAAACAGAAACCATGCTGCTTCCAGAAGAGAAAGAGACACTGGAGATCATTCTCCCTTCATGTGGGCACAGCGGAAAGGCCATCTGTAAGCCAGGAAGAAAGGGTTCACCAGAAACCAACCTTAACAGCATGTTGATTTTGGATTTCTAGCTTCCAGAAATGTGCGAGAACACATTTCTATTCTTTAAGCCACCCAGTCTGTGGTATTTGTCATTGGTGGCCTGAGGAGACTGATACACACATGTACGAGAAGTCTTGGTGATGTTCAGTCTGGGGCTAGCGTAGTAAGGTTAAGAAAGTCCTTAGACTTTCTTCTTCAAGGCTTTCTCATGGTCTAATATAGTTGCTGGAGTTCTGGCTGTCACATCCATATTCAGGCAGGAGGTAAACAGATGGAAAGAACACAAAAAGTAGCCCTTGTTAAGACACTTACCCAGAGGTGATACCCAACAGTGCCCATCTGCAACTTATTGGCCCAAATGTAGTTGATTCTAGTTGATTCATTACGATTAGCCACACCTAATCATAATGAAGGCTGGGAAATTAGTCTTGTGGCTGGACACGTGGCTTCCCTGACTGAAATCTGGGAGAATGGATCTTGAGTAGATAGCCTCAGCAAGCATGAGCACTTTGGGGAATGAGCAGTCTGGAAATGAGCTTCTCGGTCACAAGAACAGTCCCACTTCTCAGAGCCTATGAGCCGCCACCGGTACCCTGAGCAAGCTATAAGAGGAGAGGCTCTTGCTGCCCCAGAGTAGCCTGTCCCCCTGCTGGGCTGGAGGGAATGGCTCAGTTTGCTGTCAGCTGCCTTCCCAAACTTTTCTTAACGCATTCACTGGCACCTTGTCCCTAGCCCCATTCCCTGAATATGCCTGCACTCACCTGCCTTCCAGTTCCCTCTCCCTGAGCTATGCCCTCTGCCCTTTGACACCCTAATATCTTATCCATCCTTTCAGGCCCACCCAAACATTTCCTCCTGCAAGCACCTGGGGTATCCTATATTCCCATGCACTTTGCCTACATGTATATTTTAATATTCATTATGAGCTGCTTGCAATTAAGAATTATGTAGAATATTGTCTCTACTTTGTGTGTATGTGGATGTTTCCATAATAAGTTTTTCATATGTGCCTGCCCTAAGGGCAGGGATGGCATCGTCTTGTTGCCATACTACCAGGATTTTCCAAGCATTTACTGGGCATCTACTAAGTGTCAGGCATTCTGCTTGGCCCTAGGGTTACAGCAATGAGCAAAACTGTCCCTGACCTCGTGATGCCTGCTAACCTGGGAACACAGGGAGTTGCAGAGGTTAGGCAACAAATTGGTAAATACATGAAACATTGGTAAATATGTGATTGCAAATTATGAGAAATACTGTCAAGGAAAAAAACAGGATGCAATGAGAAAGAAAGATGGAGGGATGGAGCATATTATAGGTGGTGTCTCACATAGACCAGATTTTAGTTCCTGCTCTCCCATACAGAACAATTCCACATAATTTATGTAGGTTCTCCCCTGTGAAAGAGCTGGAACCTAACTTCCCATTCCCTGAGTGTGGGCTCTGCTCAGTGACTTGCTTCCAAAGCGTAGACAGGGGTGGCTGGTGGAAGGAAGCAGAACTTTACAGGGAAGAAACCCAGCGAATGTTACTAAGGCCAGATGATCGGGGTGAACAGCATCAATGATAAACTAAGTCAATATTAAATACCTTGGATATGACGCAATGAGGAGGGCCCTTCACTTCTGTGAATCCCAGCCTAACCATGAGTAAAACGTCAGAAAAAAATAAACTGAGAGGCGTCCTACAAGATACCGTCTAGTACTTCTAAAATGGTCAAGGCCAACAAGCACAGGGAAGTCAGAAATCAGTAACAGACCTGAGGATCCTGAGGAGACGTGACAACTAAGCCTTCCGTGGTGTCCCAGATGGCCTTCTGGAGCAGAAGGACCATAGGGGAACCTCTGGGAGTCTAAACAGAGTGTAGCATTTAGTGAATAATAGTGGTCCCTTTGTTGTGACAGATGAGCCACACACTCACATAAGAGGTTAATAAGAAGGCCCCCCTATTTGGGGAGAGGCACTTGGGAGCTATACTATCTTTTCAACTTCTCTATAAAATCTCACACTATTCTAAAATTAGAACTTGATTAAAATAAGTCCCTGTTCTCCTGCTCCCTGACTCTATGAGCCGGGCAAGCCCCCTCACCCCGCTGGACTTGGTTCATCCGCAGAATGGGGGTGACAGCACCCTCACAGCAGGATTGGGAAAAGGCTTCAGTGCGACAGCGTGTGGCAGCGCTGTGGCAACAGTGTGCCCACATCACTGCTCAGCATGCAGATTCCCCTCCTGCCCCTGCAGTTCCGCACAGAGACATGCTCCAGAGGCTTCCCCACATGCTGCAGTCCCTGGGACCCCCCAGCGCAGCCCATGGCCTTTCTAGTCAGACTTCTGTGCAGGAAACTTTGCCCTCACCTCTCTTGACAGCTTGCTCTGAGGGATTAAGACTGCATTTTTATTTTCATATTTCACTTGATTCCCCCCCCCCTTGAATTTGGTATTTCTCTTCAGGAATCAGCATATGATTCAAACTGCCAGTTCTAAATTTAGTCCTGCCTGTGATACGGAGAATGCATTTAGTGCTGCCTGGGATATGTATTCGGAAATAATGGTTTTATTTATCCACATCCAGTAATTCTGACTGCCTGCTGGGTTCTTTCAGGAAAGAGTTTGTCATCTCCTTTCCTCCTAATGATGAAATGTTGCCTGCTCAGGTCCCAGAGGCCCAGCCTGAGCCAGAGGCTGGTGACTTGAGTCTCTGTTTAATTAAACAATATCATTCCTGGGATTCTGCAGTCGTGGGTTCTCTCCAAGGCTTCTGTTTAGAAGGAGCTTGGAAACAAGGTCTAGAAAGAACTGAAGGCCTCTTTGAAGCCCATAGGTTTATTTCTGGTTACTGGCATGATAAGATTTGCCTCTTTGGCACCAGAAAGGAGGGGGCTGTTCCACAGGTCTGGAGTGTGGTGCTCTACTTTGGGTGCTGAGGATGTGGAAGTAAATCACATACGGCCTCTGCCCTTGTAGGACTATAGTTCACTCATGTATTCAGACCAACAGATTGGGCCTTTACCGTGTGCTTGACACCATGCTGATCGTTAGGGCTATAGGAGTGACCCTCATCAGACAAAGTCCCCCTCCCTGAGAGGCCCACGTTTTTATACATGTGGCCCATATGGCTCCGACATAAAGCAGAAGATGGATGTCATGTGTGATGAGCTAAGGAGATAAGCACAGTGTTTGATTCCCAGGACTGCAAAAATGAAGTACCACAGTCTGAGGGGCACAGTTCTGTCTGAAAACAAGGTGTCGGCAGGCTGTGCTCCCTCCAGAGGCCCAGGAGAGCATCCGTCCTTGCCTCTTTCGTCTTGAGGTGGCTCCTGGTGTTGTTTGGTTTATGGCTGAGAACATTCTCTGCTTCTGTCTTCACATGGCCTTCTCCTGTTTGTGTCTGTCTCTCTGGTCTGACTCTTATAAGGACTCTTGTCATCGGATTTAGGGCCCACCTGGGTAATCCCAGATGATCTTATCTCAAGGCCCTGAACATAGTCGCAAAATTACATCTGCAAAGACTATATGGGGGGAACACACCATTTGCTTCTTCCAGCTCCGGATGGCTGTCGGCATTCCACGACTTGTGGCCCCCATCACCCCAGTCTTTGTCTCCAAGGTCACATGCCTCCTCCTCTTTTCTCTCTGTGTCAGAAGCCCCTCTGCCTTTTTCTCTTTTGTTATTGTTGGTTTTTTTATTTATTTAAAAAACATTTTTTATTATATTCAGTTAGCCAACATATAGTACACCATTGGTTTTTGATTAGTGTTCAGTGATTCATTAGTTGCATACAACACCCAGTGCTCATCACCACATGTGCCCTTCTTAATACCCATCACCTGGCATCCCCATCCTCCCACCTCCTTCTGCCTTTCTCTTAAGAGGACATTTGTGATGGTGCTTAGGGTCCATGCAGATAATCCAGGCAATTTTTTTATCCCAAGATCCTTAACTTAATCACATCGCTAAAGACTTTTTTCCAAATAAGGACACATTCACAGGTTCTGGGGGGTAAGATATGGGCATATCTTTTGGAGGGCCACTAACCCACCACACGATGCAAGGTCATATAGCCTTTGAATAGCCTGTGAGATGGGCTGTAGTCCTGTTTTCCACCTGAGGACATTATGGTTCACAGAAAGGAAGTGCTTTACCTGAGGGCATTCAAAAAGGAAGGAGCCGAATCAAGGATGGATTCCAGAAGATGCTTGACTCTGAAATCCATTCTTTTCCTCCCATGGCTCCTGACCAGATAGACTTTTGAGCAATCTGTCCTTTTGCTTTAAAACCCAAGTGGTGGGGTTCCTGAGTGGTTCAGTCATTAAGTGTCTGCCTTCGGCTCAGGTCATGATCCCAGGGCCCTGGGATCAAGTCCCACATCAGGCTCCTTGCTCAGCGTGGAGCCTGCTTTCCCTCTCCCTGATGCTCCCCTTTCTTGTGCTCTCTCACTCTCTCTGACAAATCAATAAATAAAATATTTAAAAACAAAAACCACAAGTGGCCATGGGAAGCCCACATCTGGCTCTACCAGCATTAAGATCTGGTAGGAACTAGTCTGAGACCACTGTTAGCTGAGGGCAGGCTGAGGTGGAGATGGAAAGGAAGTATGGGGGGAAGGACGAGAGCAGGGAGGCAGAGGGCTGCTAATGAAGGGGGGCATCTAGAGCCAGGCTTGGGGAGGAGATACCTCCTTAATGAGGGAAATAGCATATAGAGGAGAAGTGGGCCATGCCTTGCCATCTCCCGAGTTTTGCACCATGCCTTCTCCTCTGTGCTACCTGCAGCTGGGGAAACCTGGCCAGAGATGCTGGTACAAATGGGGGACCTGAGAATGTGGGGGGAAGGGCTCTCTGGTTTGTGCCAGCTGTGTCCCCGGCATTTCCTGAACACTGCTCTAAGGGGGGCGGTAGGAACTCAGAGATGGATACCTTGTGGTCCTTACCCCAGAGGTAATACAGCAAAGGAGGAAAACACAGAGCGTCACATCCCACGCTGCCTTTCTTTCACTGTGTCACCTCTGTCCAGGCATACTTTACCTTTCCAAGCCTTGGTTTTCTTGTCTGGAAAAAATATGGATTTTTTTTTTGAGATTTAAAGGAGTTAAAAATGAGAAATGACTGGCACAGCCCAGAATATAATAGAGGCCATCAATGTTACTTCCACTGCATTAGAAACTCACTTTCTGGGCCAGAGCAGTGGTTCACAAACTGTAAGCTCTGGGACCTAGAATCCAGGGTAGAGAATAGGATCCCCAAATCACTACTTACACCTCTAAACAGCATTGCTTTCAAATATTTGGAGATGGGGTCATATTGAGTCAGATACAGTTACATTTAAAAGCTTATTGAATTCAGGGGCGCCTGGGTGGCTCAGTGGGTTAAGCCGCTGCCTTCGGCTCAGGTCATGATCTCAGGGTCCTGGGATCGAGTCCCACATCGGGCTCTCTGCTCAGCGGGGAGCCTGCTTCCTCCTCTCTCTCTCTCTCTGCCTGCCTCTCTGCCTACTTGTGATCTCTCTCTGTCAAATAAATAAATAAAATCTTTAAAAAAAAAAATAAATAAATAAATAAAATAAAAGCTTATTGAATTCATAGTGACTTCTTACTATTATGTGTTGCTTGATCAGCGTGTCTGAAAAGATCCTGAGGTTCTCTGATATTGAAAAGGAGTCTTCATATTCTAATATGTGGGGCATGGAGGACTAAACTGACCAGCCAGGGGAATGGGAGCAGTGTTCTTACAGAGCAGCGTTTGGGTTCTACAGAAGCATAGAGGAAAGCAGGACAAACTGCCTGGAGAGTTCCGGGGAGGAGGGGGCATATTTAGGCTAGGCCTTCAAAGATGCATTTGGGGAGCGGGCAATGCAGGTAGAGAGAACAGCAGGTTAAAAGGCAGAGTCTGGGTATTGAGGACTAAGGTTTGGGAGAGCCGTGGGGAGTGGCCAGAAAAGGAGGTGGGAGCTGGGTCAGGGCCGGGCCTGAAGGCTGTGCTAGTGGGTTTAAGATCACCCATAGGTGGGGAATCCAGGAAGGGGTTGAAGGAGAGCAGTAAAATACTAGATTGGTCCTTTAGAAAGATCACTGCCCTGATGGGGGAGTGGAGCTCAGGAGGCCTGTAAGTAAGAGGGATGTTGGGGAGAAGACGCAGAGCTCACGGCAGAGTGAGGAAGCATGAGGTTCTGGAAAGCCACCTCCTGGGCCTCAATCTCAGCCGTGCTCCCTGTCAGCAGAGGGATCCAAGCACTTCGTCTCTCTGTCCGTCCATTTCCTTTCTGTACAGTGGACATAATAACGTATCTGCTTCAGAGGACTCTTGGGAGGATTAAGTAAGCAAATGGTCTTTTTGGGACGCTCAGTCTTGGAAAGGAAGGCCATTCTAATGCACGCTACGGCACGGAGATCTGTCGAGGGTGTCACGCTCAGTGACATAAGCCAGTCACAAAGGGCAAACGCTATGTGACTCCACTCATAGCCGGTACTGAGAGCAGTTGTGCTCAGAGAGACAGGAAATAGGACGGCAGGTGGCAGGGGCTGAGGAGGGGGGAGATGGGACGTTATTCTTTAATGCGTACAGAGCTTCGTCACGGGAAGACATGAAGATGTGGTGGCGGTTGCACCATGCGATCGTGCCTCATCCCACGGAGCTGTGTGCACTTACACATGGTTAAAAGGGCAAACTTTATGTCGGATATGTTTTAGCACAATTTTTTTAAAACAACAACAACAACAAAAAATGTGTTTCACGTGCATGTTAGTTAATATTATTGTGCTAGGGAAGTGAGGATGAGGGCCTAAATTAGGACAGCAAAAATGAGGATGGAAAAGAGGAAACATCATCTTGATCTTTTTCCGCAGACCCCACAGGGCTGGGTGACCGGGAGTGGGCATCAGGTGGGACCGCATCAACTACTAGGACTGCACAGAGCCAGGCCACACGCCCGCATCAGAGCCGCTCTGAGGACCCATGATTTCTGCGGTTTGTCCTGCAGGGGCAGAGGGCCAGAGCCAGATGGTGCTGAGTCACCCCCAGGGCCTGGTGCTGCCAAAGGCCCATCTCTGTACCCACGTCCCAGACAACAGCAGCTGCCACCTCCCAGGCATGGGTGCTCAAGGCTCTGCAAAGGAATAGCCTCTGGTCCCTCAAGGTCAAACCACAGTGACCTTACCACGATGGCCTCTTCTCTTCTCCATGGGATCTGAAAGTCCAGGGAGGAATCCCACCCAGAAACTTGAGAGAAGAGGCAGAAGGGCCCTTCCCTTTGATCACCAAGTTCAAGCCTGGAATATCCATTCCTTTATTTTATGGAAATCTTACAGACACCAAGACTGGGGAGGCATGTGCCACCTCACCCCTTAGGAGAGGGCCACACTGACAGGGAAAGGCCTGAGGTGCCCCCTCAATGGAACTGGGGAGCCTGTTAGGCCTTTTTAGAGAGGCAGTTGGTGTGGCGGTGAAGTTTCCAGACTCAAGCCAGAGGGTTTAGGTTCACGACTCAGCCATGCCACTATGTGACAGTGAACAAACATTAACCTCTCTGAGCTTCAGTTTCCTTAATGATAAAGGGGAGAAGCTATCACATGGGGTTTCTGTGAAATATAAATGAGATACATACATATAAAGTCTGACACATAGGTACTTAGTAAACATGTTTTCTTTCTCTGCTGTAAAATTTCATGCTTCTCTTTTTATTTTCCTTATAACTACCCTGAAAGAGTTTCTTTGCTTTTTTTGTTTCATAGATAAGGAAATTGAAACTCTGAGATTAAGAAACTTGGTCTAAATCCCCACAGGACTTGGATGGTAGCTCTGGGTCCCTCTAAGCCTTTGCCCTTCCACTGGGAAGACTCTGCTTTCTGTGTCTCACTCCATCTCGGACACAAGTAGGTTCACGTGTGAGGCCACTTCTAGAGCAGCACCTGGGTAGAGTGGACACCCAGGAAGCTTTAAGTATGTAGTGTTCAGATACAATGACAGGGAAATGTGTGCCTGGTCATGGGAATAAGGCTCTCCTAGGCCTTCTTTCCATCTAAGGGAAGGAGAGAAATATATATATCTATAGATATATTTTTAGATATAGAAAATATATGTATAATATATATATTTATATATTTATTTATAATAAGGAGCCTTGGAAACCTCACTCATTCAAAGTCAGCTGCTAAAAGAACCTTACTGATAGCAGTGGACATCCATCCATTCCTGGTCATTTAATCTCTTTGAACCTAGTCTGCAGAAGGCAAACAGTCAATTTCCCTGCCTATATCCTGCCTACCTCATGAGACTGGCAGGAGGAACAGAGATGACACTTACAAGTTATATACTATTGGACAAGTCATTTACTCTCTCAGCACCTTGGTTTTCTTGTCTGTAAAATGGGTATAATGAAAGGACCTAAGTCTAGGGGTTGTGGTGAAGATTGACTAGCAAGTTAATGCATGTGAGGTGCTCAGAGTAGTTCTTAGTCCATTGTACATGCTCAGTAAATGCTGGTTATTCTTGGTATTACCACTAGCTTTTGCCTCTCCCTGGAGTGCTGGCTGATGGTGACCCTAAGCTCTAGGGGCTACTGTAAACATGCATGTGACTCTTTTTTGGGGGGGAAGGAAGGGGTACACAGTAACACCAGCTGCAAAGGAGGCGGGGGATTCCCTGGTTTTTCAGTAACACAGGAAACAATGCACCTGTTCCAACAGGCTTCCTAAGGGAAAGGAGGACTTTTCCTGGTCCTCAGAGGAGGGCCCTTTAGTCTATATGGGTAAAGCCACTTCTCTCTTTGAGATTTCATCAGAGAAGTGATGTCATCTGCTTGTCATCCCATTCCACGCCATTATCAGAGGAGTAAGTAGGACCCCCTAGACCAGAGCTCAGAAATTCGAGGATTGGCCTAGCCAGAAGGCAGAGTTGATTCTGGATCTCCTGACTTGGGTCCCAAGGGCAGCAAGGCTCGGTAGGACAGGTTTCCCAACCAGGGTGGGAAAAGTGTGATCCCCAGACAGGACTGGCTGTGCTTGTGCTGGCAGAAGCCAGTTTTGGGACCACACAGTCACTTGTCCCTTTAGCCAGTATGTCAAACGGGGTCATTTCTTCTATGTACCTTAACAAGTCAGTAAGTACTGCTCTGGGAGGCTGTGTCTTAGGGGCAATAAGCAAGACAGTGACCAAGTGGGAACTGTGGGAGTTTCAAATGACAGGAAGGAATGGCTGCTGCAGATGTATGTCCCAACCCCTTGGAGGGAGAGAGATGAAATTAAAGAGTCAGAAACCTCACCTTGGCAACTCTTCCTGCCTGTAGATGTTTTTTTGGATTGCTGGGATTCTTTCTTTTTAGTGCCCCTCACATTTAGTAAACTTCCACCTGCAAAGCTTGCCCTGCTTCTGCTGCACTAGTGGGAACAGAGGAAAGAGGTTTGTCCTTCCTTGGGCTGATGTGGTTCAGGGGAGGAATTCCCCCGCTTCCCTGGAGGCAGTGGTGAGCGGCCTGGGGTGAGGAGAGGGCAGCCTGGGGAGGCGGAGCAAAGCCTGCTTGCTCCATCACTGCCTTGGGGAACGCAGCCCCTTCATGGCCTGTTATTTGAGCAGAGAACACAGTCTATCTACCCTCTTCCCACCAGGAGTCAGATAGAAATAGGCTGCAGCCTGGATTTGCCTTCAGGCTGAAAACCACTCATAGATAAACAAAATCCTCGTCTTCCCCCGACACTCGACATTCGACACTCAGAGCTCAGCTTTAAAAACGATGAGACCCTGGAGGATAGATGCAGACCCAAATCCCACATCAGAAACATCCCAGGGGAGAGTGGAGAGCCTAAAGACCATGTTTTGCAAAAGCAGGGTGTCCTGCTTGAATGAACAAAACTATTCGTACCCCCAGTTCTTGCTGGCATGAACTGCACCTCCCTGGAGAAGGAGAACTCCGGAAGCAGCAATACTGTTTGTGAAAAATTCTTGTCCTAGTGTTCTTCAGAGAAATTCTGCTTCTTCAGGCCCTATGATGAAATCAGTAAAGCATGGGCTTTGGGAAATCCTTTACCAAGTGACTCAACTCTCTGGACCTCAGTTTCTTTATCTGTAAGTAAACATCAGAATAGCAAGACCTACCTCTCAGGTCTTTTAGAGGATTACATGAAGTACGCTAGATGAAAACACCCAGCCTCTCATGTATTCATGTATTAGTTGGGGTTCTCCAAAGAAACAGAACTGATAGGGCCAATCGATCTCTCTCTCTCTCTCTATCTAGATTTCTTTTAAAGAATTGTTTCACATGATCGTGGAGGCTGCCAGGTTTGAAGTCTTTGGGGCAAGCCAGCAGGCTGGAGATTTAGGTAAGCGTTGATGTTACAGTCCTGAATCCAAAGGCTGGAAACTCAAGCAGGGTTTCTGTAGTGCAGCCTTGAGGCAGGATTCCTTCTTCAGGAAACATCAGTCTTGGCTGTTAAGGCCTTCAACTGTTTGGATGAGGCCCACCACAATTGACTGTAACTTACTCATATCTCAAAAAAAATACTTTCATAGCAACATCTAGATGGGTGTTTAACCAAACAGCTGGTCACTATAAGCTGGCCAGGGTGGCACAGAGTTAACCATTACACCACAAAAGGGCTCAGGTTCTCAACAAAGACATTCCCTCCCTCTCTTTCTCTCTTCTTTTCAAAGTCATTGCTGAGGTCCAAGGAGGCTTCACTCAGTGACGTCTCTGGCATGTGGGCCTGGAAGTGGTTAGAATCTGGGCGGTGAGACCTGTGTGTCCCTCCTGTCTCTCTGAGATCTATTTCTGCTGATGCTATACCCTAGGGAATCGATGTCCCTACTTACTGAGTCGAGAGCTGGAGTCACCTCCGTGGTTTTCCGTTGAAGTCTGCCGTCGGAGCCATACCAGCTTTCCTCTGTGCTCTGTCCGGGCTTCCCAGTCTGCTTCTCCAGTACCTGCCGTGTGGAATTCATTATTTTGTTTTTGGAGTTGGATTGGAAGACCTGGGCAAGGCTGTTCGACCTGCCAGGATGGCCTTTCTGCCGCGGGGCTAGTTAGCAGGGATGGAGAGGCTGCGAGGAAAGGTTTGGTGGGCCAGTGAGAGTTAACTCCCTGCCCAGAATGTTTCAGGTGGCATTATGCCTGGAAGTACAGAGCTGGCCTCCGTTCCGTCTCAGGGATTCATACTCCGCAGGTGATCCAAATTGCTTCTCAGTCTAATGGAATGTGGAATTGCTTTTGCCCAAAGAATGCCTGGATGGGATTTCTAAAGCAGCATAAGGTTAAGGAAAAAGCTCCAAACCAGGAGTTAGACCTGGACCCTCCTTTGCCACTGCCTCCCTGTGTGATCGTGGACAAGTCACTTCCTGAATGTAGGTCTCAGCTTCCTCTTTCACAAAATGTTGGAAACCATACTCCATTACCGTAGATTTGCACACATAGCACCTCACCGCTTTTATTTTATCTAAGATTTTATTTATTTATTTTAGAGAGAAAGCGTGTGTGTGTGTGAGAGGGGGCAGACGGAGAGAATTTCAAGCAGACTTTACACTGAGAACAGAGCCCAGTGCGGGGATTGTTCGCTTTCCGCAGACTAGGTTCAAAGAGATTAAATGACTTGCCCCAGTTCGCACAGACAGGAGGAGGTGGTGTAGCTAGAATGGAGCCCAGCGCACTCGGGGGTATCCTTTCAAATATGGTAGCATCTATAGGAGAGTGCAGGGGGAGTAGACAGAAAGCCAGTGGAGGAAGCCAGTGGATGACAGCAGCATCAGAGAGGGTGTACCGCCATCACACTCCTGAAGCTCCCAAGGTTTTGGAGGCACAGGCTAGTCTTAGTGGATGGACGCCCGTACACCGAGGGAGGGTTGGTCTCCAGCTACTCAAATTAAGAATGTTTTCTCATGCTATTGACAATTCAGACAACATTTAAGGAGACTTTATCACAGACCAGGCACTCTACTAGGGAGGAGGGGGCCAGAATGAGGAAGCAGACGTAGAATGCAAAGTAGACTGTCTTGTGGACTGCTGCAAGCAGAAGTATAATGAAAAGTTTTATATTTGAAATGTAAACACAGGGCTTTGGATTTACACCGGAAGGTGCATGCGATTGAGTCATCCTGGGGAGATGAAGGCAAATACAGCTGAGCCCTGAAGGATGAAGCAGGATTTGACCATCAGGAGACAGAAGGAAAAAAGAGGTCTCTGCCCTGCTCTTCCTCCTTGGCCCCCTGTGGCAGCCACTGCCGCTGTGGTGTGACAGGAAGCTGACTGCTACAGCCTGTGTGCTGGAGGACAGGGCCGGCTCCAGCCCTGGGGGAGCCCCTACCGTAGCTTGTCAGATCTGCTGCAGTGCCTGGAGAGCGCAGAGCAAGAGAGATTGTGCCTGGCAACTCTTGGAGGAGTACCCAGGAGGAGGGGAGGCACAGGGGGCCCTTGGCAGGGGAACGGGCGGCTTGGACAGGCGGCTTGGAAGGCAGTACCTTTTTTCCTGAATGTGTCTACCCCTCCTTGGGGCCTGGGAGGCTGAGCTCTTGCTTTGCAAGTGTGATGTTAGACTCAGTGTTTTGTGTCTTTATTTTAAAACTGGTTTCTTGGTCTCCCGTGCAGTTTTCTGTCAGCTCGTTGCCATGGAGAAGTCAGTTGGGGCTGGAAGCTCTTGTCCCTGTCTGTGTCAGCATTTTTGGACCCGCCAGCTGCCTCCTGCCCTTCTACAGATGGAGGGGGCACAGGACCCCACTGGGTGGGCAGTCCCTTTCTCTGCAGGGACTGGAGCTGCATCTCGATTCCCTTTGGGGTGGGAGTTTCATTCATCTGTGTACTGACTCAGCAACTTTGTCGTGCCTGCCTCTGCGGGCCAGGCATGGCGCTGTGCTCCGCCAGCACAAAGATGACTGTGGCCCGGGGCTGGGGGGCAGGGGTCAGGGTGGTGGTGGGTGGGAGGAGAGGGGAAACTCCGCATCCTCAGGCAGGACCCTGCGGGCCAGTTCTTTCACACATACCTTTCTTGTTCTGTTCTTCAGCCTCATTCTTTCTTAGAATTTAGAGAACTGTGTGTGCTTCTCCTCCAACCTTTATCACTGCTCATTTAGAATCTCCCTGGGAGTTCCCTACCAGTCTCTGCACTTCTGGATCTCATTTCCTCTCCGTGTCTCCAGCACCCGGCTCAGGATCTCAGGCAAAAGAAGGGATCCCCCAGGAAGTATGTGGCCAGTGGAACGCTTACTCAGACTCTCAGGGTGTCTGTCTGTCTGTCCTGTTTTTCTTCCTCTCTTCTGAGCCTAGAGGCAGCGTGGGTGGCAGCATGAGCCAGTGGAGAAAGGAAGGACTTTGGAACCAGATCAATCCGTGCTTGAGTTCTGGTACAACCTTTTTCTAGCTGTATGATCTCAAGCAAGTGGGTCCTTCACTTGGAGCCTTAGTCAAACCTCATACTTTTCTTTAAACCTGAATCACCTGTCAGTCAGTAATTGAGTTTGGACATTTTAAAAACCAGCATGGGAAGTACTGGTGACCATCTACCCCTCTCGTTCCATATCCATGTGGGACCCAGTTAAGAAGAGGTTTAGAACTGTGTTATGCTAGAACGAGGAAAGATCCAGTCTCTTTCCTGACCAAGACCTCAGTTTTCCTATTTGAAAAATTTGGGAATTGGATTGGGTGATCTTGAAGATTTCTTTTTGCTCTAAAAAACTGAAGAGTCAACTTTAAAAGAAAAAAATTTCTCCATAGCTGGTGTGACCATGATCACCAGTGCCCGCAGGTCGGAGGCTGGCCTCAGCATGACCCCTTCTGCCCACCTCTCAAGCTACTCTCCCAGGAAGCTCTGGGCTGGAACCCTGGCATTGGCTGCAGAAATCTCTTTTGGACGCAATAGTCCTTTTGAATGCATCATCTCTGTCCACCCTAGTCTAGAGGCTAGGCTTGGCTCGTATCCCAGAACAGTGGGGAATTGCTGGAGGGAGGAGTTTGTTCCTTCTTCACAGTGTCTTGCTTTTCTTAAGGACCTGTTGCCTTCCTGAGTCTTTGGCTAGTGAGGATTGCATTTCTTGAGCTGCCTGCAAGCCAGGGCTCTGTGTCAGAGGTGGTGACATAGCAGAGGCACTCCCCCCTCCCCCAGCGTCATGGACTGCAATCCGTGTTATGGACAAACACAAACAGAAACAAAGCAGAGCCATAAAGCTCTTGAGTGGCTTCTCCAGGGAATTTACCTAGTCCTAGTCCTTCTGCCTTGGGCAAGTTCTTCCCTTCTCCAGTGCCTAGTGTCCTCTTCCGTCACGTTGAGAAGATTGGGCCAGTGATCTCCCAGTTCCCTTCCTGCTCTGGAACTTCTTTTTTTGAAGTGCTGTAGCTCAGCTCAGGGAAGGAGTGCTCGTTGTAGACTTTCTAGTGGAAGGAGGATTGGAGCCGAGTCTTGAATGCTAGACGAGGATTTGGGCTGGCCCAAGAGAAATGGATAGAGCCTTCCTGACTGGCCGAAGTAAAAGGAGCATGTGTGAGCACAGGCAGACTATAAAGCATAGGGGAGTGTAGAGAAGGGTGGAAAGCTCTCCTGTGAAAGCAGAGGGTTCATGTGGGTCATGAGGAGTGGGAACAGTCTTGGAGAAGGAAGCACTTGCCATCCCTCTGAGAGCCATCATCCCCAGGGGCACGGGTAGCAGTGGTCCCTAAGGACAGAGAAGCAAGCAAAGTGGATTAAACCCCCTCCCTATCTGGGGGCCCCAGTCTGATGCTTCTTGTGACAGAAAGACCTCTAACCAAGAAGGGACAAGGGTGCAAGCTAGGAGAGGACACCCCCTCCAGGTCCTTTCCTTCTCGCTTCAGCCAGCAGGTTCTTGGTTGGTAGGAGTAGGGCAGAGTGTGGGAGAGTAAATCTACCTGAGAGAGCTGCCCTTCTGTCATGGTTTGCTCCTCCCCGAATGTTTTCCTGAAGTCAGGGTGACAAGAGGGATATTTTGACTATGTCCTCAGAAGTGGATCCTAGATCCATCTACAAGGCTTATGAATCAAAGGGTCTCACATCCTAGATCTAGCTGTGACCTCCAACCTCCCAGTCCTCTGGCTCAGGCTGACTCCCGTCTTTGCTCTGAACCTGCAGCTTCACAGATGCCAGGCCCTCTGGGTCCTGCCTCCTTGCTTTCTCTCCCGCCGTCCCTCTTCTACATCCCACTGCATCTGAGATAGTGTGGACTGCTCTCTTTCCCCTGGACCTTGCTTCTGCCTCCAAGCAGATCTTGCTGTGGCCCCTCCTCCGTGTTCAGTCCAAGTGCTCCCTCACTGTTCTCCACCGTGACGACAACGACAGTGATGATGACAGTTATTACCCAAATTTGCTTCTGAGGCGCAGCTCTGATTCGGCTACTCCCTTGCTCAAAAGTCTTGTGGCTTCCAGTGGCTGTTGGATTAAGTCCAAAATCTGTAGTCAGGCATTTTGAGGATTATATTTCCTGAGCCATCTGCAGTGATATGCCCCTACCTGTCGTGCCAGATTTATTCCCCTTTCCTGCCTTGTGCACTGCCTCTTCTTACACCAAACGGAGCCACCACCATTAGCTCTACAAGAACCATCTCCCTTCCCAGCAAAGCCTTTGTTCACGTTCTTGCTGCTTGGAAGGCCCCTCCTCCCCTGCCCTTAATGTTGTTGTTTTTTTTTTTTTTCCATCAGGAAGTCTCTGATCACCTAGACTACGTATTCCTTGATGGTTCATTCTGTATCCCTAAAGGCATCTACGAAAGTAAACAAAAACAAAATGTTTTTGTGTTTGAGCAACTAGGAAGACCTAGGTTAATCCTTTGTTTTGGGGGGGTGCCTGGGTGGCTCAGTGTGTTAAGCCTCTGCCTTCGGCTCAGGTCATGGTCACAGGGTCCTGGGATCGAGCCCCACATTGGGCTCTCTGCTCAGCGGGAAACCTGTTTCCCCCTTTCTCTCTGCCTGCCTCTCTGCCACTTGTGATCTCTCTCTCTCTGTCAAATAAATAAACAAAATCTTTTTAAAAAATATCCCCTGTTTTTGAGCAAGCTTGAAATTAGGAACTTTGGAATCGGGAGAAGCTCAGCCAGGCCCCAATACCTATGCTGTTCCTTGAAGGGATCTGGAAGTTATCCAGTGTCCGTGGGCACATAGCAAGCTCCACACGCTTGTGCCTCGTCTCTGCTGCATACAAGCAAATTGGCAAGAAAGGGTAGAAACCCAGAGGAACCATACTCACCATGGAGTTGGCTCTTGCTAGGTCAGAATAGGGATCAATCATCCAAGGTGTGGGGCCTGTACGATCTAGGAATGTATCCTGGAGGCTATGTATCCTGGAAGGGCCACTTGGGGTTCTTCGACAGGAATGTGAGGGGTCTGAGAGCAGGAATCTTAAGGTAATGATCGTGCGGCATTCATATTCCAAGAGGAGCCAGCCAGACATCAACTTGGGGGACAGATAGAAAGTTCTGGCCCTTAGGTGGTGAGATGGCAACAACAGAGTATAGACAGTGTCAGGGTCCTGCCCATCCAGCTACAATTAACTCAGACCCTCTAGCCTCAGAAACCCTCACCAGTCCTTTGGGCATTCCTAGTGGGGTTCAGCAGGGAGGCTATCCAAAGGAAATGGGCTCCCTCTTTGGTCAAGATTGACTTGGAAACTGGCATGACCTCAATCTTCAGGTCTTCAGTTCCCTAGGCAAGCAGAACTGGGGGAGGCAGTGGCTGACATTTTGCCAGGCCTGGAGGTGAGTCCTGTCTCTCCTCCTGGTTCGCAGTCTGGTTCACCAGTCCCTTGCCTCCATTTCAGACTCGGGCCATGATCTAGCCACCTCTGGGCCACTGTTGGGAAAAGTCAATCTTAGGCTGATACTCACTGCCTATAAATGGCGTGGAATTAGGCTAATCAGTGACTCTTAATTCCCCAACAAATGCAAGTGCTGTGCTAATTGCCAGGGTCCACGCAGGCAGATCCCTGGCTGGCAGCATCAAACAAGAGAAGCGGTAATTTGGGGGCTGGAGTGGGGGAGGGCCTGCTTTGTTGGCTGAGCCAGTTAAAAAACCGTATTACCCCGAGTGAGCCATAGTGCAGAGAGCCGGGGTCGGGCCTCCTTATCAGTCAACAGCCACTTGAGTGGCCCACAAGTGAGTTCGCAAGAGCTGAACCTCAACACCAGTGGAGCAATTGCCTGTCCATTAATGGGATTTTTTTTTTTTTTTTTTTGGCTCATTAAGGAAGATTCCACCAGCAGCCTGGGATGGCACTGCCAGGGCAGCTCATGGGGGATAAAGCATCCTGAACCTTGGTGTGCTGTTACTATGGTAACATGGCATTCCAGACACTCCAGGCAACCTTCCTGGCATCTGCTGCAGTGAAAGATTCAGATGGAGAAGGGCCACTGCTCTTTCTCCAGTAGAAACTGAGCAAATTGTGAAGGCAAGGAGCCATGCACCGAGGACCAGACCTTAAAGGAAAATGCTGTTCCATTGGTATGGGAGCTTGGTGAAATGGCATTGAAATAGCTAAAGCTATCTGTTCTGTCTGTTCTAGTCTATCTGGGTGAGCCGCAGGATCAGGAGAGGCTACCCGGAGGAAGAAAGTAAGAGGAGATGGGGAAGAGCAGGGGGAACAGTATGAACACAGGCCCAGCTGGGAAGGCAGATGAAGTGAGTAGATGGGGTAACCAGTTTGGTTTGGTGGGAGAAAAGACATTGGTGGAGGTAGACAGGTGTTGGCTTTGCCTCTCTGAAACTTGCTGCTCTGAGCCCTAAGCAAAAGCCTGATGGTGGCCTCACTCCACCCAGGTAGTGGGCGGAGGCCACTCTGCTCCCTTTCCCGAGGTATGGAGACTCATCTCTGCACCTCACACCTCACTTTAGGGGCCCATTTCTTATTCTGTGTCTGGCTCCCGAGTGTTTGCCTTATCTCTTGTACCCACTAGCATCATTGACCCTCTGCATTTCATAGACAAACTGAGATCCGGGGGGGAAGATGCTTGCCTGAGGTTTCCGAAACACGGAACATAGGAGTTAAGAACTTAGGTTCTGGAGACAGACTGACCTGGTTTGAGTCCTGAGTGCACCATTCAGTTTCCAGGGGAGCCTGACCCTCACCTTTTTCAGGGGTGAAATAGGGCTCCTGAACATTTCTGCCCACTCAGGTATTACAGGTAAGAACTGAGAGCATGCAGGTAGGGCCACAGAAATCCGGAATGTGGGAAGCACTTAGAAGATGTTGGTTAGTGAGAGATAGTTCCTTAAGTTCCTTAAGAAACGGGGACCACTGGGACGCCTGGGTGGCTCAGTGGGTTAAAGCCTCTGCATTCAGCTTGGGTCATGATCCTGGGGTCCTGGGATCAAGCCCCACATTGGGCTCCTGCTCAGCGGGGAGCCTGTTAAAAAAAAAAGAGAGAGAGAGAAAAGAAACAGGGACCACCTTTTTCATCTTTGCTCATTCCTCCTTCTCTTTCCTCGTATGCATGAACACCAGATAGTATTGCATCTGGAATTGATAGTAGAAGGATGTTTGTGGATTGGATGGATGCTCGGAATAAAGAACTGCCCATTGATGGGTTTTCCTCTCCGGTCAGGTATGCTCAGCTCTGGTGCTATTCAGTCTCCACAGGCCTGAAATCAGACAGGCCTGGGGTCCTGTGCAGCTCAGGTCCGAGACCCTGCTGCCCTGTGGGGGACTTAAACTTACCAGGACTGTTGGTTTCTTGAAGGACAGGAATAGATTCCTTCAACTTTGGGCACAGTACATGGTATAAATGGTAACTAGTACATAGCTTTATAATATACAGAAGGTTTGCATTCGCTCTCACACGAATCCCACTGGAGCGTGGGTCAAGAATTCTGTCCCCACATTCAGGAGGAATTCCTGGAGGCTCAGTACCGGGGAGTGGGTGCTCTGGAGGCACACAGCAGGGAGAGCTGGCACAGGGGCGTGGTCCTGTCTTCTGACTTCGGCTCTGGTGAGCCACCAGATGAAAGCTCTTGGGGCCCATTTTTCTTCTGTGGGACTGAGAGCCCTGAGATGTGATCCCAGTGAGGTAAAGAGCTCTGAGCTTAGAGTCAGGATGCCATGATTTTGGTCATGACCCCATCATGCCGTTCCTAAGTGAGCACCTCTCTTCTAAACATGCTCACTCCCTGACCTTCTGGCTTTGGGTTTATAGTGAGGCCGAGGGTGCTTTGGAAAGTCTGAAACTCCAAGTGAGTGACTAGTGAGAGGGGCATTGTTTTCAGCAGATGGCGTCTCCATGAGCCACCCGGAACCCAGCAAGGCTGCAACCTTAGCACGTCCAGATGACCTCTGAAGTGACAGGCAGCCTGGATGTGTGGCAAGCATCATCCTGAAACATTAGCCCTCAGAGCCAGAGGGCCATAAAGTGGTGCCTTCAGTTTATAGGTGTGGAAACAGAGGACCTGAGGGGGCCAGTGGCTCACCCAGGCCACATGCTGAGTCGGTGGCAGAGCTGGCCCCTCACTGGTCCGGTAGGGCTGGGCTGCCCACACCCAGCAGAGCCTGATGTTCGCCCTTGCTCTGAGTGCCTCGTCTGAACTCATTTGAAAACATCAAAAGACATAAAGACAAGAGTTTTTGAAAGAAATTTGAAAGAATTTGAAAGAATTTTGTGTATCAGCATTTTCAATAATTTTTAAAAAATCTTTTATTATAAAAGTCATCTATGATCTGTGAAGAAAGTTTGGGTAGTAGAGAAATATTCCACTTAGAAGATAACTGAGTAATGCTCTTAAACCTCAAGAACACCCCTTTGGGGGCAGCTTGCTGTCTTTTAGATGAAGCTTTCGGACCAACGGCTTGCTTGGCCCTGTATCACCCTCTGGAAGCTTAGCTACAGAAAGTGGAAGATTAACATTTACAGAGGCCTCTAAGGCCCTCCATTCTGTGACTTGAAGCAGTTCTATCTACTACCACTAATAGTAGGAGCAGTAGTGGTTAGTGTCAGGAGAGTCTCCTCCAGGTAACACACCACTTTTTATTTTTTTTAAGATTATTTAATTGAGAGAGAGAAAGCTAGAGAGCACGTAAGTGGGGGGAGGGGCGGGGGAGGGGGGATGCAGACACCCTCCTGCTGGGCTTGATCCCATGATCCTGAGATCATGACCTGAGCTGAAACCAAGAGTCAGACACTCAGCCGACTGAGCCACTCAGGTGCCCCTTGCTACTTCTTCATAGGTGTTCTCATTCGATTATTTGCCCATTATAAGAATCTTGTAGAGGAAAAAGGTATTCTTTTCCCATTTTGCAAATGAGAAATTTGAGCCTCAGAGACATTAACTGCCCAAGGATTACATCTAGTAAGTAGCGGAGCTTCTGATTTCAAACGAATGCTTGCGTAAAGAAAGCAGAAGACGTCTACTTAGTATCTATGAATGAACATTTGACTTCCCTTCCAGGGAAGATGCTAGAAATCACTGAGTCTAGGGGTTTTCAGACTGTCCTCTGGGAAACTCCAGGGTGCTGTGGAGCCAGTTGGGGGTGGGGGGTGCTGAGCACATGGGGCTCTGAGCCCATCACCCCTGCTCCAAGCAGAGCAGCTCCGGTTGGCCTGTTCTGTCCGCTGGGAGATGGAAAACAGTTCAGCTCGTCTGACTCCTACTTCAGTGCTCCCCAAACTCTGGTGTTCATCATAACCGTCCAAGGGAGACCCTGACAGCCGGTCTGACAGGGCGCAAGAACTCTGGCTGTTAAGGAGTGCAGACAGTCATTAGGCCATGGTCTGAGAAACAGTGGCCTACTGCCTAGAGCCGGGGAACCGAGACCCAGGAAGAAGCAGAGAGTTAGTCTCAGTCTCCCAGCCCGTAGGCGCAGAGGCCGCCCTAGGAGTCCCATCCTCCCTACCTCATCCACTGCCCTCCTGCCTGAGCCACAAAGGCAGCCGAGCCAGGAAGCGAGTGACACCATGGAGAATAACAGAGTGGTTTCCATAGCAATGCTCAGTGGCTTGTGCCTGTCGGGACACCTCAATCACAGATCTGAGCTCTCAGCAGGAACTCGTGTGAGGTGTTACCTGCTTGTTTCTTGCAAGGGGTCTGGGAGGAGAGGAAGGATGGCCCGCTTTGATCATGGAGATTCTCCCAAATGTCCTAACAGCTGGCAGCGACATAGACCAGACTCAGGAGGGCTGGGAACTGGATCCTGGGAAGGAGGCATGAGGCCACCCCAGCGGCAGCTGGGGAGATGGGAGAGGAAACAAGTGTCCACCAGGCGTGTATCATAGGATCACAGGACTCTGGGCTGGGCGGTCTCCACGTTCATTCAGGAAAAAAAAACATGGTAAAGGAAAGATGATTCTCCTTATTTACAGATGAAGAAACCAAGGCTCAGATCTACACAGCAGGTGACAAGCAGCATCCTAGCCAAGGCTGTCTGGCTCCCTAGCTGCTCAGGGGCAACAGTGTTTCCAAAGTCTCCAGCCCATCCAGTGAGAACTCGGAGATGCACGCTGCCCAGCGGGCTCTTCCCGGCCTGAGGGAGCGGGGGTCTGCCTGCAGGGGGCTACAGTGGGTGCTTATTCAAAGAACTGGGACAGACTGGCCAGGCCAGGACAAGAGAGCCAGAGGTTGAGTCTGGCCAGTCATTAGCTGTAATGTCCGTTCCCCACAACTACAGACCGCATGTGCCTTCAACACAGGCTGCCCTGACTTCCCCCTCTGCTTACCCCCACCCCCTTCCTCTGGGTTGGTGACCCCCAGGGTGGCCTGCCCAGCTCTTTGACTGGGCTGTCCTCTCAAGGGAATGAGCTTCTCCTGGGGCAGGTGACACCTGTCCGTTCCTAAAATGAATATTTATTGAGCGCCTTTTATATACCCAAAGCTATTTTCAGTGCTGGGGCCACAGCAATTGAACAAAATGGAATTTTTGCTCTCATGAACTTTTTCATTCTGATAGAGAGACAAGTAAATATATGATGGGGTATTATGTGCCAGGAAGGAAAAGAAAGCAGTATGAGGGGACAGGAGGTGGGGTTTGAGTGGTCAGGGAAAGTTCTCTGAGAAAGTCGCCTTGAAACTGAGCCCTGAACAAAGGCCCCATAGAGTCAGAAGCACACTGTTACCTCCAGAGCTGCGGCTGCTCACCTGGGAGCACCTATGCTGGTCATTTCCACGCTTTCCCAGTTCTCACTCGGGTGCATAACCTCTTAGGCTCGCCAGAAGTCTGTCTGTGGGGCAGGTATTCATTCATTCATTCATGTCTAATAGGCACATCCACCTTAAAATGTCCAGAACGGAACTCTCAGGTTTTCTCACCAAGCCTGGCCCTCCCCTCCCTCAGGCTGCTGGACCTCATAGATAGCGCTGCTATAGTGAGCACCCCCTTCATTCACTCCCTGTGCCTGTCTATCAGCAGGTCCTAGACACCCTGCTACCAAAGTCAAGTAAATCTGTCCATTCCCACTTCCCCAGCCTGCTCAGCCGCGCCCCCTCCTGCCGTCCTCTGCGCTGCGGGAGCCTCCTGAATGTCTCCCTGCTTGGCCTTTCACAGAGCAGCCTTTTCACACATAAGTCAGGTCTTATCACTCCCTGCTTAAAACGCTCCGGTGGCTTCTCAGCATTCTCAAAATAAACTCCTCACTCCTCAGCAGGCCCACCTCCCTCCCCAGGCCCACCTCACCCCAGCTCCTGGGGCCCAATGCGGCCGCTCCTGGAACTGGCAGGACATGCCCCTTCAGAACTTGGTGTTTATCATCGCCTTGCCCTGGAGACCTCTTTCCCCACATGCCTGTGTGGCTGGCTCCCTCTCAGCCTCCAGGTCACAGCTCAGGGGCCACCTCACTGGAGGGGACTCCTGACCACCTGTGCTGCTAATCGTGTCATTCCATTCTGTTTCTTCACAGCTCTTCTCACGAGCTGCACCCTGTTGATTCGTGTCTCCTTGCTTGCCGCTCCTCTGTGACACTGTTGCCCCTGGAGGACGGGGGCCTATGTCTTATTACTGCTCTACTCCTCCTACTAGAGCCATGTGTGAACCTTCGGGTACCCTTGAACTCTTCCTCGGCTCATGTGTTCACTCTGATGGATAAAACCATAGATAAGCAGGCGGAGCACAGAGGACGTAGGGCAGTGGAACTGCCCTGTCTGCCGCTATAATGGTGGGTACATGCCATTGGGCATTTGTCTAAATCCATGGAATGTACTACGACACCGAGAGTGGCCTTGGATGTAAACCATGGGCTCTGGGCCATAATGATATGTCAGGGAAGGCTCGTCGACTGTAGGGAAGTGCACCGCTCAGCTGTGGGACGCTGACTGTGGAGACACTGAACGCATAGGGACGGGGAACCTTCTGTACTTAATGTTCAGGTTTTCTGTGAACCTGAAACTGCTCTAAAAAATAAAGTTTTCTTAAAAGGAAAAAATATATTAAGGTAAATAAAAAGGATTAATGCTTTAGCTTTTTCACTATTTTATACTATTATATTTCCTTCCTTCCTTTTCTTTCTTTCTTTCTTTCTTTGACTGTCCTGAAGTTCAGTAAAAATTTACTATCTGGAAAAGGAAAGGTAATAAGAGCCAGACTCTCTTTCCCAAAGGGTTTGATCCCTCTGTGGAACCGGCCACCGCTCTTCCAGGTGCCGCAGACCTGGGCGCCACACTGTCTGAGGGCTGTTCACTGTGGGCCAAGAGCATTGGACTGAGCCGGGTGCAGCAGCAAACACTCAGTAGGCTTTTAGGGAGTGATTGGAGAGCGAGGGAGAACTCCTTCTCAGGCTCATGTTATCCAGCAGTTTCTCTCTAGAGTCCTAATTTTCTGATCTGCATGTGGGTTCTTCTGGCCCTGGCTCTGGGTTCCAGAACAGACCTTCTCACCCCCACCCCCGCTGCTGCTCTAACTCCCAGCCTCCTTGCCTGCACACTGATGATTTCCCAAATAGGCACAGGGAGCACAGATTAGAGATGCTCTGTCGGTGACCAGTTTCTGGAAATGGCAGGAGTCCCAGAGCCCCTAGTCCCAGAGCTGCATCTGTGCCCCCACCCCTCCGTGGGTGCCCCTCAGGGATCGCTGTGTTCATTTAATAAGATGATAATTAATGGAGACAACTTGAAAGTTCTGGCCAGACCCAGAACAGCAGCACGTAGGCCAGGCCAGGCCCTGACAGCATAGCTTCTTGTGCCTGGTTTAGGAGCCTACATGTGGGCTGTGGGCTCAGCAAGAGGCAGAGGACCTGGACTCCAGTGTAGCTAATGTGACCTTAGGCCACACTGACAGAGGCCAAGTGTAGGCCAGTGAGGACCAAGTGTATGGCCAGTGAGGCGCGTGGTCCCCAGAGCCCTTAGCCAAGTCTGGGGACATGCTCAGAGAGGGGCAATGGCAACCCCGGAATGTACAGAGAGCAGGGTCATTGGCTCGGGGGAGGACAGGCCACCAGGGTAGTCGGGGGCTGATACGTCACCTCCGGTGAAGAAAGCTTAGACAATAGGAGAGCCCCTGGCAACACGTGAAGGAATTGAACTCCAGCGCCCTTAATGTTCCACCCACCAGGGCCAGACCCGCTGACAGGACCAGGCTGCACACCAGGCCTGCTCATTCCAGCATCTCTCCCTCCACAGAGTGTGATCACAGTGCCATCTTCCCAGGGCGGTACTGCCAAGCAGGAGGGGTTGTGCCAAAGCCCCGGCTCCATACTTGGCCATAGTAGGCCCCCGACAGGCTTAGTTGCCTTCTCTGTTCCCTCTCCCGATGCAGCCAGGAAGCCCCGAGAGCCAGCAGTTCCACAGAGGACACAGAATTCAGAAAGACAGTCTGTGGGGAGGATTTCAGTTGTTTATAAAACAGGCCAACACGTTTCCACCTCATAAGTTCTAAATCCATCATGCCTAGCTCCCCAGATCTAAGAATAGCCCCCCAGTGGGGCCACCGCACCGCATGCCACGGCACGCTCTCTGCACAGGTGACTGGGGAAATGTACCCCCAGTAGCCCAGCACCTCCTGCTCCGGGGAGCCTAGGGGATGGCAGAAAGGCAGGCCTCTGCCTCTCCTGGCTTAGCTGTCTCTGAACCTCTCCCAGTCTGTTTTCTCTCCTGCGTAGTGTTGATCCCAAACCTCCCTCACTGGGCTGCCCCGACCATCCCATGTGGAGGGCAGCGGGAAGGTGCGGAGGCGAGGACCCCCACTCTGGGCCTCAGTTTCCTCTTAGGTAATGGGACAGATTGATGAAGAACTGGGCAACTTTGGGGATATGGGGTTTTCAGAGGTTCTCAAGTAGCCCCCAGCCTTGCAGCCTCAAAGTGAGACCCGTGAGGGCCAACCCCGAAATTCAGCACGTTTCTGTTTATCATCTGAACCAAGGCCATTGTCTGTGTGGTGTGAGGGAGCCGACCTGAAGCCCCGGGGCCTGGGTGGGTAGGCCCCTACTCTGCCCTTTGGCCTCCACCTTCCTCCCTCTCTCACACATGTCCACACCCACCCACACCACCACACACACTCTCCACGGTTAGAAGGACTTTTGACGTGTCTCATCCACACTCTGCCCACTGTGGGAGGGCCTGTGCCAGCCAGGAGCTCCGCACCTCCAGCAGCAGGCCACCTGCTGCTCTCCTGGGCAGCCTCCCGGCCATACCAGCCTTCTTCCTGTTAGTGAGCTGAAATTGGTCTGCCCATGGCATCTCCTCCCTCCGCACTGCCACAGACTCTCTTGGCCCTCCAGGAGAGAACAAGGCAGCTCTGTGCTCTCACTAGCCATTCATGCATTCATTCGTTCATTTGTTCATTGATTCAGTCACACAACAGGTAATTATTTTTTAAGTACTAATGTATGCTAAACACTGTTTAGGTGCCAGGATTTCACAGTGTACAAAACTGAGTCCCTGCTTTTTCAAAGAGCTGTGTTCTGATCAGGAGAAATAGACAGTAAACGAACAGTAAAAATGTAAACAAAAATAAAGCAGATGAGACAGGGATGGAGAAGGGTATAGATAGCCATTTCACATAGAGTTGCCAGGGAAGGCCTTTCAGATAAGGTGACATTTGAACACATACCTGAGCATCATGAGGTTATCAGTGGTTATCAGTGTGGTTATCAGTGGCAAGGGCATTCCAGACAGCAGGAACAGCAAGTGCAAAGGCCCTGAGGCAAGTACTGCTTGGGGAGCGAGAAGTCAGTATAGCTATCGTGATGCCAGCACGTAGAACACATGGGACTTGAGGTCAGAGATGATGCTGTTGTTTATCTGAGTAAGCGGAGAAGCCACTGGAGGATTCTGAGCAGAGCAGTGCCGTGTCTGACTTAGATTTTAATAGGATCACTCAGGCTCTGTGTGGAGAACAGACAGTGAGAGAAAAGAGAGGCAGCAGAGAGACAAGTATGAAGCCCTCATGAGTGAGGGTAAAGGGGCAGCGAGAAGTGGCCCCAGTGTGAGGTAATGGGGCAGCGAGAAGTGGTCGGGTTCTGGCTGTATTTTGAACGTTACTCCCTAAATCCCTTCTTCCACAAGCCCTCGTCTTTACTTACATGTGGACACCCCGCCCTCCTCCTCCTCACCTTCAGCCTTCACCTTCATCTTCTCAGCGCATTCACAGTGCTGCTGTGGATCCTGGTCTAGAAGGGCTCCTAGGCCAGACTGCTTCCACTGACAGCCTTCCCTGAGGCAATTCGGGCCCAAATCCCAGAACATCTCCAGAGTGATTCTGTGGGCAAACAGCCCCACTTTCTGATTCTGGAATGACTTCTTCCTGCTGCCTCAGCTCCTGCCTCAGGGCATCCTTGGCCCTGGAGAGTGATGGATGGACTAATTACTGGAAGGGTCCTGCACTGCCCCTGCCTCTTCCCTCAGCTGGGCCTGGTGGGGCCATTGTCCTCAAAACCGTTCTCATGGCCATTCTCTGTAGGAGCTGCCCCTCTTCTGGGCAGTGTGACTGGGAACAGAGACTTGCAGCTTTCTGTTCTTGAGGACTGTGGCCAGGTGGCAGCTTTGGCCACGGACCAGGGAATAAAGGCAAGCAAGCAGGCATGGGACTGGGGTTGATGGCACCCGATTTCAGCGTTCTATGTATGTGCCCCTCTCTGCTGCTCTCCAGACAGACTGCGGGCAGGGGAAAGGGCCACGTGTACTCACTTCCCCTCAGTAGCTGTATCCCGATTGCCTGTCCTGTGTGCCTGAGGACTATTGGATGAGTGTGCCCTGTTCTCAGTACCCCACTCGTATCCCAGCTCACAGACTAGAGAGCCAAGTGCAAATATAATTACATATAGAACCAGGAGGGATGTGGTACATATGTTTAGAGGCTTCCGGGTGGTTTAGGAGCTAGAGGAAGTGAAATTAATAGCCTTCCCAGAGCCCAGTGGGTCCCAGCCCTACACCCAGCCACATTCACTTCTGCAGCAAAACAGGATGCCTTTGGGATCAATGAAAAGAATGCAGAGTGGGCAAATTTCAGTGGAGACCCTCTATTTAAGATTGGTGAACTCCTACTCATCCTTCACTAGCCAAGAATTAACTTCTGGAACATTCAGTGACACCCATCTCCCCTCCCCAACAGAGCGTGTCATCCTCTCCTCTGTGCTACCTCTGTCCCTTAGAAATACTGTTGGTTTTTTAAAAAATCATCATCCTTTGTCGCTACTTTTTAAAGTATTTGAACAAATGACAAAATCTTTGTCACCCTTCCCCTGCCCCCATTTCTCCCCTCCTTTCTCCAGATTGTTCTACATTGGGGATGTATTCCTCAAGATTTGCACATCTAGAAATGTATAGGGGATCTACATAGATTGAATCATACTCTCTATTATTCTGCAACTGATTTTCTCTTTAAAATGTCTTAGAGATCTTTCATGTCCAGCCATAGACAACTACTTCGTTATTTTTAATAGCTGCATAGTAGCTCGATGGTGGGGTCGAATCATAGTTTCTTTAAACCCTCCTCTATTGATGACTATTTTGCCTCCCCTCCTTGACACCCAGTCTTTTTTCATTGCAAACAGTGCTGCAGGGAACACTGTTGTGCGTGGTTCCCTGCAAACACAGGTCTTTGGTCCCCATCATCCTCTTTTCTCATGGCCGTCTTCCCCAGTGGCCTGGGAGCCCTGAGGCGGAAACTGAATTTTCCTCTTCTAGGCCTTGTGTCCAGCACGGGGCTTCAGCAGAAGACATGCCTACAGAATGTAATAAACGGGCTTGTCTGAGCCAATTCATGACCATGTGGAAGGCCTGGGGGATGCAGGGAGCAGCAGCAAGCCCGTGGGGCTGGAGCAGAGCCTTGGGAAGAGGAGTGACATAGCCGAGACCACAGAGGGCCTGGAGAGCCAGCAAAGAGTGCTGCCCTCGGGCTCCTTGGTGGTGGGAGATGGGAGGCTGTCCACAGGAGCTTGTCCACATGGGCCAGCCGCCTCTGCGCAAGGATAAAGTAGCTAATACAGTTGTCCAGGCAAGAGAGGGTGATGACCTGAATTCCTTTCTATCTTCAAGTCACCACTTATACCTGAAACCCTTCAGGAGGCCTGAATTTTGGATTCTTCACATGCCATTCCTTGCTCACCCAGCAGGACCTTAGGGAGCACCCCAGCAGTGACCTCCAAAGGGGTGGGATCCGCTTGAGCTTGGTGGCTGGACACTCAGAAGTTTTCCCCAGATTTACGCAGCTTCCAGCCTGCTGTGGCCACACTGACATTTACCAGCATCCTGATTCCAGAGCCTTCTCTGTAAGGGTACTCAGACTTCATCCGTCCTGTCTCCCTCTGCCCGGAATGACAGAAGAGCAGCCCCTCCTGATGCTCTAGGGCTTTGGGAGGTCTTTGACAGGAGACAAGGTGAGCTATTAGTTGCCAGAATTTTTGTCTGCATTGCTCCCTCCCTTCCTCACCCCACCAGAGGCCGGTGGGGCAGGACCCGCACGGCCTCCTCAGGCCTTGGGCCTCAGCACTCACAAGGGCTCAGTGCATTTGTGCTGCTCGGCAGAGTGCTTGTCTCACCAGCAGCAGCTCTTGCCTCTGTCGCTGCCCTTGTCCCCACACAGGTAGGCTCTCACTCTGTGCCTTTCCCTAATTACCTGGGAAGCAAGATTTTTGCTGAAGAGGACAGTATATTAACAGAAGAGGCCCTGGGGTCACACTGCCCAGGTTTGAATCCAGCTCTGCTTCTTACCAGCTATGTTACCTTGCATGGTTCATGCCATTCCTCTGGAAAATGGTGATAATGTTAGATTGTATCTCACAGTCTTTTGTGGGGGGGATTCAGTAAACTGAGTGTTTATCACAGGGCCTGGCATACACTAAGCATTTAGTGATTTTTTTTTTCTTTTTTTTTACATTTTACATGGTTTGGCCCTAGTGAGTGAGCCTAAGACTTGGGAGTCATGGATTCTAGGGGCATGCCATCCATCTTTGAAGGCCAGGTGCCATGAGCTATTGCAGAACCTTCTGGCCTACATCTCATTGGCCATACCCAACTGCAGGAGAGGTTGGGAAATGTAGTCTTCACTGTGTGGTTCAGAATGAAGCTTTCCCACTCATCTGCAGTCACACACGATCGGGGGTTTGTTCCTCTTCGGCAAAGCCCTCCAGCAGAAATGTGGCCTCCTCCCTAGCATTGGGCTATAATCCCAGCACCATAAGGCCCTGTAAGGACCCAGGTTGCCAAGAAGCTCAGGCAGTGCCACAAGGCCTGAACAGATTTGAGTATTGTGTCCGGCCTGTGCCAGGACCCTGCCAATCCCTAGGTTCCGCTGCCCGCGGGGCTGTTCAGCTGACGCAAGTGTGGTGGGCCACAAGCCCATCCCTTGTCACAGCTTGGCTTGGGCCAAGTCCATTGAGCCCCATAAGCTGTGGGTCTGAACTCTTAAGAGGTTAGGGAATCCCCCAGTAACTGTGATCTTTCCACCCAAGGCCCAGCTACGTGCCTCGGGGCCAGTAAAGCGGATCTGGATCCATCAGGTGGGTTTCAGCAGCTGCAATACCTGGGCGGTGCCAGGCATGCAGCCGAGGGCATGTCCTGTAACCTACCTGTCTTAAAAACTGGGTGTTTACATTCCAGTTCGCTTAGGGAAAGGCCTCCTGTAGGCAGTTCTCCTTCCTGTCACTTCTTCATGAGAGCAGCCTGTATGGTAGCATCCCGCTGAGGCTGGAGAGGGATATGGGAACTGATCCTACAATGCTGGAGGGGCTCGGAACTTAAAGGTGTCTTCTGTTCAGGGCATAGCTAATCTTTCACTTTCAAAGGTCAGCAGTCTGGTTTTTGCCCCACAGGAAGTTTGTTCAGAAACTCTAAGCTGGTCCTTCCACCCCAGGCCTTCCCGTCTGCTGGTGCCCCTCCCTCTCTGTGCCGTTGGACCCTAGCATGGCCTTTCTTGCCTTTTCCTCCATTCCCCATGGTCTGCTTCATACATGGCCATGAACTGTCACCAAATGTCAGGCACCGTGCTAGGGCATTGTGTGTGTCTCCTAGTGGAGTCCTCTCCCCTCAGCAACCCTGGGGATGGGACAGAGATGGGGACAGAGGCACTGTGATCACGCAGGTGTTTGGGACTGTGGGACCCAGGACAGCACAGAGCAGCCCATAGCAAATAGTGCATGTCCTACAGGTATGCCACGGGCTGACAGAGGGTGACCCGCAGGCCACATCGGACCTGGGGCCCGTTTTGGATGGCCTTGCAAACCAAGAAGGGTTTTGAAAGGGTCGTAATAAGAATATGCCACAGAAACCAAATGAGGCTCTCAAACCTAAAATATTTACCATCCGCCTTTCTAGAATGAATTTGGCAAGGGCTGGTGTATCCTCTGCAGAGTCGGCTCCGATTCTGGAGCCGTTCGGCCTGGTTTCTGGCGCCTCTGCATCGTCCCCAATGAAACGAGGAGCGTCAGTAAGACGCGGCAACCCCACGGGGTTGTTCGTATTAAAAGAGAGGAAGAACAGACAACACCTAACTTCAAGTAGGCTTCTTTGGAAGTACTGGGGGAGGAAATTTCTGGCCCTCAGCCAGCCTTCTCAACCCAGTAGGCATGAAAGCCCTGGCTCCAGGCCTCTGGCTGCCCTGGCCCCTCAGAGTGAGTTTCCTTTGGCGGGAGGGGAGGGACCTGCCAGCCGCCCGGTGGGCCGCATCCTGCTGGTGGGCCCGCTCTGCCCCCATTCCTGCTGACCGTCAGCTGCTGCTGCTCGCCGGGGCCGGGCATCGAGCCCACACCAGGTGCCGAGCGAGGCCCCAAGGTACCAAGCCTCTTCCACTTTCCCGACTCGGGCCTCACACCAACTTGGCGGAGAGTACTGGTCGCTGCAGGAGCCGTGTCCCGGGGCCCATCCTCTCTGCGTGCATTTCCTCACTTGTGGGCCAAACAGGGAGACATCTGTGTTTCCCCAAACCCAAGCTTTTGGCCAGTGATTGCCTTCCGACCAGGGGGAAGGAAGAGGAAGGGTAGTCCCGGGCCAGCCAGCCTCCCCTTGTGAAAAAGTGTTCAGTGAAACAGATTTTTCGGTGGATAAAGAGTGAAATGTAAAGATTTAAAAAAAAAAAAATCATATTATTGAAAAATCAAAAAAGTATTTCCTGATAGGATAGGGATGGGCTTTCAGTTCTTAGAAGCAGCAGAAGAAATTATAGAAGATCAGTGAATTTTACTACAAAGAAGGATAAAGCTTATGTTTTATATCAAAAGACCCCAAACAAAATTTTAAGATAGAGGGAAGCGTTCAGGCCCATCGCTGATATTTTCAACTGAGAAAAAATATTTAAGCTGGATATGGCAGAGAAAGAGTTAATATTCTTAACAATCTTTAAAACAAGAAGCTTCTTAACCAAGAACAATAACAAATATTTATATAATACTACATGCTGGGCACTGTCTTAAGTACTTTATACAAACTTACTGATTTAATTCTTGTAAACAACTTTATCGTACCAGTACTATTGTCCCCATTAAACAGATGAAATGAACTGAGGCACAGAGATGCTAAGTAACTTGCCCAAGGTCACTCAGCTAATAAATGGAAGAGCTGGGATTTGAACCCAGACCATCTGGCCCTTGTGTCTAATACTCGGGTCAGAAAGCCTTCTGTACTAAACAGAAAAAAAGATACGAAGCAGACAATACACAAAAGAGGAAATACAAATATCTGAGAAACATAAGAATTATTTTTCAGTTTCAATGGCAGTAAAGTACCAATAGAAACAATGAGATGCCTTTTCTGTCTTCAAATCAGAGCAGATTTCTAAATGTTATAATAAGCCATAACTATGGGCCACGCTGGAGTGAAAGGGAGACACGCAGGTAGACTTGGTTGTATTCGGGTAACCTTTCTGAGAAAATACTGTGGAAGCACTAAGAACGGCCCTCAGGAATCTCAAAAATGTCCATGCCATTTGATGAGGAATTCCCATTCTAATCTAATTTGAGAAAGCAATTAGTTAGACAGAGATTCACATGCGAAGATGTTCATAGGAAGATTATTCCAAATAGTGAAAAATTAGAAACAACCTATGCGTCTGATAATTGAATACAGGTTAAGGAAACTGTTGAATCTCCACAATATACAATTACATGGTCATTTTAAAGGAATTTGTTTAACAAAAGATACCATAAGCAAAGTGAAGAGACAGACCATGGACTTGTAGGAGAAGACACTTAGAATGCACAGCACAGGGAGGAATTGTGTAAATAAAAGAATACACAAAGAAAACTTACAAATCAGTTAGAAAAAGGCAAACAAAGAGAAAAGCAGAGGCCCTTCATAAGAATAGGCAACTCAGGGTGATACACGGAGTGACAATCCCTCTCACTAGGAGTCAGGGAAATGCAGAAATCATTCATTGTACTTAGCAGAATAGCAAGAGTTTAGAGGCAAAGATAGAGGGAAGCGTTCAGGCCCATCGCTGATGGGGCTGGACATGACCGCAGACACTGTGGACAGCTGTGGGGCCAGACCGAAATCCAAACATGGACTTCGGTCCACCACCCTCACGCTTCTAGGGACCAACCCTGCACAAACACCACTCGGTACAAGGAAACATGGTCAAGACCGTTCATGGTAGTGCTGCTTATAAGAGCAGCAATATTCCTCTTGTTGTAGAATATGTACATTATACATTATATTGAGTAATAAAATAACACTTCTCATTAAAGAACTGTCCATCAGGAGGGAAATGGACAAGGAAAACTGACTTCTACCTAACCCGATACTATGCATAGTTGAAATAATGAGCCAGATCCCTAACTATCGGCTCAGATAAATTTTAAAAAACAATGCCCAATGTGAAGAGCAAGTATAAAAAAGATATCTCAATGATACTATTTATGTAAGTCTTTAAAACAAACTAAAAATATTGCGTAGTATTTAAGGACATATAGGTAGAAAGTGTAAAACAAGCACACCAGTTATGAACACTGGCTTCAAAAGAGTGGGTCTTTGCTGGGAGAAGTGGCTACAGGGCAAGAATGGGAGATGGGGGTTAAGCTGTATCTTTACGATTTTTTTTTTTAAGGGAAGGGTTGAAGCTGATACAGCAAAATGTTGACTAATGTTCTAAGTCTCGATGGAGTATGTGTCTTTTCTGTTAAATTATTTTTTGTACCTTTCTGGATATTGAACTGTTTCAAAATTTCAAACAATTTTTTTAAAGATTTAATTTATTTGACAGAGAGAGAGACACAGCGAGAGAGAGAACACAAGCAGGGGGAGTGGGAGAGGGAGAAGCAAGCTTCCCGCTGAGCAGGGAGCCCTATATGGGGCTAGATCCCAGGACCCCGAGATCTGACCTGAGCCGAAGGCAGATGCGCAACAACTGAGCCACCCAGGTGCCCCTCAAAGAATTTTTTTTAATTTCCTTTTTGAATAGTTTGCAGTTCTGTGGAGAAATATTTGTGTTATAATAGTAAGGGACGAAAGCAGGGCAACATATGCACAAATATTTACAAATTTCACAAATTGAAGGTCTTGCAAGAGATGAAAATATTCATACTAGTGGCAAGACTCAAAGTCTGCTTTTTCTTCATACCCATCCGTATTTTCTGTTTTGTCATTTTCCATTTCGTCATGAGGATGTATTAGCTTAATAAACTGGACAAATTTTTTTTAATGACTATAGAAAAATATGAGTGAGTTTGGCCCTGGGGAAGGATCTAAAAGCTAGGAAGAGCATGTACGCTGGGGTGTGGGCATCACTGGCTGTCAGAGAAATCTGTGCTTGAATGCTGGCCTGGAAACCTTCTGGCTGTATGACTCAGTTCATTCAATCTTTTACCCCATCCGTGAGCCCTTACTGAGCACCAACTGTGTACCAGGCTAGGGATCCAGCAGTGAACAGAACATACCCCGTCCTTCCGTCCCTGTAGAGCAGACAGGCCGGTGAGAGAGAACAGTGCACACATCACCACACAAGTCATCTCTTCACTACAGAGTGCCAGGGTCCCCATGAGGGGAGAGTCCAAGGGTGATAACAGGAATCCAAGTTGGACTGGGTGGCCAGGGACTCTGACTGCAGAGCCACATTTAACTGGGATCTAAATGATGAGGAGGGGGTGCCTGGGTGGTTCAGTGGGTTAAAGCCTCTGCCTTCGGCTTGGGTCATGGTCTCAGGATCCTGGGATCGAGCCCCGCATTGGTCCCTCTGCTCAGTGGGGAGCCTGCTTCCCCCCCTCTCTCTGCCTGCCTCTCTGCCTACTTGTGATCTCTCTCTGTCATATAAATAAATAAACAAAATTTTAAAAGTAAATAAAATAAAGGACGAGGAGGTCTGGAGCCCAGTAAAAAGAGGGCTTCAGGAGAAAGGAAGGCCCCGTGAGGCCTATGTAACGATGTGAAAGAAGGCAGGGTTCTGGAATGCAGTGGGTGAGGGAGAGAGTTGTGTCAGGGGACGCCAGCAAGATAGTCAGGAACCAGATCCCTCAGGGCCTCATGGGCCAAGGAAAGACCTTTAAGGACACGGAAAGTCACTGAAGACTTTTGAGCAGGGTACTGATGTGACCACTAGATCACCTACATGCTCTGTGAAGGTTGCGGTGGATGGTGACTGGCCCAGCTAGTCTGTTGGCTGTTGGCGTGGCTGCACATGAGGGAGAATGGTGTTGGGCTCAGGGGATGGCAGTGGAGATGGGGGGTGGGGGGGACACGGAAGGGTTTGAACAAAGTTCTTCTGAAGGCAGAGTTGGCAGGTCTAGGATCGTGGTGGGTCGGGGCTGGTGGTAGAAGAGGTTACCATGAGGGAAGGGCCGAGGACGAGGAGGGCCAGGTTTGGGGCAGCGACAGTTGCGGGTTGGCAGGAGTGGGAAACACTGCTCTGGTGGGGCAGGGTGGAAGCAGGGGTGCTGAGCGTGCCACCAAGTGTGGTTGAGCTTTGGTTTCCTTGTGTGTAAACCGGGATTTATGGTCTCCCTGCACCCCCAGCGTGAGCGTTGGGCCCTGTTCTCCGAACCTCTTCTAGAGCGGTCTTCTCTCTCTTTCGCAGGAGGGACGTGTTACTCTTGGGGCTGGAACGAGCACGGCATGTGCGGGGATGGCTCCGAAGACAACATCTGGGCCCCGAAGCCTGTTCAGGCTCTGCGCTCGTCACTGGGACTCCTCGTGGGCTGTGGGGCTGGCCACTCCCTGGCCCTCTGCCACCTGCCAGTTCTCCCTGAGTTGGGCCAACACCCCAAGGTCACTGGCTCTTCCCCAGATGCCACCGAGGATGCTGAATCTCAGGAAGCCATGGACAAAGAGAGAAATTGGAAGGAAAGGCAACCAGAAGCTTCTGCCCAAAGCCAATATGGCAGGTCCAGAAATGGGGGGCTTGTGACAGAGGCCCTTTAATAAAGTGACTTTTCCCACTCAGTGTGTTCCCAGAGGATTGCTTGGTCAACTTGTGGGGTTGACCTGAGAAGGGCTGTGGAGGCACTGTGGTTGGGCTGACCACGGGCCAGAGCGATGAGAGACCACCTGGCCAGTGTCTGGGGTTCAAGGACACAGACAGATGGGAACAAGGATCCTCTTGAGAGCAATAACAAGAACCCAAGTGGGTTGCCTGACTGGGGAGTCAGGTCTCTGAGTGACATTTAAACTAGAATCGCCAAAGGACATGGAAAACAGCAGGCTCCAGTCTGTCTTCACCTGGTGGGGACAGAAAGCCCAGCCCCATCCCCTGGGCTGGTTACGGTCCCCCAGCCTTCGATTCTCAGCGCCTGGAGCATTAGTTTGTTGGTTCAAGGAAACTGAGTCAGGCAGGTGGGTGCCCGGACAAGGAGCAGTTCTTGTCCTGGTGACTAGGTGAAGGGAGAAAGGAGAAGGCTCTGGACGGGGGCCGGAAGGAAGTGGAGATAAGAGAGTGGAGGAAGAGGCAGGACTCCTGGGAAGGCCTGACAGAGGAGATGCCTGGGACGGACAAGAGAATCTAGACCTAGCGAGCTCTCAGAAGATCGGTGTCTCCATCCGAGCCAGGCACACCCTGGACCTGGTCTGTATACCTAACAGCTAAGCTGTGTAGTTTCCGATGAGGAGGGACGGGCCACAGCATGGGCAGGGGAGTCTACCCCTAACCCCTGACATCTGCCTGTCTGCCTTCCTTGTCTCTGCAGGAGGAGGGCCTTCAGGTAAAATGGGGACCAGACCAGGCCACAGGCCCCAGGCTTCCCTAGGTGGCAGCTGTGGCTTGGGGGAGACATAGTGCCTGTCCCTCTGCCTCAGAAAATGGCTTTCCCTGGGGGACTGTGTGGCAGTGTCGCTAGCTAGGTAGCCCAGTCCGTGGCCTGTTCCACACCACCTTCCCTCTGTGACTCAGGGGTCTTGGTCTGTGGGGTCTGTGAGGGCTAGGCTCTAGGAAGTGACAAAACCCCAGGACATCAGAGCAGAGGACCGGCAAGATGACCTTCTAGCCTAGAGGCCTTCAAAGTGCATTTGTTAGACGTCTCCTGAGAATTCAGTGGCCACCTGGGTGGGCTGTGGGTGAAGGAAAGCCATGTGGACAGAGGTCCAGGTCCCCGCCCCCCACGTTATCCACAGCAGCTTTATTTTCATCTATATTATATACTGGGCTTCACACAGAATTGACAAGGGGTCCTTGAGAAAGTTTTGAAATCACTGGTCTTATCCAACACTTTTATTATTCATTCGGAGAAACAGAGGCCTGTAAAGGGAAAGGGGTCACATACCTCACTCCTGGCCCAAGGTCCTGAGTGGGAGGTGACGCATTCAGAGCTTTGAGCTAAACCAGGGGGGCAGACGAGGGGCACCCCTGAGATGAGGAGAGGGTTCAGCTCCGTGGAGTGGGGATGACGACAGTCCTGAGCTCTCCAGGTCTGAACCTAGAGACCACCCACAGCCACTGGCTGCCCTTGAACACCAGTGCGTGGAGCCCTCTCCCGGTATTGTATCCTAGCAAACAGCACTGCCCTGGCCAGCATAGCCTTGGGTGCCCACCTGCCACAACCAGTAGAGGCTAGAACGGCCTCTAGGCACTTCCGCAATGGTAAAGCCATCTCTGTGCACCTGAGCTGCTCTTGCCAAGGCTCCTACACCCTCAAAAATGGGGCAGTTGCATGGCCCAGAGATGACCTGTCCTGAAGCAAGCCCACAGTTACTGCCGCCCCCTACCTCCAGGCCCACAGGCGAATGATCGGCATCAGACGCATCGGCCAGAAAACTGTCCCATCCCGATAGTACTCAGGCCCATACTCCTAGACAGGCTAACTGCTCACAAGGAGCCAACACACTCTCTCCCGCAGTGTGGTGGCCCAGGGTTCCCTCCCGCCTCCGTCAGCACTGGCTGGAAGAATCCCCAGTTCCAAGTCTTCTGCTGAGCCCTGGTGCCTCTCCCGAGGCCCTCCCCGTGGGTATAAGAAGGAAGCGTCTCGGGGCTTCCCAGCCTGGAACAGGGGCAGGCCTGCTTCAGACTCTGGCTCAGAAGCTGACTCAGACAGTTCTGGCAAGCCTGCGGGGCACAGACCATCCCCATATGGGGGAGTGAATGACTCCCAGCTCTCGACAACACGGCACACAGTCCTGTCCCCTTCACTTCCTTCGTCTGCCTTCCCTATGGCAGCCGCCGGGCTTTCTGCAAGCCTGTCCACTGGGCCTGATGAGTCCCCGGGAGCCTGTCCACTGGGCCTGATGAGTGCCCGGGAGCTCCTGGGGCTGTCGACAGTGTCGCCCAGATGTTTTCTGGACCCTTTGATTCCTGTGGTCATTCTCAGACTTGTAGATGTCCATGCTCCTCATTCCAAATAGATCCTGAGCTCCTTGAGAGCAAGGGACAGAATCTTGGTGGACTCTGGAACCCCTTCACCGAGGATGGGCCCTGATACAGAGGAAGTGCCCGGTAAGTGTTCACGAAGGAACCGAGGAGCACACTCTTGGGCCCACCAGGGATGAGGAGGCTCAACAAGGGGGTCCGATCCCTCACACCCGCCTGGCCTCCGTTCATCTCTTCCACGTGTGTGGGAACGGTGTTGTGCGTTCTAACCAGTTGAAATTTAAGGTCAGTATCCTCCACCCGGTTAGCTAATGCGCCTTAGGAGGCACCTGGAGCAAATACCCACTCATTTTTAAAAATTACTTCTTTTCTGATAGGCCAAGTAGATGGGCCTCCAGGTTCCTCCCGCGTGAGAAGGAAGGGAGCAGAACAGGGGTGTGAGCCCCACGGTGTGCTCACAGGTCCTGCGCCTGGCGTCTGCGGTGACTGTGCGGTCCCCACGTTCCAGGAGTTAGTGGGCTGTTCGCACCCTCACCTGCCTGCCACACAAACCCCGACCCGGGCCACAGGCACCCCCCTCTTCCCTTGATCCCCCACCATCTTGGCCCCAGTAGCTGTCAAATTCAAACTAGATGAGACCGGGCTTCCAAAGGTGAATCCGGGCCCGGGGCTCAGAGGAAAGTGCTCTCCCCGCCCCCTATCCCGCTTGCCCCCTCCCCCCCGCCACCCCAGGCTCCTGCCACTTCCGCAGAAAGAGACTTAGTAACAGATGGGAATTGGCAGTCCGCATGTTAGGTGGGACGTGGTGGGACGGTCGGCGGGGAGTGAGGGCAGATGTTCAAGCAGAAGAGTGAGGTGGCCAGATGTGTGGAAGGTTCTGAGCAGCATGTAAAGTGGCCACTTCGCTCATGCCCGCGGCGCTTCATGAAGGAGGGCAGGAGGCCAGGTCCTGAGCGCCCTGGGATTCAGGACCAGCCGTGCTAGTGATCTTGTCAGTTCTGGGCTCTAGCCGCAGGAAGGCCCCAGTTAGCTTGAGATGGCTTCACCCGAGCCCTAGAGCAGCCCGCCTGGGTGAAAATCTTCCTTCATCTTTCCCTAGCTGTGTGCCACTGGCCCAGTTCCTTTACCTCTCTGCACCTATCCTCTTGCCTTTAAAATGGGCAGGTGGAATTACTGTGGGCTCTTTCCCAGACGAACCCCTCCCATTCAGCAGAACGTTCCATGTATGTTCGTCTCCTTTCCCCATCAGCTATTCTGTCCCAGAGAACCCGCAATGCAAACGGCTTTGTGTTCAGCCCTCTTGGGTCCACCAGAGGAACCAGGCTGACTCCTAGGCAGGGTGAACATGATGTTCCCTGCAGCCGCTGAGGCTGCTTGGCTCTCACGTCCCGATACTTGTGAACGGCTGTGATGCACACGGTGTGACTTGGCAGCTCTTTGGCTGCATGACCCCTTGGGCCTTATTGTACTCATTACCCCACTGACCCCGCGCCCTTGGTTCCCAGGCCCCACAGGCAAAGGCTCCGAGAGGGCAAGGCACTGCTGGAGGAGAATTCACATCCACCTTCAGCTTCCCACCCACCCATCTGACAGCTGACCCAGGCCATGCTGAGGGTATCAAGGGAGCCGAAGTCTGGGGAGACTGACACCCACTTGGTTGTGGCCCTGGGAAGTCCATTCTCCTGTGCAGACCTCACTTCCTCGTCTATAAAATGCTCAAAGGCTGACTGCCATGACTGCTAGGGACTTTCCACCCAAACATTCCTGGATTCTCCAATGGATAAAAAAAGAATTGGAACCCCAGTCCCTACTCTATTCCCCTTGAGAAACCAAGTGAACAACCCACATAAATCCAGATCCCCAAAAGAGGGTTCCTCGCCTTCAAGACGCCTCTCGGCTGAGTGAGATGCGTGCAGTAAGGGGGTCTGGTGGACTGGACCCAGAAGGCTGCCGCAGGGTAGGGCACCCAGATCTGTCAGTCGAACCCCTGCCTCTGCCACCATCAGATGCATGAACGGCCCTGGGAGGGGGTGGCTAATGTCTGCACAGGGGCTGGGAGCTCTGACACGGTCAGGTTCAAGGACTTGTCAGTATGGCACGACTCGCAGAGAAGTTTCCTTGTCACTGAACCCCACCAGAGGACATGCTCCTTTTAGGGTCAAGTCTTTGTTCCAAGCCTTCTGAGAACGGTCTCCCTCCCCACACCAAACAGGAAGAACCTGCTTTTTCCCAGCAAGGGGACAGCCAGCCCCTCAGTTTACCCCAGCCCAGCCCAGCAGGCCTGATTATAGGCACATCGGAACCCTACCCAAGGCAATAAAAACCCAAATCCATGCTTCATCTCAAAAGTCAGCTTTTTATTATGGAGGGCCAGGGCCCGAGGAGGGGAGGGTGTTGAGCTAAAGCAGCATTGCTCTCTTTCCAGGAAATGTTGCGAGCTGCAGTGAAAGCTCGAGATGTTGCATTTTTTTTTTTCAACTCAAGCATGTGTTTTTCAAAAATATCATCCTTCCCCACCCCCCACCCCACCACTAATTTTAGAATCAGATCAAAGCCAAGCTACTGTCCTCTGTTTCTGTTGGGAAAATACTATATTTATTCAAGATGCAGAAGTGGGTCTCTGCAAACCTCCAATTGCTTCAGGAAAACAAATCTGCTTTAGACTATACAGAAACCATGATACAAAATTTATTTCATGCTAGAATCGTCTTTGCATCACATTGGGCATGCAGTTTTTTACTCTGAAGTACTAAATTGCATACAATGCCAGGTTGTGCCTTAATAGAGGTGGAGGGGAGCTGCCCCTCCCGTGGTCCTGATTTTGGTGTTCTAAGGTAACACTCGGAAGATCCGCACGGTGTTGATTATTTACTATGAACGACTTGTTATGGCAGCTGGTCACACTGGGTCTACACACCAAGAAGATGATATCAACCTAGACTAGCCGCTGTCAGGGGTCTTGGGGAGACGTCCGCTGGGTCACAAGCATGCCAGACAGGGAAGAAAGCAGCAGTGCGCGTTTCCACAATTCTACTTGGAGCAAAGTTCTCAGTTTCCGCGTGAGAGATGAACTATGAAGGTGAGGTCAATATGACCGATGACTGACCGACTGCCCTTTTGGGAACCTTGACTCTCGAGCTCGTGTACAAAAAGGGAAGCCATCCATCCATTCTCAGTCCCCACCGCCCCCAACCCCCGGCCCCCAGAAACGTACAGGTTTCTACCAAACGCTGATACAGTCTGGCTCCAGCAACGTTGTGTCAAAGTAAAGAGCTTGGAAAGAAAATAGAGGACTTTTTGCTTTTTTTGTTTTTTTCTTGTTGTTGTAGTTGTTTAGGGTGATCATGACAGTTGCAGGAGGGTTGGTGGGTTTGGTTTGCTGGGTTTTCTGTTTAACTTCATGCAAGTCATGCTAAGGAACCCCTCCACCCCCCGCCCCGAATAAAATAAAATGTTAAAAAAAAAAAAAAGAAAAAGAAAAAAAGAAAGAAAGAAAAGGAAAGGAAAGAAAAAGAAAAGGAAAAGAAGGAAAAGAAATCCTCTACGGTCAGTTACCATTTGGCCGTAGAAAAAGCTACGTCCGTCCTAGTACAAGACCTGGGCCACTCGGACTCGTCCGGCAAACCTGCATTGGCGTGAATTTACTCTGTCCGAGGGTGAGGAGGGGCTGCTGGTCCACCCAGATGCTTAATAGCCACCAGTGTCCTCGGCCAAGCCGCCTGGTCAAGTCACTCTCACAGCCTCTGTCGGCATATACTTAGCAATGACAGGGCTTTCTTTGCAAAGATCTGTATGTAAAGAATACAATTAACACTTGAGCTTCTCTTCTCGGCTTTCCCATCCCGCTTGGTACTTAGTTTTTAAGGAAGGAGGAGGAAAGACAGAGCAGACGCATGCAGAGGCAGGCAGATTCTTCTCCAGCTGGCTTGGTTTTCCCATGCAGTGAGCCGGCCCAGTGCGCCTCTCTTTCTCCCTCCTGGGGACCGTGTCGGGTCCCTAACTTCCCTACTCTGCACGTGGCTTAGGCACTGCGATTCTCCGGAGAGAAGCAAGTCCTCAGCGCTGTCACGAATCCGTGAGAACAGGGCCGGGTGGATGTGGGTGGGGGCACTTCACCCTCGGTGCCTCCCAGAGACTTTGGCACCCCTGCTTCTGTGGGACTGGGGAGCGGGTCCCACCTGTGGACAGTGGCTGCCGCTGGGCTCCCTTGGCCACTACAGGGAGGTGGGGCTTCTTCTGTCCCACTCTCCCTGGGCTTCTGGAAGCACAGCGAAGAGACTCTTCCGCTCTTTTAGGCCACCCAAATTGAGCCACCACTCAAGGTGAAGGAGACAGGCTGCCCAGGAGACCTTACCGGGCAGAGCAGAGCCACAAAGCCTCCCTGCTTTCCCCCTGCCTCCCTCTGGCCGCCCCTGCTCCTTGGATTCTAGAGCGTCCCCCCAGGAAAAAGCCAGTTGAGAAGGGGAGCATCGGGCCTATCCACGGAAGGTGCCTGGGATGGGCCCGCCCCATGCCCGCAGCCCTCCCCCATGCAGCGCCATGCGGGCAGCTGTATAGGCCGCACTGGGGTCCGAGGGACCTCCAGGCAGGGCAAGGAAGCAGGGGCCAGCCTGGATCCAGTGGGCCCACTAAGCACCAGTGACCAGAAGGACATCCCCATCTCAGTGCAGGCTGCCTCTCCTCTCCTGGGTTTGGGTTTGCCCTGGACTTTGAATTCTGTGTTTTCTCCTGGTGCATTGTTGAACCACTTCAAATATTGGAGCAGTTGTGAATGGCCACAGGCTAACCAACTCTTGCTCTAGAAAAACCCATGATCTCTCCCGCCCAGCCTGCCCACTCCAGTCAGCATGCACCCCAAGTGAGCCCGCGAGGCACTCCCAGGCATGCATGAACTGCCCAGCCAGTCCAATAGGCCCAGGATGGCTTCCTCTGCCTTTCTGGCCAATGCCCGAAGCTGGAGCTAGGGTGCTCTGGGCCCCCGCCTCAAGCTTCTCTCCAGCCCAAGCTCAAGCTCTAGTAGAAGTCTCCCCGCCCCCACAACCCCCGCGCCACCCTGCCTTGCTGGGGGGCAGCCTCAGATAAAGATCTGATACAAGGAGACCTTGAACAGAGGTCACTGTGGGGCTCAACCTTCACCAACCACAAGGGGGCGCTAACCACACCCGAGGAAATGACCAAGGATGGAAGGTGGGGCACAGAGTCCTGCTTAACCTTCTCTCCAGGAGTTCTCTAACTGCCACAGGCAATGTTCTCACTAGCACACATCTTACCTCTGCAGTGACACTGGCCTCACCTCAAGCCCTGAGGCCACCTCTGTCTTCATGTCTCCCCTCCCACTGACCTACAGATTCTCTTCAAAGGGTGCTTTTCCAGAACATGGACCTTGGGTGGCTAAGCCCACAGGGTCCTGGCCAGGCCTGGCCCACCCTGTTGCCAAGGGACAGGGGAGCTCACTTGGCCTTCTTGGTCTCACCTACTATCTCCCAGAGCAGCTTGGAGGAGTCCAGGCTCCTCTCATATCCCCAGATAACACCCTACCTGAAGGTCACAGCCCCGTGGTCATCCAGCCTGTCCCCAAGCCCCTTCCTACCCCTCAGCTCAGTTCCAACCCCAGCTGCGGGGACCTCAAGTGCTCTCTGCCAGCCTGACATCCCACTTGGGAGAAAGGGACTCGGGCCTCCAGAGACCAACCCTGGGAGGGCTCCTTCTGCTCCTTGCCCCCACCCCGCGTGCCTGCCTGCCCCTCAGCACCCCTCCCCAGCCGCCCACCCGCCCACCTGCAGGAACGCGAGGCGGCCCAGCTGATGCAGAGTGCCCCCGCCTCCCCTACATACCCTTTCTCATTCCTCCACCAGGTGGGCACGCGTACTCCCCGGTTGATAAGAGGAAGCAGGGTCCGTATCTCTCGCGGGTGCCCGAGCGAGTAAAGGGCAGGCCCTCATCAGGAGTGAGGGCCTGGTCTATGTGGGGGCAGTCTTCGTTCGCCAGCGCGGCCTTCGCCACCTCCCCATTCAGTTTGGAATCTTCAAACATATAAGCAGAAGCTATTGAGACACTGAAAACTGTTTAGTGGGGGAGGGGGACAGGCCAGAGGTGGGGCATTGGCAAAGGGCAGCCTGTCCTTTAGGACAGAAGAGCGAGGGGGCCACGGAGGGGGGCATAAGGCTACAGGTTCCTGGCTCATTCGGGCAGCCTGTGAGCTGCCCACAGTGCAGGGAAGGAGGGGCTCCTGGGTTTGCTCAAAGTTTGCAAAAAGATGAGTTGGTGATGGGTCCAGCAAGCGCGGTGCTGGGGGCCGAGCCCAGGGCCCAAGGCAGGGCCGATGAGACAGGGTGGTGTGGATGCGGTCATGGGTAGGGGGCCAGACACAGAGCTCAGGGAGAAGACAGACAGACACTCAGAAAAACTCCAGTCCAGAGAGGTGGCCTTTTCAGACCTCTCTCTCTTGCTGACCAGAACCTGGCTGCTGCCCACCCACATCTAGCAGTTCCTCAAGGCTGCCCTAGCCCCATCTAGACCCCATCTCTCAACTCTGCCCCTCACTGGGATCCCACCTCATCACACACTCCACACTGTCCTCCACACACACCCTCTCTCATCACTCATCCTGCCTCCCGCCCATTTGGATTCAACCTGGTCACTCTGTATGTCCCACCAGGCCTGGTCACACAGTCTCCTCTGTCCCCACACAGACTCACCCTGGTCACTCTGTATGTCCCCCACCCCAGACCAGGCCTGGTCACTGAGCTTCCTCTGTCCCCACACAGACTCACCCTGGCCACCCTGTATGTCCCACCCCTCACACAGACCAGGCCTGGTCACACAGTCTCCTCTGTCCCCACACAGACTCACCCTGGTCACTCTGTATGTCCCCCACCCCAGACCAGGCCTAGTCACTGAGATTCCTCTGTCCCCACACAGACTCACCCTGGCCACCCTGTATGTCCCACCCCTCACACAGACCAGGCCTGGTCACTGAGCCTCCTCTGTTTCCACACAGACTCACCCTGGTCACTCTGTATGTCCCACACCACACACACAGACCAGGCCTGGTCACACAGTCTCCTCTGTCCCCACACAGACCCAATTCAACCATCGAATCTGCTCCATCCCCCACGCAGACTTAAGCTAGTCACTCATCTGCTCTAATCCCCCACACTGATCCCGCCAGCGCCCGCCATCTCATTCTGCCCGCAGTGGGCCTGGTCAGCTTGCAAAGGCACAACAGGGATGTATGCATGAGGCAGTGACAGCGGGCCATGATTCGGGAGGGCCTCCCATTCCTCTGCCTCCTCGCAGCAGTGTCCCGGCAAAGCAGAGCAGATGGACGTGTAAAGACAACAGTGGCGGATGGACTCGGGTGGGTAAAGAGGAGTCTTGGCCTCTGGGACAGCCTGAGAAGGAAGCTGGGAAGAGGTCTGAGGAGACATTGCGGGGGGAGGGCAAAGCGTGGCCAGAGCAAGCAGCTCTCCCTCTCCCAAGTCCAGGAGCAGAGCTGTGGAGGCCTCTGGAGCTGGCGGAGGTGGCTCTGTCTGGCCTCAGCTCCCGCCCATCACTCTTGGGGACTGAGCCTGCCCCCTGCTCTCTGCCCTCAAGGCAGAATATTCCAGGCCAGGGGGGAGCAACTCAGTCCCCACGGTGGGCAACAGAACTCCCTCAAAGACTTCATCTGGGGGGAGAACCTCAACGGAAGGCACCACCAACATGGGTGTGAACACAAGAGGGGGCTCTTTGAAAGACTAAAGTGGGACCCTCCTCCACGACCCTGTTCACATCATGTAACTACACGCACGAGTGATCCTTCTCCACGTGCACACACTCAGCGTGCCCGTGGGCGGGATCACAGCCCGTGTACACATCATGTCACTACAAAGAGGCAGTCAGTCAAAAGAGAAATGGACCAATCAGGTTTATTCGTAAAGCAAATCCAAAAAAAAAAATCCCATCATAATTTTGGAACTTAAAAAAAAAAAGTCTGTCGTACAAGATGGCAAAGCATTTCACGTACAGTGCGTTTCTTGACGAATCCCAGGGGCTTCGCTCCCCGATTTATTCTGAACCAGAAAGGCCAGTTACCAAGGTAACTCTGACACCACGTGACTGGGGCCTCTCTGGGGTCTGGGAGCTGCCTAGCGCTTGGGGCGTGTCTGTGGGCACACACGTGTGCGCACAGACAGGCCCCGCCTGCCTCCCCGTTCTGGCTGGCCCCTGTCTTCCCTCCCAGGGGAAGGGCTGAGGGAGGAGGGCAGCGGGGAGAGAGAAGGGAAGAGGTATCAGGGAGGTGAGAGTGGATGGGGTGTGGGGTTGGGGCCCACAGTACTCTGCACAAATGGTCCTCAAGGGGAAAACAGCAAGTCCTAGCTGACAGCCTCTCCCTCTGGGAGGGGAGCCAGGGTTTGCTGTCTCTCTGGGGGCCATCGTCTGTCAGTGGAGGAATCTACAGCCGGTGGTTCTGGTCCAGGAGTGGGTCAAGGGGTGGTAAAGCTTGACTCCCCTCCTTTGGCCCTGAATGCTGAGCCCCCACTTACCAGCTCTGCCCCTTGGTGCCCTGGCCCTGGAGGAACTGAGCTCCCAGGGCCTTTAAAGGGCCCCGAGTTGGGCTGGTTCCCCCTACTGGGGCTGGGGGGAGGGACAGCCATCGGGCACCTTTCTGTCCCTGGAGAGACTCCCGGTCACGCCTGGGGGTCTGCTGCTTCTCTCAAGCACCACCATGCCCTTTGAGGGGAACCTGTGACTAGGTGGGTGTATTTACGTCTCACTCTGCGAAGGAGCCAGCCTCCCAAGACAGGTTGCTTATTTGCAGTTTAGGCTGCTCTCAGAAACGGGGAGCATTCTCCCTCCCCAAGTCCAGAGGGGTGGCTGGAAGAGAGAGAAACCAAGCAGGGGCCAACTCTCTAAAGCTGGGGAACCCGTGAAAATGGCCAGAAGTGCTGGTTCCCCCACACCTCCCCGCCCTCCTGCCCCCACGCTGTCCTTTGGAGGAGAGGGCCACCGGGAGCCTTGGTTCCCACCTGGCCCCCCCACCGAAGACTGCGCACCTGCCCCGGGCCCCTCGGCCCCCTACCACCCCGCCCGCCTGCAGTGATGGAATGACAGCATGGGCAGCGTCTCACGGAGATGGTTTCCAGGCTTTGAAATGGACTGAGAGAGATGAGCATCTGCAAGAGGGTCATTTTTTTTTAAACTTTGGAGCAAGGAGAACCCGGTGCCTGGGCCCTTGGCCAGCACGGCTGGCTTTTCCGCCCTGCTCTCCGGGCAGCGCCGACTACTTACTGTTCACACCAGCAGCGGGCGCTGGGGGTGGGGGGGGGGCGGTGGGGTGGCGCCCGCTGGGCTGGGGCAGGGTGGGAAGTGCTGGGCATTTCTTGGGGTTTAGCCCTGAGGGGGTCTCCCCAGCACGGGGTTCAGGGGAAAAGTCCCAGGCTAAGTGGGGACAGTCTGTGAGAGACACGAGCGGAGTATAATCACGAGAACTGGCACAAGTCATGCAACAAAACGAGGAGAGAGAGAGACATGATTAGTGGAGAGAGAAAGAGAGAAAATGTGAACAACACAGAAAAGAACACCCATGCCTGGCCCTCAGAGCGGGTTCATTTCCCTACTGCTCCCCCCTTGGCCCGCCTAGGGGCCTCAGGGACCCCACTCCGGGCCCCCACTGCCCAACCCGGCCCTCTAACCCGAGTAACAGCTCAGTCGGTCCGTGCGAAGGGCCCCTGCCCACATCCTGTCTTGTCACCTCTGCCCGTTCCTGTCACCCTCCCTGCCCCGTGGACTCCCGCCACTCCCACCACTCACCGTGGCCCTGCAGGGGAAGGCGGAAGGCCAGGGCCAGGGGCGCTGCACACGCAGCTGCTCAGGGGGGAGCCCCCCTCCAGAGATGACCCAGAGGCTACAGTGTGTGGCTCCTGGGGAGCCCAGGGAGCACTTTCTCTGGGACTTCACAGCTGCCGGCTGCCCTCCCTGCCAGTGGGCAAAAAGTGGGTCTGGCCACCAACCCTCCCCCATGCCATCACCCTGCTCACCTATGGTAGGACCCTGCAGCCCCAGACGCGGCACCACAAAGGACCAACCCATATCAGAGGAGCAGAGATGAACAAGACACACAGGTGAATGGACATGGCAGGACAGAAGGAGCACTCCGAACTGTCCAGAGCAGGTGCTCTAGGACCCCACCTCTAGATGGGAAGGGGGAGACCCTTTCTGGGAGACAAGCAGCTTCTCCTAGACCATCAGCCCCAGGCGATCCCTATGTGGGATGCCCTCCTGGCATCCCCGCCCCCACGATCCCCACAGGACAAATCCCCCAAACATGGAGGCCATGCCTACGATGGTACAGAGGAGACCAGATCACCCCTCACAGACACACAGACCTGAGTCTTCAGGACAGACCAAGAGGTGGAGGTGAGGGAAGGTGTTGTTGACATGACTGGGAGGCCTTGAGTCCTTGGGGTCTGGCCCTGGGGAGTTGGGGGGGAGGTGGTCAGGGGTAGGGGATGCCCCAGAGCCCAGCAGGCTGCATTTAGCTTTAAACCAGATTCTAAAAGCATAATTGGAAAACCAGATTTTGTTAAGGCCACCTGACTGTCCTTGGGGATGGAGCGAGGCTGGAAAGGCCTTGGGGGCTGTGTCTTACCTCTCTCAATTCTCCTAGAGTCAGATCTCCACCCATATTTGCCTTCCTCACCTCTGCCCCTCCCCCCACAACTCACAGATGTCCCCACACCCAGCTGGGTATGTGGCTACAAGCAGAGAAGGAAGCAAATGGGAAGGGACCCCATGATGCTGAGATGGAGGTCCCTTAAGGACCATACACCTTGGTGACAGATCATCTGGGTCTCACACACCAGCTTTTGGAAGGAGTGTTCTGGTAAGGGAGGAGGTTCAGAGGGGTCTGGGAGCCAAGGTGGACAGGTCTGGACAACAGGACAGCACCTCCAGTGCAAGTGAGCATTTGGAAAGGGAGGGCGGGCAGAGTGTGGGGCTGGGGAGAGAAAGGCAGGATAGCCTTGGCATCTGGGCTCCTGAGGGCAAGCTTGGGAGGCCCCCAAATCCCTCCTCAGCCAAGGACTGACCGAGTCAGGGCTCTCTGGGTCCCTGAGACCTGGGGCCAGGGACCAGGAGGTTCCTGGGAGCAGGGCTGCCATGGCTGGGGGCCCCAGGGGATCCACCAGGAGTGAAAGGGTTTCACGAGTCTGCTGCAGCACGGGAAGAGGGCTGTGTCTCTGGGACTAGCTGGTGTGCATGTCAGAACACATCTGCACTTGGTGTATGCACGTGTGTGTGTGTGTGTGTGTGCACCCTCAGCACATGGAGAATACTGGCATTTTCTAGGAGTGCAGAGGAATCTGTGCCTGACTAGAGTGAACTGGGGATCCTTGGTAGGCTGGCCTGGGCACCCAAACTTGGGGCACTGATCCTGAGGGCCAAGTAGCGCCATAGGGATGTCACCCAACTTTGAGCTCTCCCTGCTGGGGCCTGGACTGAAGGTGGGGGCCAGGCCAGCCCAGACCCTCCCCAGAGCCCCAGGAACTTTCCTTGCCATGATGGCGGCTCCTGAAGTCAGATGTCCACCTAATCCAAAGCAGAGAAGTGGGGTGGGAACTTTCCTCTCGAATGTGCCTTCCCTGCCGAGCAGGAGCCATGCCTTGGCCAGGGGGATGCAACCCTACCTCGGGCCCCCGTTCCAGCATCGGAGACCCTCGCTGACCCCCTGGCCTGGCCCGGGACACTAACCATGTTCTTCTTGAGTGCCTCGAGGAATCCAGGAAGCAGGGAGGGGTATGGGACCAGAAGAAGGGGCGAGAGAGCCCCCACGGGCAGAGAAGTGGGCCTTGGGGGTACTGCGCTAGGCAGCACAGGTGTGGAATGAAGTCAGATCGGGAGTGGGATGGGGTGGCAGGTGCGTCAGCAGGGGGCAGGGATGAGGAATCCCTCATCCACTGGGGGAGGCCACCCACACCGGGGGAAACGTGCTCATCCAGGGTTGAGCTCGCCTGCCACACCTGGGTACGGGGACATCCTCCGTAGACTAAATGTTACCTGTCACTCACTCAGCCTCCCTCACCCCGGCACCTCTTAGCTCAGTGTTGCCATTCTTCTCTGGGTCATTCATTTCCTTGAAATCCCTGTGTCCACAGAATAAGTCGATGGTATTCCATGGGTAGAGGTAGACTATGGGCTTTATATCTTCAGACCAGAGCCCCATGATCAACTTTATGTGCTATGTGCAGGTTCTCATAAAACTGAGATAGTCCCATAACAAACCACTAGCCATGGAATATGAGAATATATCCCACGATGACTAGTATTGTTTCATGGCCCCCCTCCCTCCCCCCCCCCGGCCCCCCACTGAATTCACGGGAATGTGGCTGGACACTGGTGTCTGGTTGTCACGTATTGCTGCTGCGGTCCCTACTGCCGGACATGGGGAGGACCCTCAGTGGGAGGTGGCTGCTGGTCCGTAGTGCTTTCGCCTAAAGCTGCCCGGGATGGTGGCCCCCGCTCGTCCTTTGCTCACCAGCCGCTTCCATCAGAAGGCCACCGGAAACTCCCGCTCGACCATCAACCCAAACAGACAACGTGAAAGCTAGAGTCGCTCCAACAGGTTCCTAAAGATAAATGCTAAACTCTAGAGTGGTGGTAGAAGGTGAGTTGGTTCGGCATGCTGTGGGATAAGTAAGCTTGTTACGGAGGGCTACAGGCGTCCCCGAGGACGCACCTGGAGCTAGGCAGCCGGAATCAGAGCAGGAGTTCTACTCAGTTGTGGAGACAGGCTCTGTGGCGGGGTGAGAATCCTTGCTACTGTCTTTGCAGGGACCCCCCTGCCCGATCCCCTGCACCAGCTGTACTGTCTGCACAGCCTGAAGGGGGCCAAGGGAAGACCAAACCAGAAGCTATCTGGCGTTTCCGAATCATACCCACCCCTGCCCTGCCCCAGCCCTGGGACAGTGGCCTGAGTCAGAGACTCACGCTTGCCTCCTGCCCACCGAGCAGCAGCCCCCTGGGCTCCTGCCAAGAGAGTCCTCAGCAACCTCGCGGGCCATGTCGTCTCTTCCGAACCTCACGAGACCAGCGCGCCAACCTCCTTACCCAGGGCCACCAGTGAGGTTCCTCCAGCAGGCTCTCGCCTTGTGAATTTGGCTGCCCAGCATCTCCCTGGGCCCCCAGGCTCCACACCTCGAGACTGAGTGCGGGGTCCCGGGTCGCCCACGGAACTAAGGAAGCAGTCTGACTGAATCTGGAATCATCGCTACGGGGGGCGGAGGTGAAAGGTCAGATCGACATGCCTCTAAGAGGTTTCCTACCTGCTCTGTTAATTTCTAAAATTTCTTCCTGGGCCAGCGGGCATGTGTCACTCTGAGTACTGTGGTGTGGAGAGTTTACGACAGATTTACAATAATTGGGAGATCCCAGCTGCGGTGGCCGTGGAATATGCTTCTTTTTTTTCTTTGGTAGTTTCTGCTTAGCCATGGCTAAGGAGTAATACATCCCAAAATTGTTCACGATGACGGGCACAGGCATGGCAATGGTGAGCACACCCGCCAGCGCACACAGCGCTCCCACCAGCATGCCGGACCACGTCTGCGGGTACATGTCTCCGTAGCCCAGCGTCGTCATGGTGACCACGGCCCACCAGAAGCCGATGGGGATGTTCTTAAAGTGGGTGTGCTCGCTGGCGCTGGGGTCATTGGGCTGTGCCCCTATCCTCTCGGCGTAGTAGATCATGGTGGCGAAGATCAGGACGCCCAGGGCCAGGAAGATGATAAGCAGCAAGAACTCGTTGGTGCTGGCGCGGAGAGTGTGGCCCAGAACCCGCAGGCCCACAAAATGGCGGGTCAGCTTGAAGATGCGCAGGATACGCACGAAGCGGACGACGCGCAGGAAGCCCAGGACGTCCTTGGCGGCCTTCGAAGATAGGCCGCTCAGGCCCACCTCCAGGTAGAAGGGGAGGATGGCCACAAAGTCAATGATGTTGAGCGAGTTCTTGATGAACTCTACCTTGTTGGGGCAGAAGACCACACGCATGAGGAACTCGAAGGTGAACCAGACCACACAGACGCCCTCAATGTAGGTGAGGAAGGCCTCCGTCTCCGCCTCCCGGTAGTAGCGCACTTGCGTGCCGTTCCGAACATTCTCGATCTCTGTCTTGTTCACGATGGGGTTGAAGCGCTCGTGGGTCTCCAGGCAGAAGGTGGTGATGGAGACCAGGATGAAGAAGAGGGAGGCGAAGGCCACATACTGTGGAGGAGAAACACAGGGTCAGAGGGAGAGGCCCTCCCACCCAGAGCAAAGCAACCTGGGGTACCTTGGTGTTGGCTCCGGTCAGAGGCCAGGCCAGGGGAAGACGCCTGCTCGTTGCCCCCTCCAAGATGGGCCAAATGGACGGGCCACCTTTCCCTCCTCGGAGCACCGAGCTAGGATGCTCAGGGAGGTAAGAAGTTGGGGCAGAATTGCTTTGTTTTCACAAATGCCTTTCCTTTCCTCCTGGACGCACAGCTCAACTCCATGTGCCAGGCTTCCTTGGGGTGAGGTGGGGTCCCATGACTGAGTTCACGGTTGGGGGACAGCGCATGAAAGGGATGTGTGTGAACGACAGGCCAGGTGCTTAGCACCTTTCCTCTAGGAGGTGCTGACGCTCTAGGAGCCAGAGGGGCCACCACAAGGACCCTGAAAATCAAATATCCACTAAGTACCTGAGTGGGAAATCAACTACTGAGGTATTAAGCTGCTGTGATTTGGGGGTGACTTAGTAAAGCACTTAGCCTACCCTGGTTGATAAAAGTGACTTTGCCTGCTGAGGCTCAAGGTGGCAAAGGAATGAGACAAGGGCTGTGATGGTGGAATTGGGCCCCTCAGTGGCCACATGGCCCAGGCCTCCTCTTCCTACCACAGTCCATTCACGCTCTTTTTCAGGAATGTGTATGTCACCGATGTGGTCTCTTTTGGGTTCTCTCAAGTCCAAAAACTGCAAAGATAGATATCTGCCCCAGGGCCTTAGACAGATTTTACGCAAAACCCCACCCCCAACCTTTTAGGAATTCCCACCACCAGCTTGGAGGTGAGCATCCCATTCTTGGAGGTACTGAAATACAGGCTAAATGCTCATTTGTCAGGGATACTGTGTTGTAGGTCCAGTAGCAGAAGGACAACTGGACTGGGGGTCCCCAAAGGCACCAAAACCATAGGGTCTGCTTCTTTCCTGCTGGGTATGGCCCTCCCACCCTTCCTGGGTGGAAGCAAGGAAGGAGTCGCTGGAGGGCTGGGGCTTTCTGAACATATGTGGCTGCCCCCTCTTCTCAGACCCCACCATTGAGAAGGAAATGGTTGGGATGGCCCAGGCCGTCCAGAACCATCTGAGACCCTGGAGAAAGGTTCAGGAGCTCCTTTGGTTTGGTTTGGTGGCCCCATCTAATGACCCCGGGCTTCACTAGCCCCCAGTAGGCCTGGGTATCTGAGGAAAGAACCAAGG